>NC_135233.1:1105297805-1106790305 GCF_051348905.1 Ranitomeya variabilis
CCACTACACTACAGAAACTCCATGCACAGCTCAAACTGTTCAAACATACCGAAATGAAATTGAAAAAAATGATCCAGCCAAACTCAACAGGTCTTCCTCTATGTCTGAACACAGGACAAAGTGCACTTTCCAACCAAGGAACCTTTCTTTTGTCAGGCTAGTGAAAAAGAGAAAAAACATGCAAACAAAACCATTTTGCAAAAAGCAATCGCATGCCTTTGTCCAAAAGCCAAAAAGAAAGAGAAAAAGCAAGTAGATGCCTGGTTTCGCACCTTGATCCTATCAGGTGTTACTTGAACTAGAAAAACTTATACACTGTCAAAAACACACACTCTTGACAAAAGCAAACGCATGTAGAAACAAGCAAAGGGGTCAAAATGATGCTGATTACACCAACAATAGACACTTGTGATCAAAATAAAGAGAAACCGCATGCTTCTGCCCGGGATCGAACCGAAGACCTTTCGCGTGTAAAGCAAACGTGATAACCACTACACTACAGAAACGGAGCGAAAAAGGTCGCTGTGGTCAAGGCAAGGAATAAAGATCAAGGATTGAAAGTCAAAACGCATTGTTTCTGCCCGGTTTTGAACTGGGGACCTTTCGCGTGTGAGGCGAACGTGATAACCAATACACTACAGAAACTCCATGCACAGCTGAAACTGTTCAAACATACCGAAATGAAATTGAAAAAAATGATCCAGCCAAACTCAACAGGTCTTCCTCTATGTCTGAACACAGGACAAAGTGCACTTTCCAACCAAGGAACCTTTCTTTTGTCAGGCTAGTGAAAAAGAGAAAAAACATGCAAACAAAACCATTTTGCAAAAAGCAATCGCATGCCTTTGTCCAAAAGCCAAAAAGAAAGAGAAAAAGCAAGTAGATGCCTGGTTTCGCACCTTGATCCTATCAGGTGTTACTTGAACTAGAAAAACTTATACACTGTCAAAAACACACACTCTTGACAAAAGCAAACGCATGTAGAAACAAGCAAAGGGGTCAAAATGATGCTGATTACACCAACAATAGACACTTGTGATCAAAATAAAGAGAAACCGCATGCTTCTGCCCGGGATCGAACCGGAGACCTTTCGCGTGTAAAGCAAACGTGATAACCACTACACTACAGAAACAGAGCGAAAAAGGTTGCTGTGGTCAAGGCAAGGAATAAAGATCAAGGATTGAAAGTCAAAACGCATTGTTTCTGCCCAGTTTCGAACTGGGGACCTTTCGCGTGTGAGGCGAACGTGATAACCACTACAGAAACTAGATAAAAGACATTACTGGGCTCATGACAAGCAATCGAGACCAAGAACTGAAAGTCAATAGCTTTGTTAACAAAGAATAATAATAATAATAATAATAATAATTTTATTTATATAGCGCCAACATATTCCGCAGCGCTTTACAACTTATAGAGGGGACTTATACAGACAATAGACATTACAGCATAACAGAAATCACAGTTCAAAACAGATACCAGTAGGAATGAGGGCCCTGCTCGCAAGCTTATAATAATGGCATGTTTCTGCCCAGTTTCGAACTGGGGACCTTTCGCGTGTTAGGCGAACGTGATAACCACTACACTACAGAAACTCCATGCACAGCTCAAACTGTTCAAACATACCGAAATGAAATTGAAAAAAATGATCCAGCCAAACTCAACAGGTCTTCCTCTATGTCTGAACACAGGACAAAGTGCACTTTCCAACCAAGGAACCTTTCTTTTGTCAGACTAGTGAAAAAGAGAAAAAACATGCAAACAAAACCATTTTGCAAAAAGCAATCGCATGCCTTTGTCCAAAAGCCAAAAAGAAAGAATAAAAGCAAGTAGATGCCTGGTTTCGCACCTTGATCCTATCAGGTGTTACTTGAACTAGAAAAACTTATACACTGTCAAAAACACACACTCTTGACAAAAGCAAACGCATGTAGAAACAAGCAAAGGGGTCAAAATGATGCTGATTACACCAACAATAGACACTTGTGATCAAAATAAAGAGAAACCGCATGCTTCTGCCCGGGATCAAACCGGAGACCTTTCGCGTGTAAAGCGAACGTGATAACCACTACACTACAGAAACAGAGCGAAAAAGGTTGCTGTGGTCAAGGCAAGGAATAAAGATCAAGGATTGAAAGTCAAAACGCATTGTTTCTGCCCAGTTTCGAACTGGGGACCTTTCACGTGTGAGGCGAACGTGATAACCACTACACTACAGAAACTAGATAAAAGACATTACTGGGCTCATGACAAGCAATCGAGATCAAGAACTGAAAGTCAATAGCTTTGTTAACAAAGAATAATGGCATGTTTCTGCCCAGTTTCGAACTGGGGACCTTTCGCGTGTTAGGCGAACGTGATAACCACTACACTACAGAAACTCCATGCACAGCTCAAACTGTTCAAACATACCGAAATGAAATTGAAAAAAATGATCCAGCCAAACTCAACAGGTCTTCCTCTATGTCTGAACACAGGACAAAGTGCACTTTCCAACCAAGGAACCTTTCTTTTGTCAGGCTAGTGAAAAAGAGAAAAAACATGCAAACAAAACCATTTTGCAAAAAGCAATCGCATGCCTTTGTCCAAAAGCCAAAAAGAAAGAGAAAAAGCAAGTAGATGCCTGGTTTCGCACCTTGATCCTATCAGGTGTTACTTGAACTAGAAAAACTTATACACTGTCAAAAACACACACTCTTGACAAAAGCAAACGCATGTAGAAACAAGCAAAGGGGTCAAAATGATGCTGATTACACCAACAATAGACACTTGTGATCAAAATAAAGAGAAACCGCATGCTTCTGCCCGGGATCGAACCAGAGACCTTTCGCGTGTAAAGCGAACGTGATAACCACTACACTACAGAAACGGAGCGAAAAAGGTTGCTGTGGTCAAGGCAAGGAATAAAGATCAAGGATTGAAAGTCAAAACGCATTGTTTCTGCCCAGTTTCGAACTGGGGACCTTTCGCGTGTGAGGCGAACGTGATAACCACTACACTACAGAAACTAGATAAAAGACATTACTGGGCTCATGACAAGCAATCAAGACCAAGAACTGAAAGTCAATAGCTTTGTTAACAAAGAAAAATGGCATGTTTCTGCCCAGTTTCGAACTGGGGACCTTTCGCGTGTTAGGCGAACGTGATAACCACTACACTACAGAAACTCCATGCACAGCTCAAACTGTTCAAACATACCGAAATGAAATTGAAAAAAATGATCCAGCCAAACTCAACAGGTCTTCCTCTATGTCTGAACACAGGACAAAGTGCACTTTCCAACCAAGGAACCTTTCTTTTGTCAGGCTAGTGAAAAAGAGAAAAAACATGCAAACAAAACCATTTTGCAAAAAGCAATTGCATGCCTTTGTCCAAAAGCCAAAAAGAAAGAGAAAAAGCAAGTAGATGCCTGGTTTCGCACCTTGATCCTATCAGGTGTTACTTGAACTAGAAAAACTTATACACTGTCAAAAACACACACTCTTGACAAAAGCAAACGCATGTAGAAACAAGCAAAGGGGTCAAAATGATGCTGATTACACCAACAATAGACACTTGTGATCAAAATAAAGAGAAACCGCATGCTTCTGCCCGGGATCGAACCGGAGACCTTTCGCGTGTAAAGCGAACGTGATAACCACTACACTACAGAAACGGAGCGAAAAAGGTTGCTGTGGTCAAGGCAAGGAATAAAGATCAAGGATTGAAAGTCAAAACGCATTGTTTCTGCCCAGTTTCGAACTGGGGACCTTTCGCGTGTGAGGCGAACGTGATAACCACTACACTACAGAAACTAGATAAAAGACCTTACTGGGCTCATGACAAGCAATCGAGATCAAGAACTGAAAGTCAATAGCTTTGTTAACAAAGAATAATGGCATGTTTCTGCCCAGTTTCGAACTGGGGACCTTTCGCGTGTTAGGCGAACGTGATAACCACTACACTACAGAAACTCCATGCACAGCTCAAACTGTTCAAACATACCGAAATGAAATTGAAAAAAATGATCCAGCCAAACTCAACAGGTCTTCCTCTATGTCTGAACACAGGACAAAGTGCACTTTCCAACCAAGGAACCTTTCTTTTGTCAGGCTAGTGAAAAAGAGAAAAAACATGCAAACAAAACCATTTTGCAAAAAGCAATCGCATGCCTTTGTACAAAAGCCAAAAAGAAAGAGAAAAAGCAAGTAGATGCCTGGTTTCGCACCTTGATCCTATCAGGTGTTACTTGAACTAGAAAAACTTATACACTGTCAAAAACACACACTCTTGACAAAAGCAAACGCATGTAGAAACAAGCAAAGGGGTCAAAATGATGCTGATTACACCAACAATAGACACTTGTGATCAAAATATAGAGATACCGCATGCTTCTGCCCGGGATCGAACCGGAGACCTTTCGCGTGTAAAGCGAACGTGATAACCACTACACTACAGAAACGGAGCAAAAAAGGTTGCTGTGGTCAAGGCAACGAATAAAGATCAAGGATTGAAAGTCAAAACGCATTGTTTCTGCCCAGTTTCGAACTGGGGACCTTTCGCGTGTGAGGCGAACGTGATAACCAATACACTACAGAAACTAGATAAAAGACACTACAGAAACTAGATAAAAGACATTACTGGGCTCATGACAAGCAATCGAGATCAAGAACTGAAAGTCAATAGCTTTGTTAACAAAGAATAATGGCATGTTTCTGCCCAGTTTCGAACTGGGGACCTTTCGCGTGTTAGGCGAACGTGATAACCACTACACTACAGAAACTCCATGCACAGCTCAAACTGTTCAAACATACCGAAATGAAATTGAAAAAAATGATCCAGCCAAACTCAACAGGTCTTCCTCTATGTCTGAACACAGGACAAAGTGCACTTTCCAACCAAGGAACCTTTCTTTTGTCAGGCTAGTGAAAAAGAGAAAAAACATGCAAACAAAACCATTTTGCAAAAAGCAATCGCATGCCTTTGTCCAAAAGCCAAAAAGAAAGAGAAAAAGCAAGTAGATGCCTGGTTTCGCACCTTGATCCTATCAGGTGTTACTTGAACTAGAAAAACTTATACACTGTCAAAAACACACACTCTTGACAAAAGCAAACGCATGTAGAAACAAGCAAAGGGGTCAAAATGATGCTGATTACACCAACAATAGACACTTGTGATCAAAATAAAGAGAAACCGCATGCTTCTGCCCGGGATCGAAACGGAGACCTTTCACGTGTAAAGCGAACGTGATAACCACTACACTACAGAAACGGAGCGAAAAAGGTTGCTGTGGTCAAGGCAAGGAATGAAGATCAAGGATTGAAAGTCAAAACGCATTGTTTCTGCCCAGTTTCGAACTGGGGACCTTTCGCGTGTGAGGCGAACGTGATAACCACTACACTACAGAAACTAGATAAAAGACATTACTGGGCTCATGACAAGCAATCGAGATCAAGAACTGAAAGTCAATAGCTTTGTTAACAAAGAATAATGGCATGTTTCTGCCCAGTTTCGAACTGGGGACCTTTCGCGTGTTAGGCGAACGTGATAACCACTACACTACAGAAACTCCATGCACAGCACAAACTGTTCAAACATACCGAAATGAAATTGAAAAAAATGATCCAGCCAAACTCAACAGGTCTTCCTCTATGTCTGAACACAGGACAAAGTGCACTTTCCAACCAAGGAACCTTTCTTTTGTCAGGCTAGTGAAAAAGAGAAAAAACATGCAAACAAAACCATTTTGCAAAAAGCAATCGCATGCCTTTGTCCAAAAGCCAAAAAGAAAGAGAAAAAGCAAGTAGATGCCTGGTTTCGCACCTTGATCCTATCAGGTGTTACTTGAACTAGAAAAACTTATACACTGTCAAAAACACACACTCTTGACAAAAGCAAACGCATGTAGAAACAAGCAAAGGGGTCAAAATGATGCTGATTACACCAACAATAGACACTTGTGATCAAAATAAAGAGAAACCGCATGCTTCTGCCCGGGATCGAACCGGAGACCTTTCGCGTGTAAAGCGAACGTGATAACCACTACACTACAGAAACGGAGCGCAAAAGGTTGCTGTGGTCAAGGCAAGGAATAAAGATCAAGGATTGAAAGTCAAAACGCATTGTTTCTGCCCAGTTTCGAACTGGGGACCTTTCGCGTGTGAGGCGAACGTGATAACCACTACACTACAGAAACTAGATAAAAGACATTACTGGGCTCATGACAAGCAATCGAGATCAAGAACTGAAAGTCAATAGCTTTGTTAACAAAGAATAATGGCATGTTTCTGCCCAATTTCGAACTGGGAACCTTTCGCGTGTTAGGCGAACGTGATAACCACTACACTACAGAAACTCCATGCACAGCTCAAACTGTTCAAACATACCGAAATGAAATTGAAAAAAATGATCCAGCCAAACTCAACAGGTCTTCCTCTATGTCTGAACACAGGACAAAGTGCACTTTCCAACCAAGGAACCTTTCTTTTGTCAGGCTAGTGAAAAAGAGAAAAAACATGCAAACAAAACCATTTTGCAAAAAGCAATCGCATGCCTTTGTCCAAAAGCCAAAAAGAAAGAGAAAAAGCAAGTAGATGCCTGGTTTCGCACCTTGATCCTATCAGGTGTTACTTGAACTAGAAAAACTTATACACTGTCAAAAACACACACTCTTGACAAAAGCAAACGCATGTAGAAACAAGCAAAGGGGTCAAAATGATGCTGATTACACCAACAATAGACACTTGTGATCAAAATAAAGAGAAACCGCATGCTTCTGCCCGGGATCGAACCGGAGACCTTTCGCGTGTAAAGCGAACGTGATAACCACTACACTACAGAAACGGAGCGAAAAAGGTTGCTGTGGTCAAGGCAAGGAATAAAGATCAAGGATTGAAAGTCAAAACGCATTGTTTCTGCCCGGTTTTGAACTGGGGACCTTTCGCGTGTGAGGCGAACGTGATAACCACTACACTACAGAAACTAGATAAAAGACGTTACTGGGCTCATGACAAGCAATCGAGATCAAGAACTGAAAGTCAATAGCTTTGTTAACAAAGAATAATGGCATGTTTCTGCCCAGTTTCGAACTGGGGACCTTTCGCGTGTTAGGCGAACGTGATAACCACTACACTACAGAAACTCCATGCACAGCTCAAACTGTTCAAACATACCGAAATGAAATTGAAAAAAATGATCCAGCCAAACTCAACAGGTCTTCCTCTATGTCTGAACACAGGACAAAATGCACTTTCCAACCAAGGAACCTTTCTTTTGTCAGGCTAGTGAAAAAGAGAAAAAACATGCAAACAAAACCATTTTGCAAAAAGCAATCGCATGCCTTTGTCCAAAAGCCAAAAAGAAAGAGAAAAAGCAAGTAGATGCCTGGTTTCGCACCTTGATCCTATCAGGTGTTACTTGAACTAGAAAAACTTATACACTGTCAAAAACACACACTCTTGACAAAAGCAAACGCATGTAGAAACAAGCAAAGGGGTCAAAATGATGCTGATTACACCAACACTAGACACTTGTGATCAAAATAAAGAGAAACCGCATGCTTCTGCCCGGGATCGAACCGGAGACCTTTCGCGTGTAAAGCGAACGTGATAACCACTACACTACAGAAACAGAGCGAAAAAGGTTGCTGTGGTCAAGGCAAGGAATAAAGATCAAGGATTGAAAGTCAAAACGCATTGTTTCTGCCCAGTTTCGAACTGGGGACCTTTCACGTGTGAGGCGAACATGATAACCACTACACTACAGAAACTAGATAAAAGACATTACTGGGCTCATGACAAGCAATCGAGATTAGGGTTGAGCGACTTTCATTTTTTTAAGATCGAGTCTGGTTTTGTGAAACCCGATTTAGTCCAGAGTCGAGTCGAGTGAAGTCGGCCGATTATCTCTAAAAGTCGGGGATCGACCGAAACACGAAACCCAATGCAAGTCAATGGGGAAGCATAGCCGGCAGTGAGTGGAGGCCAGGAAAACACCTACAGTGCACATTTTACTGCCAAAAACATCCATTCTTGTTTTCTGAAGCTTGTCAATCTTAATTAACTTTATAATAATAGTTGGGCACTGGAAATTGGGGGTCATTTGGCAAAAGTTGTGGGGGTAGGGCTGGTTCAAGGTTTTAGTGGGCCCAGGAAACATGGACTACGTCATGGCGGTGGAGCAGGGAGAGGTAAGTATTTCAACGTTGCAAGTGCTGTGATCCTGAGCAAGCAGGGGGGCCCACTCGTTCGCATTGGCACTGGCACAGGGCCCCTCAAAGTACGGCGGTGTGTTTGCATGGCGGGGGCGCCTCCCACCAGCAGCGACACTTTTGCGTACTCTGAGTGGCCCTGTGCCAGTGACGTCGCCAACGAGTATGCCCCCCCACCTGATGAAGGAACCTGCACTTTCATCTGCACCTTTCTCTTTGTCCCTGTGTAAGGTGGTATAATATGCGGGAAGGGGAACCTTACTTTCAGCAGGGTCAGATTCTGGCTGTGTAGAGTACAAGGGGAATGTAGTGGTCTAGGTCAATGTACCAGCAGACTCATCTAGCAGTGGCTGGGCAATGGGCAGGATGATGAGGAAACAGATATAGGGCCAAAGAATAAAGTAGGCTAAATGCAGATCAAAATTGGTAAGAGGACTAAACAGGCGGCATTGCTTTGTTCAGTGGAGTAGCAAACCCAAGAGCAGCAGACACTGTTTCAAGGGCCTAACCACACTAGTAGGCCAAATGCAGTTTAATATCTGATAGTATAGGCCGAAAGCCAGAATGTGGAAGCTCAGCTTTGTTCAGCTGAGGACAACACCAGGGAGGGGCAGACACCGTTAGTAGGCCCTAACCACCATTTTGTTTTTTAAAAAACACTTAATGAGAGCCAGAAGGTTGAAGCTCAGCTTTATTCAGTTGAGGGCAACACCAGGGAGGGGCAGACACCGTTAGTAGGCCCTAAACACCATTTTGTTTTTAAAAAAACACTTAATGAGAGCCAGAAGGTTGAAGCTCAGCTTTATTCAGTTGAGGGCAACACCAGGCAGGGGCAGACACCGTTAGTAGGCCGGAACCACCATTTTGTTTTTTAAAAAACACTTAATGAGAGCCAGAAGGTTGAAGCTCAGCTTTATTCAGTTGAGGGCAACACCAGGCAGGGGCAGACACCGTTAGTAGGCCGGAACCAGCAATGTGTTTAAAAACAGCAGTTAATCAGAGCCGGAAGGTAGAAGCTCAGCTTTATTCAGTTGAGGGCAACACCAGGGAGGGGCAGACACCGTTAGTAGGCCGGAACCAGCAATGTGTTTAAAAACAGCAGTTAATCAGAGCCAGAAGTGTTATGACCCCAATGGCGAGGGTCTCAGAGGAACGTGGAAGTCTGCAGAATACAAAAATCCAGCTCATAGGGCAGTGGTAGCTGGGTTGACCATATATCTACTCCTAACGCCAACACTAGAAGTAGCCGGGGATCATTCCTACGTTGATTCTAGATGACACGCTCCAGCCGGAGAATCTAGCTACCCCTAGTAGAGGAAAACAAAAGACCTTTCTTGCCTCCAGAGAAGGGGACCCCAAAGCTGGATAGAAGCCCCCCACAAATAATAACGGTGAGGTAAGAGGAAATGACAAACACAGAAATGAACCAGGTTTAGCACAGAGAGGCCCGCTTACTGATAGCAGAATAAAGAAAGGTAACTTATATGGTCAACAAAAACCCTATCAAAATCCACACTGGAAATTCAAGAACCCCCGAACCGTCTAACGGTCCGGGGGGAGAACACCAGCCCCCTAGAGCTTCCAGCAAAGGTCAGGATATATATTTGGAACAAGCTGGACAAAAATACAAAACCAAAACAAAATAGCAAAAAGCAAAAAGCGGACTTAGCTGATATAACTGGAACCAGGATCAGTAGACAAGAGCACAGCAGACTAGCTCTGATAACTACGTTGCCAGGCATTGAACTGAAGGTCCATGGAGCTTAAATAGCAACACCCTTAACTAACGACCCAGGTGCGGATAAAAGGAATGACAGAAAAACCAGAGTCAAAAAACTAGTAACCACTAGAGGGAGCAAAAAGTAAATTCACAACAGTACCCCCCCCTTAGTGAGGGGTCACCGAACCCGGCGATCAGGATGAGCGGCATGAAAGGCACGAACTAAATCGGCTGCATGAACATCAGAGGCGACCACCCAGGAATTATCCTCCTGACCATAGCCCTTCCACTTGACCAGGTACTGAAGCCTCCGCCTGGAGAGGCGAGAATCCAAGATCTTCTCCACCACGTACTCCAACTCGCCCTCAACCAACACCGGAGCAGGAGGCTCAGCAGAAGGAACTATAGGCACAATGTACCGCCGCAACAAGGACCTATGAAATACATTGTGAATAGCAAACGACACAGGAAGATCCAGACGAAAAGATACAGGATTAAGGATTTCCAATATCTTGTAAGGCCCAATAAAACGAGGTTTAAATTTGGGAGAGGAGACCTTCATAGGAACAAAGCGGGAAGAAAGCCATACCAAATCCCCAACGCGTAGTCGGGGACCCACACCGCGGCGGCGGTTGGCAAAGCGCTGAGCCCTCTCCTGTGACAACTTCAAGTTGTCCACCACATGATTCCAGATCCGCTGCAACCTATCCACCACAGAATCCACCCCAGGACAGTCAGAAGGCTCCACATGACCCGAAGAAAAGCGAGGATGGAAACCAGAGTTGCAGAAAAAAGGCGAAACCAAGGTGGCGGAACTAGCCCGATTATTAAGGGCAAACTCAGCCAACGGCAAGAATGTCACCCAATCGTCCTGATCAGCAGAGACAAAACACCTCAAATAAGCCTCCAAAGTCTGATTGGTTCGCTCCGTCTGTCCATTAGTCTGAGGATGGAAAGCAGACGAAAACGACAAATCAATGCCCATCCTACTACAAAAGGATCGCCAGAATCTGGAAACGAACTGGGATCCTCTGTCTGACACAATATTCTCAGGGATGCCGTGCAAACGAACCACGTTCTGGAAAAACACAGGAACCAGATCGGAAGAGGAAGGCAGCTTAGGCAAAGGAACCAAATGGACCATCTTTGAGAAGCGATCACATATCACCCAGATAACGGACATGCCCTGGGATAGCGGAAGATCAGAAATGAAATCCATGGAGATATGTGTCCAAGGTCTCTTCGGGACAGGCAAGGGCAAGAGCAAACCGCTGGCACGAGAACAGCAAGGCTTAGCTCGAGCACAAGTCCCACAGGACTGCACAAATGACCGCACATCCCTTGACAAGGAAGGCCACCAAAAGGACCTGGCCACCAGATCTCTGGTGCCAAAAATTCCCGGGTGACCTGCCAACACCGAGGAATGAACCTCGGAAATGACTCTGCTGGTCCACTTATCCGGGACAAACAGTCTGTCAGGTGGACAAGACTCAGGCCTATCAGCCTGAAATCTCTGCAACACACGTCGCAGATCCGGAGAAATAGCTGACAAGATAACTCCATCTTTAAGAATACCAACAGGATCAGCGACTCCAGGAGCATCAGGCACAAAGCTCCTAGAAAGAGCATCGGCCTTCACATTCTTTGAACCTGGTAAATACGAGACAACAAAATCAAAGCGGGAGAAAAACAATGACCAGCGGGCCTGTCTCGGATTAAGGCGTTTAGCAGACTCGAGATACATCAGATTTTTGTGATCAGTCAAGACCACCACACGATGCTTAGCACCCTCGAGCCAATGACGCCACTCCTCAAATGCCCATTTCATGGCCAACAACTCCCGATTGCCCACATCATAATTTCGCTCGGCAGGCGAAAACTTCCTAGAGAAAAAGGCACAAGGTTTCATAACAGAGCAACCAGGGCCTCTCTGCGACAAAACGGCCCCTGCTCCAATCTCTGAAGCATCCACCTCAACCTGAAAGGGAAGTGAGACATCGGGCTGGCACAAAACAGGCGCCGAAGTAAACCGGCGTTTCAACTCCTGGAAAGCCTCCACGGCAGCAGGAGCCCAGTTAGCTACATCGGAGCCCTTCTTGGTCATATCCGTCAAAGGTTTCACAATGCTAGAAAAATTAGCGATAAAACGACAGTAGAAGTTAGCGAAACCCAAGAACTTCTGTAGACTCTTAACTGACGAGGGCTGAGTCCAATCAAGAATAGCTCGGACCTTGACTGGGTCCATCTCCACAGCAGAAGGGGAAAAAATGAACCCCAAAAAGGGAACCTTCTGTACACCAAAGAGACACTTTGAGCCCTTGACAAACAAAGAATTTTCACGCAAAATTTTAAAGACCAACCTGACCTGCTCCACATGCGAATCCCAATTATCAGAAAAAACCAAAATATCATCCAGATAAACAATCAAAAATTTATCCAGATACTTCCGGAAAATGTCATGCATAAAGGACTGAAAAACTGAAGGCGCATTGGAGAGCCCAAAAGGCATCACCAAGTACTCAAAATGACCTTCGGGCGTATTGAATGCGGTTTTCCATTCATCACCTTGCTTAATGCGCACAAGGTTGTACGCACCACGAAGATCTATCTTGGTGAACCACTTGGCACCTTTAATCCGGGCAAACAAGTCAGACAACAGCGGTAAAGGATATTGAAATTTGACAGTGATCTTATTTAAAAGCCGATAATCAATACAAGGTCTCAAAGATCCGTCCTTTTTTGCCACAAAAAAGAATCCCGCACCAAGAGGGGAAGAAGACGGACGAATATGTCCTTTCTCTAGAGACTCCTTGATATATGAACGCATAGCGGTATGTTCAGGTACCGACAGATTAAACAGTCTTCCCTTAGGAAATTTACTGCCTGGGATCAAATCTATAGCACAGTCACAGTCCCTATGAGGAGGCAGTGCACTGGACTCAGACTCACTGAAGACATCCTGATAATCAGACAAATACTCCGGAACTTCCGAAGGCGTAGAAGAAGCAATAGACACAGGCAGGGAATCCCCATGAATACCACGACAGCCCCAACTTGAGACTGACATAGCCTTCCAGTCCAGGACTGGATTATGGGTCTGTAACCATGGCAGCCCTAAAACAACCAAATCATGCATTTTATGTAAAACCAGGAAACGTATCACCTCGCGGTGTTCAGGAGTCATGCACATGGTAACCTGTGTCCAATACTGCGGTTTATTTGCTGCCAATGGCGTAGCATCAATACCCCTAAGAGGAATAGGATTTTCTAATGGTTCAAGAGTAAAACCACAGTGCTTAGCAAATGACAGATCCATAAGACTCAGGGCAGCACCTGAATCTACAAACGCCATGACAGGAAAAGACGACAGTGAGCAAATCAAAGTTACAGACAGAATAAATTTAGGTTGCAAATTACCAACGGTGACAGGACTAACAACCTTAGCTATACGTTTAGAGCATGCTGAGATAATATGTGTAGAATCACCACAGTAGTAGCACAAGCCATTCCGGCGTCTATGAATTTTCCGCTCATTTCTAGTCAGGATTCTATCACATTGTATTAAATCAGGTGTCTGTTCAGACAACACCATGAGGGAATTTGCGATTTTTCTATCACATTGCACCGAATTAGGTGTCTGTTCAGACAACACCATGAGGGAATTTGCGGTTTTGCGCTCCCGCAACCGCCGGTCAATTTGAATAGCCAGTGCCATAGTATCATTCAAACCTGTGGGAATGGGAAAACCCACCATAACATTCTTAATGGCTTCAGAAAGGCCATTTCTAAAATTAGCGGCCAGTGCACACTCGTTCCAATGTGTCAGCACGGACCATTTCCGAAATTTTTGGCAGTACACTTCAGCCTCGTCCTGCCCCTGAGACATAGCCAGCAAGGCCTTTTCTGCCTGAATCTCAAGATTGGGTTCCTCATAAAGTAAACCGAGCGCCAGAAAAAACGCATTAATATCAGCCAATGCCGGATCTCCTGGCGCCAGCGAAAAAGCCCAATCCTGAGGGTCGCCCCGTAAGAACGAAATAACAATTTTTACTTGCTGAGCAGAGTCTCCAGATGAACAGGGTCTCAGGGACAAAAACAATTTACAATTATTCACAAAATTCCTAAACTTAAACCTGTCTCCGGAAAACAGTTCAGGAATCGGTATTTTAGGTTCTGACCTAGGATTACTGATAACATAGTCTTGTATGCCCTGCACACGAGTAGCCAGCTGGTCCACACTTGTAATCAAGGTCTGGACATTCATGTCTGCAGCAAGCATAGCCACTCTGAGGTAAAGGGGAAGAAGAAAAAAAAAAAAAAAAAACTCAGAATCTTCTTTCTTATAATCCCTCTTCTGCAATGCATTAAACATTTAATACTGGCCTGGCAAACTGTTATGACCCCAATGGCGAGGGTCTCAGAGGAACGTGGAAGTCTGCAGAATACAAAAATCCAGCTCATAGGGCAGTGGTAGCTGGGTTGACCATATATCTACTCCTAACGCCAACACTAGAAGTAGCCGGGGATCATTCCTACGTTGATTCTAGATGACACGCTCCAGCCGGAGAATCTAGCTACCCCTAGTAGAGGAAAACAAAAGACCTTTCTTGCCTCCAGAGAAGGGGACCCCAAAGCTGGATAGAAGCCCCCCACAAATAATAACGGTGAGGTAAGAGGAAATGACAAACACAGAAATGAACCAGGTTTAGCACAGAGAGGCCCGCTTACTGATAGCAGAATAAAGAAAGGTAACTTATATGGTCAACAAAAACCCTATCAAAATCCACACTGGAAATTCAAGAACCCCCGAACCGTCTAACGGTCCGGGGGGAGAACACCAGCCCCCTAGAGCTTCCAGCAAAGGTCAGGATATATATTTGGAACAAGCTGGACAAAAATACAAAACCAAAACAAAATAGCAAAAAGCAAAAAGCGGACTTAGCTGATATAACTGGAACCAGGATCAGTAGACAAGAGCACAGCAGACTAGCTCTGATAACTACGTTGCCAGGCATTGAACTGAAGGTCCAGGGAGCTTAAATAGCAACACCCTTAACTAACGACCCAGGTGCGGATAAAAGGAATGACAGAAAAACCAGAGTCAAAAAACTAGTAACCACTAGAGGGAGCAAAAAGTAAATTCACAACACAGAAGGTTGAAGCTCAGCTTTATTCAGTTGAGGGCAACACCAGGCAGGGGCAGACACCGTTAGTAGGCCGGAACCAGCAATGTGTTTAAAAACAGCAGTTAATCAGAGCCGGAAGGTAGAAGCTCAGCTTTATTCAGTTGAGGGCAACACCAGGGAGGGGCAGACACCGTTAGTAGGCCGGAACCAGCAATGTGTTTAAAAACAGCAGTTAATCAGAGCCGGAAGGTAGAAGCTCAGCTTTATTCAGTTGAGGGCAACACCAGGGAGGGGCAGACACCGTTAGTAGGCCGGAACCAGCAATGTGTTTAAAAACAGCAGTTAATCAGAGCCGGAAGGTAGAAGCTCAGCTTTATTCAGTTGAGGGCAACACCAGGGAGGGGCAGACACCGTTAGTAGGCCGGAACCAGCAATGTGTTTAAAAACAGCAGTTAATCAGAGCCAGAAGGTTGAAGCTCAGCTTTATTCAGTTGAGGGCAACACCAGGCAGGGGCAGACACCGTTAGTAGGCCGGAACCACCATTTTGTTTTTTAAAAAACACTTAATGAGAGCCAGAAGGTTGAAGCTCAGCTTTATTCAGTTGAGGGCAACACCAGGCAGGGGCAGACACCGTTAGTAGGCCGGAACCAGCAATGTGTTTAAAAACAGCAGTTAATCAGAGCCGGAAGGTAGAAGCTCAGCTTTATTCAGTTGAGGGCAACACCAGGGAGGGGCAGACACCGTTAGTAGGCCGGAACCAGCAATGTGTTTAAAAACAGCAGTTAATCAGAGCCGGAAGGTAGAAGCTCAGCTTTATTCAGTTGAGGGCAACACCAGGGAGGGGCAGACACCGTTAGTAGGCCGGAACCAGCAATGTGTTTAAAAACAGCAGTTAATCAGAGCCGGAAGGTAGAAGCTCAGCTTTATTCAGTTGAGGGCAACACCAGGGAGGGGCAGACACCGTTAGTAGGCCGGAACCAGCAATGTGTTTAAAAACAGCAGTTAATCAGAGCCAGAAGGTTGAAGCTCAGCTTTATTCAGTTGAGGGCAACACCAGGCAGGGGCAGACACCGTTAGTAGGCCGGAACCACCATTTTGTTTTTTAAAAAACACTTAATGAGAGCCAGAAGGTTGAAGCTCAGCTTTATTCAGTTGAGGGCAACACCAGGCAGGGGCAGACACCGTTAGTAGGCCGGAACCAGCAATGTGTTTAAAAACAGCAGTTAATCAGAGCCGGAAGGTAGAAGCTCAGCTTTATTCAGTTGAGGGCAACACCAGGGAGGGGCAGACACCGTTAGTAGGCCGGAACCAGCAATGTGTTTAAAAACAGCAGTTAATCAGAGCCGGAAGGTAGAAGCTCAGCTTTATTCAGTTGAGGGCAACACCAGGGAGGGGCAGACACCGTTAGTAGGCCGGAACCAGCAATGTGTTTAAAAACAGCAGTTAATCAGAGCCGGAAGGTAGAAGCTCAGCTTTATTCAGTTGAGGGCAACACCAGGGAGGGGCAGACACCGTTAGTAGGCCGGAACCAGCAATGTGTTTAAAAACAGCAGTTAATCAGAGCCAGAAGGTTGAAGCTCAGCTTTATTCAGTTGAGGGCAACACCAGGCAGGGGCAGACACCGTTAGTAGGCCGGAACCACCATTTTGTTTTTTAAAAAACACTTAATGAGAGCCAGAAGGTTGAAGCTCAGCTTTATTCAGTTGAGGGCAACACCAGGCAGGGGCAGACACCGTTAGTAGGCCGGAACCAGCAATGTGTTTAAAAACAGCAGTTAGTCAGAGCCGGAAGGTAGAAGCTCAGCTTTATTCAGTTGAGGGCAACACCAGGGAGGGGCAGACACCGTTAGTAGGCCGGAACCAGCAATGTGTTTAAAAACAGCAGTTAATCAGAGCCGGAAGGTAGAAGCTCAGCTTTATTCAGTTGAGGGCAACACCAGGGAGGGGCAGACACCGTTAGTAGGCCGGAACCAGCAATGTGTTTAAAAACAGCAGTTAATCAGAGCCGGAAGGTAGAAGCTCAGCTTTATTCAGTTGAGGGCAACACCAGGGAGGGGCAGACACCGTTAGTAGGCCGGAACCAGCAATGTGTTTAAAAACAGCAGTTAATCAGAGCCAGAAGGTTGAAGCTCAGCTTTATTCAGTTGAGGGCAACACCAGGCAGGGGCAGACACCGTTAGTAGGCCGGAACCACCATTTTGTTTTTTAAAAAACACTTAATGAGAGCCAGAAGGTTGAAGCTCAGCTTTATTCAGTTGAGGGCAACACCAGGCAGGGGCAGACACCGTTAGTAGGCCGGAACCACCATTTTGTTTTTTAAAAAACACTTAATGAGAGCCAGAAGGTTGAAGCTCAGCTTTATTCAGTTGAGGGCAACACCAGGCAGGGGCAGACACCGTTAGTAGGCCGGAACCAGCAATGTGTTTAAAAACAGCAGTTAATCAGAGCCGGAAGGTAGAAGCTCAGCTTTATTCAGTTGAGGGCAACACCAGGGAGGGGCAGACACCGTTAGTAGGCCGGAACCAGCAATGTGTTTAAAAACAGCAGTTAATCAGAGCCGGAAGGTAGAAGCTCAGCTTTATTCAGTTGAGGGCAACACCAGGGAGGGGCAGAAGCCATTAGAAGACCCTAACCACCATTTTGTTTTTTAAAAAACACTTAATGAGAGCCAGAAGGTAGAAGCTCAGCTTCATTCAGTTGAGGACAACTTGAATTAGGGACTGCATACAGACTTAGCAGGCTGTCCCCTGTGTGGACCATGCATCCAATACATTAACCCATTGAGCCACAAAGGACACGTAACCTTCCGTGGCCATGCCTACAGGTCCATGTGTCTGTTGTCAGGTGTACCTTTGTCAGTGTAGGCCTATTGGAAGGAGGGACCGCAGACAGGCTTCGAAGGCCTAACACAATAAAATTGGCTGGCTGTAGGCACTTTAAAATTGGTTCCAGGGGTACACGGGCAGCAGTGGTCTGGTCAGTGGAGGCCTAGTGGAAGGAGGGACCGCAGACAGGCTTTGAAGGCCTAAAATAACAAACAATAGGCTCATGGCAGTTTACAGCGGTTCCATGGATACACGGGCAGGCAGCTTGGTGGTGAGTGGAGGAGTATTTAAAGTAGGGACCGCAGACAGGCTATCAAAGGCCTAAAATAACAAACAATAGGCTCATGGCAGTTTTACAGCGGTTACATGGATACACGGGCAGGCAGCTTGGTGGTGAGTGGAGGAGTATTTAAAGTAGGGACTGCAGACAGGCTATCAAAGGCCTAAAATAACAAACAATAGGCTCATGGCAGTTTTACAGCGGTTACATGGATACACGGGCAGGCAGCTTGGTGGTGAGTGGAGGAGTATTTAAAGTAGGGACCGCAGACAGGCTATCAAAGGCCTAAAATAACAAACAATAGGCTCATGGCAGTTTTACAGCGGTTACATGGATACACGGGCAGGCAGCTTGGTGGTGAGTGGAGGAGTATTTAAAGTAGGGACCGCAGACAGGCTATCAAAGGCCTAAAATAACAAACAATAGGCTCATGGCAGTTTTACAGCGGTTACATGGATACACGGGCAGGCAGCTTGGTGGTGAGTGGAGGAGTATTTAAAGTAGGGACCGCAGACAGGCTATCAAAGGCCTAAAATAACAAACAATAGGCTCATGGCAGTTTTACAGCGGTTACATGGATACACGGGCAGGCAGCTGGTGATGAGTGGAGGAGTATTTAAAGTAGGGACCGCAGACAGGCTATCAAAGGCCTAAAATAACAAACAATAGGCTCATGGCAGTTTTACAGCGGTTACATGGATACACGGGCAGGCAGCTTGGTGGTGAGTGGAGGAGTATTTAAAGTAGGGACCGCAGACAGGCTATCAAAGGCCTAAAATAACAAACAATAGGCTCATGGCAGTTTTACAGCGGTTACATGGATACACGGGCAGGCAGCTTGGTGGTGAGTGGAGGAGTATTTAAAGTAGGGACCGCAGACAGGCTATCAAAGGCCTAAAATAACAAACAATAGGCTCATGGCAGTTTTACAGCGGTTACATGGATACACGGGCAGGCAGCTTGGTGGTGAGTGGAGGAGTATTTAAAGTAGGGACCGCAGACAGGCTATCAAAGGCCTAAAATAACAAACAATAGGCTCATGGCAGTTTTACAGCGGTTACA
Source organism: Ranitomeya variabilis (assembly GCF_051348905.1). NCBI lineage: Eukaryota > Metazoa > Chordata > Amphibia > Anura > Dendrobatidae > Ranitomeya > Ranitomeya variabilis. The sequence goes on from NC_135233.1 coordinate 1,105,317,008, forward strand.
TGGATACACGGGCAGGCAGCTTGGTGGTGAGTGGAGGAGTATTTAAAGTAGGGACCGCAGACAGGCTATCAAAGGCCTAAAATAACAAACAATAGGCTCATGGCAGTTTTACAGCGGTTACATGGATACACGGGCAGGCAGCTGGTGATGAGTGGAGGAGTATTTAAAGTAGGGACCGCAGACAGGCTATCAAAGGCCTAAAATAACAAACAATAGGCTCATGGCAGTTTTACAGCGGTTACATGGATACACAGGCAGCTTGGTGGTGAGTGGAGGAGTATTTAAAGTAGGAACCGCAGACAGGCTATCAAAGGCCTAAAATAACAAACAATAGGCTCATGGCAGTTTTACAGCGGTTACATGGATACACGGGCAGGCAGCTTGGTGGTGAGTGGAGGAGTATTTAAAGTAGGGACCGCAGACAGGCTATCAAAGGCCTAAAATAACAAACAATAGGCTCATGGCAGTTTTACAGCGGTTACATGGATACACGGGCAGGCAGCTGGTGATGAGTGGAGGAGTATTTAAAGTAGGGACCGCAGACAGGCTATCAAAGGCCTAAAATAACAAACAATAGGCTCATGGCAGTTTTACAGCGGTTACATGGATACACAGGCAGCTTGGTGGTGAGTGGAGGAGTATTTAAAGTAGGGACCGCAGACAGGCTATCAAAGGCCTAAAATAACAAACAATAGGCTCATGGCAGTTTTACAGCGGTTACATGGATACACGGGCAGGCAGCTTGGTGGTGAGTGGAGGAGTATTTAAAGTAGGGACCGCAGACAGGCTATCAAAGGCCTAAAATAACAAACAATAGGCTCATGGCAGTTTTACAGCGGTTACATGGATACACGGGCAGGCAGCTTGGTGGTGAGTGGAGGAGTATTTAAAGTAGGGACCGCAGACAGGCTATCAAAGGCCTAAAATAACAAACAATAGGCTCATGGCAGTTTTACAGCGGTTACATGGATACACGGGCAGGCAGCTGGTGATGAGTGGAGGAGTATTTAAAGTAGGGACCGCAGACAGGCTATCAAAGGCCTAAAATAACAAACAATAGGCTCATGGCAGTTTTACAGCGGTTACATGGATACACAGGCAGCTTGGTGGTGAGTGGAGGAGTATTTAAAGTAGGGACCGCAGACAGGCTATCAAAGGCCTAAAATAACAAACAATAGGCTCATGGCAGTTTTACAGCGGTTACATGGATACACGGGCAGGCAGCTTGGTGGTGAGTGGAGGAGTATTTAAAGTAGGGACCGCAGACAGGCTATCAAAGGCCTAAAATAACAAACAATAGGCTCATGGCAGTTTTACAGCGGTTACATGGATACACGGGCAGGCAGCTTGGTGGTGAGTGGAGGAGTATTTAAAGTAGGGACCGCAGACAGGCTATCAAAGGCCTAAAATAACAAACAATAGGCTCATGGCAGTTTTACAGCGGTTACATGGATACACGGGCAGGCAGCTTGGTGGTGAGTGGAGGAGTATTTAAAGTAGGGACCGCAGACAGGCTATCAAAGGCCTAAAATAACAAACAATAGGCTCATGGCAGTTTTACAGCGGTTACATGGATACACGGGCAGCTTGGTGGTGAGTGGAGGAGTATTTAAAGTAGGGACCGCAGACAGGCTATCAAAGGCCTAAAATAACAAACAATAGGCTCATGGCAGTTTTACAGCGGTTACATGGATACACGGGCAGGCAGCTTGGTGGTGAGTGGAGGAGTATTTAAAGTAGGGACCGCAGACAGGCTATCAAAGGCCTAAAATAACAAACAATAGGCTCATGGCAGTTTTACAGCGGTTACATGGATACACGGGCAGGCAGCTTGGTGGTGAGTGGAGGAGTATTTAAAGTAGGGACCGCAGACAGGCTATCAAAGGCCTAAAATAACAAACAATAGGCTCATGGCAGTTTTACAGCGGTTACATGGATACACGGGCAGGCAGCTGGTGATGAGTGGAGGAGTATTTAAAGTAGGGACCGCAGACAGGCTATCAAAGGCCTAAAATAACAAACAATAGGCTCATGGCAGCTTTACAGCGGTTACATGGATACACAGGCAGCTTGGTGGTGAGTGGAGGAGTAGTGCAAGGAGTGTCTGTCCCAGTACTCCCAAAATATAAATAGATGTTAATGTCTCGCAAAACAACCAAAACAAAAAAAAGGTGGCATACTTAGGTACAGGGGTGGGCTCATCTACTGAGTTTCTGACATTGTAATTTGGCAGTAACTATTTAATGGTGCCAATATAGGACACAGACACAGACTACTTTAAGTTGCATCATAGATGTCTACAAATTTGTATTGTCAGTGCCAGACATTGAATGATGTCAGCGAATAGACTAAAGATTGGTGGAGCTGTGCGACATAATTTTGCACGTGGTAGAGCACATTTTGAGCTGGGGTAGGGGGGAACTCTCTTGAGGCCGGCGGGACCGCCCCAGGGCCCCTCATGTTACAACGGTGTGTCTGACGTTGGGTGCGCACCACCACCGCCAGAGACACTACATTGTACTATGAGGGACCCAGTAGCAATGCCGTCAACCAAAAGCGAGCACACCCACCTCTTCAGACAAACAGCAGTCTCACGGGTGCTTGCGCCAAGTCGCGATACCACGGCCCCGTGTGGGGAGTTTTGCCATTTAGGGAGGTGTAAACATGTCGTATGCTGTACAATCAGCTGCAGCAAATTAGACATTAGAAAAGTAATTCACAGGCAAGAGCTTTTCATAGGAAAGCTAGGTGTCGGCCGGGCAAGGTGGGGCAAAAGATTTCGAAATCCAGTTGTGGTTCATTTTAATGAATGTTAGATCGTCAACATTTTGGGTAGCCAGACGAGTCCTTTTTTCGGTTAATATTGAACCTGCAGCACTGAATACTCTTTCTGATAGGACACTTGCTGCCGGGCAAGCAAGCTCCTGCAATGCATATTCTGCCAATTCTGGCCAGGTGTCTAATTTGGAGGCCCAGTAATCAAATGGGAATGACGGTTGAGGGAGAACATCGATAAGGGATGAAAAATAGTTAGTAACCATACTGGACAAATGTTGTCTCCTGTCACTTTCAATTGATGCAGCAGTACCTGTCCTGTCTGCGGTCATAGCAAAATCACTCCACAACCTGGTCAGAAAACCCCTCTGTCCAACGCCACTTCTGATGTGTGCACCCCTAACACTCCTAGTCTGCTGCCCCCTGGAGCTCGTGTGAGAACGATCACGTGCGCTGTGTGCTGGGAATGCCTGAAGCAAACGGTCAACAAGAGTTGATTGTTTGGTTGCTAATATTAGTTCCAAGTTCTCATGTGGCATAATATTTTGCAATTTGCCTTTATAGCGTGGATCAAGGAGGCAGGCCAACCAGTAATCGTCATCGTTCATCATTTTCGTAATGCGTGTGTCCCTTTTTAGGATACGTAAGGCATAATCCGCCATGTGGGCCAAAGTTCCAGTTGTCAAATCTCCGGTTGTGATTGGTTGAGGGGCAGTTGCAGGCAAATCTACGTCACTTGTGTCCCTCAAAAAACCAGAACCCGGCCGTGACACGCAACCAATTTCCTGTGCCCCCGGGAAAGGTTCGGCATTAAAAATATACTCATCCCCATCATCCTCCTCGTCCTCCACCTCCTCTTCGCCCGCTACCTCGTCCTGTACACTGCCCTGACCAGACAATGGCTGACTGTCATCAAGGCTTTCCTCTTCCTCTGGTGCAGACGCCTGCTCCTTTATGTGCGTCAAACTTTGCATCAGCAGACGCATTAGGGGGATGCTCATGCTTATTACGGCGTTGTCTGCACTAACCAGCCGTGTGCATTCCTCAAAACACTGAAGGACTTGACACATGTCTTGTATCTTAGACCACTGCACACCTGACAACTCCATGTCTGCCATCCTACTGCCTGCCCGTGTATCCTCCCACAAATAAATAACAGCACGCCTCTGTTCGCACAGTCTCTGAAGCATGTGCAGTGTTGAGTTCCACCTTGTTGCAACGTCTATGATTAGGCGATGCTAGGGAAGGTTCAAAGACCGCTGATAGGTCTGCATATGGCTGGCGTGTACAGGCGAACGTCGGATATGTGAGCAAAGTGCACGCACTTTGAGGAGCAGGTCGGAGAACCCAGGATAAGTTTTCAATAAGCACTGCACCACCAGGTTTAAGGTGTGAGCCAGGCAAGGAATGTGTTTCAGTTGGGAAAGGGAGATGGCAGCCATGAAATTCCTTCCGTTATCACTCACTACCTTGCCTGCCTTAAGATCTACTGTGCCCAGCCACGACTGCGTTTCTTGTTGCAAGAACTCGGACAGAACTTCCGCGGTGTGTCTGTTGTCGCCCAAACACTTCATAGCCAATACAGCCTGCTGACGCTTGGCAGTAGCTGGCCCATAATGGGACAACTGGTGTGCAACAGTGTCATCTGCCGATGGAGTGGTTGGCATACTGCGTTCTGTGGAAGAGCTGTAGCTTCTGCAGGAGGACGAGGAGGAGGAGGAGGAGGGGGTGCGAACGCCTACAGCCAACTGTTTCCTAGACCGTGGGCTAGGCACAACTGTCCCTAAATTGATGTCGCCTGTGGACCCTGCATCCACCACATTCACCCAGTGTGCCGTGATGGACACATAACGTCCCTGGCCATGCCTACTGGTCCATGCATCTGTAGTCAGGTGCACCTTTGTACTCACAGATTGCCTGAGTGCATGGACGATGCGCTGTTTAACATACTGGTGCAGGGCTGGGATGGCTTTTCTGGAAAAAAAGTGTCGACTGGGTAGCTCGTATCGTGGTTCAGCGTACTCCATCAGGGCTTTGAAAGCTTCGCTTTCAACTAACCGGTAGGGCATCATCTCTAACGAGATTAGTCTAGCTATGTGGGCGTTAAAACCCTGTGTACGCGGATGCGAGGATAAGTACTTCCTTTTTCTAACCAGAGTCTCATGTAGGGTGAGCTGGACTGGAGAGCTGGAGATCGTGGAACTTTCGGGTGTGCCGGTGTACATGGCAGACTGAGAGACGGTTGGAGACGGTATTGTTTCCGCCGGTGCCCTAGATGCAATATTTCCTCCTACAAAACTGGTGGTTCCCTGACCCTGACTGCTTTTGGCTGGCAAAGAAACCTGCACAGATACTGCCGGTGGTGCGGAAAATGGTGGCCTTACAGTGACGGAAGGGATGTTGCGTTGCTGACTAGCTTCATTGGCCGAGGGTGCTACAACCTTAAGGGACGTTTGGTAGTTAGTCCAGGCTTGAAAATGCATGGTGGTTAAGTGTCTATGCATGCAACTAGTATTTAGACTTTTCAGATTCTGACCTCTGCTTAAGCTAGTTGAACATTTTTGACAGATGACTTTGCGCTGATCAGTTGGATGTTGTTTAAAAAAATGCCAGACTGCACTCTTCCTAGACTCGGATCCCTTTTCAGGGATTGCAGACTGAGCTTTAACCGGATGGCCACGCTGTCCTCCAACAGGTTTTGGCTTTGACACGCGTTTTGGGCCAGATACGGGCCCGGCAGATGGAACCTGTTGCGATGTTGATGCCTGCTGCGGCCCCTCCTCCACCTCCGCTTCTGAACTACTGCCGCCTGCACCCTGTTCCCCCAATGGCTGCCAATCGGGGTCAATAACTGGGTCATCTATTACCTCCTCTTCGAGCTCGTGTGCAACTTCGTCTGTGTCACTGTGTCGGTCGGTGGTATAGCGTTCGTGGCGGGGCAACATAGTCTCATCAGGGTCTGATTGTGGATCTGTACCCTGAGAGGGCAATGTGGTGGTCTGAGTCAAAGGAGCAGCATAGTACTCTGGCTGTGGCTGTGCATCAGTGCACTCCATGTCAGAATCTACTTGTAATGGGCATGGCCTGTTAAATGTTTCACTTTCTAAGCCAGGGACGGTATGTGTAAAGAGCTCCATGGAGTGACCCGTTGTGTCGCCTGCTGCATCCTTCTCTCTTGTTGTAGTTTTTGCTGAGGAGGACAAGGAAGCGACTTGTCCCTGACCGTGAACATCCACAAGCGATGCGCTGCTTTTACATTTACCAGTTTCGGAAGAGGAGGCAAAAGAGCTAGAGGCTGAGTCTGCAATGTAAGCCAAAACTTGCTGTTGCTGCTCCGCCTTTAAAAGCGGTTTTCCTACTCCCAGAAAAGAGAGCGTTCGAGGCCTTGTGTAGCCTGACGACGAAACTGGCTCCACAGCTCCAGACTTAGGTGGAATATTTTTATCCCCACGACCACCTGATGCTCCACTACCACTACCATCATTACCAGCTGACAATGAACGCCCACGACGACCTCTTGCACCAGACTTCCTCATTGTTTTAAAATCTTAACCAAAGTAACTTTATTTGTTGCTGTCAAACAACTTACACGGTGAGCTATAACTTCAGTATGATTTCAATATCCCTTAACAGGTTGGTGAGACCACAAGGAAAATCAGGCACAATGTTACACACTCTGTTTTCTGTGGCACAAAATCACAGAGATGACACACACGCAGGACTGTCACTCAAGCACTAATGTCAATATTAATCTCCCACCTAATTTATTTTTTTTTTTTTCTCAGGGAGACTTTAGAAACCAAATAATATTAAAAAAACCAAAAAAATAAAAAGCCTTTCTATGGCCCACTGAATGAGAGAGAGAGGTGGCACACCCAGGAGTCAAGACTGGCACACAAGCTGAAAGGGCAATATTACTCTCCCACTGTTTTTTTATGTATTTTTTGTTTTTTAAGGGAGACTTTAGAAACCAAATAATATTAAAAAAAAAACAAAAAAAAAAGGCTTTCTATGGCCCACAATTAGAGAGAGAGAGGTGGCACACCCAGGAGTCAAGACTGGCGCACAAGCTGAAAGGGCAATATTACTCTCCCACTGTTTTTTTAAGTTTTTTTTTTTTATTTTCAGGGAGACTTTAGAAACCAAATAATATTAAAAAAACCAAAAAAATAAATAGCCTTTCTATGGCCCACTGAATGAGAGAGAGAGGTGGCACACCCAGGAGTCAAGACTGGCACACAAGCTGAAAGGGCAATATTACTCTCCCACTGTTTTTTTATGTATTTTTTGTTTTTTAAGGGAGACTTTAGAAACCAAATAATATTAAAAAAAAACAAAAAAAAAATAGCCTTTCTATGGCCCACTGAATGAGAGAGAGAGGTGGCACACCCAGGAGTCAAGACTGGCACACAAGCTGAAAGGGCAATATTACTCTCCCACTGTTTTTTTATGTATTTTTTGTTTTTTAAGGGAGACTTTAGAAACCCAATAATATTTAAAAAAAAAAAAAAAAAAGGCTTTCTATGGCCCACAATTAGAGAGAGAGGTGGCACACCCAGGAGTCAAGACTGGCACACAAGCTGAAAGGGCAATATTACTCTCCCACTGTTTTTTTATGTATTTTTTGTTTTTTAAGGGAGACTTTAGAAACCCAATAATATTTAAAAAAAAAAAAAAAAAAGGCTTTCTATGGCCCACAATTAGAGAGAGAGGTGGCACACCCAGGAGTCAAGACTGGCACACAAGCTGAAAGGGCAATATTACTCTCCCACTGTTTTTTTTTTTTTTTTTTTTTTTTTCAGGGAGACTTTAGAAACCAGATAATAAGAAAAAAAAATAAATAAATAAATAAATAGGCTTTCTATAGCCCACTGAATAAGAGATAGCACACACAGCAGTGGCACACAAGCCCTGACTGAGGCCAATATTTTTCTACCACTGATTGATGTAGTGTTTTTGTGTTGAGGTAGAATTTAGAACACAAATCACGGAAAAAATAAATAGGCTTTCTATGGCCCACTCAGTGAGAGATGGCACACACAGGGATGGCACTGTAGCAGAAATGCCAATCTTAATCTCCCACAAAAAAAAAAAAAAAAAAAAAAAAAACAGGGACTGTCCTACAATTACTATCTCCCTGCAGTAATCTAAGCCAGGTATGGCAGGCAGCAATAGGAGTGGACTGATGCACAAATTAAATAAAAAGTGTGGACAAACAAAAAAGATAGCTGTGCAGAAAGGAACAAGAGGATATGTGCTTTGAAAAAAGCAGTTGGTTTCCACAGTGGCATACACACAGCAATACAGCTATCACGGAGCCTTCTAGGGCAGCCCAATGAGCTACAGCGCTGAGGAAAAAAAAAAAAAAATAGCTTCCACTGTTCCTGCACACCGAAGGTGGTGTTGGACAGTGGAAATCGCTACAGCACAAGCGGTTTGGTGGTTAGTGGACCCTGCTTAACGCTATCCCTGCTTCTGACGAAGCGGCAGCAACCTCTCCCTAAGCTCAGATCAGCAGCAGTAAGATGGCGGTCGGCGGGAACGCCCCTTTATAGCCCCTGTGACGCCGCAGACAGCAAGCCAATCACTGCAATGCCCTTCTCTAAGATGGGGACCAGGATCTATGTCATCACGCTGCCCACACTCTGCATTCACCTTCATTGGCTGAGAAATGGCGCTTTTCGCGTCATTGAAACGCGACTTTGGCGCGAAAGTCGCGTACCGCATGGCCGACAAGCACAGGGGTCGGATCGGGTTTCATGAGACGCCGACTTAGCCAAAAGTCGGCGACTTTTGAAAATGATCGACCCGTTTCGCTCAACCCTAATCGAGATCAAGAACTGAAAGTCAATAGCTTTGTTAACAAAGAATAATGGCATGTTTCTGCCAAGTTTCGAACTGGGGACCTTTCGCGTGTTAGGCGAACGTGATAACCACTACATTACAGAAACTCCATGCACAGCTCAAACTGTTCAAACATACCGAAATGAAATTGAAAAAAATGATCCAGCCAAACTCAACAGGTCTTCCTCTATGTCTGAACACAGGACAAAGTGCACTTTCCAACCAAGGAACCTTTCTTTTGTCAGGCTAGTGAAAAAGAGAAAAAACATGCAAACAAAACCATTTTGCAAAAAGCAATCGCATGCCTTTGTCCAAAAGCCAAAAAGAAAGAGAAAAAGCAAGTAGATGCCTGGTTTCGCACCTTGATCCTATCAGGTGTTACTTGAACTAGAAAAACTTATACACTGTCAAAAACACACACTCTTGACAAAAGCAAATGCATGTAGAAACAAGCAAAGGGGTCAAAATGATGCTGATTACACCAACAATAGACACTTGTGATCAAAATAAAGAGAAACCGCATGCTTCTGCCCGGGATCGAACCGGAGACCTTTCGCGTGTAAAGCGAACGTGATAACCACTACACTACAGAAACGGAGCGAAAAAGGTTGCTGTGGTCAAGGCAAGGAATAAAGATCAAGGATTGAAAGTCAAAACGCATTGTTTCTGCCCAGTTTCGAACTGGGGACCTTTCGCGTGTGAGGCGAACGTGATAACCACTACACTACAGAAACTAGATAAAAGACATTACTGGGCTCATGACAAGCAATCGAGATCAAGAACTGAAAGTCAATAGCTTTGTTAACAAAGAATAATGGCATGTTTCTGCCCAGTTTCGAACTGGGGACCTTTCGCGTGTTAGGCGAACGTGATAACCACTACACTACAGAAACTCCATGCACAGCTCAAACTGTTCAAACATACCGAAATGAAATTGAAAAAAATGATCCAGCCAAACTCAACAGGTCTTCCTCTATGTCTGAACACAGGACAAAGTGCACTTTCCAACCAAGGAACCTTTCTTTTGTCAGGCTAGTGAAAAAGAGAAAAAACATGCAAACAAAACCATTTTGCAAAAAGCAATCGCATGCCTTTGTCCAAAAGCCAAAAAGAAAGAGAAAAAGCAAGTAGATGCCTGGTTTCGCACCTTGATCCTATCAGGTGTTACTTGAACTAGAAAAACTTATACACTGTCAAAAACACACACTCTTGACAAAAGCAAATGCATGTAGAAACAAGCAAAGGGGTCAAAATGATGCTGATTACACCAACAATAGACACTTGTGATCAAAATAAAGAGAAACCGCATGCTTCTGCCCGGGATCGAACCGGAGACCTTTCGCGTGTAAAGCGAACGTGATAACCACTACACTACAGAAACGGAGCGAAAAAGGTTGCTGTGGTCAAGGCAAGGAATAAAGATCAAGGATTGAAAGTCAAAACGCATTGTTTCTGCCCAGTTTCGAACTGGGGACCTTTCGCGTGTGAGGCGAACGTGATAACCACTACACTACAGAAACTAGATAAAAGACATTACTGGGCTCATGACAAGCAATCGAGATCAAGAACTGAAAGTCAATAGCTTTGTTAACAAAGAATAATGGCATGTTTCTGCCCAGTTTCGAACTGGGGACCTTTCGCGTGTTAGGCGAACGTGATAACCACTACACTACAGAAACTCCATGCACAGCTCAAACTGTTCAAACATACCGAAATGAAATTGAAAAAAATGATCCAGCCAAACTCAACAGGTCTTCCTCTATGTCTGAACACAGGACAAAGTGCACTTTCCAACCAAGGAACCTTTCTTTTGTCAGGCTAGTGAAAAAGAGAAAAAACATGCAAACAAAACCATTTTGCAAAAAGCAATCGCATGCCTTTGTCCAAAAGCCAAAAAGAAAGAGAAAAAGCAAGTAGATGCCTGGTTTCGCACCTTGATCCTATCAGGTGTTACTTGAACTAGAAAAACTTATACACTGTCAAAAACACACACTCTTGACAAAAGCAAACGCATGTAGAAACAAGCAAAGGGGTCAAAATGATGCTGATTACACCAACAATAGACACTTGTGATCAAAATAAAGAGAAACCGCATGCTTCTGCCCGGGATCGAACCGGAGACCTTTCGCGTGTAAAGCGAACGTGATAACCACTACACTACAGAAACGGAGCGAAAAAGGTTGCTGTGGTCAAGGCAAGGAATAAAGATCAAGGATTGAAAGTCAAAACACATTGTTTCTGCCCAGTTTCGAACTGGGGACCTTTCGCATGTGAGGCGAACGTGATAACCACTACACTACAGAAACTAGATAAAAGACATTACTGGGCTCATGACAAGCAATCGAGATCAAGAACTGAAAGTCAATAGCTTTGTTAACAAAGAATAATGGCATGTTTCTGCCCAGTTTCGAACTGGGGACCTTTCGCGTGTTAGGCGAACGTGATAACCACTACACTACAGAAACTCCATGCACAGCTCAAACTGTTCAAACATACCGAAATGAAATTGAAAAAAATGATCCAGCCAAACTCAACAGGTCTTCCTCTATGTCTGAACACAGGACAAAGTGCACTTTCCAACCAAGGAACCTTTCTTTTGTCAGGCTAGTGAAAAAGAGAAAAAACATGCAAACAAAACCATTTTGCAAAAAGCAATCGCATGCCTTTGTCCAAAAGCCAAAAAGAAAGAGAAAAAGCAAGTAGATGCCTGGTTTCGCACCTTGATCCTATCAGGTGTTACTTGAACTAGAAAAACTTATACACTGTCAAAAACACACACTCTTGACAAAAGCAAACGCATGTAGAAACAAGCAAAGGGGTCAAAATGATGCTGATTACACCAACAATAGACACTTGTGATCAAAATAAAGAGAAACCGCATGCTTCTGCCCGGGATCGAACCGGAGACTTTTCGCGTGTAAAGCTAACGTGATAACCACTACACTACAGAAACGGAGCGAAAAAGGTTGCTGTGGTCAAGGCAAGGAATAAAGATCAAGGATTGAAAGTCAAAACGCATTGTTTCTGCCCAGTTTCGAACTGGGGACCTTTCGCGTGTGAGGCGAACGTGATAACCACTACACTACAGAAACTAGATAAAAGACATTACTGGGCTCATGACAAGCAATCGAGATCAAGAACTGAAAGTCAATAGCTTTGTTAACAAAGAATAATGGCATGTTTCTGCCCAGTTTCGAACTGGGGACCTTTCGCGTGTTAGGCGAACGTGATAACCACTACACTACAGAAACTCCATGCACGGCTCAAACTGTTCAAACATACCGAAATGAAATTGAAAAAAATGATCCAGCCAAACTCAACAGGTCTTCCTCTATGTCTGAACACAGGACAAAGTGCACTTTCCAACCAAGGAACCTTTCTTTTGTCAGGCTAGTGAAAAAGAGAAAAAACATGCAAACAAAACCATTTTGCAAAAAGCAATCGCATGCCTTTGTCCAAAAGCCAAAAAGAAAGAGAAAAAGCAAGTAGATGCCTGGTTTCGCACCTTGATCCTATCAGGTGTTACATGAACTAGAAAAACTTATACACTGTCAAAAACACACACTCTTGACAAAAGCAAACGCATGTAGAAACAAGCAAAGGGGTCAAAATGATGCTGATTACACCAACAATAGACACTTGTGATCAAAATAAAGAGAAACCGCATGCTTCTGCCCGGGATCGAACCGGAGACCTTTCGCGTGTAAAGCGAACGTGATAACCACTACACTACAGAAACGGAGCGAAAAAGGTTGCTGTGGTCAAGGCAAGGAATAAAGATCAAGGATTGAAAGTCAAAACGCATTGTTTCTGCCCAGTTTCGAACTGGGGACCTTTCGCGTGTGAGGCAAACGTGATAACCACTACACTACAGAAACTAGATAAAAGACATTACTGGGCTCATGACAAGCAATCGAGATCAAGAACTGAAAGTCAATAGCTTTGTTAACAAAGAATAATGGCATGTTTCTGCCTAGTTTCGAACTGGGGACCTTTCGCGTGTTAGGTGAACGTGATAACCACTACACTACAGAAACTCCATGCACAGCTCAAACTGTTCAAACATACCGAAATGAAATTGAAAAAAATGATCCAGCCAAACTCAACAGGTCTTCCTCTATGTCTGAACACAGGACAAAGTGCACTTTCCAACCAAGGAACCTTTCTTTTGTCAGGCTAGTGAAAAAGAGAAAAAACATGCAAACAAAACCATTTTGCAAAAAGCAATCGCATGCCTTTGTCCAAAAGCCAAAAAGAAAGAGAAAAAGCAAGTAGATGCCTGGTTTCGCACCTTGATCCTATCAGGTGTTACTTGAACTAGAAAAACTTATACACTGTCAAAAACACACACTCTTGACAAAAGCAAACGCATGTAGAAACAAGCAAAGGGGTCAAAATGATGCTGATTACACCAACAATAGACACTTGTGATCAAAATAAAGAGAAACCGCATGCTTCTGCCCGGGATCGAACCGGAGACCTTTCGCGTGTAAAGCGAACGTGATAACCACTACACTACAGAAACGGAGCGAAAAAGGTTGCTGTGGTCAAGGCAAGGAATAAAGATTAAGGATTCAAAGTCAAAACGCATTGTTTCTGCCCAGTTTCGAACTGGGGACCTTTCGCGTGTGAGGCGAACGTGATAACCACTACACTACAGAAACTAGATAAAAGACATTACTGGGCTCATAACAAGCAATCGAGATCAAGAACTGAAAGTCAATAGCTTTGTTAACAAAGAATAATGGCATGTTTCTGCCCAGTTTCGAACTGGGGACCTTTCGCGTGTTAGGCGAACGTGATAACCACTACACTACAGAAACTCCATGCACAGCTCAAACTGTTCAAACATACCGAAATGAAATTGAAAAAAATGATCCAGCCAAACTCAACAGGTCTTCCTCTATGTCTGAACACAGGACAAAGTGCACTTTCCAACCAAGGAACCTTTCTTTTGTCAGGCTAGTGAAAAAGAGAAAAAACATGCAAACAAAACCATTTTGCAAAAAGCAATCGCATGCCTTTGTCCAAAAGCCAAAAAGAAAGAGAAAAAGCAAGTAGATGCCTGGTTTCGCACCTTGATCCTATCAGGTGTTACTTGAACTAGAAAAACTTATACACTGTCAAAAACACACTCTTGACAAAAGCAAACGCATGTAGAAACAAGCAAAGGGGTCAAAATGATGCTGATTACACCAACAATAGACACTTGTGATCAAAATAAAGAGAAACCGCATGCTTCTGCCCGGGATCGAACCGGAGACCTTTCGCGTGTAAAGCGAACGTGATAACCACTACACTACAGAAACGGAGCGAAAAAGGTTGCTGTGGTCAAGGCAAGGAATAAAGATCAAGGATTGAAAGTCAAAACGCATTGTTTCTGCCCAGTTTCGAACTGGGGACCTTTCGCGTGTGAGGAAAACGTGATAACCACTACACTACAGAAACTAGATAAAAGACATTACTGGGCTCATGACAAGCAATCGAGATCAAGAACTGAAAGTCAATAGCTTTGTTAACAAAGAATAATGGCATGTTTCTGCCCAGTTTCGAACTGGGGACCTTTCGCGTGTTAGGCGAACGTGATAACCACTACACTACAGAAACTCCATGCACAGCTCAAACTGTTCAAACATACCGAAATGAAATTGAAAAAAATGATCCAGCCAAACTCAACAGGTCTTCCTCTATGTCTGAACACAGGACAAAGTGCACTTTCCAACCAAGGAACCTTTCTTTTGTCAGGCTAGTGAAAAAGAGAAAAAACATGCAAACAAAACCATTTTGCAAAAAGCAATCGCATGCCTTTGTCCAAAAGCCAAAAAGAAAGAGAAAAAGCAAGTAGATGCCTGGTTTCGCACCTTGATCCTATCAGGTGTTACTTGAACTAGAAAAACTTATACACTGTCAAAAACACACACTCTTGACAAAAGCAAACGCATGTAGAAACAAGCAAAGGGGTCAAAATGATGCTGATTACACCAACAATAGACACTTGTGATCAAAATAAAGAGAAACCGCATGCTTCTGCCCGGGATCGAACCGGAGACCTTTCGCGTGTAAAGCGAACGTGATAACCACTACACTACAGAAACGGAGCGAAAAAGGTTGCTGTGGTCAAGGCAAGGAATAAAGATTAAGGATTCAAAGTCAAAACGCATTGTTTCTGCCCAGTTTCGAACTGGGGACCTTTCGCGTGTGAGGCGAACGTGATAACCACTACACTACAGAAACTAGATAAAAGACATTACTGGGCTCATAACAAGCAATCGAGATCAAGAACTGAAAGTCAATAGCTTTGTTAACAAAGAATAATGGCATGTTTCTGCCCAGTTTCGAACTGGGGACCTTTCGCGTGTTAGGCGAACGTGATAACCACTACACTACAGAAACTCCATGCACAGCTCAAACTGTTCAAACATACCGAAATGAAATTGAAAAAAATGATCCAGCCAAACTCAACAGGTCTTCCTCTATGTCTGAACACAGGACAAAGTGCACTTTCCAACCAAGGAACCTTTCTTTTGTCAGGCTAGTGAAAAAGAGAAAAAACATGCAAACAAAACCATTTTGCAAAAAGCAATCGCATGCCTTTGTCCAAAAGCCAAAAAGAAAGAGAAAAAGCAAGTAGATGCCTGGTTTCGCACCTTGATCCTATCAGGTGTTACATGAACTAGAAAAACTTATACACTGTCAAAAACACACACTCTTGACAAAAGCAAACGCATGTAGAAACAAGCAAAGGGGTCAAAATGATGCTGATTACACCAACAATAGACACTTGTGATCAAAATAAAGAGAAACCGCATGCTTCTGCCCGGGATCGAACCGGAGACCTTTCGCGTGTAAAGCGAACGTGATAACCACTACACTACAGAAACGGAGCGAAAAAGGTTGCTGTGGTCAAGGCAAGGAATAAAGATCAAGGATTGAAAGTCAAAACGCATTGTTTCTGCCCAGTTTCGAACTGGGGACCTTTCGCGTGTGAGGCGAACGTGATAACCACTACACTACAGAAACTAGATAAAAGACATTACTGGGCTCATGACAAGCAATCGAGATCAAGAACTGAAAGTCAATAGCTTTGTTAACAAAGAATAATGGCATGTTTCTGCCCAGTTTCGAACTGGGGACCTTTCGCGTGTTAGGCGAACGTGATAACCACTACACTACAGAAACTCCATGCACAGCTCAAACTGTTCAAACATACCGAAATGAAATTGAAAAAAATGATCCAGCCAAACTCAACAGGTCTTCCTCTATGTCTGAACACAGGACAAAGTGCACTTTCCAACCAAGGAACCTTTCTTTTGTCAGGCTAGTGAAAAAGAGAAAAAACATGCAAACAAAACCATTTTGCAAAAAGCAATCGCATGCCTTTGTCCAAAAGCCAAAAAGAAAGACAAAAAAAGCAAGTAGATGCCTGGTTTCGCACCTTGATCCTATCAGGTGTTACTTGAACTAGAAAAACTTATACACTGTCAAAAACACACACTCTTGACAAAAGCAAACGCATGTAGAAACAAGCAAAGGGGTCAAAATGATGCTGATTACACCAACAATAGACACTTGTGATCAAAATAAAGAGAAACAGCATGCTTCTGCCCGGGATCGAAGCAGAGACCTTTCGCGTGTAAAGCGAACGTGATAACCACTACACTACAGAAACGGAGCGAAAAAGGTTGCCGTGGTCAAGGCAAGGAATAAAGATCAAGGATTGAAAGTCAAAACGCATTGTTTCTGCCCAGTTTCGAACTGGGGACCTTTCGCGTGTGAGGCGAACGTGATAACCACTACACTACAGAAACTAGATAAAAGACATTACTGGGCTCATGACAAGCAATCGAGATCAAGAACTGAAAGTCAATAGCTTTGTTAACAAAGAATAATGGCATGTTTCTGCCCAGTTTCGAACTGGGGACCTTTCGCGTGTTAGGCGAACGTGATAACCACTACACTACAGAAACTCCATGCACAGCTCAAACTGTTCAAACATATCGAAATGAAATTGAAAAAAATGATCCAGCCAAACTCAACAGGTCTTCCTCTATGTCTGAACACAGGACAAAGTGCACTTTCCAACCAAGGAACCTTTCTTTTGTCAGGCTAGTGAAAAAGAGAAAAAACATGCAAACAAAACCATTTTGCAAAAAGCAATCGCATGCCTTTGTCCAAAAGCCAAAAAGAAAGAGAAAAAGCAAGTAGATGCCTGGTTTCGCACCTTGATCCTATCAGGTGTTACTTGAACTAGAAAAACGTATACACTGTCAAAAACACACACTCTTGACAAAAGCAAACGCATGTAGAAACAAGCAAAGGGGTCAAAATGATGCTGATTACACCAACAATAGACACTTGTGATCAAAATAAAGAGAAACCGCATGCCTCTGCCCGGGATCGAACCGGAGACCTTTCGCGTGTAAAGCGAACGTGATAACCACTACACTACAGAAACGGAGCGAAAAAGGTTGCTGTGGTCAAGGCAAGGAATAAAGATCAAGGATTGAAAGTCAAAACACATTGTTTCTGCCCAGTTTCGAACTGGGGACCTTTCGCGTGTGAGGCGAACGTGATAACCACTACACTACAGAAACTAGATAAAAGACATTACTGGGCTCATGACAAGCAATCGAGATCAAGAACTGAAAGTTAATAGCTTTGTTAACAAAGAATAATGGCATGTTTCTGCCCAGTTTCGAACTGGGGACCTTTCGCGTGTTAGGCGAACGTGATAACCACTACACTACAGAAACTCCATGCACAGCTCAAACTGTTCAAACATACCGAAGTGAAATTGAAAAAAATGATCCAGCCAAACTCAACAGGTCTTCCTCTATGTCTGAACACAGGACAAAGTGCACTTTCCAACCAAGGAACCTTTCTTTTGTCAGGCTAGTGAAAAAGAGAAAAAACATGCAAACAAAACCATTTTGCAAAAAGCAATCGCATGCCTTTGTCCAAAAGCCAAAAGAAAGAGAAAAAGCAAGTAGATGCCTGGTTTCACACCTTGATCCTATCAGGTGTTACTTGAACTAGAAAAACTTATTCACTGTCAAAAACACACACTCTTGAAAAAAGCAAACGCATGTAGAAACAAGCAAAGGGGTCAAAATGATGCTGATTACACCAACAATAGACACTTGTGATCAAAATAAAGAGAAACTGCATGCTTCTGCCCGGGATCGAACCGGAGACCTTTCGCGTGTAAAGCGAACGTGATAACCACTACACTACAGAAACGGGGCGAGAAAGGTTGCTGTGGTCAAGGCAAGGAATAAAGATCAAAGATTGAAAGTCAAAATGCATTGTTTCTGCCCAGTTTCGAACTGGGGACCTTTCGCGTGTGAGGCGAACGTGATAACCACTACACTACAGAAACCAGATAAAAGACATTACTGGGCTCATGACAAGCAATCGAGATCAAGAACTGAAAGTCAATAGCTTTGTTAACAAAGAATAATGGCATGTTTCTGCCCAGTTTCGAACTGGGGACCTTTCGCGTGTTAGGCGAACGTGATAACCACTACACTACAGAAACTCCATGCACAGCTCAAACTGTTCAAACATACCGAAATGAAATTGAAAAAAATGATCCAGCCAAACTCAACAGGTCTTCCTCTATGTCTGAACACAGGACAAAGTGCACTTTCCAACCAAGGAACCTTTCTTTTGTCAGGCTAGTGAAAAAGAGAAAAAACATGCAAACAAAACCATTTTGCAAAAAGCAATCGCATGCCTTTGTCCAAAAGCCAAAAAGAAAGAGAAAAAGCAAGTAGATGCCTGGTTTCGCACCTTGATCCTATCAGGTGTTACTTGAACTAGAAAAACTTATACACTGTCAAAAACACACACTCTTGACAAAAGCAAACGCATGTAGAAACAAGCAAAGGGGTCAAAATGATGCTGATTACACCAACAATAGACACTTGTGATCAAAATAAAGAGAAACCGCATGCTTCTGCCCGGGATCGAACCGGAGACCTTTCGCGTGTAAAGCGAACGTGATAACCACTTCACTACAGAAACGGAGCGAAAAAGGTTGCTGTGGTCATGGCAAGGAATAAAGATCAAGGATTGAAAGTCAAAACGCATTGTTTCTGCCCAGTTTCGAACTGGGGACCTTTCGCGTGTGAGGCGAACGTGATAACCACTACACTACAGAAACTAGATAAAAGACATTACTGGGCTCATGACAAGCAATCGAGATCAAGAACTGAAAGTCAATAGCTTTGTTAACAAAGAATAATGGCATGTTTCTGCCCAGTTTCGAACTGGGGACCTTTCGCGTGTTAGGCGAACGTGATAACCACTACACTACAGAAACTCCATGCACAGCGCAGACTGTTCAAACATACCGAAATGAAATTGAAAAAAATGATCCAGCCAAACTCAACAGGTCTTCCTCTATGTCTGAACACAGGACAAAGTGCACTTTCCAACCAAGGAACCTTTCTTTTGTCAGGCTAGTGAAAAAGAGAAAAAACATGCAAACAAAACCATTTTGCAAAAAGCAATCGCATGCCTTTGTCCAAAAGCCAAAAAGAAAGAGAAAAAGCAAGTAGATGCCTGGTTTCGCACCTTGATCCTATCAGGTGTTACTTGAACTAGAAAAACTTATACACTGTCAAAAACACACACTCTTGACAAAAGCAAACGCATGTAGAAACAAGCAAAGGGGTCAAAATGATGCTGATTACACCAACAATAGACACTTGTGATCAAAATAAAGAGAAACCGCATGCTTCTGCCCGGGATCGAACCGGAGACCTTTCGCGTGTAAAGCGAACGTGATAACCACTACACTACAGAAACGGAGCGAAAAAGGTTGCTGTGGTCAAGGCAAGGAATAAAGATCAAGGATTGAAAGTCAAAACGCATTGTTTCTGCCCAGTTTCGAACTGGGGACCTTTCGCGTGTGAGGCGAACGTGATAACCACTACACTACAGAAACTAGATAAAAGACATTACTGGGCTCATGACAAGCAATCGAGATCAAGAACTGAAAGTTAATAGCTTTGTTAACAAAGAATAATGGCATGTTTCTGCCCAGTTTCGAACTGGGGACCTTTCGCGTGTTAGGCGAACGTGATAACCACTACACTACAGAAACTCCATGCACAACTCAAACTGTTCAAACATACCGAAGTGAAATTGAAAAAAATGATCCAGCCAAACTCAACAGGTCTTCCTCTATGTCTGAACACAGGACAAAGTGCACTTTCCAACCAAGGAACCTTTCTTTTGTCAGGCTAGTGAAAAAGAGAAAAAACATGCAAACAAAACCATTTTGCAAAAAGCAATCGCATGCCTTTGTCCAAAAGCCAAAAGAAAGAGAAAAAGCAAGTAGATGCCTGGTTTCGCACCTTGATCCTATCAGGTGTTACTTGAACTAGAAAAACTTATACACTGTCAAAAACACACACTCTTGACAAAAGCAAACGCATGTAGAAACAAGCAAAGGGGTCAAAATGATGCTGATTACACCAACAATAGACACTTGTGATCAAAATAAAGAGAAACCGCATGCTTCTGCCCGGGATCGAACCGGAGACCTTTCGCGTGTAAAGCGAACGTGATAACCACTACACTACAGAAACGGAGCGAAAAAGGTTGCTGTGGTCAAGGCAAGGAATAAAGATTAAGGATTCAAAGTCAAAACGCATTGTTTCTGCCCAGTTTCGAACTGGGGACCTTTCGCGTGTGAGGCGAACGTGATAACCACTACACTACAGAAACTAGATAAAAGACATTACTGGGCTCATAACAAGCAATCGAGATCAAGAACTGAAAGTCAATAGCTTTGTTAACAAAGAATAATGGCATGTTTCTGCCCAGTTTCGAACTGGGGACCTTTCGCGTGTTAGGCGAACGTGATAACCACTACACTACAGAAACTCCATGCACAGCTCAAACTGTTCAAACATACCGAAATGAAATTGAAAAAAATGATCCAGCCAAACTCAACAGGTCTTCCTCTATGTCTGAACACAGGACAAAGTGCACTTTCCAACCAAGGAACCTTTCTTTTGTCAGGCTAGTGAAAAAGAGAAAAAACATGCAAACAAAACCATTTTGCAAAAAGCAATCGCATGCCTTTGTCCAAAAGCCAAAAAGAAAGAGAAAAAGCAAGTAGATGCCTGGTTTCGCACCTTGATCCTATCAGGTGTTACTTGAACTAGAAAAACTTATACACTGTCAAAAACACACACTCTTGACAAAAGCAAACGCATGTAGAAACAAGCAAAGGGGTCAAAATGATGCTGATTACACCAACAATAGACACTTGTGATCAAAATAAAGAGAAACCGCATGCTTCTGCCCGGGATCGAACCGGAGACCTTTCGCGTGTAAAGCGAACGTGATAACCACTACACTACAGAAACGGAGCGAAAAAGGTTGCTGTGGTCAAGGCAAGGAATAAAGATCAAGGATTGAAAGTCAAAACGCATTGTTTCTGCCCAGTTTCGAACTGGGGACCTTTCGCGTGTGAGGCGAACGTGATAACCACTACACTACAGAAACTAGATAAAAGACATTACTGGGCTCATGACAAGCAATCGAGATCAAGAACTGAAAGTCAATAGCTTTGTTAACAAAGAATAATGGCATGTTTCTGCCCAGTTTCGAACTGGGGACCTTTCGCGTGTTAGGCGAACGTGATAACCACTACACTACAGAAACTCCATGCACAGCTCAAACTGTTCAAACATACCGAAATGAAATTGAAAAAAATGATCCAGCCAAACTCAACAGGTCTTCCTCTATGTCTGAACACAGGACAAAGTGCACTTTCCAACCAAGGAACCTTTCTTTTGTCAGGCTAGTGAAAAAGAGAAAAAACATGCAAACAAAACCATTTTGCAAAAAGCAATCGCATGCCTTTGTCCAAAAGCCAAAAAGAAAGACAAAAAAAGCAAGTAGATGCCTGGTTTCGCACCTTGATCCTATCAGGTGTTACTTGAACTAGAAAAACTTATACACTGTCAAAAACACACACTCTTGACAAAAGCAAACGCATGTAGAAACAAGCAAAGGGGTCAAAATGATGCTGATTACACCAACAATAGACACTTGTGATCAAAATAAAGAGAAACAGCATGCTTCTGCCCGGGATCGAAGCAGAGACCTTTCGCGTGTAAAGCGAACGTGATAACCACTACACTACAGAAACGGAGCGAAAAAGGTTGCCGTGGTCAAGGCAAGGAATAAAGATCAAGGATTGAAAGTCAAAACGCATTGTTTCTGCCCAGTTTCGAACTGGGGACCTTTCGCGTGTGAGGCGAACGTGATAACCACTACACTACAGAAACTAGATAAAAGACATTACTGGGCTCATGACAAGCAATCGAGATCAAGAACTGAAAGTCAATAGCTTTGTTAACAAAGAATAATGGCATGTTTCTGCCCAGTTTCGAACTGGGGACCTTTCGCGTGTTAGGCGAACGTGATAACCACTACACTACAGAAACTCCATGCACAGCTCAAACTGTTCAAACATATCAAAATGAAATTGAAAAAAATGATCCAGCCAAACTCAACAGGTCTTCCTCTATGTCTGAACACAGGACAAAGTGCACTTTCCAACCAAGGAACCTTTCTTTTGTCAGGCTAGTGAAAAAGAGAAAAAACATGCAAACAAAACCATTTTGCAAAAAGCAATCGCATGCCTTTGTCCAAAAGCCAAAAAGAAAGAGAAAAAGCAAGTAGATGCCTGGTTTCGCACCTTGATCCTATCAGGTGTTACTTGAACTAGAAAAACGTATACACTGTCAAAAACACACACTCTTGACAAAAGCAAACGCATGTAGAAACAAGCAAAGGGGTCAAAATGATGCTGATTACACCAACAATAGACACTTGTGATCAAAATAAAGAGAAACCGCATGCTTCTGCCCGGGATCGAACCGGAGACCTTTCGCGTGTAAAGCGAACGTGATAACCACTACACTACAGAAACGGAGCGAAAAAGGTTGCTGTGGTCAAGGCAAGGAATAAAGATCAAGGATTGAAAGTCAAAACACATTGTTTCTGCCCAGTTTCGAACTGGGGACCTTTCGCGTGTGAGGCGAACGTGATAACCACTACACTACAGAAACTAGATAAAAGACATTACTGGGCTCATGACAAGCAATCGAGATCAAGAACTGAAAGTTAATAGCTTTGTTAACAAAGAATAATGGCATGTTTCTGCCCAGTTTCGAACTGGGGACCTTTCGCGTGTTAGGCGAACGTGATAACCACTACACTACAGAAACTCCATGCACAGCTCAAACTGTTCAAACATACCGAAGTGAAATTGAAAAAAATGATCCAGCCAAACTCAACAGGTCTTCCTCTATGTCTGAACACAGGACAAAGTGCACTTTCCAACCAAGGAACCTTTCTTTTGTCAGGCTAGTGAAAAAGAGAAAAAACATGCAAACAAAACCATTTTGCAAAAAGCAATCGCATGCCTTTGTCCAAAAGCCAAAAGAAAGAGAAAAAGCAAGTAGATGCCTGGTTTCGCACCTTGATCCTATCAGGTGTTACTTGAACTAGAAAAACTTATTCACTGTCAAAAACACACACTCTTGACAAAAGCAAACGCATGTAGAAACAAGCAAAGGGGTCAAAATGATGCTGATTACACCAACAATAGACACTTGTGATCAAAATAAAGAGAAACTGCATGCTTCTGCCCGGGATCGAACCGGAGACCTTTCGCGTGTAAAGCGAACGTGATAACCACTACACTACAGAAACGGAGCGAGAAAGGTTGCTGTGGTCAAGGCAAGGAATAAAGATCAAAGATTGAAAGTCAAAATGCATTGTTTCTGCCCAGTTTCAAACTGGGGACCTTTCGCGTGTGAGGCGAACGTGATAACCACTACACTACAGAAACCAGATAAAAGACATTACTGGGCTCATGACAAGCAATCGAGATCAAGAACTGAAAGTCAATAGCTTTGTTAACAAAGAATAATGGCATGTTTCTGCCCAGTTTCGAACTGGGGACCTTTCGCGTGTTAGGCGAACGTGATAACCACTACACTACAGAAACTCCATGCACAGCTCAAACTGTTCAAACATATCGAAATGAAATTGAAAAAAATGATCCAGCCAAACTCAACAGGTCTTCCTCTATGTCTGAACACAGGACAAAGTGCACTTTCCAACCAAGGAACCTTTCTTTTGTCAGGCTAGTGAAAAAGAGAAAAAACATGCAAACAAAACCATTTTGCAAAAAGCAATCGCATGCCTTTGTCCAAAAGCCAAAAAGAAAGAGAAAAAGCAAGTAGATGCCTGGTTTCGCACCTTGATCCTATCAGGTGTTACTTGAACTAGAAAAACTTATACACTGTCAAAAACACACACTCTTGACAAAAGCAAACGCATGTAGAAACAAGCAAAGGGGTCAAAATGATGCTGATTACACCAACAATAGACACTTGTGATCAAAATAAAGAGAAACCGCATGCTTCTGCCCGGGATCGAACCGGAGACCTTTCGCGTGTAAAGCGAACGTGATAACCACTACACTACAGAAACGGAGCGAAAAAGGTTGCTGTGGTCAAGGCAAGGAATAAAGATCAAGGATTGAAAGTCAAAACACATTGTTTCTGCCCAGTTTCGAACTGGGGACCTTTCGCGTGTGAGGCGAACGTGATAACCACTACACTACAGAAACTAGATAAAAGACATTACTGGGCTCATGACAAGCAATCGAGATCAAGAACTGAAAGTTAATAGCTTTGTTAACAAAGAATAATGGCATGTTTCTGCCCAGTTTCGAACTGGGGACCTTTCGTGTGTTAGGCGAACGTGATAACCACTACACTACAGAAACTCCATGCACAGCTCAAACTGTTCAAACATACCGAAGTGAAATTGAAAAAAATGATCCAGCCAAACTCAACAGGTCTTCCTCTATGTCTGAACACAGGACAAAGTGCACTTTCCAACCAAGGAACCTTTCTTTTGTCAGGCTAGTGAAAAAGAGAAAAAACATGCAAACAAAACCATTTTGCAAAAAGCAATCGCATGCCTTTGTCCAAAAGCCAAAAGAAAGAGAAAAAGCAAGTAGATGCCTGGTTTCGCACCTTGATCCTATCAGGTGTTACTTGAACTAGAAAAACTTATTCACTGTCAAAAACACACACTCTTGACAAAAGCAAACGCATGTAGAAACAAGCAAAGGGGTCAAAATGATGCTGATTACACCAACAATAGACACTTGTGATCAAAATAAAGAGAAACTGCATGCTTCTGCCCGGGATCGAACCGGAGACCTTTCGCGTGTAAAGCGAACGTGATAACCACTACACTACAGAAACGGAGCGAGAAAGGTTGCTGTGGTCAAGGCAAGGAATAAAGATCAAAGATTGAAAGTCAAAATGCATTGTTTCTGCCCAGTTTCGAACTGGGGACCTTTCGCGTGTGAGGCGAACGTGATAACCACTACACTACAGAAACCAGATAAAAGACATTACTGGGCTCATGACAAGCAATCGAGATCAAGAACTGAAAGTCAATAGCTTTGTTAACAAAGAATAATGGCATGTTTCTGCCCAGTTTCGAACTGGGGACCTTTCGCGTGTTAGGCGAACGTGATAACCACTACACTACAGAAACTCCATGCACAGCTCAAACTGTTCAAACATATCGAAATGAAATTGAAAAAAATGATCCAGCCAAACTCAACAGGTCTTCCTCTATGTCTGAACACAGGACAAAGTGCAC
Organism: Ranitomeya variabilis; assembly: GCF_051348905.1. NCBI lineage: Eukaryota > Metazoa > Chordata > Amphibia > Anura > Dendrobatidae > Ranitomeya > Ranitomeya variabilis. The sequence goes on from NC_135233.1 coordinate 1,105,342,346, forward strand.
TTTCCAACCAAGGAACCTTTCTTTTGTCAGGCTAGTGAAAAAGAGAAAAAACATGCAAACAAAACCATTTTGCAAAAAGCAATCGCATGCCTTTGTCCAAAAGCCAAAAAGAAAGAGAAAAAGCAAGTAGATGCCTGGTTTCGCACCTTGATCCTATCAGGTGTTACTTGAACTAGAAAAACGTATACACTGTCAAAAACACACACTCTTGACAAAAGCAAACGCATGTAGAAACAAGCAAAGGGGTCAAAATGATGCTGATTACACCAACAATAGACACTTGTGATCAAAATAAAGAGAAACCGCATGCTTCTGCCCGGGATCGAACCGGAGACCTTTCGCGTGTAAAGCGAACGTGATAACCACTACACTACAGAAACGGAGCGAAAAAGGTTGCTGTGGTCAAGGCAAGGAATAAAGATCAAGGATTGAAAGTCAAAACACATTGTTTCTGCCCAGTTTCGAACTGGGGACCTTTCGCGTGTGAGGCGAACGTGATAACCACTACACTACAGAAACTAGATAAAAGACATTACTGGGCTCATGACAAGCAATCGAGATCAAGAACTGAAAGTTAATAGCTTTGTTAACAAAGAATAATGGCATGTTTCTGCCCAGTTTCGAACTGGGGACCTTTCGCGTGTTAGGCGAACGTGATAACCACTACACTACAGAAACTCCATGCACAGCTCAAACTGTTCAAACATACCGAAGTGAAATTGAAAAAAATGATCCAGCCAAACTCAACAGGTCTTCCTCTATGTCTGAACACAGGACAAAGTGCACTTTCCAACCAAGGAACCTTTCTTTTGTCAGGCTAGTGAAAAAGAGAAAAAACATGCAAACAAAACCATTTTGCAAAAAGCAATCGCATGCCTTTGTCCAAAAGCCAAAAGAAAGAGAAAAAGCAAGTAGATGCCTGGTTTCGCACCTTGATCCTATCAGGTGTTACTTGAACTAGAAAAACTTATTCACTGTCAAAAACACACACTCTTGACAAAAGCAAACGCATGTAGAAACAAGCAAAGGGGTCAAAATGATGCTGATTACACCAACAATAGACACTTGTGATCAAAATAAAGAGAAACTGCATGCTTCTGCCCGGGATCGAACCGGAGACCTTTCGCGTGTAAAGCGAACGTGATAACCACTACACTACAGAAACGGAGCGAGAAAGGTTGCTGTGGTCAAGGCAAGGAATAAAGATCAAAGATTGAAAGTCAAAATGCATTGTTTCTGCCCAGTTTCGAACTGGGGACCTTTCGCGTGTGAGGCGAACGTGATAACCACTACACTACAGAAACCAGATAAAAGACATTACTGGGCTCATGACAAGCAATCGAGATCAAGAACTGAAAGTCAATAGCTTTGTTAACAAAGAATAATGGCATGTTTCTGCCCAGTTTCGAACTGGGGACCTTTCGCGTGTTAGGCGAACGTGATAACCACTACACTACAGAAACTCCATGCACAGCTCAAACTGTTCAAACATATCGAAATGAAATTGAAAAAAATGATCCAGCCAAACTCAACAGGTCTTCCTCTATGTCTGAACACAGGACAAAGTGCACTTTCCAACCAAGGAACCTTTCTTTTGTCAGGCTAGTGAAAAAGAGAAAAAACATGCAAACAAAACCATTTTGCAAAAAGCAATCGCATGCCTTTGTCCAAAAGCCAAAAAGAAAGAGAAAAAGCAAGTAGATGCCTGGTTTCGCACCTTGATCCTATCAGGTGTTACTTGAACTAGAAAAACGTATACACTGTCAAAAACACACACTCTTGACAAAAGCAAACGCATGTAGAAACAAGCAAAGGGGTCAAAATGATGCTGATTACACCAACAATAGACACTTGTGATCAAAATAAAGAGAAACCGCATGCTTCTGCCCGGGATCGAACCGGAGACCTTTCGCGTGTAAAGCGAACGTGATAACCACTACACTACAGAAACGGAGCGAAAAAGGTTGCTGTGGTCAAGGCAAGGAATAAAGATCAAGGATTGAAAGTCAAAACACATTGTTTCTGCCCAGTTTCGAACTGGGGACCTTTCGCGTGTGAGGCGAACGTGATAACCACTACACTACAGAAACTAGATAAAAGACATTACTGGGCTCATGACAAGCAATCGAGATCAAGAACTGAAAGTTAATAGCTTTGTTAACAAAGAATAATGGCATGTTTCTGCCCAGTTTCGAACTGGGGACCTTTCGCGTGTTAGGCGAACGTGATAACCACTACACTACAGAAACTCCATGCACAGCTCAAACTGTTCAAACATACCGAAGTGAAATTGAAAAAAATGATCCAGCCAAACTCAACAGGTCTTCCTCTATGTCTGAACACAGGACAAAGTGCACTTTCCAACCAAGGAACCTTTCTTTTGTCAGGCTAGTGAAAAAGAGAAAAAACATGCAAACAAAACCATTTTGCAAAAAGCAATCGCATGCCTTTGTCCAAAAGCCAAAAGAAAGAGAAAAAGCAAGTAGATGCCTGGTTTCGCACCTTGATCCTATCAGGTGTTACTTGAACTAGAAAAACTTATTCACTGTCAAAAACACACACTCTTGACAAAAGCAAACGCATGTAGAAACAAGCAAAGGGGTCAAAATGATGCTGATTACACCAACAATAGACACTTGTGATCAAAATAAAGAGAAACTGCATGCTTCTGCCCGGGATCGAACCGGAGACCTTTCGCGTGTAAAGCGAACGTGATAACCACTACACTACAGAAACGGAGCGAGAAAGGTTGCTGTGGTCAAGGCAAGGAATAAAGATCAAAGATTGAAAGTCAAAATGCATTGTTTCTGCCCAGTTTCGAACTGGGGACCTTTCGCGTGTGAGGCGAACGTGATAACCACTACACTACAGAAACCAGACAAAAGACATTACTGGGCTCATGACAAGCAATCGAGATCAAGAACTGAAAGTCAATAGCTTTGTTAACAAAGAATAATGGCATGTTTCTGCCCAGTTTCGAACTGGGGACCTTTCGCGTGTTAGGCGAACGTGATAACCACTACACTACAGAAACTCCATGCACAGCTCAAACTGTTCAAACATACCGAAATGAAATTGAAAAAAATGATCCAGCCAAACTCAACAGGTCTTCCTCTATGTCTGAACACAGGACAAAGTGCACTTTCCAACCAAGGAACCTTTCTTTTGTCAGGCTAGTGAAAAAGAGAAAAAACATGCAAACAAAACCATTTTGCAAAAAGCAATCGCATGCCTTTGTCCAAAAGCCAAAAAGAAAGAGAAAAAGCAAGTAGATGCCTGGTTTCGCACCTTGATCCTATCAGGTGTTACTTGAACTAGAAAAACTTATACACTGTCAAAAACACACACTCTTGACAAAAGCAAACGCATGTAGAAACAAGCAAAGGGGTCAAAATGATGCTGATTACACCAACAATAGACACTTGTGATCAAAATAAAGAGAAACCGCATGCTTCTGCCCGGGATCGAACCGGAGACCTTTCGCGTGTAAAGCGAACGTGATAACCACTACACTACAGAAACGGAGCGAAAAAGGTTGCTGTGGTCATGGCAAGGAATAAAGATCAAGGATTGAAAGTCAAAACGCATTGTTTCTGCCCAGTTTCGAACTGGGGACCTTTCGCGTGTGAGGCGAACGTGATAACCACTACACTACAGAAACTAGATAAAAGACATTACTGGGCTCATGACAAGCAATCGAGATCAAGAACTGAAAGTTAATAGCTTTGTTAACAAAGAATAATGGCATGTTTCTGCCCAGTTTCGAACTGGGGACCTTTCGCGTGTTAGGCGAACGTGATAACCACTACACTACAGAAACTCCATGCACAACTCAAACTGTTCAAACATACCGAAGTGAAATTGAAAAAAATGATCCAGCCAAACTCAACAGGTCTTCCTCTATGTCTGAACACAGGACAAAGTGCACTTTCCAACCAAGGAACCTTTCTTTTGTCAGGCTAGTGAAAAAGAGAAAAAACATGCAAACAAAACCATTTTGCAAAAAGCAATCGCATGCCTTTGTCCAAAAGCCAAAAGAAAGAGAAAAAGCAAGTAGATGCCTGGTTTCGCACCTTGATCCTATCAGGTGTTACTTGAACTAGAAAAACTTATTCACTGTCAAAAACACACACTCTTGACAAAAGCAAACGCATGTAGAAACAAGCAAAGGGGTCAAAATGATGCTGATTACACCAACAATAGACACTTGTGATCAAAATAAAGAGAAACTGCATGCTTCTGCCCGGGATCGAACCGGAGACCTTTCACGTGTAAAGCGAACGTGATAACCACTACACTACAGAAACGGAGCGAGAAAGGTTGCTGTGGTCAAGGCAAGGAATAAAGATCAAAGATTGAAAGTCAAAATGCATTGTTTCTGCCCAGTTTCGAACTGGGGACCTTTCGCGTGTGAGGCGAACGTGATAACCACTACACTACAGAAACCAGATAAAAGACATTACTGGGCTCATGACAAGCAATCGAGATCAAGAACTGAAAGTCAATAGCTTTGTTAACAAAGAATAATGGCATGTTTCTGCCCAGTTTCGAACTGGGGACCTTTCGCGTGTTAGGCGAACGTGATAACCACTACACTACAGAAACTCCATGCACAGCTCAAACTGTTCAAACATACCGAAATGAAATTGAAAAAAATGATCCAGCCAAACTCAACAGGTCTTCCTCTATGTCTGAACACAGGACAAAGTGCACTTTCCAACCAAGGAACCTTTCTTTTGTCAGGCTAGTGAAAAAGAGAAAAAACATGCAAACAAAACCATTTTGCAAAAAGCAATCGCATGCCTTTGTCCAAAAGCCAAAAAGAAAGAGAAAAAGCAAGTAGATGCCTGGTTTCGCACCTTGATCCTATCAGGTGTTACTTGAACTAGAAAAACTTATACACTGTCAAAAACACACACTCTTGACAAAAGCAAACGCATGTAGAAACAAGCAAAGGGGTCAAAATGATGCTGATTACACCAACAATAGACACTTGTGATCAAAATAAAGAGAAACCGCATGCTTCTGCCCGGGATCGAACCGGAGACCTTTCGCGTGTAAAGCGAACGTGATAACCACTACACTACAGAAACAGAGCGAAAAAGGTTGCTGTGGTCATGGCAAGGAATAAAGATCAAGGAGTGAAAGTCAAAACGCATTGTTTCTGCCCAGTTTCGAACTGGGGACCTTTCGCGTGTGAGGCGAACGTGATAACCACTACACTACAGAAACTAGATAAAAGACATTACTGGGCTCATGACAAGCAATCGAGATCAAGAACTGAAAGTCAATAGCTTTGTTAACAAAGAATAATGGCATGTTTCTGCCCAGTTTCGAACTGGGGACCTTTCGCGTGTTAGGCGAACGTGATAACCACTACACTACAGAAACTCCATGCACAGCGCAGACTGTTCAAACATACCGAAATGAAATTGAAAAAAATGATCCAGCCAAACTCAACAGGTCTTCCTCTATGTCTGAACACAGGACAAAGTGCACTTTCCAACCAAGGAACCTTTCTTTTGTCAGGCTAGTGAAAAAGAGAAAAAACATGCAAACAAAACCATTTTGCAAAAAGCAATCGCATGCCTTTGTCCAAAAGCCAAAAAGAAAGAGAAAAAGCAAGTAGATGCCTGGTTTCGCACCTTGATCCTATCAGGTGTTACTTGAACTAGAAAAACTTATACACTGTCAAAAACACACACTCTTGACAAAAGCAAACGCATGTAGAAACAAGCAAAGGGGTCAAAATGATGCTGATTACACCAACAATAGACACTTGTGATCAAAATAAAGAGAAACCGCATGCTTCTGCCCGGGATCGAACCGGAGACCTTTCGCGTGTAAAGCGAACGTGATAACCACTACACTACAGAAACGGAGCGAAAAAGGTTGCTGTGGTCAAGGCAAGGAATAAAGATCAAGGATTGAAAGTCAAAACGCATTGTTTCTGCCCAGTTTCGAACTGGGGACCTTTCGCGTGTGAGGCGAACGTGATAACCACTACACTACAGAAACTAGATAAAAGACATTACTGGGCTCATGACAAGCAATCGAGATCAAGAACTGAAAGTTAATAGCTTTGTTAACAAAGAATAATGGCATGTTTCTGCTCAGTTTCGAACTGGGGACCTTTCGCGTGTTAGGCGAACGTGATAACCACTACACTACAGAAACTCCATGCACAACTCAAACTGTTCAAACATACCGAAGTGAAATTGAAAAAAATGATCCAGCCAAACTCAACAGGTCTTCCTCTATGTCTGAACACAGGACAAAGTGCACTTTCCAACCAAGGAACCTTTCTTTTGTCAGGCTAGTGAAAAAGAGAAAAAACATGCAAACAAAACCATTTTGCAAAAAGCAATCGCATGCCTTTGTCCAAAAGCCAAAAGAAAGAGAAAAAGCAAGTAGATGCCTGGTTTCGCACCTTGATCCTATCAGGTGTTACTTGAACTAGAAAAACTTATTCACTGTCAAAAACACACACTCTTGACAAAAGCAAACGCATGTAGAAACAAGCAAAGGGGTCAAAATGATGCTGATTACACCAACAATAGACACTTGTGATCAAAATAAAGAGAAACTGCATGCTTCTGCCCGGGATCGAACCGGAGACCTTTCGCGTGTAAAGCGAACGTGATAACCACTACACTACAGAAACGGAGCGAGAAAGGTTGCTGTGGTCAAGGCAAGGAATAAAGATCAAAGATTGAAAGTCAAAATGCATTGTTTCTGCCCAGTTTCGAACTGGGGACCTTTCGCGTGTGAGGCGAACGTGATAACCACTACACTACAGAAACCAGATAAAAGACATTACTGGGCTCATGACAAGCAATCGAGATCAAGAACTGAAAGTCAATAGCTTTGTTAACAAACAATAATGGCATGTTTCTGCCCAGTTTTGAACTGGGGACCTTTCGCGTGTTAGGCGAACGTGATAACCACTACACTACAGAAACTCCATGCACAGCTCAAGCTGTTCAAACATACCGAAATGAAATTGAAAAAAATGATCCAGCCAAACTCAACAGGTCTTCCTCTATGTCTGAACACAGGACAAAGTGCACTTTCCAACCAAGGAACCTTTCTTTTGTCAGGCTAGTGAAAAAGAGAAAAAACATGCAAACAAAACCATTTTGCAAAAAGCAATCGCATGCCTTTGTCAAAAAGCCAAAAAGAAAGAGAAAAAGCAAGTAGATGCCTGGTTTCGCACCTTGATCCTATCAGGTGTTACTTGAACTAGAAAAACTTATACACTGTCAAAAACACACACTCTTGACAAAAGCAAACGCATGTAGAAACAAGCAAAGGGGTCAAAATGATGCTGATTACACCAACAATAGACACTTGTGATCAAAATAAAGAGAAACCGCATGCTTCTGCCCGGGATCGAACCGGAGACCTTTCGCGTGTAAAGCGAACGTGATAACCACTACACTACAGAAACGGAGCGAGAAAGGTTGCTGTGGTCAAGGCAAGGAATAAAGATCAAGGATTGAAAGTCAAAACGCATTGTTTCTGCCCAGTTTCGAACTAGGGACCTTTCGCGTGTGAGGCGAACGTGATAACCACTACACTACAGAAACCAGATAAAAGACATTACTGGGCTCATGACAAGCAATCGAGATCAAGAACTGAAAGTCAATAGCTTTGTTAACAAAGAATAATGGCATGTTTCTGCCCAGTTTCGAACTGGGGACCTTTCGCGTGTTAGGCGAACGTGATAACCACTACACTACAGAAACTCCATGCACAGCTCAAACTGTTCAAACATACCGAAATGAAATTGAAAAAAATGATCCAGCCAAACTCAACAGGTCTTCCTCTATGTCTGAACACAGGACAAAGTGCACTTTCCAACCAAGGAACCTTTCTTTTGTCAGGCTAGTGAAAAAGAGAAAAAACATGCAAACAAAACCATTTTGCAAAAAGCAATCGCATGCCTTTGTCCAAAAGCCAAAAAGAAAGAGAAAAAGCAAGTAGATGCCTGGTTTCGCACCTTGATCCTATCAGGTGTTACTTGAACTAGAAAAACTTATACACTGTCAAAAACACACACTCTTGACAAAAGCAAACGCATGTAGAAACAAGCAAAGGGGTCAAAATGATGCTGATTACACCAATAATAGACACTTGTGATCAAAATAAAGAGAAACCACATGCTTCTGCCCGGGATCGAACCGGAGACCTTTCGCGTGTAAAGTGAACGTGAAAACCACTACACTACAGAAACGGAGCGAAAAAGGTTGCTGTGGTCAAGGCAAGGAATAAAGATCAAGGATTGAAAGTCAAAACGCATTGTTTCTGCCCAGTTTCGAACTGGGGACCTTTCGCGTGTGAGGCGAACGTGATAACCACTACACTACAGAAACTAGATAAAAGACATTACTGGGCTCATGACAAGCAATCGAGATCAAGAACTGAAAGTCAATAGCTATGTTAACAAAGAATAATGGCATGTTTCTGCCCAGTTTCGAACTGGGGACCTTTCGCGTGTTAGGCGAACGTGATAACCACTACACTACAGAAACTCCATGCGCAGCTCAAACTGTTCAAACATACCGAAATGAAATTGAAAAAAATGATCCAGCCAAACTCAACAGGTCTTCCTCTATGTCTGAACACAGGACAAAGTGCACTTTCCAACCAAGGAACCTTTCTTTTGTCAGGCTAGTGAAAAAGAGAAAAAACATGCAAACAAAACCATTTTGCAAAAAGCAATCGCATGCCTTTGTCCAAAAGCCAAAAAGAAAGAGAAAAAGCAAGTAGATGCCTGGTTTCGCACCTTGATCCTATCAGGTGTTACTTGAACTAGAAAAACTTATACACTGTCAAAAACACACACTCTTGACAAAAGCAAACGCATGTAGAAACAAGCAAAGGGGTCAAAATGATGCTGATTACACCAACAATAGACACTTGTGATCAAAATAAAGAGAAACCGCATGCTTCTGCCCGGGATCGAACCGGAGACCTTTCGCGTGTAAAGCGAACGTGATAACCACTACACTACAGAAACGGAGCGAAAAAGGTTGCTGTGGTCAAGGCAAGGAATAAAGATCAAGGATTGAAAGTCAAAACGCATTGTTTCTGCCCAGTTTCGAACTGGGGACCTTTCGCGTGTGAGGCGAACGTGATAACCACTACACTACAGAAACTAGATAAAAGACATTACTGGGCTCATGACAAGCAATCGAGATCAAGAACTGAAAGTCAATAGCTTTGTTAACAAAGAATAATGGCATGTTTCTGCCCAGTTTCGAACTGGGGACCTTTCGCGTGTTAGGCGAACGTGATAACCACTACACTACAGAAACTCCATGCACAGCTCAAACTGTTCAAACATACCGAAATGAAATTGAAAAAAATGATCCAGCCAAACTCAACAGGTCTTCCTCTATGTCTGAACACAGGACAAAGTGCACTTTCCAACCAAGGAACCTTTCTTTTGTCAGGCTAGTGAAAAAGAGAAAAAACATGCAAACAAAACCATTTTGCAAAAAGCAATCGCATGCCTTTGTCCAAAAGCCAAAAAGAAAGAGAAAAAGCAAGTAGATGCCTGGTTTCGCACCTTGATCCTATCAGGTGTTACTTGAACTAGAAAAACTTATACACTGTCAAAAACACACACTCTTGACAAAAGCAAACGCATGTAGAAACAAGCAAAGGGGTCAAAATGATGCTGATTACACCAACAATAGACACTTGTGATCAAAATAAAGAGAAACCGCATGCTTCTGCCCGGGATCGAACCGGAGACCTTTCGCGTGTAAAGCGAACGTGATAACCACTACACTACAGAAACGGAGCGAAAAAGGTTGCTGTGGTCATGGCAAGGAATAAAGATCAAGGATTGAAAGTCAAAACGCATTGTTTCTGCCCAGTTTCGAACTGGGGACCTTTCGCGTGTGAGGCGAACGTGATAACCACTACACTACAGAAACTAGATAAAAGACATTACTGGGCTCATGACAAGCAATCGAGATCAAGAACTGAAAGTCAATAGCTTTGTTAACAAAGAATAATGGCATGTTTCTGCCCAGTTTCGAACTGGGGACCTTTCGCGTGTTAGGCGAACGTGATAACCACTACACTACAGAAACTCCATGCACAGCTCAAACTGTTCAAACATACCGAAATGAAATTGAAAAAAATGATCCAGCCAAACTCAACAGGTCTTCCTCTATGTCTGAACACAGGACAAAGTGCACTTTCCAACCAAGGAACCTTTCTTTTGTCAGGCTAGTGAAAAAGAGAAAAAACATGCAAACAAAACCATTTTGCAAAAAGCAATTGCATGCCTTTGTCCAAAAGCCAAAAAGAAAGAGAAAAAGCAAGTAGATGCCTGGTTTCGCACCTTGATCCTATCAGGTGTTACTTGAACTAGAAAAACTTATACACTGTCAAAAACACACACTCTTGACAAAAGCAAACGCATGTAGAAACAAGCAAAGGGGTCAAAATGATGCTGATTACACCAACAATAGACACTTGTGATCAAAATAAAGAGAAACCGCATGCTTCTGCCCGGGATCGAACCGGAGACCTTTCGCGTGTAAAGCGAACGTGATAACCACTACACTACAGAAACGGAGCGAAAAAGGTTGCTGTGGTCATGGCAAGGAATAAAGATCAAGGATTGAAAGTCAAAACGCATTGTTTCTGCCCAGTTTCGAACTGGGGACCTTTCGCGTGTGAGGCGAACGTGATAACCACTACACTACAGAAACTAGATAAAAGACATTACTGGGCTCATGACAAGCAATCGAGATCAAGAACTGAAAGTTAATAGCTTTGTTAACAAAGAATAATGGCATGTTTCTGCCCAGTTTCGAACTGGGGACCTTTCGCGTGTTAGGCGAACGTGATAACCACTACACTACAGAAACTCCATGCACAGCTCAGACTGTTCAAACATACCGAAATGAAATTGAAAAAAATGATCCAGCCAAACTCAACAGGCCTTCCTCTATGTCTGAACACAGGACAAAGTGCACTTTCCAACCAAGGAACCTTTCTTTTGTCAGGCTAGTGAAAAAGAGAAAAAACATGCAAACAAAACCATTTTGCAAAAAGCAATCGCAAGCCTTTGTCCAAAAGCCAAAAAGAAAGAGAAAAAGCAAGTAGATGCCTGGTTCGCACCTTGATCCTATCAGGTGTTACTTGAACTAGAAAAACTTATACACTGTCAAAAACACACACTCTTGACAAAAGCAAACGCATGTAGAAACAAGCAAAGGGGTCAAAATGATGCTGATTACACCAACAATAGACACTTGTGATCAAAATAAAGAGAAACCGCATGCCTCTGCCCGGGATCGAACCGGAGACCTTTCGCGTGTAAAGCGAACGTGATAACCACTACACTACAGAAACGGAGCGAAAAAGGTTGCTGTGGTCAAGGCAAGGAATAAAGATCAAGGATTGAAAGTCAAAACGCATTGTTTCTGCCCAGTTTCGAACTGGGGACCTTTCGCGTGTGAGGCGAACGTGATAACCACTACACTACAGAAACTAGATAAAAGACATTACTGGGCTCATGACAAGCAATCGAGATCAAGAACTGAAAGTCAATAGCTTTGTTAACAAAGAATAATGGCATGTTTCTGCCCAGTTTCGAACTGGGGACCTTTCGCGTGTTAGGCGAACGTGATAACCACTACACTACAGAAACTCCATGCACAGCTCAAACTGTTCAAACATACCGAAATGAAATTGAAAAAAATGATCCAGCCAAACTCAACAGGTCTTCCTCTATGTCTGAACACAGGACAAAGTGCACTTTCCAACCAAGGAACCTTTCTTTTGTCAGGCTAGTGAAAAAGAGAAAAAACATGCAAACAAAACCATTTTGCAAAAAGCAATCGCATGCCTTTGTCCAAAAGCCAAAAAGAAAGAGAAAAAGCAAGTAGATGCCTGGTTTCGCACCTTGATCCTATCAGGTGTTACTTGAACTAGAAAAACTTATTCACTGTCAAAAACACACACTCTTGACAAAAGCAAACGCATGTAGAAACAAGCAAAGGGGTCAAAATGATGCTGATTACACCAACAATAGACACTTGTGATCAAAATAAAGAGAAACTGCATACTTCTGCCCGGGATCGAACCGGAGACCTTTCGCGTGTAAAGCGAACGTGATAACCACTACACTACAGAAACGGAGCGAGAAAGGTTACTGTGGTCAAGGCAAGGAATAAAGATCAAGGATTGAAAGTCAAAACGCATTGTTTCTGCCCAGTTTCGAACTAGGGACCTTTCGCGTGTGAGGCGAACGTGATAACCACTACACTACAGAAACCAGATAAAAGACATTACTGGGCTCATGACAAGCAATCGAGATCAAGAACTGAAAGTCAATAGCTTTGTTAACAAAGAATAATGGCATGTTTCTGCCCAGTTTCGAACTGGGGACCTTTCGCATGTTAGGCGAACGTGATAACCACTACACTACAGAAACGGAGCGAAAAAGGTTGCTGTGGTCAAGGCAAGGAATAAAGATCAAGGATTGAAAGTCAAAACGCATTGTTTCTGCCCAGTTTCGAACTGGGGACCTTTCGCGTGTGAGGCGAACGTGATAACCACTACACTACAGAAACTAGATAAAAGACATTACTGGGCTCATGACAAGCAATCGAGATCAAGAACTGAAAGTCAATAGCTTTGTTAACAAAGAATAATGGCATGTTTCTGCCCAGTTTCGAACTGGGGACCTTTCGCGTGTTAGGCGAACGTGATAACCACTACACTACAGAAACTCCATGCACAACTCAAACTGTTCAAACATACCGAAGTGAAATTGAAAAAAATGATCCAGCCAAACTCAACAGGTCTTCCTCTATGTCTGAACACAGGACAAAGTGCACTTTCCAACCAAGGAACCTTTCTTTTGTCAGGCTAGTGAAAAAGAGAAAAAACATGCAAACAAAACCATTTTGCAAAAAGCAATCGCATGCCTTTGTCCAAAAGCCAAAAGAAAGAGAAAAAGCAAGTAGATGCCTGGTTTCGCACCTTGATCCTATCAGGTGTTACTTGAACTAGAAAAACTTATTCACTGTCAAAAACACACACTCTTGACAAAAGCAAACGCATGTAGAAACAAGCAAAGGGGTCAAAATGATGCTGATTACACCAACAATAGACACTTGTGATCAAAATAAAGAGAAACCGCATGCTTCTGCCCGGGATCGAACCGGAGACCTTTCGCGTGTAAAGCGAACGTGATAACCACTACACTACAGAAACGGAGCGAAAAAGGTTGCTGTGGTCAAGGCAAGGAATAAAGATCAAGGATTGAAAGTCAAAACGCATTGTTTCTGCCCAGTTTCGAACTGGGGACCTTTCGCGTGTGAGGCGAACGTGATAACCACTACACTACAGAAACTAGATAAAAGACATTACTGGGCTCATGACAAGCAATCGAGATCAAGAACTGAAAGTTAATAGCTTTGTTAACAAAGAATAATGGCATGTTTCTGCCCAGTTTCGAACTGGGGACCTTTCGCGTGTTAGGCGAACGTGATAACCACTACACTACAGAAACTCCATGCACAGCTCAAACTGTTCAAACATACCGAAATGAAATTGAAAAAAATGATCCAGCCAAACTCAACAGGTCTTCCTCTATGTCTGAACACAGGACAAAGTGCACTTTCCAACCAAGGAACCTTTCTTTTGTCAGGCTAGTGAAAAAGAGAAAAAACATGCAAACAAAACCATTTTGCAAAAAGCAATCGCATGCCTTTGTCCAAAAGCCAAAAAGAAAGAGAAAAAGCAAGTAGATGCCTGGTTTCGCACCTTGATCCTATCAGGTGTTACTTGAACTAGAAAAACTTATTCACTGTCAAAAACACACACTCTTGACAAAAGCAAACGCATGTAGAAACAAGCAAAGGGGTCAAAATGATGCTGATTACACCAACAATAGACACTTGTGATCAAAATAAAGAGAAACTGCATACTTCTGCCCGGGATCGAACCGGAGACCTTTCGCGTGTAAAGCAAACGTGATAACCACTACACTACAGAAACGGAGCGAGAAAGGTTGCTGTGGTCAAGGCAAGGAATAAAGATCAAGGATTGAAAGTCAAAACACATTGTTTCTGCCCAGTTTCGAACTAGGGACCTTTCGCGTGTGAGGCGAACGTGATAACCACTACACTACAGAAACCAGATAAAAGACATTACTGGGCTCATGACAAGCAATCGAGATCAAGAACTGAAAGTCAATAGCTTTGTTAACAAAGAATAATGGCATGTTTCTGCCCAGTTTCGAACTGGGGACCTTTCGCGTGTTAGGCGAACGTGATAACCACTACACTACAGAAACTCCATGCACAGCTCAAACTGTTCAAACATACCGAAATGAAATTGAAAAAAATGATCCAGCCAAACTCAACAGGTCTTCCTCTATGTCTGAACACAGGACAAAGTGCACTTTCCAACCAAGGAACCTTTCTTTTGTCAGGCTAGTGAAAAAGAGAAAAAACATGCAAACAAAACCATTTTGCAAAAAGCAATCGCATGCCTTTGTCCAAAAGCCAAAAAGAAAGAGAAAAAGCAAGTAGATGCCTGGTTTCGCACCTTGATCCTATCAGGTGTTACTTGAACTAGAAAAACTTATACACTGTCAAAAACACACACTCTTGACAAAAGCAAACGCATGTAGAAACAAGCAAAGGGGTCAAAATGATGCTGATTACACCAACAATAGACACTTGTGATCAAAATAAAGAGAAACCGCATGCTTCTGCCCGGGATCGAACCGGAGACCTTTCGCGTGTAAAGCGAACGTGATAACCACTACACTACAGAAACGGAGCGAAAAAGGTTGCTGTGGTCAAGGCAAGGAATAAAGATCAAGGATTGAAAGTCAAAACGCATTGTTTCTGCCCAGTTTCGAACTGGGGACCTTTCGCGTGTGAGGCGAACGTGATAACCACTACACTACAGAAACTAGATAAAAGACATTACTGGGCTCATGACAAGCAATCGAGATCAAGAACTGAAAGTCAATAGCTTTGTTAACAAAGAATAATGGCATGTTTCTGCCCAGTTTCGAACTGGGGACCTTTCGCGTGTTAGGCGAACGTGATAACCACTACACTACAGAAACTCCATGCACGGCTCAAACTGTTCAAACATACCGAAATGAAATTGAAAAAAATGATCCAGCCAAACTCAACAGGTCTTCCTCTATGTCTGAACACAGGACAAAGTGCACTTTCCAACCAAGGAACCTTTCTTTTGTCAGGCTAGTGAAAAAGAGAAAAAACATGCAAACAAAACCATTTTGCAAAAAGCAATCGCATGCCTTTGTCCAAAAGCCAAAAAGAAAGAGAAAAAGCAAGTAGATGCCTGGTTTCGCACCTTGATCCTATCAGGTGTTACTTGAACTAGAAAAACTTATACACTGTCAAAAACACACACTCTTGACAAAAGCAAACGCATGTAGAAACAAGCAAAGGGGTCAAAATGATGCTGATTACACCAACAATAGACACTTGTGATCAAAATAAAGAGAAACCGCATGCTTCTGCCCGGGATCGAACCGGAGACCTTTCGCGTGTAAAGCGAACGTGATAACCACTACACTACAGAAACGGAGCGAAAAAGGTTGCTGTGGTCATGGCAAGGAATAAAGATCAAGGATTGAAAGTCAAAACGCATTGTTTCTGCCCAGTTTCGAACTGGGGACCTTTCGCGTGTGAGGCGAACGTGATAACCACTACACTACAGAAACTAGATAAAAGACATTACTGGGCTCATGACAAGCAATCGAGATCAAGAACTGAAAGTCAATAGCTTTGTTAACAAATAATAATGGCATGTTTCTGCCCAGTTTCGAACTGGGGACCTTTCGCGTGTTAGGCGAACGTGATAACCACTACACTACAGAAACTCCATGCACAGCTCAAACTGTTCAAACATACCGAAATGAAATTGAAAAAAATGATCCAGCCAAACTCAACAGGTCTTCCTCTATGTCTGAACACAGGACAAAGTGCACTTTCCAACCAAGGAACCTTTCTTTTGTCAGGCTAGTGAAAAAGAGAAAAAACATGCAAACAAAACCATTTTGCAAAAAGCAATTGCATGCCTTTGTCCAAAAGCCAAAAAGAAAGAGAAAAAGCAAGTAGATGCCTGGTTTCGCACCTTGATCCTATCAGGTGTTACTTGAACTAGAAAAACTTATACACTGTCAAAAACACACACTCTTGACAAAAGCAAACGCATGTAGAAACAAGCAAAGGGGTCAAAATGATGCTGATTACACCAACAATAGACACTTGTGATCAAAATAAAGAGAAACCGCATGCTTCTGCCCGGGATCGAACCGGAGACCTTTCGCGTGTAAAGCGAACGTGATAACCACTACACTACAGAAACGGAGCGAAAAAGGTTGCTGTGGTCATGGCAAGGAATAAAGATCAAGGATTGAAAGTCAAAACGCATTGTTTCTGCCCAGTTTCGAACTGGGGACCTTTCGCGTGTGAGGCGAACGTGATAACCACTACACTACAGAAACTAGATAAAAGACATTACTGGGCTCATGACAAGCAATCGAGATCAAGAACTGAAAGTTAATAGCTTTGTTAACAAAGAATAATGGCATGTTTCTGCCCAGTTTCGAACTGGGGACCTTTCGCGTGTTAAGGTACCTTCACACGAAACGACATTATAACGATATCGCTAGCAATCCGTGACGTTGCAGCGTCCTCGCTAGCGATATCGTTTCGTTTGACACGCAGCAGCGATCAGGATCCTGCTGTGATGTCGCTGGTCGCTGAATAAAGTCCAGAACTTTATTTGGTCGTCCGATCGCCGTGTATCGTTGTGTTTGAAAGCAAAAGCAACGATACCAGCGATATTTTACACTGGTAACCAGGGTAAACATCGGGTTACTAAGCGCAGGGCCGCGCTTAGTTACCCGATGTTTACCCTGGTTACTAGCGTAAAATGTAAAAAAAACAAACAGCACATACTCACATTGCGTCCCCTGCAGTCTGCTTCCTCCTCTGACTCAGCGCCGCAAAGTGAAAGTGAAAGCAGCACAGCGGTGACGTCACCGCTCTGCTCTCACTGTACGGCGCTCAGTCAGTCAGGAAGTGGACGCAGGGGGACGTGAATGTAAGTATGTGCTGTTTGTTTTTTTTAGATTTTACGCTGGTAACCAGGGTAAACATCGGGTTACTAAGCGCGGCCCTGCGCTTAGTTACCCGATGTTTACCCTGGTTACCAGGGGACCTCGGCATAGTTGATCGCTGGAGAGCGGTCTGTGTGACAGCTCTCCAGCGACCAAACAGCGACGCTGCAGCGATCGACATCGTTGTCGCTATCGCTGCAGCGTCGCTTCGTGTGAAGGTACCTTTAGGCGAACGTGATAACCACTACACTACAGAAACTCCATGCACAGCTCAGACTGTTCAAACATACCGAAATGAAATTGAAAAAAATGATCCAGCCAAACTCAACAGGTCTTCCTCTATGTCTGAACACAGGACAAAGTGCACTTTCCAACCAAGGAACCTTTCTTTTGTCAGGCTAGTGAAAAAGAGAAAAAACATGCAAACAAAACCATTTTGCAAAAAGCAATCGCATGCCTTTGTCCAAAAGCCAAAAAGAAAGAGAAAAAGCAAGTAGATGCCTGGTTTCGCACCTTGATCCTATCAGGTGTTACTTGAACTAGAAAAACTTATACACTGTCAAAAACACACACTCTTGACAAAAGCAAACGCATGTAGAAACAAGCAAAGGGGTCAAAATGATGCTGATTACACCAACAATAGACACTTGTGATCAAAATAAAGAGAAACCGCATGCCTCTGCCCGGGATCGAACCGGAGACCTTTCGCGTGTAAAGCGAACGTGATAACCACTACACTACAGAAACGGAGCGAAAAAGGTTGCTGTGGTCAAGGCAAGGAATAAAGATCAAGGATTGAAAGTCAAAACGCATTGTTTCTGCCCAGTTTCGAACTGGGGACCTTTCGCGTGTGAGGCGAACGTGATAACCACTACACTACAGAAACTAGATAAAAGACATTACTGGGCTCATGACAAGCAATCGAGATCAAGAACTGAAAGTCAATAGCTTTGTTAACAAAGAATAATGGCATGTTTCTGCCCAGTTTCGAACTGGGGACCTTTCGCGTGTTAGGCGAACGTGATAACCACTACACTACAGAAACTCCATGCACAGCTCAAACTGTTCAAACATACCGAAATGAAATTGAAAAAAATGATCCAGCCAAACTCAACAGGTCTTCCTCTATGTCTGAACACAGGACAAAGTGCACTTTCCAACCAAGGAACCTTTCTTTTGTCAGGCTAGTGAAAAAGAGAAAAAACATGCAAACAAAACCATTTTGCAAAAAGCAATCGCATGCCTTTGTCCAAAAGCCAAAAAGAAAGAGAAAAAGCAAGTAGATGCCTGGTTTCGCACCTTGATCCTATCAGGTGTTACTTGAAATAGAAAAACTTATTCACTGTCAAAAACACACACTCTTGACAAAAGCAAACGCATGTAGAAACAAGCAAAGGGGTCAAAATGATGCTGATTACACCAACAATAGACACTTGTGATCAAAATAAAGAGAAACTGCATACTTCTGCCCGGGATCGAACCGGAGACCTTTCGCGTGTAAAGCAAACGTGATAACCACTACACTACAGAAACGGAGCGAGAAAGGTTGCTGTGGTCAAGGCAAGGAATAAAGATCAAGGATTGAAAGTCAAAACACATTGTTTCTGCCCAGTTTCGAACTAGGGACCTTTCGCGTGTGAGGCGAACGTGATAACCACTACACTACAGAAACCAGATAAAAGACATTACTGGGCTCATGACAAGCAATCGAGATCAAGAACTGAAAGTCAATAGCTTTGTTAACAAAGAATAATGGCATGTTTCTGCCCAGTTTCGAACTGGGGACCTTTCGCGTGTTAGGCGAACGTGATAACCACTACACTACAGAAACTCCATGCACAGCTCAAACTGTTCAAACATACCGAAATGAAATTGAAAAAAATGATCCAGCCAAACTCAACAGGTCTTCCTCTATGTCTGAACACAGGACAAAGTGCACTTTCCAACCAAGGAACCTTTCTTTTGTCAGGCTAGTGAAAAAGAGAAAAAACATGCAAACAAAACCATTTTGCAAAAAGCAATCGCATGCCTTTGTCCAAAAGCCAAAAAGAAAGAGAAAAAGCAAGTAGATGCCTGGTTTCGCACCTTGATCCTATCAGGTGTTACTTGAACTAGAAAAACTTATACACTGTCAAAAACACACACTCTTGACAAAAGCAAACGCATGTAGAAACAAGCAAAGGGGTCAAAATGATGCTGATTACACCAATAATAGACACTTGTGATCAAAATAAAGAGAAACCGCATGCTTCTGCCCGGGATCGAACCGGAGACCTTTCGCGTGTAAAGCGAACGTGATAACCACTACACTACAGAAACGGAGCGAAAAAGGTTGCTGTGGTCATGGCAAGGAATAAAGATCAAGGATTGAAAGTCAAAACGCATTGTTTCTGCCCAGTTTCGAACTGGGGACCTTTCGCGTGTGAGGCGAACGTGATAACCACTACACTACAGAAACTAGATAAAAGACATTACTGGGCTCATGACAAGCAATCGAGATTAAGAACTGAAAGTCAATAGCTTTGTTAACAAAGAATAATGGCATGTTTCTGCCCAGTTTCGAACTGGGGACCTTTCGCGTGTTAGGCGAACGTGATAACCACTACACTACAGAAACTCCATGCACAGCTCAGACTGTTCAAACATACCGAAATGAAATTGAAAAAAATGATCCAGCCAAACTCAACAGGTCTTCCTCTATGTCTGAACACAGGACAAAGTGCACTTTCCAACCAAGGAACCTTTCTTTTGTCAGGCTAGTGAAAAAGAGAAAAAACATGCAAACAAAACCATTTTGCAAAAAGCAATCGCATGCCTTTGTCCAAAAGCCAAAAAGAAAGAGAAAAAGCAAGTAGATGCCTGGTTTCGCACCTTGATCCTATCAGGTGTTACTTGAACTAGAAAAACTTATACACTGTCAAAAACACACACTCTTGACAAAAGCAAACGCATGTAGAAACAAGAAAAGGGGTCAAAATGATGCTGATTACACCAACAATAGACACTTGTGATCAAAATAAAGAGAAACCGCATGCCTCTGCCCGGGATCGAACCGGAGACCTTTCGCGTGTAAAGCGAACGTGATAACCACTACACTACAGAAACGGAGCGAAAAAGGTTGCTGTGGTCAAGGCAAGGAATAAAGATCAAGGATTGAAAGTCAAAACGCATTGTTTCTGCCCAGTTTCGAACTGGGGACCTTTCGCGTGTGAGGCGAACGTGATAACCACTACACTACAGAAACTAGATAAAAGACATTACTGGGCTCATGACAAGCAATCGAGATCAAGAACTGAAAGTCAATAGCTTTGTTAACAAAGAATAATGGCATGTTTCTGCCCAGTTTCGAACTGGGGACCTTTCGCGTGTTAGGCGAACGTGATAACCACTACACTACAGAAACTCCATGCACAGCTCAAACTGTTCAAACATACCGAAATGAAATTGAAAAAAATGATCCAGCCAAACTCAACAGGTCTTCCTCTATGTCTGAACACAGGACAAAGTGCACTTTCCAACCAAGGAACCTTTCTTTTGTCAGGCTAGTGAAAAAGAGAAAAAACATGCAAACAAAACCATTTTGCAAAAAGCAATCGCATGCCTTTGTCCAAAAGCCAAAAAGAAAGAGAAAAAGCAAGTAGATGCCTGGTTTCGCACCTTGATCCTATCAGGTGTTACTTGAACTAGAAAAACTTATACACTGTCAAAAACACACACTCTTGACAAAAGCAAACGCATGTAGAAACAAGCAAAGGGGTCAAAATGATGCTGATTACACCAATAATAGACACTTGTGATCAAAATAAAGAGAAACCACATGCTTCTGCCCGGGATCGAACCGGAGACCTTTCGCGTGTAAAGTGAACGTGATAACCACTACACTACAGAAACGGAGCGAAAAAGGTTGCTGTGGTCAAGGCAAGGAA
The DNA here is from genome assembly GCF_051348905.1 of Ranitomeya variabilis. Taxonomy (NCBI): domain Eukaryota; kingdom Metazoa; phylum Chordata; class Amphibia; order Anura; family Dendrobatidae; genus Ranitomeya; species Ranitomeya variabilis. The sequence continues at coordinate 1,105,363,421 of NC_135233.1, forward strand.
TAAAGATCAAGGATTGAAAGTCAAAACGCATTGTTTCTGCCCAGTTTCGAACTGGGGACCTTTCGCGTGTGAGGCGAACGTGATAACCACTACACTACAGAAACTAGATAAAAGACATTACTGGGCTCATGACAAGCAATCGAGATCAAGAACTGAAAGTCAATAGCTATGTTAACAAAGAATAATGGCATGTTTCTGCCCAGTTTCGAACTGGGGACCTTTCGCGTGTTAGGCGAACGTGATAACCACTACACTACAGAAACGGAGCGAAAAAGGTTGCTGTGGTCATGGCAAGGAATAAAGATCAAGGATTGAAAGTCAAAACGCATTGTTTCTGCCCAGTTTCGAACTGGGGACCTTTCGCGTGTGAGGCGAACGTGATAACCACTACACTACAGAAACTAGATAAAAGACATTACTGGGCTCATGACAAGCAATTGAGATCAAGAACTGAAAGTCAATAGCTTTGTTAACAAAGAATAATGGCATGTTTCTGCCCAGTTTCGAACTGGGGACCTTTCGCGTGTTAGGCGAACGTGATAACCACTACACTACAGAAACTCCATGCACAGCTCAGACTGTTCAAACATACCGAAATGAAATTGAAAAAAATGATCCAGCCAAACTCAACAGGTCTTCCTCTATGTCTGAACACAGGACAAAGTGCACTTTCCAACCAAGGAACCTTTCTTTTGTCAGGCTAGTGAAAAAGAGAAAAAACATGCAAACAAAACCATTTTGCAAAAAGCAATCGCATGCCTTTGTCCAAAAGCCAAAAAGAAAGAGAAAAAGCAAGTAGATGCCTTGTTTCGCACCTTGATCCTATCAGGTGTTACTTGAACTAGAAAAACTTATACACTGTCAAAAACACACACTCTTGACAAAAGCAAACGCATGTAGAAACAAGCAAAGGGGTCAAAATGATGCTGATTACACCAACAATAGACACTTGTGATCAAAATAAAGAGAAACCGCATGCTTCTGCCCGGGATCGAACCGGAGACCTTTCGCGTGTAAAGCAAACGTGATAACCACTACACTACAGAAACGGAGCGAAAAAGGTTGCTGTGGTCAAGGCAAGGAATAAAGATCAAGGATTGAAAGTCAAAACGCATTGTTTCTGCCCAGTTTCGAACTGGGGACCTTTCGCGTGTGAGGCGAACGTGATAACCACTACACTACAGAAACTAGATAAAAGACATTACTGGGCTCATGACAAGCAATCGAGATCAAGAACTGAAAGTCAATAGCTATGTTAACAAAGAATAATGGCATGTTTCTGCCCAGTTTCGAACTGGGGACCTTTCGCGTGTTAGGCGAACATGATAACCACTACACTACAGAAACTCCATGCGCAGCTCAAACTGTTCAAACATACCGAAATGAAATTGAAAAAAATGATCCAGCCAAACTCAACAGGTCTTCCTCTATGTCTGAACACAGGACAAAGTGCACTTTCCAACCAAGGAACCTTTCTTTTGTCAGGCTAGTGAAAAAGAGAAAAAACATGCAAACAAAACCATTTTGCAAAAAGCAATCGCATGCCTTTGTCCAAAAGCCAAAAAGAAAGAGAAAAAGCAAGTAGATGCCTGGTTTCGCACCTTGATCCTATCAGGTGTTACTTGAACTAGAAAAACTTATACACTGTCAAAAACACACACTCTTGACAAAAGCAAACGCATGTAGAAACAAGCAAAGGGGTCAAAATGATGCTGATTACACCAACAATAGACACTTGTGATCAAAATAAAGAGAAACCGCATGCTTCTGCCCGGGATCGAACCGGAGACCTTTCGCGTGTAAAGCGAACGTGATAACCACTACACTACAGAAACGGAGCGAAAAAGGTTGCTGTGGTCAAGGCAAGGAATAAAGATCAAGGATTGAAAGTCAAAACGCATTGTTTCTGCCCAGTTTCTAACTGGGGACCTTTCGCGTGTGAGGCGAACGTGATAACCACTACACTACAGAAACTAGATAAATGACATTACTGGGCTCATGACAAGCAATCGAGATCAAGAACTGAAAGTCAATAGCTTTGTTAACAAAGAATAATGGCATGTTTCTGCCCAGTTTCGAACTGGGGACCTTTCGCGTGTTAGGCGAACGTGATAACCACTACACTACAGAAACTCCATGCACAGCTCAAACTGTTCAAACATACCGAAATGAAATTGAAAAAAATGATCCAGCCAAACTCAACAGGTCTTCCTCTATGTCTGAACACAGGACAAAGTGCACTTTCCAACCAAGGAACCTTTCTTTTGTCAGGCTAGTGAAAAAGAGAAAAAACATGCAAACAAAACCATTTTGCAAAAAGCAATCGCATGCCTTTGTCCAAAAGCCAAAAAGAAAGAGAAAAAGCAAGTAGATGCCTGGTTTCGCACCTTGATCCTATCAGGTGTTACTTGAACTAGAAAAACTTATACACTGTCAAAAACACACACTCTTGACAAAAGCAAACGCATGTAGAAACAAGCAAAGGGGTCAAAATGATGCTGATTACACCAATAATAGACACTTGTGATCAAAATAAAGAGAAACCACATGCTTCTGCCCGGGATCGAACCGGAGACCTTTCGCGTGTAAAGTGAACGTGAAAACCACTACACTACAGAAACGGAGCGAAAAAGGTTGCTGTGGTCAAGGCAAGGAATAAAGATCAAGGATTGAAAGTCAAAACGCATTGTTTCTGCCCAGTTTCGAACTGGGGACCTTTCGCGTGTGAGGCGAACGTGATAACCACTACACTACAGAAACTAGATAAAAGACATTACTGGGCTCATGACAAGCAATCGAGATCAAGAACTGAAAGTCAATAGCTATGTTAACAAAGAATAATGGCATGTTTCTGCCCAGTTTCGAACTGGGGACCTTTCGCGTGTTAGGCGAACATGATAACCACTACACTACAGAAACTCCATGCGCAGCTCAAACTGTTCAAACATACCGAAATGAAATTGAAAAAAATGATCCAGCCAAACTCAACAGGTCTTCCTCTATGTCTGAACACAGGACAAAGTGCACTTTCCAACCAAGGAACCTTTCTTTTGTCAGGCTAGTGAAAAAGAGAAAAAACATGCAAACAAAACCATTTTGCAAAAAGCAATCGCATGCCTTTGTCCAAAAGCCAAAAAGAAAGAGAAAAAGCAAGTAGATGCCTGGTTTCGCACCTTGATCCTATCAGGTGTTACTTGAACTAGAAAAACTTATACACTGTCAAAAACACACACTCTTGACAAAAGCAAACGCATGTAGAAACAAGCAAAGGGGTCAAAATGATGCTGATTACACCAACAATAGACACTTGTGATCAAAATAAAGAGAAACCGCATGCTTCTGCCCGGGATCGAACCGGAGACCTTTCGCGTGTAAAGCGAACGTGATAACCACTACACTACAGAAACGGAGCGAAAAAGGTTGCTGTGGTCAAGGCAAGGAATAAAGATCAAGGATTGAAAGTCAAAACGCATTGTTTCTGCCCAGTTTCGAACTGGGGACCTTTCGCGTGTGAGGCGAACGTGATAACCAATACACTACAGAAACTAGATAAAAGACATTACTGGGCTCATGACAAGCAATCGAGATCAAGAACTGAAAGTCAATAGCTTTGTTAACAAAGAATAATGGCATGTTTCTGCCCAGTTTCGAACTGGGGACCTTTCGCGTGTTAGGCGAACGTGATAACCACTACACTACAGAAACTCCATGCACAGCTCAAACTGTTCAAACATACCGAAATGAAATTGAAAAAAATGATCCAGCCAAACTCAACAGGTCTTCCTCTATGTCTGAACACAGGACAAAGTGCACTTTCCAACCAAGGAACCTTTCTTTTGTCAGGCTAGTGAAAAAGAGAAAAAACATGCAAACAAAACCATTTTGCAAAAAGCAATCGCATGCCTTTGTCCAAAAGCCAAAAAGAAAGAGAAAAAGCAAGTAGATGCCTGGTTTCGCACCTTGATCCTATCAGGTGTTACTTGAACTAGAAAAACTTATACACTGTCAAAAACACACACTCTTGACAAAAGCAAACGCATGTAGAAACAAGCAAAGGGGTCAAAATGATGCTGATTACACCAATAATAGACACTTGTGATCAAAATAAAGAGAAACCACATGCTTCTGCCCGGGATCGAACCGGAGACCTTTCGCGTGTAAAGTGAACGTGATAACCACTACACTACAGAAACGGAGCGAAAAAGGTTGCTGTGGTCAAGGCAAGGAATAAAGATCAAGGATTGAAAGTCAAAACGCATTGTTTCTGCCCAGTTTCGAACTGGGGACCTTTCGCGTGTGAGGCGAACGTGATAACCACTACACTACAGAAACTAGATAAAAGACATTACTGGGCTCATGACAAGCAATCGAGATCAAGAACTGAAAGTCAATAGCTATGTTAACAAAGAATAATGGCATGTTTCTGCCCAGTTTCGAACTGGGGACCTTTCGCGTGTTAGGCGAACGTGATAACCACTACACTACAGAAACTCCATGCACAGCTCAAACTGTTCAAACATACCGAAATGAAATTGAAAAAAATGATCCAGCCAAACTCAACAGGTCTTCCTCTATGTCTGAACACAGGACAAAGTGCACTTTCCAACCAAGGAACCTTTCTTTTGTCAGGCTAGTGAAAAAGAGAAAAAACATGCAAACAAAACCATTTTGCAAAAAGCAATCGCATGCCTTTGTCCAAAAGCCAAAAAGAAAGAGAAAAAGCAAGTAGATGCCTGGTTTCGCACCTTGATCCTATCTGGTGTTACTTGAACTAGAAAAACTTATACACTGTCAAAAACACACGCTCTTGACAAAAGCAAACGCATGTAGAAACAAGCAAAGGGGTCAAAATGATGCTGATTACACCAACAATAGACACTTGTGATCAAAATAAAGAGAAACCGCATGCTTCTGCCCGGGATCGAACCGGAGACCTTTCGCGTGTAAAGCGAACGTGATAACCACTACACTACAGAAACGGAGCGAAAAAAGTTGCTGTGGTCAAGGTAAGGAATAAAGATCAAGGATTGAATGTCAAAACACATTGTTTCTGCCCAGTTTCGAACTGGGGACCTTTCGCGTGTGAGGCGAACGTGATAACCACTACACTACAGAAACTAGATAAAAGACATTACTGGGCTCATGACAAGCAATCAGCTCAAGAACTGAAAGTCAATAGCTTTGTTAACAAAGAATAATGGCATGTTTCTGCCCAGTTTCGAACTGGGGACCTTTCGCGTGTTAGGCGAACGTGACAACCACTACACTACAGAAACTCCATGCACAGCTCAAACTGTTCAAACATACCGAAATGAAATTGAAAAAAATGATCCAGCCAAACTCAACAGGTCTTCCTCTATGTCTGAACACAGGACAAAGTGCACTTTCCAACCAAGGAACCTTTCTTTTGTCAGGCTAGTGAAAAAGAGAAAAAACATGCAAACAAAACCATTTTGCAAAAAGCAATCGCATGCCTTTGTCCAAAAGCCAAAAAGAAAGAGAAAAAGCAAGTAGATGCCTGGTTTCGCACCTTGATCCTATCAGGTGTTACTTGAACTAGAAAAACTTATACACTGTCAAAAACACACACTCTTGACAAAAGCAAACGCATGTAGAAACAAGCAAAGGGGTCAAAATGATGCTGATTACACCAATAATAGACACTTGTGATCAAAATAAAGAGAAACCACATGCTTCTGCCCGGGATCGAACCGGAGACCTTTCGCGTGTAAAGTGAACGTGAAAACCACTACACTACAGAAACGGAGCGAAAAAGGTTGCTGTGGTCAAGGCAAGGAATAAAGATCAAGGATTGAAAGTCAAAACGCATTGTTTCTGCCCAGTTTCGAACTGGGGACCTTTCGCGTGTGAGGCGAACGTGATAACCACTACACTACAGAAACTAGATAAAAGACATTACTGGGCTCATGACAAGCAATCGAGATCAAGAACTGAAAGTCAATAGCTATGTTAACAAAGAATAATGGCATGTTTCTGCCCAGTTTCGAACTGGGGACCTTTCGCGTGTTAGGCGAACATGATAACCACTACACTACAGAAACTCCATGCGCAGCTCAAACTGTTCAAACATACCGAAATGAAATTGAAAAAAATGATCCAGCCAAACTCAACAGGTCTTCCTCTATGTCTGAACACAGGACAAAGTGCACTTTCCAACCAAGGAACCTTTCTTTTGTCAGGCTAGTGAAAAAGAGAAAAAACATGCAAACAAAACCATTTTGCAAAAAGCAATCGCATGCCTTTGTCCAAAAGCCAAAAAGAAAGAGAAAAAGCAAGTAGATGCCTGGTTTCGCACCTTGATCCTATCAGGTGTTACTTGAACTAGAAAAACTTATACACTGTCAAAAACACACACTCTTGACAAAAGCAAACGCATGTAGAAACAAGCAAAGGGGTCAAAATGATGCTGATTACACCAACAATAGACACTTGTGATCAAAATAAAGAGAAACCGCATGCTTCTGCCCGGGATCGAACCGGAGACCTTTCGCGTGTAAAGCGAACGTGATAACCACTACACTACAGAAACGGAGCGAAAAAGGTTGCTGTGGTCAAGGCAAGGAATAAAGATCAAGGATTGAAAGTCAAAACGCATTGTTTCTGCCCAGTTTCGAACTGGGGACCTTTCGCGTGTGAGGCGAACGTGATAACCAATACACTACAGAAACTAGATAAAAGACATTACTGGGCTCATGACAAGCAATCGAGATCAAGAACTGAAAGTCAATAGCTTTGTTAACAAAGAATAATGGCATGTTTCTGCCCAGTTTCGAACTGGGGACCTTTCGCGTGTTAGGCGAACGTGATAACCACTACACTACAGAAACTCCATGCACAGCTCAAACTGTTCAAACATACCGAAATGAAATTGAAAAAAATGATCCAGCCAAACTCAACAGGTCTTCCTCTATGTCTGAACACAGGACAAAGTGCACTTTCCAACCAAGGAACCTTTCTTTTCTCAGGCTAGTGAAAAAGAGAAAAAACATGCAAACAAAACCATTTTGCAAAAAGCAATCGCATGCCTTTGTCCAAAAGCCAAAAAGAAAGAGAAAAAGCAAGTAGATGCCTGGTTTCGCACCTTGATCCTATCAGGTGTTACTTGAACTAGAAAAACTTATACACTGTCAAAAACACACACTCTTGACAAAAGCAAACGCATGTAGAAACAAGCAAAGGGGTCAAAATGATGCTGATTACACCAATAATAGACACTTGTGATCAAAATAAAGAGAAACCACATGCTTCTGCCCGGGATCGAACCGGAGACCTTTCGCGTGTAAAGTGAACGTGATAACCACTACACTACAGAAACGGAGCGAAAAAGGTTGCTGTGGTCAAGGCAAGGAATAAAGATCAAGGATTGAAAGTCAAAACGCATTGTTTCTGCCCAGTTTCGAACTGGGGACCTTTCGCGTGTGAGGCGAACGTGATAACCACTACACTACAGAAACTAGATAAAAGACATTACTGGGCTCATGACAAGCAATCGAGATCAAGAACTGAAAGTCAATAGCTATGTTAACAAAGAATAATGGCATGTTTCTGCCCAGTTTCGAACTGGGGACCTTTCGCGTGTTAGGCGAACGTGATAACCACTACACTACAGAAACTCCATGCACAGCTCAAACTGTTCAAACATACCGAAATGAAATTGAAAAAAATGATCCAGCCAAACTCAACAGGTCTTCCTCTATGTCTGAACACAGGACAAAGTGCACTTTCCAACCAAGGAACCTTTCTTTTGTCAGGCTAGTGAAAAAGAGAAAAAACATGCAAACAAAACCATTTTGCAAAAAGCAATCGCATGCCTTTGTCCAAAAGCCAAAAAGAAAGAGAAAAAGCAAGTAGATGCCTGGTTTCGCACCTTGATCCTATCTGGTGTTACTTGAACTAGAAAAACTTATACACTGTCAAAAACACACGCTCTTGACAAAAGCAAACGCATGTAGAAACAAGCAAAGGGGTCAAAATGATGCTGATTACACCAACAATAGACACTTGTGATCAAAATAAAGAGAAACCGCATGCTTCTGCCCGGGATCGAACCGGAGACCTTTCGCGTGTAAAGCGAACGTGATAACCACTACACTACAGAAACGGAGCGAAAAAAGTTGCTGTGGTCAAGGTAAGGAATAAAGATCAAGGATTGAATGTCAAAACACATTGTTTCTGCCCAGTTTCGAACTGGGGACCTTTCGCGTGTGAGGCGAACGTGATAACCACTACACTACAGAAACTAGATAAAAGACATTACTGGGCTCATGACAAGCAATCAGCTCAAGAACTGAAAGTCAATAGCTTTGTTAACAAAGAATAATGGCATGTTTCTGCCCAGTTTCGAACTGGGGACCTTTCGCGTGTTAGGCGAACGTGACAACCACTACACTACAGAAACTCCATGCACAGCTCAAACTGTTCAAACATACCGAAATGAAATTGAAAAAAATGATCCAGCCAAACTCAACAGGTCTTCCTCTATGTCTGAACACAGGACAAAGTGCACTTTCCAACCAAGGAACCTTTCTTTTGTCAGGCTAGTGAAAAAGAGAAAAAACATGCAAACAAAACCATTTTGCAAAAAGCAATCGCATGCCTTTGTCCAAAAGCCAAAAAGAAAGAGAAAAAGCAAGTAGATGCCTGGTTTCGCACCTTGATCCTATCAGGTGTTACTTGAACTAGAAAAACTTATACACTGTCAAAAACACACACTCTTGACAAAAGCAAACGCATGTAGAAACAAGCAAAGGGGTCAAAATGATGCTGATTACACCAATAATAGACACTTGTGATCAAAATAAAGAGAAACCACATGCTTCTGCCCGGGATCGAACCGGAGACCTTTCGCGTGTAAAGTGAACGTGAAAACCACTACACTACAGAAACGGAGCGAAAAAGGTTGCTGTGGTCAAGGCAAGGAATAAAGATCAAGGATTGAAAGTCAAAACGCATTGTTTCTGCCCAGTTTCGAACTGGGGACCTTTCGCGTGTGAGGCGAACGTGATAACCACTACACTACAGAAACTAGATAAAAGACATTACTGGGCTCATGACAAGCAATCGAGATCAAGAACTGAAAGTCAATAGCTATGTTAACAAAGAATAATGGCATGTTTCTGCCCAGTTTCGAACTGGGGACCTTTCGCGTGTTAGGCGAACATGATAACCACTACACTACAGAAACTCCATGCGCAGCTCAAACTGTTCAAACATACCGAAATGAAATTGAAAAAAATGATCCAGCCAAACTCAACAGGTCTTCCTCTATGTCTGAACACAGGACAAAGTGCACTTTCCAACCAAGGAACCTTTCTTTTGTCAGGCTAGTGAAAAAGAGAAAAAACATGCAAACAAAACCATTTTGCAAAAAGCAATCGCATGCCTTTGTCCAAAAGCCAAAAAGAAAGAGAAAAAGCAAGTAGATGCCTGGTTTCGCACCTTGATCCTATCAGGTGTTACTTGAACTAGAAAAACTTATACACTGTCAAAAACACACACTCTTGACAAAAGCAAACGCATGTAGAAACAAGCAAAGGGGTCAAAATGATGCTGATTACACCAACAATAGACACTTGTGATCAAAATAAAGAGAAACCGCATGCTTCTGCCCGGGATCGAACCGGAGACCTTTCGCGTGTAAAGCGAACGTGATAACCACTACACTACAGAAACGGAGCGAAAAAGGTTGCTGTGGTCAAGGCAAGGAATAAAGATCAAGGATTGAAAGTCAAAACGCATTGTTTCTGCCCAGTTTCGAACTGGGGACCTTTCGCGTGTGAGGCGAACGTGATAACCAATACACTACAGAAACTAGATAAAAGACATTACTGGGCTCATGACAAGCAATCGAGATCAAGAACTGAAAGTCAATAGCTTTGTTAACAAAGAATAATGGCATGTTTCTGCCCAGTTTCGAACTGGGGACCTTTCGCGTGTTAGGCGAACGTGATAACCACTACACTACAGAAACTCCATGCACAGCTCAAACTGTTCAAACATACCGAAATGAAATTGAAAAAAATGATCCAGCCAAACTCAACAGGTCTTCCTCTATGTCTGAACACAGGACAAAGTGCACTTTCCAACCAAGGAACCTTTCTTTTCTCAGGCTAGTGAAAAAGAGAAAAAACATGCAAACAAAACCATTTTGCAAAAAGCAATCGCATGCCTTTGTCCAAAAGCCAAAAAGAAAGAGAAAAAGCAAGTAGATGCCTGGTTTCGCACCTTGATCCTATCAGGTGTTACTTGAACTAGAAAAACTTATACACTGTCAAAAACACACACTCTTGACAAAAGCAAACGCATGTAGAAACAAGCAAAGGGGTCAAAATGATGCTGATTACACCAATAATAGACACTTGTGATCAAAATAAAGAGAAACCACATGCTTCTGCCCGGGATCGAACCGGAGACCTTTCGCGTGTAAAGTGAACGTGATAACCACTACACTACAGAAACGGAGCAAAAAAGGTTGCTGTGGTCAAGGCAAGGAATAAAGATCAAGGATTGAAAGTCAAAACGCATTGTTTCTGCCCAGTTTCGAACTGGGGACCTTTCGCGTGTGAGGCGAACGTGATAACCACTACACTACAGAAACTAGATAAAAGACATTACTGGGCTCATGACAAGCAATCGAGATCAAGAACTGAAAGTCAATAGCTATGTTAACAAAGAATAATGGCATGTTTCTGCCCAGTTTCGAACTGGGGACCTTTCGCGTGTTAGGCGAACGTGATAACCACTACACTACAGAAACTCCATGCACAGCTCAAACTGTTCAAACATACCGAAATGAAATTGAAAAAAATGATCCAGCCAAACTCAACAGGTCTTCCTCTATGTCTGAACACAGGACAAAGTGCACTTTCCAACCAAGGAACCTTTCTTTTGTCAGGCTAGTGAAAAAGAGAAAAAACATGCAAACAAAACCATTTTGCAAAAAGCAATCGCATGCCTTTGTCCAAAAGCCAAAAAGAAAGAGAAAAAGCAAGTAGATGCCTGGTTTCGCACCTTGATCCTATCTGGTGTTACTTGAACTAGAAAAACTTATACACTGTCAAAAACACACGCTCTTGACAAAAGCAAACGCATGTAGAAACAAGCAAAGGGGTCAAAATGATGCTGATTACACCAACAATAGACACTTGTGATCAAAATAAAGAGAAACCGCATGCTTCTGCCCGGGATCGAACCGGAGACCTTTCGCGTGTAAAGCGAACGTGATAACCACTACACTACAGAAACGGAGCGAAAAAAGTTGCTGTGGTCAAGGTAAGGAATAAAGATCAAGGATTGAATGTCAAAACACATTGTTTCTGCCCAGTTTCGAACTGGGGACCTTTCGCGTGTGAGGCGAACGTGATAACCACTACACTACAGAAACTAGATAAAAGACATTACTGGGCTCATGACAAGCAATCAGCTCAAGAACTGAAAGTCAATAGCTTTGTTAACAAAGAATAATGGCATGTTTCTGCCCAGTTTCGAACTGGGGACCTTTCGCGTGTTAGGCGAACGTGACAACCACTACACTACAGAAACTCCATGCACAGCTCAAACTGTTCAAACATACCGAAATGAAATTGAAAAAAATGATCCAGCCAAACTCAACAGGTCTTCCTCTATGTCTGAACACAGGACAAAGTGCACTTTCCAACCAAGGAACCTTTCTTTTGTCAGGCTAGTGAAAAAGAGAAAAAACATGCAAACAAAACCATTTTGCAAAAAGCAATCGCATGCCTTTGTCCAAAAGCCAAAAAGAAAGAGAAAAAGCAAGTAGATGCCTGGTTTCGCACCTTGATCCTATCAGGTGTTACTTGAACTAGAAAAACTTATACACTGTCAAAAACACACACTCTTGACAAAAGCAAACGCATGTAGAAACAAGCAAAGGGGTCAAAATGATGCTGATTACACCAATAATAGACACTTGTGATCAAAATAAAGAGAAACCGCATGCTTCTGCCCGGGATCGAACCGGAGACCTTTCGCGTGTAAAGCGAACGTGATAACCACTACACTACAGAAACGGAGCGAAAAAGGTTGCTGTGGTCATGGCAAGGAATAAAGATCAAGGATTGAAAGTCAAAACGCATTGTTTCTGCCCAGTTTCGAACTGGGGACCTTTCGCGTGTGAGGCGAACGTGATAACCACTACACTACAGAAACTAGATAAAAGACATTACTGGGCTCATGACAAGCAATCGAGATTAAGAACTGAAAGTCAATAGCTTTGTTAACAAAGAATAATGGCATGTTTCTGCCCAGTTTCGAACTGGGGACCTTTCGCGTGTTAGGCGAACGTGATAACCACTACACTACAGAAACTCCATGCACAGCTCAGACTGTTCAAACATACCGAAATGAAATTGAAAAAAATGATCCAGCCAAACTCAACAGGTCTTCCTCTATGTCTGAACACAGGACAAAGTGCACTTTCCAACCAAGGAACCTTTCTTTTGTCAGGCTAGTGAAAAAGAGAAAAAACATGCAAACAAAACCATTTTGCAAAAAGCAATCGCATGCCTTTGTCCAAAAGCCAAAAAGAAAGAGAAAAAGCAAGTAGATGCCTGGTTTCGCACCTTGATCCTATCAGGTGTTACTTGAACTAGAAAAACTTATACACTGTCAAAAACACACACTCTTGACAAAAGCAAACGCATGTAGAAACAAGAAAAGGGGTCAAAATGATGCTGATTACACCAACAATAGACACTTGTGATCAAAATAAAGAGAAACCGCATGCCTCTGCCCGGGATCGAACCGGAGACCTTTCGCGTGTAAAGCGAACGTGATAACCACTACACTACAGAAACGGAGCGAAAAAGGTTGCTGTGGTCAAGGCAAGGAATAAAGATCAAGGATTGAAAGTCAAAACGCATTGTTTCTGCCCAGTTTCGAACTGGGGACCTTTCGCGTGTGAGGCGAACGTGATAACCACTACACTACAGAAACTAGATAAAAGACATTACTGGGCTCATGACAAGCAATCGAGATCAAGAACTGAAAGTCAATAGCTTTGTTAACAAAGAATAATGGCATGTTTCTGCCCAGTTTCGAACTGGGGACCTTTCGCGTGTTAGGCGAACGTGATAACCACTACACTACAGAAACTCCATGCACAGCTCAAACTGTTCAAACATACCGAAATGAAATTGAAAAAAATGATCCAGCCAAACTCAACAGGTCTTCCTCTATGTCTGAACACAGGACAAAGTGCACTTTCCAACCAAGGAACCTTTCTTTTGTCAGGCTAGTGAAAAAGAGAAAAAACATGCAAACAAAACCATTTTGCAAAAAGCAATCGCATGCCTTTGTCCAAAAGCCAAAAAGAAAGAGAAAAAGCAAGTAGATGCCTGGTTTCGCACCTTGATCCTATCAGGTGTTACTTGAACTAGAAAAACTTATACACTGTCAAAAACACACACTCTTGACAAAAGCAAACGCATGTAGAAACAAGCAAAGGGGTCAAAATGATGCTGATTACACCAATAATAGACACTTGTGATCAAAATAAAGAGAAACCACATGCTTCTGCCCGGGATCGAACCGGAGACCTTTCGCGTGTAAAGTGAACGTGATAACCACTACACTACAGAAACGGAGCGAAAAAGGTTGCTGTGGTCAAGGCAAGGAATAAAGATCAAGGATTGAAAGTCAAAACGCATTGTTTCTGCCCAGTTTCGAACTGGGGACCTTTCGCGTGTGAGGCGAACGTGATAACCACTACACTACAGAAACTAGATAAAAGACATTACTGGGCTCATGACAAGCAATCGAGATCAAGAACTGAAAGTCAATAGCTATGTTAACAAAGAATAATGGCATGTTTCTGCCCAGTTTCGAACTGGGGACCTTTCGCGTGTTAGGCGAACGTGATAACCACTACACTACAGAAACGGAGCGAAAAAGGTTGCTGTGGTCATGGCAAGGAATAAAGATCAAGGATTGAAAGTCAAAACGCATTGTTTCTGCCCAGTTTCGAACTGGGGACCTTTCGCGTGTGAGGCGAACGTGATAACCACTACACTACAGAAACTAGATAAAAGACATTACTGGGCTCATGACAAGCAATTGAGATCAAGAACTGAAAGTCAATAGCTTTGTTAACAAAGAATAATGGCATGTTTCTGCCCAGTTTCGAACTGGGGACCTTTCGCGTGTTAGGCGAACGTGATAACCACTACACTACAGAAACTCCATGCACAGCTCAGACTGTTCAAACATACCGAAATGAAATTGAAAAAAATGATCCAGCCAAACTCAACAGGTCTTCCTCTATGTCTGAACACAGGACAAAGTGCACTTTCCAACCAAGGAACCTTTCTTTTGTCAGGCTAGTGAAAAAGAGAAAAAACATGCAAACAAAACCATTTTGCAAAAAGCAATCGCATGCCTTTGTCCAAAAGCCAAAAAGAAAGAGAAAAAGCAAGTAGATGCCTTGTTTCGCACCTTGATCCTATCAGGTGTTACTTGAACTAGAAAAACTTATACACTGTCAAAAACACACACTCTTGACAAAAGCAAACGCATGTAGAAACAAGCAAAGGGGTCAAAATGATGCTGATTACACCAACAATAGACACTTGTGATCAAAATAAAGAGAAACCGCATGCTTCTGCCCGGGATCGAACCGGAGACCTTTCGCGTGTAAAGCAAACGTGATAACCACTACACTACAGAAACGGAGCGAAAAAGGTTGCTGTGGTCAAGGCAAGGAATAAAGATCAAGGATTGAAAGTCAAAACGCATTGTTTCTGCCCAGTTTCGAACTGGGGACCTTTCGCGTGTGAGGCGAACGTGATAACCACTACACTACAGAAACTAGATAAAAGACATTACTGGGCTCATGACAAGCAATCGAGATCAAGAACTGAAAGTCAATAGCTATGTTAACAAAGAATAATGGCATGTTTCTGCCCAGTTTCGAACTGGGGACCTTTCGCGTGTTAGGCGAACATGATAACCACTACACTACAGAAACTCCATGCGCAGCTCAAACTGTTCAAACATACCGAAATGAAATTGAAAAAAATGATCCAGCCAAACTCAACAGGTCTTCCTCTATGTCTGAACACAGGACAAAGTGCACTTTCCAACCAAGGAACCTTTCTTTTGTCAGGCTAGTGAAAAAGAGAAAAAACATGCAAACAAAACCATTTTGCAAAAAGCAATCGCATGCCTTTGTCCAAAAGCCAAAAAGAAAGAGAAAAAGCAAGTAGATGCCTGGTTTCGCACCTTGATCCTATCAGGTGTTACTTGAACTAGAAAAACTTATACACTGTCAAAAACACACACTCTTGACAAAAGCAAACGCATGTAGAAACAAGCAAAGGGGTCAAAATGATGCTGATTACACCAACAATAGACACTTGTGATCAAAATAAAGAGAAACCGCATGCTTCTGCCCGGGATCGAACCGGAGACCTTTCGCGTGTAAAGCGAACGTGATAACCACTACACTACAGAAACGGAGCGAAAAAGGTTGCTGTGGTCAAGGCAAGGAATAAAGATCAAGGATTGAAAGTCAAAACGCATTGTTTCTGCCCAGTTTCTAACTGGGGACCTTTCGCGTGTGAGGCGAACGTGATAACCACTACACTACAGAAACTAGATAAATGACATTACTGGGCTCATGACAAGCAATCGAGATCAAGAACTGAAAGTCAATAGCTTTGTTAACAAAGAATAATGGCATGTTTCTGCCCAGTTTCGAACTGGGGACCTTTCGCGTGTTAGGCGAACGTGATAACCACTACACTACAGAAACTCCATGCACAGCTCAAACTGTTCAAACATACCGAAATGAAATTGAAAAAAATGATCCAGCCAAACTCAACAGGTCTTCCTCTATGTCTGAACACAGGACAAAGTGCACTTTCCAACCAAGGAACCTTTCTTTTGTCAGGCTAGTGAAAAAGAGAAAAAACATGCAAACAAAACCATTTTGCAAAAAGCAATCGCATGCCTTTGTCCAAAAGCCAAAAAGAAAGAGAAAAAGCAAGTAGATGCCTGGTTTCGCACCTTGATCCTATCAGGTGTTACTTGAACTAGAAAAACTTATACACTGTCAAAAACACACACTCTTGACAAAAGCAAACGCATGTAGAAACAAGCAAAGGGGTCAAAATGATGCTGATTACACCAATAATAGACACTTGTGATCAAAATAAAGAGAAACCACATGCTTCTGCCCGGGATCGAACCGGAGACCTTTCGCGTGTAAAGTGAACGTGAAAACCACTACACTACAGAAACGGAGCGAAAAAGGTTGCTGTGGTCAAGGCAAGGAATAAAGATCAAGGATTGAAAGTCAAAACGCATTGTTTCTGCCCAGTTTCGAACTGGGGACCTTTCGCGTGTGAGGCGAACGTGATAACCACTACACTACAGAAACTAGATAAAAGACATTACTGGGCTCATGACAAGCAATCGAGATCAAGAACTGAAAGTCAATAGCTATGTTAACAAAGAATAATGGCATGTTTCTGCCCAGTTTCGAACTGGGGACCTTTCGCGTGTTAGGCGAACATGATAACCACTACACTACAGAAACTCCATGCGCAGCTCAAACTGTTCAAACATACCGAAATGAAATTGAAAAAAATGATCCAGCCAAACTCAACAGGTCTTCCTCTATGTCTGAACACAGGACAAAGTGCACTTTCCAACCAAGGAACCTTTCTTTTGTCAGGCTAGTGAAAAAGAGAAAAAACATGCAAACAAAACCATTTTGCAAAAAGCAATCGCATGCCTTTGTCCAAAAGCCAAAAAGAAAGAGAAAAAGCAAGTAGATGCCTGGTTTCGCACCTTGATCCTATCAGGTGTTACTTGAACTAGAAAAACTTATACACTGTCAAAAACACACACTCTTGACAAAAGCAAACGCATGTAGAAACAAGCAAAGGGGTCAAAATGATGCTGATTACACCAACAATAGACACTTGTGATCAAAATAAAGAGAAACCGCATGCTTCTGCCCGGGATCGAACCGGAGACCTTTCGCGTGTAAAGCGAACGTGATAACCACTACACTACAGAAACGGAGCGAAAAAGGTTGCTGTGGTCAAGGCAAGGAATAAAGATCAAGGATTGAAAGTCAAAACGCATTGTTTCTGCCCAGTTTCGAACTGGGGACCTTTCGCGTGTGAGGCGAACGTGATAACCAATACACTACAGAAACTAGATAAAAGACATTACTGGGCTCATGACAAGCAATCGAGATCAAGAACTGAAAGTCAATAGCTTTGTTAACAAAGAATAATGGCATGTTTCTGCCCAGTTTCGAACTGGGGACCTTTCGCGTGTTAGGCGAACGTGATAACCACTACACTACAGAAACTCCATGCACAGCTCAAACTGTTCAAACATACCGAAATGAAATTGAAAAAAATGATCCAGCCAAACTCAACAGGTCTTCCTCTATGTCTGAACACAGGACAAAGTGCACTTTCCAACCAAGGAACCTTTCTTTTGTCAGGCTAGTGAAAAAGAGAAAAAACATGCAAACAAAACCATTTTGCAAAAAGCAATCGCATGCCTTTGTCCAAAAGCCAAAAAGAAAGAGAAAAAGCAAGTAGATGCCTGGTTTCGCACCTTGATCCTATCAGGTGTTACTTGAACTAGAAAAACTTATACACTGTCAAAAACACACACTCTTGACAAAAGCAAACGCATGTAGAAACAAGCAAAGGGGTCAAAATGATGCTGATTACACCAATAATAGACACTTGTGATCAAAATAAAGAGAAACCACATGCTTCTGCCCGGGATCGAACCGGAGACCTTTCGCGTGTAAAGTGAACGTGATAACCACTACACTACAGAAACGGAGCGAAAAAGGTTGCTGTGGTCAAGGCAAGGAATAAAGATCAAGGATTGAAAGTCAAAACGCATTGTTTCTGCCCAGTTTCGAACTGGGGACCTTTCGCGTGTGAGGCGAACGTGATAACCACTACACTACAGAAACTAGATAAAAGACATTACTGGGCTCATGACAAGCAATCGAGATCAAGAACTGAAAGTCAATAGCTATGTTAACAAAGAATAATGGCATGTTTCTGCCCAGTTTCGAACTGGGGACCTTTCGCGTGTTAGGCGAACGTGATAACCACTACACTACAGAAACTCCATGCACAGCTCAAACTGTTCAAACATACCGAAATGAAATTGAAAAAAATGATCCAGCCAAACTCAACAGGTCTTCCTCTATGTCTGAACACAGGACAAAGTGCACTTTCCAACCAAGGAACCTTTCTTTTGTCAGGCTAGTGAAAAAGAGAAAAAACATGCAAACAAAACCATTTTGCAAAAAGCAATCGCATGCCTTTGTCCAAAAGCCAAAAAGAAAGAGAAAAAGCAAGTAGATGCCTGGTTTCGCACCTTGATCCTATCTGGTGTTACTTGAACTAGAAAAACTTATACACTGTCAAAAACACACGCTCTTGACAAAAGCAAACGCATGTAGAAACAAGCAAAGGGGTCAAAATGATGCTGATTACACCAACAATAGACACTTGTGATCAAAATAAAGAGAAACCGCATGCTTCTGCCCGGGATCGAACCGGAGACCTTTCGCGTGTAAAGCGAACGTGATAACCACTACACTACAGAAACGGAGCGAAAAAAGTTGCTGTGGTCAAGGTAAGGAATAAAGATCAAGGATTGAATGTCAAAACACATTGTTTCTGCCCAGTTTCGAACTGGGGACCTTTCGCGTGTGAGGCGAACGTGATAACCACTACACTACAGAAACTAGATAAAAGACATTACTGGGCTCATGACAAGCAATCAGCTCAAGAACTGAAAGTCAATAGCTTTGTTAACAAAGAATAATGGCATGTTTCTGCCCAGTTTCGAACTGGGGACCTTTCGCGTGTTAGGCGAACGTGACAACCACTACACTACAGAAACTCCATGCACAGCTCAAACTGTTCAAACATACCGAAATGAAATTGAAAAAAATGATCCAGCCAAACTCAACAGGTCTTCCTCTATGTCTGAACACAGGACAAAGTGCACTTTCCAACCAAGGAACCTTTCTTTTGTCAGGCTAGTGAAAAAGAGAAAAAACATGCAAACAAAACCATTTTGCAAAAAGCAATCGCATGCCTTTGTCCAAAAGCCAAAAAGAAAGAGAAAAAGCAAGTAGATGCCTGGTTTCGCACCTTGATCCTATCAGGTGTTACTTGAACTAGAAAAACTTATACACTGTCAAAAACACACACTCTTGACAAAAGCAAACGCATGTAGAAACAAGCAAAGGGGTCAAAATGATGCTGATTACACCAATAATAGACACTTGTGATCAAAATAAAGAGAAACCACATGCTTCTGCCCGGGATCGAACCGGAGACCTTTCGCGTGTAAAGTGAACGTGAAAACCACTACACTACAGAAACGGAGCGAAAAAGGTTGCTGTGGTCAAGGCAAGGAATAAAGATCAAGGATTGAAAGTCAAAACGCATTGTTTCTGCCCAGTTTCGAACTGGGGACCTTTCGCGTGTGAGGCGAACGTGATAACCACTACACTACAGAAACTAGATAAAAGACATTACTGGGCTCATGACAAGCAATCGAGATCAAGAACTGAAAGTCAATAGCTATGTTAACAAAGAATAATGGCATGTTTCTGCCCAGTTTCGAACTGGGGACCTTTCGCGTGTTAGGCGAACATGATAACCACTACACTACAGAAACTCCATGCGCAGCTCAAACTGTTCAAACATACCGAAATGAAATTGAAAAAAATGATCCAGCCAAACTCAACAGGTCTTCCTCTATGTCTGAACACAGGACAAAGTGCACTTTCCAACCAAGGAACCTTTCTTTTGTCAGGCTAGTGAAAAAGAGAAAAAACATGCAAACAAAACCATTTTGCAAAAAGCAATCGCATGCCTTTGTCCAAAAGCCAAAAAGAAAGAGAAAAAGCAAGTAGATGCCTGGTTTCGCACCTTGATCCTATCAGGTGTTACTTGAACTAGAAAAACTTATACACTGTCAAAAACACACACTCTTGACAAAAGCAAACGCATGTAGAAACAAGCAAAGGGGTCAAAATGATGCTGATTACACCAACAATAGACACTTGTGATCAAAATAAAGAGAAACCGCATGCTTCTGCCCGGGATCGAACCGGAGACCTTTCGCGTGTAAAGCGAACGTGATAACCACTACACTACAGAAACGGAGCGAAAAAGGTTGCTGTGGTCAAGGCAAGGAATAAAGATCAAGGATTGAAAGTCAAAACGCATTGTTTCTGCCCAGTTTCGAACTGGGGACCTTTCGCGTGTGAGGCGAACGTGATAACCAATACACTACAGAAACTAGATAAAAGACATTACTGGGCTCATGACAAGCAATCGAGATCAAGAACTGAAAGTCAATAGCTTTGTTAACAAAGAATAATGGCATGTTTCTGCCCAGTTTCGAACTGGGGACCTTTCGCGTGTTAGGCGAACGTGATAACCACTACACTACAGAAACTCCATGCACAGCTCAAACTGTTCAAACATACCGAAATGAAATTGAAAAAAATGATCCAGCCAAACTCAACAGGTCTTCCTCTATGTCTGAACACAGGACAAAGTGCACTTTCCAACCAAGGAACCTTTCTTTTCTCAGGCTAGTGAAAAAGAGAAAAAACATGCAAACAAAACCATTTTGCAAAAAGCAATCGCATGCCTTTGTCCAAAAGCCAAAAAGAAAGAGAAAAAGCAAGTAGATGCCTGGTTTCGCACCTTGATCCTATCAGGTGTTACTTGAACTAGAAAAACTTATACACTGTCAAAAACACACACTCTTGACAAAAGCAAACGCATGTAGAAACAAGCAAAGGGGTCAAAATGATGCTGATTACACC
This sequence comes from Ranitomeya variabilis, assembly GCF_051348905.1. Taxonomy (NCBI): domain Eukaryota; kingdom Metazoa; phylum Chordata; class Amphibia; order Anura; family Dendrobatidae; genus Ranitomeya; species Ranitomeya variabilis. The sequence goes on from NC_135233.1 coordinate 1,105,384,302, forward strand.
AATAATAGACACTTGTGATCAAAATAAAGAGAAACCACATGCTTCTGCCCGGGATCGAACCGGAGACCTTTCGCGTGTAAAGTGAACGTGATAACCACTACACTACAGAAACGGAGCGAAAAAGGTTGCTGTGGTCAAGGCAAGGAATAAAGATCAAGGATTGAAAGTCAAAACGCATTGTTTCTGCCCAGTTTCGAACTGGGGACCTTTCGCGTGTGAGGCGAACGTGATAACCACTACACTACAGAAACTAGATAAAAGACATTACTGGGCTCATGACAAGCAATCGAGATCAAGAACTGAAAGTCAATAGCTATGTTAACAAAGAATAATGGCATGTTTCTGCCCAGTTTCGAACTGGGGACCTTTCGCGTGTTAGGCGAACGTGATAACCACTACACTACAGAAACTCCATGCACAGCTCAAACTGTTCAAACATACCGAAATGAAATTGAAAAAAATGATCCAGCCAAACTCAACAGGTCTTCCTCTATGTCTGAACACAGGACAAAGTGCACTTTCCAACCAAGGAACCTTTCTTTTGTCAGGCTAGTGAAAAAGAGAAAAAACATGCAAACAAAACCATTTTGCAAAAAGCAATCGCATGCCTTTGTCCAAAAGCCAAAAAGAAAGAGAAAAAGCAAGTAGATGCCTGGTTTCGCACCTTGATCCTATCTGGTGTTACTTGAACTAGAAAAACTTATACACTGTCAAAAACACACGCTCTTGACAAAAGCAAACGCATGTAGAAACAAGCAAAGGGGTCAAAATGATGCTGATTACACCAACAATAGACACTTGTGATCAAAATAAAGAGAAACCGCATGCTTCTGCCCGGGATCGAACCGGAGACCTTTCGCGTGTAAAGCGAACGTGATAACCACTACACTACAGAAACGGAGCGAAAAAAGTTGCTGTGGTCAAGGTAAGGAATAAAGATCAAGGATTGAATGTCAAAACACATTGTTTCTGCCCAGTTTCGAACTGGGGACCTTTCGCGTGTGAGGCGAACGTGATAACCACTACACTACAGAAACTAGATAAAAGACATTACTGGGCTCATGACAAGCAATCAGCTCAAGAACTGAAAGTCAATAGCTTTGTTAACAAAGAATAATGGCATGTTTCTGCCCAGTTTCGAACTGGGGACCTTTCGCGTGTTAGGCGAACGTGACAACCACTACACTACAGAAACTCCATGCACAGCTCAAACTGTTCAAACATACCGAAATGAAATTGAAAAAAATGATCCAGCCAAACTCAACAGGTCTTCCTCTATGTCTGAACACAGGACAAAGTGCACTTTCCAACCAAGGAACCTTTCTTTTGTCAGGCTAGTGAAAAAGAGAAAAAACATGCAAACAAAACCATTTTGCAAAAAGCAATCGCATGCCTTTGTCCAAAAGCCAAAAAGAAAGAGAAAAAGCAAGTAGATGCCTGGTTTCGCACCTTGATCCTATCAGGTGTTACTTGAACTAGAAAAACTTATACACTGTCAAAAACACACACTCTTGACAAAAGCAAACGCATGTAGAAACAAGCAAAGGGGTCAAAATGATGCTGATTACACCAATAATAGACACTTGTGATCAAAATAAAGAGAAACCACATGCTTCTGCCCGGGATCGAACCGGAGACCTTTCGCGTGTAAAGTGAACGTGAAAACCACTACACTACAGAAACGGAGCGAAAAAGGTTGCTGTGGTCAAGGCAAGGAATAAAGATCAAGGATTGAAAGTCAAAACGCATTGTTTCTGCCCAGTTTCGAACTGGGGACCTTTCGCGTGTGAGGCGAACGTGATAACCACTACACTACAGAAACTAGATAAAAGACATTACTGGGCTCATGACAAGCAATCGAGATCAAGAACTGAAAGTCAATAGCTATGTTAACAAAGAATAATGGCATGTTTCTGCCCAGTTTCGAACTGGGGACCTTTCGCGTGTTAGGCGAACATGATAACCACTACACTACAGAAACTCCATGCGCAGCTCAAACTGTTCAAACATACCGAAATGAAATTGAAAAAAATGATCCAGCCAAACTCAACAGGTCTTCCTCTATGTCTGAACACAGGACAAAGTGCACTTTCCAACCAAGGAACCTTTCTTTTGTCAGGCTAGTGAAAAAGAGAAAAAACATGCAAACAAAACCATTTTGCAAAAAGCAATCGCATGCCTTTGTCCAAAAGCCAAAAAGAAAGAGAAAAAGCAAGTAGATGCCTGGTTTCGCACCTTGATCCTATCAGGTGTTACTTGAACTAGAAAAACTTATACACTGTCAAAAACACACACTCTTGACAAAAGCAAACGCATGTAGAAACAAGCAAAGGGGTCAAAATGATGCTGATTACACCAACAATAGACACTTGTGATCAAAATAAAGAGAAACCGCATGCTTCTGCCCGGGATCGAACCGGAGACCTTTCGCGTGTAAAGCGAACGTGATAACCACTACACTACAGAAACGGAGCGAAAAAGGTTGCTGTGGTCAAGGCAAGGAATAAAGATCAAGGATTGAAAGTCAAAACGCATTGTTTCTGCCCAGTTTCGAACTGGGGACCTTTCGCGTGTGAGGCGAACGTGATAACCAATACACTACAGAAACTAGATAAAAGACATTACTGGGCTCATGACAAGCAATCGAGATCAAGAACTGAAAGTCAATAGCTTTGTTAACAAAGAATAATGGCATGTTTCTGCCCAGTTTCGAACTGGGGACCTTTCGCGTGTTAGGCGAACGTGATAACCACTACACTACAGAAACTCCATGCACAGCTCAAACTGTTCAAACATACCGAAATGAAATTGAAAAAAATGATCCAGCCAAACTCAACAGGTCTTCCTCTATGTCTGAACACAGGACAAAGTGCACTTTCCAACCAAGGAACCTTTCTTTTCTCAGGCTAGTGAAAAAGAGAAAAAACATGCAAACAAAACCATTTTGCAAAAAGCAATCGCATGCCTTTGTCCAAAAGCCAAAAAGAAAGAGAAAAAGCAAGTAGATGCCTGGTTTCGCACCTTGATCCTATCAGGTGTTACTTGAACTAGAAAAACTTATACACTGTCAAAAACACACACTCTTGACAAAAGCAAACGCATGTAGAAACAAGCAAAGGGGTCAAAATGATGCTGATTACACCAATAATAGACACTTGTGATCAAAATAAAGAGAAACCACATGCTTCTGCCCGGGATCGAACCGGAGACCTTTCGCGTGTAAAGTGAACGTGATAACCACTACACTACAGAAACGGAGCAAAAAAGGTTGCTGTGGTCAAGGCAAGGAATAAAGATCAAGGATTGAAAGTCAAAACGCATTGTTTCTGCCCAGTTTCGAACTGGGGACCTTTCGCGTGTGAGGCGAACGTGATAACCACTACACTACAGAAACTAGATAAAAGACATTACTGGGCTCATGACAAGCAATCGAGATCAAGAACTGAAAGTCAATAGCTATGTTAACAAAGAATAATGGCATGTTTCTGCCCAGTTTCGAACTGGGGACCTTTCGCGTGTTAGGCGAACGTGATAACCACTACACTACAGAAACTCCATGCACAGCTCAAACTGTTCAAACATACCGAAATGAAATTGAAAAAAATGATCCAGCCAAACTCAACAGGTCTTCCTCTATGTCTGAACACAGGACAAAGTGCACTTTCCAACCAAGGAACCTTTCTTTTGTCAGGCTAGTGAAAAAGAGAAAAAACATGCAAACAAAACCATTTTGCAAAAAGCAATCGCATGCCTTTGTCCAAAAGCCAAAAAGAAAGAGAAAAAGCAAGTAGATGCCTGGTTTCGCACCTTGATCCTATCTGGTGTTACTTGAACTAGAAAAACTTATACACTGTCAAAAACACACGCTCTTGACAAAAGCAAACGCATGTAGAAACAAGCAAAGGGGTCAAAATGATGCTGATTACACCAACAATAGACACTTGTGATCAAAATAAAGAGAAACCGCATGCTTCTGCCCGGGATCGAACCGGAGACCTTTCGCGTGTAAAGCGAACGTGATAACCACTACACTACAGAAACGGAGCGAAAAAAGTTGCTGTGGTCAAGGTAAGGAATAAAGATCAAGGATTGAATGTCAAAACACATTGTTTCTGCCCAGTTTCGAACTGGGGACCTTTCGCGTGTGAGGCGAACGTGATAACCACTACACTACAGAAACTAGATAAAAGACATTACTGGGCTCATGACAAGCAATCAGCTCAAGAACTGAAAGTCAATAGCTTTGTTAACAAAGAATAATGGCATGTTTCTGCCCAGTTTCGAACTGGGGACCTTTCGCGTGTTAGGCGAACGTGACAACCACTACACTACAGAAACTCCATGCACAGCTCAAACTGTTCAAACATACCGAAATGAAATTGAAAAAAATGATCCAGCCAAACTCAACAGGTCTTCCTCTATGTCTGAACACAGGACAAAGTGCACTTTCCAACCAAGGAACCTTTCTTTTGTCAGGCTAGTGAAAAAGAGAAAAAACATGCAAATAAAACCATTTTGCAAAAAGCAATCGCATGCCTTTGTCCAAAAGCCAAAAAGAAAGAGAAAAAGCAAGTAGATGCCTGGTTTCGCACCTTGATCCTATCAGGTGTTACTTGAACTAGAAAAACTTATACACTGTCAAAAACACACACTCTTGACAAAAGCAAACGCATGTAGAAACAAGCAAAGGGGTCAAAATGATGCTGATTACACCAATAATAGACACTTGTGATCAAAATAAAGAGAAACCACATGCTTCTGCCCGGGATCGAACCGGAGACCTTTCGCGTGTAAAGCGAACGTGATAACCACTACACTACAGAAACGGAGCGAAAAAGGTTGCTGTGGTCAAGGTAAGGAATAAAGATCAAGGATTGAATGTCAAAACACATTGTTTCTGCCCAGTTTCGAACTGGGGACCTTTCGCGTGTGAGGCGAACGTGATAACCACTACACTACAGAAACTAGATAAAAGACATTACTGGGCTCATGACAAGCAATCGAGATCAAGAACTGAAAGTCAATAGCTTTGTTAACAAAGAATAATGGCATGTTTCTGCCCAGTTTCGAACTGGGGACCTTTCGCGTGTTAGGCGAACGTGACAACCACTACACTACAGAAACTCCATGCACAGCTCAAACTGTTCAAACATACCGAAATGAAATTGAAAAAAATGATCCAGCCAAACTCAACAGGTCTTCCTCTATGTCTGAACACAGGACAAAGTGCACTTTCCAACCAAGGAACCTTTCTTTTGTCAGGCTAGTGAAAAAGAGAAAAAACATGCAAACAAAACCATTTTGCAAAAAGCAATCGCATGCCTTTGTCCAAAAGCCAAAAAGAAAGAGAAAAAGCAAGTAGATGCCTGGTTTCGCACCTTGATCCTATCAGGTGTTACTTGAACTAGAAAAACTTATACACTGTCAAAAACACACACTCTTGACAAAAGCAAACGCATGTAGAAACAAGCAAAGGGGTCAAAATGATGCTGATTACACCAATAATAGACACTTGTGATCAAAATAAAGAGAAACCACATGCTTCTGCCCGGGATCGAACCGGAGACCTTTCGCGTGTAAAGCGAACGTGATAACCACTACACTACAGAAACGGAGCGAAAAAGGTTGCTGTGGTCAAGGTAAGGAATAAAGATCAAGGATTGAATGTCAAAACACATTGTTTCTGCCCAGTTTCGAACTGGGGACCTTTCGCGTGTGAGGCGAACGTGATAACCACTACACTACAGAAACTCCATGCACAGCTCAAACTGTTCAAACATACCGAAATGAAATTGAAAAAAATGATCCAGCCAAACTCAACAGGTCTTCCTCTATGTCTGAACACAGGACAAAGTGCACTTTCCAACCAAGGAACCTTTCTTTTGTCAGGCTAGTGAAAAAGAGAAAAAACATGCAAACAAAACCATTTTGCAAAAAGCAATCGCATGCCTTTGTCCAAAAGCCAAAAAGAAAGAGAAAAAGCAAGTAGATGCCTGGTTTCGCACCTTGATCCTATCTGGTGTTACTTGAACTAGAAAAACTTATACACTGTCAAAAACACACGCTCTTGACAAAAGCAAACGCATGTAGAAACAAGCAAAGGGGTCAAAATGATGCTGATTACACCAACAATAGACACTTGTGATCAAAATAAAGAGAAACCGCATGCTTCTGCCCGGGATCGAACCGGAGACCTTTCGCGTGTAAAGCGAACGTGATAACCACTACACTACAGAAACGGAGCGAAAAAGGTTGCTGTGGTCAAGGTAAGGAATAAAGATCAAGGATTGAATGTCAAAACACATTGTTTCTGCCCAGTTTCGAACTGGGGACCTTTCGCGTGTGAGGCGAACGTGATAACCACTACACTACAGAAACTAGATAAAAGACATTACTGGGCTCATGACAAGCAATCGAGATCAAGAACTGAAAGTCAATAGCTTTGTTAACAAAGAATAATGGCATGTTTCTGCCCAGTTTCGAACTGGGGACCTTTCGCGTGTTAGGCGAACGTGACAACCACTACACTACAGAAACTCCATGCACAGCTCAAACTGTTCAAACATACCGAAATGAAATTGAAAAAAATGATCCAGCCAAACTCAACAGGTCTTCCTCTATGTCTGAACACAGGACAAAGTGCACTTTCCAACCAAGGAACCTTTCTTTTGTCAGGCTAGTGAAAAAGAGAAAAAACATGCAAACAAAACCATTTTGCAAAAAGCAATCGCATGCCTTTGTCCAAAAGCCAAAAAGAAAGAGAAAAAGCAAGTAGATGCCTGGTTTCGCACCTTGATCCTATCAGGTGTTACTTGAACTAGAAAAACTTATACACTGTCAAAAACACACACTCTTGACAAAAGCAAACGCATGTAGAAACAAGCAAAGGGGTCAAAATGATGCTGATTACACCAACAATAGACACTTGTGATCAAAATAAAGAGAAACCGCATGCTTCTGCCCGGGATCGAACCGGAGACCTTTCGCGTGTAAAGCGAACGTGATAACCACTACACTACAGAAACGGAGCGAAAAAGGTTGCTGTGGTCAAGGCAAGGAATAAAGATCAAGGATTGAAAGTCAAAACGCATTCTTTCTGCCCGGTTTCGAACTGGGGACCTTTCGCGTGTGAGGCGAACATGATAACCACTACACTACAGAAACTAGATAAAAGACATTACTGGGCTCATGACAAGCAATCGAGATCAAGAACTGAAAGTCAATAGCTTTGTTAACAAAGAATAATGGCATGTTTCTGCCCAGTTTCGAACTGGGGACCTTTCGTGTTTGGCGAACGTGATAACCACTACACTACAGAAACTCCATGCACAGCTCAAACTGTTCAAACATACCGAAATGAAATTGAAAAAAATGATCCAGCCAAACTCAACAGGTCTTCCTCTATGTCTGAACACAGGACAAAGTGCACTTTCCAACCAAGGAACCTTTCTTTTGTCAGGCTAGTGAAAAAGAGAAAAAACATGCAAACAAAACCATTTTGCAAAAAGCAATCGCATGCCTTTGTCCAAAAGCCAAAAAGAAAGAGAAAAAGCAAGTAGATGCCTGGTTTCGCACCTTGATCCTATCAGGTGTTACTTGAACTAGAAAAACGTATACACTGTCAAAAACACACACTCTTGACAAAAGCAAACGCATGTAGAAACAAGCAAAGGGGTCAAAATGATGCTGATTACACCAACAATAGACACTTGTGATCAAAATAAAGAGAAACCGCATGCTTCTGCCCGGGATCGAACCGGAGACCTTTCGCGTGTAAAGCAAACGTGATAACCACTACACTACAGAAACGGAGCGAAAAAGGTTGCTGTGGTCAAGGCAAGGAATAAAGATCAAGGATTGAAAGTCAAAACGCATTGTTTCTGCCCAGTTTCGAACTTGGGACCTTTCCCGTGTAAGGCGAACGTGATAACCACTACACTACAGAAACTAGATAAAAGACATTACTGGGCTCATGACAAGCAATCGAGATCAAGAACTGAAAGTCAATAGCTTTGTTAACAAAGAATAATGGCATGTTTCTGCCCAGTTTCGAACTGGGGACCTTTCGCGTGTTAGGCGAACGTGATAACCACAACACTACAGAAACTCCATGCACAGCTCAAACTGTTCAAACATACCGAAATGAAATTGAAAAAAATGATCCAGCCAAACTCAACAGGTCTTCCTCTATGTCTGAACACAGGACAAAGTGCACTTTCCAACCAAGGAACCTTTCTTTTGTCAGGCTAGTGAAAAAGAGAAAAAACATGCAAACAAAACCATTTTGCAAAAAGCAATCGCATGCCTTTGTCCAAAAGCCAAAAAGAAAGAGAAAAAGCAAGTAGATGCCTGGTTTCGCACCTTTATCCTATCAGGTGTTACTTGAACTAGAAAAACTTATACACTGTCAAAAACACACACTCTTGACAAAAGCAAACGCATGTAGAAACAAGCAAAGGGGTCAAAATGATGCTGATTACACCAACAATAGACACTTGTGATCAAAATAAAGAGAAACCGCATGCTTCTGCCCGGGATCGAACCGGAGACCTTTCGCGTGTAAAGCGAACGTGATAACCACTACACTACAGAAACGGAGCGAAAAAGGTTGCTGTGGTCAAGGCAAGGAATAAAGATCAAGGATTGAAAGTCAAAACGCATTGTTTCTGCCCGGTTTCGAACTGGGGACCTTTCGCGTGTGAGGCGAACATGATAACCACTACACTACAGAAACTAGATAAAAGACATTACTGGGCTCATGACAAGCAATCGAGATCAAGAACTGAAAGTCAATAGCTTTGTTAACAAAGAATAATGGCATGTTTCTGCCCAGTTTCGAACTGGGGACCTTTCGTGTTTGGCGAACGTGATAACCACTACACTACAGAAACTCCATGCACAGCTCAAATTGTTCAAACATACCGAAATGAAATTGAAAAAAATGATCCAGCCAAACTCAACAGGTCTTCCTCTATGTCTGAACACAGGACAAAGTGCACTTTCCAACCAAGGAACCTTTCTTTTGTCAGGCTAGTGAAAAAGAGAAAAAACATGCAAACAAAACCATTTTGCAAAAAGCAATCGCATGCCTTTGTCCAAAAGCCAAAAAGAAAGAGAAAAAGCAAGTAGATGCCTGGTTTCGCACCTTGATCCTATCAGGTGTTACTTGAACTAGAAAAACGTATACACTGTCAAAAACACACACTCTTGACAAAAGCAAACGCATGTAGAAACAAGCAAAGGGGTCAAAATGATGCTGATTACACCAACAATAGACACTTGTGATCAAAATAAAGAGAAACCGCATGCTTCTGCCCAGGATCGAACCGGAGACCTTTCGCGTGTAAAGCAAACGTGATAACCACTACACTACAGAAACGGAGCGAAAAAGGTTGCTGTGGTCAAGGCAAGGAATAAAGATCAAGGATTGAAAGTCAAAACGCATTGTTTCTGCCCAGTTTCGAACTTGGGACCTTTCCCGTGTAAGGCGAACGTGATAACCACTACACTACAGAAACTAGATAAAAGACATTACTGGGCTCATGACAAGCAATCGAGATCAAGAACTGAAAGTCAATAGCTTTGTTAACAAAGAATAATGGCATGTTTCTGCCCAGTTTCGAACTGGGGACCTTTCGCGTGTTAGGCGAACGTGATAACCACTACACTACAGAAACTCCATGCACAGCTCAAACTGTTCAAACATACCGAAATGAAATTGAAAAAAATGATCCAGCCAAACTCAACAGGTCTTCCTCTATGTCTGAACACAGGACAAAGTGCACTTTCCAACCAAGGAACCTTTCTTTTGTCAGGCTAGTGAAAAAGAGAAAAAACATGCAAACAAAACCATTTTGCAAAAAGCAATCGCATGCCTTTGTCCAAAAGCCAAAAAGAAAGAGAAAAAGCAAGTAGATGCCTGGTTTCGCACCTTGATCCTATCAGGTGTTACTTGAACTAGAAAAACTTATACACTGTCAAAAACACACACTCTTGACAAAAGCAAACGCATGTAGAAACAAGCAAAGGGGTCAAAATGATGCTGATTACACCAACAATAGACACTTGTGATCAAAATAAAGAGAAACCGCATGCTTCTGCCCGGGATCGAACCGGAGACCTTTCGCGTGTAAAGCGAACGTGATAACCACTACACTACAGAAACGGAGCGAAAAAGGTTGCTGTGGTCAAGGCAAGGAATAAAGATCAAGGATTGAAAGTCAAAACGCATTGTTTCTGCCCAGTTTTGAACTGGGGACCTTTCGCGTGTGAGGCGAACGTGATAACCACTACACTACAGAAACTAGATAAAAGACATTACTGGGCTCATGACAAGCAATCGAGATCAAGAACTGAAAGTCAATAGCTTTGTTAACAAAGAATAATGGCATGTTTCTGCCCAGTTTCGAACCGGGGACCTTTCGCATGTTAGGCGAACGTGATAACCACTACACTACAGAAACTCCATGCACAGCTCAAACTGTTCAAACATACCGAAATGAAATTGAAAAAAATGATCCAGCCAAACTCAACAGGTCTTCCTCTATGTCTGAACACAGGACAAAGTGCACTTTCCAACCAAGGAACCTTTCTTTTGTCAGGCTAGTGAAAAAGAGAAAAAACATGCAAACAAAACCATTTTGCAAAAAGCAATCGCATGCCTTTGTCCAAAAGCCAAAAAGAAAGAGAAAAAGCAAGTAGATGCCTGGTTTCGCACCTTGATCCTATCAGGTGTTACTTGAACTAGAAAAACTTATACACTGTCAAAAACACACACTCTTGACAAAAGCAAACACATGTAGAAACAAGCAAAGGGGTCAAAATGATGCTGATTACACCAACAATAGACACTTGTGATCAAAATAAAGAGAAACCGCATGCTTCTGCCCGGGATCGAACAGGAGACCTTTCGCGTGTAAAGCGAACGTGATAACCACTACACTACAGAAATGGAGCGAAAAAGGTTGCTGTGGTCAAGGCAAGGAATAAAGATCAAGGATTGAAAGTCAAAACGCATTGTTTCTGCCCAGTTTCGAACTGGGGACCTTTCGCGTGTGAGGCAAACGTGATAACCACTACACTACAGAAACTAGATAAAAGACATTACTGGGCTCATGACAAGCAATTGAGATCAAGAACTGAAAGTCAATAGCTTTGTTAACAAAGAATAATGGCATGTTTCTGGCCAGTTTCGAACTGGGGACCTTTCGCGTGTTAGGCGAACGTGATAACCAATACACTACAGAAACTCCATGCACAGCTCAAACTGTTCAAACATACCGAAATGAAATTGAAAAAAATGATCCAGCCAAACTCAACAGGTCTTCCTCTATGTCTGAACACAGGACAAAGTGCACTTTCCAACCAAGGAACCTATCTTTTGTCAGGCTAGTGAAAAAACATGCAAACAAAACCATTTTGCAAAAAGCAATCGCATGCCTTTGTCCAAAAGCCAAAAAGAAAGAGAAAAAGCAAGTAGATGCCTGGTTTCGCACCTTGATCCTATCAGGTGTTACTTGAACTAGAAAAACTTATACACTGTCAAAAACACACACTCTTGACAAAAGCAAACGCATGTAGAAACAAGCAAAGGGGTCAAAATGATGCTGATTACACCAACAATAGACACTTGTGATCAAAATAAAGAGAAACCGCATGCTTCTTCCTGGGATCGAACCGGAGACCTTTCGCGTGTAAAGCGAACGTGATAACCACTACACTACAGAAACGGAGCGAAAAATGTTGCTGTGGTCAAGGCAGGGAATAAAGATCAAGGATTGAAAGTCAAAACGCATTGTTTCTGCCCAGTTTCGAACTGGGGACCTTTCGCGTGTGAGGCGAACGTGATAACCACTACACTACAGAAACTAGATAAAAGACATTACTGGGCTCATGACAAGCAATCGAGATCAAGAACTGAAAGTCAATAGCTTTGTTAACAAAGAATAATGGCATGTTTCTGGCCAGTTTCGAACTGGGGACCTTTCGCGTGTTAGGCGAACGTGATAACCACTACACTACAGATACTCCATGCACAGCTCAAACTGTTCAAACATACCGAAATGAAATTGAAAAAAATGATCCAGCCAAACTCAACAGGTCTTCCTCTATGTCTGAACACAGGACAAAGTGCACTTTCCAACCAAGGAACCTTTCTTTTGTCAGGCTAGTGAAAAAGAGAAAAAACATGCAAACAAAACCATTTTGCAAAAAGCAATCGCATGCCTTTGTCCAAAAGCCAAAAAGAAAGAGAAAAAGCAAGTAGATGCCTGGTTTCGCACCTTGATCCTATCAGGTGTTACTTGAACTAGAAAAACTTATACACTGTCAAAAACACACACTCTTGACAAAAGCAAACGCATGTAGAAACAAGCAAAGGGGTCAAAATGATGCTGATTACACCAACACTAGACACTTGTGATCAAAATAAAGAGAAACCGCATGCTTCTGCCCGGGATCGAACCGGAGACCTTTCGCGTGTAAAGCGAACGTGATAACCACTACACTACAGAAACGGAGCGAAAAAGGTTGCTGTGGTCAAGGCAAGGAATAAAGATCAAGGATTGAAAGTCAAAACGCATTGTTTCTGCCCAGTTTCGAACTGGGGACCTTTCGCGTGTGAGGCGAACGTGATAACCACTACACTACAGAAACTAGATAAAAGACATTACTGGGCTCATGACAAGCAATCGAGATCAAGAACTGAAAGTCAATAGCTTTGTTAACAAAGAATAATGGCATGTTTCTGGCCAGTTTCGAACTGGGGACCTTTCGCGTGTTAGGCGAACGTGATAACCACTACACTACAGAAACTCCATGCACAGCTCAAACTGTTCAAACATACCGAAATGAAATTGAAAAAAATGATCCAGCCAAACTCAACAGGTCTTCCTCTATGTCTGAACACAGGACAAAGTGCACTTTCCAACCAAGGAACCTTTCTTTTGTCAGGCTAGTGAAAAAGAGAAAAAACATGCAAACAAAACCATTTTGCAAAAAGCAATCGCATGCCTTTGTCCAAAAGCCAAAAAGAAAGAGAAAAAGCAAGTAGATGCCTGGTTTCGCACCTTGATCCTATCAGGTGTTACTTGAACTAGAAAAACTTATACACTGTCAAAAACACACACTCTTGACAAAAGCAAACGCATGTAGAAACAAGCAAAGGGGTCAAAATGATGCTGATTACACCAACACTAGACACTTGTGATCAAAATAAAGAGAAACCGCATGCTTCTGCCCGGGATCGAACCGGAGACCTTTCGCGTGTAAAGCGAACGTGATAACCACTACACTACAGAAACAGAGCGAAAAAGGTTGCTGTGGTCAAGGCAAGGAATAAAGATCAAGGATTGAAAGTCAAAACGCATTGTTTCTGCCCAGTTTCGAACTGGGGACCTTTCGCGTGTGAGGCGAACGTGATAACCACTACACTACAGAAACTAGATAAAAGACATTACTGGGCTCATGACAAGCAATCGAGATCTGAAAAAAGAACTGAAAGTCAATAGCTTTGTTAACAAAGAATAATGGCATGTTTCTGCCCAGTTTCGAACTGGGGACCTTTCGTGTTTGGCGAACGTGATAACCACTACACTACAGAAACTCCATGCACAGCTCAAACTGTTCAAACATACCGAAATGAAATTGAAAAAAATGATCCAGCCAAACTCAACAGGTCTTCCTCTATGTCTGAACACAGGACAAAGTGCACTTTCCAACCAAGGAACCTTTCTTTTGTCAGGCTAGTGAAAAAGAGAAAAAACATGCAAACAAAACCATTTTGCAAAAAGCAATCGCATGCCTTTGTCCAAAAGCCAAAAAGAAAGAGAAAAAGCAAGTAGATGCCTGGTTTCGCACCTTGATCCTATCAGGTGTTATTTGAACTAGAAAAACTTATACACTGTCAAAAACACACACTCTTGACAAAAGTAAACGCATGTAGAAACAAGCAAAGGGGTCAAAATGATGCTGATTACACCAACAATAGACACTTGTGATCAAAATAAAGAGAAACCGCATGCTTCTGCCCGGGATCGAACCGGAGACCTTTCGCGTGTAAAGCAAACGTGATAACCACTACACTACAGAAACAGAGCGAAAAAGGTTGCTGTGGTCAAGGCAAGGAATAAAGATCAAGGATTGAAAGTCAAAACGCATTGTTTCTGCCCAGTTTCGAACTGGGGACCTTTCGCGTGTGAGGCGAACTTGATAACCACTACACTACAGAAACTAGATAAAAGATGTTACTGGGCTCATGACAAGCAATCGAGATCAAGAACTGAAAGTCAATAGCTTTGTTAACAAAGAATAATGGCATGTTTCTGCCCAGTTTCGAACTGGGGACATTTCGCGTGTTAGGCGAACATGATAACCACTACACTACAGAAACTCCGTGCACAGCTCAAACTGTTCAAACATACCGAAATGAAATTGAAAAAAATGATCCAGCCAAACTCAACAGGTCTTTCTCTATGTCTGAACACAGGACAAAGTGCACTTTCCAACCAAGGAACCTTTCTTTTGTCAGGCTATTGAAACAGAGAAAAAACATGCAAACAAAACCATTTTGCAAAAAGCAATCGCATGCCTTTGTCCAAAAGCCAAAAAGAAAGAGAAAAAGCAAGTAGATGCCTGGTTTCGCACCTTGATCCTATCAGGTGTTACTTGAACTAGAAAAACTTATACACTGTCAAAAACACACACTCTTGACAAAAGCAAACGCATGTAGAAACAAGCAAAGGGGTCAAAATGATGCTGATTACACCAACAATAGACACTTGTGATCAAAATAAAGAGAAACCGCATGCTTCTGCCTGGGATCGAACCGGAGACCTTTCGCGTGTAAAGCGAATGTGATAACCACTACACTACAGAAACGGAGAGAAAAAGGTTGCTGTGGTCAAGGCAAGGAATAAAGATCAAGGATTGAAAGTCAAAACGCATTGTATCTGCCCAGTTTCGAACTGGGGACCTTTCGCGTGTGAGGCGAACGTGATAACCACTACACTACAGAAACTAGATAAAAGATATTACTGGGCTCATGACAAGCAATCGAGATCAAGAACTGAAAGTCAATAGCTTTGTTAACAAAGAATAATGGCATGTTTCTGCCCAGTTTCGAACTGGGGACCTTTCGCGTGTTAGGCGAACGTGATAACCACTACACTACAGAAACTCCATGCACAGCTCAAACTGTTCAAACATACCAAAATGAAATTGAAAAAAATAATCCAGCCAAACTCAACAGGTCTTCCTCTATGTCTGAACACAGGACAAAGTGCACTTTCCAACCAAGGAACCTTTCTTTTGTCAGGCTAGTGAAAAAGAGAAAAAACATGCAAACAAAACCATTTTGCAAAAAGCAATTGCATGCCTTTGTCCAAAAGCCAAAAAGAAAGAGAAAAAGCAAGTAGATGCCTGGTTTCGCACCTTGATCCTATCAGGTGTTACTTGAACTAGAAAAACTTATACACTGTCAAAAACACACACTCTTGACAAAAGCAAACGCATGTAGAAACAAGCAAAGGGGTCAAAATGATGCTGATTACACCAACACTAGACACTTGTGATCAAAATAAAGAGAAACCGCATGCTTCTGCCCGGGATCGAACCGGAGACCTTTCGCGTGTAAAGCGAACGTGATAACCACTACACTACAGAAACAGAGCGAAAAAGGTTGCTGTGGTCAAGGCAAGGAATAAAGATCAAGGATTGAAAGTCAAAACGCATTGTTTCTGCCCAGTTTCGAACTGGGGACCTTTCGCGTGTGAGGCAAACGTGATAACCACTACACTACAGAAACTAGATAAAAGACATTACTGGGCTCATGACAAGCAATCGAGATCTGAAAAAAGAACTGAAAGTCAATAGCTTTGTTAACAAAGAATAATGGCATGTTTCTGCCCAGTTTCGAACTGGGGACCTTTCGTGTTTGGCGAACGTGATAACCACTACACTACAGAAACTCCATGCACAGCTCAAACTGTTCAAACATACCGAAATGAAATTGAAAAAAATGATCCAGCCAAACTCAACAGGTCTTCCTCTATGTCTGAACACAGGACAAAGTGCACTTTCCAACCAAGGAACCTTTCTTTTGTCAGGCTAGTGAAAAAGAGAAAAAACATGCAAACAAAACCATTTTGCAAAAAGCAATCGCATGCCTTTGTCCAAAAGCCAAAAAGAAAGAGAAAAAGCAAGTAGATGCCTGGTTTCGCACCTTGATCCTATCAGGTGTTACTTGAACTAGAAAAACTTATACACTGTCAAAAACACACACTCTTGACAAAAGCAAACGCATGTAGAAACAAGCAAAGGGGTCAAAATGATGCTGATTACACCAACAATAGACACTTGTGATCAAAATAAAGAGAAACCGCATGCTTCTGCCCGGGATCGAACCGGAGACCTTTCGCGTGTAAAGCGAACGTGATAACCACTACACTACAGAAACGGAGCGAAAAAGGTTGCTGTGGTCAAGGCAAGGAATAAAGATCAAGGATTGAAAGTCAAAACGCATTGTTTCTGCCCAGTTTCAAACTGGGGACCTTTCGCGTGTGAGGCGAACGTGATAACCACTACACTACAGAAACTAGATAAAAGACGTTACTGGGCTCATGACAAGCAATCGAGATCAAGAACTGAAAGTCAATAGCTTTGTTAACAAAGAATAATGGCATGTTTCTGCCCAGTTTCGAACTGGGGACCTTTCGCGTGTTAGGCGAACGTGATAACCACTACACTACAGAAACTCCATGCACAGCTCAAACTGTTCAAACATACCGAAATGAAATTGAAAAAAATGATCCAGCCAAACTCAACAGGTCTTCCTCTATGTCTGAACACAGGACAAAGTGCACTTTCCAACCAAGGAACCTTTCTTTTCTCAGGCTAGTGAAAAAGAGAAAAAACATGCAAACAAAACCATTTTGCAAAAAGCAATCGCATGCCTTTGTCCAAAAGCCAAAAAGAAAGAGAAAAAGCAAGTAGATGCCTGGTTTCGCACCTTGATCCTATCAGGTGTTACTTGAACTAGAAAAACTTATACACTGTCAAAAACACACACTCTTGACAAAAGCAAACGCATGTAGAAACAAGCAAAGGGGTCAAAATGATGCTGATTACACCAACAATAGACACTTGTGATCAAAATAAAGAGAAACCGCATGCTTCTGCCCGGGATCGAACCGGAGACCTTTCGCGTGTAAAGCGAACGTGATAACCACTACACTACAGAAACGGAGCGAAAAAGGTTGCTGTGGTCAATGCAAGGAATAAAGATCAAGGATTGAAAGTCAAAACGCATTGTTTCTGCCCAGTTTCGAACTGGGGACCTTTCGCGTGTGAGGCGAACGTGATAACCACTACACTACAGAAACTAGATAAAAGACATTACTGGGCTCATGACAAGCAATCGAGATCAAGAACTGAAAGTCAATAGCTTTGTTAACAAGGAATAATGGCATGTTTCTGCCCAGTTTCGAACTGGGGACCTTTCGCGTGTTAGGCGAACGTGATAACCACTACACTACAGAAACTCCATGCACAGCTCAAACTGTTCAAACATACCGAAATGAAATTGAAAAAAATGATCCAGCCAAACTCAACAGGTCTTCCTCTATGTCTGAACACAGGACAAAGTGCACTTTCCAACCAAGGAACCTTTCTTTTGTCAGGCTAGTGAAAAAGAGAAAAAACATGCAAACAAAACCATTTTGCAAAAAGCAATCGCATGCCTTTGTCCAAAAGCCAAAAAGAAAGAGAAAAAGCAAGTAGATGCCTGGTTTCGCACCTTGATCCTATCAGGTGTTACTTGAACTAGAAAAACTTATACACTGTCAAAAACACACACTCTTGACAAAAGCAAACGCATGTAGAAACAAGCAAAGGGGTCAAAATGATGCTGATTACACCAACAATAGACACTTGTGATCAAAATAAAGAGAAACCGCATGCTTCTGCCCGGGATCGAACCGGAGACCTTTCGCGTGTAAAGCGAACGTGATAACCACTACACTACAGAAACGGAGCGAAAAAGGTTGCTGTGGTCAAGGCAAGGAATAAAGATCAAGGATTGAAAGTCAAAACGCATTGTTTCTGCCCAGTTTCGAACTGGGGACCTTTCGCGTGTGAGGCGAACGTGATAACCACTACACTACAGAAACTAGATAAAAGACATTACTGGGCTCATGACAAGCAATCGAGATCAAGAACTGAAAGTCAATAGCTTTGTTAACAAAGAATAATGGCATGTTTCTGCCCAGTTTCGAACTGGGGACCTTTCGCGTGTTAGGCGAACGTGATAACCACTACACTACAGAAACTCCATGCACAGCTCAAACTGTTCAAACATACCGAAATGAAATTGAAAAAAATGATCCAGCCAAACTCAACAGGTCTTCCTCTATGTCTGAACACAGGACAAAGTGCACTTTCCAACCAAGGAACCTTTCTTTTGTCAGGCTAGTGGAAAAGAGAAAAAACATGCAAACAAAACCATTTTGCAAAAAGCAATCGCATGCCTTTGTCCAAAAGCCAAAAAGAAAGAGAAAAAGCAAGTAGATGCCTGGTTTCGCACCTTGATCCTATCAGGTGTTACTTGAACTAGAAAAACTTATACACTGTCAAAAACACACACTCTTGACAAAAGCAAACGCATGTAGAAACAAGCAAAGGGGTCAAAATGATGCTGATTACACCAACAATAGACACTTGTGATCAAAATAAAGAGAAACCGCATGCTTCTGCCCGGGATCGAACCGGAGACCTTTCGCGTGTAAAGCGAACGTGATAACCACTACACTACAGAAACGGAGCGAAAAAGGTTGCTGTGGTCAAGGCAAGGAATAAAGATCAAGGATTGAAAGTCAAAACGCATTGTTTCTGCCCAGTTTCGAACTGGGGACCTTTCGCGTGTGAGGCGAACGTGATAACCACTACACTACAGAAACTAGATAAAAGACGTTACTGGGCTCATGACAAGCAATCGAGATCAAGAACTGAAAGTCAATAGCTTTGTTAACAAAGAATAATGGCATGTTTCTGCCCAGTTTCGAACTGGGGACCTTTCGCGTGTTAGGCGAACGTGATAACCACTACACTACAGAAACTCCATGCACAGCTCAAACTGTTCAAACATACCGAAATGAAATTGAAAAAAATGATCCAGCCAAACTCAACAGGTCTTCCTCTATGTCTGAACACAGGACAAAGTGCACTTTCCAACCAAGGAACCTTTCTTTTGTCAGGCTAGTGAAAAAGAGAAAAAACATGCAAACAAAACCATTTTGCAAAAAGCAATCGCATGCCTTTGTCCAAAAGCCAAAAAGAAAGAGAAAAATCAAGTAGATGCCTGGTTTCGCACCTTGATCCTATCAGGTGTTACTTGATCTAGAAAAACTTATACACTGTCAAAAACACACACTCTTGACAAAAGCAAACGCATGTAGAAACAAGCAAAGGGGTCAAAATGATGCTGATTACACCAACAATAGACACTTGTGATCAAAATAAAGAGAAACCGCATGCTTCTGCCCGGGATCGAACCGGAGACCTTTCGCGTGTAAAGCGAACGTGATAACCACTACACTACAGAAACGGAGCGAAAAAGGTTGCTGTGGTCAAGGCAAGGAATAAAGATCAAGGATTGAAAGTCAAAACGCATTGTTTCTGCCCAGTTTCGAACTGGGGACCTTTCGCGTGTGAGGCGAACGTGATAACCACTACACTACAGAAACTAGATAAAAGACATTACTGGGCTCATGACAAGCAATCGAGATCAAGAACTGAAAGTCAATAGCTTTGTTAACAAAGAATAATGGCATGTTTCTGCCCAGTTTCGAACTGGGGACCTTTCGCGTGTTAGGCGAACGTGATAACCACTACACTACAGAAACTCCATGCACAGCTCAAACTGTTCAAACATACCGAAATGAAATTGAAAAAAATGATCCAGCCAAACTCAACAGGTCTTCCTCTATGTCTGAACACAGGACAAAGTGCACTTTCCAACCAAGGAACCTTTCTTTTGTCAGGCTAGTGAAAAAGAGAAAAAACATGCAAACAAAACCATTTTGCAAAAAGCAATCGCATGCCTTTGTCCAAAAGCCAAAAAGAAAGAGAAAAAGCAAGTAGATGCCTGGTTTCGCACCTTGATCCTATCAGGTGTTACTTGAACTAGAAAAACTTATACACTGTCAAAAACACACACTCTTGACAAAAGCAAACGCATGTAGAAACAAGCAAAGGGGTCAAAGTGATGCTGATTACACCAACAATAGACACTTGTGATCAAAATAAAGAGAAACCGCATGCTTCTGCCCGGGATCGAACCGGAGACCTTTCGCGTGTAAAGCGAACGTGATAACCACTACACTACAGAAACGGAGCGAAAAAGGTTGCTGTGGTCAAGGCAAGGAATAAAGATCAAGGATTGAAAGTCAAAACGCATTGTTTCTGCCCAGTTTCGAACTGGGGACCTTTCGCGTGTGAGGCGAACGTGATAACCACTACACTACAGAAACGACGTTACTGGGCTCATGACAAGCAATCGAGATCAAGAACTGAAAGTCAATAGCTTTGTTAACAAAGAATAATGGCATGTTTCTGCCCAGTTTCGAACTGGGGACCTTTCGCGTGTTAGGCGAACGTGATAACCACTACACTACAGAAACTCCATGCACAGCTCAAACTGTTCAAACATACCGAAATGAAATTGAAAAAAATGATCCAGCCAAACTCAACAGGTCTTCCTCTATGTCTGAACACAGGACAAAGTGCACTTTCCAACCAAGGAACCTTTCTTTTGTCAGGCTAGTGAAAAAGAGAAAAAACATGCAAACAAAACCATTTTGCAAAAAGCAATCGCATGCCTTTGTCCAAAAGCCAAAAAGAAAGAGAAAAAGCAAGTAGATGCCTGGTTTCGCACCTTGATCCTATCAGGTGTTATTTGAACTAGAAAAACTTATACACTGTCAAAAACACACACTCTTGACAAAAGTAAACGCATGTAGAAACAAGCAAAGGGGTCAAAATGATGCTGATTACACCAACAATAGACACTTGTGATCAAAATAAAGAGAAACCGCATGCTTCTGCCCGGGATCGAACCGGAGACCTTTCGCGTGTAAAGCAAACGTGATAACCACTACACTACAGAAACAGAGCGAAAAAGGTTGCTGTGGTCAAGGCAAGGAATAAAGATCAAGGATTGAAAGTCAAAACGCATTGTTTCTGCCCAGTTTCGAACTGGGGACCTTTCGCGTGTGAGGCGAACTTGATAACCACTACACTACAGAAACTAGATAAAAGATGTTACTGGGCTCATGACAAGCAATCGAGATCAAGAACTGAAAGTCAATAGCTTTGTTAACAAAGAATAATGGCATGTTTCTGCCCAGTTTCGAACTGGGGACATTTCGCGTGTTAGGCGAACATGATAACCACTACACTACAGAAACTCCGTGCACAGCTCAAACTGTTCAAACATACCGAAATGAAATTGAAAAAAATGATCCAGCCAAACTCAACAGGTCTTTCTCTATGTCTGAACACAGGACAAAGTGCACTTTCCAACCAAGGAACCTTTCTTTTGTCAGGCTATTGAAACAGAGAAAAAACATGCAAACAAAACCATTTTGCAAAAAGCAATCGCATGCCTTTGTCCAAAAGCCAAAAAGAAAGAGAAAAAGCAAGTAGATGCCTGGTTTCGCACCTTGATCCTATCAGGTGTTACTTGAACTAGAAAAACTTATACACTGTCAAAAACACACACTCTTGACAAAAGCAAACGCATGTAGAAACAAGCAAAGGGGTCAAAATGATGCTGATTACACCAACAATAGACACTTGTGATCAAAATAAAGAGAAACCGCATGCTTCTGCCTGGGATCGAACCGGAGACCTTTCGCGTGTAAAGCGAATGTGATAACCACTACACTACAGAAACGGAGAGAAAAAGGTTGCTGTGGTCAAGGCAAGGAATAAAGATCAAGGATTGAAAGTCAAAACGCATTGTATCTGCCCAGTTTCGAACTGGGGACCTTTCGCGTGTGAGGCGAACGTGATAACCACTACACTACAGAAACTAGATAAAAGATATTACTGGGCTCATGACAAGCAATCGAGATCAAGAACTGAAAGTCAATAGCTTTGTTAACAAAGAATAATGGCATGTTTCTGCCCAGTTTCGAACTGGGGACCTTTCGCGTGTTAGGCGAACGTGATAACCACTACACTACAGAAACTCCATGCACAGCTCAAACTGTTCAAACATACCAAAATGAAATTGAAAAAAATAATCCAGCCAAACTCAACAGGTCTTCCTCTATGTCTGAACACAGGACAAAGTGCACTTTCCAACCAAGGAACCTTTCTTTTGTCAGGCTAGTGAAAAAGAGAAAAAACATGCAAACAAAACCATTTTGCAAAAAGCAATTGCATGCCTTTGTCCAAAAGCCAAAAAGAAAGAGAAAAAGCAAGTAGATGCCTGGTTTCGCACCTTGATCCTATCAGGTGTTACTTGAACTAGAAAAACTTATACACTGTCAAAAACACACACTCTTGACAAAAGCAAACGCATGTAGAAACAAGCAAAGGGGTCAAAATGATGCTGATTACACCAACACTAGACACTTGTGATCAAAATAAAGAGAAACCGCATGCTTCTGCCCGGGATCGAACCGGAGACCTTTCGCGTGTAAAGCGAACGTGATAACCACTACACTACAGAAACAGAGCGAAAAAGGTTGCTGTGGTCAAGGCAAGGAATAAAGATCAAGGATTGAAAGTCAAAACGCATTGTTTCTGCCCAGTTTCGAACTGGGGACCTTTCGCGTGTGAGGCAAACGTGATAACCACTACACTACAGAAACTAGATAAAAGACATTACTGGGCTCATGACAAGCAATCGAGATCTGAAAAAAGAACTGAAAGTCAATAGCTTTGTTAACAAAGAATAATGGCATGTTTCTGCCCAGTTTCGAACTGGGGACCTTTCGTGTTTGGCGAACGTGATAACCACTACACTACAGAAACTCCATGCACAGCTCAAACTGTTCAAACATACCGAAATGAAATTGAAAAAAATGATCCAGCCAAACTCAACAGGTCTTCCTCTATGTCTGAACACAGGACAAAGTGCACTTTCCAACCAAGGAACCTTTCTTTTGTCAGGCTAGTGAAAAAGAGAAAAAACATGCAAACAAAACCATTTTGCAAAAAGCAATCGCATGCCTTTGTCCAAAAGCCAAAAAGAAAGAGAAAAAGCAAGTAGATGCCTGGTTTCGCACCTTGATCCTATCAGGTGTTACTTGAACTAGAAAAACTTATACACTGTCAAAAACACACACTCTTGACAAAAGCAAACGCATGTAGAAACAAGCAAAGGGGTCAAAATGATGCTGATTACACCAACAATAGACACTTGTGATCAAAATAAAGAGAAACCGCATGCTTCTGCCCGGGATCGAACCGGAGACCTTTCGCGTGTAAAGCGAACGTGATAACCACTACACTACAGAAACGGAGCGAAAAAGGTTGCTGTGGTCAAGGCAAGGAATAAAGATCAAGGATTGAAAGTCAAAACGCATTGTTTCTGCCCAGTTTCAAACTGGGGACCTTTCGCGTGTGAGGCGAACGTGATAACCACTACACTACAGAAACTAGATAAAAGACGTTACTGGGCTCATGACAAGCAATCGAGATCAAGAACTGAAAGTCAATAGCTTTGTTAACAAAGAATAATGGCATGTTTCTGCCCAGTTTCGAACTGGGGACCTTTCGCGTGTTAGGCGAACGTGATAACCACTACACTACAGAAACTCCATGCACAGCTCAAACTGTTCAAACATACCGAAATGAAATTGAAAAAAATGATCCAGCCAAACTCAACAGGTCTTCCTCTATGTCTGAACACAGGACAAAGTGCACTTTCCAACCAAGGAACCTTTCTTTTCTCAGGCTAGTGAAAAAGAGAAAAAACATGCAAACAAAACCATTTTGCAAAAAGCAATCGCATGCCTTTGTCCAAAAGCCAAAAAGAAAGAGAAAAAGCAAGTAGATGCCTGGTTTCGCACCTTGATCCTATCAGGTGTTACTTGAACTAGAAAAACTTATACACTGTCAAAAACACACACTCTTGACAAAAGCAAACGCATGTAGAAACAAGCAAAGGGGTCAAAATGATGCTGATTACACCAACAATAGACACTTGTGATCAAAATAAAGAGAAACCGCATGCTTCTGCCCGGGATCGAACCGGAGACCTTTCGCGTGTAAAGCGAACGTGATAACCACTACACTACAGAAACGGAGCGAAAAAGGTTGCTGTGGTCAATGCAAGGAATAAAGATCAAGGATTGAAAGTCAAAACGCATTGTTTCTGCCCAGTTTCGAACTGGGGACCTTTCGCGTGTGAGGCGAACGTGATAACCACTACACTACAGAAACTAGATAAAAGACATTACTGGGCTCATGACAAGCAATCGAGATCAAGAACTGAAAGTCAATAGCTTTGTTAACAAGGAATAATGGCATGTTTCTGCCCAGTTTCGAACTGGGGACCTTTCGCGTGTTAGGCGAACGTGATAACCACTACACTACAGAAACTCCATGCACAGCTCAAACTGTTCAAACATACCGAAATGAAATTGAAAAAAATGATCCAGCCAAACTCAACAGGTCTTCCTCTATGTCTGAACACAGGACAAAGTGCACTTTCCAACCAAGGAACCTTTCTTTTGTCAGGCTAGTGAAAAAGAGAAAAAACATGCAAACAAAACCATTTTGCAAAAAGCAATCGCATGCCTTTGTCCAAAAGCCAAAAAGAAAGAGAAAAAGCAAGTAGATGCCTGGTTTCGCACCTTGATCCTATCAGGTGTTACTTGAACTAGAAAAACTTATACACTGTCAAAAACACACACTCTTGACAAAAGCAAACGCATGTAGAAACAAGCAAAGGGGTCAAAATGATGCTGATTACACCAACAATAGACACTTGTGATCAAAATAAAGAGAAACCGCATGCTTCTGCCCGGGATCGAACCGGAGACCTTTCGCGTGTAAAGCGAACGTGATAACCACTACACTACAGAAACGGAGCGAAAAAGGTTGCTGTGGTCAAGGCAAGGAATAAAGATCAAGGATTGAAAGTCAAAACGCATTGTTTCTGCCCAGTTTCGAACTGGGGACCTTTCGCGTGTGAGGCGAACGTGATAACCACTACACTACAGAAACTAGATAAAAGACATTACTGGGCTCATGACAAGCAATCGAGATCAAGAACTGAAAGTCAATAGCTTTGTTAACAAAGAATAATGGCATGTTTCTGCCCAGTTTCGAACTGGGGACCTTTCGCGTGTTAGGCGAACGTGATAACCACTACACTACAGAAACTCCATGCACAGCTCAAACTGTTCAAACATACCGAAATGAAATTGAAAAAAATGATCCAGCCAAACTCAACAGGTCTTCCTCTATGTCTGAACACAGGACAAAGTGCACTTTCCAACCAAGGAACCTTTCTTTTGTCAGGCTAGTGGAAAAGAGAAAAAACATGCAAACAAAACCATTTTGCAAAAAGCAATCGCATGCCTTTGTCCAAAAGCCAAAAAGAAAGAGAAAAAGCAAGTAGATGCCTGGTTTCGCACCTTGATCCTATCAGGTGTTACTTGAACTAGAAAAACTTATACACTGTCAAAAACACACACTCTTGACAAAAGCAAACGCATGTAGAAACAAGCAAAGGGGTCAAAATGATGCTGATTACACCAACAATAGACACTTGTGATCAAAATAAAGAGAAACCGCATGCTTCTGCCCGGGATCGAACCGGAGACCTTTCGCGTGTAAAGCGAACGTGATAACCACTACACTACAGAAACGGAGCGAAAAAGGTTGCTGTGGTCAAGGCAAGGAATAAAGATCAAGGATTGAAAGTCAAAACGCATTGTTTCTGCCCAGTTTCGAACTGGGGACCTTTCGCGTGTGAGGCGAACGTGATAACCACTACACTACAGAAACTAGATAAAAGACGTTACTGGGCTCATGACAAGCAATCGAGATCAAGAACTGAAAGTCAATAGCTTTGTTAACAAAGAATAATGGCATGTTTCTGCCCAGTTTCGAACTGGGGACCTTTCGCGTGTTAGGCGAACGTGATAACCACTACACTACAGAAACTCCATGCACAGCTCAAACTGTTCAAACATACCGAAATGAAATTGAAAAAAATGATCCAGCCAAACTCAACAGGTCTTCCTCTATGTCTGAACACAGGACAAAGTGCACTTTCCAACCAAGGAACCTTTCTTTTGTCAGGCTAGTGAAAAAGAGAAAAAACATGCAAACAAAACCATTTTGCAAAAAGCAATCGCATGCCTTTGTCCAAAAGCCAAAAAGAAAGAGAAAAATCAAGTAGATGCCTGGTTTCGCACCTTGATCCTATCAGGTGTTACTTGATCTAGAAAAACTTATACACTGTCAAAAACACACACTCTTGACAAAAGCAAACGCATGTAGAAACAAGCAAAGGGGTCAAAATGATGCTGATTACACCAACAATAGACACTTGTGATCAAAATAAAGAGAAACCGCATGCTTCTGCCCGGGATCGAACCGGAGACCTTTCGCGTGTAAAGCGAACGTGATAACCACTACACTACAGAAACGGAGCGAAAAAGGTTGCTGTGGTCAAGGCAAGGAATAAAGATCAAGGATTGAAAGTCAAAACGCATTGTTTCTGCCCAGTTTCGAACTGGGGACCTTTCGCGTGTGAGGCGAACGTGATAACCACTACACTACAGAAACTAGATAAAAGACATTACTGGGCTCATGACAAGCAATCGAGATCAAGAACTGAAAGTCAATAGCTTTGTTAACAAAGAATAATGGCATGTTTCTGCCCAGTTTCGAACTGGGGACCTTTCGCGTGTTAGGCGAACGTGATAACCACTACACTACAGAAACTCCATGCACAGCTCAAACTGTTCAAACATACCGAAATGAAATTGAAAAAAATGATCCAGCCAAACTCAACAGGTCTTCCTCTATGTCTGAACACAGGACAAAGTGCACTTTCCAACCAAGGAACCTTTCTTTTGTCAGGCTAGTGAAAAAGAGAAAAAACATGCAAACAAAACCATTTTGCAAAAAGCAATCGCATGCCTTTGTCCAAAAGCCAAAAAGAAAGAGAAAAAGCAAGTAGATGCCTGGTTTCGCACCTTGATCCTATCAGGTGTTACTTGAACTAGAAAAACTTATACACTGTCAAAAACACACACTCTTGACAAAAGCAAACGCATGTAGAAACAAGCAAAGGGGTCAAAGTGATGCTGATTACACCAACAATAGACACTTGTGATCAAAATAAAGAGAAACCGCATGCTTCTGCCCGGGATCGAACCGGAGACCTTTCGCGTGTAAAGCGAACGTGATAACCACTACACTACAGAAACGGAGCGAAAAAGGTTGCTGTGGTCAAGGCAAGGAATAAAGATCAAGGATTGAAAGTCAAAACGCATTGTTTCTGCCCAGTTTCGAACTGGGGACCTTTCGCGTGTGAGGCGAACGTGATAACCACTACACTACAGAAACGACGTTACTGGGCTCATGACAAGCAATCGAGATCAAGAACTGAAAGTCAATAGCTTTGTTAACAAAGAATAATGGCATGTTTCTGCCCAGTTTCGAACTGGGGACCTTTCGCGTGTTAGGCGAACGTGATAACCACTACACTACAGAAACTCCATGCACAGCTCAAACTGTTCAAACATACCGAAATGAAATTGAAAAAAATGATCCAGCCAAACTCAACAGGTCTTCCTCTATGTCTGAACACAGGACAAAGTGCACTTTCCAACCAAGGAACCTTTCTTTTGTCAGGCTAGTGAATAAGAGAAAAAACATGCAAACAAAACCATTTTGCAAAAAGCAATCGCATGCCTTTGTCCAAAAGCCAAAAAGAAAGAGAAAAAGCAAGTAGATGCCTGGTTTCGCACCTTGATCCTATCAGGTGTTACTTGAACTAGAAAAACTTATACACTGTCAAAAACACACACTCTTGACAAAAGCAAACGCATGTAGAAACAAGCAAAGGGGTCAAAATGATGCTGATTACACCAACAATAGACACTTGTGATCAAAATAAAGAGAAACCGCATGCTTCTGCCCGGGATCGAACCGGAGACCTTTCGCGTGTAAAGCGAACGTGATAACCACTACACTACAGAAACGGAGCGAAAAAGGTTGCTGTGGTCAAGGCAAGGAATAAAGATCAAGGATTGAAAGTCAAAACGCATTGTTTCTGCCCAGTTTCGAACTGGGGACCTTTCGCGTGTGAGGCGAACGTGATAACCACTACACTACAGAAACTAGATAAAAGACGTTACTGCGCTCATGAAAAGCAATCGAGATCAAGAACTGAAAGTCAATAGCTTTGTTAACAAAGAATAATGGCATGTTTCTGCCCAGTTTCGAACTGGGGACCTTTCGCGTGTTAGGCGAACGTGATAACCACTACACTACAGAAACTCCATGCACAGCTCAAACTGTTCAAACATACCGAAATGAAATTGAAAAAAATGATCCAGCCAAACTCAACAGGTCTTCCTCTATGTCTGAACACAGGACAAAGTGCACTTTCCAACCAAGGAACCTTTCTTTTGTCAGGCTAGTGAAAAAGAGAAAAAACATGCAAACAAAACCATTTTGCAAAAAGCAATCGCATGCCTTTGTCCAAAAGCCAAAAAGAAAGAGAAAAAGCAAGTAGATGCCTGGTTTCGCACCTTGATCCTATCAGGTGTTACTTGAACTAGAAAAACTTATACACTGTCAAAAACACACACTCTTGACAAAAGCAAACGCATGTAGAAACAAGCAAAGGGGTCAAAATGATGCTGATTACACCAACAATAGACACTTGTGATCAAAATAAAGAGAAACCGCATGCTTCTGCCCGGGATCGAACCGGAAACCTTTCGCGTGTAAAGCGAACGTGATAACCACTACACTACAGAAACGGAGCGAAAAAGGTTGCTGTGGTCAAGGCAAGGAATAAAGATCAAGGATTGAAAGTCAAAACACATTGTTTCTGCCCAGTTTCGAACTGGGGACCTTTCGCGTGTGAGGCGAACGTGATAACCACTACACTACAGAAACTAGATAAAAGACGTTACTGGGCTCATGACAAGCAATCGAGATCAAGAACTGAAAGTCAATAGCTTTGTTAACAAAGAACAATGGCATGTTTCTGCCCAGTTTCGAACTGGGGACCTTTCGCGTGTTAGGCGAACGTGATAACCACTACACTACAGAAACTCCATGCACAGCTCAAACTGTTCAAACATACCGAAATGAAATTGAAAAAAATGATCCAGCCAAACTCAACAAGTCTTCCTCTATGTCTGAACACAGGACAAAGTGCACTTTCCAACCAAGGAACCTTTCTTTTGTCAGGCTAGTGAAAAAGAGAAAAAACATGCAAACAAAACCATTTTGCAAAAAGCAATCGCATGCCTTTGTCCAAAAGCCAAAAAGAAAGAGAAAAAGCAAGTAGATGCCTGGTTTCGCACCTTGATCCTATCAGGTGTTACTTGAACTAGAAAAACTTATACACTGTCAAAAACACACACTCTTGACAAAAGCAAACGCATGTAGAAACAAGCAAAGGGGTCAAAATGATGCTGATTACACCAACAATAGACACTTGTGATCAAAATAAAGAGAAACCGCATGCTTCTGCCCGGGATCGAACCGGAGACCTTTCGCGTGTAAAGTGAACGTGATAACCACTACACTACAGAAACGGAGAGAAAAAGGTTGCTGTGGTCAAGGCAAGGAATAAAGATCAAGGATTGAAAGTCAAAATGCATTGTTTCTGCCCAGTTTCGAACTGGGGACCTTTCGCGTGTGAGGCGAACGTGATAACCACTACACTACAGAAACTAGATAAAAGACATTACTGGGCTCATGACAAGCAATCGAGATCAAGAACTGAAAGTCAATAGCTTTGTTAACAAAGAACAATGGCATGTTTCTGCCCAGTTTCGAACTGGGGACCTTTCGCGTGTTAGGCGAACGTGATAACCACTACACTACAGAAACTCCATGCACAGCTCAAACTGTTCAAACATACCGAAATGAAATTGAAAAAAATGATCCTGCCAAACTCAACAGGTCTTCCTCTATGTCTGAATACAGGACAAAGTGCACTTTCCAACCAAGGAACCTTTCTTTTGTCAGGCTAGTGAAAAAGAGAAAAAACATGCAAACAAAACCATTTTGCAAAAAGCAATCGCATGCCTTTGTCCAAAAGCCAAAAAGAAAGAGAAAAAGCAAGTAGATGCCTGGTTTCGCACCTTGATCCTATCAGGTGTTACTTGAACTAGAAAAACTTATACACTGTCAAAAACACACACTCTTGACAAAAGCAAACGCATGTAGAAACAAGCAAAGGGGTCAAAATGATGCTGATTACACCAACAATAGACACTTGTGATCAAAATAAAGAGAAACCGCATGCTTCTGCCCGGGATCGAACTGGAGACCTTTCACGTGTAAAGCGAACGTGATAACCACTACACTACAGAAACGGAGCTAAAAAGGTTGCTGTGGTCAAGGCAGGGAATAAAGATCAAGGATTGAAAGTCAAACCGCATTGTTTCTGCCCAGTTTCGAACTGGGGACCTTTCGCGTGTGAGGCGAACGTGATAACCACTACACTACAGAAACTAGATAAAAGACATTACTGGGCTCATGACAAGCAATCGAGATCAAGAACTGAAAGTCAATAGCTTTGTTAACAAAGAATAATGGCATGTTTCTGCCCAGTTTCGAACTGGGGACCTTTCGCGTGTTAGGCGAACGTGATAACCACTACACTACAGAAACTCCATGCACAGCTCAAACTGTTCAAACATACCGAAATGAAATTGAAAAAAATGATCCAGCCAAACTCAACAGCTCTTCCTCTATGTCTGAACACAGGACAAAGTGCACTTTCCAACCAAGGAACCTTTCTTTTGTCAGGCTAGTGAAAAAGAGAAAAAACATGCAAACAAAACCATTTTGCAAAAAGCAATCGCATGCCTTTGTCCAAAAGCCAAAAAGAAAGAGAAAAAGCAAGTAGATGCCTGGTTTCGCACCTTGATCCTATCAGGTGTTACTTGAACTAGAAAAACTTATACACTGTCAAAAACACACACTCTTGACAAAAGCAAACGCATGTAGAAACAAGCAAAGGGGTCAAAATGATGCTGATTACACCAACACTAGACACTTGTGATCAAAATAAAGAGAAACCGCATGCTTCTGCCCGGGATCGAACCGGAGACCTTTCGCGTGTAAACCGAACGTGATAACCACTACACTACAGAAACGGAGCGAAAAAGGTTGCTGTGGTCAAGGCAAGGAATAAAGATCAAGGATTGAAAGTCAAAACGCATTGTTTCTGCCCAGTTTCGAACTGGGGACCTTTCGCGTGTGAGGCGAACGTGATAACCACTACACTACAGAAACTAGATAAAAGACATTACTGGGCTCATGACAAGCAATCGAGATCAAGAACTGAAAGTCAATAGCTTTGTTAACAAAGAATAATGGCATGTTTCTGCCCAGTTTCGAACTGGGGACCTTTCGCGTGTGAGGCGAACGTGTTAACCACTACACTACAGAAACAGAGCGAAAAAGGTTGCTGTGGTCAAGGCAAGGAATAAAGATCAAGGATTGAAAGTCAAAACGCATTGTTTCTGCCCAGTTTCGAACTGGGGACCTTTCGCGTGTGAGGCGAACGTGATAACCACTACACTACAGAAACTAGATAAAAGACATTACTGGGCTCATGACAAGCAATCGAGATCAAGAACTGAAAGTCAACAGCTTTGTTAACAAAGAATAATGGCATGTTTCTGCCCAGTTTCGAACTGGGGACCTTTCGCGTGTTAGGCGAACGTGATAACCACTACACTACAGAAATTCCATGCACAGCTCAAACTGTTCAAACATACCGAAATGAAATTGAAAAAAATGATCCAGCCAAACTCAACAGGTCTTCCTCTATGTCTGAACACAGGACAAAGTGCACTTTCCAACCAAGTAACCTTTCTTTTGTCAGGCTAGTGAAAAAGAGAAAAAACATGCAAACAAAACCATTTTGCAAAAAGCAATCGCATGCCTTTGTCCAAAAGCCAAATAGAAAGAGAAAAAGCAAGTAGATGCCTGGTTTCGCACCTTGATCCTATCAGGTGTTACTTGAACTAGAAAAACTTATACACTGTCAAAAACACACACTCTTGACAAAAGCAAACGCATGTAGAAACAAGCAAAGGGGTCAAAATGATGCTGATTACACCAACAATAGACACTTGTGACCAAAATAAAGAGAAACCGCATGCTTCTGCCCGGGATCGAACCGGAGACCTTTCGCGTGTAAAGCGAACGTGATAACCACTACACTACAGAAACGGAGCGAAAAAGGTTGCTGTGGTCAAGGCTAGGAATAAAGATCAAGGATTGAAAGTCAAAACGCATTGTTTCTGCCCAGTTTCGAACTGGGGACCTTTCGCGTGTGAGGCGAACGTGATAACCACTACAATACAAAAAACTAGATAAAAGACATTACTGGGCTCATGACAAGCAATCAAGATCAAGAACTGAAAGTCAATAGCTTTGTTAACAAAGAATAATAGCATGTTTCTGCCCAGTTTCGAACTGGGGACTTCTCGCGTGTGAGGCCAACGTGATAACCACTACACTACAGAAACTCCATGCACAGCTCAAACTGATCAAACATACCGAAATGAAATTGAAAAAAATGATCCAGCCAAACTCAACAGGTCTTCACACAGGACAAAGTGCACTTTCCAACCAAGGAACCTTTCTTTTGTCAGGCTAGTGAAAAAGAGAAAAAACATGCAAACAAAACCATTTTGCAAAAAGCAATCGCATGCCTTTGTCCAAAAGCCAAAAAGAAAGAGAAAAAGCAAGTAGATGCCTGGTTTCGCACCTTGATCCTATCAGGTGTTACTTGAACTAGAAAAACTTATACACTGTCAAAAACACACACTCTTGACAAAAGCAAACGCATGTAGAAACAAGCAAAGGGGTCAAAATGATGCTAATTACACCAACAATAGACACTTGTGACCAAAATAAAGAGAAACCGCATGCTTCTGCCCGGGATCGAACCGGAGACCTTTCGCGTGTAAAGCGAACGTGATAACCACTACACTACAGAAACGGAGCGAAAAAGGTTGCTGTGGTCAAGGCTAGGAATAAAGATCAAGGATTGAAAGTCAAAACGCATTGTTTCTGCCCAGTTTCGAACTGGGGACCTTTCGCGTGTGAGGCGAACGTGATAACCACTACAATACAAAAAACTAGATAAAAGACATTACTGGGCTCATGACAAGCAATCAAGATCAAGAACTGAAAGTCAATAGCTTTGTTAACAAAGAATAATAGCATGTTTCTGCCCAGTTTCGAACTGGGGACTTTTCGCGTGTGAGGCCAACGTGATAACCACTACACTACAGAAACTCCATGCACAGCTCAAACTGATCAAACATACCGAAATGAAATTGAAAAAAATGATCCAGCCAAACTCAACAGGTCTTCACACAGGACAAAGTGCACTTTCCAACCAAGGAACCTTTCTTTTGTCAGGCTAGTGAAAAAGAGAAAAAACATGCAAACAAAACCATTTTGCAAAAAGCAATCGCATGCCTTTGTCCAAAAGCCAAATAGAAAGAGAAAAAGCAAGTGGTCAAGGCAAGGCAAGGAATAAAGGCAAGGAATAAAGATCAAGGATTGAAAGTCAAAATGCATTGTTTCTGCCCAGTTTCAAACTGGGGACCTTTCGCGTGTGAGGCGAACGTGATAACCACTACACTACAGAAACTAGATAAAAGACATTACTGGGCTCATGACAAGCAATCGAGATCAAGAACTGAAAGTCAATAGCTTTGTTAACAAACAATAATGGCATGTTTCTGCCCAGTTTCAAACTGGGGACCTTTCGCGTGTTAGGCGAACGTGATAACCACTACACTACAGAAACTCCATGCACAGCTCAAACTGTTCAAACATACCGAAATGAAATTGAAAAAAATGATCCAGCCAAACTCAACAGGTCTTCCTCTATGTCTGAATACAGGACAAAGTGCACTTTCCAACCAAGGAACCTTTCTTTTGTCAGGCTAGTGAAAAAGAGAAAAAACATGCAAACAAAACCATTTTGCAAAAAGCAATCTCATGCCTTTGTCCAAAAGCCAAAAAGAAAGAGAAAAAGCAAGTAGATGCTTGGTTTCGCACCTTGATCCTATCAGGTGTTACTTGAACTAGAAAAACTTATACACTGTCAAAAACACACACTCTTGACAAAAGCAAACGCATGTAGAAACAAGCAAAGGGGTCAAAATGATGCTGATTACACCAACAATAGACACTTGTGATCAAAATAAAGAGAAACCGCATGCTTCTGCCCGGGATCGAAACGGAGACCTTTTGCGTGTAAAGTGAACGTGATAACCACTACACTACAGAAACGGAGCAAAAAAGGTTGCTGTGGTCAAGGCAAGGAATAAAGATCAAGGATTGAAAGTCAAAACACATTGTTTCTGCCCAGTTTCGAACTGGGGACCTTTCGCGTGTGAGGCGAACGTGATAACCACTACACTACAGAAACTAGATAAAAGACATTACTGGGCTCATGACAAGCAATCGAGATCAAGAACTGAAAGTCAATAGCTTTGTTAACAAAGAATAATGGCATGCTTCTGCCCAGTTTCGGACTGGGGACCTTTTGCGTGTTAGGCGAACGTGATAACCACTACACTACAGAAACTCCATGCACAGCTCAAACTGTTCAAACATACCGAAATGAAATTGAAAAAAATGATCCAGCCAAACTCAACAGGTCTTCCTCTATGTCTGAACACAGGACAAAGTGCACTTTCCAACCAAGGAACCTTTCTTTTGTCAGGCTAGTGAAAAAGAGAAAAAACATGCAAACAAAACCATTTTGCAAAAAGCAATCTCATGCCTTTGTCCAAAAGCCAAAAAGAAAAAAAAAAAGCAAGTAGATGCCTGGTTTCGCACCTTGATCCTATCAGGTGTTACTTGAACTAGAAAAACTTATACACTGTCAAAAACACACACTCTTGCCAAAAGCAAACGCATGTAGAAACAAGCAAAGGGGTCAAAATGATGCTGATTACACCAACAATAGACACTTGTGATCAAAATAAAGAGAAACCGCATGCTTCTGCCCGGGATCGAACCGGAGACCTTTCGCGTGTAGAGCGAACGTGATAACCACTACACAACAGAAACAGGACGAAAAAGGTTACTGTGGTCAAGGCAAGGAATAAAGATCAAGGATTGAAAGTCATAAATGCATTGTTTCTGCCCAGTTTTGAACTGGGGACTTTTGGCGTGTGAGGCGAATGTGATAACCACTACACTACAGAAACAAGGTAAAAGACATTACTGGGCTCACGACAAGCAATCGAGATCAAGAACTGAAAGTCAATAGCTTTGTTAACAAAGAATTATGACATGTTTCTGCCTAGTTTTGAACTGGGGACCTTCCGTGTGTTAGGCGAACGTGATAACCACTACACTACAGAAACTCCATGCAAAACTCAAACTGTTCAAGCATAACGAAATGAAATTGAAAAAAACGATCCAGCCAAACTCAACAGGTCTTCCTCTATGTCTGAACACAGGACAAAGTGCAGTTTTCAACCAAGGAACCTTTCTTTTGTCAGGCTATTGAAAAAAAAACAAAAAACATGGAAACAAAACCATTTTGCAAACAGCAATCTCATGCCTTTGTCCAAAAGCCAAAAAGAAAGAGAAAAAGCAAGTAGATGCCTGGTTTCGCACCTTGATCCTATCAGGTGTTACTTGAACTAGAAAAACGTATACACTGTCAAAAACACACACTCTTGACAAAAGCAAACACAGGTAGAAATAATCAAAGGGGTAAAAATGATGCTGATTACACCAACAATATACACTTGTGATCAAAAGAAAGAGAAACCACATGCTTCTGCCCGGGATCGAACCGGAGACCTTTCGCGTGTAAAGTAAACGTGATAACTAGGGTTGAGCGACTTTGACTTTTTGAGGGTCGAGTCGGGTTTCGCGGAACTCGACTATCTAAAAAGTCGGGTCGAGTGAAATCGGCCGATTATCTCGTCAAGTCGGGATCGGCCGAAACAAGAAACCCAATGCAAGTCAATGGGGCAGCATAGTCGGCAGTGAGTGGGGGCCAGGAAAACACCTAGAGTGGCCATTTTAATGCCAAAAACATCCATTTTTGTTAATGAAGCTTGTCAATCTTAATTTCCCTTATAATTATAGTTAGGCATTGGAAATTGGGGGTCATTTGGCTAAAGTTTTTGGGGGTAGGGCTGGTTCAAGTATTTTGTGGGCCCAGGAAATCTGGACCACTTCACGGCAGTGGCGCAGGGAGAGGTAAGTATTTCAACTTTGCAAGTGCTGTGATCCTGAGCAAGCAGGGGGGGGCCCACTCTTTGGCATTGGCACTGGCACAGGGCCCCTCAAAGTACGGCGGTGTGTTTGCACGGCGGGGGCGCCTCCCACCAGCAGCGACACTTTTGCGTACTATGAGGGGCCCTGTGCCAGTGACGTCGCCAACGAGTATTCCCCCCCACCTGATGAAGGAACCAGCACTTTCATCTGCACCTTCCTCTTTGTCCCCGTGTAAGGTGGTATAGTATGCGGGAAGGGGAACCTGACTTTCAGCAGGGACACATTCTGGCTATGTAGCATGCAAGGGGAAGTATGCACTTTATACGGTATCGAGATACCCTCGACAATATGGCAGCCTACATGGTCTCCAATAGAATGGATGGCGGCTGTGCGCACACGCGCTTGTGGCAGAATGCTTTTCCGGCTTCCCGACGGCTATCTTCAACAGCTGCGCCTGTGTAATACCTGACATCACCTGGCGGGATTCCGCCCTATACAGGCGCGACTCTGATGGCCGGAGAGGGGGCCGGTGCCCGGTCCCGAGTGCGCGTGCGCCGATACGCCGCTTGTACTTCCGCTGTGTTCTATACTTAAACCACAGTGAGCAGTCAATTTTTAACCCTCTTTGAGAAAGCTGACCGCGAAACGTGCATCAGAGGGCCTGGCAGTGACACGGGGAGAGTCTTTCTTATTTCCCGAATGGGTAAGTTATGACACCTTATAACCCCAGCAGAGCATATTATGGAGATGTACTATTTACATAACTATATGCTTTACAGCCTGTTTTTGATTCCGGGCTCTCTCCTTTATGCTATTGGGATAAATTTACGAGATTGATGTACACTCCCTCCGGGATTATCAGACCCCCCTGTGCCGCTGGCATACCTATGGGTTCTCATTTGTATTTTCTCCTGATTTATATGTGCTATTGCAGCAATTTTATCTCTATGACTATTGTTATTGATTGGTAAAATAAAGAGATTTACATGTTTCTTGAACATGTGTTTTGGGATTTTTCTACTCCGGTTGTTTGTGTTGCATGCAAGGGGAATGTAGTGGTCTGGGTCAATGTACCAGCAGACTCATGTAGCAGTGGCTGGGCAATGGGCAGGATGAGGAGGAAACACATATATAGGGACAAAGAATAAAGTAGGCTAAATGCAGTTCAAAATTGGTAACAGGACTAAACAGGCGGCATTGCTTTGTTCAGTGGAGGAGCAAACCCAGGAGCAGCAGACACCGTTTTAAGGGCCCAACCACACTAGTAGGCCAAATGCAGTTTAATATCTGCTACTATAGGCCGAAAGCCTAAAGACTGAAGCTCAGCTATATACAGTGGAGGACAACACCAGGGAGCGGCACACACCGTTAGTAGGGCCCAACCAAAGTTGAAGGCCAAATGCAGTTTAATATCTGATACTATAGGCCGAAAGCCTAAAGACTGAAGCTAAGCTTTATATAGTGGAGGACAACACCAGGGAGCGGCACACACCGTTACTAGGCCCCAACCAAAGTAGTAGGGCAACTGCAGTGTTACATTTAAAAATACTTTATGAGAGCCTGAAGGTTGAAGCTCAGACAAGGAAACCTGGAGGAGAACACCAAGGAGGAGGAGAACACCAAGGAGCGGCAGACACCGTTACTAGGCCCCAACCCAGGTAGCAGGGCAACTGCAGTGTTACATTTAAAAATACTTAATGAGAGCCTGAAGGTTGAAGCTCAGACAAGGAAACCAGGAGGAGAACACCAAGGAGGAGGAGAACACCAAGGAGCGGCAGACACCGTTACTAGGCCCCAACCCAGGTAGCAGGGCAACTGCAGTGTTACATTTAAAAATACTTAATGAGAGCCTGAAGGTTGAAGCTCAGACAAGGAAACCAGGAGGAGAACACCAAGGAGTGGCAGACACCGTTACTAGGCCCCAACCAAAGTAGTAGGGCAACTGCAGTGTGACATTAAAAAATACTCAATGAGAGCCTGAAGGTTGAAGCTCAGCTTTTTCAGTGGAGGACAACACCAGGGAGCGGCAGACACCGTTACTAGGCCCCAACCCAGGTAGCAGAACAACTGCAGTGTTACATTTAAAAATACTTAATGAGAGCCTGAAGGTTGAAGCTCAGACAAGGAAACCAGGAGGAGAACACCAAGGAGCGGCAGACACCTTTACTAGGCCCCAACCAAAGTAGTAGGGCAACTGCAGTGTGATATTAAAAAATACTCAATGAGAGCCTGAAGGTTGAAGCTCAGCGTTTTCAGTGGAGGACAACACCAGGGAGCGGCAGACATCGTTACTAGGCCCCAACCCAGGTAGCAGGGCAACTGCAGTGTTACATTTAAAAATACTTAATGAGAGCCTGAAGGTTGAAGCTCAGACAAGGAAACCAGGAGGAGAACACCAAGGAGGAGGAGAACACCAAGGAGCGGCAGACACCGATACTAGGCCCCAACCCAGGTAGCAGGGCAACTGCAGTGTTACATTTAAAAATACTTTATGAGAGCCTGAAGGTTGAAGCTCAGACAATGAAACCAGGAGGAGAACACCAAGGAGGAGGAGAACACCAAGAAGCGGCAGACACCGTTACTAGGCCCCAACCCAGGTAGCAGGGCAACTGCAGTGTTACATTTAAAAATACTTAATGAGAGCCTGAAGGTTGAAGCTCAGACAAGGAAACCAGGAGGAGAACACCAAGGAGGAGGAGAACACCAAGGTGCGGCAGACACCGTTACTAGGCCCCAACCCAGGTAGCAGGGCAACTGCAGTGTTACATTTAAAAATACTTAATGAGAGCTGTTGTGATTTTGCTTTTTGCTCCCTCTAGTGGTCATTAGTGATTTGACTCTGGAGCGTCTGTCTTTTCCTATATCCTCACCTGGGCCGTTAGTTCAGGGGCGTTGCTATATAAGCTCCCTGGACCTTCAGTTCAATGCCTGGCATCGTTGAAATCAGAGCTAATCTTTTGTGCTCTTGTCCTCTGATCCTGGTTCCTGTTTTTCAAGCTAAGTCTGCTTCTTTGCTTTTTGCTTTTGTTTTGTTTGGTATTTTTGTCCAGTTTGTTCCTATCTGTATCCTGACCTTTGCTGGAAGCTCTAGGGGGCTGGTGTTCTCCCCCCGGACCGTTAGACGGTTCGGGGGTTCTTGAATCTCCAGCGTGGATTTTTATAGGGTTTTTGTTGACCAGATAAGTTATCTTGCTTTATTCTGCTATTAGTAAGCTGGCCTCTCTTTGCTGAACCTGGTTCATTTCTGTGTTTGTCATTTCCTCTTACCTCACCGTTATTATTTGTGGGGGGCTTGTATCTTGCTTTGGGGTCCCTTTCTCTGGAGGCAAGAGAGGTCTTTGTTTTCTTCTCCTAGGGGTAGTTAGATTCTCCGGCTGGCGCGTGTCATCTAGCGATCACCGTAGGCATGATCCCCGGCTACTTCTAGTGTTGGCGTTAGGAGTAGCTATTTGGTCAACCCAGTTACCACAGCCCTATGAGCTGGATTTTTGTATCTTGCAGACTTACACTATCCTCTGAGACCCTGTCCACTGGGGTCATAACAGTATGCCAGGCCAGTATTAAATGTTTAATGCATTGCAGAAGTGGGATTATAAGAAAGAAAATTTTGAGTTTTTTTTTTTCCCTCTCTCATTTTTTTTTTTCTTTTCCCCTTTACCTCAGAGTGGCTTAAGCTTGCTGCAGACATGAATGTCCAGACCTTGATTACAAGTGTGGACCAGCTTGCCGCTCGTGTGCAGGGTATACAAGATTATGTTACCAGAAATCCTAGGTCTGAACCCAAGATTCCGATTCCTGAACTGTTTTCAGGAGACCAATTTAAGTTTAGGAATTTCAGGAATAATTGTAAATTATTTTTGTCCCTGAAACCTTGTTCGTCTGGAGACTCTGCTCAACAAGTAAAAATTGTTATTTCATTCTTACGGGGTGACCCTCAGGATTGGGCTTTTTCGTTGACGCCAGGAGATCCGGCATTGGCTGATATTGATGCGTTTTTTCTGGCGCTCGGTTTACTTTATGAGGAACCCAATCTTGAGATTCAGGCAGAGAAAGCCTTGCTGGCTATGTCTCAGGGCCAGGACGAGGCAGAGGTGTATTGCCAAAAATTTCGGAAATGGTCCGTGCTGACACATTGGAACGAGTGTGCACTGGCCGCTAATTTTAGAAATGGCCTTTCTGAGGCCATTAAGAATGTTATGGTGGGTTTTCCCATTCCCACAGGTCTGAATGATACCATGTCCCTGGCTATTCAAATTGACCGGCGGTTGCGGGAGCGCAAAACTGCAAATTCCCTCATGTTGTTGTCTGAACAGACACCTGATGTGATGCAATGTGATAGAAAAACCGCAAATTCCCTCATGGTGTTGTCTGAACGGACACCTGATTTGATGCAATGTGATAGAATCCTGACTAGAAATGAGAGGAAAATTCATAGACGCCGGAATGGCTTGTGCTACTACTGTGGTGATTCTACACATGTTATCTCAGCATGCTCTAAACGTATATCTAAGGTTGTTAGTCCTGTCACCGTTGGTAATTTGCATCCTAAGTTTATTCTGTCTGTAACTTTGATTTGCTCACTGTCCTCTTATCCTGTCATGGCGTTTGTAGATTCAGGTGCTGCCCTGAGTCTTATGGATCTCTCATTTGCTAAGCGCTGTGGTTTTATTCTTGAACCATTAGAAAATCCTATCCCTCTTAGGGGTATTGATGCTACGCCATTGGCAGAAAATAAGCCGCAGTATTGGACACAGGTTACCATGTGCATGACTCCTGAACACCGCGAGGTGATACGTTTTCTCGTTCTACATAAAATGCATGATTTGGTTGTTTTGGGGCTGCCATGGTTACAGACCCATAATCCAGTCCTTGACTGGAAGGCTATGTCAGTGTCTAGTTGGGGCTGTCGTGGTATTCATGAGGATTCCCTGCCTGTGTCTATTGCTTCTTCTACGCCTTCGGAAGTTCCGGAGTACTTGTCTGATTATCAGGATGTCTTTAGCGAGTCCAGGTCCAGTGCATTGCCTCCTCATAGGGAATGTGACTGTGCAATAGATTTGATTCCAGGCAGTAAGTTTCCTAAGGGAAGACTGTTTAATCTGTCGATACCTGAGCATACCGCTATGCGTTCATATATCAAGGAGTCTCTGGAGAAAGGACACATCCGTCCGTCTTCTTCCCCTCTTGGTGCGGGATTCTTTTTTGTGGCTAAAAAGGACGGATCTTTGAGGCCTTGTATTGACTATCGGCTTTTAAATAAGATCACTGTCAAATTTCAGTATCCTTTGCCGCTGTTGTCTGACTTGTTTGCCCGGATTAAAGGTGCCAAGTGGTTTACCAAGATAGACCTTCGTGGTGCGTACAACCTTTTGCGCATTAAGCAAGGGGATGAATGGAAAACCGCATTCAATACGCCCGAAGGTCATTTTGAGTACTTGGTGATGCCTTTTGGGCTCTCTAATGCCCCTTCAGTTTTTCAGTCCTTTATGCATGACATTTTCCGGAACTATCTGGATAAATTTCTGATCGTTTATCTGGATGATATTCTGGTTTTTTCTGATAATTGGGACTCGCATGTGGAGCAGGTCAGGATGGTCTTTAAAATTTTGCGTGAAAATTCTTTGTTTGTCAAGGGCTCAAAGTGTCTTTTTGGTGTACAGAAGGTTCCCTTTTTGGGGTTCATTTTTTCCCCTTCTGCTGTGGAGATGGACCCAGTCAAGGTCCGAGCTATTCTTGATTGGACTCAGCCCTCGTCAGTTAAGAGTCTTCAGAAGTTCTTGGGTTTCGCTAACTTCTACCGTCGTTTTATCGCTAACTTTTCTAGCATTGTGAATAGTGTTGAGCGATACCGTCCGATACTTGAAAGTATCGGTATCGGAAAGTATCGGCCGATACCGGCAAAATATCGGATCCAATCCGATACCGATACCCGATACCAATACAAGTCAATGGGACTCATGTATCGGACGGTATTCCTGATGGTTCCCAGGGTCTGAAGGAGAGGAAACTCTCCTTCAGGCCCTGGGAACCATATAAATGTGTAAAAGAAAGAATTAAAATAAAAAATATCGCTATACTCACCTCTCCGACGCAGCCGGGACTTCAGCGAGGGAACCGGCAGCGTTGTTTGTTTAAAATTCGCGCTATTACTTGGTTACGTGAATTCCCGGCTTGTGATTGGTCAGGTCGGCCATGTTGCCGGGACGCGGACCAATCACAGCAAGCCGTGACGAAATTACGTCACGGCTTGCTGTGATTGGTCCGCGTCCCGGCAATATGGCCGCCCTGACCAATCACAAGCCGTGACGTCACGGGAGGCTGGACACGCGCTCATTTTAAAATGGGCGCGTGTCCAGCCTCCCGTGACGTCACGGCTTGTGATTGGTTGCGCCGCGGTCAACCAATCACAATCCGGGAGGCTGGACACGCTCATTTTAAAATGGGCGCGTGTCCAGCCTCCCGTGACGTCACGGCTTGTGATTGGTTGCGCCGCGGTCAACCAATCACAAGCCGGGAGGCTGGACGCGCTCATTTTAAAATGGGCGCGTGTCCAGCCTCCCGTGACGTCACGGCTTGTGATTGGTCAGGGCGGCCATATTGCCGGGACGCGGACCAATCACAGCAAGCCGTGACGTAATTTCGTCACGGCTTGCTGTGATTGGTCCGCGTCCCGGCAACGTGGCCGACCTGACCAATCACAAGCCGGGAATTCACGTAACCAAGTAATAGCGCGAATTTTAAACAAACAACGCTGCCGGTTCCCTCGCTGAAGTCCCGGCTGCGTCGGAGAGGTGAGTATAGCGATATTTTTTATTTTAATTCTCTCTTTTACACATTTTAACATTAATGTTGTTGCGATACCCGATACCCGATACCACAAGAGTATCGGAATCCCGGTATCGGAATTCCGATACAGCAAGTATCGGCCGATACCCGATACTTGCAGCATCGGAATGCTCAACACTAATTGTGAAACCTTTGACGGATATGACCAAGAAGGGCTCCGATGTGGTTAATTGGGCTCCTGCTGCCGTGGAGGCTTTCCAGGAGTTGAAACGTCGGTTTACTTCGGCGCCTGTTTTGTGCCAGCCTGATGTCTCGCTTCCCTTTCAAGTTGAGGTGGATGCTTCAGAGATTGGAGCAGGGGCCGTTTTGTCGCAGAGAGGCCCTGGTTGCTCTGTTATGAGACCTTGCGCCTTTTTCTCTAGGAAGTTTTCGCCTGCGGAGCGAAATTATGATGTGGGCAATCGGGAGTTGTTGGCCATGAAATGGGCATTTGAGGAGTGGCGTCATTGGCTCGAGGGTGCTAAGCATCGTGTGGTGGTCTTGACTGATCACAAAAATCTGATGTATCTCGAGTCTGCTAAACGCCTGAATCCTAGACAGGCCCGCTGGTCATTGTTTTTCTCCCGTTTTGACTTTGTTGTCTCGTATTTACCAGGTTCAAAGAATGTGAAGGCCGATGCTCTTTCCAGGAGCTTTGTGCCTGATGCTCCTGGAGTCGCTGAACCTGTTGGTATTCTTAAGGATGGTATTATCTTGTCAGCTATTTCTCCAGATCTGCGACGTGTGTTGCAGAGATTTCAGGCTGATAGGCCTGATTCTTGTCCACCTGACAGACTGTTTGTGCCTGATAAGTGGACCAGCAGAGTCATTTCTGAGGTTCATTCCTCGGTGTTGGCAGGTCACCCAGGAATTTTTGGCACCAGAGATCTGGTGGCCAGATCCTTTTGGTGGCCTTCCTTGTCTAGGGATGTGCGGTCATTTGTACAGTCCTGTGGGACTTGTGCTCGAGCTAAGCCTTGCTGTTCTCGTGCCAGCGGGTTGCTCTTGCCCTTGCCTGTCCCTAAGAGACCTTGGACACATATCTCCATGGATTTCATTTCTGATCTTCCGGTGTCTCAGGGCATGTCTGTTATCTGGGTGATATGTGATCGCTTCTCCAAGATGGTCCATTTGGTTCCTTTGCCTAAACTGCCTTCCTCTTCCGATCTGGTTCCTGTGTTTTTCCAGAACGTGGTTCGTTTGCACGGCATCCCTGAGAATATTGTGTCAGACAGAGGATCCCAGTTCGTTTCCAGATTCTGGCGATCCTTTTGTAGTAGGATGGGCATTGACTTGTCGTTTTCGTCTGCTTTCCATCCTCAGACTAATGGACAGACGGAGCGAACTAATCAGACTTTGGAGGCTTATTTGAGGTGTTTTGTCTCTGCTGATCAGGACGATTGG
The DNA here is from genome assembly GCF_051348905.1 of Ranitomeya variabilis. Taxonomy (NCBI): domain Eukaryota; kingdom Metazoa; phylum Chordata; class Amphibia; order Anura; family Dendrobatidae; genus Ranitomeya; species Ranitomeya variabilis. The sequence goes on from NC_135233.1 coordinate 1,105,429,023, forward strand.
GTGACCTTCTTGCCGTTAGCTGAGTTTGCCCTTAATAATCGGGCTAGTTCCGCCACCTTGGTTTCGCCGTTTTTCTGCAACTCTGGTTTCCACCCTCGTTTTTCTTCGGGTCATGTGGAACCTTCTGACTGCCCTGGGGTGGATTCTGTGGTGGATAGGTTGCAGCGGATCTGGAATCTTGTGGTGGACAACTTGAAGTTGTCACAGGAGAGGGCTCAGCGCTTTGCCAACCGCCGCCGCGGTGTGGGTCCCCGACTACGTGTTGGGGATTTGGTGTGGCTTTCTTCCCGCTTTGTTCCTATGAAGGTTTCCTCTCCCAAATTTAAACCTCGTTTTATTGGTCCTTACAAGATATTGGAAATTCTTAATCCTGTATCCTTTCGCCTGGATCTTCCTGTGTCGTTTGCTATCCACAACGTGTTTCATAGGTCCTTGTTGCGGCGGTACGTTGTGCCTGTGGTTCCTTCTGCTGAGCCTCCTGCTCCGGTGTTGGTTGAGGGCGAGTTGGAGTACGTGGTGGAGAAGATCTTGGATTCTCGTCTCTCCAGGCGGAGGCTTCAGTACCTGGTCAAGTGGAAGGGCTATGGTCAGGAAGATAATTCCTGGGTGGTCGCCTCTGATGTTCATGCGGCCGATTTAGTTCGTGCCTTTCACGCCGCTCATCCTGATCGCCCTGGTGGTCGTGGTGAGGGTTCGGTGACCCCTCACTAAGGGGGGGGTACTGTTGTGATTTTGCTTTTTGCTCCCTCTAGTGGTCATTAGTGATTTGACTCTGGAGCGTCTGTCTTTTCCTATATCCTCACCTGGGCCGTTAGTTCAGGGGCGTTGCTATATAAGCTCCCTGGACCTTCAGTTCAATGCCTGGCATCGTTGAAATCAGAGCTAATCTTTTGTGCTCTTGTCCTTTGATCCTGGTTCCTGTTTTTCAAGCTAAGTCTGCTTCTTTGCTTTTTGCTTTTGTTTTGTTTTGGTATTTTTGTCCAGTTTGTTCCTATCTGTATCCTGACCTTTGCTGGAAGCTCTAGGGGGCTGGTGTTCTCCCCCCGGACCGTTAGACGGTTCGGGGGTTCTTGAATCTCCAGCGTGGATTTTTATAGGGTTTTTGTTGACCAGATAAGTTATCTTGCTTTATTCTGCTATTAGTAAGCTGGCCTCTCTTTGCTGAACCTGGTTCATTTCTGTGTTTGTCATTTCCTCTTACCTCACCGTTATTATTTGTGGGGGGCTTGTATCTTGCTTTGGGGTCCCTTTCTCTGGAGGCAAGAGAGGTCTTTGTTTTCTTCTCCTAGGGGTAGTTAGATTCTCCGGCTGGCGCGTGTCATCTAGCGATCACCGTAGGCATGATCCCCGGCTACTTCTAGTGTTGGCGTTAGGAGTAGCTATTTGGTCAACCCAGTTACCACAGCCCTATGAGCTGGATTTTTGTATCTTGCAGACTTACACTATCCTCTGAGACCCTGTCCACTGGGGTCATAACAGAGAGCCTGAAGGTTGAAGCTCAGACAAGGAAACCAGGAGGAGAAAACCAAGGAGGAGGAGAACACCAAGGAGCGGCAGACACCGTTACTAGGCCCCAACCCAGGTAGCAGGGCAACTGCAGTGTTACATTTAAAAATACTTAATGAGAGCCTGAAGGTTGAAGCTCAGACAAGGAAACCTGGAGGAGAACTGTTGTGAATTTCGTCTGGGCTCCCTCTGGTGGCCTTTAGCGATACTGCGGGTCTGGAGCTGGGCTCAGCTGCCTCATTTCCTGCTATGCTGGTTCCTATTTAACTCCACCTGGACCTTTACTTGTTGCCTGCTGTCGTTGTATTCAGTACTGGTTCTGACCTCTCCTGGATTTTCCTGGTGACCTGCCTATTTCTGAGAAGCTAAGTCTTGCTAGTTCTTTTTGCTCATTGTTTCCTTGAAAATGTTTCTCAGTATATGATGTGTTCAGTCCAGCTTGCTTATATGTGATTTTTCGCTTGCTGGTAGCTCTGGGGAGCAGAGTGCGCCCCTCACATCGTGAGTCGGTGTGGGGGTTCTTGTACTTTCTGCGTGGATAGTTTTTGATAGTTTTTGTACTGACCGCACAGATCCCTGCTATCTTCTGTCTATTTGGTGTTAGCGGGCCTCATTTGCTCAAACCTGTTTTTCATTCCTACGTTTGTATTTTCCCCTTAACTCACCGTTATTATTTGTGGGGGGCTGTCTAAACTTTGGGGTTATTTCTCTGAGGCAAGTGAGGCTTTGCTTTCTCTCTAGGGGTAGCTAGTTTCTCAGGCTGTGAAGAGACGTCTAGGTTTTTAGGTAACGCTCCACAGCTGCCTTTAGTGTGTGTGGATAGGATCAGGATTGCGGTCGGTATAGTTTCCACATCCCCGGAGCTTGTCCTACTATTCAGGTTTACCTATCAGGTCAGTTTGGTGATCCTACCACCGGATCATAACAGTACAGCAGGCCATTAAAGAGTTAATGCATCACAAAAGAGGGATAAGAGAAATCCTGAGTTCACTTTTTTTTCCTCTGCAGTGTGTCTAGCCTCTCTCCTCCCCTTAATCTCTGGGTGGTTCAGAATTCAGCTGCAGCTATGGACCTTCAGAGTCTGTCTTCTAGTGTGGATCATCTCACTGCTAGGGTACAAGGCATTCAGGATTATGTAGTTCGCAGTCCTATGTCAGAGCCTAAGATACCTATTCCTGAGCTGTTCTCCGGAGACAGATCTAGGTTTTTGAACTTTAAAAATAATTGCAAATTATTCCTTTCTCTGAGACCTCGTTCCTCTGGTGATCCGGTTCAGCAAGTTAAGATTATTATTTCTTTGTTGCATGGTGACCCTCAAGATTGGGCATTCTCTCTGGCGCCGGGAGATCCTGCATTGCAAAATGTGGATGCGTTTTTTCTGGCGCTTGGAGTGCTTTATGAGGAACCTAATCTGGTAGACCAAGCAGAAAAGGTTTTGCTGGCTCTCTCCCAGGGTCAGGATGAAGCAGAGGTTTTCTGTCAGAAGTTTAGGAAATGGTCTGTGCTCACTCAATGGAATGAGTGTGCCCTGGCAGCGATTTTCAGAAAGGGTCTTTCTGAAGCCATTAAGGATGTTATGGTGGGGTTCCCCACGCCTGCGGGTCTAATGAGTCAATGTCTTTGGCCATTCAGATTGATCGGCGCTTACGGGAGCACAAAACAGTGCACCATCTGGCAGTATTTTCTGAGCAGAAGCCTGAGTCTATGCAATGTGACAGGATTCCGACCAGAATTGAATGGCAAAATCACAGACGTCAGAATGGGTTGTGCTTTTACTGTGGTGATTCTGCTCATGTTATCTCAGATTGTTCTAAGCGCATAAAAAACTTTGCTAAGTCTGTCACCATTGATACTGTACAGCCTAAATTCATTTTGTCTGTTACTTTGATTTGCTCTCTGTCATCCTACTCAGTTATGGCTTTTGTGGATTCAGGTGCTGCCCTGAATTTGATGGATTTGTCTTTTGCTAGGCGCTGTGGTTTTATCTTGGAGACTTTGCAATTCCCTATTCCACTAAAGGGAATTGATGCCACGCCATTGGCCAAGAATAAACCTCAGTACTGGGCTCAAGTGACCATGTGCATGACTCCTGCACATCAGGAGGTGATTCGCTTTCTTGTGTTACATAATTTGCATGATGTTGTCGTGTTAGGTCTGCCATGGCTGCAGGCTCATAATCCAGTCCTGGACTGGAAAGCAATGTCTGTGTCAAGTTGGGGTTGCCAGGGGATTCATGGCGATGCTCCTTTGGTGTCTATTGCTTCTTCTACTCCTTCTGAAGTCCCTGAATTTTTGTCGGACTACCAGGATGTATTTGATGAGCCCAAGTCCAGTGCCCTACCTCCTCATAAGGATTGTGATTGCGCCATAAATTTGATTCCTGGTAGTAAGTTCCCTAAGGGACGACTTTTTAATTTGTCTGTACCAGAACATGCCGCTATGCGGAGTTATATCAAGGAGTCTTTGGAGAAGGGGCATATTCGCCCGTCCTCGTCCCCTTTGGGTGCGGGGTTCTTTTTTGTGGCCAAGAAGGATGGTTCTCTGAGACCCTGTATAGATTATCGCCTTCTAAATAACATCACGGTCAAATTTCAGTATCCTTTGCCACTGTTGTCCAATCTGTTTGCTCGGATTAGGGGGGCCAGTTGGTTCACCAAGATAGATCTTCGTGGAGCGTATAATCTTGTGCGTATAAAGCAGGGCGATGAATGGAAAACAGCATTCAATATGCCCGAAGGCCATTTTGAGTACTTGGTGATGCCTTTTGGGCTTTCTAATGCCCCTTCTGGAGCTGGGCTCAGCTGCCTCATTTCCTGCTATGCTGGTTCCTATTTAACTCCACCTGGACCTTTACTTGTTGCCTGCTGTCGTTGTATTCAGTACTGGTTCTGACCTCTCCTGGATTTTCCTGGTGACCTGCCTATTTCTGAGAACGTAAGTCTTGCTAGTTCTTTTTGCTCATTGTTTCCTTGAAAATGTTTCTCAGTATATGATGTGTTCAGTCCAGCTTGCTTATATGTGATTTTTCGCTTGCTGGTAGCTCTGGGGAGCAGAGTGCGCCCCTCACATCGTGAGTCGGTGTGGGGGTTCTTGTACTTTCTGCGTGGATAGTTTTTGTACCGACCGCACAGATCCCTGCTATCTTCTATTTAGTGTTAGCGGGCCTCATTTGCTCAAACCTGTTTTTCATTCCTACGTTTGTATTTTCCCCTTAACTCACCGTTATTATTTGTGGGGGGCTGTCTAAACTTTGGGGTTATTTCTCTGAGGCAAGTGAGGCTTTGCTTTCTCTCTAGGGGTAGCTAGTTTCTCAGGCTGTGAAGAGACGTCTAGGTTTTTAGGTAACACTCCACGGCTGCCTTTAGTGTGTGTGGATAGGATCAGGATTGCGGTCGGTATAGTTTCCACATCCCCGGAGCTTGTCCTACTATTCAGGTTTACCTATCAGGTCAGTTTGGTGATCCTACCACCGGATCATAACAGAGAACACCAAGGAGGAGGAGAACACCAAGGAGGAGGAGAACACCCAGGAGGAGGAGAACACCCAGGAGGAGGAGAACACCCAGGAGCGGCAGACATCACTAGTAGGCCCCAACCAAACTAGTATCCCAAATGCAGTTTCATATTTTTTTAAAAAGCCCGAAAACCTGAATTGAGAACAATTTGAATTAGGGACTGCAGACAGACTTAGTAGGCTGTCCCCTGTGGACCATGCATCCACCACATTAACCCATTGCGCCGTAATGGACACGTAACCTTCCGTGACCATGCCTACAGGTCCATGCATCTGTTGTCAGGTGCACCTTTGTACTCACAGATTGCCAGAGTGCATGGACAATGCGGTCTTTTACATGCTGGTGGAGGGTTGGGATGGCTTTTCTCGCAAAAGAAGTGTCAACTGGGTAGCTTGTAGCGTGGTACAGCGTAGTCCATCATGGCTTTATTAATATTAAATAAAATAAAAAAATAGGCTCTATGCACTTTAAAATAGATTCCAGGGGTACACGTAGCATTGGTGTGGTCAGCGGAAGACAATTGCAAGGAGGGACCGCAGACAGACTTACTAGGCCTAAAATAAATAAAAATAGGCTCAAGGCACTTAGAGTTATCTCGCAGGGGTACATAGGCAGCATTGGTGTGGTCAGCGGAGGACGATTGCAAGGAGGGACCGCAGACAGACTTACTAGGCCTAAAATAAAAAAGCAGGCTCTATGCAGTTTTAAAGAGGTTACATGGGTACACAGGCAGCATTGGTGTGGTCAGCGGAGGACGATTGGAAGGAGTGTCTGACACAGTTAGTACTCCCAAAAAATAAATAGATGTTAATGTCTCGCAAAACAACAAAACAAAAAACAAAAGTGTGGCATACTTAGGTACACGGGTGGGCTCCTCTGCTGAGTTTCAGACATAGTAATTTGGCACTAAGTATTTACTGGTGTCATATAGGACACTGACCCTGACTATTTTAACTAGCATCATACATGTCAACAAATTGGTATTGTCAGTGCCAGGCAGTGAAGGATGTCAGCGCATAGACTAAACATTGTTGGAGCTGTGAGATAATTTTGCACGTGGTAGAGCACAGTTTGAGCTGGGGGGGGGAACTCTCTTGTGGCCGGCGGTACAGGCCCAGGGCCCCTCATGTTACAACGGTGTGTCTGACGTTGGGTGCGTGCCACCACCGCCAGAGACACTTTATTGTACTATGAGGGACCCAGTGGCAGTGCCGTCGACCAAAAGTGGGCACACCCACCTCTTCAGACAAACGGCACTCTAACGGGTGCTTGCGCCAAGTGGCGAGACCATGGCCCCGTGGGGGGAGTTTTCCCATTTAGGGAGGTGTAAACATGTCGTATGCAGGACAAACAGCTGCTGCAAATTAAGAGATTGGAACACTCAGTAAGACCAGTCCACAAGTAAGACCTTTTTATAGGAAAGCTAGGTGTCAGCCGGGAAAGGTGGGGCAAAATAATTCGAAATCCAGGAGTGGTTCATTTTAATGAAGGTTAGATCATCAACATTTTGGGTAGCCAGACGAGTCCTTTTTTCGGTTAATATTGAACCAGCAGCACTGAATACTCTTTCTGATAGCACACTAGCTGCTGGGCAAGCAAGCTCCTGCAATGCATATTCTGCCAATTCAGGCCAGGTGTCTAATTTGGATGCCCAGTAATCAAATGGGAATGACGGTTGAGGGAGAACATCGATACGGGATGAAAAATAGTTAGTAACCATACTGGACAAATGTTGTCTCCTGTCACTTTGAATAGATGCTGCAGTACCTGTCCTGTCTGCGGTCATTGCGAAATCACTCCACAACCTGGTCAGAAAACCCCTCTGTCCAACGCCACTTCTGATTTGTGCACCTCTGACCTGTAGCCCCCTGCAGCTCATGTGAGAACCATCACCGGCGCTGTGTGCTGGGAATGCCTGAATCAAACGTTCTACAAGAGTTGCTTGTTTGGTTGCTAATATTTGTTCGAGGTTCTCATGTGGCATGATATTTTGCAATTTGCCTTTATAGCGAGGATCAAGGAGGCAGGCCAACCAGTAATCGTCATCGGTCATCATTTTAATAATGCGTGGGTCCCTTTTGAGGATACGTAAGGCATAATCCACCATGTGGGCCAAAGTTCCAGTTGTCAAATCTGCGGTTGTGCTGGTTTGAGGGGCAGTTACAGGCAAATCTATGTCACTTGTCTCCCTCAAAAAACCTGAACCCGGCCTTGCCACGCCACCAATTTCCATTGGCCCCGAAGAAGCTTCCTCATTTAAAAAATACTCATCCCCATCATCCTCCTCGTCCTCCTCCTCTTCGCCCGCTACCTCGTCCTGTAGACTGCCCTGACCAGACAATGGCTGACTGTCATCAAGGCTTTCCTCTTCCTCGGCTGCAGACGCCTGCTCCTTTATGTGCGTCAAACTTTGCATCAGCAGAAGCATTAGGGGGATGCTCATGCTTATTATGGCGTTGTCTGCACTAACCAGCCGTGTGCATTCCTCAAAACACTGAAGGACTTGACACAGGTCTTGTACCTTCGACCACTGCACACCTGACAACTCCATGTCTGCCATCCAACTGCCTGCCCGTGTATGTGTATCCTCCCACAAATACATAACAGCACGCCTCTGTTCACACAGTCTCTGAAGCATGTGCAGTGTTGAGTTCCACCTTGTTGCAACATTGATGATTAAGCGATGCTGGGGAAGGTTCAAAGACCGCTGATAGTTCTGCATACGGCTGGAGTGTACGGGCGAACGGCGGATATGCGAGCAAAGTCTGCGCACTTTGAGGAGCAGGTCGGGTAACCCCGGATAACTTTTCAGGAAGCACTGCACCACCAGGTTTAAGCTGTGAGCCAGGCAAGGAATGTGTTTCAGTTGGGAAAGGGCTATGGCAGCCATGAAATTCCTTCCGTTATCACTCACTACCTTGCCTGCCTCAAGATGTACAGTGCCCAGGCATGACTGAGTTTCTTTCTGCAAGAACTCGGACAGAACTTCCGCGGTGTGTCTGTTGTCGCCCAAACACTTCATTGCCACTACAGCCTGCTGACGCTTGCCACTAGCTGTTCCATAATGGGACACCTGGTGTGCAACAGTGGCAGCTGCGGATGGAGTGGTTGTGCGACTGCAGTCTGTGGACGAGCTCTTGCTTCTGCAGGACGAGGAGGAGGAGGAGGGGGGGGGGGGCGAACGCCTGCAGCCAACTGTTTCCTAGACCGTGGGCTAGGCAGAACTGTCCCAATATTGCTGTCCCCTGTGGACCCTGCATCCACCACATTCACCCAGTGTGCCGTGATGGACACGTAACGTCCATGGCCATGCCTACTGGTTCATGCATCTGTTGTCAGGTGCACCTTTGTAGTCACAGATTGCCTGCGTGCAAGGACGATGCACTCTTTAACATGGTGGTGGAGGGCTGGGATGGCTTTTCTCGAAAAGAAGTGTCGACTGGGTAGCTCGTAGCGTGGTACAGCGTAGTCCATCAGCGCTTTGAAAGCTTTGCTTTCAACTAACCGGTAGGGCATCATCTCTGAGATTAGTCTAGCAATGTGGGCGTTCAAACCCTGTGTACGCGGATGCGAGGATGAGTACTTCCTTTTCCTAACAAGAGTCTCATGTAGGGTGAGCTGTACTGGAGAGCTGGAGATCGTGGAACTAGCGGTGGTGCCGGTGGACATGGCAGACTGAGAGATGGTTGGAGATGGTATTCTTGCCGGTGCCTTACATGCAGTGTTTCCTACTACGAACCTGGTGATTCCCTGACTGCTTTGGCCTGGCGACGAAAGCTGCACAGATACTGCAGGTGGTGCGGGAAATGGTGGGCTTACAGTGAGGGAAGGGATGTAGTGTTGCTGACTAGCTTCATTGGCCGAGAGTGCTGCAACCTTTAGGGACGTTTGGTAGTTAGTCCAGGCTTGCAAATGCATGGTGGTTAAATGTCTATGCATGCAACTTGTATTTAGACTTTTAAGATTCTGACCTCTGCTTAAGGTAGTTGAACATTTTTGACAGATGACTTTGCGCTGATCATTTGGATGTTGTTTAAAAAAATGCCAGACTGCACTCTTTCTACTATCGGATACCTTTTCAGGCATTGCAGACTGAGCTGCTTTAACCGGATGGCCACGCTGTCCTCCAACTGGTTTTGGTTTTGCCACGCGTTTTTGGCCAGATACGGGCCCGGCAGATGGAACCTGTTGTGATGTTGATGCCTGCTGCGGCTCCTCCTCCTCCGCTTCAGAACTACTGCCGCCTGCACCCTGTTCCCCCCATGGCTGCCAATCGGGGTCAACAACTGGGTCATCTATGACCTCCTCTTCTATCTCGTGTGCAACTTCGTCTGCGTCACCGTGTAAGCCGGTGGTATAGCGGTCGTGACGGGGCACCATAGTCTCAGCTGGGTTTGATTCTGGCTCAGTACACTGCGAGGGCAATGTTCTGGTCTGAGTCAAAGGAACAGCATAGTAATCTGGCTGTGGCTGTGCATCTGTGCACTCCATGTCCGATTCAACTTCTAATGGGCATGGCCTGTTAACTGTTTCACTGTCTAACCCAGGAACGGTATGTGTAAAGAGCTCCATGGAGTAACCCGTTGTGTCGCCTGACGCATCCTTCTCTCTTGTTCTGGGTGAAGAAGACAAGGAAGCGAATTGTCCCTGACCGTGAACATCCACTAACGACGCGCTGCTTTTACATTTAGCACTTTCAGAAGAGGAGGCAAAAGAGCTAGAGGCTGAGTCAGCAAGGAAAGCCAAAACTTGTTCTTGCTGCTCCGGCTTTAAAAGCGGTTTTCCTACTCCCAGAAAAGGGAGCGTTCGAGGCCTTGTGTAGACAGACGACGAACCTGGCTCAACAACTCGAGACTTAGGTGCTGTAATGCTTTTACCACGACCACCTGATGCTCCACCACCACTACCATCATTACCAGCTGATAATGACCGCCCACGGCCATGACCTCTTCCACCAGACTTCCTCATTGTTTTCAAAACGTAACCAAAGTAATGGTATTTGTTACTGTAAAACAACTTATAAGGTGAACTGAAACTTCTGTAGGATTTATATATACCTTTATAGGTGGCTGACACTGAAAGGAAAATCAGGCCCAATGTTACACACTAGGTTTTCTGTGCCCCAATAATTTGAGACAGATGGCACACACAGGACCGGCACTCAAGCAGAAATGCCAATCTTAATCTCCCACTATTTTTTTTGTTTTCAGGGAGAATTTAAAAAAAAAAAAAATTCCCAGTATGACACACTAGGTTTTCTGTGCCCCAATAATTTGAGACAGATGGCACACACAGGACCGACACTCAAGCAGAAATGCCAATCTTAATCTCCCACTATTTTTTTTTTTTCAGGGAGAATTTAAATTAAAAAAAAAATTCCCAGTATGACACACTAGGTTTTCTGTGCCCCAATAATTTGAGACAGATGGCACACACAGGACCGGCACTCAAGCAGAAATGCCAATCTTAATCTCCCACTATTTTTTTTTTTTCAGGGAGAATTTAAAAAAAAAAAAAAAATCCCAGTATGACACACTAGGTTTTCTGTGCCCCAATAATTTGAGACAGATGGCACACACAGGACCGGCACTCAAGCAGAAATGCCAATCTTAATCTCCCACTATTTTTTTTGTTTTCAGGGAGAATTTAAAAAAAAAAAAAATTCCCAGTATGACACACTAGGTTTTCTGTGCCCCAATAATTTGAGACAGATGGCACACACAGGACCGGCACTCAAGCAGAAATGCCAATCTTAATCTCCCACTATTTTTTTTTTTCAGGGAGAATTTAAATTAAAAAAAAAATTCCCAGTATGACACACTAGGTTTTCTGTGCCCCAATAATTTGAGACAGATGGCACACACAGGACAGGCACTCAAGCAGAAATGCCAATCTTAATCTCCCACTATTTTTTTTTTGTTTTCAGGGAGAATTTAAAAAAAAAAAAAAAATCCCAGTATGACACACTAGGTTTTCTGTGCCCCAATAATTTGAGACAGATGGCACACACAGGACCGGCACTCAAGCAGAAATGCCAATCTTAATCTCCCACTATTTTTTTTTTTGTTTTCAGGGAGAATTAAAAAAAAAAAAAATTCCCAGTATGACACACTAGGTTTTCTGTGCCCCAATAATTTGAGACAGATGGCACACACAGGACCGGCACTCAAGCAGAAATGCCAATCTTAATCTCCCACTATTTTTTTTGTTTTCAGGGAGAATTTAAAAAAAAAATAATAATTCCCAGTATGACACACTAGGTTTTCTGTGCCCCAATAATTTGAGACAGATGGCACACACAGGACCGGCACTCAAGCAGAAATGCCAATCTTAATCTCCCACTATTTTTTTGTGTTTTCAGGGAGAATTTAAAAAAAAAAATAATAATTCCCAGTATGACACACTAGGTTTTCTGTGCCCCAATAATTTGAGACAGATGGCACACACAGGACCGGCACTCAAGCAGAAATGCCAATCTTAATCTCCCACTATTTTTTTTTTTTCAGGGAGAATTTAAAAAAAAAAAATCCCAGTATGACACACTAGGTTTTCTGTGCCCCAATAATTTGAGACAGATGGCACACACAGGACAGGCACTCAAGCAGAAATGCCAATCTTAATCTCCCACTATTTTTTTTTTGTTTTCAGGGAGAATTTAAAAAAAAAAAAAAAATCCCAGTATGACACACTAGGTTTTCTGTGCCCCAATAATTTGAGACAGATGGCACACACAGGACCGGCACTCAAGCAGAAATGCCAATCTTAATCTCCCACTATTTTTTTTTTTGTTTTCAGGGAGAATTAAAAAAAAAAAAAATTCCCAGTATGACACACTAGGTTTTCTGTGCCCCAATAATTTGAGACAGATGGCACACACAGGACCGGCACTCAAGCAGAAATGCCAATCTTAATCTCCCACTATTTTTTTTGTTTTCAGGGAGAATTTAAAAAAAAAATAATAATTCCCAGTATGACACACTAGGTTTTCTGTGCCCCAATAATTTGAGACAGATGGCACACACAGGACCGGCACTCAAGCAGAAATGCCAATCTTAATCTCCCACTATTTTTTTGTGTTTTCAGGGAGAATTTAAAAAAAAAAATAATAATTCCCAGTATGACACACTAGGTTTTCTGTGCCCCAATAATTTGAGACAGATGGCACACACAGGACCGGCACTCAAGCAGAAATGCCAATCTTAATCTCCCACTATTTTTTTTTTTTCAGGGAGAATTTAAAAAAAAAAAATCCCAGTATGACACACTAGGTTTTCTGTGCCCCAATAATTTGAGACAGATGGCACACACAGGACCGGCACTCAAGCAGAAATGCCAATCTTAATCTCCCACTATTTTTTTTTTTTTTTTCAGGGAGACTGTAAAAAAAAAAAAAAAAGGGACTGTCCTACAATTACTATCTCCCTGCAGTAATCTCAGCAAGGTATGGCAGGCAGCAATAACAAGCAGTGGACAGCTGCACAAAAAAAACAAAAGTGTGGACAAACAAACAAGATAGCTGTGCAGAAAGGAAGGAGCAACAGGATTTGTGCTTTGAAAAATGCAGTTGGTTTGCACAGCGGCGTACACACACAGCAACGCAGCTATCAGGGAGCCTTCTAGGGCAGCCCAATGAGCTACAGCGCTGAGGAAAAAAAAATGTAGCTTCCACTGTCCCTGCAAACAAAAGGTGGTGTTGGACAGTGGAAATCGCTACAGCACAAGCGGTTTGGGGGTGAATGTACCCTGCCTAACACTGTCCCTGCTTCTGGCTGGCGTCACACTCAGCGTAAGACAATACGGTCCATTTTTTATGGCCGTAATACGGCAGTAATACGGAGAAATGTTCCCAAAATAGTGATCCGTAGGCAGGGTGTGTCAGCGTATTTTGCGCATGGCATCCTCCGTATGTAATCCGTATGGCATTCGTACTGCGATATTTTCTCGCAGGCTTGCAAAACCGACATCTAATGGATTTATGTGCTCAAATGTCCGTAAAACATATATACAGTATATATATATATATATATATATATATATATATATATATATATATATATGTCATTGAGACACATATATATATATATATATACTGTATTTATATTTAATTCAGCGCAATATATGTTAAAAGCCAGTAATTCAATTGCCGGCTTTTCATTTCTCCTTCCCAAACCCGACAGGATATGAGACATGGATTACATACAGTAAACCATCTCATATCCCCTTTTTTTTTTGCATATTCCACACTACTAATGTTAGTAGTGTGTATGTGCAAAATTTGGGCGCTGTAGCTGCTAAAATAAAGGGTTAAATTGCGGAAAAAATTGGCGTGGGCTCCCGCGCAATTTTCTCCGCCAGAGTGGTAAAGCCAGTGACTGAGGACAGATATTAATAGCCAGGAGAGGGTCCACGGTTATTGGCCCCCCCGTGGCTACAAACATCTGCCCCCAGCCACCCCAGAAAAGGCACATCTGTAAGATGCGCCTATTCTGGCACTTGGCCACTCTCTTCCCACTCCCGTGTAGCGGTGGGATATAGGGTAATGAAGGGTTAATGCCACCTTGCTGTTGTAAGGTGACATTAAGCCAGATTAATAATGGAGAGGTGTCAATTATGTCACCTATCCATTATTAATCCAATTGTCTGAAAGGGTTAAAAAATACACACACATTATTTAAAAGTATTTTAATGAAATATACACACAGGTTGTTTTAATATTTTATTGCTCTCTCAATCCAGCTGAACACCCTCGCTTGGCAAAATAATAAACCCACAATATACATACCTTCCGATGATCTGTCAGGTCCCACGAGGTAATCCATCTGAAGGGGTTAACTCAATTTACAGGCAGGAGCTGCGCTAAAGCACTCGCTCGTGCCTGTAATCCCCGGGCAATGAATGAAAGCAGGATGATCTGTACTTACATTGAGTTGCGGTGAGGCGCCCTCTGGTGGATGAACTCATATGAACTCGAGCGTGGGAACTTTTCCAAGGCTCCAGTTCATGAGTTCATCCACCCGAGGGCGCCTCACCGCAACTCAATGTAAGTACAGATCACTCAGCTTTCCTTCATTCCCCGGGGGTTACAGGCACGAGCGAGTGCTTTAGCGCAGCTCCTGCCTGTAAATTGAGTTAACCCCTTCAGATGGATTACCTCGTGGGACGTGACAGTTCATCAGAAGGTATGTATATTGTGGGTTTATTATTTTGCCAAGCGAGGGTGTTCAGCTGGATTGAGTGAGCAAAAAAATACTAAAACAACCTGTGTGTTTATTTCATTAAAATACTTTTTAATAATGTGTGTGTGTTTTTTAACCCTTTCAGACAATTGGATTAATAATGGATAGGTGACATAATTGACGCCTCTCCATTATTAATCTGGCTTAATGTCACCTTACAATAGCAAGGTGGCATTAACCCTTCATTACCCCATATCTGTTGTGAACTCCGTTTTCAGGCTCCCTCTTGTGGTCACAGATGGTATTGTGTGACTTTGGTTTTTTGGCTCCCCCTGGTGGTTTGGTTTATTATCCTGCGGGTCTGCTGGATCAGCTGCCTCGTTATTCACCAGCGAGGCTCCTATTTAGCTCTGCTTCACTTTCACTTGTTGCCGGCTGTCAATGTATTCAGTGCTATTCTGATTACTCCTGATTATTTCGTTTTCTGCCTCTTCAGGATAAGCTAAGTTCTGTTTGAATATTTTTTGCTCATCTGCCTGCAATATGATTTCTGTGTATAATGTGTCTAGTCCAGCTTGCTAACGTGATTTCTTTTTGCTGGTAAGCTCTGGGGTACGAAGTTGCTTCACCCGCACCGTTAGTTGGTGCGGGGGCTCGAGCAATCTCTGCGTGGATATTTTGAATAGGGTTTTTTATTGACCGCAGAGTTTCCTTCCTATTTTCTGCTATCTAGTATTAGCGGGCTCATTTGCTAAATCTGATTTCATCTCTGCGCTTGTGCTTTCCCCTTAACTCACCGTTAATATTTGTGACGGGCTATTCTATACCTTTGGGGTCTTCCACTGAGGCAAGTGAGGACTTACTTTCCCTCCAGGAATAGTCAGTTTCTCAGGCCATGACGAGACGTCTAGGATTTTTTAGGTAACGTTCCACGGCTGCCTATAGTTGTTTGCGGATAGGATCAGGTTGCGGTCAATCTAGTTACCTCTTCCCCAGAGCTAGTAGTCTGTTCAGTTACTTAGCTAGTCCGACCTGCGATCCTTGCCACTAGGATCATAACAGTACAGCCGGCCACTAAAATGTTAATTGCATGGCAGAAGCAGGAGAAAAGAAGCTTGGAGATTTTTTTTTTTTTTTGCTGCCGTGTGTCTAGCTGCTGTGTGTCTGGCTTCTCTCCTCCTCTTAATCTTGGTGTGGCTCTGAGTTCAGCTGCTGATATGGATATCCAGAGTTTAGCCTCCAGTGTAGATCATCTTGCTGCAAGGGTACAAAGTATTCAGGATTTTGTTGTGCACAGTCCTATGTCAGAGCCTAGAATACCTATTCCGGAGTTGTTTTCTGGAGATAGATCTAGGTTCCTGAATTTTAAGAACAATTGCAAGTTGTTTCTTTCTTTGAAACCTCGTTCCTCTGGGGATTCTGTTCAGCAAGTTAAGATTATTATTTCTTTCTTGCGTGGCGATCCTCAAGATTGGGCTTTCGCATTGGCTCCAGGGGATCCTGCATTGCTCAGTGTGGATGCGTTTTTTCTGGCCCTTGGATTGCTCTATGAGGAACCTAATCTTGAGAACCAGGCTGAAAAAGCGTTGTTGGTAGGGTTGAGCGACCTTTAGTTTTTTAGGGTCGAGTCGGGTTTTGTGAAACCCGACTGTCTTAAAAGTCGAGTCGAGTGAAATCGGCCGACCACCGTTAAAAGTCGGGTTTCGGCCGAAACACGAAACCCAATGAAGGAATTTATAATATTTTTTTTTTCCTCCTCTTCCTCCTCCTCCTCCTCCTCCCCCTCCCCCTCCTCCTCCTCCGTCCCAGCACAGAAAATTTCGTATTGCACATTCCAAATCCCTACTGCGCACAAGCGATAACATGACGATAGGCGTTCACTCCCCTAACACCTATGTCATCACTCTGCCCACGCTCATTCATTGGCTGAAAAAATGGCGCTAATCGCGTCATACGAAACGCGACTTTCGCGCCATGATCGCGTACCGCATGGCCGACCCCGCACAGGGATCGGGTCGGGTTTCATGAGACGCCGACTTTGCCAAAAGTCGGCGACTTATGAAAATGAACGACCCGTTTCGCTCAACCCTAGTTGTTGGCCCTCTCTCAGGGGCAAGATGATGCAGAGGTGTACTGCCAAAAATTTCAGAAATGGTCGGTGCTTACTCAATGGAATGAGTGTGCCCTGGCTGCAAATTTCAGAAAAGGTCTTTCTGAAGCCATTAAGAATGTCATGGTGGGGTTCCCTACGCCTGCAGGTCTGAATGAGTCAATGACTCTGGCCATTCAGATTGATCGGCGTTTGCGGGAGCGCAAACCTGCGCACCATTTGGCGGTGTCTTCTGAACAGACACCTGAGTCTACGCAATGTGATAGAATTCTGACCAGAAGTGAACGGCAAAATTATAGACGGCAAAATGGGTTGTGCTTTTACTGTGGTGACTCAGCTCATGTTATCTCAGCATGCTCTAAGCGCACAAAAAAGATTGATAAATCTGTCACCATCGGTACTTTACAGCCTAAGTTTATTTTGTCTGTTACCCTGATTTGTTCCCTGTCATCTTACCCGGTTATGGCTTTTGTGGATTCAGGTGCTGCCCTGAGTCTGATGGATTTGTCATTTGCCAGGCACTGTGGTTTTGTTTTGTAGCCTTTAAAATTCCCTATTCCACTAAGGCAGGGGTCGGGAACCTATGGCTCAAGAGCCAGATATGGCTCTTTTGATGGCCGTATCTGGCTCGCAGACAGCCTGTGGCGTAGGAAGGGGGGGCGGGGGGGGCGGGCCGCCCTGGGCGGCACAATGCGGGGGGCGGCACAATGCGGGGGGCGGGTCGCCGGCGGCGCAGAATTTACCTGTTCGCATCTCGGCTTCAGAAAAATGGCCGCCGCGAACTCCATCTGCGCATGCGCGGCATCCCGCGGCCATTTTCCTGAAGCCCCAGGCAGCAGAGCGCTCCACCTGTGCACGCGCGGCCTCAGGAAGATGGCCGCCCCCACCGATAACCAGACAGAGCAGGATCGCGGTCAGGTAAAACTTGTTTTGTTTTTTTTTTATTGAGAGCGGCGATCGGGGGGGGGGGGGCCCAGGGCAGAAAGCTGGACACAGGGGGGCAGAAAGCTGGACACAGGGGGGCACAAAGCTGGACACAGGGGGGCACAAAGCTGGACACTGGGGGGCAGAAAGCTGGACACAGGGGGGCAGAAAGCTGGACACAGGGGGGGCAGAAAGCTGGACACAGGGGGGCACAAAGCTGGACACAGGGGGGCAGAAGGGACATTGGGGCAGAACGCTGGACACGAGGGCAGAACGCTGGACATGGGGGCAGAATGCTGGACACGGGGGCAGAACGCTGGACACTGGGGCAGAACGCTGGACACTGGGGCAGAACGCTGGACACGGGGGCAGAACGCTGGACACTGGGGCAGAAAGCTGGACACTGGGGCAGAACGCTGGACACTGGGGCAGAACGCTGGACACTGGGGCAGAACGCTGGACACTGAGGCAGAAAGCTGGACACTGGGGCAGAACGCTGGACACTGGGGCAGAACGCTGGACACTGGGGCAGAACGCTGGACACGGGCAGAAAGCTGGACACAGGGGCAGAAAGCTGGACACAGGGGAAGAAAGCTGGACACTGGGGCAGAACGCTGGACATTGGGGCAGAACGCTGGACATTGGGGCAGAACGCTGGACATGGGGGCAGAACGCTGGACACGGGGGCAGAACGCTGGACACGGGGGCAGAACGCTGGACACAGGGGGGCAGAAAGCTGGACACAGGGGGGGCAGAAAGCTGGACAGGGGGGCAGAAGGGACATTGGGGCAGAACGCTGGACACGAGGGCAGAACGCTGGACACGGGGGCAGAATGCTGGACACAGGGGCAGAACGCTGGACACTGGGGCAGAACGCTGGACACGGGGGCAGAACGCTGGACACGGGGGCAGAACGCTGGACACGGGGGCAGAACGCTGGACACTGGGGCAGAAAGCTGGACACTGGGGCAGAACGCTGGACACTGGGGCAGAACGCTGGACACTGGGGCAGAACGCTGGACACTGAGGCAGAAAGCTGGACACTGGGGCAGAACGCTGGACACTGGGGCAGAACGCTGGACACTGGGGCAGAACGCTGGACACGGGCAGAAAGCTGGACACAGGGGCAGAAAGCTGGACACAGGGGCAGAAAGCTGGACACTGGGGCAGAACGCTGGACATTGGGGCAGAACGCTGGACATTGGGGCAGAACGCTGGACACGGGGGCAGAACGCTGGACACGGGGGCAGAACGCTGGACACGGGGGCAGAACGCTGGACACAGGGGGGCAGAAAGCTGGACACAGGGGGGGCAGAAAGCTGGACACAGGGGGGCAGAAAGCTGGACACAGGGGGGCAGAAGGGACATTGGGGCAGAACGCTGGACACGAGGGCAGAACGCTGGACACGGGGGCAGAACGCTGGACACGGGGGCAGAACGCTGGACACTGGGGCAGAACGCTGGACACTGGGGCAGAACGCTGGACACGGGGGCAGAACGCTGGACACGGGGGCAGAACGCTGGACACGGGGGCAGAACGCTGGACACGGGCAGAAAGCTGGACACTGGGGCAGAACGCTGGACACTGAGGCAGAAAGCTGGACACTGGGGCAGAACGCTGGACACTGGGGCAGAACGCTGGACACGGGCAGAAAGCTGGACACAGGGGCAGAAAGCTGGACACTGGGGCAGAACGCTGGACACTGGGGCAGAACGCTGGACATTGGGGCAGAACGCTGGACATTGGGGCAGAACGCTGGACACGGGGGCAGAACGCTGGACACGGGGGCAGAACGCTGGACACGGGGGCAGAACGCTGGACACGGGGGCAGAACGCTGGAAACTGGGGCAGAACGCTGGACACTGGGGCAGAAAGCTGGACACGGGCAGAAAGCTGGACACAGGGGCAGAAAGCTGGACACGGGCAGAAAGCTGGACACAGGGGCAGAAAGCTGGACACAGGGGCAGAATGCTTGACACAGGGGCAGAATGGAGAAACGGGGCATGATTGGAGACACGGGGCAGGATGACAGACATGGCGTCATGACTGGAGACAGTGGAGGCAGGATTGGAGACAGATGGGGCAGGATCATGGGGCAGGATGGATACGATGGAGACAGATGGGGCAGGATGGGAAGATCATATGGGGCAGGATGGATACTCATGAGGGCAGGATGGGAGAACATATGGCTGGAGCCAGGAATGAGACACACGGGGGCCAGGATGGCGAATATTATTACCACAGGGGCTAATTAAGGGATATTATTACTGCAGGGATGTATTTATTTTATTTTTTGAGTATACTGTTTTAAATGGCGGGGCGGTCCTATTACTGTGTAGATTGACACTATGTCGCCTTCTTCATGTGGTGTAATGTAGAAGTTGGGAAAATTAAGTAATGTGTTCTGCAAGTGGAACTCGTGATAACTGTGTTATTTCCTGCAGAGACGAGTCCTGGCTGGATGAAGTGATGGCGGTCTGTGCGGGATGAAAGATGAAGGACTTCACTTAGAGACGTCACTGGTGAGTCAGTGTGTTACCTATACACTGTATACTATATACTGAGGTCCTGTGTATGTCACCGGTGATCACTGTATTACCTATACACAGACGCTGCATACTAAGTACAGATCTCCTGTGTATAATGGCACTTAGGGCTTGTTTCCACATGCGAGAAACACGTCCGTGTCTCGCATGTGGGAACCAAGTTCTGGCGTCGGCACTCCAGAGCGGAGTGTGCGGCCACATAGGAACACATGGAGCTGCACAGCTCCGCTCCAATGTGCCGACGCCAGAACTTACGCTGGGTGTGCCTGCTTGTATGTACCACTTTAAGTAGTAAATGCTTTAGTTCCCTATGGGTCTGAGCCTCTCTTTTTTGTTCATTTTCTGTAAGACCAACACTTTTAAAAGGGCCACTGACAGATACAATTGCTCCAGCGGTCACTTAGTACACAAAGGAGTGTTCCTCTCTGCTGCACTAAGCCACCGCTGGACCTAAACAATAATTCGCTGTAAAATAATAAAATAGATAATTGACATAACTGACAATGCGTTGTGTGACATGTCCAACATTCCAGCTTCTTTCTTCTGCGAATGCCTCAAAGCTGGCATTCTCTCAACATCAGGTGGGAAGAATGCCAGCTTCCAGTCATGCGCAGGAAAAAGAAGAAGCCAGACTGCTGGACTGATGTCATGCATCGCAAGCTCACAATGTAAGTTATTTATTTAATTTTTTTACTGCTAATTACCATTGTTTCAGTCCAGTTGTGGCTTTATACAGCAGGGAGGAGCATTCCTTGCTGTACTAAGTGAACATTGGAGCGATTGATCTGTCAATGGCCCTTTAAACATATTGTACGGCTCTCGCGGAATTATATTTCAAAATATGTGGCGTTTACGGCTCTCTTAGCCAAAAAGGTTCCTGACCCCTGCACTAAGGGGAATTGATGCTACACCATTGGCTACGAATAAACCTCAGTACTGGACACAAGTGACCATGTGCATGACTCCTGTTCATCAGGAGTTGATTCGCTTTCTTGTATTGCATAATTTGCATGATGTTGTTGTGTTGGGCCTGCCATGGTTGCAGACTCATAATCCAGTCCTGGATTGGAAAGCAATGTCTGTGTCAAGTTGGGGTTGTCAGGGAATTCATGGCGACGCTCCTGTGGTGTCAATTGCTTCATCCACTCCTTCTGAGGTCCCTGTGTTTTTGTCAGATTACCAGGATGTATTTGATGAGCCCAAACTCAGTTCTCTACCTCCTCATAGGGATTGTGATTGTGCTATAAATTTGATTCCTGGTAGTAAGTTTCCTAAGGGACGACTTTTCAATTTGTCAGTGCCGGAGCATGCTGCTATGCGGAGTTATATAAAAGAGTCTTTGGAGAAAGGACTTATTCGCCCCTCCTCCTCCCCTCTTGGTGCGGGGTTCTTTTTTGTGGCTAAGGGTACTGTCACACAGTGCAATTTTGATCGCTACGACGGCACGATCCGTGACGTCGCAGCGATCGTATGATTATCGCTCCAGCGTCGTAGACTGCGGTCACACGTTGCAATCACGGCGCTGGAGCGATGCCGAAGTCCCCGGGTAACCAGGGTAAACATCGGGTTACTAAGCGCAGGGCCGCGCTTAGTAACCCGATGTTTACCCTGGTTACCAGCGTAAACGTAAAAAAAACAAACAGTACATACTTACATTCCGGTGTCTGTCCCCCGGCGTTCTGCTTCTCTCCACTGTGTAAGCGCCATAGCCGGAAAGCACAGCAGTGACGTCAGACGTCACCACTGCGCTCGCTTTCCGGCCGGCAGGCGCTCACAGTGCAGAGAAGCTGAGACGCCGGACAGACACCGGAATGTGAGTATGTACTGTTTGTTTTTTTTACGTTTACGCTGGTAACCAGGGTAAACATCGGGTTACTAAGCGCGGCCCTGCGCTTAGTTACCCGATGTTTACCCTGGTTACAAGCGAACACATCGCTGGATCGCTGTCACACACAACGATCCAGCGATGTCAGCGGGTGATCAAGCGACGAAAGAAAGTTCCAAACGATCTGCTACGACGTACGATTCTCAGCAGGGTCCCTGATCGCTGCTGCGTGTCAGATACTGCGATATCGTAACGATATCGCTAGAACGTCACGAATCGTACCGTCGTAGCGATCAAAATTGCACTGTGTGACAGTACCCTTAGAAGGATGGTTCCTTGAGACCTTGTATTGATTATCGCCTTCTAAACAAAATCACGGTCAAATTTCAGTATCCTTTGCCATTGTTATCTGATCTGTTTGCTCGCATTAGGGGGTCTAGTTGGTTCACCAAGATAGATCTTCGTGGTGCGTATAACCTTGTGCGTATTAAGCAGGGTGATGAATGGAAAACTGCATTTAATACGCCCGAAGGCCATTTTGAGTACTTGGTGATGCCTTTTGGACTTTCTAACGCTCCTTCTGTCTTTCAGTCCTTTATGCACGACATCTTCCGCGAATATCTGGATAAATTTATGATTGTGTATCTGGATGATATTCTGGTTTTTTCGGATGATTGGGAGTCCCATGTTAAGCAGGTCAGGATGGTGTTTCAGGTCCTGCGTGCCAATGCTTTATTTGTGAAGGGCTCAAAATGTCTTTTTGGAGTCCAGAAGGTCTCTTTTTTGGGTTTCATTTTTTCTCCTTCTGCTATTGAGATGGACCCAGTCAAGGTTCAGGCTATTCATGACTGGACTCAGCCTACATCTGTTAAGAGTCTTCAGAAGTTCTTGGGTTTTGCTAATTTTTACCGTCGCTTCATCGCTAATTTTTCTGGTGTTGTTAAGCCATTGACGGATTTGACCAAGAAGGGTTCTGATGTTACTAATTGGTCTCCTGCGGCTGTGGAGGCCTTTCGGGAGCTGAAGCGCCGGTTTTCTTCGGCTCCGGTCTTATGTCAGCCAGACGTCTCCCTTCCTTTCCAGGTCGAGGTTGATGCTTCTGAGATTGGAGCGGGGGCTGTTTTGTCGCAGAGAAGCTCTGATGGCTCTGTGATGAAGCCATGTGCTTTCTTTTCAAGAAAGTTTTCGCCTGCCGAGCGGAATTATGATGTTGGTAATCGGGAGTTGTTGGCTATGAAGTGGGCATTTGAGGAGTGGCGACATTGGCTCGAGGGAGCTAAGCATCGTGTGGTGGTCTTGACTGATCACAAGAATTTGATTTATCTCGAGTCGGCCAAGCGGCTGAATCCTAGACAGGCTCGTTGGTCGTTGTTTTTCTCTCGTTTTGATTTCGTGGTCTCATACCTGCCTGGTTCGAAGAATGTGAAGGCTGATACTCTTTCTAGGAGTTTTTTGCCTGACTCTCCTGGTGATTCAGAGCCAGCTGGTATCCTCGGAGAAGGGGTGATTTTGTCTGCCATCTCCCCAGATTTGCGACGAGTGCTGCAGGAGTTTCAGGCGGATAGACCTGACCGTTGTCCACAGGAGAGACTGTTTGTCCCGGATAGATGGACCAGCAGAGTTACTTCCGAGGTTCATTCTTCGGTGTTGGCAGGCCATCCTGGGATTTTTGGTACCAGAGATTTGGTGGCTAGGTCCTTCTGGTGGCCTTCCTTGTCGCGGGATGTGCGTTCCTTTGTGCAGTCTTGTGGAATTTGTGCTCGGGCTAAGCCTTGCTGTTCTCGTGCCAGTGGCTTGTTGTTGCCTTTGCCTGTCCCGATGAGGCCTTGGACGCACATTTCCATGGATTTTATTTCAGATCTCCCTGTCTCTCAGAGAATGTCGGTCATTTGGGTGGTGTGTGATCGTTTTTCTAAAATGGTCCATTTGGTGCCCTTGCCTAAGTTGCCTTCCTCCTCCGAGTTGGTTCCTCTGTTTTTTCATAATGTGTTCCATCGGTCGTTGTTGCGGAGGTATGTGGTGCCTGTGGTTCCTTCAGTTGAGCCTCCTGCCCCTGTGCTGGTTGAGGGAGAATTGGAATACGTGGTGGAGAAGATCTTGGATTCTCGTATTTCTAGACGGAGGCTTCAGTATTTGGTTAAGTGGAAAGGCTATGGTCAGGAGGATAATTCCTGGGTTGTCGCCTCTGATGTTCATGCGGCCGATTTGGTTCGTGCCTTCCATGTGGCTCACCCTGATCGCCCTGGGGGTTTTGATGAGGGTTCGGTGACCCCTCCTCAAGGGGGGGTACTGTTGTGAACTCCGTTTTCAGGCTCCCTCTTGTGGTCACAGATGGTATTGTGTGACTTTGGTTTTTTGGCTCCCCCTGGTGGTTTGGTTTATTATCCTGCGGGTCTGCTGGATCAGCTGCCTCGTTATTCACCAGCGAGGCTCCTATTTAGCTCTGCTTCACTTTCACTTGTTGCCGGCTGTCAATGTATTCAGTGCTATTCTGATTACTCCTGATTATTTCGTTTTCTGCCTCTTCAGGATAAGCTAAGTTCTGTTTGAATATTTTTTGCTCATCTGCCTGCAATATGATTTCTGTGTATGATGTGTCTAGTCCAGCTTGCTAACATGTGATTTCTTTTTTCTGGTAAGCTCTGGGGTACGGAGTTGCTTCCCCCGCACCGTTAGTTGGTGCGGGGGCTCGAGCAATCTCTGCGTGGATATTTTGAATAGGGTTTTTTATTGACCGCACAGTTTCCTTCCTATTTTCTGCTATCTAGTATTAGCGGGCCTCATTTGCTAAATCTGATTTCATCTCTGCGTTTGTGCTTTCCCCTTAACTCACCGTTAATATTTGTGGGGGGCTATTCTATATCTTTGGGGTCTTCCACTAAGGCAAGTGAGGACTTACTTTCCCTCCAGGAATAGTCAGTTTCTCAGGCCGTGACGAGACGTCTAGGATTTTTTAGGTAACGTTCCACGGCTGCCTATAGTTGTTTGCGGATAGGATCAGGTTGCGGTCAATCTAGTTACCACTTCCCCAGAGCTAGTAGTCTGTTCAGTTACTTAGCTAGTCCGACCTGCGATCCTTGCCACTAGGATCATAACAATATCCCACCGCTACACGGGAGTGGGAAGAGAGTGGCCAAGTGCCAGAATAGGCGTATCTTCCAGATGTGCCTTTTCTGGGGTGGCTGGGGGCAGATGATTGTAGCCAGGGGGGGCCAATAACCATGGACCCTCTCCTGGCTATTAATATCTGCCCTCAGTCACTGGCTTTACCACTCTGGCGGAGAAAATTGCACGGGAGCCCACGCCAATTTTTTTCGCCATTTAACCCTTTATTTGCGCAGCTACAGCGCCCACATTTTGCACATACACACTACTAACATTAGTAGTGTGGAATATGCAAAATAAAAGGGGATATGAGATGGTTTACTGTATGTAATCATGTCTCATATCATGTCGGGTTTAGGCAGGAGAAATGAAAAGCCGGCAATTGAATTACCGACTTTTCACTAACACCGCTGCGTATTTCTCGCAAGTCACACTGCTGGTCCGTGTGTAATCCATATTTTTCTCGCCCCCCATAGACTTTCATTGGCGATTTATTTACGCAATACGGTGACAAACGCAGCATGCTGCGATTTTGTACGGCCGTAGAAAGCCGTATAATACGGATCAGTAAAATACGGCTGATAGGAGCTGGGAAATAGGGAATCATTGTGCCGTGTGTTATGCGTATTTTACGGATGTATTTTCTGCGCTCATACGTCCGTAAAACTCGCCAGTGTGACGCCGGCCTCTGACGAAGCGGCACCTCTCCCTACACTCAGATCAGCAGCAGTAAGATGGCGGTCGGCGGGAACGCCCCTTTATAGCACCTGTGACGCCGCAGAGAGCAAGCCAATCACTGCAATGCCCTTCTCTAAGATGGTGGGGACTGAGATCTATGTCATCACGCTGCCCACACTCTGCGTCCACCTTCATTGGCTGAGAAATGGCGCTTTTAGCGTCACGCGACTTTGGCGCGAAAGTCGCGTACCGCGTGGCCGACCCCACACAGGGATCGGGTCGGGTTTCATGAAACCCGACTTTTCAAAAAGTCGGCGACTTATGAAAATGACCGATCCATTTCGCTCAACCCTAGTGATAACCACTACACTACAGAAACAGAACGAAAAAGGTTACTGTGGTCACGGCAAGGAATAAAGATCAAGGACTGAAAGTCAAAATGCATTGTCTTCAAAGAGTAGTACTGTGTTTCTGCCCAGTTTAGAACTGAGGCGTGTGTGAGGCGAATGTGATAACCACAACTGACAGGACACGGCTGACAGGAGACGGCTGACAAGACACGGCTGACAGGACACGACTGACCAAGGACACGACTGACAGGACACTACTGACCAAGGACACGGCTGACAGGACACGGCTGACAGGACACGACTGACAGGACACGGCTGACAGGACACGACTGACCAAGGACACGACTGACAGGACACGACTGACCAAGGACACGGCTGACAGGACACGGCTGACAGGACACGACTGACAGGACACGACTGACCAAGGACACGGCTGACAGGACACGGCTGACAGGACACGGCTGTCAGGTCAAGGCTGACAGGACACGGCTGACAGGACACGACTGACCAAGGACACGGCTGACAGGACACGGCTGACGGGACACGGCTGACCAAGGACACGGCTGACGGGACACGGCTGACGGGACACGGCTGACCAAGGACACGGCTGACAGGACACGGCTGACAGGACACGGCTGACAGGACACGGCTGACAGGACAAGACAGACGGGACACGGCTGACAGGACACGGCTGACAGGACAAGACAGACGGGACACGGCTGACAGGACACGACTGACAGGACACGACTGACGGGACACGGCTGACGGGACACGGCTGACAGGACACGACTGACCAAGGACACGACTGACCAAGGACACGACTGACCAAGGACACGGCTGACGGGACACGGCTGACAGGACACGACTGACAGGACAAGACAGACGGGACACGGCTGACAGGACACGGCTGACAGGACACGGCTGACAGGACACGGCTGACAGGACAAGGCTGACAGGACACGGCTGACAGGACACGGCTGACAGGACACGACTGACAGGACAAGACAGACGGGACACGGCTGACAGGACACGGCTGACGGGACACGGCTGACGGGACACGGCTGACGGGACACGGCTGACAGGACAAGGCTGACAGGACACGGCTGACAGGACAAGACAGACGGGACACGGCTGACGGGACACGGCTGACAGGACACGGCTGACAGGACACGGCTGACAGGACACGGCTGACAGGACAAGACAGACGGGACACGGCTGACAGGACACGGCTGACAGGACACGGCTGACAGGACAAGACAGACGGGACACGGCTGACAGGACACGGCTGACGGGACACGGCTGACAGAACACAAC
The DNA here is from genome assembly GCF_051348905.1 of Ranitomeya variabilis. Classification (NCBI taxonomy): domain Eukaryota; kingdom Metazoa; phylum Chordata; class Amphibia; order Anura; family Dendrobatidae; genus Ranitomeya; species Ranitomeya variabilis. Next base: position 1,105,456,073 of record NC_135233.1, read on the forward strand.
TGACAGGACACTCCCCGCGGGCCTCACAGACAGCTGGAACACTAGTTGTCATGACACCTCCACAAGCCTGAGGCACAGCTCCATAGCAACCGATGTGCAACGTCTGCGTCATGTGACCTTACGCTAGCCCCGCCCTCCAGGCGTCATGTGACCTGCCCCTCTCCCATGCACAGTCTCCCGGCTGACGTGGCGTAGTCGCACGTCCAGCTCCGCAGTCGCCTCTCAGTCAGGGTAACGGCCAATCAGAGCGGAAGACGTCACCACTATCATGGTAGAGGCGGGGCTGGAGCTCCCGGAAGTGACGCGGGCCGTGAGCGCAGGGATCAGACATGGCCTCCGGAGCTGCCGGGGACGGCAAATGGAAAGTGGTCGGGAAGAGCAAGAAGAATGGGGACCGGAGGAGAGCGCTGGGCGAGAGCAACCTGCCTCCGACCGTGGCCGCCATCACCGCGGGGGGTGAGCTGTCCCCGAGAACTACACGTCCCAGCATTCCCCGGGGCACCAGCGCTGAGAGCTCTCCAGAGTGCGCAGAGGATGGTGGGAGGGAGTAACCACAAGTCCCAACCTCCCCTGAGTTCCTGGAACTATGACAGGAGACAGCAGTGTTATGTGGGGAGGCTGGGACTTGTGGTTCCTCAGCACCTGGGATGCGATGACTGCTCTGCAGGTGCAGCGGGCGGTGACAGCGGAGTGCGGTGAGGACTAGAAGTCCCAGCACGGAGCGGACGGTGACAGCAGAGTGTGGTGCGGACTAGAAGTCCCAGCACGGAGCGGACGGTGACAGCGGAGTGCGGTGCGGACTAGAAGTCCCAGCACGGAGCGGACGGTGACAGCAGAGTGCGGTGAGGACTAGAAGTCCCAGCACGGAGCGGACGGTGACGGCAGAGTGCGGTGAGGACTAGAAGTCCCAGCACGGAGCGGGCGGTGACGGCAGAGTGCGGTGAGGACTAGAAGTCCCAGCACGGAGCGGGCGGTGACGGCGGAGTGCGGTGAGGACTAGAAGTCCCAGCACGGAGCGGGCGGTGACAGCGGAGTGCGGTGCGGACTAGAAGTCCCAGCACGGAGCGGACGGTGACAGCAGAGTGCGGTGAGGACTAGAAGTCCCAGCACGGAGCGGACGGTGACGGCAGAGTGCGGTGAGGACTAGAAGTCCCAGCACGGAGCGGGCGGTGACGGCAGAGTGCGGTGAGGACTAGAAGTCCCAGCACGGAGCGGGCGGTGACGGCGGAGTGCGGTGAGGACTAGAAGTCCCAGCACGGAGCGGGCGGTGACGGCGGAGTGCGGTGAGGACTAGAAGTCCCAGCACGGAGCGGGCGGTGACGGCGGAGTGCGGTGAGGACTAGAAGTCCCAGCACGGAGCGGACGGTGACGGCAGAGTGCGGTGAGGACTAGAAGTCCCAGCACGGAGCGGGCGGTGACGGCCGAGTGCGGTGAGGACTAGAAGTCCCAGCACGGAGCGGACGGTGACAGCAGAGTGCGGTGAGGACTAGAAGTCCCAGCACGGAGCGGACGGTGACAGCAGAGTGCGGTGAGGACTAGAAGTCCCAGCACGGAGCGGACGGTGACGGCCGAGTGCGGTGAGGACTAGAAGTCCCAGCACGGAGCGGACGGTGACGGCCGAGTGCGGTGAGGACTAGAAGTCCCAGCACGGAGCGGGCGGTGACGGCGGAGTGCGGTGAGGACTAGAAGTCCCAGCACGGAGCGGACGGTGACAGCAGAGTGCGGTGAGGACTAGAAGTCCCAGCACGGAGGTGACGGCAGAGTGCGGTGAGGACTAGAAGTCCCAGCACGGAGCGGACGGTGACGGCGGAGTGCGGTGAGGACTAGAAGTCCCAGCACGGAGCGGACGGTGACGGCGGAGTGTGGTGAGGACTAGAAGTCCCAGCACGGAGCAGACGGTGACGGCGGAGTGCGGTGAGCACTAGAAGTCCCAGCACGGAGCGGACGGTGACGGCGGAGTGCGGTGAGGACTAGAAGTCCCAGCACGGAGCGGACGGTGACGTGCGGTGAGGACTAGAAGTCCCAGCACGGAGCGGATGGTGGAGTGCGGAGAGGACTAGAAGTCCCAGCACGGAGCCGCTGAGTCCTGGCTGGGGGAGGGGTGGTCTCCTCCGTGCGCTGACCACGGTTCCTCTCTTGCAGTCCTCGTGCAGCCGTCGCTCTATGAACAAGGATTCGAGAAGATAATGAAGAAGCAGCAGCAGCAGGACAAGGAGCAGAACAAGGAGCAGGTTCCCCCGCGCAGCAGCGCCGAGCCCCCGAAGAAGCCGCCGAGCAAGAGCTCCAAGAAGACTTCTCTGGGGGGCAGCACCTCGTCAGCTCTGAAGAAACGGGCCACACTGGAGGAGGCGCTGCGGGCGGTGAGTGACCCACACAGGGCGGCGCCAGTCCCCTCCAGAGCTGCACTCACTATTCTGCTGTTACATCATGCCCTATGCTCCAGTCCCCTCCAGAGCCGCACTCACTATTCTGCTGTTACATCATGCCCTATGCTCCAGTCCCCTCCAGAGCCGCACTCACTATTCTGCTGTTACATCATGCCCTATGCTCCAGTCCCCTCCAGAGCCGCACTCACTATTCTGCTGTTACTTCATGTCTTATCCTCCAGTCACCTCCAGAGCTGCACTCACTATTCAGCTGTTACTTCATGTCCTATGCTCCAGTCACCTCCAGAGCTGCAGTCACTATTCTGATTACATCGTGTCTCATCCTTCAGTCACCTCCAGAGCTGCACTCACTATTCTGCTGTTACTTCATGTCATCCTCCAGTCCCCTCCAGAGCTGCACTCACTATTCTGCTGTTACTTCATGTCATCCTCCAGTCCCCTCCAGAGCTGCACTCACTATTCTGCTGTTACTTCATGTCCTATGCTCCAGTCACCTCCAGTGCTGCAGTCACTATTCTGATTACATCGTGTCTCATCCTTCAGTCACCTCCAGAGCTGCACTCACTATTCTGCTGTTACTTCATGTCATCCTCCAGTCCCCTCCAGAGCTGCACTCACTATTATGCTGTTACTTCATGTCATCCTCCAGTCCCCTCCAGAGCTGCACTCACTATTCTGCTGTTACTTCATGTCATCCTCCAGTCCCCTCCAGAGCTGCACTCACTATTCTGCTGTTACTTCATGTCATCCTCCAGTCCCCTCCAGAGCTGCACTCACTATTCTGCTGTTACTCCATGCCCTATGCTCCAGTCACCTCCAGAGCTGCACTCACTATTCTGTTGGTAGTTAGTGTTCACATACTCTGATGATGCGTGCAATGCATTATGGGATCTTTCCGGCTGACAGCAGACTTGAGTTCTGTTCTAGGAGTATTGTGTTTGATAGGCGCTCTTTGCTCGGCTGGTGGGCACTTTCTGCTGTCTGCTCGGCGGTGGGGGGCCGCTCTCTGCTCTGCGGGGGGGGGGGGGGGGCGCTTTCTGCTCTCTGCTCGGCGGGGGAGCCACTCTCTGCTCGGCAGGGGGGGGCCCTCTCTGCTCGGCCGGGGGGGGGGGCGCTCTCTGCTCGGCCGAAGGGGGGGGGCGCTCTCTGCTCGGCTGGGGGGGGGGCGCTCTCTGCTCGGCGGGGGGCCGCTGTGACCCGCTCCTGCTGCTTCCTCTCCAGCTGGACCTGGCGGAGCTGCAGATGGAGATGGAGAAGAGTCAGACCTTGTTTCCTGAGAACCCGCAGATCTGGGTGAAGGACCTGGTGGGCTACCTGAACGACAAGCTGCAGACCCCCAAGAACGAGCCGGTGCCGAGCCACCAATCCCACGGTAAGTGGTGTGACAGCTGGGTGCGGTGTGACAGCTGTTTGTGCTGCGGAGCGGGGTTCATGGTGTCGTCCTCTCCTCAGATTACCCCTACTGCCTGGTGAGCCGGGAGCTGAGGGGCGTCATCCGCACGCTGCTCCTGAGGGCGCCCGCCGAGATGGAGGCCTTCCTGGACTACTGCATATTCACCATGCTGCAGGAGGTGGACAAACCCGCAGGTGACGCGCCTGACTGCCGTGTGTGTGTGGAGGGGGTCCGGCGTGTGGATAAGGGGAGGGTGGTCTGACGTGCAGATGGTTGGGGGAACGGGTCGGTCTGGCAGGGGTCTATGTGGCGGGGGCCCATTGGGGTCTATCTGGCTGGGGGTCGGTCTGGCGGGGGCCCGGCTCTGGTCGGTCTAGTGGGGGTCTATCTGGCGGGGCCCGGTGCTGGTCGGTCTGGCGGGGGTCTATGTGGTGGGGGCCCATTGGGGTCTATCTGGCGGGGGCCCGGTAGGGGTTGGTCTTGTGGGGGTCTATCTGGCGGGGGCCCGGTGCTGGTCGGTCTGGTGGGGGTCTATGTGGTGGGGGCCCATTGGGGTCTATCTGGCTGGGGCCCGGTGGGGGTCGGTCTGGCGAGGATGTATCTGGCGGGGGCCCGGCTCTGGTCGGTCTAGTGGGGGTCTATCTGGCGGGGCCCGGTGCTGGTCGGTCTGGCGGGGGTCTATGTGGCGGGTGCCCATTGGGGTCTATCTGGCGGGGGCCCGGTAGGGGTTGGTCTTGTGGGGGTCTATCTGGCGGGGGCCCGGCGCTGGTCGGTCTTGTGGGGGTCTATCTGGCGGGGGTCGGCGCTGGTCGGTCTAGCGGGGGTCTATCTGGCGGGGGTCGGCGCTGGTCGGTCTTGTGGGGGTCTATCTGGCGGGGGCCCAGTGCTGGTCGGTCTGGCGGGGGCCCATTGGGGTCTATCTGGCGGGGGCCCGGTAGGGGTTGGTCTTGTGGGGGTCTATCTGGCGGGGGCCCGGCGCTGGTCGGTCTAGCGGGGGTCTATCTGGCGGGGGTCAGCCCTGGTCGGTCTTGTGGGGGTCTATCTGGCGGGGGCCCGGTGCTGGTCGGTCTGGCGGGGGTCTATCTGGCGGGGGCCCGGCCAGCGCTTCTTCTGTACGGCTGTGTATGGCACCACTGTGTGAGCGGGAGGTGTGTGGCTGCTGGTGCTTGCAGATTGGTTAGTGACTTGTGTCCTCTCTTCCGCCCTCAGGGGAGTCCGTCCACGGCTTCCGGATCTGTATCCAGGCCATTCTACTGGACAAGCCCAAAACCGTCACCGTTAACCTAAAGAAGGTAACTGAGCAGGGGGCGGGGCTATCTGTCCTTGTCGGAGGTGGGCGGGGCCGGTCCCGTGCGGACCTCTTACTTATCGCAGCTGGGGGTTTGTCACCGTCGTACCCGGTTGGGTTGTGTTCGTCTCTGCACTGATACATTGTAACAAACTATCAGAACAGAGATCTTCAGCTCACTGAGGATTGGGCGCAGTTGTAACAAACCCTCAGCTGCGGAGGCCGGCAGAACACTTATTGAGCTTGTCCTTTTTCTTCGTCCCTTGGTGCAGCCGCGCTGTGCTCCCCATCCCCAGGTCCAGCGCGGTGTCTGGTATTGCCTGCGGTGCTGATATTACGCTGACAGTTCAGCAGCCAATCAGTGAGCTCAGGAGGTGTGGAGGGGGTGTTCTCTCTGCTGAGCTCATTGATTGGCTGTTGACGTGGCAAAGAGCCCGCTCCGGACCAGGGGAGGGGGAGCGGTTGTCAGATTATCACACACTGCATCCAGGGATGAAGATTTTCTAACCCCTTTAATCCTGGCTGGATGATTGTCTCCTCCGTGTGTCGGGGCCAATGTGCACTAACAGTCCCAGCATGGTGCGGGTGCTCGCTCCGTGGTTCACGTCCTCCATGCAGCGGCCGGAGCTTTCTGCCTGTGAAACGCTGTGATCTCCGTCTTCTCTACCCCAGAGCCGCAGGTGGCAGGTGACGTCCCGTCATCCTCAGCGCGGCTCCGCTACCCCGTCACTTTAACATCATGAATCTTTGCTGCAGTACCAGACACAACCTGTGCACTGTGGTGGCGCTGTCTCTGAGGTGAGGATTTAATGTGTCGCCCCTCTTTCCATCTCTCCTCAGTACCTGGAGATGCTGCGGGCTCAGCAGAACCGGCCGGCGCGCTGTCTTGCCATGATGTGGGCTGTGGGGCAGGCGGGATACGCGGATCTAACAGAGGGACTGAAAGGTGGGTGCACCGTGCGTGGGAGAGTGGCGCAGCACAGAGCGAGGAGAGGGAGAGCAGCACAGAGCAAGGAGAGGGAGAGCAGCACAGCGAGGAGGGGGAGAGCGTCGCAGCACAGCGAGGAGGGGGAGAGCGTCGCAGCACAGCGAGGAGGAGGAGAGGGAGAGCAGCACAGCGAGGAGGGGGAGAGCGTCGCAGCACAGCGAGGAGGGGGAGAGCGTCGCAGCACAGCGAGGAGGGGGAGAGCGTCGCAGCACAGCGAGGAGGGGGAGAGCGTCGCAGCACAGCGAGGAGGGGGAGAGCGTCGCAGCACAGCGAGGAGGGGGAGAGCGTCGCAGCACAGCGAGGAGGGGGAGAGCGTCGCAGCACAGCGAGGAGGGGGAGAGCGTCGCAGCACAGCGAGGAGGGGGAGAGCGTCGCAGCACAGCGAGGAGGGGGAGAGCGTCGCAGCACGGAGCGAGGAGGGGGAGAGCGTCGCAGCACGGAGCGAGGAGGGGGAGAGCGTCGCAGCACGGAGCGAGGAGAGGGAGAGCGGCGCAGCACAGAGCGAGGAGAGCAGCACAGCAAGGAGGAGGAGAGCAGCGCAACACAGCGAGGAGAGCAGCGCAACACAGGGAGGAGAGGGAGAGGGAAGCAGCACGGAGCGAGGAGAGCAGCGCAGCACGGAGCGAGGAGGGCGGCGCAGCACAGAGCGAGGAGAGTGAGAGTGGCGCAGCACAGCGAGGAGGGGAGCAGCACAGCGAGGAGAGGGATAGCGGCGCAGCATGGAGTGGGGCGGTTTGGAGTGTTGTACGGAGGGTTGCAGCACGGAGCGGGCAGGTTTCGAGTGCTGTACGGAGGGGCGCAGCACGGAGTGTATATAGCGGGCTGGGGTCGCAGGGCGGGGGTGTCGTCGCCCGCTGCCTCATACTCGGACTCACGCTGGTCTCCTCCTTGCAGTCTGGCTCGGCTTCATGCTGCCCGTGCTCGGGATCAAGACGCTCTCACCCTACGCCATATCCTACCTGGACCGGCTCCTGCTGTGAGTGACGCCACCTGCTGGGGGTTGTCTGGGCATGCTGGGAGTTGTAGTCCGTTGCGAGGATGGTATATTTCCGCTATGCCGCTGTCGGGGGGCGGCAGGGGTCGGTGCAGTGTGTCGCAGTGCTGTGATATCTCGCGGTTTCCCCCCAGATTGCACTCTAATCTAACCAAGGGGTTCGGGATGATCGGCCCCAAGGATTTCTTCCCGCTCTTGGACTTCGCCTTCATGCCAAACAACTCGCTGTCCGCCAGGTATGAGACTACAGAGCTGCGGGGGATGGGCTCCTGATGGCAGATGCCCCCTGCTGGTCCGGTGTGGGACTTGCAGAGGTTTGCTGGCGTCACCTCTCCGTGAAAGCCGTGCAGCCGACTGACCGGAGGGTAGAATGTGAGGAAATGTTGGAAATATGCTTGCATCTTCGGCTGTGAATGCAGCATAGGGAGCTCTCATCCTGGTGTCGGGGCCGGGGGTCCCGTGCTCTCACACTCCCTATTATATTGCAGCCAGCAGGAGCAGCTCCGAGACTTGTACCCTCGGCTGAAGGTGCTGGCGTTTGGAGCGACCCCCGAGAGCACGCTGCACACGTACTTCCCTTCCTTCTTGTCCAGAGCGACGCCGAACTGCCCCGAAGTCATGAAGAAAGAGGTACGTGGCCGAGTCAGCAGTATGAGCTCAGCAGTGAGAGCGTCGGGCAGCAGTGTGAGCTCAGCAGTGAGGGCGTCATGAGGCAGTGTGAGCGCAGCAGTGAGGGCGTCCTGTGGCAGTGTGAGCCCAGCAGTGAGGGCGTCCTGAGGCAGTGTGAGTGCAGCAGTGAGGGCGTCGGGCAGCAGTGTGAGCGCAGCAGTGAGGCCGTCGGGCGGCAGTGTGAGCTCAGCAGTGAGGCCGTCGGGTGGCAGTGTGAGCCCAGCAGTGAGGGCGTCCTGAGGCAGTGTGAGTGCAGCAGTGAGGCCGTCGGGCGACAGTGTGAGCTCAGCAGTGAGGCCGTCGGGTGGCAGTGTGAGCTCAGCAGTGAGGCCGTCGGGCGGCAGTGTGAGCTCAGCAGTGAGGCCGACGGGCGGCAGTGTGAGCTCAGCAGTGAGGGCGTCGGGCAGCAGTGTGAGCGCAGCAGTGAGGCCGTCGGGCGGCAGTGTGAGCTCAGCAGTGAGGCCGTCGGGTGGCAGTGTGAGCCCAGCAGTGAGGGCGTCCTGAGGCAGTGTGAGTGCAGCAGTGAGGCCGTCGGGCGGCAGTGTGAGCTCAGCAGTGAGGCCGTCGGGCGGCAGTGTGAGTGCAGCAGTGAGGCCGTCGGGCGGCAGTGTGAGCTCAGCAGTGAGGCCGTCGGGCGGCAGTGTGAGCTCAGCAGTGAGGGCGTCGGGCGGCAGTGTGAGCTCAGCAGTGAGGGCGTCGGGCAGCAGTGTGAGCGCAGCAGTGAGGGCCTCCTGAGGCAGTGTGAGCGCAGCAGTGAGGACGTCAGGCGGCAGTGTGAGCGGAGCAGTGAGGGTTTCGGGCGGCAGTGAGCGCAGCAGTGAGGGTGTCGGGCAGCAGTGTGAGCACAGCAGTGAGGGCGTCGGGCAGCAGTGTGAGCGCCAAAGTGAGGACGTCGGGCGGCAGTGTGAGCGCAGCAGTGAGGGCGTCAGGCGACAGTGTGAGCGCAGCAGTGAGGATGTCGGGCAGCAGTGTGAGTGCAGCAGTGAGGGCGTCGGGCAGCAGTGTGAGTGCAGCAGTGAGGGCGTCGGGCAGCAGTGACAGCAGCTCCTCTTATGTTGCAGCTTCTCCGCAGTCTGTACGAGTGTCTGCACTTGGACCCACTCAGCTTCAGTGTGTGGAGGCAGCTGTACACCAAGCACCTGTCACAGTCCAGGTGAGTGTTCCACGCTGCAGAGGTCTGTTCATTCTAGGCACGATCCTTGGCCCGGGGTCACAGCTCGCTTACAATGCCGTGAATAAGTCTTCATACCCTCAGACCTTTTCCACATTTTTCACGTTACAGCCAGAAACTTTTATTGGGATTTTCTGTGAGTAACAAGTATTTGTGACGTGTAAAGGGAGTGATACAGGTATTTCTAATGCTTTTATAAAATTCTGATCTTTGTTCCGTGCATTAGTATTCAGGCCCCTGAGTCAGTACTATGCAGGACCACCTTTCCCTGCAGTCTTTGGGGTCTGTCTCTCCACCTTTCTCTGCAGTCTTTGGGGTCTGTCTCTCCAGCTTTCCCTGCAGTCTTTGGGGTCTGTCTCTCCAGCTTTGCACAACTAGAGGTGACATTTTGTCCCTTCTTCTTTGCCCTCTCGCTCAGTGACATTGGATGGAGACGTCTGTGATCCATAATTTCCGCATCTTGTCACAAATTCTCTGGAATTTGGGTCTGGACGGTGTCTGGGCCGCTCACACACAGGAATATGCCTGATCTGAACCCTCCATTGTAGCTCGGGCAGGATGTTGAGGGTCGTTCTTCTGCTGGAAGGTGAACCTACACCCCAGTCTCCAGCCTATAACAGGTTTTCCTCCAGGATTGCCCTGTATGTAGCTCCATCCATCTTCCCACCAACTCTGACCATCTTCCCTGCCCCTGCTGAATAAAGCCTCCCCACAGCAGGATGCTGCCACTACCATGTGTGACGGTGGGGATGGTGGTTTCAGGGTGATGTGCAGTGTTAGTTTACTCGGACTCCCATGACAGCACGACGAGAGAGGGGATCCGCCCATTAGGAACAGGAAACCTACAGATACAAAAGGGCAGCACCTCTCCCCTGCATCAGTTGGTTTCCTGTTCCTAAAGGGACGGGTGCCTACAGATTAAGAAAAGGAGCCCAGGCCGGCCGGACCGAATCTGGTAGCGGGGGGGTCTCCTACCTCGGCCGGTGCGGAGAACCCTGGAGACGCCACGGTGGTCCTGGCTGGACTGCACGCGGTGGCGTTCGCAGCAGGGAGCGGAGTCCGGAGGATTTCCTGCCTCCATCAGCGTCGGCGCCGGTAAGTATATCCATTGGTGGTGCAGCGGTGCGGTGAATGTGGGGTGCCGGCGTCAGGGCTGTCTGGGTGAACTCCCGGAGCGCTGCGGTCCGTTCCCGGCGTCCTGCACCGCTCTCAGCGTGTGCTGGAGCGTTTCCGGGTGCAGTGACGTGAGGGGGCGGAGTTAGCAGCCGCTTCCGGGTCGCCGGGTGTCTGCGCATGCGCAGTCGATCCAAGATGGCGGCGCCCATAGCATCCTGATGCCGGTTTTCTCCCACCTGGTTCCTGCCTCCCTGCGGTATCCTGAGCCAATGGGGCAGCGTCTGACCTATCTGCTGACCGGATCCAAGGGGGATTTAAGCAGGTGACAACTACAGAGCCCTGCTTTTGGTCGCAAATCATCATGAAGACTTCCAGAGATTCCTGAGGGTAGCTGTGTCAATGGGGGGACAAATTCGTCATTTCCAGTTTAGAGCTCTTCCCTTTGGCTTATCAGCGGCTCCTAGGGTGTTTACCAAGATAGTGGCCGAAGTCATGGCACACTTACGAGAGTCTGACATCTTAATTGTCCCCTATTTGGATGATTTCCTTATAGTTGGGAATTCAGCAGACCATTGCCTCTCTCAGCTACAGACAACCACAACCAAACTTGAGCATCTGGGGTGGATTGTGAATTATGAAAAATCCCGATTACAGCCCCAGAAAATACAGAGATTCTTAGGACTGTTGTTAAATTCAGAGACCCAACAGTGTTGTCTTCCGCCCGACAAGTTATTACACATCCAACAACAGGTGTCTAGAGCAACTGATAATCCATCCATGACACTTAGACAGGCTATGTCACTGTTAGGATCTCTAACCTCGTGCATTCCTGCTGTCCGGTGGGCCCAATTTCACACCAGACCCTTACAATCCGAGGTACTGGTTAATGACAGAATCTTGCAAGGCTCCTTGCAGAGTCAGATTACTTTGGGTCCAGAAGCACTGACATCTCTTAGATGGTGGCTAGTCACTGACAATTTATCGGCAGGAGTTCCCTGGGTGACACAGGCGACACGTATTGTAACGACAGACGCTAGCCCTTCAGGTTGGGGAGCACACATGGACGACATGATAGTTCAGGGTCTATGGGACCCCTTAACATCAGCCTCCTCCAACCAAAAAGAATTAATGGCGGTTGAACTGTCAGTTAAAAAATTACTCTCATATCTGCAGGGTCACCACGTCAAGATCCTCTCGGACAACCAGGTGGCAGTCGCGTACATAAATCACCAGGGTGGAACTCATTCCGAATCATTGATGAGGGTGACAGATCGTCTATTCCAGACTGCGGAAGACCATTTTCTATCTTTAACCGCACTGCACATAAGAGGAAAAGAAAATGTAAAAGCGGACTTTCTAAGCCGCAACACCCTGAGACAAGGGGAGTGGTCTCTAAACAGTCTTGTGTTCGACCAGATTGTCCACAAATGGGGACATCCAGAGGTAGATTTATTTGCCACCAGGGACAATCGAAAGACAGTAAAATTCTGTTCCCTAAATCCCAGGGAGAATCCTCTAGCGGTAGACGCCTTTCTGATCAGTTGGAACTTTCGGCTGGCTTATGCGTTCCCCCCGCTGGCCTTGATACCTCTGGTAATCAGGAAGATAAGAGAGGATCGGGCAAGAGTTATTTTGATTGCCCCATTTTGGCCCAGAAGGGCCTGGTTCACCTGGCTCAGGATCATGTCAGTGGAGGACCCCTGGGTGCTTCCGGACATCCCAGATTTGCTCCACCAGGGTCCGATCAGCCATCCTCAAGTAAAGAATCTCCATTTAACGGCATGGAGTTTGAGAGGGCGTTACTGAGGGACAAAGGGTTCTCCCCAAATTTGATTGAAACCCTTATGAAAAGTAGAAAGCAGATTACAACAACAATCTATGCTAGAACCTGGCGGAAATTCCTGGCCTCTTCTGACTTTAATTTAGAAGAGGGAATTCCTATAAAACAGATCTTAGAATTCCTGCAAAGGGGCTTAGAGCTAGATCTATCCACTAGTACCCTAAAGGTACAAGTCTCGGCCCTAGGGGCCTTGTTTTCCTGTAACATCGCCAATAATTATTGGATCTCAAGGTTCATTAAAGCTTCTAGTAGGGCTAGACCCATACATAAGGATAGATCTATGCCTTGGGATCTTAATCTAGTCCTGTCAGCATTGACTAGAGAGCTGTTTGAACCATTACAATCAGCTTCAATCAAGGCCTTATCCCTTAAAACAGCATTTCTGGTAGCGATAACATCTGCCCGTAGGGTAGGGGACATACAAGCTCTCTCCAGAATTTCCCCTTACACAGAGTTTCTGCCAGATAGGGTAGTCCTCAGACCGGACCCAGCCTATTTACCAAAAGTGTCATCACGGTTTCACAGGTCACAGGAGATAGTTTTACCATCTTTCCTTCCCAATCCCTCCAACCCTAAAGAAGAGCTACTCCATACACTAGACGTTAGGAGATGCCTGTTACAATACATCTCTGTTACTGATACATGGAAAAAAGATAATGCGTTATTTTTATCTTTCCAAAACCCTAGAAAGGGACTCAGGGTATCAAAGTACACACTAGCGAAGTGGATTAGGGAGGCTATCTCTTTGGCTTATACTGCAGGTGGGGGTCCGACTCCGCAGAATCTGAGGGCGCATTCCACCAGAGCCATGGCTACATCCTGGGCGGAAAAATCTGGAGTATCAATCGACCAGATATGTAAGGCGGCCACATGGTCATCCCCGTCCACCTTCTTTAAACACTATAGGTTGGATTTAGGGGCCTCCTCTGATCTCACCTTCGGGTTAAGGGTGCTGCAAGCTATAGTCCCTCCCTAAGGTAGTGTTACATCTCTGTAAATCTCTCGTCGTGCTGTCATGGGAGTCCGAGTAAAGCATTAAGCTACTTACGGTAGCGGCATTTCTCGGAGGCCCATGACAGCACCCTTAGTTCCCTCCCTATTCACGTGGGGGTTGCACCTCCTATAATGTATATATCTCACGTATAATACCCAGTTCCAATATATGGGTTATAATATTGTATATAAACTGTATATAATGTATATTTTTGTGTGCCACTAACCGCGGTAGTCCTCTCAAGGCTCTGAAATACAACTGATGCAGGGGAGAGGTGCCGCCCTTTTGTATCTGTAGGTTTCCTGTTCCTAATGGGCGGATCCCCTCTCTCGTCGTGCTGTCATGGGCCTCCGAGAAATGCCGCTACCGTAAGTAGCTTAATGCTTTTCTGCCACTGACAGGGATATTGCTTTGTAGGACTTTCTTAATCCCACAAATCCCTGATATAACAGACTGGGAAGGTTACAAGTACCACCCACTGTGATCTTTGGAGCGAACCGCTCTCTGCTGCCCCATATCATCCAGACAATTACACGATTGGCCGACGATCAACGGAGAAGGCCACAGCCTATTCGCCCAACTAGGCCTCTATCAGAAAATTAACGGTGAGCGTACGGCATATACACCTCCGGATTCAAACACGGAATCTGTGTAGAAACCCTGATAAGGTCACAGCCAACTCTCTGATAAAACCCAGACTACCCGCTGCCACCACTCTGTCTCGTTCGAATTGCCACCGTACGGTCGCTTATGGGTTTGAGGCATAGTTTACAGAACAAAAGGAACACAACTATTAAATTTTATATTTAACCAAAAGTGAGGCAGTGTTTACAAAAGATTTTACAAAGGGGACAAAACAATACAGCATAAACAGTTACATAAAATAAAAGGGATTAACAGGAGAACTTACTACACCGATCGCAGAGACGATTCAGTATAGCCAGGAGAGCACTTTGATTTGACCGTTGATAAACAGGGCTCCTGCATACACGACATGTAACTCTCTGCACGCTGATGATAATTGAGATCCATCTTTTATCAGACCCCCACCCACACACCACTCCTTGATCACCTCAACAAGGGCTGGTCTAAGCCCTTAATAATTTTAGGAAATCCCAATTTATTTAATAACTCCTCATAGAGCGATCACAGAAAGTCGACACTGATGTCATCTTTTGTGTCGGGATTTTATCTATACTTAGAGACCAAACATGGCCTAGCTGCTGGCGGTTATATGGCCTCTATGGATTTGGGGCCCTTTGGCGGGGTTTATATTTATGAGAAAATACCGTATATACTCGAGTATAAGCCAAGATTTTCAGCCCCAAAAAATGGGCTGAAAGTGCCCCTCTCGGCTTATACTCGAGTCATGGAAGGCGGGGGGGTCGGCGGGTGAGGGGGAGCGACGCCTGTCAAATACTCACCTGCTCCCGGCGCGGTCCCTGTTTGCAGCAAACAAGTCATGTCAGACTAATCTAATTTCTTTTTATGATAGAATCACTGACTGGGTAGATCATGGAAATGCGGTAGATATACTATATCTCGACTTCAGCAAAGCATTTAATAAAGTATTCTATACTATCCTTACTGAAAAAATTACCAAGTATGGAATTGACAAGGCTATGGTTAGGTGGATTCATAACTGGCTCAGTGATCGTATTCAAAGAGTGGTAATAAATGGTTACTCATCCAATTGGAAGAGTATTTCAAGTGGGTACCACAAGGCTCTGTCCTGGCCCCAGTGTTGTTCAACATTTTTATAAATGATCTAGATAAGGGAACTGTAGGTAAACTAGTCAAATTTGCAGGCGATGCAAAGTTAGGAGGGATAGCTAACACTAGAGAAGACATAAAGGATTCAGAAGAATCTAGATAAGCTTGAACAATGGGCAGTGACTAATAGAATGGTATTTATCAGGGGAGAAGTGCAAAATTCTACATCTGGGTAAGAAAAACAAAAATTACATCTACAGAATGGGAGGAATAGAACTAAGCAACAGCATGTGGGAAAAAGACTTGGGTATACTAATAGATCACAGACTGCACATGAGTCAGCAATGTGATGCAGCAGCAAAAAAGGCAAATACAAGTCTGGGATGTATTAATAGAGGCCCAGAGTCTAGATCACGTGAAGTAATTCTCCCCCTCTACTCCTCTTCAGTCAGGCCTCATCTGGAATACTGGGTCCAGTTCTTGGCACATTTCAAAAAAGACGTTGAAGAACTGGAGCAAGTTCAGAAAAGAGCGACCAGAATGGTGAACGGACTGCAAAAGTATGTCCTATGAGGAACGGTTAAAGGATCTGAGAATGTTTAACTTACAAAAAAGAAGACTGAGAGGAGACTTATTAGCTGTCAACAAATATCTGAAGGGCTGTCACATTGTAGAGGGAACATCATTATTCTCATTTGCACATGGAAACACGAGAAGCAATGGGATGAAACTGAAAGTGAGAAGATACAGATTAGATATTAGAAAAAACTTTTTGACAGTGAGGGTGATCAATGAGTGGAACAGGTGGCCATGAGAGGTGGTGAGTTCTCCCTCAATGGAAGTCTTCAAACAGAGGCTGGACAGACATCTGTCTGAGATGGTTTAGTGACTCCTGCATTGAGGAGGGGATTGGACATCATGACCCCAGAGGTCCCTTCCAACACTAACATTGTTGGATAATAAAAGAGAATTGTAGAGATGTTTTTAAGGTGTAGATAACATGAGAGAATGAGCGATTGGTTATAGGGAATAAAGGAAAGTTCTGTGTCAGATATGATTCCCAGACAGCGTTGTCCTGGGAGTTATGGTGGAACCCGGCAAGGTAATTACAATGTCAGGTAGAGTTAGGTTCGTAACGTGAGGAACACAAGAAGTTCAGTTTTAGATCAAGGGAGGACATCATGTAAAAGAAAGCTAACATACAACCCTTGGTATTTTATGTTAAGATGATGGATTGAACCGTGCTCTGTGAGATGTTCTTAGCTTGGGCTATTATTTGTAACGTAACCCTGCTTTATTCTTCTCCACAACTTTATCCCTGACCTGTCTGGTGAGCTCCTTGGTTTCCATGATGCAGTTTGATCCCTAATGTTCTCACACAAACCTCTGAGGCCTTCACAGAACAGCTGTAGTTATACTGAGAAGACATCACACCCAGGAGGGCACAATGTACTAATTATGCGACTTCTGGAGGTGTTTGGTCACTCAGGATTTTTTTAGGGTCTTCAGTCTGCAAGGGGCTGAATATTAATGTATTAATGCACTTCACAATTTTCAGATTGATATTTTTATAATAATTAGAAAACCCTGTATGTTTCCTTTACTCATTACAAATACTTGTAACTTTGTGTTAGTATCAGATAAAATACCAATAAAATACGTTTAAGTTTGTGAGTGTAATGTGAAAAAATGTGGTAAAGTTCACTGGGTATGAAGACTTTTGCGAGGCACTGTATAGAGATCTGTACATTCTAGATATGATCATCATTCTGTTCCTGCAGCTGGAGATTCTGGATGAGAGCAGATGTTTGCTGCCTGTCTGCCGAACATGGAGTACAGCAAGAAGTCAAACTCCTCCTTCCTCTTGCTCCTCCTCTTTCCCCTTGCTGCTCCTCCATCTTCTTACTCCTCCATCTTCTTACTCCTCTTTTCTGTTGCTTCGCCTTCCTTTTTCCTTTTGCTCTTCCACATTCCTCTTGCTCTTCCTCCTCCTTGCTCCTCCTCCTTCCTTTTGCTCCTCTTCCTTCCTCTTGCTCCTCCTCCTTCCTTTCTCCTCCATCTTCTTGCTCCTCTTTTCTCTTCCTTCACCTTCCTCTTGCTTCGCCTTCCTCTTTCCTTTTGCTCTTCTACATTCTTCTTGCTCTTCCTCCTCCTTCCTCTTTCTCCTCCTCCTCCCTCTTGCTTCTCCTCCCTCTTGCTCCTCCTCCTTCCTCTTGCTCCTCTTTTCTCTTCCTTCCCTTTCCTCTTTCCTTTTGCTTTTCCACATTCCTCGCCTTCTGCTGTTACACATTCCTCTTTCTCCTCCCTCTTGCTCCTCCTCCTTCCTCTTGCTTCTCCTTCCTCTCGCTCCTCCTCCTGCTCCCTGTTTTTGGATTTTCTGATAGTGGTTCCTGCCATCTTGTTTTTCAGTTTGCTCCTCCAGCATCTGGTCAAATCTTGGGACACGACGTCTAAACCGGTGAGTTAACCCCTTGTGTGCCGGAGAAGTACATTCATAAACTCTTCATAGTATTGGAGTGTGTCTTGATGGGTGTTGTACGCCTATTAAAGGGGTCTCCAGTATGAGACCTCTACGGGGTGACCACAGCACTGTAGGATAGGTACAGCTCAGTGCAGCCTGGCCATGTGGGGGGTGTACAGCTCTTTCCAGGTGTATTAGTCTTTTCTGCCACAAGGGAGGTGTGCTGTGCTGCCCGCTGTTGTGGTGCTACTATTGATATGTGACACCGCAGATAGGTGGGAGCCCTGGTCACAGGACGTGTGCAGGAGGGACGTTCTCTCCCAAAGTACATATGTTACTAATAGTGATGAGCGCCGTTGGTCGTCACTCGTATACGCGCGGAGTATCGCGGGGGTCCGAGTCCCATGTACGAGACCCCACAGCCGCATATTTCAGGGCTGTTGGCCACAAATCATGTGGGGATTGCCTGACAAACACGTGCAATCCCCCTGTCTAACAGCCGCCAAACGTGTCCGCGGGGTCTCGTACATGTCACTCGGCCCCCGGGATACTCTGTGCATCACCAGATACTAATTTACTGTGCGGATCCTGCTCCTCTCACCTCTGACAATATTACAGATGAGGAAGTCTGTGATGGAGACCGTGCAATCGTTCAGTGTGACCAATGAAGAGTTTTCCAAAAAATCACATTCAAAGGAGCTGGAACTGTGCGACTCTGCGTGTCAGGTGAGGATCACTCTGTACATACATCACATTACTGATCCTGAGTTACATCCTGTATTATACCCCAGAGCTGCACTCACTATTCTGCTGGTGCAGTCACTCTGTACATACATTACATTACTGATCCTGAGTTACATCCTGTATTATACCCCAGAGCTGCACTCACTATTCTGCTGGTGCAGTCACTCTGTACATACATCACATTACTGATCCTGAGTTACATCCTGTATTATACCCCAGAGCTGCACTCACTATTCTGCTGGTGCAGTCACTCTGTACATACATTACATTACTGATCCTGAGTTACATCCTGTATTATACCCCAGAGCTGCACTCACTATTCTGCTGGTGCAGTCACTCTGTACATACATCACATTACTGATCCTGAGTTACATCCTGTATTATACCCCAGAGCTGCACTCACTATTCTGCTGGTGCAGTCACTCTGTACATACATTACATTACTGATCCTGAGTTACATCCTGTATTATACCCCAGAGCTGCACTCACTATTCTGCTGGTGCAGTCACTCTGTACATACATCACATTACTGATCCTGAGTTACATCCTGTATTATACCCCAGAGCTGCACTCACTATTCTGCTGGTGCAGTCACTCTGTACATACATCACATTACTGATCCTGAGTTACATCCTGTATTATACCCCAGAGCTGCACTCACTATTCTGCTGGTGCAGTCACTCTGTACATACATCACATTACTGATCCTGAGTTACATCCTGTATTATACCCCAGAGCTGCACTCACTATTCTGCTGGTGCAGTCACTCTGTACATACATTACTAATCCTCAGTTACATCCTGTATTATACCCCAGAGCTGCACTCACTATTCTGCTGGTGCAGTCACTCTGTGCATACATCACATTACTGATCCTGAGTTACATCCTGTATTATACCCCAGAGCTGCACTCACTATTCTGCTGGTGCAGTCACTGTGTACATACATTACATTACTGATCCTGAGTTACATCCTGTATTATACCCCAGAGCTGCACTCACTATTCTGCTGGTGCAGTCACTCTGTACATACATCACATTACTGATCCTGAGTTACATCCTGTATTATACCCCAGAGCTGCACTCACTATTCTGCTGGTGCAGTCACTCTGTACATACATTACTAATCCTCAGTTACATCCTGTATTATACCCCAGAGCTGCACTCACTATTCTGCTGGTGCAGTCACTCTGTACATACATCACATTACTGATCCTGAGTTACATCCTGTATTATACCCCAGAGCTGCACTCACTATTCTGCTGGTGCAGTCACTGTGTACATACATTACATTACTGATCCTGAGTTACATCCTGTATTATACCCCAGAGCTGCACTCACTATTCTGCTGGTGCAGTCACTCTGTACATACATCACATTACTGATCCTGAGTTACATCCTGTATTATACCCCAGAGCTGCACTCACTATTCTGCTGGTGCAGTCACTGTGTACATACATTACATTACTGATCCTGAGTTACATCCTGTATTATACCCCAGAGCTGCACTCACTATTCTGCTGTGCAGTCACTGTGTACATACATTACATTACTGATCCTGAGTTACATCCTGTATTATCCTCCAGAGCTGCACTCACTATTCTGCTGGTGCAGTCACTCTGTACATACATCACATTACTGATCCTGAGTTACATCCTGTGTTATCCTCCAGAGCTGCACTCACTATTCTGCTGGTGCAGTCACTGTGTACATACAGTACATTACTGATCCTGAGTTACCTCCTGTATTATACTCTAGAGCTGCACTCACTATTCTGCTGGTGCAGTCACTGTGTACATACATTACATTACTGATCCTGAGTTACCTCCTGTATTATACTCTAGAGCTGCGCTCACTATTCTGCTGGTGCGGTCACTGTGTACATACATTACATTACTGATCCTGAGTTATATCCTGTATTATACCCCAGAGCTGCACTCACTATTCTGCTGGTGCAGTCACTGTGTACATACATTACTGATCCTGAGTTACATCCTGTATTATACTCCAGAGCTGCACTCACTATTCTGCTGGTGCGGTCACTGTGTACATACATTACATTACTGATCCTGAGTTACATCCTGTATTATACCCCAGAGCTGCACTCACTATTCTGCTGGTGCAGTCACTGTGTACATTCATTACATTACTGATCCCGAGTTACATCCTGTATTATACTCCAGAGCTGCACTCACTAGTCTGCTGGTGCAGTCACAGTGTACATACATTACATTACTGATCCTGAGTTGCCTCCTGTATTATACTCCAGAGCTGCACTCACTATTCTGCTGGTGCAGTCACTGTGTACATACATTACTGATCCTGAGTTACATCCTGTATTATACTCCAGAGCTGCACTCACTATTCTGCTGGTGCCGTCACTGTGTACATACATTACTGATCCTGTATTATACTCCAGAGCTGCACTCACTATTCTGCTGCGTCTTGTTATCGTGTTGATGCTTGTGGTGGTTTTGCAGTCTCTCCTGAAGATGGTGAAGGGTCGCGGCGTGCCCTGGTTGCGGATTTTCCTGGTCGCGCTCGTGTTTACAGCCGGGTTTGTGGTCCATGACATTCGGACGCACGGCTCGTTCCAAGGTCAGTGACTGGGATTCAGTCTGCGCTGATGATGGAGGGATTTTCTTGTACCGGTCCGCGTCCGTCCTGTGAATTCTCGCTGTGCGGATGATACTGTAACGACACTGCAGCTGTGGAGTCGCGTATATCCCGGTCTGGCTGTGGTGGTGCTCACGCTCTTCCCTTTGGTTTCAGCCTCCACCACAGCGGGCGTCCTGCAGCAGACGGGGCTCCTGACCCTCTCCCAGCAGGCGTGGAGCTGCGCCTCGCTCTGTGCGGTGCACTGTCACAGGTGGGTCCTCCCTCCAGCAGTGTGAGCAGAGACATCTCTGCCTTGTGAAGTAACCTCCCGCCTGTCTCCTTACAGCTGGCTGCTGCGCAATGTGCCGGTCTACTACTCTCAGCTCGTGGAGGTGCTGGGACCAGTCCTGGAGCTGGGCTGGGAGAAGAGCCGGGACGGGGTCCTAGTGGTGACGCAGAAATGCTCCTCCCAGCTGGCGCACATCAGGGACAACCTGCCCTGGCTTATTGAATGGGTAAGGAGGTGACTTGTGCTGTCCGCCTTTACCAGGTCAGCAAGGGTTAAAGGGTAACTCCTCGGATCCGGAGCTGGAGGAGGCTCCACATATATGGAGAGAATAATCAATGAAGTAGCACAGCAAATAGCTTTCACTACAGATTTGTATCTTCAGCTCCTTTACAGACCTGTATGTCTCCATGGTAGCAGACTACGAAGGATCTGTGTAGTCTGATCCAGAATTCAGTCTCGTGCTCTGTTCTCTACTGACCCACAGAAGGGTATGCAGGAGCTTTTCCTCATATTATCACTCTTTTTTTGCTAGTCACAGCCTGGTAATTGCATAAATAAGTCCCTCAGTGACCCAGGAGGGGGATACAGAAGCTTTTCCTCACGTTATCATTCTTCTTACTAGTCACAGCCTGCTAACCCCATAACTCCATGTCCCACAGGAGGAGATACAGAAGCTTTTCCTCATGTTATCATTGTTCTTACTAGTCACAGCCTGCTAACCCCATAACTCCATGTCCCACAGGAGGAGATACAGGAGCTTTTCCTCATGTTATCATTCTTCTTACTAGTCACAACCTGGTAATCCCATAACTCCATGTCCCACAGGAGGAGATACAGAAGCTTTTCCTCATGTTATCATTCTTCTTACTAGTCACAGCCTGGTAACCCCATAACTCCATGTCCCACAGGAGGAGATACAGAAGCTTTTCCTCACGTTATCATTCTTCTTACTAGTCACAGCCTGGTAATCCCATAACTCCATGTCCCACAGGAGGAGATACAGAAGCTTTTCCTCATGTTATCATTCTTCTTACTAGTCACAGCCTGGTAATCCCATAACTCCATGTCCCACAGGAGGAGATACAGAAGCTTTTCCTCATGTTATCATTCTTCTTACTAGTCACAGCCTGGTAATCCCATAACTCCATGTCCCACAGGAGGAGATACAGAAGCTTTTCCTCATGTTATCATTCTTCTTACTAGTCACAGCCTGGTAATCCCATAACTCCATGTCCCACAGGAGGAGATACAGAAGCTTTTCCTCATGTCATCATTCTTCTTACTAGTCACAGCCTGGTAACCCCATAATTCCATGTCCCACAGGAGGAGATACAGAAGCTTTTCCTCACGTTATCATTCTTCTTACTAGTCACAGCCTGGTAACCCCATAACTCCATGTCCCACAGGAGGAGATACAGAAGCTTTTCCTCATGTTATCATTCTTCTTACTAGTTACAGCCTGGTAACCCCATAATTCCATGTCCCACAGGAGGAGATACAGAAGCTTTTCCTCACGTTATCATTCTTCTTACTAGTCACAGCCTGGTAACCCCATAACTCCATGTCCCACAGGAGGAGATACAGAAGCTTTTCCTCATGTTATCATTCTTCTTACTAGTCACAGCCTGGTAATCCCATAACTCCATGTCCCACAGGAGGGGGATACAGAAGCTTTTCCTCATGTTATCATTCTTCTTACTAGTCACAGCCTGGTAATCCCATAACTCCATGTCCCACAGGAGGAGATACAGAAGCTTTTCCTCATGTTATCATTCTTCTTACTAGTCACAGCCTGGTAACCCCATAACTCCATGTCCCACAGGAGGAGATACAGAAGCTTTTCCTCATGTTATCATTCTTCTTACTAGTCACAGCCTGGTAACCCCATAACTCCATGTCCCACAGGAGGAGATACAGAAGCTTTTCCTCATGTTATCATTCTTCTTACTAGTCACAGCCTGGTAACCCCATAACTCCATGTCCCACAGGAGGAGATACAGAAGCTTTTCCTCATGTTATCATTCTTCTTACTAGTCACAGCCTGGTAATCCCATAACTCCATGTCCCACAGGAGGAGATACAGAAGCTTTTCCTCACGTTATCATTCTTCTTACTAGTCACAGCCTGGTAATCCCATAACTCCATGTCCCACAGGAGGAGATACAGAAGCTTTTCCTCATGTTATCATTCTTCTTACTAGTCACAGCCTGGTAATCCCATAACTCTGTCCCTCAGTGACCAGGGAATGGAATGCAGGAGCTTTTCTTCATGTTATCACTCTTGTCTTGTAGTCACAGCTTGACTATCCCATAAGTCTGTCCCTCAGTGATCCACAGGAGGGGATCCAGGAGCTTTTCCTCATGTTATCACTCTTCTTACTAGTCACAGCTTGCTATTCTCATTTGATGCGTTTCCTAGTGTTGTTACTCCATTTCTCTATTACATCCTAGTAATGTCACGACTCTCCAGACCTCGGTGACCTACCTACATATGCCTTCTGTCATTTTAAATCTCTTTAGGCTTGAGGAGACATCTGTTGTAGGTTGGACTTTCAAGCCTTAATAAGCGATTATTCCGAGGAGATGCATGGTGTCTCTGTAACCTCTCGTCCTTTCTCCCGACAGCTTCATTCCCACATCCCTGAATCCGTCTTCCATCTGCTGGAGTATCTGAGAGACCTGCTCCTCCTCCTCTACCACAATTACCTCCTGCCGGCGGTGCAGTATGGTGAGGCCGCCCTCCAGCGGGCATGGCAGCAATATGTGGACTCCTGCAAGTACGTAACTGCCCTGCCTGCTTTATGGGGTGGTGGGGTGATTCTTGGTGAGCGCCTGTTCTGTCCATCTATACATCAGATTTTTCGTTTTTCCTTGCAGCGGTGAGGTGACGTGGGACTGCACGAAGGGTCATCTGAGCAACATCACCCAATCCTCTTGGATGTTCCTGCAGAACACTACACTGGCCATTAAGGACTGGGCCGTGGCCATGGTCTCCAGTCACCAGCAATGACTTTACCATTGGCTACTCTCCCTCCTTCCCCTGCCATGAGTTAGCTGGTGACATCACACCTGCGATGGGGACCAGGATCGTGACTGATGCTGATAATTTGGGATCAAACACACAAACCTTCCCTTTCTTCCCCCTGACTCTTGTATTCCAGAGTTGGTCCGGGATCTGGCTGCTCGAGTGATTGACTGGTATCTATGCAGAGGGTCTTCTGGGTCTCCTCGGACATTTGCTCCAGAAGTCTTGATGAGACTGCGGGTTTCTTTTTGGTTACTTTGTGGTGACATTCGGAGGAAGTTTGTCCTTTTCTTGTGGTCATTCTATTTGTTTTTGATCAGATTGTGCTTTGTCCAGCAATGATCACCTCTGATCAGGTTCTCATACTCGTCATTTTGGGTCTTAATTCATCATCCATGTTGCTCTCATTCCCGGGCACAGAAGATGGGTTTGAGTCTTTTTAGCCATTTTGGGGTTTTTTTGGGGGGGGGAGGAGTTGGGGTAATCTCACTAAGTATCTGTATGTCAGGACTTGTCTTGTCATACTCTAGCTGCGCGTTATGACCGATCCTTCTGTATCGTTCTATGCATTTCAATAAACTCTGCAGTATTCCTGGCGACCATAAAGGCGGTGGTGTGAGGATCATCACAACTTTGCTTCTTACAGGGTGGTACCTGCTCATTACTTGCAACCAAAGTATCCCTGGTCGGGCCACTCCAGTGATCAGTGGGGGAGGGAAGTCAACCTGGCTCAAAGTCTAAGGAGGACCTTATGCTTCTAAGAAAAACATAAGTAGATGTCATTATTAGATTTGACGATTTGTCACCGTATTACAGGATTCAGAATATTTTTTTTTTAATTAGCTGTGTACAATGCCCTTGTGTACTTCACAGCTCCGATAAAGGAGGACTACTCCTAAAGATTTAATCTGAAAGAGGAGGACATGGCTGCCTCTAGACGGTCAATCTTCGAGGGGTGGGATGGAGCTTCTTATATACTGTCAATCTTCTAGGAGTAGGACGGGGCTGCTTCTAGATGGTCAATCGTCTAGGGGTGGGACGGAGCTGCTTATATACTGTCAATCTTCTAGGGTTGGGATGTGGCTGCTTCTAGACTGTCAATCTTCTATGGGTAGGATGTGGCTGCTTCTAAACGGTCAATCTTCTAGGGGTAGGACAGATGCTTATATACAGTCAATCTAATAGGGGTAGGACAGATGCTTATATACAGTCAATCTTCTAGGGGTAGGACAGATGCTGATATACAGTCAATCTTCTAGAGGTAGGACCGGGCTGCTTCTAAACAGTCAATCTTCTAGGGGTAGGACGGGAGCTGCTTATATACTGTCAATCTTCTATGGGTAGGACGTGGCTGCTTCTAAACGGTCAATTTTCTGGGGGTGGGACGGAGCTGCTTATATACTCTCAATCTTCTAGGGGTGGGACGGGGCTGCTTCTAAACGGTCAATCTTCTAGGGGTGGGACGGAGCTGCTTATATACTCTCAATCTTCTAGGGGTAGGACGGGGCTGCTTCTAAACAGTCAATCTTCTAGGGGTGGGATGGGGCTGCTTCTAGTTGGTCAATCTTCTATGGATGGGACATGGCTGCTTTTAGACTGTCAAACTTTTAAGGGTGGGATGGGCCGCATCTAGACTTGTCATTCTTCTAGGGGTGGGATGGGCCGCATCTAGACTTGTCATTCTTCTAGGGGTGGGATGGGGCCGCATCTAGACTTGTCATTCTTCTAGGGGTGGGACGGGGCCACATCTAGACTTGTCATTCTTCTAGGGGTGGAACGGGGCTTCTTCTAAACGGCTTGGCTTTCTTATTACATACACATAGGGCATGCTGACGAGAAGCTGTGGCAGTTGTTACCTCTGTAGCTTCATTCATCACTGTAACAGTAGGTAGGACACCTGCACAGATCAGTCTCCCTTCCCAGGCAGGAAGTCTAACATAGCTGTCAAGATAATGAGACAGTGGAGAGCCTGACTTGAGCTTCTCTCTTAATAGCCCAGCTTTTATTACTATATTAAGGAGGAAATGTACTTTTCCTAATATTGCTCTGTTAAGTATACCTGAATCACAGCTGCTGACAGTGATCGTCAGCGGCGTTAAAATGGTGTACAGAAATCTTGGGCATTTAAAATACAGAGGAATATTCATATTTACAGAGACCTCAGTTTGTTTGTTTTTGTTTTAAGTAACTTTTCTCTTTTTTGCCTTGTATTTGTTGACATTTGTACTGCCAAAATTATTCTACCTTCTTCTAGAGGCAGTATTATAGCAGTTACATTCTTGTACATAGTGGCGGTATTATAGTAGTTATATTCTTGTACATAGGGGCAGTATTATAGTAGTTATATTCTTGTACATAGGAGCAGTATTATAGTAGTTATATTCTTGTACATAGGGACAGTATTATAGTAGTTATATTCTTGTACATAGTGGCGGTATTATAGTAGTTATATTCTTGCACATAGGGGCAGTATTATAGTAGTTATATTCTTATACATAGGAGCAGTATTATAGTAGTTCTATTCTTGTACATAGGAGCAGTATTATGGTAGTTATATTCTTGTACATAGGAGCAGTATTATAGTAGTTATATTCTTGTACATAGGTGCAGTATTATAGTAGTTATATTCTTGTACATAGGTGCAGTATTATAGTAGTTATATTCTTGTACATAGGGGCAGTATTATAGTAGTTATATTCTTGTACATAGGTGCAGTATTATAGTAGTTATATTCTTGTACATAGGGGCAGTATTATAGTAGTTATATTCTTGTACATAGGTGCAGTATTATAGTAGTTATATTCTTGTACATAGGTGCAGTATTATAGTAGTTATATTCTTGTACATAGGGGCAGTATTATAGTAGTTATATTCTTGTACATAGGAGCAGTATTATAGTAGTTATATTCTTGTACATAGGAGCAGTATTATAGTAGTTATATACTTGTACATAGGAGCAGTATTATAGTAGTTATATTCTTGTACATAGGGGCAGTATTATAGTAGTTATATTCTTGCACATGGGGCAGTATTATAGTAGTTATATTCTTGTACATAGGCGCAGTATTATAGTAGTTATTCTTGTACATAGGAGCAGTATTATAGTAGTTATTCTTGTACATAGGAGCAGTATTATAGTAGTTATATTCTTGTACATAGGAGCAGTATTATAGTAGTTATATTCTTGTACATAGGAGCAGTATTATAGTAGTTATATTCTTGTACATAGGAGCAGTATTATAGTAGTTATATACTTGTACATAGGAGCACTATTATAGTAGTTATATTCTTGTACATAGGAGCAGTATTATAGTAGTTATATTCTTGTACATAGGAGCAGTATTATAGTAGTTATATTCTTGTACATAGGAGCAGTATTATAGTAGTTATATTCTTGTACATAGGGGCAGTATTATAGTAGTTATATTCTTGTACATAGGGGGCAGTATTATAGTAGTTATATTCTTGTACATAGGAGCAGTATTATAGTAGTTATATTCTTGTACATAGGAGCAGTATTATAGTAGTTATATTCTTGTACATAGGAGCAGTATTATAGTAGTTATATACTTGTACATAGGAGCAGTATTATAGTAGTTATATACTTGTACATAGGAGCAGTATTATAGTAGTTATATTATTGTACATAGGAGCAGTATTATAGTAGTTATATTCTTGTACATAGGAGCAGTATTATAGTAGTTATATTCTTGTACATAGGGGCAGTATTATAGTAGTTATAGTCTTGTACATAGGAGCAGTATTATAGTAGTTATATTCTTGTACATAGGGGCAGTATTATAGTAGTTATATTCTTGTACATAGGGGCAGTATTATAGTAGTTATATTCTTGTACATAGGGGCAGTATTATAGTAGTTACCGTCATGGCCAAAAGTATTGACACCCCTGCAATACTATCAGATAATACTCAGTTTCTTTCTGAAAATGATTGCAATCACAAATTCTTTGTTATTATCTTCATTTAATTTGTCTTAAATGAAAAAAACACAAAAAGAATTGTCCTAAAGCCAAACTGGATATAATTCCACACCAAACATAAAAAAGGGGGTGGACAGAAGTATTGGCACTGTTAGAACAATCCTGTGATGCTTCTCTAATTAGTGTAATTAACAGCCCCTGTAACTTCCCTGTGGCACCTAACAGGTGTTGGCAATAACTAAATCACACTTGCAGCCAGTTGACATGGATTAAAGTTGACTCAACCTCTGTCCTGTGTCCTTGTGTGTACCACATTGAGCATGGAGAAAAGAAAGACCAAAGAACTGTCTGAGGACTTGAGAAACCAAATTGTGAGGAAGCATGAGCAATCTCAAGGCTACAAGTCCATCTCCAAAGACCTGAATGTTCCTGTGTCTACCATGCGCAGTGTCATCAAGAAGTGTAAAGCCAATGGCACTGTGGCTAACCTCCCTAGATGTGGACGGAAAAGAAAAATTGACAAGAGATTTCAACGCAAGATTGTGCGGATGTCGGATAAAGAACCTCGACTAACATCCAAACAAGTTCAAGCTGCCCTGCAGTCCGAGGGTACAACAGTGTCAACCCGTACTATCCGTCTGCATCTGAATGAAAAGGGACTGTATGGTAGGAGACCCAGGAAGACCCCACTTCTTACCCCGAGACATAAAAAAGCCAGGCTGGAGTTTGCCAAAACTTACCTGAAAAAGCCTAAAACGTTTTGGAAGAATGTTCTCTGGTCAGATGAGACAAAAGTAGAGCTTTTAAACAGTTTCCAGGAGAAAAAAGAGGCAGTCAAAGAAAAGAACACGGTCCCTACAGTCAAACATGGCGGAGGTTCCCTGATGTTTTGGGTTGCTTTGCTGCCTCTGGCACTGGACATCTTGACCGTGTGCATGGCATTATGAAGTCTGAAGACTACCAACAAATTTTGCAGCATAATGTAGGGCCCAGTATGAGAAAGCTGGGTCTCCCTCAGAGGTCATGGGTCTTTCAGCTGGACAATGACCCAAAACACACTTCAAAAAGCACTAAAAATGGTTTGAGAGAAAGCACTGGAGACTTCTAAGGTGGCCAGCAATGAGTCCAGACCTGAATCCCATAGAACACCTGTGGAGAGATCTAAAAATGGCAGTTTGGAGAAGGCACCCTTCAAATATCAGGGACCTGGAGCAGTTTGCCAAAGAAGAATGGTCTAAAATTCCAGCAGAGCATTGTAAGAAACTCATTGATGGTCACCGGAAGCGGTTGGTCGCAGTTATTTTGGCTAAAGGTTGTGCAACCAAGTATTAGGCTGAGGGTGCCAATACTTTTGTCTGGCCCATTTTTGGAGTTTTGTGTGAAATGATCAATGTTTTGCTTTTTGCTTCATTCTCTTTTGTGGTTTTTCATTTAAGACAAATTAAATGAAGATAATAATAACAAAGAATTTGTGTTTGCAATCATTTTCAGGAAGAAACTGAGTGTCATCTGACAGAATTGCAGGGGTGTCAATACTTTTGGCCATGACTGTATATCTTTGTACATAGGAGCAGTATTATAGTAGTTATATTCTTGTACATAGGGGCAGTATTATAGTAGTTATATTCTTGTACATAGGGGCAGTATTATAGTAGTTATATTCTTGTACATAGGAGCAGTATTATAGTAGTTATATTCTTGTACATACAGGTCCTTCTCAAAAAATTAGCATATAGTGTTAAATTTCATTATTTACCATAATGTAATGATTACAATTAAACTTTCATATATTATAGATTCATTATCCACCAACTGAAATTTGTCAGGTCTTTTATTGTTTTAATACTGATGATTTTGGCATACAACTCCTGATAACCCAAATAACCTGTCTCAATAAATTAGCATATTTCAACCGTCCAATCAAATAAAAGTGTTTTTTAATAACAAACAAAAAAACCATCAAATAATAATGTTCAGTTATGCACTCAATTCTTGGTCGGGAATCCTTTGGCAGAAATGACTGCTTCAATGCGGCGTGGCATGGAGGCAATCAGCCTGTGACACTGCTGAGATGTTATGGAGGCCCAGGATGCTTCAATAGCGGCCTTAAGCTCATCCAGAGTGTTGGGTCTTGCGTCTCTCAACTTTCTCTTCACAATATCCCACAGATTCTCTATGGGGTTCAGGTCAGGAGAGTTGGCAGGCCAATTGAGCACAGTAATACCATGGTCAGTAAACCATTTACCAGTGGTTTTGGCACTGTGAGCAGGTGCCAGGTCGTGCTGAAAAATGAAATCTTCATCTCCATAAAGCATTTCAGCCGATGGAAGCATGAAGTGCTCCAAAATCTCCTGATAGCTAGCTGCATTGACCCTGCCCTTGATGAAACACAGTGGACCAACACCAGCAGCTGACATGGCACCCCACACCATCACTGACTGTGGGTACTTGACACTGGACTTCAGGCATTTTGGCATTTCCTTCTCCCCAGTCTTCCTCCAGACTCTGGCACCTTGATTTCCGAATGACATGCAAAATTTGCTTTCATCAGAAAAAAGAACTTGGGACCACTTAGCAACAGTCCAGTGCTGCTTCTCTGCAGCCCAGGTCAGGCGCTTCTGCCGCTGTTTATGGTTCAAAAGTGGCTTTACCTGGGGAATGCGGCACCTGTAGATGAAGATTTCATTTTTCAGCACGACCTGGCACCTGCTCACAGTGCCAAAACCACTGGGAAATGGTTTACTGACCATGGTATTACTGTGCTCAATTGGCCTGCCAACTCTCCTGACCTGAACCCCATAGAGAATCTGTGGGATATTGTGAAGAGAAAGTTGAGAGACGCCAGACCCAACACTCTGGATGAGCTTAAGGCCGCTATTGAAGCATCCTGGGCCTCCATAACATCTCAGCAGTGTCACAGGCTGATTGCCTCCATGCCACGCCGCATTGAAGCAGTCATTTCTGCCAAAGGATTCCCGACCAAGTATTGAGTGCATAACTGAACATTATTATTTGATGGTTTTTTTGTTTGTTATTAAAAAACACTTTTATTTGATTGGACGGGTGAAATATGCTAATTTATTGAGACAGGTTTTTTGGGTTATCAGGAGTTGTATGCCAAAATCATCAGTATTAAAACAATAAAAGACCTGACAAATTTCAGTTGGTGGATAATGAATCTATAATATATGAAAGTTTAATTGTAATCATTACATTATGGTAAATAATGAAATTTAACACTATATGCTAATTTTTTGAGAAGGACCTGTAGGAGCAGTATTATAATAGCTATATTCTTGTACATAGGGGCAGTATTATAGTAGTTATATTCCTGTACATAGGGGCAGTATTATAGTAGTTATATTCTTGTACATAGGAGCAGTATTATAGTAGTTATATTCTTATACATAGGGGCAGTATTATAGTAGTTATATTCTTGTACATAGGGGCAGTATTATAGTAGTTATATTCTTGTACATAGGGGCAGTATTATAGTAGTTATATTCTTGTACATAGGAGCAGTATTATAGTAGTTATATTCTTGTACATAGGAGCAGTATTATAGTAGTTATATTCTTGTACATAGGGGCAGTATTATAGTAGTAATATTCTTGTACATAGGAGCAGTATTATAGTAGTTATATTCTTGTACATAGGGGGCAGTATTATAGTAGTTATATGCTTGTACATAGGGGGCAGTATTATAGTAGTTATATTCTTGTACATAGGGGGCAGTATTATAGTAGTTATATGCTTGTACATAGGGGCAGTATTATAGTAGTTATATTCTTGTACATAGGGGCAGTATTATAGTAGTTATATTCTTGTACATAGGAGCAGTATTATAGTAGTTACATTCTTGTACATAGGAGCAGTATTATAGTAGTTATATTCTTGTACATAGGGGCAGTATTATAGTAGTAATATTCTTGTACATAGGAGCAGTATTATAGTAGTTATATTCTTGTACATAGGGGGCAGTATTATAGTAGTTATATGCTTGTACATAGGGGGCAGTATTATAGTAGTTATATTCTTGTACATAGGAGCAGTATTATAGTAGTTATATTCTTGTACATAGGAGCAGTATTATAGTAGTTATATTCTTGTACACAGTGAGCAGTATTATAGTAGATATATTCTTGTACATAGGAGCAGTATTATAGTAGTTATATTCTTGTACATAGGAGCAGTATTATAGTAGTTATATTCTTGTACATAGGGGCAGTAATATAGTAGTTATATTCTTGTACATAGGGGCAGTATTATAGTAGTTATATTCTTGTACATAGGAGCAGTATTATAGTAGTTATATTCTTGTACATAGGGGCAGTATTATAGTAGTTATATTCTTGTACATAGGGGCAGTATTATAGTAGTTATATTCTTGTATATAGGGGGCAGTATTATAGTAGTTATATTCTTGTACATAGGGGCAGTATTATAGTAGTTATATTCTTGTACATAGGGGCAGTATTATAGTAGTTATATTCTTGTACATAGGGGGCAGTATTATAGTAGTTATATTCTTGTACATAGGGGCAGTATTATAGTAGTTATATTCTTGTACATAGGGGCAGTATTATAGTAGTTATATTCTTGTATATAGGGGGCAGTATTATAGTAGTTATATTCTTGTACATAGGGGCAGTATTATAGTAGTTATATTCTTGTATATAGGGGGCAGTATTATAGTAGTTATATTCTTGTATATAGGGGGCAGTATTATAGTAGTTATATGCTTGTACATAGGGGCAGTATTATAGTAGTTATATTCTTGTACATAGGAGCAGTATTATAGTAGTTATATTCTTGTACATAGGGGCAGTATTATAGTAGTTATATTCTTGTACATAGGAGCAGTATTATAGTAGTTATATTCTTGTACATAGGGGCAGTAATATAGTAGTTATATTCTTGTACATAGGGGCAGTATTATAGTAGTTATATTCTTGTACATAGGAGCAGTATTATAGTAGTTATATTCTTGTACATAGGGGCAGTAATATAGTAGTTATATTCTTGTACATAGGGGCAGTAATATAGTAGTTATATTCTTGTACATAGGGGCAGCATTATAGTAGTTATATTCTTGTACATAGGGGCAGTATTATAGTAGTTATATTCTTGTACATAGGGGCAGTATTATAGTCTTGTACAGAGAAGGTAATAAGTGTTGCTAGTTGCACATGTGATTAATAGGAGATGACACAAGATACAGAAATCTTTATTATTCACACATTAGTTCTGTACAGGTCGCTGGGTTTTGAACGCTACACACAGTGAAAATACAGACAAGTTTGGCCAAAAGTTACTTAGCAATAAATGTCTGAGATTTGCCTAACCTGTCATACCCAGTGATGTATCTCGCTCCCTGTATGGATAATATATGAATGTCGAAGTAAAGCCATGAAATTATTAGAAGAATCGGAGGCATCTATAAGAAAGTTTAAGGGGTTTAAACAATATGGCCGTTCCGGGTGCCTGGGATTAACCTTTTACTTTATTCTACCGGGATGGATACCTGGGATTATGGAAACCAAGGAGTTGAGGAAAATCTCCATATATTTAAGGGATTATCCAAATTATGGAAAATATGGCTGTTTTCTACCAAAAACAGCGCCACCCATCTTCGCAGGTAGTGCAGGTTCTTGTGGCTGCGCTGCTGTTTCTTTGATGAAATCAGCCATTTTTTTCTGACCCTGTACAACCGCTGTGATGAAGCGGCTCACTCTGTCGCTGCTCGTGATCACTTATATGCAGTGGCTAATAGTTGTGTAGACTTTCCCTTTGTGGCGCCATTACTTTTGTTCTGTAATCTAGATGTTAGGTTTTATTTCACTTTTTGGAGCTGCAGTTTGTGCTCTAGAGCTGCTCTTCCTGTTAACAATGCTAACCCACCAATCGATGTCACCTTCGCCTACGTTCACATTGAGGGGTTTTTTGTTTGTAGCTCATTGGCTCCAAAATTCTCCTACAAAAAAACCTTGGCAACCTCTTGCTATTCTGTTCCATAGGGAGAAATAAATTCCAAAACCTTTTCAGAAACTATAAACAAAAAAAAGAAACTCTTCCAAAAACTCACAAAAAAAGTCTGAGCGCCTCCTAAAACTCTGTGTGAACGTTGCCTCGGACGTCTATGGAGAGCTGTGTTTATCTACCACCTAGATCGACATCCCCGGTCAGACTCGCTCCCTGGAGATGATCCTCTACCTCTCGGGTGTATCGCAGTCACATAGTGCACATGAAATACTGCTGCTATAATGCAGCCATGTTATTAGTTCAGTTTTTCATCTACAAGACATGGCCAGTGAGGGACTGCCTCTGTACATGGAGATAACGTTCCAAGAAGAGCAATTTTCTTTTACCAGAGGCACAGAAGCAGATGGGTCCAGAGTACTGAGACAAAATGTCTAATTTTATGTTTTGTGCTGTACCTCCCCTGTGATAGGAACATATTGATGTCTCAGCCCCTGATGTCCATGTAAAATGCTGTTCTGCCATCTAAAGTCTGTGTGTAGGATCAGAGATGTGGCCAGGGTTTTATTTTTTATGTGAATTATATATATTTTTTTACATTGTACTCTATTTTTTCCACTGGTATACCTTGGGTACACTAGCCCAATTCTTTAAAACGTTGGGAGTTCCAGTGGTCAGACCCCAAAAAATCCACTGGTATACACTGGGTACACAAGCCAGATTAATTGAAATGCCGGAGTCCCAGTGGTCAGACCCCCAACCATCCACTGGTATACACTGGGTACACAAGCCAGATTAATTGAAATGCCGGAGTCCCAGTGGTCAGACCCCCAACCATCCACTGGTATACACTGGGTACACAAGCCAGATTAATTGAAATGCCGGAGTCCCAGTGGTCAGACCCCCAACCATCCACTGGTATATACTGGGTACACTAGCCAGATTACTTGAAATGCCGGAGACCCAGTGGTCAGACCCCCAACCATCCACTGGTATATACTGGGTACACTAGCCAGATTACTTGAAATGCCGGAGTCCCAGTGGTCAGACCCCCAACCATCCACTGGTATACACTGGGTACACAAGCCAGATTAATTGAAATGCCGGAGTCCCAGTGGTCAGACCCCCAACCATCCACTGGTATACACTGGGTACACAAGCCAGATTAATTGAAATGCCGGAGTCCCAGTGGTCAGACCCCCAACCATCCACTGGTATATACTGGGTACACTAGCCAGATTACTTGAAATGCCGGAGACCCAGTGGTCAGACCCCCAACAATCCACTGATATACACTGGGTACACTAGCCCGATTACTTGAAACGTCGGGAGTCCCATCGGTCAGTCCCCCAACGATACACTGGGTACTCAAGCCCGTTTCTTGGAAACATCAGAGTCCCAGTGGTTAGACTCCCTTCCCCGATGATCCAATGTTATACACTGGGCACACTAGCCCGATTCTTGGAAATGTCAGCGTCCCAGCGGTTAGACCCCAACCCCAAGGATCCACTGGAATACACTGGGTATACTAACCCAATTCTTGGAAATGTCGGCATCCCAGTGGTTAGACCCCCGATGATCTAATGTTATGCACTGGGTACACAAGCCCGACTCTTGGAAACATCGAAGTACCAGCGGTCAGACCCCCAACGATCCACTGGATGCATTAGCCTGATTTTTGGAAACAATGCAGTCCTATCGGACAGATCCCCAATGATCCACTGTTATACACTGGGTACATTAGCCTGATTATTGGAAACATTGGAATCCCACCAGTCTGACTCCCAACCATCCACTGGGTACACTAGCCTGATTCTTAGAAACGTTGGAGTCCCAGTGGTCAGACCCCCAATAATCCACTGGTATCCACTAGGTGGGCACGAGTCAGCAGGAAGTGCATTCTGCGATCTTTACACAGAAAGGCCAGATAAAGTATTCTCTGCTTCCTCTAAGCCCCCCACCCATAGGGGGTCCCCAGGATATCATCAATGATGTCACACAGACCCCCAGACAGTCCTAACTAATAGAGCTGTACTCTGCTTTCTCTGGCCGTCTCATAGACAATGGAGGAAGTGAAGACCAATCGTGGGCACCACCATCTTCTCCGCCATAGCCCGGTTCTTGGGATAGTTGAAATCCCAGTGTTCGGACCCCCAGCGATCAGAAAGTTATTGTCTATCTTAAGGATGAAGACTTACGACCACCCTGGCAGAAGACCTAGAGATCAAGACTATCATCCACAGACTGTAAACGTGTCCACGACCCTTTAGAAAGCTGCTGACTAAACTTGTAGCTGACGGCTATCTCTCCAAACTTCTCCATATACATAATGACACAGGATTCACATTGTTCATAAGGAGCATCATGGCTGCCATACATTGTCCTGCACCAGGACTATGCCCACCTCTCTCGCATCTCACAGTACCTGAAAGCCTTTCACCGTTGGCGACATCATTTCAGCACAGTTAAACTACTTGCAATTCGCGGTGAATAAATTCAGAAATGTTACATGTATGGAGGCCTCAAAGTGGGGCACACACAATATTCTGCAGATGTCAGCCGACCGGCATGTTCTTTTAGACATAACGAACATGTCACCCAAGAGGTCCCCGATAACAAAAGATTGTTGCCCAATCCCTCTGAAATTTGTGGGTTTGCTCAAACTTTTTTCTAGTCTAATAGTATTAATTTGTATGAGAAGAAGATCTTGGCAGAATCGTCCAACATTCTCGTGTCCGAGGGGGAGGTCCCGAATCTTTCTGATGGATGAGGTCTGTAGATAGAAGGATTGGGCTTGGATTTCCAAATCTGATCCTTTGAGGCAGCACATCCCTCTACTATTAAGAACACATGAAAACTTGGCTGAAATGGTCATATGGCAGAAGAAAACGTGACGCCTTCATGAGTGTTCAGCTTATGGAAGGCTTTTTTTAATCAAAAACATGATTTTAGAGATCTCGCTGTACTCATGTACAACGGATATAGAGGAGGTAGATCTGAGTCCACAGCTTATCTTAACTTACAACAACTTCATCAGAGTGCAATTTTTGAAGGGACATTGGGGGCCCAGGAATCGCCACTCTAAAATGTGGTAATCCAGCTATCTTCTGACAACCGATACAGACGTTACATACTCCTCTCTCTGCGCACCAGGGGTTGTCGCAGACTGGAGAATGCCACCAATTTGTTTTCTCGAAAAAAGGTGATAATCTGTCCTGAGGATTGAGAGAACAGATGTAGAGACAGAGCTCTCAAGTCCCATGTAGCTTATGTAATATCAGTTCTGTTAACTATTCTTCGGCAGATTTCATATACCATTCTGTAAATAAGCATAGAGTACGAATTCACTGTAAATTATGGATCCATCCTAGCTTGCTGTTGAGTCAGATGGGCAGCTGGCCATCACAGGATCTACCGTGAGAGTATGATGGGTCACAGATAGTTCCATGAAGGATGTACAGTGGGTACGGAAAGTATTCAAACCCCTTTACATTTTTCACTCTTTGTTTCATTGCAGAAATTTAGTAAATTCAGAAAAGTTCTTTGTCTTCTCATTAATGTATACTTTTCAGGTCTCTCCAGAGATGCTCAGTTGGGCTTAGGTCAGGGCTCTGGCTGGGCAATTCAAGAATGGTCACAGAGTTGTTCTGATGCCACTCCTTTGTTATTTTAGCTGTGTGCTTAGGGTCATTGTCTTCTTGGAAGGTGAACCTTCAGCTAAGGCTGAAGTCCAGAGCACTCTGGAAGAGGTTTTCATCCAGGATCTCTCTGTACTTGGCCGCAGTCATGTTTCCTTCAATGACAACTAGTCTTCCTGTCCCTGCAGATGAAAAACACCCCCATAGCATGATGCTGCCACCACGTTTCACTGTTGGGATTGTATTGGGCAGGTGATGAGCAACGCCTGGTTTTCTCCACACATACCGCTTAGAATTATCACCAAAAAGGTCTATCTTCATCTCATCAGACCAGAGAGTCTTATTTCTCATAGTCTGGGAGTCCTTCATGTGTTTTTTAGCAAACTCTATGCAGGCTTTCCTATGTCTTGCACTGAGGAGAGGCTTCCGTCGGGCCACTCTGCCATAAAGGCCCGACTGGTGGAGGCTGCAGTGATAGTTGACTTTGTGGAACTTTCTCCCATCTCCCTACTGCATCTCTGGAGCTCAGCCACAGTGATCTTGGGGTTCTTCTTTACCTCTCTCACCAAGGATGTTTTGCCACGATTTCTCAGTTTGGCAGGATGGCCAGGTCCAGGAAGACTTCTGGTGGTCCCAAACTTCTTCCATTTAAGGATTAAGGAGGCCACTGTGCTCTTAGGAACCTTGAGTACTGCAGAAATTCTGCTGTAACCTTGGCCAGATCTGTGCCTTGCCACAATTCTGTCTCTGAGCTCCTTGGCCAGTTTCTTTGACCTCATGATTCTCATTTGGTCTGACACGCACTGTGAGCTGTGAGGTCTTATATAGACAGGTGTGCGTGACCAATTCAAATCCAATCAGTTTAATTAAACACAGCTGGACTCCAATGAAGGAGTAGAACCATTCCAAGGAGGATCACAAGGAAATGGACAGCATGGGACTTAAACATGAGTGTCTGAGCAAACGGTCTGAAGACTTATGACCATGTGTATTCCAGTTTTTCTTTTTTATTAAATGTGCAAAAATTTCTACATTTCTGTTTTTTTCAGTCAAAATGTGGTGCAGAGTGTACATTAATGAGAAAAAAATAACTTTTTTGAATTTACCAAATGGCTGCAATGAAATAAAGAGTGAAAAATGTAAAGGGGTCTGAATACTTTCCATACCCACTATATAACACTAGACCTCACACTGAACCATGGTACAGCCATGTTCATGAGTCCTACGTCTAACCATGCATCAGGATATGTGACAGTGAGGGCCAGTGTGAACTAGTCTACAGACAGTGAGGGTCTGAGAGTCAGGATACATCCCGGTTATTAGGAAATTGCCCATAGTATCGGTCATTGTTGGCAACGTGGACATAAGCCACATTTTAGCTAAGGTCTGGGCCCTTCCAAAGTCTTATAACCTATATGTGTGCCCACTCATATTACTGTTGTGATTCGGTTATTTGGCTCCCCCAGTGGTCGCTTGTGGTACTGGTGTCTTTGAGCTTTTCACCTGTTTCTATCAGGATGTGGGAGTTTCCTATTTAGCCTTGTTCCTCAGTCATTCCAATGCCGGCCATCAATGTAACCAGAGTCTTTCTGTTGCATGTACCTGCTCCCAGTCTGCTGACCAGCTAAGTTGGACATTTCTGTCCTTTGTCTATTTTTGTATCTTTTGTCCAGTTTGCACTTATGTGATTCTCTGCAGCTGGAAGCACTTGTGGGCTGAAATTGCCACTCCGGTGCCATGAGTTGGCACATGAGTTTAAGGTAATTTCAGGATGGTATTTGATAGGGTTTTGTAGCTGACTGCGAAGTTCACTATTGTATCCTTCTGCTATCTAGTTAGTGGGCCTCGCTGTGCTAAATCTGCTTTCATACTACGTTTGTCTTTTCATCTTAACTCACCGTTATTATATATGGGGGGCTACTATCTCCTGTGGGGGATTTTCCTCTGGAGGCAAGCCAGGACTGTGTTTCATCTACTAGGGGTAGTTAGCTCTCCGGCTGGTGCGAGACGTCTAGCGAAAACGTAGGTACGTTCCCTGGCTACTATTAGTTGTGTGTATAGGTTTAGCATCGCGGTCAGCTCTAGTTTCCATCACCCGAGAGCTTGTCCGTTTTTTCTATGCTTCTGATGTTCCCCTGCCATTGGGAACCATAACAGTATGGCCGGCCAACATGTTTAATCTATGGGCTGAAGCAGGAGAGAAAAGGAACTGTGTGAAATTTATTTTTTTTTTTCCTTCCTCTGAAGTTGCACTCCAGCTCTAATTGCAGTTTCCTGCTTTCCTCTCTTCTTAACCCCTGAATGGCTCAGATTTTATCTGTTGAAATATGGATCTCCAGAGTCTGGCTACAAATTTGAATAATCTTGCTGCTAAAGTTCAGAATATACAAGATTTTGTTATACATGCTCCTCGGTCTGAACCTAAAATTCCTTTACCAGAATTTTTCTCCGGAGATCGATCTTGTTTTCTGAATTTTAAATACAATTGTAAATTGTTTCTTTCTCTGAGATCTCACTCTGCTGGAGATCCTGCACAGCAGGTTAAAATTGTGATTTCATTATTGCGGGGTGACCCTCAAAATTGGGCATTTTCATTGGCACCAGGGGATCCTGCGTTGCTCAATGTGGATGCGTTTTTTCTGGCCTTAGGGTTGCTTTATGAGGAACCTAATTTAGAGATACAGGCTGAAAAGGCCTTGATAGCCCTCTCTCAGGGGCAAGATGAAGCCGAAATATATTGCCAGAAATTTCGAAAATGGTCTGTGCTTACTCAGTGGAATGAGTGCGCCCTGGCTGCAAATTTCAGAGAAGGTCTCTCTGATGCCGTAAAAGACGTCATGGTGGGGTTTCCTACGCCTACGGGTCTGAATGAGTCCATGACAATGGCTATTCAGATTGATCGGCGTTTACGTGAACGCAAACCTGTGCACCATTTGGCGGTGTCTTCTGAGAAAGCACCAGAGAGTATGCAATGTGACAGTTTTCTGTCCAGAAGCGAACGACAGAATTATAGACGCAAAAATGGGTTGTGCTTCTATTGTGGGGATTCAACTCATGTTATATCAGCATGCTCAAAACGAACAAACAAAGTTGCTAAATCCTCTGCTATTGGCACTTTGCAGTCCAAGTTTATTTTGTCTGTGACTTTAATTTGTTCGTTATCTTCTATTGTCGCGGATGCTTATGTGGATTCTGGTGCCGCTTTGAGTCTTATGGATTGGTCCTTTGCCAGGCGCTGTGGGTTTGATCTAGAGCCTCTGGAAGTCCCTATACCTTTAAAGGGTATTGATTCTACACC
The DNA here is from genome assembly GCF_051348905.1 of Ranitomeya variabilis. Classification (NCBI taxonomy): domain Eukaryota; kingdom Metazoa; phylum Chordata; class Amphibia; order Anura; family Dendrobatidae; genus Ranitomeya; species Ranitomeya variabilis. Next base: position 1,105,496,595 of record NC_135233.1, read on the forward strand.
ATTGGCTAGTAATAAACCAGAATACTGGACACAAGTGACTATGCGTATGACTCCAGACCATCAGGAGGTGATTCGCTTCCTTGTGTTGTTTAATCTACATGATGTATTAGTGCTGGGATTGCCATGGTTGCAAACCCATAACCCAGTCCTTGACTGGAAAACAATGTCTGTACTAAGCTGGGGATGTCAGGGAAATCATGGGGGCGCACCTTTGGTTTCCATTGCTTCATCTATTCCCTCTGAGATCCCGGCTTTTTTGTCTGATTATTGTGATGTTTTTGAGGAGTCTACTCTTAATTCTCTTCCCCCTCACAGAGATTGTGATTGCGCCATAGATCTGATTCCTGGCAGTAAATTTCCTAAGGGTCGTTTATTCAATCTGTCTGTACCTGAACATGCTGCTATGCGAGAGTATATTAGGGAGTCCTTGGAAAAAGGACATATTCGTCCTTCTTCGTCTCCTTTAGGAGCAGGGTTCTTTTTTGTAGCCAAAAGAGATGGTTCTTTGAGACCTTGTATTGATTATCGGCTTTTGAATAAAATTACAGTCAAATATCAGTATCCTTTGCCATTGCTGACAGATTTATTTGCTCGCATTAAGGGAGCTAAGTGGTTCTCTAAGATTGATCTTCGTGGTGCGTATAATTTGGTGCGAATTAAGCAGGGGGATGAGTGGAAAACCGCATTTAATACGCCCAAGGGCCATTTTGAGTATTTGGTAATGCCTTTTGGTTTATCAAATGCTCCTTCGGTCTTTCAGTCCTTTATGCACAATATTTTCCGTGAATATCTGGATAAATTCATGGTTGTGTATCTGGATGACGTTTTGATTTTTTCGGATGACTGGGAGTCTCATGTTCAACAGGTTAGGAAGGTTTTTCAGGTTTTACGGACCAATTCTCTGTTTGTAAAGGGTTCAAAGTGCGTATTTGGGGTTCAGAAGATTTTTTTTCTGGGGTACATTTTTTCCCCTTCTTCTATTGAGATGGATCCTGTTAAGGTTCGGGCAATTTGTGACTGGACGCAGCCGACTTCTCTTAAGAGCCTTCAGAAATTTTTGGGCTTTGCTAATTTTTATCGTCAATTCATAACTGGTTTTTCTAGCGTGGTCAAGCCTTTGACTGATTTGACTAAAAAAGGTGCTGATGTTGACGATTGGTCTCCTGCTGCTCTGGAGGCCTTTCGAGAGCTTAAGCGCCGCTTTTCTTCTGCCCCTGTGTTGCGCCAGCCTGATGTTTCACTTCCTTTTCAGGTGGAAGTTGATGCTTCCGAGATTGGAGCGGGGGCGGTTTTGTCACAGAAAAGTTCAGATGGTTCAGTGATGAGACCTTGTGCGTTCTTTTCTCGAAAATTTCCGCCCGCCGAGCGAAACTATGATGTTGGTAATCGGGAGCTTTTGGCGATGAAATGGGTATTCGAGGAGTGGCGTCATTGGCTTGAGGGTGCTAGACATCAGGTGGTGGTCTTGACTGATCACAAGAATTTGATTTATCTTGAGTCGGCCAGACGTCTGAATCCTAGACAGGCGCGCTGGTCGTTGTTTTTCTCTCGGTTTAATTTTGTGGTCTCGTATCTGCCAGGTTCTAAAAATGTGAAGGCAGATGCCCTTTCTAGGAGTTTTGAACCTGATTTCCCTGGTGATTCTAAACTTACGGGTATCCTTAAGGATGGGGTGATATTGTCTGCTGTCTCCCCTGACCTGCGACGTGCTTTACAAGAGTTTCAGGCGGATCGGCCTGATCGTTGTCCGCCTGGTAGATTGTTTGTGCCGGATGAGTGGACCAGTAGAGTCATCTCGGAGGTTCATTCTTCTGCGTTGGCAGGTCATCCGGGAATTTTTGGTACCAGGGATTTGGTGGCTAGGTCCTTCTGGTGGCCTTCCCTGTCTCGGGACGTGCGTACTTTTGTGCAGTCTTGTGATGTTTGGGCTCGGGCCAAGCCTTGTTGTTCTCGGGCTAGTGGATTGTTGTTGTCCTTGCCTATTCCTAAGAGGCCTTGGACACACATCTCTATGGATTTTATTTCTGATCTCCCTGTTTCTCAGAAAATGTCTGTCATCTGGGTGGTGTGTGACCGTTTTTCTAAGATGGTTCATTTGGTACCTTTGCCCAAGTTGCCTTCCTCATCTGAGTTGGTGCCTCTGTTTTTTCAGAATGTGGTTCGGTTGCATGGTATTCCGGAGAATATAGTTTCTGACAGGGGATCTCAGTTTGTGTCCAGATTTTGGCGGGCGTTTTGTGCCAGGATGGGCATTGATTTGTCTTTTTCGTCTGCATTTCATCCTCAGACGAATGGCCAGACGGAGCGTACTAATCAGACCTTGGAGACTTATTTGAGGTGTTTTGTGTCTGCTGATCAGGATGACTGGGTCACCTTTTTGCCGTTGGCAGAGTTTGCCCTTAATAATCGGGCCAGTTCTGCCACTTTGGTTTCCCCTTTCTTTTGCAATTCAGGGTTCCATCCTCGTTTTTCATCTGGTCAGGTGGAATCTTCGGATTGTCCTGGAGTGGATACTATGGTGGACAGGTTGCATCGTATTTGGGGGCAGGTGGTGGACAATTTAAAGTTGTCCCAGGAGAGGACTCAGCATTTTGCTAATCGCCATCGTCGTGTTGGTCCTCGTCTTCGTGTTGGGGACTTGGTGTGGTTGTCTTCCCGTTTTGTCCCTATGAGGGTCTCTTCTCCTAAGTTTAAGCCTCGGTTCATCGGTCCTTATAGGATTTTAGAAATTCTTAACCCTGTGTCTTTTCGTTTGGACCTCCCAGCATCCTTCGCTATCCATAATGTTTTCCATCGGTCGTTATTGCGGAGGTATGAGGTGCCAGTTGTGCCTTCTGTTGAGCCTCCTGCTCCTGTGCTGGTTGAGGGTGAATTGGAATACGTGGTGGAGAAAATCTTGGACTCCCGTGTTTCCAGACGGAGACTTCAATATCTGGTTAAGTGGAAAGGCTACGGTCAAGAGGATAATTCTTGGGTTTCAGCTTCAGATGTTCATGCCTCTGATTTGGTCCGTGCCTTTCATAGGGCTCATCCAGATCGCCCTGGTGGTTCTTGTGAGGGTTCGGTGCCCCCTCCTTAAGGGGGGGGTACTGTTGTGATTCGGTTATTTGGCTCCCCCAGTGGTCGCTTGTGGTACTGGTGTCTTTGAGCTTTTCACCTGTTTCTATCAGGATGTGGGAGTTTCCTATTTAGCCTTGTTCCTCAGTCATTCCAATGCCGGCCATCAATGTAACCAGAGTCTTTCTGTTGCATGTACCTGCTCCCAGTCTGCTGACCAGCTAAGTTGGACATTTCTGTCCTTTGTCTATTTTTGTATCTTTTGTCCAGTTTGCACTTATGTGATTCTCTGCAGCTGTAAGCTCTTGTGGGCTGAAATTGCCACTCCGGTGCCATGAGTTGGCACATGAGTTTAAGGTAATTTCAGGATGGTATTTGATAGGGTTTTGTAGCTGACTGCGAAGTCCACTATTGTATCCTTCTGCTATCTAGTTAGTGGGCCTCGCTGTGCTAAATCTGCTTTCATACTACGTTTGTCTTTTCATCTTAACTCACCGTTATTATATGTGGGGGGCTACTATCTCCTGTGGGGGATTTTCCTCTGGAGGCAAGCCAGGACTGTGTTTCATCTACTAGGGGTAGTTAGCTCTCCGGCTGGTGCGAGACGTCTAGCGAAAACGTAGGTACGTTCCCTGGCTACTATTAGTTGTGTGTATAGGTTTAGCATCGCGGTCAGCTCTAGTTTCCATCACCCGAGAGCTTGTCCGTTTTTTCTATGCTTCTGATGTTCCCCTGCCATTGGGAACCATAACATATTAATACACACTTAGGTCTCGATTCATTATGGCTTTTGCGCCTGTTTTTTGTTCAGTTTCTGGTGATTTAAGTCTATTTTTCATTTGCACAAAATTCTTCTTTTAATTTGCGTCTTATTTTTACGCCTATTTTATACACTTTAGCCAGTTCTTTTTTTTAATGTTTGCTATCGTCGGCATGGTTGTTACTTTTCAGAAGCTTGCAGACGATTTATAAATTGGGAGATTTTAAAAGGTCGCAAACTTTTTGCGCAAATGAAACATGCCACATTTTGATATTAAAAAGTACTGGACAGGTTACAGATAGAAATAAAGAGAATTTCGGATTTTTAAAAGTTAAATTCCAAGAGTTATTTTGAAGAATTTGGCACAAAAAAAGTCAATTATTACAAGACAAAATGTGACTAAAAAATAAAAGATTGCAAATGAAATCATGGCCTTAATGTCTCTTTACACGATCAAATGTGTCTTCAACGGAAAGCTCGTACCTATCACTCGCCAGTACTCACATACTGCTAATCAACAAAATGCTTGTTGGTTGCTACGTGGATCGTTTATGCCGACCTATAAAAAATTGGGAAAGTGTTGCCGATAATATGGACACATTATGGGGATGGAAACATCATATTAACCATCATTCTGTCTCCATCTATTGCCATAGATGAGCGCCAAATTACTCATATAGTTGATCTGCCCTCCAAGAGGGTAGAAATCTTCTCCTTTAAATGAGCTTTACCGATCAGGTCAGACCAAAGCAAATCAGAAACTAATTACGTCATTGTATTTGTATTACACGCACTGTAACAGCTCGTTATCACCATGATATGTATCGTCAGGGTTAGCACCCCCCTACAATGCTTCATTTCAGGTGCCCACCACCATGTATTAACTAAACAAGACCCAACTTGTAAGGTGGAGGATTGAAGTGATACATCAAGGAACATAGCTAAATGCAGGAAAAAATAAGGGATTTACAGGTCTCCATTCCAAAGGTCTAATCATCTTTGGTCTTCTACACGAGGTCACCAATGTAAAAATATGTGGTGGCTGGAGTTTCATTACAAAAATTAGACATTTTTTTTCCAGTAACCCCATTTCCCCCTCCTGCGCATGCAAAGTATTAGTGTTCTTATTAAGTATGGGATAGAGCTTATAAAAAATAAAGTCAGAAGAAGATGCAAGCAAACTCCATCTGACCCTCAAAGTCTTGGGTGCGTGACATCTCTCCCCAGAGCTGCAGCTTTTCGACTCTTCCATATCTCCGACCTGCTCGATGACTTCTTCATTCAACAACTAAGTTTATACAGTATACGTGACAACCCCTGCCTCACTTTTCTGGCCATAGAGTCTTCCATGTGAGCTTTCTACGCTCTACCAGCCTCTGATGAGATTTCTGGTGGCCGAGAAGACTGGTTTTCTGTCGGAAGCTTTTTCCACATTCGAAGCAAACAAAGGGTTTCTCCCCAGTATGAGTTCTCTGGTGCACAGTGAGATGCGAGTTGACACTGAAGGTTTTGTGGCACACGGGACACTGATAAGGTCTTTCTCCAGTGTGTGTCCTCAAGTGGACCTTAAGATGGTAAGACTTTGTAAACTTCTTACCGCACACCTGACATCCATACGGACGCTCTCCTGTATGTGTCCTCTGATGGACTTTCAGGTGCGCACTCTTGTGAAATCGTTTTTCACAAACGAGGCACTTGTATGGCCTTTCCCCTGTGTGGATCCTCTGGTGGATTTTCAGTTTGTAGGAGTTAGAAAAGCCTTTCCCGCAATCTGCACAAATATACGGTGCTGGCAAGCTTCTGATAACAGGTCTTGAAAGTGGCGGGATGATGTAGTCGTCTCCTTCATTATCCGGTTGCTCACAAGTCCAAGACGTATGAACTGTTTGGTGTAAGAGAAGGGTCTCGCTTTCAGTGAAGCTCTGTTGACACTCGGAGCACTGGAATGGCCGCGCCTGTGGAGGACTCGATGGGTCTATAAAGTCATAGGCACATTCGGATATGGGCTGACCGATCCTGAATATGGACTGGCACTTTCTAGGGCGTGGGAGCCGGATTGGTAATGGATCATCCCATTCTTCAGCAGATCCATTTTCTAAGATCAGTTCATTATGCTGGATATCTGTGAAACATTCCTTAGCCGGGCTCTGGATAAAACCATTATCTGTGGAGGTAGAAATAAGACTTATAGTGCTATTATGTGCAAGTTACATAGTTAGTTACATAGTTATTAAGGTTGAAGGAAGACTGTAAGTCCATCTAGTTCAACCCATAGCCTAACCTAACATGCCCTAACATGTTGATCCAGAGGAAGGCAAAAAAAACCCATGTGGCAAAGAGTAAGCTCCACCATGGGGAAAAAAATTCCTTCCCGACTCCACATACGGCAATCAGACTAGTTCCCTGGATCAACGCCCTATCAAGGAATCTAGTGTATATACCCTGTAACATTATACTTTTCCAGAAAGGCATCCAGTCCCCTCTTAAATTTAATTAATGAATCACTCATTACAACATCATACGGCAGAGAGTTCCATAGTCTCACTGCTCTTACAGTAAAGAATCCGCGTCTGTTATTATGCTTAAACCTTCTTTCCTGCAGACGTAGAGGATGCCCCCTTGTCCCTGTCTCAGGTCTATGATTAAAAAGATCATCAGAAAGGTCTTTGTACTGTCCCCTCATATATTTATACATTAACATGAGATCACCCCTTAGTCTCTGTTTTTCCAAACTAAATAGCCCCAAGTGTAATAACCTATCTTGGTATTGCAGACCCCCCAGTCCTCTAATAACCTTGGTCGCTCTTCTCTGCACCCGCTCCAGTTCAGCTATGTCTTTCTTATACACCGGAGACCAGAACTGTGCACAGTATTCTAAGTGTGGTCGCACTAGTGACTTGTATAGAGGTAAAATTATGTTCTCCTCATGAGCATCTATGCTTCTTTTAATGCATCCCATTATTTTATTTGCCTTTGTAGCAGCTGCCTGACACTGGCCACTGAATATGAGTTTGTCATCCACCCATACACCCAGGTCTTTTTCATTGACGGTTTTGCCCAGAGTTTTAGAATTAAGCACATAGTTATACATCTTATTACTTCTACCCAAGTGCATGACCTTACATTTATCCCCATTAAAGCTCATTTGCCATTTATCAGTCCAAGCTTCTAGTTTACATAAATCATCCTGTAATATAAAATTGTCCTCCCCTGTATTGATTACCCTGCAGAGTTTAGTGTCATCTGCAAATATTGAAATTCTACTCTGAATGCCCCCTACAAGGTCATTAATAAATATGTTAAAAAGAAGAGGGCCCAATACTGACCCCTGTGGTACCCCACTGCTAACCGCGACCCAGTCCGAGTGTGCTCCATTAATAACCACCCTTTGTTTCCTATCCCTGAGCCAGCTCTCAACCCATTTACACATATTTTATTTTATATATTATTATATATACCGTATATACTCGAGTATAAGCCGAGATTTTCAGCCCAAATTTTTGGGCTGAAAGTGCCCCTCTCGGCTTATACTCGAGTCATGATCGGTGGTGGGGTCGGCGGGTGAGCACTGTCATATACTCACCTAGTCCCGGCGATCCTGTCGCTCCCCCTGCCTGTCACACTGTCTTCGGGTGCCGCAGCCTCTTCCCCTGAGCGGTCACGTGGGACCGCTCATTAGAGAAATGAATAGGCTGCTCCACCTCCCATAGGGGCGGAGCCGCCTATTCATTTCTCTAATCAGCGGTGCCGGTGACCGCTCAGGGCTATGGGGCAACGGTGCAGAGTACTATATGGCACAGCTATGGGGCAATGGTGCAGAGCACTATATGGCACAGCTATGGGGCAACAGTGCAGAGCACTATATGGCACAGCTATGGGGCAACAGTGCAGAGCACTATATGGCACAGCTATGGGGCAATGGTGCAGAGCACTATATGGCACAGCTATGGGGCAACAGTGCAGAGCACTATATGGCACAGCTATGGGGCAACAGTGCAGAGCACTATATGGCACAGCTATGGGGCAACGGTGCAGAGCACTATATGGCACAGCTATGGGGCAACGGTGCAGAGCATTATATATATGGCACAGCTATGGGGCAACGGTGCAGAGCATTATATGTGGCACAGCTTTATGTGGAGCATCTATGGGGCCATAATGAATGGTATGGGAGCATCTATTTCTAATTTTGAAATTCACCGGTACCTGCTGCTTTTTCCACTCTAGGCTTATACTCGAGTCAATAAGTTTTCCCAGTTTTTTGTGGCAAAATTAGGGGGGTCGGCTTATACTCGAGTATATACGGTATATATATAATATATATATATATATATATTATTATATATTATATTATATTATTATATATATTTATTTTATTTTTATAAGTGACACCAAAGCCAGAAGACCTGCAAATCACTTATCCTCTGAAATCAGGTAATAATTCTAGACAAATGATTGTCCATCAGAACATTCACCAGACCTAAATAACAAGGCTAATAACCTGTTGCTAAAGTAGTAAAAAAAATACTTCTGTGTGCATAGAAACCGAAAAAAAAAGCCATCGCGTAATTAGGAGTCCACTAAAGAACTATGCGAATCCCGAAGCCTGTCTTGTGTACCCCTGAAAAAGCCTATGCGAAACGTGCCCCGGGGTTCATGTGGTGGATCCAGCAGTATCACATTATGCCCCGTCTCTTATAATATGGGGCCTAGCTGACTAGTTTGTGCTGACTAAAATCTCCTCTTACTGACCTTTTTTTCACTTGTATATTTTTAATTCTTATTAAATAAAGTGTACTTTTTTTTACATATCTTTAGTGGATTCTAGTTACTCCTTGAAGGTCTTCTGTAGGTTGTCTCACCAGCTGATGTGTGGACTGACCTGCATGCTCCTGGTCGCTCAGGATCTCGTTGTGATCTGCTTCCTGCAGATTCATCCAGAAGGGCTCCACACTCCCATCTATAGTAACCGATATTCCTGTTCCTATGAGTTCATCACCTGGGGAGTCGAAAACAGATGAACAGTCTCAATGGTCCACTAAGCATTTCTCTCTTGTATACAGATGAACAATACCATGAGGCTTGGAAGCAAGTTGACAAATTCAAGGCTGGAACATTTCCATACCCTTAAGGTACCTTCACACTAAACGATATCGCTAGCGATCCGTGACGTTGCAGCGTCCTGGCTAGTGATATCGTTTAGTTTGACAGGCAGCAGCGATCAGGATCCTGCTGTGATGTCGCTGGTCGTTGAATAAAGTTCAGAACTTTATTTGGTCGTCAGACCGGCGTGTATCGTCAGGTTTGACACCAAAAGCAACGATACCAGCGATGTTTTACGCTGGTAACCAGGGTAAATATCGGGTTACTAAGCGCAGGGCCGCGCTTACTAACCCGATGTTTACCCTGGTTACCAGCGTAAAAGTAAAAAAAAAAAACAGTACATACTCACCTGCGCGTCTCCTGCCGTCCGCTTCCTGCTCTGACTGAGTGCCGGCCCTAAAGTGAAAGTAAAAGCACAGCGGTGACGTCACCGCTCTGCTGTTAGGGCCGGCGCTCAGTCAGTGCAGGAAGCGGACGCCGGGGGACGCGCAGGTGAGTATGTACTGTTTGTTATTATTACTTTTACGCTGGTAACCAGGGTAAACATCGGGTTACTAAGCGCGGCCCTGCGCTTAGCAACCCGATGTTTACCCTGGTTACCCAGGGACCTCGGCATCGTTGGTCGCTGGAGTGCGGTCTGTGTGACAGCTCTCCAGCGACCAAACAGCGACGCTGCAGCGATCGGCATCGTTGTCGCTATCGCTGCAGCGTCGCTTCGTGTGAAGGTACCTTTACACTTCAGTGAGGTGACAACCAATGTTGACTTGCCCAGTTGTGCTCTCTGTAACTGTTTAAACCTAACCCCCAACCAAAATACAGGATCAAAACTCTGGAAAGCATGCTTATACCTGTGAAGTAGGTCTCAGCTCAAGGACAAACTACCTATAGTGACTTATGACATGACAGGGAATAGGCAAAGAAGTCATTACAACAGAATAACTCGAAATTCCAGAAGTGCTAATAACCACTCACCTGACACTTTCTCTCCATCCACTGGTTCTGGGTCAGGACAGGCCTCAAACACTAGATCATCTGGCTTTATCCGTAGAAATATATCCGGCTTCACGATGGGAACCTCTGAATGAAGACAGAACAGTAAACACTGTCCAGGGAAGAGGAATGTTACTTCAAGGACAGAGACCTCAACAGCTCAAGTCTCACCATGTTTCCTAACCTCCAGTGTGTCCATGGTTGTAAAGTGTCTCCTTCCTTTGAGTGCATGTGTGTCCATGATCGTAGAGTGTCTCCTTCCTTTCAGTTTGTCTATGGTTGAATGTTGTCTCTTAACTTTGAGTGTGTCCATGGTTATATATTCTGTCCTAACTTCGAGTGTGACCATGGTTTTAGAGTGTCTCCTTCCTTCGAATGCATGTGTGTCCATGATTGTAGAGTGTCTCCTTCCTTTAAGTGTGTCTATGGTTGAATGTTGTCTCTTACCTTTGAGTGTGTCCATGGTTATATATTCTCTCCTACCCTCGAGTGTGACCATGGTTTTAGAGTGTCTCCTTCTTTTGAGTGTGTCCATTGTGCTAGAATGTCTCCTTCCTTCGAGTGTAATGACGGTTATATAATGTCTCCTACCTTCGAGTGTGTACATGGTTATATATTCTCTCCTACCCTCAAGCGTGTCCTTGGATGTAGAGTGACTCCTTCTTTCAGGTGTGTCCATTGTTATATACTCTTTCCTACCCTCGAGTGTGTCAGTGGTTGAAGAATGTCTCCTTACTTCGAGTATGTCCATGGTTGTATATTCTCTCCTACCCTCATGTTTGTCCATGGTTATAGATGGTCTCCTACTCTGAAGTGTGTCCATGGTTTTAGGGTGTCACCTTCCCTCAAGTGTGTTTATGATTGTAAATTCTCTCCTACTCTTGAGTGTATCCATGGTTGAAGGATGTCTCCTTCGAGCATGTCTATGATGGTATACTCTCTCCTACTCTCAAGTGTATCAATGATTGTAGAGTGTCTCCATTCTTCAAACGTGTCCATTATTGTAGAGTATCTCCTACCTTCAAGTGTATACATGATTGTAGAGTGACTGCTATACTCAAGTGTGTCCATGTTTTGGAGTTTTTTTTAGTTTCTCCTACCTTCGAGTGTGTCCATGGTTGTAGAGCGCATCCTACTATCGAGTGTGTCTATGATTGTAGGGTGCCACTTTCCCTTGAGTGTGTCCATACTTGTAAATTCTCTCCTACTCTCAAGTGAATCCATAGTTCTATATTCTCTCCTACCCTCAAGTGTATTTATGATTGTAAAATATCTCCTACTCTCGAGTGTGTCTATGATTGTAGAGCGTCTCCTTCCTTTGCGTGCATCTGTGGTTATAGAGTCTCTCTTACACTCGAGTAAGTCTGTTGCTACATCCTGTATCCTACCATCAATTATGTCCCTAATTGTACATTGAATCCCATACTGTTGCCTCCTTCTGTGTCTTCAGTACTCGTCTTTCTGGAGACTCTGCTGCTCGTGTCTCCTGTACTATGGCATCTTGCACAATACAAAGTTAATGTGTTCAGTTCATACAACAGTATCCACCAACATTGTGGAGTCAAACCTCCAGGTGATTCATAGAATCATAGAATGTGAGAGTTGGAAGGGACCTCCAGGGTCACCTTGTCCAACCCCCTTCTCAATGCAAGAGTCACTAAACCATCTCAGACAGATGTCTGTCCAGCCTCTGTTTGAAGACTTCCATTGAAGGAGAACTCACCACCTCTCGTGGCCGACTGTTCCACTCATTGGTCACCCTGTCAAACTTTTTTCTAATATCTAATCTGTATCTTCTCCCTTTCATTCCATTGCTTCTCGTGTTTCCATGTGCAAATGAGAATAATGATGGTCCCTCTACACTGTGACAGCCCTTCAGATATTTGTAGACAGCTAATAAGTCTCCTCTTAGCCTTATTTTTAGCAAGCTAAACATTCCCAGATCCTTTAACTGTTCCTCGTAAGACATACTTTGCAGTCTGCTCACCATCCCGGTAGCTCTTTGAACTTTCTCCAGTTTTTCAATGTGTTTTTTTTTAAATGTGGTACGCAGAACTGGAAATATTCCAGATGAGGCCTGACCAAGGAGGAGTAGAGGGGAATTCCTGCTCTCTACGTTGTCTCCTGTCATAGGGGTGCTAATATGTTCTCTCTTGAGTCACCAAGCCTCAGATCTCTGGGATATTTTGTGCACAAGAGTTTGGCCAAAGGGTACCGTCTCACAGTGGCACTTTGGTCGCTACGACGGCACGATCCGTGACGTTCCAGCGATATACTTACGATCTCGCTGTGTCTGACACGCTACTGCGATCAGGGACCCTGCTGAGACTCGTACGTCGAAGCAGATCGTTTGAAACTTTCTTTCGTCGTCAAGTGTCCCGCTGTGGCGGCATGATCGCATTGTGTAACAAAGGTGTGCACGATATTGTATACGATGTAATGGGTGGAGGAGCTTGATACGTAGGAGCGCCAAATTCTCCACCTCCTGTGTGCTGATTGGGCGGTACAATACTGTGCGCTCATTCGACAGACGTGGTACTATTGTTCCCGGCCGATAAAACCGCTGCTCTCGAGCGCTGTATTCTTTTCTCTCCAACCAATGCGCGCACAGTAACCAACGGCCAATCAGCACATTACAGGTGTAGTTAGCTAGCAGCACAACACGCCCCTCGTGAACAACGTCACGCATAGATTATGCAAAATGTGCTCTGAATTAGGAGAGCACCTCCTGTGTGACATGCCTGTATGACTGTCCCGTACGACTTCTACATCGCAAATTTGTCATGAAATTATCGCTCCAGCTCCGTGCATTGCGAAGTGTGACCACAGTCTACGACGCTGGAGCGATAATGGAGCGACGCTGGAGCGTCACGGATCGTGCCGTCGTAGCGACCAAAGTGCCACTGTGAGACGGTATCTAGAGATTAATGAAGGATGATTGTACCGCAGCCTTCAGTCCCTGTATAACAACCTCACCTGAGCTGGGAACACTCTCCCACACCACTGGCCGTCCAGTCTTCTGAGGAGCAGTAACGTCTTCCTCCACAACCTCTCGGATCCAAAGAGAGATATCAGGGTTAAACACGGGAGCACCTGGTAGAGAAGTACCATCAGGGTGCAGTTACAGAAGTGGTTCAATGGCACATGAGGCGATCACTGATTTCCATACTGTACACTTTCAATAACTTTTTACCTGCTGTGAGAGTATTTTTTGGCTCCTTAGTCTTATCCCCGGCCAGCGCCGCCTCCTTTATTTCATCTACTCGCAGCAGTTGTTCCGGGTTCAGGATGGTATATCCTATCAGAAAACATTAGCACATGTGTAAAATCTAAATTTATAGTATAATCAGTACAAAAAAAGAGGATCACAAGCTGTGGTCTCTCACTAGGAGCTAGTGATAAAGGAGGTTGGAATTTAGTTTCTGTGCCTGGATCAGTACTGCAGGGCAGAGGCATCAAAGCAATTACATCCTGCATCCTGAGAGCCAACAGAAAAGCAGCAGAATAAGAAACATTGCTCTCAGAATCACTACATATATGTCAGGAGGTGACTTCTTACCCATCGACAGCAGAGTCGTGTGGATCTCCCGCATCACATTCTTATAAAGCTCCTTCTGCCAGTCCTCCAGCACCCCCCACTCCTCAGCAGAAAAGCAGGCCGACACATCGTGGAATGTCACCAGGGCCTAGCAAGAAAGACCATAAAATGGCTGGCTCTAAAAGAGGCTAAAACCATATGAGGCTGTCTCTAAAGACGGAGACAGCAAATGAGGCTACCTCTACGAGAGGATGAAACCATATGGGGTTGGCTCAAAATAAGGCTCACACCACATGAGACTGGCTCTATGAGAGAATGAAACCATGAGGATGGCACTGTGGAAGGTAAACACAAGATGAGGCTGGCTCTACAAGAGGTTAACACATGAGGCTGGCTTTACAAGAGGCTAACACCACATGAGGCTGGGTCTACAAGAGGCTAACACCACATGAGGCTCGCTCTACAAGAGGCTAACACTACATGAGGCTGGATCTACAAGAGGTTAACACCACATGAGGCTGGCACTGTGGAAGACTGATACCAGATGATGATGGCACTGCTAGAGGCCAACATCACATGAGGCTGTCTCTAAGAGTGGCTGAAATCACATGAGGCTGGAACTATGGGAGGCTAACATCAGATGAGACTGACACCAAATTAAGTTGGCTCTACGGGAAGCTGACATCATATGAGGCTGGCTCTACAAGTGGTCAACATCATGTGAGGTCGGATCGATGAGAGGTTGACACCACAAGAGGCTGGCACAGGGGAAGACTGACACCAGATAATGCTGGAACAGCGAGAGGCTAACACCACATGAAGCCAGCTCTATAAGAGACTGAAACCACATGAGGCTGGCACTACGAGATATTGACACCTCAGGAGCATGGCTTTGACAGTGGCTTATACCACAAGAGGATGGCACTGTAGAAGGCAGACACCAGATGATGCTGGCCAACAACACATAAGGCTGGCTCTTTGAGAGGCTGACATCATATGAGTCTGGCACAGTGGGTGGCTGACACCAGATGAGGCTGGGTCTACGAGAGGCTGACTCTTGTGAATTCTGCTCTTGGGCTCCCTCCGGTGGTTATAAGTGGTAGCGCTGCTGTCTCTGGATCGCAGCATTCATCAGGTGTGTCCACTTTTTACAATTCTGACTGGGCTATTTAGTCTTGCTTGACCCTTTAGTCAGTGCCAATTGTCCATTGTTCCTGGAGGATTCACATCCCTGCCTGGTCTCTCCTGCTTTGCTGTTCATTTCAACAAAGATAAGTTCTGGCCTTGATTTTTGCAGTCCACATGCTGTGGGCCTTATTGTTCTTTTCCATGTCTTTGTCTTGTCCAGCTTGGTCTGTATAAGGATTTGTTTAGCCAAGCTGGTATCTCTGGAGATGCAGATATACCCTCCATATCTTTAGTTAGATGTGGAGATTTTGTATTTTCTGTGGTGGATATTTTCTAGTGTTTTAATACTGACCGCATAGTACTCTGTCCTATCCTTTCTATTTAGCTAGAAGTGGCCTCCTTTGCTAAATTCTGATTTCAGCCTGTGTATGTTTTTTCCCTCTCCTCTCACAGTCAATATTTGTGGGGGGCTGTCTATCCTTTGGGGATTTTCTCTGAGGCAAGATAGTTTTCCCTTTTCTATCTCTAGGGGTAATTAGTCCTCCGGCTGTGTCGAGATGTCTAGGGAGCGCTAGGTACATTCCACGGCTACTTCTAGTTGCGGTGTTAAGTTCAGGGTCTGCGGTCAGTACAGGTACCACCTTCTCTAGGGTACGTCTCATGCTGCTCCTAGGCCACCAGATCATAACAGTACAACTGGCCAACAATGAGTTAACCGCATCTCAGAAGAAGGGAAGGAAAGTGCTGAGCCATTTTTTTTTCCGTAGTCTGTTGTGGGTTTTTTTCCCTCTTTACCTCTGGGTGGCTCAGGAGTTTGGCGCTGGCATGGATGTTCAGGGATTGGCTTCTCGTGTGGATCAACTTGCTGCTAGAGTACAGGGTATTTTCGATTATATCGTTCAGACTCCGGTTTTAGAGCCTAGAATTCCAACTCCTGATTTGTTTTTTAGGGACAGGTCCAAATTTTTGAGCTTTAAAAATAACTGTAAACTGTTTTTTGCTGTGAAACCCCGTTCCTCTGGTGATCCCATCCAGCAGGTTAAAATTGTTATATCTCTGCTGCGTGGTGACCCCCAGGATTGGGCATTTGCCCTGGAACCTGGGAATCCGGCTTTGCTTAATGTAGACACCTTTTTCCAGGCGCTTGGGTTATTGTATGATGAACCTAATTCAGTGGATCATGCTGAGAAGACCTTGTTGGCCCTGTGTCAGGGTCAAGAAGCGGCAGAATCATATTGCCAGAAATTTAGAAAATGGTCTCTGCTGACTAAATGGAATGAGGATGCCTTGGCGGCAATTTTCAGAAAGGGTCTTTCTGAATCCGTTAAAGATGTTATGGTGGGGTTCCCCACGCCTGCTGGTCTGAGTGATTATATGCCTCTGGCCATTCAGATTGATCGGCGCTTGCGCGAGCGCAGAGTTGTGCACACTATGGCATTGTCTTCCGAGCGGAGTCCTGAGCCTATGCAGCGTGATAGGATTGTGTCTAGAGCTGAACGACAAGGATTCAGATGTCAGAATAGGTTGTGTTTTTACTGCGGCGATTCTGCTCATGTTATTTCTGATTGCCCTAAGCGTACCAAGAGAATCGCTAGTTCTGTTACCATCGGAACTGTACAACCTAAATTTCTGTTATCTGTGACCCAGATCTGCTCATTATCGTCATTTTCTGTCATGGCATTTGTGGATTCAGGCGCCGCTCTAAACTTAATGGACTTAGAATTTGCCAGATGTTGTGGTTTCCCCTTGCAGCCTTTGCAGAGTCCTATTCCTTTGAGGGGCATTGATGCTACACCGTTGGCTAAAAATAAACCTCAGTTTTGGACACAGCTGACCATGTGCATGGCGCCAGCCCATCAGGAAGATTGTCGTTTCCTGGTGTTGCATAATTTGCATGATGCTGTTGTGCTGGGTTTCCCATGGTTACAGGTGCATAATCCGGTATTAGATTGGAAATCTATGTCTGTGACTAGTTGGGGTTGTCAGGGGGTTCATGGTGACGTTCCTTTGATGTCAATTGCCTCCTCCCCCTCTTCTGAAATTCCTGAGTTTTTGTCAGATTTCCAGGATGTATTCAATGAGCCCAAGTCCAGTTCTCTTCCACCGCATAGGGACTGTGATTGTGCTACTGACTTGATTCCAGGCTGTAAGTTCCCTAAGGGCCGACTTTTCAACCTGTCTGTGCCAGAACATACCGCCATGCGGAGCTATGTTAAGGAATCTTTGGAGAAAGGGCATATTCGGCCATCTTCTTCACCATTGGGAGCAGGTTTTTTTTTTGTTGCCAAGAAGGATGGCTCCTTGAGACCCTGTATTGATTATCGCCTCTTGAATAAGATCACGGTCAAATTCCAATACCCTTTGCCTTTGCTTTCTGATTTGTTTGCCATGATTAAGGGGGCTAGTTGGTTTACTAAGATTGACCTTCGAGGGGCATATAATCTTGTTCGTATTAAGCAGGGTGACGAATGGAAAACTGCGTTTAATACGCCCGAAGGCCATTTTGAATACCTTGTGATGCCATTCGGACTCTCTAATGCTCCATCTGTGTTTCAGTCCTTCATGCATGATATATTTCGGAATTATCTTGATAAATTCATGATTGAATATTTGGATGATATTTTGATTTTTTCAGATGATTGGGAGTCTCATGTGAAACAAGTCAGGATGGTATTTCAGATCCTTCGTGATAATGCCTTGTTTGTGAAGGGGTCTAAGTGCCTCTTTGGAGTACAGAAGGTTTCTTTTTTGGGCTTCATTTTTTCTCCCTCATCTACAGAAATGGATCCGGTTAAGGTTCAGGCCATTCATGATTGGATCCAGCCCACATCCGTGAAGAGCCTTCAGAAATTTTTGGGCTTTGCTAATTTTTATCGCCGTTTCATTGCCAACTTCTCCAGTGTGGTTAAACCCCTGACCGATTTGACGAAGAAAGGCGCTGATGTGACGAATTGGTCCTCTGCGGCTGTTTCTGCCTTTCAGGAGCTTAAACGCCGATTTACTTCTGCCCCTGTGTTGCGTCAGCCGGATGTTTCTCTTCCTTTTCAGGTTGAGGTTGACGCTTCTGAGATTGGGGCAGGGGCCGTTTTGTCTCAGAGGAATTCTGATGGTTCCTTGATGAAACCGTGTGCCTTCTTTTCTCGAAAGTTTTCGCCTGCGGAACGCAATTATGATGTCGGCAATCGTGAGTTGTTGGCTATGAAGTGGGCATTTGAGGAGTGGCGACATTGGCTTGAGGGAGCCAAGCACCGTATTGTGGTCTTGACCGATCATAAGAATCTGATTTACCTCGAGTCTGCCAAACGGCTGAATCCTAGACAGGCCCGATGGTCCCTGTTTTTCTCCCGTTTTGATTTTGTGGTCTCGTATCTTCCGGGTTCTAAGAATGTTAAGGCTGATGCCCTCTCTAGGAGCTTTTTGCCTGATTCTCCTGGGGTCCTTGAGCCGGTCGGCATTCTGAAGGAAGGGGTGATTCTTTCTGCCATCTCCCCTGATTTACGACGGGTTCTTCAGGAATTTCAGGCTGATAAACCTGACCGTTGTCCAGTGGGGAAACTGTTTGTTCCTGACAGATGGACTAGTAAAGTGATTTCTGAGGTTCATTGTTCTGTGTTGGCTGGTCATCCTGGGATTTTTGGTACCAGAGATTTGGTTGGTAGGTCCTTTTGGTGGCCTTCTTTGTCACGGGATGTGCGTTCTTTTGTGCAGTCCTGTGGGACTTGTGCGCGGGCCAAGCCTTGCTGTTCCCGCGCTAGTGGGTTGCTTTTGCCTTTGCCGGTCCCTGAGAGGCCTTGGACGCATATTTCTATGGATTTTATTTCGGATCTTCCGGTTTCCCAGAGGATGTCAGTTATCTGGGTGTTTTGTGACCGGTTTTCTAAGATGGTTCATTTGGTACCTTTGCCTAAATTGCCTTCCTCTTCTGATTTGGTTCCGTTGTTTTTTCAGCATGTGGTTCGTTTGCATGGCATTCCGGAGAATATTGTGTCCGATAGAGGTTCCCAGTTTGTTTCTAGGTTTTGGCGGGCCTTTTGTGCTAGGCTGGGCATTGATTTGTCTTTTTCTTCCGCATTTCATCCTCAGACAAATGGCCAAACCGAGCGAACTAATCAGACTTTGGAAACTTATTTGAGATGCTTTGTGTCTGCTGATCAGGATGATTGGGTGGCTTTCTTGCCATTGGCCGAGTTTGCCCTTAATAATCGGGCTAATTCTGCTACCTTGGTTTCACCTTTCTTTTGTAACTCTGGTTTTCATCCTCGTTTTTCTTCAGGGCAGGTTGAGCCTTCTGATTGTCCTGGGGTGGACTCTGTGGTTGACAGGTTGCAGCAAATTTGGGCTCATGTTGTTGACAATTTGGTGTTGTCTCAGGAGGGGGCTCAGCGTTTTGCTAACCGTCGTCGGTGTGTTGGTTCCCGGCTTCGGGTTGGGGATTTGGTCTGGTTGTCTTCCCGTCATGTTCCTATGAAGGTTTCTTCCCCTAAGTTCAAGCCTCGGTTTATTGGCCCTTATATTTCTGAGATTATCAATCCAGTGTCTTTTCGTTTGGCCCTTCCAGCCTCTTTTTCCATCCATAATGTTTTTCATAGATCTTTGTTGCGGAAATATGTGGTGCCCGTTGTTCCCTCTGTTGATCCTCCTGCCCCGGTGTTGATTGATGGGGAGTTGGAGTATGTGGTTGAGAAGATTTTGGATTCTCGTTTTTCGAGGCGGAAGCTTCAGTATCTTGTCAAATGGAAGGGTTATGGCCAGGAGGATAATTCTTGGGTTGTTGCCTCCGATGTTCATGCTGAGGATTTGGTTCGTGCCTTTCATTTGGCTCGTCCGGATCGGCCTGGGGGCTCTGGTGAGGGTTCGGTGACCCCTCCTCAAGGGTGGGGTACTGTTGTGAATTCTGCTCTTGGGCTCCCTCCGGTGGTTATAAGTGGTAGCGCTGCTGTCTCTGGATCGCAGCATTCATCAGGTGTGTCCACTTTTTGCAATTCTGACTGGGCTATTTAGTCTTGCTTGACCCTTTAGTCAGTGCCAGTTGTCCATTGTTCCTGGAGGATTCACATCCCTGCCTGGTCTCTCCTGCTTTGCTGTTCATTTCAACAAAGATAAGTTCTGGCCTTGATTTTTGCAGTCCACATGCTGTGGGCCTTATTGTTCAGTTCTTTTCCATGTTTTTGTCTTGTCCAGCTTAGTCTGTATAAGGATTTGTTTAGCCAAGCTGGTATCTCTGGAGATGCAGATATACCCTCCATATCTTTAGTTAGATGTGAAGATTTTGTATTTTCTGTGGTGGATATTTTCTAGTGTTTTAATACTGACCGCATAGTACTCTGTCCTATCCTTTCTATTTAGCTAGAAGTGGCCTCCTTTGCTAAATTCTGATTTCAGTCTGTGTATGTTTTTTCCCTCTCCTCTCACAGTCAATATTTGTGGGGGGCTGTCTATCCTTTGGGGATTTTCTCTGAGGCAAGATAGTTTTCCCTTTTCTATCTCTAGGGGTAATTAGTCCTCTGGCTGTGTCGAGATGTCTAGGGAGTGATAGGTACATTCTACGGCTACTTCTAGTTGCGGTGTTAAGTTCAGGGTCTGCGGTCAGTACAGGTACCACCTTCTCTAGAGTACGTCTCATGCTGCTCCTAGGCCACCAGATCATAACAGCTGACACCACATGAGGCTGATTCACCAGATGAGGCTGTCTCTACGAGAGGCCTACACCACATGATGCTGACTCTACAAGAGGCTGACACTACATGAGACTGACACCACATGAGGCTGACTCTACAAGAGGCAACACCACATGAGGCTGGCTCTACAAGAGGCAAATGCTACATGAGGCTGGTACATGATGCTGACTCTACAAGAGGCAACACCACATGAGGCTGGCTCTACAAGAGGCTGACGCTACATGAGGCTGGCTCTAGAAGAGACTGTCTAAACAACAAAAGGTTGCTTCCATGAGATGCTGTTATTAAGAGAGGTTGGCACCGAGAGTGGGTAACAATACAAATGGTTTCTATCACTTGAGGCTTTAACCATGAGAGTCTGACATCTAACACATAAGGCTGACACCTTTAAACAATGAAACTGCCTAGTATCAGCTGCTGAATACATGATTCGCTTTCTTACCCGCACTGACACCTGATGGGGGAGGATGGCAGCATCCATGGCACAAAAACCGGGATCAGCCGAGTCCGACATGTGCACTGCGGCTCTAAAGCAAAATATAACATACGAGAAATGAAGAGAGATGCTGCAGTCACTTCAGGGAAATACATGTATACATATAGTGATCAGAGAGATGCTGCAGCCATGTCAGGAAGATTTAAAAAGTCTACACACCCATGGTAAAATGCCAGGTATTTGTCATGTAATATAATCCTTCCAAGAAGAATCATTTCAGAACTTTCCACCCTTTAATATCACCATAATCTGTACTGTACAAGTCCATAGAAAAATAAACTGACATTACTTTAAGGAGGAAGTAAAAATAACAAAACTACAATAATGTGGTTGCATAAGTGTGCGCACCCTCTTATAATTGGGGCCGTGGTTGTGTTCAGAATCAGCCAATCACATTTCCCCTTATATTACATAGTGGCAAGTGCTCGGCCTCCGTCATTTATAGTGATTGTCATCAACCTCAGAGAAATTGTTGCTGTTTCAGGAGGATTTTCCTGACATTTTCTGGTCCGTAAACAGCCAACAACACAGTAAGGGATCTCATTGGTGAAAGTTATCAGTCAGGAGGTAATACAAATACATGTCCCAGGCATTAGATCTACCATGGACAATGTGAAGACATCATTAAGAAGTGGCTAAAACTTGGTACAACAGTGACATTACCTAGAACAGGATATCCCTCAAAAATTGCTGAAAAGACAAGAAAAAAATTGGTCTGGGAGGCAGCCAAGAAGCAGACAGGATCATT
This sequence comes from Ranitomeya variabilis, assembly GCF_051348905.1. Lineage (NCBI taxonomy): Eukaryota > Metazoa > Chordata > Amphibia > Anura > Dendrobatidae > Ranitomeya > Ranitomeya variabilis. The sequence goes on from NC_135233.1 coordinate 1,105,518,093, forward strand.
AAAGGAGCGGCAGGAATTTTTGACCAGCCCTGGATGTTTCCAGTATGTGAAAACAATCTCCTGCATTCTTCATATGTCCAGCCTGTTGGGTCAGGAGTAAGGCAGAAGCCTTTTCTTACACAGAAAATCATAAAAGCCTTTTTACGTTTTACCAAAACCTCCATTACGTCGACCAGAAGTATGAAACGTTTTATAGCTGATGAGACCAAGGGGGAAATTCTTGGCCATAATCCACAAGGTGAAAAGCCGACACAGCACATCGCCAGAAGATCACCATCCCCACAGTGAAGCATGGTGGAGGCAGCATTGTGCTTTAGGGCTGAGGCTTTGGTGAAGGTGGAGGGAATTATGAACAGTTCCAAATAACAGTCAATTCTGCAACAAAACCTTCTGGACTCTGCAAAAATTTATCCTCATCTTTAGATTTTTAGCAACTACATTATTTTCATTCTTTATTTTTTTTTTTTCCACTTGAAAAGATTTTAGTTTATTTTCTCAATTTATTTGTACAGTATATGGGTGACATTAAAGGGGAGCAAAAGTCCTGAAATGTTTCTTCTTCCTAGGATTTTTTACATAACAAAAAATGTTATCCACTGTACATTTATATACACATAGTGATCAGAGAGACGCTGCAGCCATGTCAGGAAGATACAGGAGAACACATGTTGGTCATTTCGAAACGAGCCTTTAATGACTTGTAGTAGAACCTTATAATAGTCTCTGGGCCTTATTTCTTAAAAAAAAAAAAAAAAGTCTTTGCTGCCAATAGCAACCAATCACAGTGCAGCTTCCATTTAATAAATGGCTTTGGTAATATGAAAGCTGAGCTCTGATTGGTTGCTCTGGTAATATGAAAGCTGAGCCCTGATTGGTTGCTCTGGTAATATGAAAGCTGAGCTCTGATTGGTTGTCCTGGTGGTATTAAAGTTGAGCTCTGACCAGACAGTTTCATTCGTCATCTCGCAGATGATGGGGCCGACACACTACACTACCGTCAAAGAAGCAATGTCCACCGCAAATCAATTTTGGAAGATAATTTCATTCAATTGTGCATATACATTAAGGTAAGGTGAATCAGATGAGATAATAGAAAAAATACAGCTACCTTCCTCTCTAATCCCCATCCGGTGACACCAGTATTTTATACATTACCCAAAATTCATAAATCTCTCTATAATCCACCGGGCCGTCCCATTGTGGCCTCCACTACTTCCATCCTGTCTATCTTCCTTGAGAAGATATTCACACCATTAATCAAAAAGACTCGTTCCTTCATTCTCGACACCACCCATTTTCTTAAGATCATTACAGATCTCTCCACAGGTCCCTCTCACCGTCTACTCGTCACATTGGATCTCAATAGTTGATGCTTTGACACAATTTGTCCATGACCTCAACTCTAACGGGACAGAACTACAGTTTACGCTCAATTTCGATCAATCCAAGATTTCATTTGTAGATGCCCTCGTGGTCAAAAATACAGAAGGCCATTTCTCTTCCGATATCTACTCTAAGCCGTCGGATTCCAATAGCCTTCTTCATTATAGCAGTTGTCACCCAAAATCCACAAAAAATAGCCTCAATCGGTCACAATTTCATAGAGTTACTAATATCGTATCGGACCAAACAATTCGCTCTACCAGGTTAGATGAAATGTCCAGAAAATTCCTTTATAGGGATTATCCCTTAAACGAGACAAGAAATTTAGTTATCACCAGAACCTCATCTACTGAATCGAAACCCCAGCAAGAACGTATCCTGTTTGTCCACAACTACTAGCCAATGAAGACAAAATGTATACTATCATCTCTTATTAAGTAACGCCTATCCTGGTGTGGAAGCTTTTAAATTACCAGCACTCGTGAGCACAAAATGTCCACGTAATATCAGGGATCGCATAATTCGGGAGGATATTGGTAGTTTTTCCCGTGTACAACAGTTCCTGAACACCAGAAGACAAGGTACATTCCCATATTTAGGCTGTGTTGCCTGTTCGAATGTAATTAACACATCCAATATTGTGCATCCGCACACTGGTAGATCTTACCCCATCAATTGTTACTCTACGTGTGAGACCAACAATGTGGTCTACTTGATTTACCCCTTAGTGACGGAGCCAATTTGTAATGACCATGCCAATTTTTACAATTCTGACCACTGTCACTTTATGAGGTTATAACTCTGGAGCTTTAATGGATCCCGATGATTCTGAGATTGTCTTCTCGTGACATATTGTACTTCATATTAGTGGTAAAATTTCTTCGATTTGACGAGTTTATATATGAAAAAAAACGGAAAAATTTTGAAAATTTTGCAATTTTCAAACGTTGAATTTGTGTGCCCTTAAATCACAGAGATATGTCACACAAAATAGTTAATAAATAACATTTCCCACATGTCTACTTTACATCAGCTCAATTTTGGAAACATATATATTTTTTTGTTTTAAGTTATAAGGGTTAAAAGTTGACCAGCAATTTCACATTTTTCCAACAAAATTTACAAAACCATTTTATTTAGGGACCACTGCACATTTGAAGCGAGTTTGGGGGGTCAATATAACAGAAAATACCCAAAAGTGACACCATTCCAAAAACTGCACCTCTCAAGGTGCGAAAACCACATTCAAGATGTTTATTAACCCTTCAGGTGCTTCACAAGAACTAAAGCAATGTTGAAAAAAATGAACATTTCACTTATTTCACAAAAATTTTACTTTGGAACCAATTTTTTTTTTTATTTTTACAAGGGTATCAGGAGAAAATGGACCACAAAATTTGTTGTGCAATTTCTCCTGAGTACGTTGATACCCCATATGTGGGGGAAATCCACTGATGGGGCGCATGGCAGGTATCAGAAGGGAGGGTGTTGTGAATTCTATTTTTGGGCTCCCTCTAGTGGTCACAAGCGGTACTGTGTAGTGTTGTCTTTCTGCAGGTTGGCTGCATCAGCTGGTTCGTTATCCTTGGTTGGTTTCCTATTTAGCTCACCTGGAGACTCAGTTCCTTGCCTGCTATCAATGTATTCAGTGCTCTTCAGATTCCTTGTGGCTACCTTGCTCCCAGTCTCTCCAAGACAAGCTAAGTTTTTGTTTGATCATTTTTTGATTATCAGTGTTCATTATGTTTTTAGTCCAGCTCGCTAAAATGTGATTTCCTCGCTTGCTGGTTGCTCTAGGGGACTGAGTTTCTCCCCCCACACCGTGAGTTGGTGTGGGGGTTCTTGAAATCTCAGTGTGGATATTTTGTAAGGGTTTTTTACTGACCGCATAGATTCCCTTTTCTATTTTCTGCTATCTAGTATTAGTGGGCCTCATTTGCTGAATCTGCTTTCACCCCTGTGTATGTGCCTTCCTCTTACCTCACCGTTATTATCTGTTGGGGGCTTCTATATCTTTGGGGATTATTTCTCTGGAGGCAAGAGAGGTCTTTCTTTCTCTCTAGGGGTAGTTAGTTCCTCAGGCTGGCTCGAGACGTCTAGGATTTGTAGGCACGTTCACCGGCTACTTCTAGTGTGTTTGGATAGGTTCAGATTTGCGGTCAGTCCAGTTTGCCACCTCCCTAGAGCTTGTCCTATGTTTGTTACTTAGCTGGAGTAATTTGTGATCCTCAACCACTAAGGATCATAACAGGAGGGAGCACAGTTTGACTTTTTGAACGCAAAATTGGCTGGAATCAATGGTGGAGCCATGTCGCGTTTGAAGACCTAAACAGTGGAAACCCCCCACTTCTAACCACAACCCTAACCCCAACACACCCCTAACCCTAATCCCAACCATAAGCACAACCCTAACCCCAACACACCAAACCCGAATCCCAACCATAACCCTAACCACAAACCTAACCCCAACACACCCCTAACCCTAATCCCAACCCTACGCATAACCCTAATCACAACCCTAACTCTAACCACAAACCATCCCCAACACACCCCTAACCCTAATCCCAACCCTAAGCATAATCCCAAACATAACCACAACCCTAACTCTAACTATAACCCAATTCCCAACCCTAATCCCAACCCTAACCACAAACCTAGCCCCAACACACCCCTAACCATAATCCCAAACATGACCACAACCCTAACTCTAACCATAACCCAATTCCCAACCCTAACCCTAATCCCAACCCTAACCGTAATCCTAACTCTAACCATAACCCTTACCCTAACTTTAGCCCAACTCTAACTCTAATGGAAAAATGAAAACACATATAATTTTATTTCATTATATTTCCCTAACGGTGTGATAACGGGGGTTTTATTTACAATTACTTTTATTTTTATCACTGTGATAGGGTCTACAAATCCACAATTCGGTCACTGCTCTCTAATTACAGTGATAATTAGTGACAGTCTCTGCTCTCTAATGAGTGATAATTAGTGACAGTCTCTGCTCTCTAATGAGTGATAATTAGTGACAGTCTCTGCTCTCTAATGACAGTGATTAGTGACAGTCTCTGCTCTCTAATGACAGTGATAATTAGTGACAGTCTCTGCTCTCTAATGACAGTGATAATTAGTGACAGCCTCTGCTCTCTAATGACAGTGACAATTAGTGACAGTCTCTGCTCTCTAATGACAGTGATAATTAGTGACAGTCCCTGCTCTCTAATGAGTGATAATTAGCGACAGTCTCTACTCTCTAATGACAGTGATAATTAGTGAGTCTCTGCTCTCTAATGACAGTGATTAGTGACAGTCTCTGCTCTCTAATGACAGTGATAATTAGTGACAGTCTCTGCTCTCTAATGACAGTGATAATTAGTGACAGTCTCTACTCTCTAATGACAGTGATAATTAGTGACAGTCTCTACTCTCTAATAACAGTGATAATTAGTGACAGTCTCTGCTCTCTAATGACAGTGATAATTAGTGACAGTCTCTACTCTCTAATGACAGTGATAATTAGTGACAGTCTCTACTCTCTAATAACAGTGATAATTAGTGACAGTCTCTGCTCTCTAATGACAGTGATAATTAGCGATAGTCACTGCTCTCTAATGACAGTGATAATTAGTGACAGTCTCTACTCTCTAATGAGTGATAATTAGTGACAGTCTCTGCTCTCTAATGACAGTGATAATTAGCGACAGTCTCTGCTCTCTAATGAGTTTGATAATTAGTGACAGTCTCTGCTCTCTAATGAATGAAATTAGTGGTAGTCTCTACTCTAATGACAGTGATAATTAGTGACAGTCTGCTCTCTAATGACAGTGATAATTAGCAACAGTCTCTGCTTGCTAATGAATGTGATAACTAGTGACAGTCTCTGCTCTCTAATGACAGTGATAATTATCGACAGTCTCTGCTCTCTAATGAGTGTGATAATTAGTGACAGTCTCTGCTATCTTATGACAGTGATAATTAGTGACAGTCTCTGCTCTCTTAAGACAGTGATAATTAGTGACAGTCTCTGCTCTCTGATGACAGTGATAATTAGTTACAGTCTCTACTCTCTAGTGACAGTGATAATTAGTGACAGTCTCTGCTCTCTAATGACAGTGATAATTAGTGACAGTCTCTGCTCTCTTATGATAGTGACAATTAGTGACAGTCTCTACTCTCTAATGACAGTGATTAGTGACAGTCTCTACTCTCTTAAGACAGTGATAATTAGTGAGTCTCTGCTCTCTAATGACAGAGATAATTAGTGACAGTCTCTGCTCTCTAATGACAGTGATAATTAGTGACAGTCTCTGCTCTCTAATGACAGTGATAATTAGTGACAGTCTCTGCTCTCTAATGAGTGTGATAATTAGTGACAGTCTCTGCTCTCTAATGACAGTGATAATTAGTGACAGTCTACTCTCTAATGACAGTGATAATTAGTGACAGCGTCTGCTCTCTTAAGACAGTGATAATTAGTGACAGTCTCTACTCTCTAATGACAGTGATAATTAGTGACAGTCTCTACTCTCTAATGACAGTGATAAGTGACAGTCTCTACTCTCTAATGACAGTGATAATTAGTCAGTCTCTGCTCTCTAATGACAGTGATAATTAGTGACAGTCTCTGCTCTTTTATGATAGTGACAATTAGTGACAGTCTCTACTCTCTAATGACAGTGATAATTAGTGACAGCTTCTGCTCTCTAATGACAGTGCTAATTAGTGACAGTCTCTGCTATCTAATGACAGTGATAATTAGTGACAGTCTCTGCTCTCTAATGACAGTGATAATTAGTGACAGCTTCTGCTCTCTAATGACAGTGCTAATTAGTGACAGTCTCTGCTATCTAATGACAGTGATAATTAGTGACAGTCTCTACTCTCTAATGACAGTGCTAATTAGTGACAGTCTCTGCTATCTAATGACAGTGATAATTAGTGACAGTCTCTGCTCTCTAATGACAGTGATAATTAGTGACAGCTTCTGCTCTCTAATGACAGTGCTAATTAGTGACAGTCTCTGCTATCTAATGACAGTGATAATTAGTGACAGTCCCTGCTCTCTAATGAGTGTGATAATTAGTGACAGTCTGCTCTCTAATGACAGTGATAATTAGTGACAGTCTCTACTCTCTTATGAGTGATAATTAGTGACAGCTTCTGCTCTCTAATGACAGTGCTAATTAGTGACAGTCTCTGCTATCTAATGACAGTGATAATTAGTGACAGTCTCTACTCTCTTATGAGTGATAATTAGTGACAGCCTCTGCTCTCTAATGACAGTGATAATTAGTGACAGTCTCTGCTCTCTAATGACAGTGATAATTAGTGACAGCCTCTGCTCTCTAATGACAGTGATAATTAGTGACAGCCTCTGCTCTCTAATGACAGTGATAATTAGTGACAGTCTCTGCTCTCTAATGACAGTGATAATTAGTGACAGTCTCTGCTCTCTAATGACAGTGATAATTAGTGACAGTCTACTCTCTAATGACAGTGATAATTAGTGACAGTCTCTGCTCTCTAATGACAGTGATAATTAGTGACAGTCTCTACTCTCTAATGACAGTGATAATTAGTGACAGTCTCTACTCTCTAATGACAGTGATAATTAGTGACAGTCTCTGCTATCTAATGACAGTGATAATTAGTGACAGTCCCTGCTCTCTAATGAATGTGATAATTAGTGACAATCTGCTCTCTAATGACAGTGATAATTAGTGACAGTCTCTACTCTCTTATGAGTGATAATTAGTGACAGCCTCTGCTCTCTAATGAGTGTGATAATTAGTGACAGTCTCTGCTCTCTAATGACAGTGATAATTAGTGACAGTCTCTGCTCTCTAATGACAGTGATAATTAGTGACAGTCTCTGCTCTCTAATGACAGTGATAATTAGTGACAGTCTCTACTCTCTAATGACAGTGATAATTAGTGACAGTCTCTGCTCTCTAATGACAGTGATAATTAGTAACAGTCTCTACTCTCTAATGACAGTGATAATTAGTGACAGTCTCTGCTCTCTAATGACAGTGATAATTAGTGACTGTCTGCTCTTTAATGAGTGTAATTAGAGAGTTCAGTAATTAGTGAGTGCAGCTGGTGGGCGGCTCCGGCCTCACACTCGGGGGGCTGCACCCTCGGGGTCTCTTCTTACCTTTCTTCTTCTGCAGATTTTTCTTTCCACGATTTTATCTTGCAAAACAGAAAATTTAGGAAAAGCTCATATCCATTGCGCATGCGTAGAATAAAGTGACTGAAGGCTGTGAGCGTGCGTAGACGCTGGACGCTGCTCCTAATGCGCAGGCGCAGCACCCGAGGCATTTCAGACGGCTCGCCTGTGCTGGGTGTCAAGCTGGTGCGCAAGTTCCGGTCATGCGCATCAATCATCGCAGCTTCTGCGCGGCCATGTTTGTAGTGGCAATAACATCCCCAAATAGTTCGGTTCTAGATCGGAGGTGATTGTGAGAACTTTCAGCAGCACCTCGGATACTCCCCTCCGGTGTGACGGCGAGAATGGCGCTGATTCCTGGCTCCTCATAGCGACCACACTGGAGTCTCCTCTTCTGGCGTCTTCACGAGGCTCAAGGCGGTTTCTTATTCGTCAGTTTTTTCTTTTCTGTTTTTTTTATAGGTTTAACAACAAAAATAATCCTCCCAATAATAACACACAGTGCAGCGAGGAGCCTGAGGGGAAGACACTGAAAAACGGCTACAAAAACGATAAAACTGGGGCAAAAATGGGCATCGAAGGGCGTATATGAAAGGGTTAAATGACTGTGGGCTAGTGATGGGTAGTTCGTGAGTGAGTAGTTCAAAATGAACTAATCTTCAGAGTGAACTAGTTCGTCTAGTTCACCATCCTGACAGAGATTAGTTCATTATGTACTAAACAGCAAGTGGGAGGAGACAGAGAGTGATCCCTCATACAGCTCCTCACACTGAAGATCCCTGCTCTCACACTTGCTCTTTATAGCTCCTGATGCTGGAAAAGAAGGTAGTAAAACACTATACCACACATCAAATACAAATATAATAGTAATAATAAAAACTGAAATTGTACAGTAGACAGACCCAGCTCATGTGTGTATGAGAGAGTGATTCTGTGGTGGGGTTCATGCCCCTCACCAGTCTTTATGATAAGATCAGCCTCCTGTAGAGGATCAGCCTAGCCTTGCTAAAATCTTTACCACTGGCTCCTGTTCTGTTCTCAGGATGCTGAACGGCTTCTCAGCTCCCTCATACACAATCATTAGGAGTCAGTACTCTACACTAATACAGGCAGGGGAACTGCTGCTGGGCTCAGTGAGATGCATCACGTTGAACTAGGCTGTCCTGAGTCATTCTCAACAGAACATCTAGTTCAGCAGTTCATTTAGTTCACAGGTCACATGACATGATGCATTTCCTATCAGCTCCTCACAGGAGCTAGGGTGGAGAATTATCAGGCTGTCTAATAGGAAGATTTTCTTTGCCCCATAGCAACCAATCACAGGTCAGCTTTCTGATACTGCAGTAGTGCAGTGCTCTGGCAAGTGAAATCTGAGCTGTGATTGGTTGCTATGGGCAGCAAAAGATCCATTTACTGTAAGGGTATGTGCACACATCAGGATTTCTGGCAGAAATTTTCCTGACAAAAAACGGACATTTCTGCCAGAAATCTGCATGCGTTTTTACCGCGATTTTGACGTGTTTTTTGTGCGTTTTTTCCCAATGCATAGAATAGCTGGAAAAACGCAAAAAAACCGCAAAATTAATGAACATGCTGCTTTTTTTACCGCGATGCGTTTTTTCCGCGGAAAAAAACGCACCATGTGCACAAAACACGCAGAATGCATTCTAAATGATAGAATGCATAATGTATGCGTTTTTAATGAGTTTTTATAGCGTTTTTATTGTGAAAAAACGCGAAAAAAATGCGAAAAAACCTGAACGTGTGCACATACCCTAAGGCAGCTTGGTAAATCTGTAGTTCTGTGTAGTTTCACCACATCTCTTCCTTTTGTAACCTATTGCAGTAGTGTGAAATGAATACTGTCTGCTCAGTGCTGAATACCAGAGACACTGCAAGTGACCATAATGTGTGCAGATAACACACTGCGCACTGGGAGGCTTGAATATTTCACAAAGAAAAAAAAGAAATTACTAACTTGAATAAATAACTTTAGAATTTTTTTTCTCCAGACTGAGTACCCCTTTAACAAGAGTTTGTTATTTAATGATCAGATGTATTAACTATTTCTGATCATTTTAACAAAACTATAACTCATCCTAGGAGCCACAGCTTCTGTGTAACGAACTAGAACTGATCCATCTCTTCTCAGCAGAATCCAGAGCACTACTGAACTAAATGAACTAAATGAACTAATCTTTTGAACTAATCTTTTCAGTGAACTAGTTCATGGTGAACTAATCACCAAAATGAACTAGATTTCCCATCACTACTGTGGGCCACTGACACCACAGTGCATAAAATATGGAACAGGGAGCCCCACATCAAAACCCAGGACCCTCCAGCCTGGCCCCAATGGGTTCTGGGCATCAGACCTGGCATCACAGTGGGCAAACAGCAGATTTTCACAGATTTGAATAAGTAACTGATGTTTTAAGGGGTTAAATGACTTTGGGCCACTGATCTCAAGCTACAAATACATAGCTGTCATTTAACCTTATTCTAATTGTCAGATCAGCCGCCCAAAGTCATTTAACCCCTTGAAAACACCAGTTACTTACTCAAATCTGCTGTCAGCCCACTGTGATGCCAGGTCTGATGCCCAGAACCCATTTGGGCCAGGCTGGAGGGTCCTGGGTTTTGATGTGGGGCTCCCTGTTCCATATTTTATGCACTGTGGTGTCAGTGGCCCGCAGTCATTTAACCCTTTGATTAACGCCCTTCGGTGCCCCTGTTCTATATGTCTGCAGTGTGATACCAGTGGAGCAAAGTCATTTAACCCTTTGAGTAACGCCCTTCGGTGCCCACTTTGATGCCTATTTTTGGGCCAGTTTTATCATTTTTGTAGCCGTTTTTCAGTGTCTTCCCCTCAGGCTCCTCGCTGCACTGTGTGTTATTATTGTGATGATTATTTTTGTTAAACCTATAAAAAAAACAAAAGAAAAAACTGACGAATAAGAAACCGACTTCAGCCTCGTCTTGTTTTCCATCTATCTCCGACCTCCTCTGTGTCTATAAAAGAAGAGCCGTCAATCAAAATAGAAGGAGGGCGGAGACAGAGAAAAAAGACAAGTATCTGGGAAGGAGCTCTTACACTAAATGTTCGTCCCCGATCCCGCAGTGCCAGCACTCGCTCTGCCCGAGGCTGTGACGTGATACCCGGCGCCCAATCAGTTGCCTCTAAATGGTCAACTTGTCAGAAGGCGGAGACAGTGACGCCAGCACTGATTGGGTGCCGGACATCACATGTCACAACACTGCATCACAGCCCCGGGACCGCTAGTGCCGACACCGAGGGAATGGCATGGACACCGGAGGTGAGTATAGGCTTTATTATTTTATCGGGGCTGAACATTTAGTTTAAGACTGGGGCTGTCCTAGAAGTGGACGACCCTTTTAAATGTCTGGCCACACCAAGGGTGCACCAAGCGCAAGTGCTTGTTTTGAACAGTCATTCTGTGCCTATAGGGTTCTTTTAAAGGGGCCGTGCAGTGAAAACAAGTTATCACCTAACTATGGGATAAGTGGTAACTAGTGATAAGCTAGTGTGCTCATTACGCGAGTTTTCCGAGCATGCTCGGGTGTTCTCCGAGTATCTTGGGTGTGCTCGGAGATTATGTTTGTGTCCCCGCAGCTGCATGATTTGTGGCTGTTAGACAGCCTGAATACATGTGTGGATTCCGTAACAGGCAATCCCTGCATGTGTTCAGGCTGTCTAGCAGCAGCAAATCATGCAGCTGTGGCGACACAAGCTAAATCTACGAGCACGCCCAAAATACTCAGAGAACACCCGAGCATGCTCGGAAAACTCGAGTAACAAGCATACGTGCTCATCACTAGTGATAATGTGCTGATCAGTGAGTGTGCAACCGCTGAGATCTGCACCGATTGGCAAAATTAGGAATTTCCACCCCCGATATGTGATAGAGTGGCTGGTTGGATGCCCTACCATTACTCCGTTCATTCTCAATTGAGCAGCTGGAAGAAGCCGAGCACTCTGCAGCCCCTAGAGCTGGAATGGAGCTCAGACAGAGCATGTGCAGTGCTGCTCAAAGAATGGAGCTCAGTGTCACGGGAAGCAATGGGAAAACAGGAGATGAGGAACCTGGGCCCCTGAACTGCCCCTCAGACTAGGGGGAGCTCTGTCTTTCCTTAACTCGGGTGTACCCTTAGTGGTAGGGAGGCTCGAGTCACCAACTGGTCCCTATCTCCTGTACAGCCCTGAGCTAAACCCCCACCCCAGAAGGTGAACAGTAATGGAAACCACAGATAAAGAATGACATGGAATAAAGTAAACTGCACCACGTAGCAACCTATCAGGATGACACAATATGTGTGTGAGGGGAACACAATACCAATAGCGAAATGAACAACAAAGTAATAAAGACTTGAGTATCAACAGCTACACCAACACAGGACCGGTATGCAAGACATTCAAATGCTATAGCCGGCATCCAGGAATGTTCTGAGCCATACTAAAAGGAAGAAGGTGTTCCCAGCAGCCTCGGCCACTAATCAATAAGTTAACTCCTGCCAAGGTGAACATCATTGAACAAACCAACGACGCCCAAACTCAGGCTAAGCAACAGTATGATCTGAGACTGCACAACAGACTCCCGAGTGTGAACAGAGTCCGAAGCCGGCATGACACTCAGACTGAGCATGTGCACTACTGCTAAAAGAATGGAGCTCAAACTAAGCATGTGCACTGCTGCTCAAAGAATGGAGCTCAAACTAAGCATGTGCACTGCTGCTCAAAGAATGGAGCTCAAACTAAGCATGTGCAGTGCTCCCGAAATCTAAGGGCTCGCTCACACTAGAGTATAAATCGGTCCCATTCTTATCTCATTTTTTCTCACTTGTCGTCCATGTACAATCTTTTCTTTACTCAGCTGCTATTAATCTTTTACAGGATCATTTACATTTTCCAGTCTTAAAGAATTGTAATGTATCCGTAAAAATCTGATGCCGTACTGATGGTCTATATACTGGTGGTCCGTATAATGGTGGTCCATATACTAGTGGAACTTATATGGCCCGTATACTGGAGGTCTATATAATGACGATCCAAATACTGGTGGTCCGCATACTGATGATCCATACCATATACTGATGGTCCGTATACTGATGATCCATATACTGGTGGTCCGCATACTGATTATCCATACCATATACTGGTGGTCCGTATACTGATGATCCATATACTGGTGGTCCGCATACTGATGGTATGTGCCATATACTGATGGTCCGTGTGCTGGTGGTCCGTATACTGATTGTCCATACCATATACTGATGGTCCTTACACTGCTGGTCCGTATACTGGTAGTCCGTATACTGGCGGGCCATATACTGGTGGTACGTATACTGGTAATCCGTATACTGGTGGTCCGTATACTGATGGTCCATATACTGGTGGTCCATACCATATACTGATGGTCTCTATACTGGTGATCCGTATACTAACGGTCTGAATGCTGGTGGTCTGTATGCTGGTGGTCCATATATTAATGATCCATATACTGGTGCTCCGCACACTAGTGGTCCATATACTTGTGGTCCATATGACATTTGATTTCCGTGTGAAATCGTAGCATGCTGAATATAGTTGAGAAAAAGATCCACATATCTGCACGGCTTCATTATAACATTGGTCTGAGAGCAATCCGATTTTTTTACCATTCTGCCGACCAGTGCAGGTCCAGCTGGGGGACACCGATCACCTTGGATAGATGATAAAGGGGTCGTCTGATGAACACAAGTTCTCGCTATTCATACATGGAAGCATCATTATAAGATCCAGCTTCCCCTCATAAATAGTGAGATTCTAGTATTCTGTATACCTGAGACCACATGAGAGACTGTGACTGTTGTGGAGGCTGATCCAATAGGCTGAAATTCTGCTGAATGTTAATATATAGTTATTACTATTTTATATTTGTATCACTTATTACTGAGCAGAATTAATTCCGCTGAATTGCTGCTACATGTTACATGGGGCTGATTGTAACTTGTAGCAGAGAATCAGCGCCAGATAATTCACTGCTTTCTATAAAATCTATAAATCATTTGCTCCCGTTAATCAGCCAGCTTGATAAACAGCTACACACATGCCCACACAGCTCCAGCCACACACAGTACAATGCCCCCACAATATGTGTGCAGTGAACTATGTATAGGTTTATTGTGTGACTAGTAATAATTTAACATCTGTCCTGAAGGCTGCAGGTCACACCCAGGTGTTAATATGTATTATCATGAGACAGAAGACTTCTGTCTCCAATCTCGCCAGGGGGCAGAGCTAAGACCAGGAAAGAGACGAAGCGCTTCACACCTTCGGCTTTTTGGAAGAGAGATGTCAATTACAGCCTGACACTATCTATCTGTGGGAAGCTTTACACAAAGGATCTCAGAGAAAATAATATATTCATTGGGGCCGCGGCCGTGGTCCAATCAAAAACAAGCAATTAGAATATCAACTTGAGGGGCTGGTCTAGAAAACTGACCTCCAGGGTGACTCTATAAATTTGGCTTGTATACATTCAAAATTGTTCACATGTGAGGGGCAGCTTGGGAAGCTGATGTAATCCAGTCTATATTCATCCTACCCTCAGGGAGCAGAAGCAGACTAGAAGTTAACTATTTCTGTGAGTTTTCTCCTGTTTATTTTATACTGTTTTGCATAGTTGTATGTCTTTTTATTACCATATTTTTATATCTTTTTCCTTACTGTAAGCACTGTACTTTTTGTATTAAAGCATAAAACTTTAACAGTTGAACATTGTATGTTCTAAATAATAATAATAATAATAATCTTTATTTATATAGCGCCAACATATTCCGCAGCGCTTTACAGTTTAACAGTTTCAAACACAACAGTCATAACAGTTCTAAAGAATCCATAGCCTAAGGTGTGTGACCCTTATGAGTGACAGATAGTAGTAGTAGTAGTAATATTTCTGGGACCCATCGCCCTTGTGTTCGGTGAATGGTGGCAGCGTGTATGAGCGGGTGTGTGGCCTGGGTCGGCGTCTGATTTATGCTCCCATTACAGCATAGGACAGAGATTGAATGCTGGACTGAGAGAGGGGAGATAGATTAACCCTTGCTGGCGCAACCCCAAGTCGCGTGCTGAGAGCGGGTACATGACAAATTGGTAGCAGTACGGAGAGGGATCCGTGACACCCCCATAGTCCCAGCCACACTTAGTACGATGCCCCCACAGTCCCAGCCACACACAGTACAATGCCCCGACAATGTATGATGCCCCCACAGCTCCAGCCACACACAGTACAATGCCCCCACAACCCCAGCTACACACAGTAAGCTGTCCCCACAGCTGCCCAACATAATTTGATGGCCCCACACAGACTGTATGATGGCTTCACAGTATGATGGATCTCACAGCACTCCACACATGGTTTTATGGTCATCACAGCCCCCCATACAGAGTATTGGCACCCATAACCCACACAGACAGTAATTATGGCCCTCACAGCCCTCCCCACACACAGGAAGGTCCTCACAGCACCCCACACATGGTTTGATGGTTCTCATGGGCCCCTATACACAGTATAATCCCCGACAACACCCCAGACAGTATTATGGTCACCACAACCCCCCTATATAGTATAAGCCTTCAAACACATAGCCACTTATATACTGTAGGAGCCCCCCCACACAGCCCTCCTATACACTGATGAGTCCACACACAAAAGTAAAACTCGCCTTATTCCCATTCTTCTGGTGCTCTGCATCAGTGTTTCCTGCGTGGACTCACGTTCTGCACAGCAGATGCAATGTAGTGACATCGTATCTGCTGTTACAGTTGCTTGTGCCGAATAATGGGAGGAGCCAGCGGCTGCCTTCTCCTCCAATAGATTCACGCCAGCAGGGTTGCCTCCACCACTATATATTGAGATGCCGGCAGGGTTGTCACCTCCACTATTTACTGGAACGTCGAAGAGGTTGCCTCCTCCACAATATACAGCGCTTCTCACAAAATTAGAATATCATCAAAAAGTTAATTATTTCAGTTTCAAGTCAGCAGTCTTCCCCATGATTGTGGAGCTACTGAAACAGACTAAGGGACTTTTATAAACACTTAAGAAGCCTTTGCAGGTATTTTTTCTTAATTATTCTAATTTACAAAGATAATGACTTTTGGGTTTTCATTGGCTGTAAGCCATAATCATCAACATTAACAGAAATAAACACGTGAAATACACGCTGGAAGAGTTGTCTACTTTACATTTTTCTGGAAAGCTTATTAAAAAAATCAGACAGGTAAAAATAATTTTTATGGACACATTGAAAAATTATAATAAATCATTATGGCTGTAAATGGTGCATATCTACAGTCCATAATTATGATATGAGGACAATAGCTGCATTCACTGTAAAATGATGAGAATTAAGTCAAAATTATCTGCATAGGTTTCTTCAGCTTAAAAAAAAATCATGGACACCTTAAATTCGTTTTTACAGACTGGGCTAAAAATTGCCATATTTTCATAGACTGTCCTGGAATTTCTGGACGGTTGGCTACTTTGGTTGCTGAGAGGGTAATCGCATGGTGCAGCCCGTGGACCACTGTTTTCAAGCCCTTTGGCTGCCTCAGTCCACGAGCGAGACAGGAACAGCCAGAGGGCCGGATCTCCTGCGTGCTGCGCTATGCCCAGGTCTAATGTATACTGTGCACATAGATTTGAGTTACTGCAGATTATGCTCTTCTTGGCTAAAAATACTCTTCAAAATTGTTAAGAGGAGTATTTTTGCCGCTCTGTAAAATATGTAGTGCGATCTCTGCCAGAGCCCGTGCTATGGAGCAGTGGGGTCACCCACAGTCAGATCCTCAGCAACTGATGGCCCTTTAATAAAAATCCTTAAAAAAAAGTCCTATATGACTTCTACTACTGACCAGGCTGTATGGGCCACAGAGAACGGTAAGTGGCCACAGAAGGGCAACGTACACTGAGAAACACCGCTGGGACCTAATTGGTTACATAAGCGATTATCATGGTATTATTTACTTTTCTTTATTGAATTTTTCGGACCATAAGAGGCACACAAAATTTTGGTGAGGAAAATAGAAAAAAAAGATTTTTAATAAAATGGGGGTCTGTCTTATAGTCTGAATTTACGGTAGCTTACCTGGGGGACGGTGCATTGGTGTCACAGGAGGCAGGGTCCCTTCTGCAGGAAGCCGCCGGTGGTGGGGCGATACTGTGGGCCCTGGTTTGGAGGAGAGGATGTCCACAACCGCCTCCCTGTAAGCTATATTCTGACTATAAAACCTACCCCAATTTTCCTCCCAAGATATGGGGTAATAAAGTGCCTCTTATAGTCCGAAAAATATACTAAATGCTGCTGAGGACAGGAAGATGCAGCCCCTCATCATAATCCCCCTCCTCCACACAGCCCCTCATCATCATCCCCCTCCTCCACACATCCCCTCATCATTCTCCCTTCTCTACACAACCCCTCATCGCCCCCTTCTCCACACAGCCCCTAATCACCCTCCTTTCTCCACACAGCCCATCATCATAATCCCCCCTCCTCCACACAGCCCCTAATTCCCATTCTCAACACATCCCTCCATCATCCCTTCTCCATACAGCCCGTAATTATAATCCCCCTCCTCCACATAGCCCCTCATCATCATCCCCCCTCCACCACACAGCCCCTCATCATTCTCCCTTCTCTACACAACCCCTCATTTCTCCCTTCTCCACACAGCCCATCACCCTCCTTTCTCCACACAGCCCCTCATCTCCCCCCTTCTCCACACAGCCCCTAATCCCCATTCTCAACACAGCGCCTCATCTTCCCCCTTCTCTACACAGCCCGTCATTATAATCCCACCTCCTCCACACAGCCACTCATCATAATCTGCCTCCTTCACACAGCCCTTCATCATACCCCCTTCTCCACACAACCCCTCATCATCATCTCCCTCCTCCACACAGCCCATCATCATTCCCCCTTCTTCACACAGCCTCTCATCATTCTCCCTTCTCTACACAACCCCTCATCTCCCCCTTCTCCACACAGCCCCTCATCACCCTCCTTTCTCCACACAGCCTCTCATCTACCCCCTTCTTCACACAGCCCCTAATCCCCATTGTCAACACAGCCCCTCATCATCCCCCTTCTCCACACAACCCCTCATTATAATTCCCCCTCCTCCACACAGCCCCTCATAATCCCTCTCCTCCACACAGCCCCTCATCATCTTACCCTCTTCTCCACACAGCCCTTAATCATCATTCCCCTCCTGCACACAGCCCATCATCATTCCCCCTTCATCACACAGCCCCTCATCATCCCCCTTTCTCAACACAGCCCCTCATCTCCCCTTCTCCACACAGCCCCTCACCTCCCCCCTTCTCCACACAGCCCCGAACATGCAGCCTCACTAGAGTGACATCTGTTATGGTTTCCAATGGCAAGGAAACATCAGAAGCATAGAATAAACGGACAAGCTCTCGGGTGATGGAAACTAGAGCTGACCGCGATGCTAAACCTACACACCACACTAGAAGTAGCCAGGGGGCATTCCTGCGTTGTCTCTAGATGCCGCGCGCCAGCCGGAGAACTAACTACCCCTGGTAGAAGAAAACACAGTCCTGGCTTGCCTCCAGAGAATGTCCCCACAGGAGATAGCAGCCCCCCACATATAATAACGGTGAGAGCAGATGAAAAGACACACGTAGTATGAAAGCAGATTTAGCACAGAGAGGCCCGCTAACTAAATAGCAGAAAGATACAACAGAGGACTTCGCGGTCAGCTGCAAAACCCTTCAAAACACCATCCTGAAATTACCTTAACTCATGTGACAACTCATGCCACTGGAGTGGTAATTTCAGCCCAACAAGAGCTTCCAGCTGCAGAGATTCACATAAGTGCAAACTGGACAAAACATACAAAAATAGACTTAAGGACTAAAGTGTCCAACTTAGCTGAGCAGAAAACTGGGAGCAGGAACATGCAACAGAATCACTCTGGATACATTGATGGCCAGCATTAGAATGACTGAGGAGCAAGGTTAAATAGGATACTCCCACATCCTGATAGGAACAGGTGAACTGAGAAGGCAAAGCTTGCAGGACACCAGTACCACAAGAGACCACCGGGGGAGCCCACGAACCGAATCACAACAGTACCCCCCCCTTAAGGAGGGGGCACCGAACCCTCACAAGAACCACCAGGGCGATCTGGATGAGCCCTATGAAAGGCACGGACCAAATCAGAAGCATGAACATCAGAAGCTGTAACCCAAGAATTATCCTCTTGACCGTAGCCCTTCCATTTCACCAGATATTGAAGTCTCCGTCTGGAAACACGGGAGTCCAAGATTTTCTCCACCACGTACTCCAATTCACCCTCAACCAGCACAGGAGCAGGAGGCTCAACAGAAGGCACAAGTGGTACCTCATACCTCCGCAATAATGACCGATGGAAGACATTATGGATAGCAAAGGATGCTGGGAGGTCCAAACGAAAAGACACAGGGTTAAGAATTTCCAAAATCTTATAAGGACCGATGAACCGAGGCTTAAACTTAGGAGAAGAGACCCTCATAGGGACAAAACGGGAGGACAACCACACCAAGTCCCCAACACGAAGACGAGGACCAACACGACGATGGCGATTAGCAAAACGTTGAGTCCTCTCCTGGGACAACTCCAAATTGTCCACCACCTGCCCCCAAATACGATGCAACCTATCCACCATGGTATCCACTCCAGGACAATCCGAAGACTCCACCTGACCAGATGAAAAACGAGGATGGAACCCTGAATTGCAAAAGACAGGGGAGACCAAAGTGGCAGAACTGGCCCGATTATTAAGGGCAAACTCAGCCAACGGCAAAAAGGAGACCCAGTCATCCTGATCAGCAGACACGAAGCACCTCAAATAAGTCTCCAAGGTCTGATTAGTACGTTCCGTCTGGCCATTTGTCTGGGGATGAAATGCAGACGAAAAAGACAAATCAATGCCCATCCTGGCACAAAACGCCCGCCAAAATCTGGACACAAACTGGGATCCCCTGTCGGAAATGATATTCTCCGGAATACCATGCAGCCGAACCACATTCTGAAAAAACAGGGGCACCAACTCAGATGAGGAAGGCAGCTTGGGCAAGGGCACCAAATGAACCATCTTAGAAAAGCGGTCACACACCACCCAAATGACGGACATCTTCTGAGAAACAGGGAGATCAGAAATAAAATCCATAGAGATGTGTGTCCAAGGCCTCTTAGGAACAGGCAAGGGCAACAACAACCCACTAGCCCGAGAACAACAAGGCTTGGCCCGAGCACAAACATCGCAAGACTGCACAAAAGTACGCACGTCCCGAGACAGGGAAGGCCACCAGAAGGACCTAGCCACCAAATCTCTGGTACCAAAAATTCCCGGATGACCTGCCAACGCAGAAGAATGAACCTCCGAGATGACTCTATTGGTCCACTCATCCGGCACAAACAATCTACCAGGCGGACAACGATCAGGCCGATCCGCCTGAAACTCTTGTAAAGCACGTCGCAGGTCTGGGAAGAAAGCAGACAATATCATCCCATCCTTAAGTATACCCGTAGGTTTAGAATCACCAGGGGAATCAGGTTCAAAACTCCTAGAAAGGGCATCCGCCTTCACATTCTTAGTACCTGGCAGATACGAAACCACAAAATTAAACCGGGAGAAAAACAACGACCAGCGCGCCTGTCTAGGATTCAGACGTCTGGCCGACTCAAGATAAATAAAATTTTTGTGATCAGTCAAGACCACCACCTGATGTTTAGCACCCTCAAGCCAATGACGCCACTCCTCGAATGCCCACTTCATCGCCAAAAGCTCCCGATTACCGACGTCATAATTTCGCTCGGCGGGCGAAAATTTTCGAGAAAAGAACGCACATGGTCTCATCACTGAACAATCTGAACTTTTCTGCGACAAAACCGCCCCCGCTCCGATCTCGGAAGCATCAACTTCCACCTGAAAAGGAAGAGAAACATCAGGCTGGCACAACACCGGAGCAGAAGAAAAACGGCGCTTAAGCTCCCGAAAGGCCTCCACAGCAGCAGGAGACCAATCTGCAACATCAGCACCCTTTTTAGTCAAATCAGTCAAAGGCCTGACAACGCTAGAAAAACCAGTTATGAATCGACGATAAAAGTTAGCAAAGCCCAAAAATTTCTGAAGGCCCTTAAGAGAAGTCGGTTGCGTCCAGTCACAAATAGCCCGAACCTTCACAGGATCCATCTCAATAGAAGAGGGGAAAAAAATGTACCCCAAAAAAGAAATCTTCTGAACCCCAAAAACACACTTTGAACCTTTCACAAACAGAGAATTGGTCCGCAAAACCTGAAAAACCCTCCTAACTTGTTGAACATGAGATTCCCAGTCATCCGAAAAAATCAAGATATCGTCCAAATACACAATCATAAATTTATCCAGATATTCACGGAAAATATTGTGCATAAAAGACTGAAAGACCGAAGGGGCATTTGACAGACCAAAAGGCATCACCAAATACTCAAAATGGCCCTCGGGCGTATTAAATGCGGTTTTCCACTCATCCCCCTGCTTAATTCGCACCAAATTATACGCACCGCGAAGATCAATCTTAGAGAACCACTTCGCCCCCTCAATGCGAGCAAATAAATCTGTCAGCAATGGCAAAGGATACTGATACTTGACTGTAATCTTATTCAAGAGTCTATAATCAATACAAGGTCTCAAAGAACCATCGCTTTTAGCTACGAAAAAGAACCCCACTCCAAGAGGAGACGAAGAAGGACGAATATGTCCCTTTTCCAAGGACTCCCTAATATACTCTCGCATGGCAGCATGTTCAGGTACAGACAGATTGAATAGACGACCCTTAGGAAATTTACTGCCAGGGATCAAATCTATGGCGCAATCGCAATCTCTGTGAGGAGGAAGAGAATTAAGAGTAGATTCCTCAAAAACCTCACGATAATCAGACAAAAACTCAGGAATTTCAGAGGGAATAGATGAAGCAATGGAGACCAAAGATGTGTCCCCATGATTTCTCTGACATCCCCAGCTTAGTACAGACATTGTTTTCCAGTCAAGGACTGGGTTATGAGTTTGCAACCATGGCAATCCCAGCACTAATACATCATGTAGATTATACAGTACAAGGAAGCGAATCGCCTCTTGATGGTCTGGAGTCATACGCATAGTCACTTGTGTCCAGTATTGTGGTTTATTACTAGCCAATGGTGTAGAATCAATACCCTTTAAAGGTATAGGAACTTCCAGAGGCTCTAGATCAAACCCACAGCGCCTGGCAAAGGACCAATCCATAAGACTCAAAGCGGCGCCAGAATCCACATACGCATCCGCAACAATAGAAGATAACGAACAAATTAGAGTTACAGACAAAATAAACTTGGACTGCAAAGTGCCAATAGCAGAGGATTTATCAACTTTCTTTGTTCGTTTAGAGCATGCTGATATAACATGAGTAGAATTTCCACAATAGAAGCACAAATGATTTTTGCGCCTATAAATCTGTTGTTCGCTTCTGGACAGAAAGCTATCACATTGCATACTCTGTGGTGCCTCTTCAGAAGACACCGCCAACTGGTGCACAGGTTTGCGTTCCCGTAAACGCCGATCAATCTGAATTGCCATTGTCATGGACTCATTCAGACCCGTAGGTGCAGGAAACCCCACCATGACGTCTTTTACAGCATCAGAGAGACCTTCTCTGAAAATTGCCGCCAGAGCGCACTCATTCCACTGAGTAAGCACAGACCATTTTCAAAATTTTTGGCAATATATTTCGGCTTCATCTTGCCCCTGAGAGAGGGCTATTAGGGCTTTCTCAGCCTGAATCTCCAAATTTGGTTCCTCATAAAGCAACCCCAAAGCCAGAAAAAACGCATCCACATTGAGCAACGCAGGATCCCCTGGTGCCAATGAAAATGCCCAATTTTGGGGGTCACCCCGCAGTAAAGAAATAACAATTTTTACTTGCTGGGCAGGATCTCCAGCAGAATGAGATCTCAGCGAAAGAAACAATTTACAATTGTATTTAAAATTTAGAAAACAAGATCGATCTCCAGAAAAAAACTCTGGTATAGGAATTTTAGGTTCAGACCGAGGAGCATGTAACAAAAAATCTTGTATATTCTGAACTTTAGAGGCAAGATTATACAAATTGGTAGCCAGACTCTGGGGATCCATATTTCAACAGATAAAGTCTGAGCCATTCAGGGGTTAAGAGGAGAGGAAAACAGGAGACTGCAATTAGAGCTGGAGTGCAACTTCAGAGGAAGGAAAAAAAAAAAAAAGGTTTCACACAGTTCCTTTTCTCTCCTGCTTCAGCCTATAGATTAAACATTTGGGCTGGCCATACTGTTATGGTTTCCAATGGCAAGGAAACATCAGAAGCATAGAATAAACGGACAAGCTCTCGGGTGATGGAAACTAGAGCTGACCGCGATGCTAAACCTACACACCACACTAGAAGTAGCCAGGGGGCATTCCTGCGTTGTCTCTAGATGCCGCGCGCCAGCCGGAGAACTAACTACCCCTGGTAGAAGAAAACACAGTCCTGGCTTGCCTCCAGAGAATGTCCCCACAGGAGATAGCAGCCCCCCACATATAATAACGGTGAGAGCAGATGAAAAGACACACGTAGTATGAAAGCAGATTTAGCACAGAGAGGCCCGCTAACTAAATAGCAGAAAGATACAACAGAGGACTTCGCGGTCAGCTGCAAAACCCTTCAAAACACCATCCTGAAATTACCTTAACTCATGTGACAACTCATGCCACTGGAGTGGTAATTTCAGCCCAACAAGAGCTTCCAGCTGCAGAGATTCACATAAGTGCAAACTGGACAAAACATACAAAAATAGACTTAAGGACTAAAGTGTCCAACTTAGCTGAGCAGAAAACTGGGAGCAGGAACATGCAACAGAATCACTCTGGATACATTGATGGCCAGCATTAGAATGACTGAGGAGCAAGGTTAAATAGGATACTCCCACATCCTGATAGGAACAGGTGAACTGAGAAGGCAAAGCTTGCAGGACACCAGTACCACAAGAGACCACCGGGGGAGCCCACGAACCGAATCACAACAGACATCACCCCCCACAGCCCCCAACATGCAGCCTCATGAGTGACATCACCCACTTCCCGATACAGCCACAAGGGAGTTACAAATATGAAGAAAATCCAGCTTGAAAATTGCAAAATTTATTGAAAGAGATAAAAAATTTAAATGTGCTAAATTTAGCATATTTTTATTTTGTATCTATTTTTCAATACATTTTGCAATTTCCAAGCTGGATTTTCTTTACATTTGGTCCCAAGGATTCGGTGCTTCTGCACGCCTTAAGCTTGGGTAATGTCACGGAGTTACCACGACAGAGCAGTACTAGAAGACCGCAGTGTCTGATGGCTCCTGCTTTGCCACTGAGAAGAAGCACTTCTCCTGTGTATTAAATGTGTTTGTTTTCTTTCAGCAGGACAGGGGTTAATCGGCCATGTGGAAATCCCTGCTTTCAGCTGTGCTCGGTTAGCCACTCCTCTCTCCTATAAAAGCTAGGCCTTCTGGTCAGATCCTTGTCTGAGTTAGCACTTGCTAGATAGACCTGAAGAGTGAAGAGCTGGTGTTTGGAGAACTGGAGGAGTTAATTGTGCGACTGTTGCCTGGTTTGTACGCTTGGAAATTCCTCATCCTTACCTGCCTTATTTTCTTCCTCCCATCCTTCACGCCATGGTGAATACCTCTGTTATTTGTGAGAGTATATTTGTGTGAGTGGAATTTTCTTTTACCCTTGTCTTTGTTTCCCTGTCGGGTTGGTGTACTGCGGTACACGGTAGCGCCCCTCTTCCCCGTGTGGGGGAAGGGGACAGATGCAGGGCTGCAGTTAGGAGACAGGCCAAGGGTGGAGGCCCCGGCATCCTCGCTATCTGAGGTATCCCGGGGAACAGGGTGAGTTAGGGCGCCCCCTAGTGCTAGGGCCAGGAAAGGTGCCCCTGGTCCCAGTTTACTCGCCAGTCCTATCGTGACTGGTAAGTTGTTTTTTTCTATTTTATCTACAAGGGAGTTACATCACCTCCTTCCCCACACACACACCCTCCTCATAATCCCCTTTCCCGCACAACTCCACATCATCCCCACACAGCCCTTCATCATAACACCCCTTCCCCATATAGTCCCTCATCATCCCCTTTCTCCACACAGCCCATCATCATCATCCCGATTCAACACACAGACATTCCTCATCCCTTCTCCACACAGCACCTCATTATCCCCCCTTCTCCACACAGCCCCTCATCATAATCCCCCTCCTCCACACAGCCCCTCATCATAATCCCCCTTCTCCACACAGCCTCTCATCATTCTCCCTTCTCTACACAACTCCTCATGTCCCCCTTCTCCACACAGCTCATCGCCCTCCTTTCTCCACAGAGCCCCTCATCTCCCCCCTTCTCCACACAGCCCCTAATCCCTATTCTCAACACAGTTCCTCAACAGCCCCCTTCACACAGCCCCTCATTATAACCCCCTCCTCCACACAGCCCCTCATCATAATCCCCCTCCTCCACACAGACCCCCATCATCATTCCCCCTTCTTCACACAGCCCCTTCATCATCCCCCCTTCTCCACACAGCCCCTCATCAACCTCCCTTCTCCACACAGCCTCTCACCTTATCCTCCTTCTCCACACAGCCCCTTATCCCTTCTCCACAGAGCCACTCATCATCCTCCCTTCTCCACACAGCCCCTCATCATCCCGCCTTCTCCACACAGCCCCTCATCACCCCATCTTCTCCACACAACCCCTCTGTCATGGTTAGGACATGGTTAATGTCCTGTTTTCTCAGGGTTAGTTTTGCTGGCCTCCCTTTCAATCTGGGAGGAGTATTTATACAAACTCCAGACTAGGATTCGCTGTCAGCTATACTTTCTGTTCTAGTCTGTGTGCCTGACCCCCTGGAGTGTGTGCCCGGTTTGCAATTGTTTAGCTTGCTATCCATGCCTTACTCTGTTTGTTTGTTCTTCTGGACTTCTGACCTCTGGTATCACTTCTGACAATCCCGTCTCACCCCTTTGGTACTTCGTGATCTCCTGGCTCCGATCTTAGCTTGCTCGACTACTCTCTTGTGTTTATCCTTTTCTCTGTTCCCCAGCATCTGGCTCTGCCACGACCACCTCCTACTCTGTCACATGGTTCAGGTCCTGCTTGTAACCTGGTTAGTAACCCGGCGCTTTGCTCAGCTCCCTTGCTGCTGTGTGCAGTGTTTCCTGCAACAGTATTACCCGGGAGTTCTGACTTTGTAGCTGACCGTACAGTTTTTCCCTGGTGAGAGGTGTTGGTATACCATGGATCCGGTACAGGCTCTCACAGGGTAGATTAATGAGCTCTCCCAGCTTATGCAGAAGCTGTCCATGGAGCAGCAAGCCCTGGCTCACTCACATCAACAGGTGCAGAGAGATGTGGCAGGTGCTTTACACAGGTCTGCTCCGTTGGGGTTCCGGGAGGGGGCCCCACTGATGTATCCCTAGCAGACCCCAAGCCTCCGGTAAAGTTACCAGTTTTTCAGGAGATTAAACATTTTTAGGGTCTTTAAGGAGGGATGCAAGTTGTTCTTTGAATTGCATCCCCGGGCCTCTGGAAATGAAAGGCAGAGGGTGGGGGTCGTAATGTCTTTGTTAAGGGGGGCTCCACAGGCATGGGCTTTCTCTCTCTTCCTCTGCTCCTGAATGTATGTCTGTGAACCTATTCTTTGAGGCTCTGGGGCACATTTATGATAAGCCTGACAGAGTGCGTCTGGCAGGGGATATGGTGATGAGTGTGATATAGGGGAGGCACTCCGCTGAATGGTTCTGCTCAGAATTCAGACATTGGACAGCCGAAGTATCTTGGAAAGATGCCGCCCTGAGGGGGTTGTTCTGCAAGGGTTTGTGTTGTGAATTCGGTTTGTGGGCTCCCCCGGTGGTCTGTTATGGTAGTGTCTCTTATGTGCCTTCCTCCATCTCTGATTACCTGTCGCCACCCTCTTGGGGAGTTTCCTATTTAAGGCTGCTTGGCTGTTAGTCACATGCCGGCCAACAATGTGCTAGTAGCATTCTGTTGCATTCACCTGCCTCAAGTTCCAGTTCAGCTAAGTTGAATTTTGTTTCTTGTTTTGCTATTTTTGTCCAGCTATCTGCAATGTGACTCTTCAGTGCTGGAAGCTCTTGTGGACAGAAAATTACTACTCCAGTGGCATGAGTTGTCACTGGAGTTTAAAGTAATTTCTGGATGGTGTTTTTGAATAGTGATTTTTAGGTCGACCGTGAAGTAACTCTTTCCTGTCCTTCTGCTATCTAGTAAGCGGACCTCACTGTGCTAAATCTGCTGTTCATCCTACGTATGTCATTTCCTCTGAACTCACCGTCAATATCTGTGGGGGCCTACTATCATCTTTTGGGGTTCCTCACTGGAGGTAAGGCAGGCCTGTATATTCCTCTTATAGGGGTAGTTAGATCTCCGGCTGGCGCGTGGTGTCTAGGGCATCGTAGGTACATCCCCCGGCTACTGTAAGTGTTGGGTCAGGTTCAGGTCACGGTCGACCTTAGTTTCCATCACCCGAGAGCTAGTCCGTTTTGCATTTTTTCCCATGGTCATTGGGGTAACCATAACAGTTTGGCCGGCCCCTAAAAAATCTATGTGTTAAAATATGCACTAAAGTAGGAAGGAGAAGAAAAGGTTTTGTTTTTTTTTTCTGTGTTTGAAAGTGCACCTTAGTTTGATCATTTGTATTCCTTGCTTAAACTGCAGTCTTCAGCCTTTTTTTTTTCTCCTCTCCTCTTAACCTCTGAATGCTTGGGTTACACCCATCTGAAACATGGATCCACAGAGTTTAGTTGCGGGTTTGAATAACCTTGCGACAAAAGTACAGAACCTACAAGATTTTGTTATACGTGCTCCAATGTCTGAACCTAAGATTCCTCTGCCTGAATACTTTACCGGAGACAGATCCCGGTTTTTGAGTTTCAGAGAAAATTGCAAATTGTTTTTGTCTCTGAGATCTCACTCTGCTGGTGATCAGACTCAACAAGTTAAAATTGTTATCTCTCTACTGCGCGGCGACCCACAAAGTTGGGCATTTGCATTATCGCCAGGGGATCCTGCGTTGTTAAATGTAGATGCGTTTTTTCAGGCTTTGGGGTTGCTTTATGAAGAACCTAATTTAGAGATTTTGGCTGAGAAAGCCTTGATAGCTCTTTCCCAAGGGCAAGATGAAGCTGAGATATACTGCCAGAAATTCCGTAAATGGTCGGTGCTTACTAAATGGAATGAGTGCGCTTTAGCAGCTAATTTCAGAGAAGGTCTCTCTGATGCCGTGAAGGATGTCATGGTGGGGTTCCCTGTGCCTACAGGTCTGAATGATGCCATGAAATTGGCTATCCAGATTGATCGGCGTTTGCGGGAGCGCAAATCTGTGCACCATATGGCGGTATCTTCTGAGCAAAAACCTGTGCACCATATGGCGGTGTCTTCTGAGCAAAGACCTGTGCACCATTTGGCGGTGACCTCTGAAAAGGCATTGGAGCATATGCAATGCGATCGTGTTTTGTCTAGAGGCGAACGTCAAAATTACAGGCGCAAAAATGGATTGTGCTTCTACTGTGGAGATCCAGCTCATGTTATATCAGCATGCTCTAAACGTATAAATAAGGTTGATAAAAAGGTTGATAAATCTTTTTCTACAGGTACCTTGCAGTCAAAATTTCTTTTGTCCGTGACATTGATTTGTACCTTATCATCTGTGACTGTGAATGCTTATGTGGATTCTGGCGCCGCTCTGAGTCTCATGGATTGGTCCTTTGCCAAGCGTTGTGGGTTTGATTTGGAGCCGTTGGAAGTTTCTATTCCCCTGAAGGGTATTGATTCTACACCTTTGGCTAGCAATAAACCACAATATTGGACACAAGTGACTATGCGTCTTACCCCAGACCATCAGGAGATTATTCGTTTCCTTGTATTATATAACCTACATGATGTCTTAGTGCTTGGATTACCATGGTTACAGATTCATAATCCCGTCTTGGACTGGAAATCTATGTCTGTGTTGAGCTGGGGATGTCGGGGTATTCATGGGGATGCACCTTTGGTTCCTATTTCTTCATCTACTCCCTCTGAGATCCCAGCATTTCTGTCAGATTTTTATGATGTCTTTCAAGAGCCTAAAGTTGATTCTCTCCCTCCCCACAGAGAGTGTGACTGCGCTATTGAATTGATCCCCGGTAGTAAGTTTCCTAAGGGTCGCTTGTTTAATTTGTCTGTACCTGAACATACTGCTATGCGGGAGTATATCAGAGAATCCTTGGAAAAGGGTCATATTCGCCCCTCGTTGTCTCCACTAGGGGCAGGATTTTTCTTTGTAGGTAAAAAGGATGGTTCATTGAGACCTTGTATCGACTATCGACTTTTGAATAAGATTACAGTTAAATACCAGTACCCGTTACCTTTACTGACTGATCTGTTTGCTCGTATAAAGGGGGCTAAGTGGTTCACTAAGATCGATCTACGTGGTGCGTATAATTTGGTGCGGATTAAGCAGGGGGATGAGTGGAAGACCGCATTTAATACGCCTGAAGGCCATTTTGAGTATTTGGTAATGCCTTTCGGTCTCGCAAATGCCCCTTCCGTTTTTCAGTCCTTTATGCACGATATTTTCCGTGAATATCTGGATAAGTTTATGATTGTGTATTTGGATGATATTCTTGTTTTTTCGGAGGACTGGGAATCTCACGTTCAACAGGTCAGGAGAGTTTTTCAGGTTTTGCGAGCTAATTCTCTTTTTGTAAAGGGCTCAAAGTGTAGTTTTGGAGTTCAGAGAATTTCCTTTTTGGGATATATTTTTTCCCCTTCATCTATGGAGATGGACCCTGTCAAGGTCCAGGCTATTTGTGATTGGATGCAACCTACTTCTTTGAAGAGTCTGCAAAAGTTCTTGGGTTTTGCTAATTTCTATCGCCGATTTATAGCGGGTTTTTCTGCCATTGCTAAACCTTTGACTGATCTGACCAAAAAGGGTGCTGATGTTGCTAATTGGTCCTCTGCGGCTGTGGAGGCCTTTCAAGAGCTTAAGCGCCGCTTTTCTTCCGCTCCTGTGTTGCGCCAACCTGATGTGTTACTTCCGTTCCAGGTTGAGGTGGATGCTTCGGAGATCGGAGCAGGTGCAGTTTTGTCGCAGAAAGATCCTGACTGCTCAGTAATGAGACCATGTGCGTTTTTCTCCCGAAAGTTTTCGCCCGCTGAGCGAAATTATGATGTGGGAAATCGGGAACTTCTGGCCATGAAGTGGGCGTTTGAGGAGTGGCGTCATTGGCTTGAGGGTGCTAGACACCAGGTGGTGGTCCTCACTGACCACAAGAATCTAATTTATCTTGAGTCGGCCAGGCGTCTGAATCCTAGACAGGCGCGCTGGTCGTTGTTTTTCTCCCGATTTAACTTTGTGGTGTCATATCTGCCTGGGTCCAAGAATGTGAGGGCGGATGCCCTCTCTAGGAGTTTTGAGCCTGACTCGCCTGGTGATTCCGAACCTACCGGCATCCTGAAGGATGGGGTGAATTGGAGTATGTGGTGGAAAAGATCTTGGACTCCCGTGTTTCCAGACGGAAACTTCAGTATCTGGTTAAGTGGAAAGGTTATGGCCAGGAGGATAATTCTTGGGTGACAGCATCCGATGTTCATGCTCCCGATTTGGTTCGTGCATTTCATAGTGCTCATCCAGGTCGCCCTGGTGGTTCTGGTGAGGGTTCGGTGCCCCCTCCTTAAGGGGGGGGTACTGTTGTGAATTCGGTTTGTGGGCTCCCCCGGTGGTCTGTTATGGTAGTGTCTCTTATGTGCCTTCCTCCATCTCTGATTACCTGTCGCCACCCTCTTGGGGAGTTTCCTATTTAAGGCTGCTTGGCTGTTAGTCACATGCCGGCCAACAATGTGCTAGTAGCATTCTGTTGCATTCACCTGCCTCAAGTTCCAGTTCAGCTAAGTTGAATTTTGTTTCTTGTTTTGCTATTTTTGTCCAGCTATCTGCAATGTGACTCTTCAGTGCTGGAAGCTCTTGTGGACAGAAAATTACTACTCCAGTGGCATGAGTTGTCACTGGAGTTTAAAGTAATTTCTGGATGGTGTTTTTGAATAGTGATTTTTAGGTCGACCGTGAAGTAACTCTTTCCTGTCCTTCTGCTATCTAGTAAGCGGACCTCACTGTGCTAAATCTGCTGTTCATCCTACGTATGTCATTTCCTCTGAACTCACCGTCAATATCTGTGGGGGCCTACTATCATCTTTTGGGGTTCCTCACTGGAGGTAAGGCAGGCCTGTATATTCCTCTTATAGGGGTAGTTAGATCTCCGGCTGGCGCGTGGTGTCTAGGGCATCGTAGGTACATCCCCCGGCTACTGTAAGTGTTGGGTCAGGTTCAGGTCACGGTCGACCTTAGTTTCCATCACCCGAGAGCTAGTCCGTTTTGCATTTTTTCCCATGGTCATTGGGGTAACCATAACAGGTTTGTCTGACCGTCTGAAGGATGCTCTGGCACTTCATCCTCCTCCTGATACCCTGGAGGATGCCATGATGCAGGCGGTCTGGATGGTCCTGAGACTTCGTGCTAGAGGAATGATGCAACTAGAGACTCACTTGTACTCCAAATTGTGTGACTCTGCACCTGTATCTGAGCCAATGGAGATTGGGTCAGTCTCAGTTATGGAGAAAGAGAGAAGGCATCAGAGAGACAACAAACTATGTTTTACTGTGGAGCCTCTGGACATTGGAAAAAGAACTGCACCTTCTGCCCTTCTTCTGTGAAACCGTCGGAGAAATGACTGAGTCTGGGCGACAATCGAGGAGGGTGTCCAGACTCCCAGGTACATTTTGTCTCGCTTGCAAAAATTGTGCTCCAAATGGAATTGGAACTTGCTGGCAATCCTGTGGTGACCACTGCCTATGTTGACTGTGGTTCTTCCATTAACCCCTTCTCGACCTGTGACACAGAGTATGCGTCATGAAAGTCGGTGCCAATACGACCTGTGACGCATATGCTGTGTCACAGAATGATCGCGTCCCTGCAGATCGGGTGAAAGGGTTAACTCCAATTTCACCCGATCTGCAGGGACAGGGGGAGTGGTACTTTAGCCCAGGGTGAAAGTGGTGAAATATTACAATCCAGCCATGGCCGATGCTGCAATATCATCGGCCATGGCTGGAAACCCTGATCTGCCCCCCCCCCCACCACCACCGATCTCCTCCCCAGTCCCCCGTACTGTGGTCTGCTCCCCTCCATCCTCCTGTCCGCTCCCTCTGTGCTCCGATCCACCCCCCTGTGCTCCGATCCACCCCCCGTGCTCCCCCCTCACCCCCTCATACTTACCGAGCCTCCCGGTGTCCGTCCGTCTCATCCCTGGGCGCCGCCATCTTCCAAAATGGCGGGCGCATGCGCAGTGCGCCCGCCGAATCTGCCGGCAGATTCGTTCCATGTATATTTTGATCACTGTGATAAAACCTATCACAGTGATCAAAATAAAAAAAAATTGAACCCCTCCCTTTATCACCCCCATAGGTAGGGACAACAATAAAATAAAGAAAATATATATTTATTTTTCCACTAGGGTTAGAACTAGGGTTAGGGTTAGAACTAGGGTTAGAACTAGGGTTAGGGTTAGAACTAGGGTTAGAACTAGGGTTAGGGTTAGGCTATGCACACGTATTCTGGTCCTCTGTGGATTTTT
Source organism: Ranitomeya variabilis (assembly GCF_051348905.1). NCBI lineage: Eukaryota > Metazoa > Chordata > Amphibia > Anura > Dendrobatidae > Ranitomeya > Ranitomeya variabilis. The sequence continues at coordinate 1,105,550,434 of NC_135233.1, forward strand.
CCACAGCGGATTTGATAAATCCGCAGTGCAAAACCGTTGCTGACTTATCGCGGATTCAACGTGGTTTTTCTGCGTTTTTTCTGCGCATTTCACTGCGGTTTTACAACTGCGGTTTTCTATTGGAGCAGTTGTAAAACCGCTGCAGAATCCGCAGAAAGAAGTGACATGCTGCGGAATGTAAACTGCTGCGTTTCCGCTTAGATTTTTCCGCAGCATGTGCACAGCGTTTTGTGTTTCCCATAGGTTTACATTGAACTATAAACTCAAGGGAAACTGCTGCGGACCCGCAGCTGCGGAAATGCTGCGGATCTGCAGCGTTTTCCACAGCGTGTGCACATAGCCTTAGAATTAGGCTATGTGCACACGGTGCGGATTTGGCTGCGGATCCGCAGCGGATTGGCTGCTGCAGATTCGTAGCAGTTTTCCAACAGGTTTACAGTTCCATGTAAACCTATGGAAAACCAAATCCGCTGTGCCCATGGTGCGGAAAATACAGCGCGGAAACGCTGCGTTGTATTTTCCACAGCATGTCAATTCTTTGTGCGGATTCTGCAGTGTTTTACACCTGTTCCTCAATAGGAATCCGCACGTGAAATCCGCACAAAAACCACTGGAAATCCGTGGTAAGTCCGCAGGTAAAATGCAGTGCCTTTTACCTGCGGATTTTTCAAAAATGGTGCGGAAAAATCTCACACGAATACGCAACGTGGGCACATAGCCTTAGGGTTAGGGTTGGAATTAGAGTTAGGGTTGGAAATAGGTTTAAGATTAGGCTTGTGGTTAGGGTTATGGTTAGGGGTGTGTTGGGGTTAGGGTTGGGATTAGGGTTATGGCTAGAGTTGGGATTAGGGTTAGGGGTGTGTTGGGGTTAGTGTTGGAGTTAGAATTGAGAGGTTTATACTGTTTAGGCACATCAGGGGTCTCCAAACGCAACATGGCGCCACCATTGATTTCAACCAATCTTGAGTTCAAAAAGTCAAATGGTGCTCCCTCCCTTCCGAGCCCCAACATGCGCCCAAACAGTGGTTTACCCCCACGTATGGAGTACCAGCATACTCGGGACAAACTGGGCAACAACTATTGGGGTCCAATTTCATCTGTTACCCTTGTGAAAATAAAAAATTGCTTGCTAAACATCATTTTTGAGGAAAGAAAAATGATTTTTTATTTTCACAGCTCTGCGTTGTAAACTTCTGTGAAGCACTTGGGGGTTCAAAGTGCTCACCACATATCTAGATATGTTCCTTGGGGGATCTAGTTTCCAAAATGGGGTCACTTGTGGGGGTTTCTACTGTTTAGGCACATCAGGGGCTCTGCAAACGCAACGTGATGCCCGCAGAGCATTCCATCAATGTCTGCATTTCAAAATGTCACTACTTCCCTTCCGAGCCCCGGCATGTGCCCAAACAGTGGTTTACCCCACATATGGGGTATCAGCGTACTCAGGACAAACTGGGCAACAACTTTTGGGGTCAGATTTCTCCTGTTACCCTTGGGAAAATAAAAAATTCTGGGCTAAAAAATTATTTTTGAGGAAAGAAAACGTATTTATTATTTTCACGGCTCTGCGTTATAAACTTCTGTGAAGCACTTGGGGGTTCAAAGTGCTCACCTTACATCTAGATAAGTTCCTTTGGGGGTCTTATTTCCAAAATGGGGTCACTTGTGGGGATTTTCTACTATTTAGGCACATCAGGGGCTCTGCAAACGCAACGTGACGCCCGCAGACCATTCCATCAAAGTCTGCATTTCAAAACGTCACTACTTCCATTCTGAACCCCGACGTGTGCCCAAACAGTGGTTTACCGCCACATATGGGGTATCAGCGTACTCAGGAGAAACTGGACAACAACTTTTGGGTCAAATTTCTCCTGTTACCCTTGGGAAAATAAAAAATTCCGGGCTAAAAAATCATTTTTGAGAAAAGAAAAATTATTTTTTATTTTCACGGTTCTGCATTATAAACTTCTGTGAAGCACTTTGGGGTTCAAAGTGCTCACCACACATCTATATTAGTTCCTGGGGAGGTCTAGTTTCCAAAATGGGGTTACTTGTGGGGGAGCTCTAGTGTTTAGGCACACAGGGGCTCTCCAAACGCGACATGGTGTCCGCTAATGATTGGAGCTAATTTTCCATTCAAAAAGCCAAAAGGCGTGCCTTCCCTTCCGTGCCCTGCTGTGCGCCCAAACAGTGGTTTACCCCCACATATGGGGTATCAGCATACTCAGGACAAACTGGAGAACAGCATTTGGGGTCCAATTTCTCCTGTTACCCTTGGGAAAATAAAAAATTTAAGGCTAAAAAATCATTTTTGAGGAAAGAAAAATTATTTTTTATTTTCACAGCTCTGCGTTATAAACTTCTGTGAAGCACCTGGGGGTTTAAAGTGCTCACTATGCATCTAGATACGTTCCTTGGGGGGACTAGTTTCCAAAATGGGGTCACTTGTGGGGGAGCTCCAATGTTTAGGCACACAGGGGCTCTCCAAACGCGACATGGTGTCCGCTAATGATTGGAGCTAATTTTCCATTCAAAAAGTCAAATGGCGCACCTTCCCTTCCGAGCCCTGCCGTGCGCCCAAACAGTGGTTTACCCCCACATATGAGGTATCAGTGTACTCAGGAGAAATTGCCCAACAAATTTTAGGATCCATTTTATCCTGTTGCCCATGTGAAAATGAAAAAATTGAGGCTAAAATAATTTTTTTCTGAAAAAAAAGTACGTTTCCATTTTTACGGATCAATTTGTGAAGCACCTGGGGGTTTAAAGTGCTCACTATGCATCTAGATAAGTTCCTTGGGGCATCTAGTTTCCAAAATGGGGTCACTTGTGGGGGAGCTCCAATGTTTAGGCACACAGGGGCTCTCCAAACGCAACATGGTGTCCGCTAAAGATTGGAGCCAATTTTTCATTCAAAAAGTCAAATGGCGCACCTTCCCTTCCGAGCCCTGCCGTGCGCCCAAACAGTGGTTTACCCCAACATGAGGTATCAGCGTACTCAGGACAAATTGGACAACAACGTTCATGGTCCAGTTTCTCCTTTTACCCTTGGGAAAATAAAAAAAATTGTTGCTAAAAGATCATTTTTGTGACTAAAAAGTTAAATGTTCATTTTTTCCTTCCATGTTGCTTCTGCTGCTGTGAAACACCTGAAGGGTTAATAAACTTCTTGAATGTGGTTTTGAGCACCTTGAGGGGTGCAGTTTTTAGAATGGTGTCACTTTTGGGTATTTTCAGCCATATAGAACCCTCAAACTGACTTCAAATGTGAGGTGGTCCCTAAAAAAAATGGTTTTGTAAATTTTGTTGTAAAAATGAGAAATCACTGGTCAAATTTTAACCCTTATAACTTCCTAGCAAAAAAAAATTTTGTTTCCAAAATTGTGCTGATGTAAAGTAGACATGTGGGAAATGTTATTTATTAACTATTTTGTGTCACATAACTCTCTGGTTTAACAGAATATAAATTCAAAATGTGAAAATTGCAAAATTTTCGCCAAATTTCCATTTTTTTCACAAATAAACGCAGAAATTATCGACCTAAATTTACCACTAACATGAAGCCCAATATGTCACGAAAAAACAGTCTCAGAATCGCTAGGATCCGTTGAAGTGTTCCTGAGTTATTACCTCATAAAGGGACACTGGTCAGAATTGCAAAAAATGGCAAGGTCATTAAGGTCAAAATAGGCTGGGTCATGAAGGGGTTAATTTGATTGATGCCCAAGTTATGACTCGTAATAAGATAGGGACAGTCATACTGAAAGACCCTGTTAAGGTTGTGGCTGTTGATTCATCCCCTCTTGCTTGGGATGGAATTTGTTTCAGGACTGATGTCTTTTCTCTGAAAGTGGGTTCCACTCACATGGAAAAATTAAGTTGTTTTGTTATGAATAATTTGCCTGCAGGACTGGTACTGGGGATGCCCTGGCTGCAACGCCACAATCCTGTAATTGATTGGGTGGCGGGGGAGATCATTCAATGGGGATGTAAGTATAATGGTCCGTGTTGCAACCTGGGACCTTTTGTTAACCCGGTAAAGTCTGTATTTGTGTCGTCTGTCGGTCTGGAGGGTATTCCGGAGTACATGAAAAATTTCAAAGATGTGTTTTCCGAAAGCGAGGCTTAGGCACTTCCACCACATTGACCTGGTTATTGTGCTATTGATTTAGTCCCAGGAGCCAAATTACCCAAGGCTTGTCTACAATTTCATTGGGCCTGAGCGCTAACCAATGAAAGAGTACATCACAGAGAGCCTCCACAAGGGGCATATTCGTCCCTCTGTCTCACCCGTGGAAGCAGGGTTCTTCTTTGAGAGGAAAAAAGATGGTGGTTTGCGACCGTGCCTCGACTTTCGGGAACTGAATAAGATTACTGTGAAGAACACGTATCCTCTTCCTCTGATTCCAGATTTATGTAATCGACTCACTGGGGCCAAATGGTTTTCTAAGTTTGACTGATGAGGGGCTTATAACCTTATATGGATCCGAGAGGGAGATGAATGGAAAACAGCGTTTCTGACGACCGAGGGCTTGTTTAAAAATTTGGTTATACCCTTCGGTCTCACTAACGCCCCTGCTGTTTTCCAGAATTTCATTAATGTTGTTTTTTCTGACCTGATTGGGCACTTTGTCATCATTTATCTGGATGACATCTTGATATACTCAGAGAACACTCAGTCACACTTACACCATCTACGTATGGTTCTAAGGAGACTCGGAGAACCATTTATACGCTAAGCTGGAGAAGTGTTCATTCTTTATGCAAGAACTATCTTTTCTGGGTTTAATTGTATCAGGGGAGGGATTCCGCATGGATCCAGGGAAGGTTCAGGCCATTTCTGATTGGGTGCAACCTCATGGCTTGAAGGGATTGCAACGTTTCATGGGCTTCGCTATTCATTATAGGAAGTTCATTAAAGGGTTTTTGCAGGTGGTGAAACCCTTGACGGACCTCAGTCTCAAAGGGGCGGATGTAAAAAATTGGTCCGTGGCCGCAAAAAAATCCTTCCAGACACTGAAGAAATGTTTTACTTCAGCACCCGTGTTGATATGACCCGATCAGTCAAGACCTTTTATCGTGGAGGTCGACGCTTCAGAGGTGGGGGTTGGAGCAGTGTTGTCCCAGGGTCCGTCCCCCCTTACTAACCTTAAACCCTGTGCCTTTTTATCTAAAATATTCTCTTCAGCAGTGAGAAATTATGATGTCGGCAACAGGGAATTGTTGGCTGTTAAATTGGCATTCGAAGAATGGAGGCATTTTCTGGAGGGGGCTGTTCATCCCCTTACGGTCATCACTGATCATAAAAACCTGGCCTATATCGAGTCTGCTAAGAGAATGACCCCCAGACAGGCTCGGTGGGCACTTTTTTTTCTCGGTTTCATTTTACCATTACGTTCCAACCAGGGTCTAAAAATGTAAAGGAGGATGCCTTATCCCGAAGTTTTGATTCTATGTCCCCTCAAGAACCTCCTTCCTCCATTCATCAACTGGGAGTGGTTGTGGCAGAAGTTTCATCTGAGTTACAGAGAGAGATTTTGGAAGCACAAGCTCCCAGGAATAAACCCCCAGGTAAATCGTTTGTACCAGAACATTTCTGTCTCACACTCCTGCAAGAATTTCATGATTCTGTGTGGAGTGCACATCCTGGGATTGCAGCTACCCGGGGGGGAGTAGCTAGAAGTTTTTGGTGGCCCTCTATGGGTACTGACATCAAAAGGTTTGTAAATACTTGTGGAGTGTGTGCTCGTTCTAAGAGCTTTCTGGTCCGGCCAGCCGGGGAATTGATACCTTTGCCAATTCCGGATAAACCATGGACACACCTGTCCATGGACTTTATCACTAATCTTTTGTCTTCCAAGGGCAATTCAGTAGTATGGGCAGTGGTTGCCCACTTTGTGCCGTTACCACTGTTACGTTCTGCTGAAACCTTGGCTCGCTTGTTTATACAGCACATAGTTCGGTTGCATGGGGTACCTGTGAATATGGTGTCTGACAGGAGTGTGCAATATGTGGTCAGGTTTTGGAGGGCTTTTTGTAAAAAGTTGGGGGTTACGTTGTCATTCTCCACTGCTTATCACCCGGAATCTAACGGACAGACTGAACGCACCAACCAGTTGTTGGAACAAATTTGGAGATGCCTGGCCTCTTCCAGACAGGAGGACTGGTGTGAGGTATTGCCCATGGCAGAATTTGCATTCAATTGTCGTATTAATCAGTCTACTGGCAAATACCCCTTTCAGGTCAATTATGGGTTTGTTCCACAGTTTGGAGAATTTTCCCACATGGATTCTGGTTGCCCTGGTGCCGAGGGTTTGGTGCAACAGTTAAGAATCCATTGGAGGGAGGTTCAGGGGAACATCTCCAAAGCCAAGAAGAGGTACAAACATTTTTCGGACAGGAAGAGGGGGTCAGCTCCTGCTTTGGCTGTGGGGGAGAAGGTGTGGTTGTCTACCAGTAGCATCAAACTTAAGATACCCTCTATGAAGTTGGGCCCCAGGTTTATAGGTCCATACAAGATTATAGAGGTGATCAATCTAGAGATTACAGTTGCCCACCTTTCAAAATATCTGTCTTCCACAGGTCTCTATTAAAACCTGTGAGGATGGTTAGAGAAGATTCCTCATCCAATGTTCCGCCAGTGTTGGTAGAGGGTCAGCTGGAGTACGAGATAGGGCGCATCATTGATTCACGGTGGGTGCGCCGGAGGCTTCAGTACCTATTCCTCTGGAAGGGATATTACATTGAGGATCGGTAATGGTTCCAGCCAGTTCTGTACATGCTGATCGACTGGTGTGGGCTTTTCATGCCAGGTACCCTGAGAAGCCTGGGGGTCCAATGGCCCTCCGTTAAGAGGGGTGTACTGTCATGGTTAGGACATGGTTAATGTCCTGTATTCTCAGGGTTAATTTTGCTGACCTCCCTTTTGATCTGGGAGGGGTATTTAAACTCACTCCAGACCAGGATTCACTATCAGCTATACTTTCTGTTTTACAGTAGTCTGTGTGCCTGACCCCCTGGAGTCTGTGCCCGGTTTGCAATTCTTTTCCTTGCTCTCCATGCATTACTCTGTTAGTTTGTTCTTCTGGATTTCTGACCTCTGGCTTCACTTCTGACAATCCCGTCTCACCACTTTGGTACTTCTTGATCTCCTGGATCCGATCTTAGCTTGCTTGATTACTCTCTTGTGTTTATCCTTTTCTCTGTTCCCCAGAGTCTGGCTCCGCCCCCGACCACCTCCTACTCTGTCACATGGTTCAGGTTCTGTTTGTAACCTGGTTAGTAACCCAGTGCTTTGCTCAGCTAACCTTACTGCTGTGCGCAGCATTTCCCACAGCAGTATTACCCAGGAGTCGTGGCACCCTCATCATCTCCCCCTTCTTCACACAGCCCCTCACCATCCCCCTTCTCCACACAGTCCCTCATCATCCCCCCTTCTCCACACAGCCCCTTACCATCCTCCTTCTCCATACAGCCCCTCATCATCCTCCTTTTCCAGGACATCCCTTCTGTCAGCACAATCAGGAGGTTGTCCTTATCCTTGATAGGGACAGGAACACACAAGAGGTTAAAAGGCCCCTCTCCACCATCCCTCAGTGTTTTTCCTGTCCCTATCAGGGACGGACGCAGAAGTGGCATACCTGGAGCTCCTGATGCCAGACGCAGGAGGATAGGGACAGGATCTCTTCCCTTCTTCCTTCAGGAGGTTTGGAGGCCGACACCTGTTATGGTTTCCAATGGCAAGGAAACATCAGAAGCATAGAATAAACGGACAAGCTCTCGAGTGATGGAAACTAGAGCTGACCGCGATGCTAAACCTACACACCACACTAGAAGTAGCCAGGGGGCATTCCTGCGTTGTCTCTAGATGCCGCGCGCCAGCCGGAGAACTAACTGCCCCTGGTAGAAGAAAACACAGTCCTGGCTTGCCTCCAGAGAATGTCCCCACAGGAGATAGCAGCCCCCCACATATAATAACGGTGAGAGCAGATGAAAAGACACACGTAGTATGAAAGCAGATTTAGCACAGAGAGGCCCGCTAACTAAATAGCAGAAAGATACAACAGAGGACTTCGCGGTCAGCTGCAAAACCCTTCAAAACACCATCCTGAAATTACCTTAACTCATGTGACAACTCATGCCACTGGAGTGGTAATTTCAGCCCAACAAGAGCTTCCAGCTGCAGAGATTCACATAAGTGCAAACTGGACAAAACATACAAAAATAGACTTAAGGACTAAAGTGTCCAACTTAGCTGAGCAGAAAACTGGGAGCAGGAACATGCAACAGAATCACTCTGGATACATTGATGGCCAGCATTAGAATGACTGAGGAGCAAGGTTAAATAGGATACTCCCACATCCTGATAGGGACAGGTGAACTGAGAAGGCAAAGCTTGCAGGACACCAGTACCACAAGAGACCACCGGGGGAGCCCACGAACCGAATCACAACAGTACCCCCCCCCTTAAGGAGGGGGCACCGAACCCTCACAAGAACCACCAGGGCGATCTGGATGAGCCCTATGAAAGGCACGGACCAAATCAGAAGCATGAACATCAGAAGCTGTAACCCAAGAATTATCCTCTTGACCGTAGCCCTTCCATTTCACCAGATATTGAAGTCTCCGTCTGGAAACACGGGAGTCCAAGATTTTCTCCACCACGTACTCCAATTCACCCTCAACCAGCACAGGAGCAGGAGGCTCAACAGAAGGCACAAGTGGTACCTCATACCTCCGCAATAATGACCGATGGAAGACATTATGGATAGCAAAGGATGCTGGGAGGTCCAAACGAAAAGACACAGGGTTAAGAATTTCCAAAATCTTATAAGGACCGATTAACCGAGGCTTAAACTTAGGAGAAGAGACCCTCATAGGGACAAAACAGGAGGACAACCACACCAAGTCCCCAACACGAAGACGAGGACCAACACGACGATGGCGATTAGCAAAACGTTGAGTCCTCTCCTGGGACAACTCCAAATTGTCCACCACCTGCCCCCAAATACGATGCAACCTATCCACCATGGTATCCACTCCAGGACAATCCGAAGACTCCACCTGACCAGATGAAAAACGAGGATGGAACCCTGAATTGCAAAAGACAGGGGAGACCAAAGTGGCAGAACTGGCCCGATTATTAAGGGCAAACTCAGCCAACGGCAAAAAGGAGACCCAGTCATCCTGATCAGCAGACACGAAACACCTCAAATAAGTCTCCAAGGTCTGATTAGTACGTTCCGTCTGGCCATTTGTCTGGGGATGAAATGCAGACGAAAAAGACAAATCAATGCCCATCCTGGCACAAAACGCCCGCCAAAATCTGGACACAAACTGGGATCCCCTGTCGGAAACGATATTCTCCGGAATACCATGCAGCCGAACCACATTCTGAAAAAACAGGGGCACCAACTCAGATGAGGAAGGCAGCTTGGGCAAGGGCACCAAATGAACCATCTTAGAAAAGCGGTCACACACCACCCAAATGACGGACATCTTCTGAGAAACAGGGAGATCAGAAATAAAATCCATAGAGATGTGTGTCCAAGGCCTCTTAGGAACAGGCAAGGGCAACAACAACCCACTAGCCTGAGAACAACAAGGCTTGGCCCGAGCACAAACATCGCAAGACTGCACAAAAGTACGCACGTCCCGAGACAGGGAAGGCCACCAGAAGGACCTAGCCACCAAATCTCTGGTACCAAAAATTCCCGGATGACCTGCCAACGCAGAAGAATGAACCTCCGAGATGACTCTATTGGTCCACTCATCCGGCACAAACAATCTACCAGGCGGACAACGATCAGGCCGATCCGCCTGAAACTCTTGTAAAGCACGTCGCAGGTCTGGGAAGACAGCAGACAATATCACCCCATCCTTAAGTATACCCGTAGGTTTAGAATCACCAGGGGAATCAGGTTCAAAACTCCTAGAAAGGGCATCCGCCTTCACATTCTTAGTACCTGGCAGATACGAAACCACAAAATTAAACCGGGAGAAAAACAACGACCAGCGCGCCTGTCTAGGATTCAGACGTCTGGCCGACTCAAGATAAATCAAATTTTTGTGATCAGTCAAGACCACCACCTGATGTTTAGCACCCTCAAGCCAATGACGCCACTCCTCGAATGCCCACTTCATCGCCAAAAGCTCCCGATTACCGACGTCATAATTTCGCTCGGCGGGCGAAAATTTTCGAGAAAAGAACGCACAAGGTCTCATCACTGAACAATCTGAACTTTTCTGTGACAAAACTGCCCCCGCTCCGATCTCGGAAGCATCAACTTCCACCTGAAAAGGAAGAGAAACATCAGGCTGGCACAACACCGGAGCAGAAGAAAAACGGCGCTTAAGCTCCCGAAAGGCCTCCACAGCAGCAGGAGACCAATCTGCAACATCAGCACCCTTTTTAGTCAAATCAGTCAAAGGCCTGACAATGCTAGAAAAACCAGTTATGAATCGACGATAAAAGTTAGCAAAGCCCAAAAATTTCTGAAGGCCCTTAAGAGAAGTCGGTTGCGTCCAGTCACAAATAGCCCGAACCTTCACAGGATCCATCTCAATAGAAGAGGGGGAAAAAATGTACCCCAAAAAAGAAATCTTTTGAACCCCAAAAACACACTTTGAACCTTTAACAAACAGAGAATTGGTCCGCAAAACCTGAAAAACCCTCCTAACTTGTTGAACATGAGATTCCCAGTCATCCGAAAAAATCAAGATATCGTCCAAATACACAATCATAAATTTATCCAGATATTCACGGAAAATATTGTGCATAAAAGACTGAAAGACCGAAGGGGCATTTGACAGACCAAAAGGCATCACCAAATACTCAAAATGGCCCTCGGGCGTATTAAATGCGGTTTTCCACTCATCCCCCTGCTTAATTCGCACCAAATTATACGCACCGCGAAGATCAATCTTAGAGAACCACTTCGCCCCCTCAATGCGAGCAAATAAATCTGTCAGCAATGGCAAAGGATACTGATACTTGACTGTGATCTTATTCGAGAGTCTATAATCAATACAAGGTCTCAAAGAACCATCGCTTTTAGCTACGAAAAAGAACCCCGCTCCAAGAGGAGACGAAGAAGGACGAATATGTCCCTTTTCCAAGGACTCCCTAATATACTCTCGCATGGCAGCATGTTCAGGTACAGACAGATTGAATAGACGACCCTTAGGAAATTTACTGCCAGGGATCAAATCTATGGCGCAATCGCAATCTCTGTGAGGAGGAAGAGAATTAAGAGTAGATTCCTCAAAAACCTCACGATAATCAGACAAAAACTCAGGAATTTCAGAGGGAATAGATGAAGCAATGGAGACCAAAGATGTGTCCCCATGATTTCCCTGACATCCCCAGCTTAGTACAGACATTGTTTTCCAGTCAAGGACTGGGTTATGAGTTTGCAACCATGGCAATCCCAGCACCAACACATCATGTAGATTATACAGTACAAGGAAGCGAATCACCTCTTGATGGTCTGGAGTCATACGCATAGTCACTTGTGTCCAGTACTGTGGTTTATTACTAGCCAATGGTGTAGAATCAATACCCTTTAAAGGTATAGGAACTTCCAGAGGCTCTAGATCAAACCCACAGCGCCTGGCAAAGGACCAATCCATAAGACTCAAAGCGGCGCCAGAATCCACATACGCATCCGCAACAATAGAAGATAACGAACAAATTAGAGTTACAGACAAAATAAACTTGGACTGCAAAGTGCCAATAGCAGAGGATTTATCAACTTTCTTTGTTCGTTTAGAGCATGCTGATATAACATGAGTAGAATTTCCACAATAGAAGCACAAATGATTTTTGCGCCTATAAATCTGTCGTTCGCTTCTGGACAGAAAGCTATCACATTGCATACTCTGTGGTGCCTCTTCAGAAGACACCGCCAACTGGTGCACAGGTTTGCGTTCCCGTAAACGCCGATCAATCTGAATTGCCATTGTCATGGACTCATTCAGACCAGTAGGCGCAGGAAACCCCACCATGACGTCTTTTACAGCATCAGAGAGACCTTCTCTGAAAATTGCCGCCAGAGCGCACTCAATCCACTGAGTAAGCACAGACCATTTTCGAAATTTTTGGCAATATATTTCGGCTTCATCTTGCCCCTGAGAGAGGGCTATTAGGGCTTTCTCAGCCTGAATCTCCAAATTTGGTTCCTCATAAAGCAACCTGTTGTGGATTCTGTTTGTGGGCTCCCTCTGGTGGTTACTGCTGGTACTGGGTGACTTTGGTGGGTTGCGGCCTTTGGTTTCCACCTGTCCATCAGAGGCTGGGTGTTTCCTATTTTACCTGGCCTTTCTGTCATTCCCTTGCCGGCTATCAATGTATTCAGATGTGCTCTGTTTGGTTCCTGCCTACCTGCTCCCAGATCTTTCAGGATAAGCTAAGTGCTGATTTTCAGTTGTTTGGTTTTTTGTCCAGCTTGCTTATTATGTCTCTATGCTAGCTGGTAGCTCTAGTGGACTGAGGTTCTCCCCATGTGCCATGAGTTGGCACATGGGTTCTTGTAATCTCAGGATGGTTTTTTTGATTAGGGTTTTTTGCTGACCGCTCAGTCCCCTTTTGTATCGTTCTGCTTTCTAGTTTACAGCGGGCCTCAATTTGCTAAATCTATATATATCATCTCTATGTGTGTGCCTTCCTCTCATTTCACCGTCAATACATGTGAGGGGGCAACTATATCTTTTGGGGTTCATTCCTCTGGAGGCAAGTGAGGTCTTTATTTTCTCTGCAGTACTAGTTAGCTCTTAGGCTGGTGCGTGGCGTCTAGAACCAACGTAGGCACGCTCCCTGGCTATCTCTAGTTGCGTTTGTCAGGCGTAGGGCAGCGGTCAGCCCAGGTTCCATCACCCTAGAGCTCGTCCGTTATTTATTTGTACTTTGCTTGTCCTGTGCTATCCCTAGCCATTGGGGATTCATGACAGCAACCCCAAAGCCAGAAAAAACGCATCCACATTGAGCAACGCAGGATCCCCTGGTGCCAATGAAAATGCCCAATTTTGGGGGTCACCCCGCAGTAAAGAAATAACAATTTTTACTTGCTGGGCAGGATCTCCAGCAGAATGAGATCTCAGCGAAAGAAACAATTTACAATTGTATTTAAAATTTAGAAAACAAGATCGATCTCCAGAAAAAAACTCCGGTATAGGAATTTTAGGTTCAGACCGAGGAGCATGTAACAAAAAATCTTGTATATTCTGAACTTTAGAGGCAAGATTATTCAAATTGGTAGCCAGACTCTGGGGATCCATATTTCAACAGATAAAGTCTGAGCCATTCAGGGGTTAAGAGGAGAGGAAAACAGGAGACTGCAATTAGAGCTGGAGTGCAACTTCAGAGGAAAAAAAAAAAAAAGGTTTCACACAGTTCCTTTTCTCTCCTGCTTCAGCCTATAGATTAAACATTTGGGCTGGCCATACTGTTATGGTTTCCAATGGCAAGGAAACATCAGAAGCATAGAATAAACGGACAAGCTCTCGGGTGATGGAAACTAGAGCTGACCGCGATGCTAAACCTACACACCACACTAGAAGTAGCCAGGGGGCATTCCTGCGTTGTCTCTAGATGCCGCGCGCCAGCCGGAGAACTAACTGCCCCTGGTAGAAGAAAACACAGTCCTGGCTTGCCTCCAGAGAATGTCCCCACAGGAGATAGCAGCCCCCCACATATAATAACGGTGAGAGCAGATGAAAAGACACACGTAGTATGAAAGCAGATTTAGCACAGAGAGGCCCGCTAACTAAATAGCAGAAAGATACAACAGAGGACTTCGCGGTCAGCTGCAAAACCCTTCAAAACACCATCCTGAAATTACCTTAACTCATGTGACAACTCATGCCACTGGAGTGGTAATTTCAGCCCAACAAGAGCTTCCAGCTGCAGAGATTCACATAAGTGCAAACTGGACAAAACATACAAAAATAGACTTAAGGACTAAAGTGTCCAACTTAGCTGAGCAGAAAACTGGGAGCAGGAACATGCAACAGAATCACTCTGGATACATTGATGGCCAGCATTAGAATGACTGAGGAGTAAGGTTAAATAGGATACTCCCACATCCTGATAGGAACAGGTGAACTGAGAAGGCAAAGCTTGCAGGACACCAGTACCACAAGAGACCACCGGGGGAGCCCACGAACCGAATCACAACAGACACCCCTCCGAACTGGGGATCCCTCAGCTTATCCAGTCAAGCAGTTCCTCCTGGAATGACCCATCCCTGCACATGGCTCCGATACGCGCCAAAGATTCAAGCAAGAAAGAGCACTTCCATGTACAGGGGGATGACAGGCGGGCCTCTAGTACCTGGCATGCGTTCCACCGTGGAATGCACTTCTGGGAGATTTGAAAAAAAGGCGTTGAATTTAGAGGGGAACCGCCTTTGACAATTCAGGTGGAAGACAGGAGAGACAATACTATTTAAAGTATTTACCGGGGAGAGCTGAGGTTCCAGTGCATCTAGTCAGCCAGTTATGGAAGGTCAAACCACTAGCCGTTCTGATACCCCTGCTGAAACCCTGGTACAAGAGAGTTTCTGGGAGTTTGGGGTCTCACACTGTCGTCTAGTTTGTTCCTTTTAGGACAAGGAAGCCCTTAAAAAGACCATGACGCCATCCGCACCTAAAAGGAAAGGGAGGAGATGTGCCATGTGTAATACTAAACTGCCGGACACATATGGGAAACAATATAGTTAAATAAAAAATGATGCACTCTGTATGCAAGGGGTTGATGCTCGGAGGAAAAGAAATTCAATATAAAGTGATGACCTTCGGCACTCAATGAGTCACAGAACAGTAAAGTTTCAAATGATTTCCAATTTAATCAACAGCCGACATTACAGGATATACAGACATCAATCCGTTTCGGCATCATTGCCATTATCAAGGGTGTCTGTATGAGAAATCTGTCGGTATATTGTCACGTTTTCAAAATGGTATGGTGAGAATCATGCTAAATAGCACCATGCTGGAATAGCCTAATTGCTGTGATAAGAAGATGCCGGCGTGCTTCCGGTGATAGGTGCTCACCGAAATGGACGGATTGATGTCTGTATATTCTGTAATTTCGGCTGTCAATTGGAAATAATTTGAAACTTTACTGTTCTGTGACTCATCGAGTGCCAAAGGTCATCATTCTATAACATATGGGAAACAGCTATGCCCAGAGTGTACTGCCAAGGTGGTTAAAGATGAACACACCTCATTTATGACTGATATAAGGACCATAATAAGAGAGTAGGATCAGAATTCCGTCACCGAGTTAGTTCCCGGATGGCTCCCAGGCAAAAAGACCATGATGGGAGATGGAATCCAGTTCAGAGGTGGAGGAGTTATCAAATTACTCTGATCCTGAACAAGAGGAGAGGGAAGAATTTATCACAATTCCCCCAGAGGAAAAGAAAAAGAACCTTTTCACTTGGGAAGATACTGACGCTCTATTATCGGCAGTCAGAAATACTATGAAGGTCGACGATACCTACCAGCCCCCCTCCTCAATACAGGATGAAATGTTCGGAGATTTAAGGAGCCGTATGAACAAGGTGTACCCCATCAATAAGCATATTAAAAGCATGATCCTGGAGGAGTGGGAAGACGTGGAAAAGAGACTGACAATCCCAACAAGTTTCAGATCATGTCTACCTTTTGAGTCGAGGGACATTAAATTATGGGAGTAAATCCCTAAAAAGTTTTGTCCTTTCGGAAGCCTTATTCCCATCAGAAACCGGAATACAAAGGAAAAGGGAAGTCCGGTAGATGGAGCTACCGAAAGGGCATTAAAAGAAAAGAAGCGCCTTTTCCGGTTCAGCAAATACTTCACGTAAGCAATGTGTCACGGGAAGCCTAGGTGGGCAAGAGCTAATAACCCGGGCCCCTGCAATTTCCCTAAGACTAGGGAAATCCTGACTGATCCTCAACCTAGAATTTACACTGATGGTGTGCATGTCTAGGCCTCCACCCTCACCCTATCTCCTGTTTCAACCCTAGGGTGAAACCAACCACCCACCACCCAGTGAAGAGATAATACACCAATACCCACAGTTAGCACAGACAAGGATAACTGAAAATATGAACCAAGCCGCAGTCACTCAGGAATACACAATAAGTGCACAGGGCAAAACAAATACAAATATAGGAAGGAGTAAATAAGACAAAGGCAAATACACCACCAGATACAATACTCCAACTCCTAGCTCCCCACTCCAGACTGAGATAACCAAGCATTAGACAGAAGCTATAATCGGCGACGCCCAATGTTCAGAAGAACTATTTAAAGGCAGTGGGCGTGGCCCAGCTTCCAATCCGAGCACCAGCTAAATTAACCCCGGACCAGCTAGAGAAAATCTAGCCGACGCCACTGAGTGCATAGTGGACAAAAGCGGAATTACCGCTGTCTGTCGAACGCCCTAGAATAAACAGCATCCGACATGACACAATGACGACAGAAAAGTGGGGTGAAGACTGCAAAACTTTCTTCCGGCTCGGTCAGAGGTATAGAGGAACCCATGGATACTGTAGACGGCAGCAGAGGGTTACAAGATATAATTCGTGCAGATACCCCCAGGAAGATTCCATATGACAACTATCCAGTCTCCCCAGGTCACAAGAAGGCTGCTGGCAGATGAAAAAGTTGGTGGATTCAGGAGCAGTGGTTCTGGTTCCGGAATCACAATGCGGTATTGGTTACTATTCGGGTCTGTTCTTAATAAAGAAACGGGGGGAACTATTGCTCCATGATAAAGCTGAAGTCACTAAATAGATGGGAATCATACAAAAAATTCAAAATGGAGTCTATAGGATCTACGACTCCATTGATCAAAGAGAATATGGTAATGTACATATTAGATCTCAAAGAAGTGTATTATCACTTGCCTATTCATCCTCACAGCCAGCGCGATCTAAGATTTGTGTTGGTAGAAGAGGGAAAAACTCAACATTACCAATTCAAATGCATCCCATTTGGCCTTTCCTCAGCACCACACATTTTCACCAAGCTGGTGGCAGAAGTTATGGCCTTTCTCAGAGAGCAAGGAATATTAACTGTCCAGTATCTGGATGTTTTCCTGTTGATGGCGGTGTCCCCCAGCAACTGAGAATCAGTTTAACCTCAACCATCCTCCCAGATCATCCAACCTCTGAGAACTTCAGGCGGCCTGTGAAACGATAAAGCGACGTGGGCCAAGTCTAAAGAAAAGACACATCAGGATCCTGTCGGAAAATATTACTACGGTGGCCTTCCTCAAACGCCAAGGGGGTCCAAGACACCATCTTTTGCAAGCGGTAGCACGGAAGATCTTTCTTTAGGCAAAGAAAACGGTGCTATCAGTGACCACAGTGCATCTGAAAGGGTCTCCGAATGTAGTAGCAGACTTTCTCAGATGGAAAACAATTCAACACTCAGAATAGGAGCTGAACTGGGAAGAATTCAATTATGTAATATGCTGTTGGGGTACCCCCCAGGTGGACCTGTTCGCTGCAAGGGAAAACGCAAGAGATTTTTTTTTTGCCTCAATCATGGAGACGGGCCGACAGGAATGAGACACCTTATCTCACAAATGGGACATGGACCTGGCGTATGCTTTTCACCCATGTCCTTTAATCCCAGCTGTACTGAGGAAGATACAGGAGGATAAAGGTGATCGTAATATTACCTTTTTGGCCCAGAAGGAGCTGGTTTCCTTTACTAAAGAAGGATGGCCATAGAAGATCCGATCATCCTTCTGGAGAGGCACAATCTACTGGTTCAGGGACCAATACACCATCCCAATATGAAGCTCCTACAGTTGTCTGCCTGGATCCTAAGAGGCAGATCTTGAGATCTATAGGTCTCTTGGACTCGGGCATAACGATGATACAAAAAAGTAGGAAAACGGTAATATCGACAATATATACCAAAATATGGAAAAAAAATTGTGCACAATATCCTGAGGCGACAATAGTACTATCTAAGCCGGATATTCCCAAAATCACTGATAACTCCTCCAACTCTCCTTCTCATATGAACTCCTCTAACCATGCAGCAAATGCTAACTCTGATGAGAATTAATATCAGAGCCCAGATTATAAAGGGGAAAGGAGTGGCTAACCAAGCTCAGCTGTGAGCACAGGGATTCCCAACATGGCCGATAAACCCCCTTTCAGCCAGAAGAAATAAACACATTTAAAATGAAGGAGAAGTGCTTCTTCTCAGCATCAGAGTAGGAGCAATCAGATGCTGCAGTCTTCTGGCTCCACACTGTCACGGTAGCCCCGTGACAGTTATGCTCTGATCTGGAAAGAGAGGTTGTTGATGCTCATGGGGATGCCCCTGCTGTCTGTCCACGTAGTAAATTGTTTGTCCTGGTAAATCTCCATCTTAGAGTCTTTAGTGAACATCATGATTCAGCGTTGGCTGGACACCCTGGTAATAAAGTCACCTCTGATCTACTTACTCAGCGTTTTTGGTGGCCAGGTGCTCATCCGGAAGTCCGGGAGTATGTAGCCGCCTGCAGTGTCTGTGTGCATTCTAAGACCTCTCAAACTTGCCTGTCGGAGTCTCTCCAACCATTGGAGATTCCCAGTAGACCTTGGACTCACTTGTCAGTTGATTTTTATCACGGATCTTCCCATGTTGGAAGGGATTACTGTAAGGCTGGGTTCACATTGCGTTCCTGGCGTCCGTTAGACGGACTACGTTACACCGCAGCATAACGCAGTGTAACATAGTCCGTTAACGCCGCCATTGAATGCAATGTCAAAAGCATCGCTAGCGCACGCCCACAATGGGCGTGCACTAGCCATGTGCCGTCATTGAGTGACGGACCCTGAGACGCGGGCTGCATTTCCGGGTCCGTCACTGCTAGCGCAGATAGAGCTGGCAGATGCTCTATCTGCGCTAGCGCGATGACAAATTGGCACTTGCGTTAACAGCTGCCCGTTAACGCATGTGTTGAACGGGGTGCTGTTAACGCAATGTGAACCTAACCTAATACTCGTGGTGGATAGATTCAGAAAAATTTGTTTTTATCAGCTTTACTGAATGCCAAATCCTTGGCGCAAGTTTTAGTCAGGGAAATAATTAGATTTCATGAGATCACGACCGATATTGTTTCTGACCAGGGGTGCAGTTTGTCTCCATGTTTTGGAGGGCATTTTGCACCCGTCTGGGGATTCATTTGTCATTTTTTTCCGCCTTTCACCCACAGTCTAATGGGCAGACTGAATGGGTTAACCAGAATCTAGAGATGTACCTCAGGTGTTTTGTATCTGAAAATCAGAAGGCCTGGGTTACCTATTTACCGTTAGCCGAATTTGCTGTAAATAATCGTTGTCAGGAATCAACCGGTAAGTCCCCGTTTTTCGGGGCATATAGGTTCCATCCTCAGTTTAGTTATTTTAATAGTAATCACCCTTCTGAATTACCAGAGGAAAAATGGTTTTCATCTTCTATTACTACCATATGGCAGGGGGTTATGAATAATTTGAGGAAGATGAGATCCAAATATAAGAGTGTGGCTGATCGGAGACTTTGGTGGGTCCGGACCTGTGTGTTGGTGACTTGGTGTGGTTTTCCTCTAGGAACATTAAGCTTTAGGTTCTGTCTTGGAAACTGGGTCCCAGGTTTATCAGTCCTTATAAGATCGTAGCCATCATCAATCCCATAGCATTTTGCCTCACTTTACTGCCTACATTTAGGATCCATAATATAGTCCATCGATCTCTCCTCAAAAAATACGCTGCCTCTTCAGTACCATCACCTCTACCACCATCTCCCGTCATTGGCGACGGAAACTTGGGAGTTTCAGATTGCTAAGATCTTGGATTCTCGTGTTGTTCATCGGTTGCTTCAATATCTGGTACATTGGAGGGGTACGGTCCTGAGGAGAGGATGTGGGTACCAGTATCTGATGTTCATGCAGCCAGACTGGTGCCGGGCATTTCACGTGGCACACCCCGATAGGCCTGGTCCTGAAGTTTCGGAGGTCCCTCGTGGAAGAGGGGGTGCTGTCATAGGGTTACAGTGTGGTGCCAGAAGATCGCAGCGACTGATTGCTTTTGCTTCCGTGCTGAGAAGAAGCACTTCTACTTCATTTTAAATGTTTTTCTTCTGGCAGTACAGGGTTTAATCGGAAATGTTAGAAATCCCTGTGCTCACAGCCAAGCTTGGTTAGCCACTCCCTTTCCCTTTATAATCTGGGCTCTGATATTAATCCTCGTCAGAGATAGCATTTGCTGCATGGCTAACGGAGGGGGAGGAGTTCATATGAGTAGAGTTGGAGGAGTTATTAGTGACTGTTGTTTGGTTTGTATGTGTGGTAATTCCTTATCCTTCTCTATTTTGATCTATTCCCCTACCTTCACACCCTGGTGCATTCCTCTGTTATATGTGAGTGAATATTTTGCATGCCTGCAGTTTTCTGTTAACCCGTGTCTGCTTTGCCTTGTTGGGTTGGTGTACTAAGGTGCACAGTAGTGCCCCTCTTCCCTGGGTGGAGAAAGAGAACACATGGAGGGCTATCTCTGGAGATAAGGCAAGGGCAGACTTCCCGGCATCTTCGCCGTCTGAAGTATCAGTTTTTGGCTAGCCTGGGCATGAACCATGTTCTCATGCACCAGTCGCGTCATTGAATGCATTTTGTGATGGAGCTGCATGACGAACACTTCAGGAGTGACCAGCTCTTCACTGGTTTCCCTTACCAGACCAAGGGGCCCTCGGATTTGTCCGCCTTACAGGAGCTCAAAAGAGGTGAACTCCATTGAGCATTAACGACTGTGGGCAACCAGCAGGTGTGGTATGCACCACTTCCAGTCATGGCCATGGGACTCAACCAGCATCTTAAGCATCTGCTTAAGGGTACCAATGACTCGTTCACACAAACCATTAGTCTGTGGGTGACACGAATTTGATACCACGTGCTACACCTGCATTTTCATACAGATGTACCATATTAAACGAGACCTGAACTGAGTTCTCTGATCTGTAAGCATCTCCCTGGGAAATCCTATGTGGGAAAATATGGACAAAAGGGCATCTGCCACCTTACTGGCCCTAACTGAGAACAGCGTCACTGCCTCTGGGTATCAGGTAGAATAGTCTACCACAGTGTCAGGAAATAGGAAGTTCTGATTACTTCAATTACACATACAGAGCTGTCACCTGCAGTTTCCTCTGCCTGCCAGCACAGGCTGGAATTCTAAGCCACTCTTCCTCCCTCCCCCCTGCTATATAGCTGTAATGTGAGACCAGCGTGCCAGCAACATCCACTGAGGAATTTTTATGTATCTGAGCTAGGAAAGTCAGCCTTCTGTCTAAAGCCCAACTTTCTAACTGCATGGGACTCCTTTGTTCGTGAAAAGTTATGTATAATGGCACCGATCAGGGATAGAGATATAATGGTTACATATTCCGGATGTCCACAGGGTCTGTACCACAGGACTGGCGTATAGCAAATGTGGTGCCAATATTCAAAAAGAGGACAAAAACTGAACTTGGAAATGATAGGACAGTAAGCTTAACCTCTTACTGTGGGTAAAATCCTGGAGGGCATTCTAAGGGATGCTATGCTGGAGTATCTGAAGAGGAATAACCTCATGACCCAATATCAACATGGGTTTACTAGGAAACATTCCTGTCAGACTAATCTGATCAATTTCTATGAAGAGGTAAGTTCCGGACTGGACCAAGGGAACCCAGTGGACGTAGTGTATATGGACTTTTCAAAAGCTTTTGATACGGTGCCACACAAAAGGTTGATATATAAAATGAGAATAATGGGGGATAGGGGAAAATATGTGTAAGTGGATTGAGATGGCTCAGAGATAGGAAACAAAGGGTGGTTATTAATGGAGCACACTCAGACTGGGTCGCGGTTAGCAGTGGGGTATCACAGGGGTCAGTATTGGGCCCTCTTCTTTTTAACATATTTATTAATGACCTTGTAGGGGGCATACAGAGCGGAATTCAATATTTGCAGATGACACTAAACTCTGCAGGGTAATCACTACAGAGGAGGACAATTTTATATTACAGGATGATTTATGTAAACTAGAAGCTTGGGTGTTGTGAATTAGACTTTTTTGGCTCCCTCTTGTGGTCACTAGTGATATGACTCTGGGATTGTCTTTCCTCAGTTTGGCACCCACCTGGGTCGTTAGTCCAGGGGTGTTGTTATATAAACTTCCTGGTTTCTCAGTCCAGTGCCTGGCATCGTTGTAATCAGTTCCTTTCTGTTTGCTCCTGTCTGCTGGTCTTGGATCTTGCAAAATTAAGCTAAGTCCTGCTTCCTTGTTTTTTGGTTATTTGCTTTGCTCTTTATTTTTGTCCAGCTTGTACTAAATGTGATTCCTGATTTTGCTGGAAGCTCTAGGGGGCTGGTGTTCTCCCCCCGGGCCGTTAGACGGTTCGGGGGTTCTTGAATATCCAGCGTGGAAATTTTGATAGGGTTTTTGCTGACCATATAAGTCATCTTACTATATTCTGCTATTAGTCAGTGGGCCTCTCTTTGCTAAATATCTAGTTCATTCTTACGTTTGTCTTTTCTCCTTACCTCACCATTGTTATTTGTTGGGGGCTTGTATCCAACTTTTGGGGTCTTTTCTCTGGAGGCAAGAAAGGTCTATCTTTTCCCTTCTAGGGTTAGTTAGTTCTCCAGCTGGCACGAGACGTCTAGAACCAACGTAGGCACGTTCCCCGGCTGCTGCTATTTGTGGTGCTAGGATTAGATATATGGTCAGCCCAGTTACCACTGCCCTATGAGCTGGTTTTTTGTGTTTGCAGACTTGGTATGTACTTTTGAGACCCTCTGCCATTGGGGTCATAACAGTATGCCAGGCCAAGGTTGAATGTTTAATGCATTGCAGAAGTGGGATTACAAGAAAGGAAAGTCTGAGTTTTTTTTTTTTTTTTCTTTCCTCTCTTTTTTCTTCCCCTTTACCTCTGAGTGACTTGTTTGCCCGGATTAAAGGTGCCAAGTGGTTCACCAAGATAGATCTTCGGGGTGCGTACAACCTTGTGTGCATTAAGCAAGGAGATGAATGGAAAACTGCATTTAATACGCCCGAAGGTCATTTTGAGTACTTGGTGATGCCTTTCGGGCTCTCTAATGCTCCTTCAGTGTTTCAGTCCTTTATGCATGATATTTTCCGGAAGTATCTGGATAAATTTATGATTGTTTATCTGGATGATATTCTGTTTTTTTCTGATGATTGGGACTCGCATGTAGAGCAGGTCAGGATGGTGTTTCAGGTTTTGCCTGAGAATGCTTTGTTTGTTAAGGGCTCAAAGTGTCTCTTTGGAGTACAGAAGGTTCCCTTTTTGGGTTTTATTTTTTCCCCTTCTGCGGTGGAGATGGACCCAGTCAAGGTCCGAGCTATTCATTATTGGACTCAACCCACATCAGTTAAGAGTCTTCAGAAGTTCTTGGGTTTTGCTAACTTCTACCGTCGTTTTATCGCTAATTTTTCTAGCGTTGTTAAACCTTTGACGGATATGACCAAGAAAGGTTCTGATGTTGCTAACTGGGCTCCTGCAGCCGTGGAAGCCTTTCAAGAGTTGAAGCACCGGTTTACTTCGGCGCCTGTTTTGTGCCAGCCTGATGTCTCACTTTCCTTTCAGGTTGAAGTGGATGCTTCTGAGATTGGGGCAGGGGCCGTTTTGTCGCAGAGAGGCCCTGGTTGCTCTGTAATGAGACCATGTGCTTTTTTCTCTAGGAAGTTTTCGCCTGCTGAGCGGAATTATGATGTTGGCAATCAGGAGTTGTTAGCCATGAAGTGGGCATTTGAGGAGTGGCGTCTGTCATGATCTCCATGGCTAGAGAACATAGCATAAGCCTATATAGGAACAAGCTCTTGGAAGATGGGAACTGTACTGACCATGAACTAAACCTACCGCACAACTAGAAGTAGCCAGGTAGCATGTCCTACTTTTTATCCCTATATGCCCAGCGCCGGCCGGAGAACTAAATAATGCTAGCAGAGGGAAATATAAGACCTGGCTCACCTCTAGAGAAATGCCCAAAAAGGAGACAGAGGCCCCCCACATATATTGGCGGTGATTTTAGATGAAATAACAAACACAGCAGGAAAATAGTTTTAGCAAATTTGAGGTCCGCTTTCTAGATAGCAGAAGACAGAAAGAACACTTTCATGGTCAGCAGAAAACCCTAACAAACACCATCCAGAAATTACTTTAGGACTCTGGCATTAACTCATAATACCAGAGTGGCAATTCCTGATCAACAAGAGCTTTCCAGACACAGTAACGAAACTGCAGCTGTGAACTGGAACCAAAAAGCAAAAACAAACATGGACGAAAGTCCAACTTATCTAGTAGATGTCTGGGAGCAGGAACAAGCACATAGAGGCTTCTGATAACATTGTTGACCGGCAAGCAACTAACAGAGAAGCCAGATTATATAGCGACACCCAGATCTGATGAGAACAGGTGAACAGGAAAGATGATGACACAAGTTCAATTCCACCAGTGGCCACCGGGGGAGCCCAAAATCCAAATTCACAACAGTACCCCCCCCTCAAGGAGGGGGCACCGAACCCTCACCAGAACCACCAGGGCGATCAGGATGGGCCCTATGAAAGGCACGAACCAGATCGGAGGCATGAACATCAGATGCAGTGACCCAAGAATTATCCTCCTGGCCGTATCCCTTCCACTTGACCAGATACTGGAGTCTCCGTCTGGAAACACGGGAGTCTAGGATTTTCTCCACAACGTACTCCAACTCACCCTCAACCAACACCGGAGCAGGAGGCTCAACGGAAGGCACAACAGGTACCTCATACCTGCGCAATAACGACCGATGAAAAACGTTATGAATGGAAAAGGATGCAGGGAGGTCTAAACGGAAGGAAACAGGGTTAAGAATCTCCAATATTTTATACGGACCGATGAACCGAGGCTTAAACTTAGGAGAAGAGACCCTCATAGGGACAAAACGAGAAGACAACCACACCAAATCTCCAACACAAAGCCGAGGACCAACACGACGGTAACGGTTGGCAAAAAGCTGAGTCTTCTCCTGGGACAACTTCAAATTGTCCATCACCTGCCCCCAAATATGATGCAATCTCTCCACCACCGCATCCACTCCAGGACAATCCGAGGACTCCACCTGACCGGAGGAAAATCGAGGATGGAACCCCGAATTACAGAAAAACGGGGACACCAAGGTGGCAGAGCTGGCCCGATTATTGAGGGCGAACTCCGCCAATGGCAAAAAAGCAACCCAATCATCCTGGTCAGCAGACACAAAACACCTCAGATATGTCTCCAGGGTCTGATTAGTCCGCTCGGTCTGGCCATTAGTCTGAGGGTGAAAAGCAGACGAAAAAGACAAATCTATGCCCATCCTAGCACAGAATGCCCGCCAAAATCTAGACACAAATTGGGTTCCTCTGTCAGAAACGATATTCTCAGGAATACCATGCAAACGAACAACATTTTGAAAAAACAGGGGAACCAACTCGGAAGAAGAAGGCAATTTGGGCAGGGGAACCAAATGGACCATCTTAGAAAAACGGTCACACACCACCCAGATGACAGACATTTTCTGGGAAACAGGCAGATCTGAAATAAAATCCATCGAGATGTGCGTCCAAGGCCTCTTAGGAATAGGCAAGGGCAACAATAATCCACTAGCCCGAGAACAACAAGGCTTGGCCCGAGCACAAACGTCACAAGACTGCACAAAGCCTCGCACATCTCGTGACAGGGAAGGCCACCAGAAGGATCTTGCCACCAAATCCCTGGTACCAAAAATTCCAGGATGACCTGCCAATGCAGAAGAATGCACCTCAGAGATGACTCTACTGGTCCAATCATCAGGAACAAACAGCCTATCAGGCGGACAACGATCCGGTCTATCCGCCTGAAACTCCTGCAAGGCCCGCCGCAGGTCTGGAGAAACGGCTGACAAAATAACTCCATCCTTAAGGATACCTGTGGGCTCAGAGTTGCCGGGTGAATCAGGCTCAAAACTCCTAGAAAGGGCATCCGCCTTAACATTCTTAGAACCCGGCAGGTATGACACCACAAAATCAAACCGAGAAAAAAATAATGACCAGCGCGCCTGTCTAGGATTCAGGCGCCTGGCGGTCTCAAGATAAATCAAATTTTTGTGGTCAGTCAATACCACCACCTGATGTCTGGACCCCTCAAGCCAATGACGCCACTCCTCAAACGCCCACTTCATGGCCAAAAGCTCCCGATTCCCAACATCATAATTCCGCTCAGCGGGCGAAAATTTACGGGAAAAGAAGGCACAAGGCCTCATCACGGAGCAGTCAGAACTTTTCTGCGACAACACTGCCCCAGCTCCGATCTCAGAAGCGTCGACCTCAACCTGAAAAGGAAGAGCCACATCAGGCTGACGCAACACAGGGGCAGAAGAAAAACGGCGCTTAAGCTCCTGAAAAGCCTCCACAGCATCAGGGGACCAATTAGCAACATCAGCACCCTGTCTAGTCAAATCGGTCAATGGCTTAACGACATCCGAAAAACCAGCAATAAATCGACGATAAAAGTTGGCAAAGCCCAAAAATTTCTGAAGACTTTTAAGAGAAGAGGGCTGCGTCCAATCACAAATAGCTTGAACCTTGACAGGATCCATCTCAATGGAAGAGGGAGAAAAAATATATCCCAAAAAGGAAATTCTCTGAACCCCAAAAACGCACTTAGAACCCTTGACACACAGAGAATTAGACCGCAAAACCTGAAAAACCCTCTTGACTTGCTGGACATGAGAGTCCCAGTCATCCGAAAAAATCAGAATATCATCCAGATACACTATCATAAATTTATCCAAAAAATCGCGGAAAATATCATGCATAAAGGACTGGAAGACTGAAGGGGCATTAGAAAGACCAAAAGGCATCACCAAATACTCAAAGTGGCCCTCGGGCGTATTAAATGCGGTTTTCCACTCATCCCCCTGCCTGATCCGCACCAAATTATACGCCCCACGGAGATCAATCTTAGAGAACCACTTGGCCCCCTTTATGCGAGCAAACAAATCAGTCAGCAACGGCAATGGGTATTGATATTTAACCGTGATTTTATTCAAAAGCCGATAATCAATACATGGTCTCAAAGAGCCGTCTTTTTTTGACACAAAGAAAAAGCCGGCTCCTAAGGGAGATGACGATGGACGAATATGTCCCTTTTCCAAGGACTCCTTTATATATTCTCGCATAGCAGCATGTTCAGGCACAGACAGATTAAATAAACGACCCTTTGGGTATTTACTACCCGGAATTAAATCTATAGCACAATCGCACTCACGGTGCGGAGGTAGTGAACCCAGCTTGGGTTCTTCAAAGACGTCACGATAATCAGACAGGAACTCAGGGATTTCAGAGGGGATAGATGATGAAATGGAAACCAAAGGTACGTCCCCATGAGTCCCCTTACATCCCCAGCTCAACACAGACATAGCTCTCCAGTCAAGGACTGGGTTGTGAGACTGCAGCCATGGCAATCCTAGCACCAAATCATCATGTAGATTATACAGCACCAGAAAACGAATAATCTCCTGGTGATCCGGATTAATACGCATAGTTACTTGTGTCCAATATTGTGGTTTATTATTAGCCAATGGGGTGGAGTCAATCCCCTTCAGAGGAATAAGAGTCTCCAAAGGCTCTAAATCATACCCACAACGATTGGCAAAGGACCAATCCATAAGACTCAAAGCGGCGCCAGAGTCGATATAGGCGTCCGTGGTAATAGATGACAAAGAGCAAATCAGGGTCACAGACAAAATAAACTTAGACTGTAAAGTGCCAATGGAAACAGACTTATCAAGCTTTTTAGTCCGCTTAGAGCATGCTGATATAACATGAGTAGAATCCCCACAATAGAAACACAACCCATTTTTCCGTCTAAAATTCTGCCGCTCGCTTCTGGACAGAATTCTATCACACTGCATACTTTCTGGCGTCTTCTCAGTGGACACCGCCAGATGGTGCACTGGTTTGCGCTCCCGCAGACGCCTATCGATCTGAATAGCTATTGTCATGGACTCATTCAGACCCGCAGGCACAGGGAACCCCACCATAACATCCTTAATGGCATCAGAGAGACCCTCTCTGAAAGTAGCCGCCAAGGCACACTCATTCCACTGAGTAAGCACAGACCATTTACGGAATCTCTGGCAGTAAATTTCAGCTTCATCTTGCCCCTGAGATAGGGACATCAAAGTTTTTTCTGCCTGAAGTTCCAAATGAGGTTCGTCATAAAGCAACCCCAAGGCCAGAAAAAACGCATCTACACTGCGCAACGCAGGATCCCCTGGTGC
Organism: Ranitomeya variabilis; assembly: GCF_051348905.1. Classification (NCBI taxonomy): domain Eukaryota; kingdom Metazoa; phylum Chordata; class Amphibia; order Anura; family Dendrobatidae; genus Ranitomeya; species Ranitomeya variabilis. The sequence goes on from NC_135233.1 coordinate 1,105,578,744, forward strand.
CAATGAAAAAGCCCAGTCTTGAGGGTCGCCACGGAGCAGAGAAATCACAATCCGAACCTGCTGTGCAGGGTCCCCGGCAGAACGAGATTTCAGGGACAAAAATAACTTGCAATTATTTCTAAAATTCTGAAAACCAGATCTATTCCCCGAGAAAAATTCCGGCAAAGGAATTCTCGGTTCAGATACCGGAGCATGAACAACAAAATCTTGCAAATTTTGTACTTTCGTGGTGAGATTATTCAAACCTGCAGTTACACTCTGAAGATCCATAATAAACAGGTGAACACAGAGCCATTCAAAGATTAGAAGGAGAGAGAAAAAAAAGAAAGACTGCAGCATAGACAGACTGGCAAATGATCCAATTAAGAGCACAAAAAAAAAAAAAACTCTCAGCAGACTTCTTATTTCACTCCTTTCTCAGCCAAGGAATTAACCCTTTAGTGGGCCGGTCAAACTGTCTTGATCTCCATGGCTAGAGAACATAGCATAAGCCTATATAGGAACAAGCTCTTGGAAGATGGGAACTGTACTGACCATGAACTAAACCTACCGCACAACTAGAAGTAGCCAGGTAGCATGTCCTACTTTTTATCCCTATATGCCCAGCGCCGGCCGGAGAACTAAATAATGCTAGCAGAGGGAAATATAAGACCTGGCTCACCTCTAGAGAAATGCCCAAAAAGGAGACAGAGGCCCCCCACATATATTGGCGGTGATTTTAGATGAAATAACAAACACAGCAGGAAAATAGTTTTAGCAAATTTGAGGTCCGCTTTCTAGATAGCAGAAGACAGAAAGAACACTTTCATGGTCAGCAGAAAACCCTAACAAACACCATCCAGAAATTACTTTAGGACTCTGGCATTAACTCATAATACCAGAGTGGCAATTCCTGATCAACAAGAGCTTTCCAGACACAGTAACGAAACTGCAGCTGTGAACTGGAACCAAAAAGCAAAAACAAACATGGACGAAAGTCCAACTTATCTAGTAGATGTCTGGGAGCAGGAACAAGCACAGAGAGGCTTCTGATAACATTGTTGACCGGCAAGCAACTAACAGAGAAGCCAGATTATATAGCGACACCCAGATCTGATGAGAACAGGTGAACAGGAAAGATGATGACACAAGTTCAATTCCACCAGTGGCCACCGGGGGAGCCCAAAATCCAAATTCACAACAGGCGTCATTGGCTCGAGGGTGCTAAGCATCGTGTGGTAGTCTTGACTGATCACAAAAATCTGATGTATCTCGAGTCTGCTAAACGCCTGAATCCTAGACAGGCCCGCTGGTCATTGTTTTTCTCCCGTTTTGACTTTGTGGTCTCATATTTACCAGGTTCAAAGAATGTGAAGGCTGATGCTCTTTCAAGGAGCTTTGTGCCTGACTCTCCTGGAGTCGCAGAACCAGTTGGTATTCTCAAAGAGGGAGTTATCCTGTCAGCCATTTCTCCGGATTTGCGACGTGTGTTGCAGAGATTTCAGGCTGGTAGACCTGACTCTTGTCCACCTGACAGACTGTTTGTTCCTGATAAGTGGACCAGCAGAGTCATTTCCGAGGTTCATTCCTCGGTGTTGGCAGGGCATCCGGGAATTTTTGGCACCAGAGATCTGGTGGCTAGGTCCTTTTGGTGGCCTTCCTTGTCACGGGATGTGCGGTCATTTGTGCAGTCCTGTGGGACTTGTGCTCGAGCTAAGCCTTGCTGTTCTCGTGCCAGCGGGTTGCTCTTGCCCTTGCCTGTCCCGAAGAGGCCTTGGACACACATTTCCATGGATTTCATTTCAGATCTTCCGGTGTCTCAGGGCATGTCTGTCATCTGGGTGGTATGTGATCGCTTTTCCAAGATGGTCCATTTGGTATCTTTGCCTAAGCTGCCTTCCTCTTCCGATCTGGTTCCTGTGTTCTTTCAGAATGTGGTTCGTTTACACGGCATTCCTGAGAATATTGTGTCTGACAGAGGATCCCAGTTTGTTTCCAGGTTCTGGCGATCCTTTTGTGCTAAGATGGGCATTGATTTGTCGTTTTCGTCTGCCTTTCATCCTCAGACTAATGGACAAACGGAGCGAACTAATCAGACTCTGGAGGCTTATTTGAGGTGTTTTGTTTCTGCAGATCAGGATGATTGGGTGACCTTCTTGCCGTTGGCTGAGTTTGCCCTTAATAATCGGGCTAGTTCCGCTACTTTGGTTTCGCCATTTTTTTGCAACTCTGGTTTCCATCCTCGTTTTTCCTCGGGACATGTGGAGCCTTCTGACTGTCCTGGGGTAGATTCTGTGGTGGATAGGTTGCAGCGGATCTGGAATCATGTGGTGGACAACTTGAAGTTGTCACAGGAGAAGGCTCAGCGTTTTGCCAACCGCCGCCGCGGTGTGGGTCCCCGACTTCGTGTTGGGTGTTATGACCCCAATGGCAGAGGGTCTCAGGAATCAATACCAAGTCTGCAAACACAAAAAACCAGCTCATAGGGCAGTGGTAACTGGGCTGACCATATATCTAATCCTAGCACCACAAATAGCAGCAGCCGGGGAACGTGCCTACGTTGGTTCTAGACGTCTCGCGCCAGCCGGAGAACTAACTAACCCTAGAAGGGAAAAGAAAGACCTTTCTTGCCTCCAGAGAAAAGACCCCAAAAGTTGGATACAAGCCCCCAACAAATAATAACGGTGAGGTAAGAGGAAAAGACAAACATAAGAATGAGCTAGGTATTTAGCAAAGAGAGGCCCACTAGCTAATAGCAGAATAAGTAAGATGACTTATATGGTCAGCAAAAACCCTATTAAAATATCCACGCTGGATATTCAAGAACCCCCGAACCGTCTAACGGCCGGGGGGAGAACACCAGCCCCCTAGAGCTTCCAGCAAGGTCAGAAATCACATTTAGTACAAGCTGGACAAAAATAGTAGCAAAGCAAGTAACTCAAAAAACAAAGAAGCAAGACTTAGCTTAATTTTGCAAGAGCCAGGACCAGCAGACAGGAGCAACAGAAGGATCTGATTACAACGATGCCAGGCACTGGACTAAGGATCCAGGAAGTTAATATAGCGACACCCCTGGACTAACGACCCAGGTGAGTGCCAAACAGAAAAAAGACAATCCCAGAGTCATACCACTAGTGACCACAAGAGGGAGCCAAAAAGTCTAATTCACAACAGTACCCCCCCCTTAAGGAGGGGTCACCGAACCCTCACCAAGACCACCAGGGCGATCAGGATGAGCAGCGTGAAAGGCACGAACTAAATCGGCCGCATGCACATCAGAGGCAACCACCCAGGAATTATCCTCCTGACCATAGCCCTTCCACTTGACCAGATACTGAAGCCTCCGCCTGGAGAGACGAGAATCCAAGATCTTCTCCACCACGTACTCCAACTCGCCCTCAACCAACACCGGAGCAGGAGGCTCAACAGAAGAAACCACAGGTACAACGTACCGCCGCAACAAAGACCTATGGAACACGTTGTGAATGGCAAACGACACAGGAAGATCCAAGCGAAAGGACACAGGATTAAGGATTTCCAATATCTTGTAAGGACCAATGAAGTGAGGCTTAAATTTAGGAGAGGAGACCTTCATAGGAACAAATCGAGAAGACAGCCATACCAAATCCCCAACACGAAGTCGGGGACCCACACCGCGGCGGCGGTTGGCAAAACGCTGAGCCTTCTCTTGTGACAACTTTAAGTTGTCCACCACATGATTCCAGATCTGCTGCAACCTATCCACCACAGAATCTACCCCAGGACAGTCAGAAGGCTCCACATGTCCCAAGGAAAAACGAGGATGGAAACCAGAGTTGCAGAAAAATGGTGAAACCAATGTAGCGGAACTAGCCCGATTATTAAGGGCAAACTCAGCTAACGGCAAGAAGGTCACCCAATCATCCTGATCCGCAGAAACAAAACACCTCAAATAAGCCTCCAGAGTCTGATTAGTTCGCTCCGTTTGTCCATTAGTCTGAGGATGAAAGGCAGACGAAAATGACAACTCAATGCCCATCCTAGCACAAAAGGATCGCCAGAACCTGGAAACAAACTGGGATCCTCTGTCAGACACAATATTCTCAGGAATGCCGTGTAAACGAACCACATTCTGAAAGAACACAGGAACCAGATCGGAAGAGGAAGGCAGCTTAGGCAAAGGTACCAAATGGACCATCTTAGAAAAGTGATCACATACCACCCAGATGACAGACATGCCTTGAGACACCGGGAGATCTGAAATGAAATCCATGGAAATGTGTGTCCAAGGCCTCTTCGGGACAGGCAAGGGCAAGAGCAACCCGCTGGCACGTGAACAGCAAGGCTTAGCTCGAGCACAAGTCCCACAGGACTGCACAAACGACCGCACATCCCGTGACAAGGAAGGCCACCAAAAGGACCTAGCCACCAGATCTCTGGTGCCAAAAATTCCCGGATGCCCTGCCAACACCGAGGAATGAACCTCGGAAATGACTCTGCTGGTCCACTTATCAGGAACAGTCTGTCAGGTGGACAAGAGTCAGGTCTACCAGCCTGAAATCTCTGCAACACACGTCGCAAATCCGGAGAAATGGCTGACAAGATAACTCCCTCTTTAAGAATACCAACTGGTTCTGCGACTCCCGGAGAGTCAGGCACAAAGCTTCTTGAAAGAGCATCAGCCTTCACATTCTTTGAACCTGGTAAATACGAGACCACAAAGTCAAAACGGGAGAAAAACAATGACCAGCGGGCCTGTCTAGGATTCAGGCATTTAGCAGACTCGAGATACATCAAATTTTTGTGATCAGTCAAGACCACCACACGATGCTTAGCACCCTCGAGCCAATGACGCCACTCCTCAAATGCCCACTTCATGGCCAACAACTCCCGATTGCCAACATCATAATTCCGCTCAGCAGGCGAAAACTTCCTCGAGAAAAAGGCACAAGGTCTCATCACAGAGCAACCAGGGCCTCTCTGCGACAAAACGGCCCCTGCCCCAATCTCAGAAGCATCCACTTCAACCTGAAAGGGAAGTGAGACATCAGGCTGGCACAAAACAGGCGCCGAAGTAAACCGGCGCTTCAACTCCTGGAAAGCCTCCACGGTTGCAGGAGCCCAGTTAGCAACATCAGAACCTTTCTTGGTCATATCCGTCAAAGGTTTAGCAATGCTAGAAAAATTAGCAATAAAACGACGGTAGAAGTTAGCAAAACCCAAGAACTTCTGAAGACTCTTAACTGACGTGGGTTGAGTCCAATCATGAATAGCACGGACCTTGACTGGGTCCATCTCCACCGCAGAAGGGGAAAAAATAAACCCCAAAAAGGGAACCTTCTGTACTCCAAAGAGACACTTTGAGCCCTTAACAAATAAAGCATTCTCACGCAAAACTTGAAACACCATCCTGACCTGCTCTACATGCGAGTCCCAGTCATCAGAAAAAAACAGAATATCATCCAGATAAACGATCATAAATTTATCCAGATACTTCCGGAAAATATCATGCATAAAGGACTGAAACACTGAAGGAGCATTAGAGAGCCCAAAAGGCATCACCAAGTACTCAAAATGACCTTCGGGCGTATTAAACACGGTTTTCCATTCATCTCCTCGCTTAATGCGCACAAGGTTGTACGCACCACGAAGATCTATCTTGGTGAACCACTTGGCACCTTCAATTCGGGCAAACAAGTCTGACAACAAAGGCAAAGGATACTGAAATTTAACAGTGATTTTATTCAAAAGCCGATAGTCAATACAAGGTCTCAAAGATCCGTCCTTCTTGGCCACAAAAAAAAATCCCGCACCAAGAGGGGAAGAGGAAGGACGGATATGCCCCTTCTCCAGAGATTCCTTGATATACGAACGCATTGCGGTATGCTCAGGTACAGACAGATTAAATAGTCTTCCCTTAGGAAATTTGCTACCCGGAATCAAATCTATGGCACAGTCACAGTCCCTATGAGGAGGCAGAACACTGGTCCTGGACTCGCTGAACACATCCTGATAATCAGACAAATACTCAGGAACTTCCGAAGGAGTAGAGGAAGCAATAGACACCGGCGGGGAATCACCATGAATACCCTGACAGCCCCAACTTGACACAGACATTGCCTTCCAATCCAAGACTGGATTATGAGTCTGTAACCATGGCAAACCCAAAACGACCAAATCATGCATTTTATGCAGAACAAGAAAACGAATCACCTCCCGATGTTCAGGAATCATGCACATGGTTACCTGTGTCCAAAACTGCGGTTTATTTTCCGCCAATGGCGTAGCATCAATACCCCTCAGAGGGATAGGATTAACCAACGGCTCAAGAACAAAACCACAGCGCTTGGCAAATGACAGATCCATAAGACTCAGGGCAGCACCTGAATCCACAAACGCCATAACAGGGTAAGAGGACAATGAGCAAATTAAAGTCACAGACAAAATAAATTTAGGTTGCAAATTACCAATGGCGACAGGACTAACAACCCTTGTTAGGCATTTAGAGCAGCATGCTGATATAACATGTGTAGAATCACCACAGTAAAAACACAACCCATTCTGACGTCTATGATTTTTCCGCTCATTTCTGGTCTGAATTCTATCACATTGCATCAAATCAGGTGTTTGTTTAGACAACACCACCAGAGGATTAGCGGTTTTGCGCTCCCGCAAACGCCGGTCAATTTGAATAGCCAGCGCCATGGAATCATTCAGACTTGTAGGAATGGAGAAACCCACCATCACATTCTTAATGGCTTCAGAAAGGCCATTTCTGAAGTTTGCGGCCAGAGCACACTCATTCCACTGAGTAAGCACGGACCATTTCCGAAATTTTTGGCAATACACTTCAGCTTCATCCTGGCCCTGAGAAATAGCCAGCAAGGCTTTTTCTGCCTGAACCTCAAGATTGGGTTCCTCGTAAAGCAATCCGAGCGCCAGAAAAAACGCATCAATATTTGCCAATGCCGGATCTCCTGGCGCTAGCGAGAAAGCCCAATCCTGGGGGTCGCCCCGTAAAAAAGAGATAACAATTTTAACTTGCTGAACTGAGTCTCCAGATGAACGGGGTCTCAGAGATAGAAACAATTTACAATTATCCCTGAAATTCCTAAACTTAAATCGGTCTCCAGAAAACAGTTCAGGAATAGGTATTTTAGGTTCAGACATAGGACTACTGGTAACAAAATCTTGTATGCTTTGCACACGAGCAGCAAGCTGGTCCACACTTGTAATCAAGGTCTGGACATTCATGTCTGCAGCAAGCTCAAGCCACTCAGAGGTAAAGGGGAGGAAGAGAGGAAAAAAAAAAAAATTCAGAATTTCCTTTCTTATATCCCACTTCTGCAATGCATTAAACATTCAATGTAGGCCTGGCATACTGTTATGACCCCAATGGCAGAGGGTCTCAGGAATCAATACCAAGTCTGCAAACACAAAAAACCAGCTCATAGGGCAGTGGTAACTGGGCTGACCATATATCTAATCCTAGCACCACAAATAGAAGTAGCCGGGGAAGGTGCCTACGTTGGTTCTAGACGTCTCGCGCCAGCCGGAGAACTAACTAACCCTAGAAGGGAAAAGAAAGACCTTTCTTGCCTCCAGAGAAAAGACCCCAAAAGTTGGATACAAGCCCCCAACAAATAATAACGGTGAGGTAAGAGGAAAAGACAAACATAAGAATGAGATAGGTATTTAGCAAAGAGAGGCCCACTAGCTAATAGCAGAATAAGTAAGATGACTTATATGGTCAGCAAAAACCCTATTAAAATATCCACGCTGGATATTCAAGAACCCCCGAACACTCTAACGGCCGGGGGGAGAACACCAGCCCCCTAGAGCTTCCAGCAAGGTCAGAAATCACATTTAGTACAAGCTGGACAAAAATAGTAGCAAAGCAAGTAACTCAAAAAACAAAGAAGCAAGACTTAGCTTAATTTTGCAAGAGCCAGGACCAGCAGACAGGAGCAACAGAAGGATCTGATTACAACGATGCCAGGCACTGGACTAAGGATCCAGGAAGTTAATATAGCGACACCCCTGGACTAACGACCCAGGTGAGTGCCAAACAGAAAAAAGACAATCCCAGAGTCATACCACTAGTGACCACAAGAGGGAGCCAAAAAGTCTAATTCACAACAGTTGGGGATTTGGTATGGCTGTCTTCTCGATTTGTTCCTATGAAGGTCTCCTCTCCTAAATTTAAGCCTCGCTTCATCGGTCCTTACAAGATATTGGAAATCCTTAATCCTGTGTCCTTTCGCTTGGATCTTCCAGTGTCGTTTGCCATTCACAACGTGTTCCATAGGTCTTTGTTGCGGCGGTAAGTTGTACCTGTGGTTCCTTCTGTTGAGCCTCCTGCTCCGGTGTTGGTTGAGGGCGAGTTGGAGTACGTGGTGGAGAAGATCTTGGATTCTCGTCTCTCCAGGCGGAGGCTTCAGTATCTGGTCAAGTGGAAGGGCTATGGTCAGGAGGATAATTCCTGGGTGGTTGCCTCTGATGTGCATGCGGCCGATTTAGTTCGTGCCTTTCACGCTGCTCATCCTGATCGCCCTGGTGGTCTTGGTGAGGGTTCGGTGACCCCTCCTTAAAGGGGGGGTACTGTTGTGAATTAGACTTTTTTGGCTCCCTCTTGTGGTCACTAGTGATATGACTCTGGGATTGTCTTTCCTCAGTTTGGCACCCACCTGGGTCGTTAGTCCAGGGGTGTTGTTATATAAACTTCCTGGTTTCTCAGTCCAGTGCCTGGCATCGTTGTAATCAGTTCCTTTCTGTTTGCTCCTGTCTGCTGGTCTTGGATCTTGCAAAATTAAGCTAAGTCCTGCTTCCTTGTTTTTTGGTTATTTGCTTTGCTCTTTATTTTTGTCCAGCTTGTACTAAATGTGATTCCTGATTTTGCTGGAAGCTCTAGGGGGCTGGTGTTCTCCCCCCGGGCCGTTAGACGGTTCGGGGGTTCTTGAATATCCAGCGTGGAAATTTTGATAGGGTTTTTGCTGACCATATAAGTCATCTTACTATATTCTGCTATTAGTCAGTGGGCCTCTCTTTGCTAAATATCTAGTTCATTCTTATGTTTGTCTTTTCTCCTTACCTCACCGTTGTTATTTGTTGGGGGCTTGTATCCAACTTTTGGGGTCTTTTCTCTGGAGGCAAGAAAGGTCTATCTTTTCCCTTCTAGGGTTAGTTAGTTCTCCGGCTGGCGCGAGACGTCTAGAACCAACGTAGGCACGTTCCCCGGCTGCTGCTATTTGTGGTGCTAGGATTAGATATATGGTCAGCCCAGTTACCACTGCCCTATGAGCTGGTTTTTTGTGTTTGCAGACTTGGTATGTACTTTTGAGACCCTCTGCCATTGGGGTCATAACACTTGGGCTGATAAATGGCAAATGAGCTTTAATGGGGATAAATGTAAGGTCATGCACTTGAGTAGAAGTAATAAGATGTATAACTATGTGCTTAATTCTAAAACTCTGGGCAAAACCGTCAATGAAAAAGACCTGGGAGTATGGGTGGATGACAAACTCACATTTAGTGGCCAGTGTCAGGCAGCTGCTACAAAGGCAAATAAAATAATGGGATGCATTAAAAGAGGCATAGATGCTCATGAGGAGAACATAATTTTACCTCTATACAAGTCACTAGTTCGACCACGCTTAGAATACTGTGTACAGTTCTGGTCTCCGATGTATAAGAAAGACATAGCTGAACTAGAGCGGGTGCAGAGAAGAGCGACCAAGATTATTAGAGGACTGGGGGGTCTGCAATACCAAGATAGATTATTACACTTGGGGCTATTTAGTTTGCTCTCTGGAGCACTCTGGAATGCCCGCTCAATCTGCAATAAGCTTCATGTGATTCACAACCTTTTTCTCTCTCGCAATCTTGCCTTTCTCGGCCTCATGGAAACATGGCTAACACCCTCTGACACCGCCTCCCCTGCTGCGCTGTGTTACGGAGGCCTCCACTTCACCCACACCCCTCGCCCCGGCAACAGACATGGTGGAGGAGTGGGTCTTCTCCTTTCTTCAATCTGCACCTTTAACACAATCCCACCTTTTCCCTCCCTTCTTTTGAAGTCCATTCTGTCCGCATCTACTCTCCCTCCAACCTCCAAGTTGCCGTCATATACCGACCTCCAGGCCCAGCCACTGCCTTTACTTGACCAATTCTCCACCTGGCTTCTTCATTTTCTCTCTCTGCTGACATTCCCACCATCATCATGGGTGACTTCAACATCTCCATTAATACCCTTCAGTCAACAGCCTACAAACTTCTGTTCCTTACTTCATCCTTTGGACTTACTCAGTGGTCCTCCGCAGCCACCCATACAGACGGACATACATTAGATGTGGTATTCACTTGTCTCTGCTCTCTATCTAACTTCACCACCTCCCCTCTCCCTCTATCCGACCACCATCTGCTCACCTTCTCATCCCTGTCCTCCTCACCGGTCACCCATGTCCAGCAACATGCGCACCCCCGCAGAAGCCTTGCACACCTAGACACCCACACACTCTCTGACTCCATCCTACCACTGGCATCCATATCCTCACTCCACGACACAGTGCCGCTGCTTTCTACAATGCCACTCTCGCATCAGCTATTGACACGGTTGCCCCTTTCGTCCATGGCATAGTGCGACGTATCAATAGACAACCCTGGCACAATAACAGCACTAAAAAGCTCCGGCAAGTGTCCAGGGTTGCAGAGCGGCGTTGGAAGAAAACACACTCGCAAGATGGCTTCACTGAATTTAAACAAGCAACACTCGCTTTTAAATCTGCTCTCACCTCTGCTAAACAGGCCTACTTCACAACCCTCATATTTTCCCTATCCTACAACCCCAAAGTTATTCAAAACCTTAAACTCCCTCCTCCGCCCCCCACTGCCCCCTCCAACCTCCTTCATCTCTGCTGAGGACTTTGCCACACACTTTAAAAATAAGATCAACCAGACAAGGCAAGTCTTCATTGTTCAACCACCACAACCCCTTTGTATACCAGACCAATGCCCAAACCCCATAACCTCCCTATCCAACATCACTGAAGGGGGCTTAATTGTCTACTCTCCAAATCGTACCTCACCACCTGTGCGCTCGACCCCATCCCATCCCACCTCCTCCCCAACCTCACCACCGCACTTATCCCATCCCTAACCCACCTCTTCAACCTATCACTAACTTCTGGCACCTTCCCTTCTGCTTTCAAACATGCCACAATCACGCCTATCCTTAAAAATCCAACCCACGATCCAACTGCTATGTCCAGCTATCGCCCAATATCGCTGCTACCATTCGTTTCCAAACTCCTGGAGCAGCACGTCCACTCTGAACTTTCCTCCCACCTCTCATCTAACTTGCTCTTTGACAATCTACAATCTGGTTTCCGCCCCATTACTCAACTGAGACAGCCCTGACCAAAATCACTAACTACCTACTTACCGCCAAAGCTAACGGACAATACTCTGTACTACTCCTTATAGACCTGTCCTCTGCTTTTGACACAGTTGACCACTGTCTCCTACTACAGATCCTCTCCTCCTTTGGCATCAAAGACCTCGCCCTATCCTGGATCTCCTCGTACCTTTCCAACCGCACATTCAGCGTCTCCCACTCCCACACTACCTCCTCATCCCACCCTCTCTCTGTTGGAGTCCCCCAAGGCTCTGTTCTAGGACCCCTACTCTTCTCAATCTATACACTTGGCCTGAAACAACTCATAAAGTCCCATGGATTCCAGTATCACCTCTATGCTGATGACACTCAGATCTACCTCTCTGGCCCAGACGTCACCGCTCTGCTGTCCAGAATCCCAGAGTGTCTATCAGCCATATCCTCCTTCTTCTCCTCTTGCTTCCTCAAACTCAATGTGGACAAATCTGAACTCATCATCTTTCCTCCATCTCATAGATCTTCCTTACCTGACCTATCTATTGCAATCAATGACATCATGCTTTCCCCCGTACCGGAAGTCCGCTGCCTCAGAGTAACCTTTGACTCTGCCCTGTCCTTCAAACGGCACATCCAAGCTCTCCACACCTCCTGTCGCGTCCAGCTAAAAAATATCTCCAGAATCCGTCCTTTCCTCAACCGTCATTCTACTAAAATGCTTGTGCGTGCCCTCATCATCTCCCGCCTTGACTACTGCAACATCCTTTTCTGCGGCCTCCCTGCTAATACCCTTGCACCTCTCCAGTCCATCCTTAACTCTGCTGCCCGACTAATTCATCTCTCTCCTCGCTACTCCTTCACTTCCCCCCTCTGCAAATCTCTTCACTGGCTCCCATTCCCTCAGCGTATCCAGTTCAAATTACTAATACTGACCTACAAAGCCATCCATAACCTGTCTCCTCCATATATCTCTGAACTAATCTCCCGATATCTTCCCTCACGTAATCTCCGGTCCTCCCAAAACCTCCTTCTCTCCTCCACGTCCGACTATCAACCACATTCGGATCCTTCAGACGAAACCTGAAAACCCATCTCTTCAGGAAAGCCTACAGCCTGCACTGACCCTGCTGCCTCACCACTACCGAAGGTACCGCCTCACCAACACCGGAGCTCCTGCAACCCTCAACCTATTGTTTCCTTCCCCATAATCCTGTAGAATGTAAGCCCGCAAGGACAGGGTCCTCGCCCCTCTGTATCAGTCTGTAATTGTTAGTTTGTTTACTGCAAGTGATATCTGTAACTTGTATGTAACCCATTCTCATGTACAACACCATGGAATCAATGGTGCTATATAAATAAATAATAACCTCACTGAACCCCTCTGGTACCTGCTCTGTGTCCGTAAATGACTGTTATCCCCATGGATGATGAGGGTCTAGAAGGAAGTACATTGCCTGCGTTCTGGGCACTCTGACTGTGGGTGACAGCTGCTATGTAGGCTTGCTCAGCAGTGAGTTTTGATGGTAAGAAGACACCAAAGCTGAGATTAGTTTGCGCAAGTACGCTTCCAAACGAAAGAGGTTCTGATCAAAGCACTGATGGCAAACCAGGTGGAGCCAGTGGTCAATTATAAATATTGGAGTTTGCATCAATCCCATATTTATGGGAGATATATTTTTGGCATTGTGGCGAAGGAACGAACATAACGCATTCACTCACATCACTGTAAGGCTATTCTTACATCTCCAACTTAATAACGGTCTGATGGATGATGGACGGCAATATCTCTCGCCTGGGACCTTCAGGGGCGAAGATATCCTGTAATTTGGTTATATCCGTGACATCAGGTTTAGTAATTTTTCTTTGTCAGTCCTTTTTATTTTACGTAATTGTATATACCATATTGTGTTGTTCCCATTTTTACTTTTTTATAAACACTGCCTACATTTCCGGATTAAATATAAAATGTAATAGTTTTTTTCCTCTTGCTCTGTAAACCGCACCCCTGAAGCCATACGTTACCTGTAACGGGTGTTCAGCCTGTATAAATGATTGGTGGTGGGAGCTAGTAGTTCCTTTTGTTATTGCAGAGAAGGCAGTGTTCGTACTGGGGGTGTATATATATATATATATATATATATATATATATATATATATATATATATATACACAGTGGGGCAAAAAAGTATTTAGTCATTCAGCAATAGTGCACGTTCCACCACTTAAAAAGATGAGAGGCGTCTGTAATTTACATCATAGGTAGACCTCAACTATGGGAGACAAACTGAGAAAAAAAAATCCAGAAAATCACATTTTAGTTTTTTTTATCATTTTATTTGCATATTATGGTGGAAAATAAGTATTTGGTCAGAAACAAACAATCAAGATTTCTGGCTCTCACAGACCTGTAACTTCTTCTTTAAGAGTCTCCTCTTTCCTCCACTCATTACCTGTAGTAATGGCACCTGTTTAAACTTGTTATCAGTATAAAAAGACACCTGTGCACACCCTCAAACAGTCTGACTCCAAACTCCACTATGGTGAAGACCAAAGAGCTGTCAAAGGACACCAGAAACAAAATTGTAGCCCTGCACCAGGCTGGGAAGACTGAACCTGCAATAGCCAACCAGCTTGGAGTGAAGAAATTAGCAGTGGGAGCAATAATTAGAAAATGGAAGACATTCAAGACCACTGATAATCTCCCTCGATCTGGGGCTCCACGCAAAATCCCACCCCGTGGGGTCAGAATGATCACAAGAACGGTGAGCAAAAATCCCAGAACCACGCGGGGGGACCTAGTGAATGAACTGCAGAGAGCTGGGACCAATGTAACAAGGCCTACCATAAGTAACACACTACGCTACCATGGACTCAGATCCTGCAGTGCCAGACGTGTCCCACTGCTTAAGCCAGTACATGTCCGGGCCCGTCTGAAGTTTGCTAGAGAGCATTTGGATGATCCAGAGGAGTTTTGGGAGAATGTCCTATGGTCTGATGAAACCAAACTGGAACTGTTTGGTAGAAACACAACTTGTCGTGTTTGGAGGAAAAAGAATACTGAGTTGCATCCATCCAACACCATACCTACTGTAAAGCATGGTGGTGGAAACATCATGCTTTGGGGCTGTTTCTCTGCAAAGGGGCCAGGACGACTGATCCGGGTACATGAAAGAATGAATGGGGCCATATATCGTGAGATTTTAAGTGCAAACCTCCTTCCATCAGCAAGGGCATTGAAGATGAAACGTGGCTGGGTCTTTCAACATGACAATGATCCAAAGCACACCGCCAGGGCAACGAAGGAGTGGCTTTGTAAGAAGCATTTCAAGGTCCTGGAGTGGCCTAGCCAGTCTCCAGAGCTCAACCCTATAGAAAACCTTTGGAGGGAGTTGAAAGTCCGTGTTGCCAAGCGAAAAGCCAAAAACATCACTGCTCTAGAGGAGATCTGCATGGAGGAATGGGCCAACATACCAACAACAGTGTGTGGCAACCTTGTGAAGACTTACAGAAAACGTTTGACCTCTGTCATTGCCAACAAAGGATATATTACAAAGTATTGAGATGAAATTTTGTTTCTGACCAAATACTTATTTTCCACCATAATATGCAAATAAAATGATAAAAAAACCGAAAATGTGATTTTCTGGATTTTTTTTTCTCAGTTTGTCTCCCATAGTTGAGGTCTACCTCTGATGTAAATTACAGACGCCTCTCATCTTTTTAAGTGGTGGAACTTGCACTATTGCTGACTGACTAAATACTTTTTTGCCCCACTGTATGTATGTATATATATATATATATATATATATATATATATATATATATATATATATATATATATATATATATTCCATGTGTTGGAATTGGAGGTGTATATACCATACACTCACTGTGAGTTCCCTAATAACTGGCCTAGTAGTGGAAACAGCTGCGGTCTCATCCATCACTCGTCAGTCAATTGGGTAATTGTCACGATGACTGAAGGCAGTAGAGTTGCGTTGCTTGACAAACTTGTGGCAATGGTGGGATCTCTACAATCTTTCTGGCTGATATCTTTGACATCACTCATTTGAGGGGATCCTCAGCAGTATCACCCCGCAGCGTGATATAGCTGAGTTCTTCCTTACAATGAGAGACATCATCATCATGAATAACGTTCACATTATCAACATCTGAATCACATGAAGTACCAGATCTGGGAGGGTTGTCAGTGCAGTATCAGGACAATGCAATGCGACATCATCAGGACGGTGTTGTATCAGGATGGTCCGGGATGGTGCGGAAAGAGGACAGTCCAGGATGAGGACAGTCAAGAACATTGCGGTATGTGAATGGCAGAGAAGGTTTCTCGTATTAGGATGGTACAGTATAGTGCAATATCAGGACGTTCTAGGATGGAGCAGTATGAGGATGTTGCGCTATGAGGAGAGTCCAGGTGGTCCCGTATGAAGATGGAGTAGTATCAGAATAGTTTGGTATGAGTACGGTGCTGTATGAGGATGATACTGTATGAGGACGGTGTGGTATGAGGACGATGCGGTGTGTGTAAAGTGAGGTGTGAGGATGGTGCGGTATGAGGATGATATTGTGGGAGAACACAGCTGTATGAGGACGGTGCGGTGTGAGGACGAAGCGATATGAGGACGATACTGTATGAGTACGGAGCGGTGTGAGGACAGAGCGGTGTGAGGACGGAGCGGTGTGAGGACGGTGTGGTATGAGGACAGTGCGGTATGAGGAAGTATGATGACCCTACTGTACCCCCCTCAAACTCCCGTGGCAAACTATGGTGACCTCAACACCGTATGATGCCCCCAACAGTGACCCCCACACAGAACAATGGACTCCACAAAATCCTCCATACAGAATAATAGCCACACATAGTGCTCCATACAGTATAATAGCCCCACATAGTGCTCCATACATTGTGATAGCCCCACATAGACCTCCACACAGTGTAATGACCCCACATAGCCCTTGACACAGTATAATGGGCCCCACACAGTCTTCCATACAGTATAATTGCCCCACATAGTCCTCTATACAGTATAATGGCCCCACATAGTCCTCCATACAGTATAATGGCCTCACATAGTCCTCTATACAGTATAATGGCCCCACATAGTGCTCCATACAGTATAATGGCTCCACATAGTCCTCCATATGGCATGATGGGTCAAATATAATTACCCTGAGCCAGAGTTTGACATGACTGTTCTAGTGGGACACATCTGAATCTACTTAGTGGAAGAAGTAGGGGTCTCCAGCAGCACAGAGTATTTCAGGAGATATATATGCACATCTTACAATATGGTCACATCTGTAATTACATAGATATAAGCTCTTCCAGCAGCACAGAGCAATTCAGGAGAGGAATGAGCCAATGGGATGGAGGGTGCAGGTGACATGATTTTAAGGAATTCTACACCAGAGGTGTTAAAAGGATGGCCTCTAGGGGAATATCCTCCCTCCCCTGACCAGAAGAAAGGGGCCAAGGCTGTCAAGACCCTGCCACCTGACATTTTAAGACCAGGCTGACAACCTCGTTCTCCCCCAGACTGTGTGCGATGTGACCTGCGTCCGATCCTGTGAATAATCCCAGCCTATGATCAGCTTTCTCAGTGGGTACACCCCACGCCCTGGCCCCTGTGGTGGCCCTCGGCACAATGTCGGCGGCTCACACGGGCGTAATTTCAGAGCTGAAGCTATTTATTAAAAATAAATAATAAGTTTCTGACAATTATTATGAACATGCAAAATAGAAACTGTGAAACGCCCAGACGATGGAACGCAGCTGCCATCTTGACTACTCTACTAATATAGTTCTGGGCCTCACGGGGGCAGCGCGCACACGGGGGCCCATGTCGTGAGTCTTCTCGTGCACTTTCAGGTGATACTTGATACTGTAACTCCGGGGACATCGGTTACACTTGTAGGGCCGCTCGCCGGTGTGGACGCGCTTGTGGATCTTCAGGGTGTAGGCCTTGGTGAAGCTCTTGTCACACACCTCACACTTGTAGGGCCGCGCACCGCTATGGTTTCGCCGGTGCTCAACAAAAGAGGAGCAGTCACTGAAGGCTCGGTCGCACTCATCGCATTTGTATGGCCGTTCGCCCGTGTGCGTGCGCTTGTGGACGGTCAGGTGGGACTTCTCACGGAAACTCTTGCTGCAGATGGTGCACAGGTATGGCTTGGCACCAGAGTGCACCCTGAGGTGCCGCACCATGGAGGAATAGTCACTGAAACTTTTGGTGCACTCGGTGCACTGGTACGGCCGCTCTCCGGTGTGGGTCCTCCTGTGGACGCGGAGGTGAGAGATGACGCTGAAGCTCTTAGGACATTCCATGCACTGGTAGGGCCTCTCTCCGCTGTGGATTCTCTTGTGGACGGTGAGGAGGTTGTTCTTGGAGAAGCACTTGTGGCACTCCTCGCACTGATACGGCTTCTCCCCCGTGTGGATCCTCAGATGAACTTTAAGGGTGTAGGACTTACCGAAGCTCTTCTCACAGACATGACACTTGTGGATCCTCTCTGGAGGAGCGGTCGGTTTGGCTCTCCGGAAGCGTCCAGCTTCGTGTGCCCACTCCTCATGTGTGGTTTTGTGGATTTTCAGCCGGATGTTCTGTGAGAAACTCTTGTCGCACTTGGGACACTGATACGGTTTCTCCCCAGTGTGAATTCTCTGGTGGACCTTCAGGTTGTAGGATTTACTGAAACCTTTCTCGCACACGTCACACATGTGTAGCTTCTTGGGTGGAGAGTCAGCCGGACGGCCGGTGGTGTCCTGCTGGAGGAGACGTCTCACTTCCTTCAATCTTCGATCCAGACGGTTGTGCTGGACCCTCAGGTGCTTCCTACGGGTGAGTTTGTCAGAAAAGCCCTTGCCACAATCGGAACACTTGTATGGATTCTCCTCAGTGTGCAGACGGCGGTGCAACTTCAGATAGTCTGAGCGGGAGAATCCCTTACCGCAGTCCCGGCAGATATATGGCTTCTCCCCAGTGTGAACTCGGGAGTGAATGCGGAGACGGTAACGGCTGGGGAAGGTTTTCTTACAGATGCTACAGGGGAAGGTGGAGTCCGGCTGGCGCTGCTTCCGGTAACAGTCCAGCAGCACGGACGCCGACTTCCGCTTCAGGAAGATCTTGTTCTGGGAGGAGGCATTGAGGCTGCGGCTCAGGGATGAGGGGACGGGCAACCAGTCTGCATCCTGCTGCTCCTCCTTCACAAGCCCCGGGTCAGAGGCACCTTGTCTCCTCCTCCTGCTCCTGAGCAATTCCTGGCTGACACATGGAGCAGACACAGATTCCTCCTTTATAATCACCGTCCGGATGGAAGACATGTCCAAATCTGTAGAATCTGAGAGAAGAGACACCAGTGAGCGCCACGTGATACACAGAAGAGATCTTGGAAATGATGAAGCTTTGATAAGAATGTATTCTCATGAAGCGGAGGCATCCTATAGGTGAGAGCCCCGCAGCGACAGTGGGGGAGGGGATGATATGGAAACGTCCCCATCACAGGACCCTTCCACTTACCACTCTCCTCCTTCACGGATGTCTGGGGTCTCCTTGCTCCTCGGACCAGCAGGACGTCACACACTTGTGCCTTGAGCCCTGAAATGAGTAGTAGAGTCATCCATTCCTAATATGGCGAAGCCTGGAGCTCCATCCCCATGCGATCTGACCAATGAGCCGTTAGCCCCCTGTACCTGGTACGCAGCTCTCCGTCTGCCAGGCGCCTCCCAGCGAGGTCACTGTCTCGTAGTTCTCCTTCATCACGCTCCGGTACAGCTCCTTCTGCCAGTCCTGCAGCCAACGCCACTCCGCTTCTGAGAAGTGTACCGCCACGTCCTCGAATGTGACCGACCCCTGTAAAGGGGAGGGGCAGTGAGTGACGGGGGCAGCATGTGGGCGACCAATACAACGTAGCCTCCTACTTATCTGATCACATCCTGAGTTGTGGGAGGTCGGCGCTGCCCCCACTGGTCACTGTGCAGCGCGGAATTGTGGGAGGAGACACTTACCGGATCATAGACCTCCGCCGGCTCCATCACCCCCTGAGAGTGGGGACCCTGTGGGAGAGCAAGACACAGTGACCCCCACGGGAGGGCAGCCAGGGAGCATGATGGGGATGAGTCATGTACATGGGATGATGGAGGAGGAGTCATGTACACGGGACGATGGGGATGAGTCGTGTTCACAGGATTAAGGGGGAGTAGTCATATATAAACAAGATGATGGGAGAGTGGTTATGTACACATGATGGGGGAGTAGTCACATTCAGTTGTGTGAAAAAGTGTTCATACCCTTCCTGATTTCCTATTCTTTTGCATGTTTGTCACACTTAAAGGTTTCCGATCACCAAGTATTAAACAAAGATAACACAAGTAATCACAAAATGCAGTTTAAAAATGAAGGTCTTTATTATTAAAGGGAATCTGTCACCCCAAAATTTGCATATAAGCTAAGGCCGCCAGCATCAGGGGCTTATCTACAGCATTCTGTAATGCATTCTGTAATGCTGTAGATAAGCCCCGATGTATCCTGAAAGATGAGAAAAAGAAGTTAGATTATACTCACCCAGGGGCGGTCCCGGTGCGGTCCGGTCCGATGGGTGTCGCCGTCCGGTTCGGGGCCTCCCATCATCATACGATGACGTCCTCTTCTTTGCTTTCTGCCGCAGGTCCTGCGCAGGCGTACTTTATCTGCCCTGTTGTGGGCAGAGCCAAGTACTGCAGTGCGCAGGCGCCGGGAAAGGTCAGAGAGGCCCAGCACCTGCGCACTGCAGTCCTTTGCTCTGCCCTCAACAGGGTAGATAAGTACGCCTGCGCAGGACCTGCGGCAGAAAGCAAAGAAGAGGACGTCATAATATAAAGATAGGAGGCCCCGGACCGGACTGCGACACCCATCGGACCGGACCGCACCGTGACCGTCCCTGCGTGAGTATAATCTAAGGTCTTTTTCTTATCTTTCAGGGTACATTGGCGGCTTATCTACAGCATTACAGAATGCATTACAGAATGCTAAACCACTAAAGAATATAGTGCCATAGTCCAATGGTACAAAAATCGTAGAAAAAAGTTTATTATATAAATATACGACAAAGAACATGGTCAGCACAGCCGGGAATGTGAACAACAAAGCACATGGAAACTAGGAGTAAGGCAATGAATCCCAAATATGAGTCAATAAATAGTGCCTTCAGGCACATAATATATAATACATAGTGGGTTCACATTAATAATCACATAGCCATGTCCTGCAATGGCATCAGGAATATGCTGTATAGAGTCAAACATATATAAAATTACAGTATCGCCCCCTGAGGAAGGACTGTACCGAAACGCGCGTCGGGGTGGGCAGGAGCTGGCGTGATTTCCCCTTCATTAGTGGTAGGTTCACATATCTATTTGTATTTATGCATGTCCGGGATTTTTGTTATAAGACATTGTTATACTATGTGAGTCTTTGAGCGATACGGTCATTTTATAAATGTTTGACTCTATACAGCATATTCCCGATGCCATTGCAGGACATGGCTATGTGATTATTAATGTGAACCCACTATGTATTATATATTATGTGCCTGAAGGCACTATTTATTGACTCATATTTGGGATTCATTGCCTTACTCCTAGTTTCCATGTGCTTTGTTGTTCGCATTGCCCACTGTGCTGACCATGTTCTTTGTCGTATATTTATATAATAAAACTTTTTTCTCCGATTTTTGAACCATTGGACTATGGCACTATATTCTTTAGTGGTTTAGTGTGTCCCACACTTTTCCAGGTATTGGCTGATTTTAGAACATAGTTGTATATGACATTATGACTACACAATCTTACAGCAGCCAACAGTGTTTGCCTTGTTTTGCATGTTTATTACAGAATGCTGTAGATAAGCCCCTGATGCCGGTGGACTTAACTTATAGGCGAATTTTGGGGTGACAGATTCGCTCTAAGGGAAAAAGAAATCAAAACCTACAGGATCCTGTGTGAAAAAGTGATTGCTCCCTAAACCTAATATCTGGTTGGGCCGCCCTTATCAGCAACAACTACAATCAGGCGTTTTCGACAACTGGCAATGAGTCTTTTACAACGCTCTGAAGGAATTTTGGCTGCTCGTCTTTGCAGAATTGTTGTAATTCAGCCACATTGGAGGCTTCCGAGCATGAACCACCTTTTTAAGGTCATGTCACAGCACCTCATTCGGATTAAGGACAGGAATTCACCTAGGCCACTCCAAAGTCTTCATTTTGTTTTTCTTAAGCCATTCAGAGGTGGACTTGCTGGTGTGTTTTGGATCTTTGTTCTGCTGCATAAGCCAAGTGCGCTTTAGCTTGAGGTCACAAACAGATGGTCGGACATTCTCCATCACGAT
Organism: Ranitomeya variabilis; assembly: GCF_051348905.1. Lineage (NCBI taxonomy): Eukaryota > Metazoa > Chordata > Amphibia > Anura > Dendrobatidae > Ranitomeya > Ranitomeya variabilis. The sequence continues at coordinate 1,105,600,473 of NC_135233.1, forward strand.
TTTTTTGGTAGACAGCTTGTTTCTTCAGAGAGGAAGAGGACTAGAAGTCTAGCACCACCTAATGGAAGTAGCAATCCTAACAGACAATGTCGACCCTTTAACGAGCCTTGTCACATGACTTAGGATAAAAGCCAAACCAGAATCTCAATTTGCAGACACTGTGTTTCAGGGTACTGCCCCTCGTCAGTGCAAAGTGGAGATCTGGTTTGGCTGATTGAGAGGCGTCTGACCGGGATCCAAAAAGTATCGTTTGTCCTTGGAAATATGCAAATTGTCTCTTCAGAGAGGATTGCTACTTCCAATAGGTGGCATTAGAGTTCTAGTCCTCTTCCTCTCTGAAGAGACAATTTGCATATTTCCCAGAGGAGCATTGCGGCTTTAAGTCTGCTCACCTCGACATGCTTAACATGCCACTCTCCGCAAGGACAAACGATACTTCTTGGATCTTTGGTAGACAGAATTCATGGTTCCATTTACCACAGCAAGTCTTCCAGGTCCAGAAGCAGCGAACCAGCCTCAGACCATCACACTACCACCACCATATTTTACTGTTGGTATGATGTTCCTTTTCTGAAATTCGGTGCTACTTCTACACCAGATGTAATGGGACATACCCTTTCCAAAAAGTTCATCTTTTGTCTCATCAGTCCACAGAGTATTTTCCCAAAAGTCTTGGGAATCATCAAGAGGTTTTCTGGAAAAACTGAGACGAGCCTTTATGTTCTTACTAGATGGTGGCCCGATTCTAACGCATCGGGTATTCTAGAATATGTATGTCCATGTAGTATATTGCCCAGCCACGTAGTATATTGCCCAGCCACGTAGTATATTGCCCAGCCACGTAGTATATTGCCCAGTGACGTAGTATATTGCCCAGTTACGTAGTATATTGCCCAGTGACGTAGTATATTGCCCAGTGACGTAGTATATTGCCCAGTTACATTGTATATTGCCCAGTGACGTAGTATATTGCCCAGTTACATTGTATATTGCCCAGTGACGTAGTATACAGCACAGAGCCACATAGTATATTGCCCAGTTACGTAGTATATTGCCCAGTGACGTTGTATATTGCCCAGTTACATTGTATATTGCCCAGTGACGTAGTATACAGCACAGAGCCACATAGTATATTGCCCAATGACGTAGTATAATGCCCAGCCACGTAGTATATTGCCCAGTGACGTAGTATATTGCCCAGCCACGTAGTATATTGCCCAGTGGCGTAGTATATTGCCCAGTGACGTAGTATATTTCCCAGTTACGTAGTATATTGCCCAGTGACGTAGTATATTGCCCAGCCACGTAGTATATTGCCCAGCCACGTAGTATATTGCCCAGTGACGTAGTATATTGCCCATTGACATAGTATATTGCCCAGTGACGTAGTATATTGCCCAGCCACGTAGTATATTGCCCAGTGACGTAGTATATTGCCCATTGACATAGTATATTGCCCAGTGACGTAGTATACAGCACAGAGCCACGTAGCATATTGCCCAGCCACGTAGTATATTGCCCAGTGACGTAGTATATTTCCCAGTTACGTAGTATATTGCCCAGTGACGTAGTATATTGCCCAGCCACGTAGTATATTGCCCAGCCACGTAGTATATTGCCCAGTGATGTAGTATATTGCCCATTGACATAGTATATTGCCCAGTGACGTAGTATACAGCACAGAGCCACGTAGCATATTGCCCAGCCACGTAGTATATTGCACAGTGACGTAGTATACAGCACAGAGCCACGTAGTATATTGCACAGCCCATGTAGTATATTGCCCAGTGACGTAGTATATTGCCCAGCCACGTATGACACAGGTTAAAAAAATAAAAAATAAACATATACTCACCTTCCGCAGGCGCGTTGTAGCTCTGTCGCCTGTGTGGGGTGCAGGCGGCAGCTTCCGGTCCCAGGGTGTGATGACGTCGCAGTCACGTGACCGTGTCGCGGTCACATGACCGTGACATCACGGCAGGTCCTTTCCGCGCAGGCGCACAGGACTTGTGATGACATAGCGGTCACATGACCGTGACATCATGGCAGGTCCTTCTGCCAGACCATCCTTGCCACCGGAACGTGCTGCTTGCATCACGAGGAGCGGGAAAGGCGGCATAAGTGAGTATATAATCATTTTTTTAAATTATTTTTAACATTAGATGTTTTTACTATTGACGCTGCATAGGCTGCGTCAATAGTAAAAAACTTGGTCACACAGAGTTAATAGCAGCGGTAACGGAGTGCGTTACCCGTGGCATAACGCGGTCTGTTGCCGCCGGCATTAACCCTGTGTGAGCGGTGACCGGAGGGTTGTATGCGGGCACCAGGCAGTGAGTGCGGGGAGTAAGGAGCGGCCATTTTCTTCCAGACTGTGCGCGTCACTGATTGGTCGTGGCAATGGTCGTGGGCGTTTTGCCACAACCAATCAGTGACTTGGATTCCATGACAGACAGAGGCCGCGACCAATGAATATCCGTGACAGACAGAAGGACAGACAGACAGAAAGACAGAAGTGACCCTTAGACAATCATATAGCAGACTGCTCAACAGTGGTTTTCGTCTTGGAACTCTGCAATGCAGAACATTTTTTCGAAAGTCTTTTTCTTATGGTGGAGTCATGAAGACTGATCTTAACTGAGGCAAGTGAGGCCTGAAGTTCTTTGGATGTTGTGGGGTCTTTTGTGACCTCTTGGATGAGTTGTCGCTGTGCTCTTGGGGTCATTTTGGCTGTTCACACTTGGGAACATTCACCACTGTTTCATGTTTTCGCAATTTGTGGGTGCTCTCATCTGCTGTACTGGCTGTCTTTAGTAAGACCGGATGGACCAGGGCTCATACCACTGAATGCCCTCTCTCTGTCCCCGTGGGCAGAACATTACTCAGACAACACAGGGTGAGGATAACACCGTGTGGCAATAATTTGTTGAACCACCAACACACAATAGCTACAGAACAGTCCCAACAAATATCCAAGATGGTGCAAATTACAGAGGCTCACCCTTCCGCTGACTCGCTGGGATTAGAGCTACTTCTAGGGCCGACTACCCCCATCAGTGGCTCCCCGCTTTTGGCGGGCCCCCACAGTGAGGAGATAACAACAAGCTTAGGAAGCTAACCGAGAGCAGTGAGGTATGTGGCCAGGAGACCCGACTGTCCCAACCTGGATTCTTTAAGACGTCTCTAGGGTTTCAGTGATGGTCAATGTAGCAGTCCTGTGTTCTTCCAGCTGAGTCCGTAGTCCCTTAAGCTCATATTCTGTAGAGTCACACGGACCAGAAAAAAAGTCTCATTATACAGAGGCATGTAACCTATTTTTAGATTTAACAAGTGTCCTTCAGTCTAGCATCATATATAAGGAAAATAATGGTGATGAGGTCAAGTAGCATTACTTGATTATTTAAACGATTTCATAGTTTTTCAGTTTTTCCTCCTCTGTTTTTGAGTCAACAAACCGGCTCCATAACACAATGCATAATTAGCATATCAGCAAACATCATTGTTCAGTGGCCATGCCTCACTGTTTTACATACATAACAGAAAATAAACTGTAGAAGATAATATTGGGGGTTAATATTAGTCCTACAAGAAGAGACAACAGTTTATGATTCTGGGCCGACACAATTTACATCTGGCATAATTTAGAAAAAAATGTTGCTTTGTCACAAATGGCTCTCACTGTGGATCGCAGGAGTCCCAAAGCTTTAGAATTGGCTTTATAACCTTTTCCAGACTGATGGATCTCAATTACTTTGTTTCTCATTTGTTCCAGAATTTCTTTGGATCGCAGCATGATGTCTAGCTTTTCAGGATCTTTTGGTCTACTTCACTTTGTCAGGCAGGTCCTATTTAAGTGATTTCTTTATTGAGGACAGATGTGGCAGTAATCAGGCCTAGATGTGGCTGGGGAATGTGAACTCATCTTCCCAAACATGTGATAAACCACAGAAAATTTATGTTTTAAGTTGGGCAATCACTTTCTCACACTGGGCCCTGGAGGTTTGGATTTCTTTTTCCATTAATAATAAAGACCCTCATTTATAAACTGCATTTTGTGATTACTTGTGTTATTTTTGTCTAATATTTACATTTGTTTGGTGATTGGAAACATTTAAGTGTGAGAAACAAGGAAAAGAAAAGGAAATCCGGAAGGGGGTGAACACTTTTTTTGCACATAACGGCATATACAGGATGATAGGAAGTAGTAGTCACATATACAGGATGATGGGAGAGTAGTCACATATACAGGATGATGGGGGAGTAGTCACATATACAGGATGATAGGAAGTAGTAGTCACATATACAGGATGATGGGAGAGTAGTCACATATACAGGATGATGGGGGAGTAGTCACATATACAGGATGATGGGGGAGTAGTCACATACACAGGATGATGGGGGAGTAGTCACATATACAGGATGATGGGAGAGTAGTCACATATACAGGATGATGGGGGAGTAGTCACATACACAGGATGATGGGGGAGTAGTCACATATACAGGATGATGGGGGAGTAGTCACATATACCGGATGATGGGGGAGTAGTCACATATACAGGATGATGGGGGAGTAGTCACATACACAGGATGATAGGAAGTAGTAGTCACATATACAGGATGATGGGAGAGTAGTCACTTAGGCTACGTTCACATTTGCGGCCAGCGCCGCAGCGTCGGGCGCCGCAGCGGCGCCGCATGCGTCATGCGCCCCTATATTTAACATGGGGGCGCATGGACATGCGGCGCACTTGCGTTTTGCGCCGCATGCGTCGCTGCGGCGCCCGCGTCGGGGCGCAGAGGACGCAGCAAGTTGCATTTTTGCTGCGTCCAAATTCAATGAGAAAAACGACGCATGCGGCGCAAAACGCAGCGTTGTGCATGCGTTTTGCTGCGTTTTTGTTTGCGTTGTGCGCTGCGGCGCCGACGCTGCGGCGCACAACGCAAATGTGAACGTAGCCTAATACAGGATGATGGGGGAGTAGTCACATATACAGGATGATGGGAGAGTAGTCACATATACAGGATGATGGGAGAGTAGTCACATATACAGGATGATGGGAGAGTAGTCACATATACAGGATGATGGGAGAGTAGTCACATATACAGGATGATGGGAGAGTAGTCACATATACAGGATGATGGGGGAGTAGTCACATACACAGGATGATGGGGGAGTAGTCACATACACAGGATGATGGGGGAGTAGTCACATATACAGGATGATGGGGGAGTAGTCACATATACAGGATGATGGGAGAGTAGTCACATATACAGGATGATGGGAGAATAGTCACATATACAGGATGATGGGAGAGTAGTCACATATACAGGATGATGGGAGAGTAGTCACATATACAGGATGATGGGGGAGTAGTCACATATACAGGATGATGGGGGAGTAGTCACATATACAGGATGATGGGGGAGTAGTCACATATACAGGATGATGGGGGGAGTAGTCACATATACAGGATGATGGGGAGTAGTCACATATACAGGATGATGGGGGAGTAGTCACATGCACAGGATGATGGGGGAGTAGTCACATACACAGGATGATGGGGGAGTAGTCACATATACAGGATGATGGGGGAGTAGTCACATATACCGGATGATGGGGGAGTAGTCACATATACAGGATGATGGGGAGTAGTCACATATACAGGATGATGGGAGAGTAGTCACATATACAGGATGATGGGAGAGTAGTCACATATACAGGATGATGGGAGAGTAGTCACATATACAGGATGATGGGAGAGTAGTCACATATACAGGATGATGGGGGAGTAGTCACATACACAGGATGATGGGGAGTAGTCACATATACAGGATGATGGGGGAGTAGTCACATATACAGGATGATGGGGGAGTAGTCACATATACAGGATGATGGGGAGTAGTCACATATACAGGATGATGGGAGAGTAGTCACATATACAGGATGATGGGAGAGTAGTCACATATACAGGATGATGGGAGAGTAGTCACATATACAGGATGATGGGAGAGTAGTCACATATACAGGATGATGGGGGAGTAGTCACATATACAGGATGATGGGGGAGTAGTCACATACACAGGATGATGGGGAGTAGTCACATATACAGGATGATGGGGGAGTAGTCACATATACAGGATGATGGGGGAGTAGTCACATATACAGGATGATGGGGAGTAGTCACATATACAGGATGATGGGGGAGTAGTCACATATACACAGGATGATGGGGGAGTAGTCACATATACAGGATGATGGGGGAGTAGTCACATATACAGGATGATGGGGAGTAGTCACATATACAGGATGATGGGGGAGTAGTCACATATACAGGATGATGGGGGAGTAGTCACATATACAGGATGATGGGGGAGTAGTCACATATACAGGATGATGGGGGAGTAGTCACATATACAGGATGATGGGGGAGTAGTCACATATACAGGATGATGGGGAGTAGTCACATATACAGGATGATGGGGGAGTAGTCACATATACAGGATGATGGGGAGTAGTCACATATACAGGATGATGGGGGAGTAGTCACATATACAGGATGATGGGGAGTAGTCACATATACAGGATGATGGGGGAGTAGTCACATATACAGGATGATGGGAGAGTAGTCACATATACAGGATGATGGGGAGTAGTCACATATACAGGATGATGGGGGAGTAGTCACATATACAGGATGATGGGGAGTAGTCACATATACAGGATGATGGGGAGTAGTCACATATACAGGATGATGGGGGAGTAGTCACATATACAGGATGATGGGGAGTAGTCACATATACAGGATGATGGGGGAGTAGTCACATATACAGGATGATGGGGGAGTAGTCACATATACAGGATGATGGGGAGTAGTCACATATACAGGATGATGGGGGAGTAGTCACATATACAGGATGATGGGGAGTAGTCACATATACAGGATGATGGGAGAATAGTCACATATACAGGATGATGGGGGAGTAGTCACATATACAGGATGATGGGGGAGTAGTCACATATACAGGATGATGGGAGAGTAGTCACATATACAGGATGATGGGGAGTAGTCACATATACAGGATGATGGGGGAGTAGTCACATATACAGGATGATGGGGGAGTAGTCACATATACAGGATGATGGGGGAGTAGTCACATATACAGGATGATGGGAGAGTAGTCACATACACAGGATGATGGGGGAGTAGTCACATATACAGGATGATGGGGGAGTAGTCACATATACAGGATGATGGGGGAGTAGTCACATATACAGGATGATGGGGGAGTAGTCACATATACAGGATGATGGGAGAGTAGTCACATATACAGGATGATGGGGAGTAGTCACATATACAGGATGATGGGGGAGTAGTCACATATACAGGATGATGGGAGAGTAGTCACATACACAGGATGATGGGGGAGTAGTCACATATACAGGATGATGGGGGAGTAGTCACATATACAGGATGATGGGGGAGTAGTCACATATACAGGATGATGGGGGAGTAGTCACATATACAGGATGATGGGAGAGTAGTCACATATACAGGATGATGGGGAGTAGTCACATATACAGGATGATGGGGGAGTAGTCACATATACAGGATGATGGGGAGTAGTCACATATACAGGATGATGGGGGAGTAGTCACATACACAGGATGATGGGGGAGTAGTCACATATACAGGATGATGGGGGAGTAGTCACATACACAGGATGATGGGGGAGTAGTCACATACACAGGATGATGGGGGAGTAGTCACATATACAGGATGATGGGGGAGTAGTCACATACACAGGATGATGGGGGAGTAGTCACATACACAGGATGATGGGGGAGTAGTCACATACACAGGATGATGAGACTTGTAGTGATGTGCAGCATTGAGAATCCTCGGCTGCTGTATGACGTCACCATTGCTCACCTTGTTTTTATCAGGTGACTCATGACGTCATGGCCCAGTAATGACGTAGGGTGACGTCATTGCGGAGTTTTGAGGAGGTTCAGATAACTGCCGTCTACAGCGCGGAGCTCCGGCCGGATGTGACGTCACTGGACAGGGCTCAGGCCAAACATGGGATTCAGGATACAATAACATGGCCGCGGCCGCCCCTCAGCTGACAGCGGACTACGGAAATATGGCCGCCAGGACAATCTGCACCACGTGATGACCAAGCGTACTGCGCCTGCGCACTGCTACTATCCCGGATCTGGACTTTAGAAACGAATTAGAGGCGTCTGTGGAGAAACGGGAGAAAAGCGGGAGAGGCCGCGTGCACGGAGGTACTCCCGGTACGTGGCGCACGATCTGATCATGTGATTTCGGGAACTTTGGTTATTCTTGTTACCCCCGGCCCGCTCCTCTCCACCCGCCCCCGAATGCCGCTCCTTCCCCTCCACCCCGCACCCCCCGACTGCTTCTCTTCCCCTCCACCCCCGACCCGACTGCTTCTCTTCCCCTCCACCCCCGACCCGACTGCTTCTCTTCCCCTCCACCCCCGACCCGACCGCTTCTCTTCCCCTCCACCCCCGACCCGACCGCTTCTCTTCCCCTCCACCCCCGACCCGACTGCTTCTCTTCCCCTCCACCCCCGACTGCTTCTCTTCCCCTCCACCCCCGACCCGACTGCTTCTCTTCCCCTCCACCCCCGACCCGACTGCTTCTCTTCCCCTCCACCCCCGACCCGACCGCTTCTCTTCCCCTCCACCCCCGACCCGACCGCTTCTCTTCCCCTCCACCCCCGACCCGACCGCTTCTCTTCCCCTCCACCCCCGACCCGACTGCTTCTCTTCCCCTCCACCCCCGACCCGACTGCTTCTCTTCCCCTCCACCCTAGACCCGACTGCTTCTCTTCCCATCCACCCCGCGTTCCCTGACCCGACTGCTTTTCTTCCCTCCACCCCACTTGCCTCACCCCCTGGCCCCACTCCCCCCAACCCCACTGCTTGTCTTCCTCTCCACCCGCTCACCCCATCCCTCGACCTGACTGCTGCTCTTCCTTTCTACCACAGCCCGCTCCTCTCCACCCGCCCCCTACTTCCGCTCTTCCCCTCCACCCCACTCCCTCCCGCCGCTCCGACGGCTTCTCCCCCCTCCCACCTGGACCCCTCGACCCGACAGCTTCGACCCTGTTCCTTGACCGCCACATCTCCCTGTCCCAAGAGCCGATTTTTCTACTCCGCGCCTCGACTTCCACATCTCCCAGGCCTGACGGCTTCTCTTCCCGTCAGCCCCGACGGTTGCTCCTTCCCTCCCCCCACACCCCTTTAACCATCCTTCCCCTCCACCCCGTGCCCCGACTGACGCATCGCCCTGCCCCAATGGCCGATCTTCCACTCCACTCCCCGCACCACCCAACCCCGACTGCTTCCACCCCGTGCCCTGAGTGCCACATCTCCCTGCCCCGACGGCCGCTCTTCCCGTCCACCCCAACAGCCGCGCTCCTACTCCGCCCTCCGCCCTGCTCCCCGATGGCCGCTCTCCCCCTCCGCTGCGCTCCGCCTCTGCCCCGACGGCCGCTCTTCCCCTCCACCCTACACTGACAGCCGCTCTTTTTTTCCACCCCATGCCCTGACTGCCACATCTCCCTGCCCCAGCAACCGCTCTTCCCGTCTTCCCCGTCGGCCGCTCCTTCCTACACCCCGCGCCTTGTTGACCACTCTTCCCCTCCACCCTACACGGACTGCCGCTGTTCCTTCCCCCCCCACGTGCCCTGACTGCCATATCTCCCTGCCCCGATGGCCGCACTTCCCCTCCCCGCGGCCCAATGTCCGCCGTCCTCAGTTCTGACTGACGCTTGCACACCTTCCCTGCTATATTCCTATACAGTCTGAGATTGCTAGGAAATCATCGCAGTCTCCCCCCACACCACACTTACTTCAGGCTTATGAAGGGTCCGAGACGTCGCGCTCACAGAAAATATATTCATCTGTTTATTGCATCATCATTGAGGAATAAACACAATAAATCTAATTTGGAGAAAAACCACTGTTAATGGAAATCTGATCTGTGGTCTTCTTTATATTTAGAAGCTCCTGAGCTTGTGGTCGCTGTACTGGAGCTTGGACCTGTGTGCACCACTGACTGCTGCTATCACAGGCCGTGTCCAGCGGGCGGAGCTGTCCGGGCCGTGTCCAGCGGGCGGAGCTGTCCGGGCCGTGTCCAGCGGGCGGAGCTGTCCGGGCCGTGTCCAGCGGGCGGAGCTGTCCGGGCCGTGTCCAGCGGGCGGAGCTGTCCGGGCCGTGTCCTGCTTACCTCATTTTGCCCAAAAGAGAGCTGCAGACAATGGAGGCAGCTCAGCGGGTAAGTCACCCCAAGTCCACGTACATGAAGGAGCCCGTTGTGACCATGGTGTGTTACTGATTGCTGAATCTTCCTCCTCAGGCCTCCATCTCATTCACAGAAGTGGTCGCCTCGTTCTCGGAGGAGCAGTGGGACATCCTGGCAGACTGGCAGCGCCGTCTTTACGGGAGCGCCATGCACGAGATCCACAATGTGCTCCTCCACCTCGGTGAGTGCTGCCTGACTGCTCCACCCTCAGAGTCCATATAAACAGCACAGTATCTCCGCACCGTCCCCCCTCCTGACTGGGAGACAGGTTATGGATGGTTTTGTAAGTCAGCGTTAGTAGTTTGAACTGGATATGCTGGGGAATTGGGAGCCAGTGAACAGATTTGCGGAGGAGTAGTGAGGTGGATTAGTCGGTCAGCAGAGTTATGGATGGACTGGAGAGGTGCGAGAGTGTTAGCAGGGAGGCCACAGAGGAGGATGTTGCAGTAGTCAAGGCGGGAGATGATGAGGGCATTTTAGTGGATTGAGTGTTGAGGAAAGAATGGATACTGGAAATACTTTTGAGTTAGAGGTGGCCAGGGCTTAGATGTGCTATGCGAAGGGCAGGGCAGACTTAAGGGTTACTCCAAGGCAGCGGATTTCTGGAACACGGGAAATGTGACATCATTTATTGTGAAAGATCAGGTAGGGAAGATACGTGAGATGGAGGAATGATCAAGAGTTCAGATTTGTCCACATTGAGTTTGAGGAAGCGAGAGGAGAAGGAGGATATGGCTGGTGGACACTCCGGGATTCTGGAGAGCAGAGAGGTGGATCTGGGCCAGAGAGGTTGATCTGAGTGTCGTCGGCATATAGATGATACCGGTAGTCATGGGAGTTTAAGTTGTCCCAGGCTGAGTGTATAGATGGAGAAGAGTAGGAGTCCTAGGACAGAGCATAGAGAGACTCCCATCAGAGAGGGCGGGATGAGGAGGTAGTGTGGGAGACGCTAGATGTGCGGATGGTAAGGTATGAGGAGATCCAGGATAGGGCGAGGTCTTTGACACCAAAGGAAGAGCGAATCTGCAGTAGGAGGCAGTGGTCAACTGTTGAAGGCAGAGGACCGGTCAAGAATTAGGAGTATAGAGAATTGTCTGTTAGCTTTGGCAGTAAATAAGTCCTTAGTAGTTTTGGTCAGGGCAGTTTTGATGGGGACAGAAGCCGGATTGTAGGTCAAAGAGGAAGTTAGATGAGAGGTGGTAGGAGAGTTCAGTGTAGGCATCTTGTTTGAGGTGTTTGTAGACGAATGGGAGCATCAATACGGGACGATGTCTGGTTGTAGAGGTCGGGTCGAGTGATGGTTCCTTCAGGATATATGTGATTGTGGCAGAAGGGATGGTACCAGAAGTTAGTGATAGGTTGAAGAGATGGGTTAGGGATGAGATGAGGTGTTGAGTAACTGTTTAAAGTGCCCCTGTCAGCAGGATTGTACTCAGTGACTACAGACAGTGTCAGGTCGGCGCTGTTATACTGATTACAATGATACCTGGTAATGGAATCAGTCTTGTGGTTGTTGTGGAATCTTTATTTTCTATTTTGAGTTAATGATATGCTCATGCTCCGGGGCGGCCTGTGGGGGGGTCTTCATGTGGTGCTCTGATTAGGTATTCATCAGTATGGCTTCTGATAAGTCACTGATCTCTCCCTAGTTTACATAATGATTATTATATATATATATATATATATATATATATCTTGGGGAAAAAAACCCTTCTGCAGGCAGGTGCCGGTGGTGGCAGCCAGATCGCATATGTAATGTGTTTATAATTAATTTCTTTGTAGTTTTCCTGATATTCCTTAAAAAAAGAAAAACAAATCTGTATGTAACTGGCGCCTGGCACTGGACAGTGATCCAATAGCTGCTACTGCTCATGCGCCGGTGGCACCATCTTGCTAGAAAAAAAAAGTCCTCCTCCCAAGATGGCGCTCGCCTTTACTCACCCAGTTCCAAAGTTCAGGTCTTCCTTGTTCTCAATGGGGTTCGGGTTCTGGTTGAAGAACTTCCACGCATCCGCTCATCTCTACCGTTTTGGTGTTGTGGTATAAAGAAGATACGAGGGTGGTGAAGTAGGCCTGTTTAGTAGATGTGAGGGATGACTTGAATGCGAGTGTGGCTTGTATGGATGCAGTGAAGTCTTCCTGTGAATGTATTTTCTTCAATCACCGCTCTGTAACCCTGGACACTCGCCAAAGCTTTTTAGTGAGGTTGTTGTGCCAGGGTTGTCTAGTGATTCGTCACACTGCCATGGACGAGTGGGGCGACTGAGTCAATAGCTGATGCGAGTGTTGTGCTGTAGAAATTGGGGGCACTTTGTTATGGAGTGAAGATATGAAGGACAGCGGGAGAATAGAATTGGAGAGCGTGTGGATGGCTAGGTGTGTGAGGCTTCTGCCGGAGTGCGTTAGTCGCTGGACATGGAGGACAGGTGAGGAGGACAGGGATGAGAAAGAGAGTAGCTGGTGGCCAGAAGGGGGAGTGAGGTTAGCTAGGGAGCAGAGTCGGGTGAATATAAGATCTAATGTATGTCCGTCTGTGTGGGTGACTGAGGAGGACCATTAAGACCAAAGGATGAAGTAAGGGACAGGAGTTTGGAGGCTGCTGACTGGTGGGTGTCAGTGGGGATGTTGAAGTCTCCCATGATGATGGTGGTGATATCTGCACAGAAAATGTAGAAGCCAGGTGGACAATTGTTCAATAAAGGCAGTCTCCTGGCCCGTAGGTCGGTACATGACAGCCACTCGGAGGTTGGAGGGAGAGTGGATACAGACCGAGAGCACTTTAAAAAAAAAAAAAAAAAAAAGTGTGTTTGGTGGGATTGGGTTGAAGGAGAAGTTGTTAGAATGGAGAAGACCCACTCCTTCATCATGTCTGTTGCCGGGCGAGGAATGTGGGTGAAGTGGAAGACACCGGCCTGTTGCACAGCGTAGCAGGGGAGTCGGTGTCGCAGGGTGTCAGCCATGTTTCGATGAGGCCAGGAAAGATAGATTATGAGCGGTAAAGAGGTAATCAATGATGCGGCGCTTATTGCAGTTACAACAGGCGTTCCAAGAACATTCCAGAGAAAGAAAGAAAGCAGCAGAGTGGGGTCAAGGGAATGGGTTTTATGTTGGAGAGATTACGATAGGTTCCAGTAGATGTTGAGTGATAGGAGGGAGAAATAGTTGGGGGCATCAGCTGTGGGGCTCTGAATCGGGAGATATACCACCAGCAGTGAGGCAGAGAAAAGAGAGGGGGCCAGAGGAGGTGGGAGAAGAGGGGGCCAGAGGAGGCGGGAGAAGGCGTGGGGACCAGAGGACTTGGGAGAAGAAGAGGTGGGCAGAGGAGGCGGGAGAAGGCGAGGGGGCCAGAGGAGTTGGGAGAAGAAGAGGTGGGCAGAGGAGGCGGGAGAAGGCGAGGGGGCCAGAGGAGTTGGGAGAAGAAGAGGTGGACAGAGGAGGCGGGAGGGGGCCAGAGGAGGCGGGAGAAGGCGAGGGGACCAGAGGAGGCGGGAGAAGGCGAGGGGGCCAGAGGAGGCGGGAGAAGGCGAGGGGGCCAGAGGAGGCGGGAGAAGGCGAGGGGGCCAGAGGAGGCGGGAGAAGGCGAGGGGGCCAGAGGAGGCGGGAGAAGGCGAGGGGGCCAGAGGAGGCGGGAGAAGGCGAGGGGGCCAGAGGAGGCGGGAGAAGGCGAGGGGGCCAGAGGAGGCGGGAGAAGGCGAGGGGGCCAGAGGAGGCGGGAGAAGGCGAGGGGGCCAGAGGAGGCGGGAGAAGGCGAGGGGGCCAGAGGAGGCGGGAGAAGGCGAGGGGGCCAGAGGAGGCGGGAGAAGGTGGGAGAAGGTGAAAGGGCAAGAGGAGGCTGGAGAAGGCGAGGGGGCCAGAGGAGGCTGGAGAAGGCGAGGGGGCCAGAGGAGGCGGGAGAAGGCGAGGGGGCCAGAGGAGGCGGGAGAAGGCGAGGGGGCCAGAGGAGGCGGGAGAAGGCGAGGGGGCCAGAGGAGGCGGGAGAAGGTGGGAGAAGGTGAAAGGGCAAGAGGAGGCTGGAGAAGGCGAGGGGGACAGAGGAGGCTGGAGAAGGCGAGGGGGACAGAGGAGGCGGGAGAAGGCGAGGGGGCCAGAGGAGGCAGGAGAAGTGGAGAAATTTAGATCAGGCGGGAGAAGGCGAGGGGGACAGAGGAGGCAGGACAAGTGGAGAAATTTAGATCAGGCGGGAGAAGGCGAGGGGGCCAGAGGAGGCGGGAGAAGGCGAGGGGGCCAGAGGAAGCGGGAGAAGGCGAGGGGGCCAGAGGAGGCGGGAGAAGGCGAGGGGGCCAGAGGAGGCGGGAGAAGGCGAGGGGGCCAGAGGAGGCGGGAGAAGGCGAGGTGGCCAGAGGAGGCGGGAGAAGGCGAGGGGGCCAGAGGAGGCGGGAGAAGGCGAGGGGGCCAGAGGAGGCGGGAGAAGGCGAGGGGGCCAGAGGAGGCGGGAGAAGGCGAGGGGGCCAGAGGAGGCGGGAGAAGGCGAGGGGGCCAGAGGAGGCGGGAGAAGGCGAGGGGGCCAGAGGAGGCGGGAGAAGGCGAGGGGGCCAGAGGAGTTGGGAGAAGAAGAGGTGGGCAGAGGAGGCGGGAGAAGGCGAGGGGGCCAGAGGAGTTGGGAGAAGAAGAGGTGGACAGAGGAGGCGGGAGGGGGCCAGAGGAGGCGGGAGAAGGCGAGGGGGCCAGAGGAGGCGGGAGAAGGCGAGGGGGCCAGAGGAGGCGGGAGAAGGCGAGGGGGCCAGAGGAGGCGGGAGAAGGCGAGGGGGCCAGAGGAGGCGGGAGAAGGCGAGGGGGCCAGAGGAGGCGGGAGAAGGCGAGGGGGCCAGAGGAGGCGGGAGAAGGCGAGGGGGCCAGAGGAGGCGGGAGAAGGCGAGGGGGCCAGAGGAGGCGGGAGAAGGCGAGGGGGCCAGAGGAGGCGGGAGAAGGTGGGAGAAGGTGAAAGGGCAAGAGGAGGCTGGAGAAGGCGAGGGGGCCAGAGGAGGTGGGAGAAGGCGAGGGGGCCAGAGGAGGCGGGAGAAGGCGAGGGGGCCAGAGGAGGCGGGAGAAGGCGAGGGGGCCAGAGGAGGCGGGAGAAGGTGGGAGAAGGTGAAAGGGCAAGAGGAGGCTGGAGAAGGCGAGGGGGACAGAGGAGGCTGGAGAAGGCGAGGGGGACAGAGGAGGCGGGAGAAGGCGAGGGGGCCAGAGGAGGCAGGAGAAGTGGAGAAATTTAGATCAGGCGGGAGAAGGCGAGGGGGACAGAGGAGGCAGGACAAGTGGAGAAATTTAGATCAGGCGGGAGAAGGCGAGGGGGCCAGAGGAGGCGGGAGAAGGCGAGGGGGCCAGAGGAAGCGGGAGAAGGCGAGGGGGCCAGAGGAGGCGGGAGAAGGCGAGGGGGCCAGAGGAGGCGGGAGAAGGCGAGGGGGCCAGAGGAGGCGGGAGAAGGCGAGGGGGCCAGAGGAGGCGGGAGAAGGCGAGGGGGCCAGAGGAGGCGGGAGAAGGCGAGGGGGCCAGAGGAGGCGGGAGAAGGCGAGGGGGCCAGAGGAGGCGGGAGAAGGCGAGGGGGCCAGAGGAGGCGGGAGAAGGCGAGGGGGCCAGAGGAGGCGGGAGAAGGCGAGGGGGCCAGAGGAGGCGGGAGAAGGCGAGGGGGCCAGAGGAGGCGGGAGAAGGCGAGGGGGCCAGAGGAGGCGGGAGAAGGCGAGGGGGCCAGAGGAGGCGGGAGAAGGCGAAGGGGCCAGAGGAGGCGGGAGAAGGTGAGGGGGCGGGAGAAGGCGAGGGGGCCAGGAGGCGGGAGAAGGCGAGGGGGCCAGAGGAGGCGGGAGAAGGCGAGGGGGCCAGAGGAGGCGGGAGAAGGCGAGGGGGCCAGAGGAGGCGGGAGAAGGCGAGGGGGCCAGAGGAGGCGGGAGAAGGCGAGGGGGCCAGAGGAGGCGGGAGAAGGCGAGGGGGCCAGAGGAGGCGGGAGCAGTCGAGGGGGCCAGAGGAGTTGGGAGAAGAAGAGGTGCACAGAGGAGGCGGGAGAAGGCGAGGGGGCCAGAGGAGGCGGGAGAAGGCGAGGGGGCCAGAGGAGGCGGGAGAAGGCGAGGGGGCCAGAGGAGGCGGGAGAAGGCGAGGGGGCCAGAGGAGGCGGGAGAAGGCGAGGGGGCCAGAGGAGGCGGGAGAAGGCGAGGGGGCCAGAGGAGGCGGGAGAAGGCGAGGGGGCCAGAGGAGGCGGGAGAAGGCGAGGGGGCCAGAGGAGGCGGGAGAAGGCGAGGGGGCCAGAGGAGGCGGGAGAAGGCGAGGGGGCCAGAGGAGGCGGGAGAAGAAGAGGTGGACAGAGGAGGCGGGAGAAGGCGAGGGGGCCAGAGGAGGCGGGAGAAGGCGAGGGGGCCAGAGGAGGCGGGAGAAGGCGAGGGGGCCAGAGGAGGCGGGAGAAGGCGAGGGGACCAGAGGAGGCGAGGGGGCCAGAGGAGGCGGGAGAAGGCGAAGGGGCCAGAGGAGGCGGGAGGAGGCGAGGGGACCAGAGGAGGCGAGGGGGCCAGAGGAGGCGGGAGAAGGCGAGGGGGCCAGAGGAGGCGGGAGAATGCGAGGGGCCCAGAGGAGGCGGGAGAAGGCGAGGGGGCCAGAGGAGGTGGGAGAAGGTGAAAGGGCAAGAGGAGGTGGGAGAAGGCGAGGGGGACAGAGGAGGCTGGAGAAGGCGAGGGGGCCAGAGGAAGCAGGAGAAGTGGAGAAATTTAGATCAGGTGTGAGAAGGCGAGGGGGCCAGAGGAGGCGGGAGAAGACGAGGGGGCCAGAGGAGGCGGGAGGAGGCGAGGGGACCAGAGGAGGCGAGGGGGCCAGAGGAGGCGGGAGAAGGCGAGGGGGCCAGAGGAGGCGGGAGAAGGCGAGGGGATCAGAGGAGGCGAGGGGGCCAGAGGAGGCGGGAGAAGGCGAAGGGGCCAGAGGAGGCGGGAGAAAGTGGGAGAAGGTGAAAGGGCAAGAGGAGGTGGGAGAAGGCGAGGGGGACAGAGGAGGCTGGAGAAGGCGAGGAGGCAGGAGAAGTGGAGAAATTTAGATCAGGTGTGAGAAGGCGAGGGGGCCAGAGGAGGCGGGAGAAGGCGAGGGGACCAGAGGAGGCGAGGGGGCCAGAGGAGGCGGGAGAAGGCGAGGGGACCAGAGGAGGCGAGGGGGCCAGAGGAGGCGGGAGAAGGCGAGGGGACCAGAGGAGGCGAGGGGGCCAGAGGAGGCTGGAGAAGGTGGGAGAAGGTGAAAGGGCAAGAGGAGGTGGGAGAAGGCGAGGGGGCCAGAGGAGGCAGGAGAAGTGGAGAAATTTAGATCAGGTGGGAGAAGGCGAGAGGTGGAGAGAGACAGGAGGTGGGAGAAGGTTGAGAGAGTGGAGAGATGAGGAGCGAGGGAAAGTGGGAGGAAGGGAGAGAGAGAAGAGGTGGGAGAATGAGAATCTCCGGCGTGTTAGGAGGGAAATGAGGTTGCGGAGCAGGTCTGCAGATGGGGTCGGGGGTGTAAGAGGGAGGTGAGATATTTGGAGAGTGCTGGAGTTTGGGATTGTGAAGGAGAGTAAGGATTAGTGGAGCAATCACTGTATGGACGCTTTCACATTGCTTTAGTTACACGCCCGGGGGCCGCATCTACGAAGTGTGAGTTTCGCCTCCAGTAGGCGTACTCGCCCAAACATGGTGCACGCTCCGTTCACTCTTCTGGCGCCATTCTAACCTATGGCCCTGTTGACACCTACGCCGTAATCCCTTTTTGTGGGGGATTCGGACACAAGCAACAACTGGGCTCACAAACGGGTGCCTGAATGCCATGTCAGTGCACACTAAGGGCAAATGTCAGCACGGTGAAAGTTGTGGGAAAGTAAAGAGGCTGGTGCAGTGAGTAAGCAGTTGTAGCTCTTCCCTTCTGGTCACTTTCTGGTGTATTTCTAATGTGCACCTAATAAGCTGCACTGAGATGGAGCCGCACACAGACCACCTATTTCCCATGGCTGACGGCTGCTGTTGTAGGACACAACTAGCCGTTTTTTCCTCTCATCGCTCCATTTCCCTTCTCAGGGTATCGTATTGAGAATTCGGGGGTCCTGATCCGAATCGCCAGCGAAGAGGAATCCAAGAGGCGCGGTCACTCCCAGGAAGGTAACTGCTGAAAAATCCTAAATGTGGGGGTGCAGCTTCTATCACTGCCTGTGGGAAGGAAGACACCCAGACCTTTCTCTAACACCATGTGGTCACTGTGTGTACTGCGCCCTATATAATAGGGAGGTCTCTGTACTGACACCATGTGGTCACTGCGTGTATTGTACTCATAATAGAGGATCTGCACCCCGTGTGATAAGGAGTCTCTGTACTGACACAATGTGGTCGCTGTGTGCACTGCACCCCATGTAATAGGGAGTCTCTGTACTGTCGCCATGTGGTCACTGCGTGTATTGCACTAAGGGCTTCTTTCCACTTGTGAGATAAACGTCCGTGTCTCGCATGTGAAAACCAAGCTATGGCGCCGGCACTCCAGAGCGGAGCTTGAGACCGCATAGGAACACATGGAGCTGCACTCTCCGCTCCAAATGTGACGGCGCCACAGCTTGGTTTCCACATGCGAGACACGGACGTGTTTCTCGCAAGTGGAAATGAGCCCTTATAAGAGGATCTGCACCCCATGTAATAGGGAGTCTCTGTACTGACACTATGTGGTCGCTGTGTGCACTGCACCCCATGTAATAGGGAGTCTCTGTACTGACACCATGTGGTCGCTGAGTGTACTGCACCCCATGTATTAGGGAGTCTCTGTACTGACACCATGTGGTAGCTGTGTGCACTGCACCCCATGTATTAGGGAGTCTCTGTACTGACACCATGTGGTCGCTGAGTGTACTGCACCCCATGTATTAGGGAGTCTCTGTACTGACACCATGTGGTCGCTGTGAGCACTGCACCACATGTAATAGGGAGTGTCTGTACTGACACTGTGGTCGCTGAGTGCACTGCACCCCATGTAATAAGGAGTCTCTGTACTGACACTGTGGTCGCTGTGTGCACTGCACCCCATGTAATAAGGAGTCTCTGTACTGACACTGTGGTCGCTGAGTGCACTGCACCCCATGTAATAAGGAGTCTCTGTACTGACACTGTGGTCGCTGTGTGCACTGCACCACATGTAATAGGGAGTCTCTGTACTGACACTGTGGTCGCTGTGTGCACTGCACCCCATGTATTAGGGAGTCTCTGTACTGACACTGTGGTCGCTGAGTGTACTGCACCCCATGTATTAGGGAGTCTCTGTACTGACACCATGTGGTCGCTGAGTGTACTGCACCCCATGTAATAGGGAGTCTCTGTACTGACACCATGTGGTCGCTGTGTGCACTGCACCCCATGTAATAGGGAGTCTCTGTACTGACACCATGTGGTCGCTGTGTGCACTGCACCCCATGTAATAGGGAGTCTCTGTACTGACACCATGTGGTCGCTGAGTGTACTGCACCCCATGTATTAGGGAGTCTCTGTACTGACACTGTGGTTGCTGTGTGCACTGCACCCCATGTAATAGGGAGTCTCTGTACTGACACCATGTGGTCGCTGTGTGCACTGCACCCCATGTAATAGGGAGTCTCTGTACTGACACCATGTGGTCGCTGTGTGCACTGCACCCCATGTAATAGGGAGTCTCTGTACTGACACCATGTGGTCGCTGAGTGTACTGCACCCCATGTATTAGGGAGTCTCTGTACTGACACTGTGGTTGCTGTGTGCACTGCACCCCATGTAATAGGGAGTCTCTGTACTGACACCATGTGGTCGCTGAGTGTACTGCACCCCATGTATTAGGGAGTCTCTGTACTGACACCATGTGGTCGCTGAGTGTACTGCACCCCATGTATTAGGGAGTCTCTGTACTGACACTGTGGTCGCTGTGTGCACTGCACCCCATGTAATAGGGAGTCTCTGTACTGACACCATGTGGTCGCTGAGTGTACTGCACCCCATGTAATAGGGAGTCTCTGTACTGACACTGTGGTCGCTGTGTGCACTGCACTTCATGTATTAGGGAGTCTCTGTACTGACACCATGTGGTCGCTGTGAGCACTGCACCCTGTGTAATAGGGAGTCTCTGTACTGACACCATGTGGTCGCTGTGTGCACTGCACCCCATGTAATAGGGAGTCTCTGTACTGACACCATGTGGTCGCTGAGTGCACTGCACCCCATGTAATAGGGAGTCTCTGTACTGACACTGTGGTCGCTGAGTGCACTGCACCCCATGTAATAAGGAGTCTCTGTACTGACACTGTGGTCGCTGACTGTACTGCACCCCATGTATTAGGGAGTCTCTGTACTGACACTGTGGTCGCTGAGTGTACTGCACCCCATGTAATAAGGAGTCTCTGTACTGACACTGTGGTCGCTGTGAGCACTGCACCCCATGTAATAGGCAGTGTCTGTACTGACACTGTGGTCCCTGTGTGCACTGCACCCCATGTAATAGGGAGTCTTTGTACTGACACCATGTGGTCGCTCTGTGCACTGCACCCCATGTAATAGGCAGTGTCTGTACTGACACTGTGGTCCCTGTGTGCACTGCACCCCATGTAATAGGGAGTCTCTGTACTGACACCATGTGGTCGCTGAGTGTACTGCACCCCATGTAATAGGGAGTCTCTGTACTGACACTGTGGTCGCTGTGTGCACTGCACCCCATGTAATAGGGAGTCTCTGTACTGACACCATGTGGTCGCTGAGTGTACTGCACCCCATGTATTAGGGAGTCTCTGTACTGACACCATGTGGTCGCTGAGTGTACTGCACCCCATGTATTAGGGAGTCTCTGTACTGACACCATGTGGTAGCTGTGTGCACTGCACCCCATGTAATAGGGAGTGTCTGTACTGACACTGTGGTCGCTGAGTGCACTGCACCCCATGTAATAAGGAGTCTCTGTACTGACACTGTGGTCGCTGTGTGCACTGCACCCCATGTAATAAGGAGTCTCTGTACTGACACTGTGGTCGCTGAGTGCACTGCACCCCATGTAATAAGGAGTCTCTGTACTGACACTGTGGTCGCTGTGTGCACTGCACCACATGTAATAGGGAGTCTCTGTACTGACACTGTGGTCGCTGAGTGTACTGCACCCCATGTATTAGGGAGTCTCTGTACTGACACCATGTGGTCGCTGAGTGTACTGCACCCCATGTAATAGGGAGTCTCTGTACTGACACCATGTGGTCGCTGTGTGCACTGCACCCCATGTAATAGGGAGTCTCTGTACTGACACCATGTGGTCGCTGTGTGCACTGCACCCCATGTAATAGGGAGTCTCTGTACTGACACCATGTGGTCGCTGAGTGTACTGCACCCCATGTATTAGGGAGTCTCTGTACTGACACTGTGGTTGCTGTGTGCACTGCACCCCATGTAATAGGGAGTCTCTGTACTGACACCATGTGGTCGCTGAGTGTACTGCACCCCATGTATTAGGGAGTCTCTGTACTGACACCATGTGGTCGCTGAGTGTACTGCACCCCATGTATTAGGGAGTCTCTGTACTGACACTGTGGTCGCTGTGTGCACTGCACCCCATGTAATAGGGAGTCTCTGTACTGACACCATGTGGTCGCTGAGTGTACTGCACCCCATGTAATAGGGAGTCTCTGTACTGACACTGTGGTCGCTGTGTGCACTGCACTTCATGTATTAGGGAGTCTCTGTACTGACACCATGTGGTCGCTGTGAGCACTGCACCCTGTGTAATAGGGAGTCTCTGTACTGACACCATGTGGTCGCTGTGTGCACTGCACCCCATGTAATAGGGAGTCTCTGTACTGACACCATGTGGTCGCTGAGTGCACTGCACCCCATGTAATAGGGAGTCTCTGTACTGACACTGTGGTCGCTGAGTGCACTGCACCCCATGTATTAGGGAGTCTCTGTACTGACACTGTGGTCGCTGAGTGCACTGCACCCCATGTAATAAGGAGTCTCTGTACTGACACTGTGGTCGCTGACTGTACTGCACCCCATGTATTAGGGAGTCTCTGTACTGACACTGTGGTCGCTGAGTGTACTGCACCCCATGTAATAAGGAGTCTCTGTACTGACACTGTGGTCGCTGTGAGCACTGCACCCCATGTAATAGGCAGTGTCTGTACTGACACTGTGGTCCCTGTGTGCACTGCACCCCATGTAATAGGGAGTCTTTGTACTGACACCATGTGGTCGCTCTGTGCACTGCACCCCATGTAATAGGCAGTGTCTGTACTGACACTGTGGTCCCTGTGTGCACTGCACCCCATGTAATAGGGAGTCTCTGTACTGACACTGTGGTCGCTGAGTGTACTGCACCCCATGTAATAAGGAGTCTCTGTACTGACACTGTGGTCGCTGTGAGCACTGCACCCCATGTAATAGGCAGTGTCTGTACTGACACTGTGGTCCCTGTGTGCACTGCACCCCATGTAATAGGGAGTCTCTGTACTGACACTGTGGTCGCTGAGTGTACTGCACCCCATGTAATAAGGAGTCTCTGTACTGACACTGTGGTCGCTGTGAGCACTGCACCCCATGTAATAGGCAGTGTCTGTACTGACACTGTGGTCCCTGTGTGCACTGCACCCCATGTAATAGGGAGTCTCTGTACTGACACCATGTGGTCGCTGAGTGTACTGCACCCCATGTAATAGGGAGTCTCTGTACTGACACTGTGGTCGCTGTGTGCACTGCACCCCATGTATTAGGGAGTCTCTGTACTGACACCATGTGGTCGCTGAGTGTACTGCACCCCATGTATTAGGGAGTCTCTGTACTGACACTGTGGTCCCTGTGTGCACTGCACCCCATGTATTAGGGAGTCTCTGTACTGACACTGTGGTCCCTGTGTGCACTGCACCCCATGTAATAGGGAGTCTCTGTACTGACACTGTGGTCGCTGTGTGCACTGCACCCCATGTAATAGGGAGTCTCTGTACTGACACCATGTGGTCGCTGAGTGTACTGCACCCCATGTATTAGGGAGTCTCTGTACTGACACTGTGGTCGCTGAGTGCACTGCACCCCATGTATTAGGGAGTCTCTGTACTGACACTGTGGTCGCTGAGTGTACTGCACCCCATGTATTAGGGAGTCTCTGTACTGACACTGTGGTCGCTGAGTGTACTGCACCCCATGTATTAGGGAGTCTCTGTACTGACACCATGTGGTCGCTGAGTGTACTGCACCCCATGTAATAGGGAGTCTCTGTACTGACACCATGTGGTCGCTGTGTGCACTGCACCCCATGTAATAAGGAGTCTCTGTACTGACACTGTGGTCGCTGAGTGTACTGCACCCCATGTAATAGGGAGTCTCTGTACTGACACCATGTGGTCGCTGAGTGCACTGCACCCCATGTAATAGGGAGTCTCTGTACTGACACCATGTGGTCGCTGAGTGCACTGCACCCCATGTAATAGGGAGTCTCTGTACTGACACCATGTGGTCGCTGAGTGTACTGCACCCCATGTATTAGGGAGTCTCTGTACTGACACCATGTGGTCGCTGAGTGTACTGCACCCCATGTAATAGGGAGTCTCTGTACTGACACCATGTGGTCGCTGAGTGCACTGCACCCCATGTAATAGGGAGTCTCTGTACTGACACCATGTGGTCGCTGAGTGTACTGCACCCCATGTATTAGGGAGTGTCTGTACTGCCCATGTGGTCGCTGAGTGTACTGCACCCTGTGTAATAGGGGTCACTGCATTCCGTGTAACGGGGTCTTTGTACGAATTTCTGTTTTGCTGGAGCACACGCCATTTCTCTCATAGGTCATCAGTTTTCTTCTCTTGGACGTTGCAGGGTTTGGGCCGGATATCGTGCTGCGGATAAACTACCGAGGTTGTGCGGTTGAGGCGGAGGAACTTGAGCAGAGGGACATGAAGGCTGAGCCTGGTGAGTTGGGGTGCGGATGCCGCCTGCCTGTTTGCCCTCAGGTATCACGTCCTTTTTTTGTTGTCCAGATTTACTGCCTGTGAAAGACGAGGATCTAGGAGACCCTGCCACGTCCCCGCAGGACTGGACCCCAGGTAGCTGCCTCCAGTCCTCACACATACACATATATATATTGTCCCTTATTGCTCCGTCCATATATTTGCACGCTGTCTGCCCCCAGGTCTCGTACTTGACTCTCTGCACACCGGGATAGTAAAGGAGGAGGCGGAGGACGGAGGTTGTGGTTTCCAGATGTCCGGTAAGATGGCGGTAGAGCAGGCTGTTCGTATGACAGTGTGGATTCTGACAGTCTCCTCCTAAGCATGTAATAACCAGTGGTGACATAACCTAGCTCCTCTTACTTGCGGCACCCCTTGCTGGTTCAGGGTCACAGTGAGTGAGTGATCTGAGCTCCGGCACTGCAGATATACAGCTTTGGGTGTGACTGGAGCATTCAGCCACTTTCTGACCTTCCACCGAGGATTCACACTCTCTTTATTTCAGAATCTGGCCGTGAGTGGACCGTGACGAATTCCAGAGAGCCGACACCCGAGCAGACCTGTGGAGATTGGACTCGGAGGAAGGCGCTCGCCCGGCAGATTAAGTCCGTGGCCACGTTACACAAATCTGACCAAAACAAGCATCCTGACCCCATAGAGAACGAGGCGCCACCTCATTCACTACTCTTCCCAGTGTGTGAGCCCGAGCTTCCCCTCCCGGAGGTGGAGGACGATCTCGTCAGTTTGCAGCAGTGCGGTCAGGCGATTATTATCTGCGGTATTTGTGGCGAGAACTGCACAAACTTTAATTTCCAGATGCATATGAGGACACACACGGGGGAGAGGCCCTACAAGTGCACCCACTGCGAGAAGAGCTTCATCCGCGGCTTCCACCTCAAGATCCACCTGCGGACGCACACGGGGGAGAGGCCGTACAAGTGCCCCCAGTGCGACAAGAGCTTCCGAGACAACTCCAGCTTCGCCCGGCACCGGAAAATCCACACAGGGGTGAAACCTCATCAGTGCTCCACCTGCGGGAAGGCTTTCCGGAAAAAGTCCAACATGATAGATCATCAAAGGACACACACGGGGGAGAGGCCGTACAAGTGCCAGCACTGCGACAAGAGCTTCCACCAGAGGTCCAACCACCGGGTCCACGAGAGGACGCACCAAAGAAACAGCTGAGCCTCTGCCATACAGGAGCCTGTGGGCGAGATCAGTCCTCACCAGCTGAGGATGGGACTTTGGGCTTTCTCTGCCTCACATAAGATTGGGTTTATCAATTCTGTCTTTGTAGTGGTAAAGGAGTTCGACATTGGTGACCCTCCAACGGTCGGTGAGGATCTGACCCCCAGAACTGTGACTGATGAGCTGCCGGATGCACATGCTGGGGTCAGTACAGCTCCGTGCGCTGCTCCTAGAGAACTGAATGTCTTCGGAGCTGCTGTACTGAGAATGGCCACTGTTCAGTGTGTGGCGCTGTGCTGTTCGGACTCCTAATGTTAGCAGCCAGATGATTGTGGGGGTGTTAGACCCCTGTGAAGCCGATTGTTTATATTTTTTAAAGACCATGTTTTTTTGCTAAAAATATTCAAATTATTATTTTTTTTTGCAAAAAGGATTTTTCTAATACAAAGTAATGATAGGAGTTTTCCCTTCGATACTGTGGTCACGTCATCGCCATCACGTGCAGTGAGGAAGCACAAGTGCTGCACACTGCCACCATCCTCTACGACTAATCAGAGCGAACCAGTCCCGCTGTGCAAGGTCCTGTTATACCGCCTGTCAAGATAACAGCGGAGCAGACCCTGGTCGACCCAGCTAGGCTTGTAAAAGTTCATCTATCGAGGCTCGAGCTCAACAACATTAAATAAAGTAACCCCTGGGGTCTGTGCGTACTACACTGTGTCCAGTGTGACATTCTGAGATCATAGTAGGATACAGGAAATTCCCTGAGCCACTTTACATGGGAGAGCGCCCTCCCTTTCCCTAGAGCCACTGTACACGGAAGAGCGCCTTCCCTTCCCTTCCCCAAGAGCCGCCGGACACCGGGATGGCGCCCTTCCTTCCCCTAGAGCTGCTGTACACCGGGATGACGCCCTCCCCTCCGCTAGAGCCACTGTGCACAGGAGAGCGCCTTCCCTTCCCCTAGAGCCGCTGGACACTGGGATGACGCCCTCCCTTCCCCTAGAGCCGCCGGACAGCGGGATGGCGCCTTCCCTTCCCCTAGAGCCGCTGGACACCGGGATGACGCCCTTCCTTCCCCAAGAGCCGCCGGACACCGGGATGGCGCCCTTCCTTCCCCTAGAGCTGCTGTACACCAGGATGACGCCCTCCCCTCCGCTAGAGCCACTGTGCACAGGAGAGCACCCTCCCTTCCCCTAGAGCCACCGTACACTGGGATGACGCCCTCCCTTCCCCTAGATCCACCCTACACCGGGATGACGTCCTCTCTTCCCTTAGAGCCACCGTACACCAGGAGAGCACCCTCCCTTCCCCTAGATCCACCCTACACCGGGATGATGTCCTCCCCCTAGATCCACCCTACACCGGGATGACGCCCTCCCTTCCCCTAGATCCACCCTACACCGGGATGACGCCCTCCCTTCCCCTAGATCCACCCTACACCGGGATGACGCCCTCCCTTCCCCTAGATCCACCCTACACCGGGATGACGCCCTCCCTTCCCCTAGATCCACCCTACACCGGGATGACGTCTTCCCCTAGATCCACCCTACACCGGGATGACGTCTTCCCCTAGATCCACCCTACACCGGGATGACGCCCTCCCTTCCCTTAGATCCACCCTACACCGGGATGACGCCCTCCCTTCCCCTAGATCCACCCTACACCGGGATGACGCCCTCCCTTCCCCTAGATCCACCCTACACCGGGATGACGCCCTCCCTTCCCCTAGATCCACCCTACACCGGGATGACGCCCTCCCTTCCCCTAGATCCACCCTACACCGGGATGACGTCTTCCCCTAGATCCACCCTACACCGGGATGACGTCATCCCCTAGATCCACCCTACACCGGGATGACGCCCTCCCTTCCCCTAGATCCACCCTACACCGGGATGACGTCTTCCCCTAGATCCACCCTACACCGGGATGACGTCATCCCCTAGATCCACCCTACACCGGGATGACGCCCTCCCTTCCCCTAGATCCACCCTACACCGGGATGACGCCCTCCCTTCCCTTAGATCCACCCTACACCGGGATGACGCCCTCCCTTCCCCTAGATCCACCCTACACCGGGATGACGCCCTCCCTTCCCCTAGATCCACCCTACACCGGGATGACGCCCTCCCTTCCCCTAGATCCACCCTACACCGGGATGACGTCTTCCCCTAGATCTACCCTACACCGGGATGACGTCTTCCCCTAGATCCACCCTACACCGGGATGACGCCCTCCCTTCCCCTAGATCCACCCTACACCGGGATGACGTCTTCCCCTAGATCTACCCTACACCGGGATGACGTCTTCCCCTAGATCCACCCTACACCGGGATGACGCCCTCCCTTCCCTTAGATCCACCCTACACCGGGATGACGCCCTCCCTTCCCCTAGATCCACCCTACACCGGGATGACGCCCTCCCTTCCCCTAGATCCACCCTACACCGGGATGACGCCCTCCCTTCCCTTAGATCCACCCTACACCGGGATGACGCCCTCCCTTCCCCTAGATCCACCCTACACCGGGATGACGCCCTCCCTTCCCTTAGATCCACCCTACACCGGGATGACGCCCTCCCTTCCCCTAGATCCACCCTACACCGGGATGACGCCCTCCCTTCCCCTAGATCCACCCTACACCGGGATGACGCCCTCCCTTCCCCTAGATCCACCCTACACCGGGATGACGTCTTGCCCCCCCCCCCCTAGAGCCACCGTACACTGTTAAGGAGAAATGTCAGGGGATAAAGTGTTACATGGCGGCTGCGATGTGTCAGCACTGGTTGTACACCGCTCCTGATGGCATAATTAGGGGTGGTTCTGGCGCCGCCTACTGTTGTTCTCTGTGTCAGATGTTTGGGGGTCTGACACCCGGCTCCCACCGTCAGCGGCTCCACTTCCTGCACAGCGGCGTCCTCAAGAAACGGCAGAGCCCAGGAGCGGCCAGAAATGTTCTCCAGCCGTAAATTACACCAGAAAGCTGTGATGACTTTGTTTCCTGAGCTCCAACAACTTGATATCTACCAAGTGCGATAACGCTGCCGAGAAATCTCATAAATCCACCCTGCGCCCTTCTGCGAGGTGGGAACCTGCGGGTATGTGCACACTTTGCAGATTTGCCTGTGGAATTTTCTGTGCAGGTTCTTCTCTCTCTTGCCAAAAAACGCAGGTGCGGATTTGCTGTGTTTTTTCCATGCGGATTTGTCTGCCTTTTTGTAACCTAAATAAAGCTAACATAGTTCAACAAAAAAAAATTGTGATGTAATTTCTTGTCCAACCTCTTCACTTACATACTCCACTGAAGAATAGTGTTTATACACACAGACAGATAGATCTATAGATGGCTAGATGATCGATAGAAGATAGATAAATACCAAGCCCAACGTTTAGTAATAAACATAATAAAACGATACATACAGTTAAATAAAGACACACAAAATCTGCGTTAGGCTGGGGTCACACTTGTGAGACATACGAGTCTCGCACCTCAATACCCGGCATTCGGACCGGAGCGTTCAGCTACGTAGAGATACAGGCAGCCGCACACTCCGGACCCAAGTGCCGGTGGCAGTGCTGGGTATTGATGTGCGAGTTTCTCACAAGTGACTCCGGCCTTAAACGCAATATCTGTTTAATTTTAAAAGATGGAAAAATATGGCGTGGGCTCCCGCGCAATTCTCAAGTCCAGAGTGGGAAAGCCAGCAACTGGGGGACTGATGTTTGTAGCCTGAGAAGGGGGTAATACCCATGGCCCCTCCCCAGGCTATGAATATCAACCTGCAGCTGTATTTTTAGCCTTTACTGGCTATTAACATAGGGGACCCCCCCCCCCCCCCCAAAGGAAAACAAAAAAGTTGTGGGGTCCCCCTATAATTAATAGCCAGGCTACACAGACAGGTGTGGGCTGATACTCAGCCTAGGAAGGGGCCATGGATATTGCCCCCTCCCTGGCTACAAATACCAGCTGCCATTTCTGGCGCTTAGCCCCTCTCTTCCCACTGCCCTGTAGCGGAGGCATATGAGGTAATAAGGGGTTAATGTCACCTTTTGTATTGTAAGGTGACATTAAGTCTGGTTAGTAATGGCGAAGCGTCAATAAGACACCTATCCATTACTAATCCTATAGTAGTGAAAGAGTTTAAAATACTTTGTTTTTGTTTTTTTATCTTTATTTCACCATATTTACAACCACGCCTAAATCCTCGAGGCCAGCGATCGCCTGCAAAAAGTAAACCAACCGTATACCTGTCTGACGCAGTCCAATACAATTGTCCCACCACGGTCTCCCCTATACAGCAAGTGACATCGGGTGATGTCACCGCTCTATAGACCTTCAGAGACACAGTGACAGGAGACAATGGCTCCTGCAGTGTGATCACTAAGGGTTTAGTGAGTTCATTGCTCTCACTTTACGGCACTGCTGCGTGAGAATTTTCCCATGCAGCTGGGCCCCACTATGAACTATACTGTACCCACAGCGGCGGAAGGATACAGTGCGGAAGGATACCTTCCGTCATTGTGTCACCGGAGCCCCTGGAGGGCGGTCGCATCAGCTGATGTCGCTGCTCTCCACGGGAGATTGTCGTGGGACACTATTACATGGATTACTGCGGATCAGGGAGTATAGTGTTGGTTCATTATTTCTAGATTTCTTACAGGGGATCGATGGCTTCGGGGACTAGGTGATTGGTGAGTATGTACTCTATGTTGTATGTCTATATGTGTGTATGTAATATATATATTTTTTTTTTTACACTTGAACACGGTAGCCGGATGATGGGACTATACTATCCCATCATCCGGCTAGCTGTCACTGTAGAAGACATAGCCGGATGGGACTAGTAGTCCTATCGGACGATGCCTGCCTACCCACAGCCCCACGCACACACACACTCAGCCTCCTCCCGATCTGCAGCGTTTCTCGCACCCAACTCCGCAGCAGATCCACAAACAGAATGGACATGGTCCTTTTTTGAATCTGCGGAGTTTTCAGCACCATTAGCACAGCATTTTTTCCCCCCCATTGATTTACATTGTGCTGTAAATCACTTGCGGATCCGCAGGAAATCTGCAACGTGCACACAGCCTGCGGCGCCGTCCGGACGACGATCACTGCGGATCTCGAGGACGGGACGATACGTGACAGGCTGCGGGGAAAGGGTTAATCAGGACGAAATAATCTGAGTACAAATTACTAATAACCGAGAGCGAAAGTGACGGCAGCGAGAGGCGCGGTGTGGCGTACACGGTGTGGCGTACACGGCCTCATGGCGCTGTTCACACCGCAAACCTGACAGAACAAGAGAGAAGACGCAACATCCACAGTGACCGCTCCGCCTGATGAGGGCGCTGCCCGCACACACACGCCCCCTAAAGAGCGAAACAACCACACAGTGCGGCCGCCCGGCTCTATTGGCGCGAAACCGCTGCCGGAGCAGCTATATATACATATATGGGCGGGCTCTACACAAACCACGCCTATCAACAACATCCGGCCATTGAGGGCAATCACGTGATCTATTAACACCTTCTTATCTTCTGTGCGCAGGCGCTGACATACCTGCCATTTCCGGTTCCGAGTTCATGTGAAAGAGAAGAAGAGCCGGAGTCCAAGCAGCCGGGTGAGAACTCAGCGGTGACCCGGGGACGGCCCTTTATAGGGGGGAAATCCCGGGGACGGCCCGTTATAGGGGGAGGAGACCCGGGGGCGGCCCGTTATAGGGGGAGGAGACCCGGGGGCGGCCCGTTATAGGGAGGAAATCCCGGGGACGGCCCGTTATAGGGGGGAAATCCCGGGGACGGCCCGTTATAGGGGGAGGAGACCCGGGGGCGGCCCGTTATAGGGGGAGGGGACCCGGGGGCGGCCCGTTATAGGGGGAGGAGACCCGGGGGCGGCCCGTTATAGGGGGGAAATCCCGGGGACGGCCCGTTATAGGGGGGAAATCCCGGGGACGGCCCGTTATAGGGGGAGGAGACCCGGGGGCGGCCCGGTATAGGGGGAGGGGACCCGGGGGCGGCCCGGTATAGGGGGAGGGGACCCGGGGACGGCCCGTTATAGGGGGGGGTGAGACCCGGTGACGGCCCGTTATAGGGGGGGGGGACCCGGGGGGCGGCCCGGTATAGGGGGGAGGGGACCCGGGGACGGCCCGTTATAGGGGGAGGGGACCCGGGGGCGGCCCGTTATAGGGGAGGAGACCCGGGGGCGGCCCGTTATAGGGGGGAAATCCCGGGGACGGCCCGTTATAGGGGGGAAATCCCGGGGACGGCCCGTTATAGGGGGAGGGGACCCGGGGGCGGCCCGGTATAGGGGGAGGGGACCCGGGGGCGGCCCGGTATAGGGGGAGGGGACCCGGGGACGGCCCGTTATAGGGGGGGGTGAGACCCGGTGACGGCCCGTTATAGGGGGGGGACCCGGGGGGCGGCCCGGTATAGGGGGGAGGGGACCCGGGGACGGCCCGTTATAGGGGGAGGGGACCCGGGGGCGGCCCGTTATAGGGGAGGAGACCCGGGGGCGGCCCGTTATAGGGGGGAAATCCCGGGGACGGCCCGTTATAGGGGGGAAATCCCGGGGACGGCCCGGTATAGGGGGAGGGGACCCGGGGGCGGCCCGGTATAGGGGGAGGGGACCCGGGGGCGGCCCGGTATAGGGGGAGGGGACCCGGGGACGGCCCGTTATAGGGGGGGGTGAGACCCGGTGACGGCCCGTTATAGGGGGGGGGGGACCCGGGGGGCGGCCCGGTATAGGGGGGAGGGGACCCGGGGACGGCCCGTTATAGGGGGAGGGGACCCGGGGGCGGCCCGGTATAGGGGGAGGAGACCCGGGGGCGGCCCGTTATAGGGGGGAAATCCCGGGGACGGCCCGTTATAGGGGGGAAATCCCGGGGACGGCCCGTTATAGGGGGAGGAGACCCGGGGGCGGCCCGGTATAGGGGGAGGAGACCCGGGGGCGGCCCGGTATAGGGGGAGGGGACCCGGGGGCGGCCCGTTATAGGGGGAGGGGACCCGGGGGGCGGCCCGTTATAGGGGGAGGAGACCCGGGGGCGGCCCGGTATAGGGGGAGGAGACCCGGGGGCGGCCCGGTATAGGGGGAGGGGACCCGGGGGCGGCCCGGTATAGGGGGAGGGGACCCGGGGACGGCCCGTTATAGGGGGGGGTGAGACCCGGTGACGGCCCGTTATAGGGGGGGGGGACCCGGGGGGCGGCCCGGTATAGGGGGGAGGGGACCCGGGGACGGCCCGTTATAGGGGGAGGGGACCCGGGGGCGGCCCTTTGGGGGGTATTGAGGACCCCGGGGACGGCTTCTTATAGGAGGTGACATTCTAGTCTGTTCGCAGATGACTCCGGACGATGATGGAGACGTTTCCGGAGAAGACGACATGTGACTCGCTCTCTGCCATGGTAGGAATGGAGGACGAGTGTTCTGTGACTTGTGGTTCCTCGTCTACCAGCGTTTCATCTTCTCTGGTCTCCTCAGGTGACGGTGACGTTTCACGACGTGGCCGCCTGCTTTGAGGAGGAGGATTGGGACGTGATGGAGGAGTGGCAGCGAGAACTGTACAGGAACGCCATGAAGGAGATTCACCGCGTCCTGCAGGATCTGGGTGAGAGGCCGACAGCTCCCTCCAGTGGAGGCTACTGGGCACTGCACCCCCTGACTGCACAGCTCCTGCTGTCACTGTTGTTTTACTCTTGTCACTGCACAATTGTTATCCTCTAGTCACACCCAGAGCTGCGCACACACTGGCTGTTCTCCAGTCACAGAGCTGCAGGTTAGGTTCATTTCTTAGTTGCTCCCAGAACTGAATCCACATGTGTTATCCTGTGGACACTTATTCTTGGTTCTCGCTCCAGAAAGAAGGTGCAGTAGTCGGCTTTGCCATGTGTCGCTGGCAGCTGCATAATGATCCGGGGACGGAGGAGCCAGGGATCCAACAAGGAGTCCGTCACGCCTGTGAACTGTCACATACTGGGTGTCTGGGATACGCCTTCACCATGGTGTAACCAAGAATGCCTTCCCCCTCCTTATACCCATAACTGAGCCTCCTGAGGCTGCAACACAAAATCCCAGTCAACGTAGAAAGAAGACAGGAAAAGCCACAAACCTGATCCTACAACATAGCGGCTGTATTCACCTAATGTGTGTGTATAATATATATATATATATATATACACCCATGTTGTTGAAGTGTTGGCACCTTTGAAATTCTTCCAGTAAATGAAGTATTTCTCCCAGAACGTTATCACAGTTCCCCATGTTTTGTTATACTCAGGTTTATTTCCTTTGTGTGTTTTGGAACAACACATAAAATAGAGGGAAAAAAAAGCAAATTGAACATAATTTCACACAGAACCCAAAAAATGGGCCCGGTAGAAGTCTTGGCACCTTTCTAAAGTTGTGGGTAAAGAATTTTATTTCAAGCATTGAATGCATGTTCACACTCACCTGTGGCAAGTAACAGGTGGCAATATGGAAGTCACACCTAAAATTAAAATTAAAAAAAAGGGAGAATTTGACTCAATCCTTGCATTGCGTGTTTGTGTGCGCCACACTAAGGGCTCATACTCACCTGCGAGAAACTCGGATAAGTCTCGCACCTCAATACCCGGCACTCAGATCAGAGCGTGCGGCCGCATAGGAATACATGCAGCTGCACGCTCCACTCCTGAGTGCCGGGTGCAGTGCCGGGTATTGACGTGCGAGACTTATCCGAGTTTCTCGCAGGTGAGTATGAGCCCTTAGAATGGAGATCGGAACAAGGAGAAGAAGAGAAATGTCTCAGGACTGGAGAGCCAAAACTGGTGTACAATATCAACAATCTCTAGGTTACAAGTCCATCTGCAGAGATCTTGGTGTTTCTTTGTCCACAGGTTTACGACGCATGGCACTGTAGCTAATCTGCATGGATGTGGACGGCAGAGAAGAATTGATGAAAGGTTGCAACGCAGGATAGTCCGGATGGTGGATAAGCATTTCCAATCAAGGTCCAAAGAAATTCAAGCTGTCCTGCAGGCTCAGGAGGCATCAGTGTCAGCGTGATTTATCCATCCACATGTGAATTAAATGTAACCCTTTGGCAGGAAACCCATGAGGACCCAGACAAAATAGCTAGACTGCAGTTTGCCAAAATGTATGTAAGGAAGCCAAAATCCTTCTGGGAAAGTGTCTTCTGGACAGATGAGACCAAGATAGAGCTTTTTGGTGAAGCACATCATTCTACTGTTTCCATAAAATGGTATGGGGCCTACAAAGAAAAGAACACAGTACCTACAGTGAGATATGGTGAAGGTTCATAGATTTTTTTTTTTCTTTTTTTTTTGGGGTGGGGGGTGGTGTTTTGCTGCCTTGACTGTGTGCAAGATATGAAATCTGGAGATTACCGAAGGATTTTGGGTGGCAATGTAGTGTCCAATGTCAGGAAGCTGAGTGTGTGTCATGGGTCTTCCAGCAGGACAGTGACCCCAAACATCCTTCAAGAAGTCCCCAGAAATGGATGGAAACAAAGCGCTGGAGAGTTGTGAAGTGGCAGCAATGAGTTCGGATCTAAATCCCATAGATCCCCTGAGAAATATGAGAGCGGGAGCAGATTGTAAAAAGAGACGTCCAAGATCCCGGCTGAGAGGAAGAAGAAGCTTGTGGATGGTTATAGGAAGCGATGGATTGCAGTTATTTATTCCAAAGGGTGCAACCAAATATGTAGGAGGGCACCAACAGCTCTTTCTGGCCCATTTTTGGGGTTTTGTGTGAAATTATGTTCATTTTTTTTTCTCTCTGTTTTGTGTTGTTCCAAAACACACAAAGGAAATAAACGTGTTTATAACAAAACATGGGGAACTGTGATAATCATCTGTAACAATTTCAATGGTGCCAACACTTTTGGCAATGACTGTAGTAGGGATATATAATATTTTTTTTTTTTTTGGGGGGCGTGTATATATAGCAGGGGGGGGGGTTGTATATAGTAGTGATGTACGCGATGCTTGCACACATTCCCCCCCGTTGATCATTTTGCCCAGTGCCGGAGCAGTCAGTTGTCAGGAGTACGGGACTGTGTTTCGCGCACAGATGAGACGTGTCGGCAGCGGCCGTGTTGTCCGTAGTTTCTTGCTCTGCACGGATTGTGTCCACCATCATATTCCCTGCAGTATACAGGGGCATGTTATCTTTCACACAGAGAACGATCAGTGTTGGAGACGCCTCGGTGATCTGAAACGCGCAGTGTTCGTTCTCCAGACACCTGCTGTGATGCTTTTCATGGACGATTGGTTTTCAGTCCAGTTGCGTCCGTTCCTCAAGTTCTGCCTCTTCCATATAGAAGGGTCATGGCTTTTTTTTCCCTCTTGTCACATGTAAGG
The DNA here is from genome assembly GCF_051348905.1 of Ranitomeya variabilis. Classification (NCBI taxonomy): domain Eukaryota; kingdom Metazoa; phylum Chordata; class Amphibia; order Anura; family Dendrobatidae; genus Ranitomeya; species Ranitomeya variabilis. Next base: position 1,105,636,240 of record NC_135233.1, read on the forward strand.
TTGAATTGACCATTTCGTAACTGCAGTTACATCTAGAGCTGCATTTACTCCAGTCACACTTCTAACTATGGTCCCAGCTTAGATGACGGGAGAACAAGTCCCATCTACACCACCAAGTAGATCCCACTGGTTACACCCACAGCCACGTTCACTACTTATTCTGCAGTCCCATCAATGGCTCTAGTGACATCCTAATCTGCGTTCGGTCATTATTCACATCCAAGGCTGCATGGAATTCCCACGTGTACTCTACATCCAGAGCTCCGTCCGCAGCCTCACGTTTCTTCCTCCTTCCAGGTTACAGGATCCTGAACCCAAATCTGCTGGTGAAGATCGAGAAGTCCAGCGATCGTGAGCGCGGCAAGCCGGCAACAAGTGAGTGCGAGCCGTATCACCGCACGGTCAGTGTATAGTGCTCGGTGGTGGAGACAATGTGTGGAGATGTGGACATCATGGCTGCCGCCACCGCGGACGTGTGACCTCTTCATGTCTCGTGTCGCACTGACAGGTGCTGTTGTCCTCGTTCCGGACATTCTTCTAAAAATACAACGACATGAGGTGGAGGAAATCATCCCGGAAAAAGAGACGACAAGAGGACAACCTATCCGAGGTCAGGTCTATATGCGGCTCGTGTGACCGTTATCTCATAATCGGGTGCGGTGGGTGATGTGGCCTTGTGGAGCGATCACCGGGGAGGAACTAGCTGTGGGATGGCACAGCGCCTTGTCTGTTGTCATGTGACCCGACGGTATCTTGCAGGAAGTCGAGCACGAAAACGGGAACGTCCGATGAAAGTAAAACGGGAGAATGACGTGTATCACTCCGAGACAGACTCCAGGGATCAAGGTGAGCACTGTCCCCTAGCTCCAGGCCTTTGGTGTCTGAATGGTCTTCTGCCCCTATTATTCCTCTCCCTACATCACGGCGGTCACCTGACCCATTTCCTCCCTGCGTCGTGGTGGTCTACTGAATGCACCAAACCAGTCAATTCCCTGCATCATGACTGTTACATAGGTTTAGAAAAGACCCCGGTCCATCAAGTTCAACCTTTCGCCACCAATTTATACACCTTGTCTCCAAATTATTCCTAACCCACAATGTTCTGTGTACTGAGGAAATCCTCCAGCACTCGTATAAAGGCTGTTATAGTGTCGGCCATTGCTACCTCTTGTTGTGGTCGGCCTTCACAGTCTGACTGCAGGGTCTTTGGAAGGAAGAAGTCCTGTGCCGTCCTTTGTGCTGACCACACATTTATTTATACATTAAAAAAAGACGTCTCAAAGGAGATCTCATTTCTAAACTAAACAAGCCCCACTTTTCCAACATGCCATCATAGGAGAGGCCTCTATCCCGCTTACTAATCTAGTTGCCACCTTTGAACTGACCCTATCTTCTGATTGTCCTTTTTAAAATGTGGAGCCCAAAACTGGATCCCATATTCTAGATGTGGCCTCAGAGGTGATTTATAAGGGGGTAGCAATATATTGGGATCTGCAGGACTTTATCTTTTATACACCCTGAAATATTGTTTGCTTTTGCAGCTGCTGCTTGACATTGAGTGCTGCTGCTCAGCTTTGTAACTAGAATCCCCCGTCCTTCTCCCGTTCTGTGGTCCCGAGTATTCTCCCGTCTAATTTATATGAAGCTATAGGATTACTCTGTCCTTGGTGCATTACTCTAGATTTATCTACATTAATCTAATTTGCCAGGGTTCTCCCATTCAGACATCTTATCCGGATCATATTGTAATGTCAGGGTTAGATTTTTGTTTCCTACATAGTTTGGTGTCATCAGCAAAGAATAAAATTAAGAATCAGACGGAGGCTTTACTCTCAATCCCATCCACAAGGTCATTAATAAAGAGATTAAAAATAATCAGCCCCAGTACCAATACCTGCGATCCCCACTGCTCACAGTACGGATCCTTGCCGTCCCCACTACTTTCGGTACAGATCCTCGCTGTCCCCACTGCCCTCGATACAGATCCGTCACGGGTTTATTGCGGCAGAGATGCCAGACGACAGCGTCGGGTTTCTCCTTCTGCCCTGATTAGAAGCACTTCACCTTCATATTAAACTGTGCAAGTTTTTTTTGGCAGTGCAGGGGTTAACCTGCTCTGTTGAGAGCTCCTGGAAGCTTTCCTGCATTAAGGTTCCCAGCTGTGCACTTTTAGCCACTCCCATCTTCTATATAATCTGGGCCCTGGCTAGCACTCATTGTCAGAGTAGCTTATGATGCATGGTTTAGGAGATGGTGGTTTGAGGTTGTTGTTTTGAGAAAGCGTATAGAATGTAAGCCCGCAAGGGCAGGGTCCTCTCCCCTCTGTATCAGTCTGTCATTGTTAGTTTTGTTTAATGTAAGTGATATTTGTATTTTGATGAAACCCCTTCTCATGTACAGCACCATGGAATTAATGGTGCTTGTTGTGAATTTGGATTCTGGGCTCCCCCGGTGGCCGCTTGTGGAATTGGACTTGTCATCCTCTTTCCTGTTTCACCTGATTCCATCAGTAGTGGGTGTCGCTATTTAAGCTCATTTCTCTGGTGGTTTCTTGCCGGTCAACAATGTTATCTGATGCCTCTCAGTGCTTGTTCCTGCTTCTAGACAACTACTGATAAGTTGGACTTTTGTCCATGTTTCATTTTGCCTATTTGTTCCAGTTCACAGCTGAAGTTTTGTTACTGTGTCTGGAAAGCTCTCGTTGATCAGGGATTGCTACTCTGGCGTTATGAGTTAATGCCAGAGTTTAAGGTAATCTCTGGATGGTGTTTTGTTAGTATTTTTCTGCTGACCATGAAAGTATACTGTCTGTCTTCTGCTATCTAGTAAGCGGACCTCAAATTTGCTAAGACTATTTTCCTGCTGCGTTTGTTGTTTCATCTGAACTCACCGTCATTATATGTGGGGGGCTACTGTCTTCTTTGGAATATTTCTCTAGAGGTGAGCCAGGTCTTATATTTCCCTCTGCTAGCTATTTAGGTCTTAGGCCAGAGCTGGGCATCTAGCGATTAATAGGAAATGCTACCTGGCTATTTCTAGTTGCGCGGCAGGCTTAGTTCATGGTCAGTATAGTTCCATCTTCCGAGAGCTTGTCCCTCTATAGGCTTGCTATGATCTCTGCCTGCAGAGATCATGATAGGTGCTATATAAATAAATAATGATGATGATAATTTAGAGAACGTACCATTTATGATGACTTTGTTTCCTGCCATTTAGCCAGTTCCTTACCCATCTGCATATAGTTTCCCACAGTTCTTGCTTTTGTAGCTTCAGTATAAGGCTGTTAAAGTGGTACAGGATCAGATGCCTTTATAAAGTCCAGATAAATCACATCACAGCGGCATTACCAGCATCCAGATCTGCATTCACCTCCTCGTAGAAACACAGCATGTTGTCACTTGACGTATCCTTCATGAATCCATGCTGGTTGTCGGTTATTATATTATTCTCTGTATATATCTCTGCATGTCATTTCTTATGATGCCCTCATATGTCACACTACAGATGTCAGACTTACCGGACTGTAGTTACCTGGCTCCACCTTCTTACCTTTCTTTAAATATCGGAACCACATCCAACAAACCTGTAGCACCAGCCCTGTTACAAGAGAGTCTAAGAATATGAGATACAGCGGTCTGTCAGTTCCCAAGCTCGGCTCCCTCAGTATCCATGGATGAATGCCATCTGGGCCAGGGGATTTGTCACTCTTTCATTTGCTCAGTCGTGGGCGTACTTTTTCTTCTGTTTAAACTAGTTCTATCTGGTCAGGTCTTTGGTGAACACGGACGAAATGCATCTGTTTAACATCTCAGCCTTTTCTTTGTCCTCTATAATTATGCTGTTGTTATAGTCTTTTAACCCCTTCACCCTGAAGTCTGTTTTCACCTTCCTGACTAGGCCAATTTTCACAATTCTGACCTCTGTCACTTTGAGGTCATAACACTGGAACGCTTTCATGGATCCCTGTGGTTCTGATAATGTTTTCTCGTAATATATTGTACTTCATAATAGTGGTAACATTTTTTATATGACTGCGTTTATTTGTGAATTAAACGGAAATTTGGCACAAATTTCCCAATTTTCAAATTTTTAATCTTTATGCCCTTAAATCAGAGAGTAATATCGCACAAAATAGGTAATATGTAACATTTCCCCCATGTCTACCTCACATCAGCAAAATTTTGGAAAAATATATATTTTTTTTGTTAAGACATTATAAGGATTAAAAATTGACAACCATTTTTTTTTTTTTTTTTTTTTTTTTTTTTTATTTATTTATTTTTTTTAGGGCCTGCCTCACAGTTGAAGTGACTTTGAGGGGGTCTATATAACAGAAAATTCCCAAAGGTGACACCATTCTAAACACTGCACCCCTCAAGGTGCTCAAAACCACATTCATGAAGTTTATTAACCCTTTAGGTGCTTCACAGGATTTTTTGGAATGTGAAAGGAAAAAGAAAATTACTTTCAGAAAAATTTTCCTTTAGACTGTTTTTTTTTTTTTTTTTTTCTTTTTCTTTTTTTTCCAAACTTTCGCAAGGGTAACAGGAGAAAATAGACCATACAATGTGTTGTGCAATTTCTCCTTAGCATGCCGATGCTCCATATGTCGGGGAAATCTACTCTTTAGGCGCACAGAAGGGAAGGAACGCCAGTTCACTTTTTGAATGTAAAATTTGCTGGAATAATTTGCAGACGCCATGTCATGTTTGGAGAGCCCCTGATGTGCCTAAACAGTGGAAACCCCCCCCACAAGTGACCCCATTTTGGAAACCAGACCCCTTCGGGAACTTATCTAGATGTGTATTGAGCACTTTGAACCCCCTGGTACTTCACAGAAGTTTATAACGTTAAGCTGTGAAAATAAAAAAAAAATCTAATTTTTCCGGCAAAAATCTTCTTTTGCTCCAAATTTTGCATTTTCACAAGGGTAACAGGGAAAAAATGGACACTAAAATTTGTTGTGCAATTTCTCCTGAGTTTACCGATACCCCATATGTCATTGAAAACTACTTTTGAGGCACAGTGCAAAGCTCAGAAGGGAAGAAGCCCCATATTACAGTGCAGATTGTGCTTCACTTGTTTGTGTGCCATGTTACCACCTCAGCCGCTCTACGAATGTAACACATCAGAACCCCCCATAAGTGACCCCATTTTACAAACTAAACCTCTCAATGAATTAATCTAGGGGTGCAGTGATCATATTGACACCACAGGTGTGTCACCGACTTTTATACCATTGAGCAGTGAAGATAAAATAATTTACATTTTTATCACCAAGATTGTGTTAGCCCCAAGTTTTACATTTTCACACTGCGCAATGGGTAAAAATGGCACCACAACTTGTCCCACAGTTTCTACTGAACATGGCAATACCCCATATGTTGCTGTGCAATACTGCTTAGCCATGTGGAGAGACTCAGGAGGGACGGAGCTTTGTCTCCTGGAACTCAGATTTTCCTGGAATAGTTTGTGGATTCTATGTAAAGAGCCTCTAAGTGATAGAAATGCAGAATCCCCCCTCAAATTACCCCATTTTGGAAATTATACCCCTTTGGGAATTTATCAACAGATGTAGTGACGATTTTGAATCCATAAGTGTTTTTCAGAAACAAGCAGCAGTGGATGTTGCTAAATGAAAATTGCAAACTGGCGTAGTGACCAGTACACTGTAGTGACCAGTACGTTGCAGTGACCAGTACATTATGCCCAGCTCGTGCTTCTGGAGACACGCACCTGTAAACTAGGTGGGCTCTCATCACTGCAGAAATGCCAACATGTGGGCGCTAAATGTTGTTTAGGCACACTGGGGCTCAGAAGGGAGGGGGGCATTTGGATTCGGGAGTGGATAATTTGCTGAATATCTTTTGGCAGGTGAGGAGCCATTTTGCTTTCCCAGAGCCTTAGTGCTACCAGTAATGTGGAAGCCCCCTATATTTCCATTAACAGATGACAGACCTCGGTGGGGACTTGCTCTTTTTGTGGATTGAGTTGAAGCTTTTATTGGGACATTTTACATAACGTTTAGGATCATTTATCCGGCACTCTACGCTGTGCACTTACATCAGGGTTTCCATCTAAATCTCCGAGTGATGTGACATATGAAACCCCCAATGGATCCATTCACTATAATGAGGCAGCAGACTTACTCTGGATTCTGTCTGGCCTCTCTTCCATGGTATTCTTTGTTTCAGAAGAGCACAAAACTCTTGCCTATGGCACTTTTATACAATCCTGAAAAGACGCACTGCCGGATCACAGGTTCTATGGCGTCCACACTGCCTCCATCTGCCTCATTATATGGAATCTTCTGCCGGGTGTTCCATCTGAATCATGTATTTCAGAGAATTACACTGAAACACCGGTGTAAGTGCTCAGCGTAGCGTGCAGGATAAATGTGTGCCGTGCCTTACTGCAATCTTTGGGAGGTATAATGAAAAAAACAGCATGTGAAAATTTTTTTTTTTTTTTTACTCTGTTCCTCCTGCGGTATAAGTGATTAGACGACTTTATTTTTTTGGGTCGGTGCGATTACAGCGATATCAGATTTATATCAGATTTTTATGTTTGTCAGCTGTCACAGACTAAAAGACGCTTTTTATTGTCATCACCACATTTTGAGAGCTATAATTTTTTCCATATTTTGGCCGATAGTCATGTGAGGGCTTTTTTGCGGGACGAGCTGATGTTTTTATTGGTACCATTTTCAGGCATTTTTTTAATTTATTTATTTTTTGATCGCTTACTATTCCGATTTTGGGAGACAGAATGAACAAAAACCAGCAATTCAGGAATTGCTTTTTGTTTTTCTCCGTTCTGCGTGTGGTAAAATTGGTAAGGCAGCTTTATTCTTCGGGTCAGTACGATTACAGGAATACCCAATTTATGTAGTTTTTCTTATGTTTTGGAGCTTTTACACCATAAAATCTATTTTATAGAAAAAATATTTTTGCTTTATTCTGATCTATACTTTTTTTTTTTTTTTTCCTGATGATGGAGCTGTATGGCAGCTTGTTTTTGCGGGACAAGATGACGTTTTCAGTGGTACAATGTTTATATCCATCTTTTTGATTGGGTTTTATTGCACTTTTTGTTTGGCCATATGATAAAGCATTTTTTTTTTTTAACGGTGTTCACTGAAGGGGTTAACGAGAGGGACCGTTTTATAGAGCGGATCGTTACGGATGCAGCAATACCAAATATGACAAGATATCGGGTCTCTTCAGACCTACAGACAACCACCCATTCCTGCTAAAGCATGTGGGGACAAATGACACCGCAAGAAACGACCTGGAAACCATCTGCAGTGACTTTGAAAACTTAGGTAAGAAAGTGAAAGAACTGGGAGTGCAGGTGATCTTCTCTTCCATCCTCCCAGTGGATGGCCATGGAGCAAGGAGGTGGAATAAGATTCTGCAGGTGAACAACTGGCTACGATGATGGTGCCATCAGCGAGGATTTGGATTTCTGGATCACGGCGTGAATTACCTATACGATGGACTGCTTGCTAGAGATGGGGTGCACCTTACGAAGACTGGAAAACATGTATTAGGAAATCGCCTTGCTACACTCATCAGGAGAGCTTTAAACTAGAACAATGTGAGAAGGGAAACAAAAGGCCAGAAAAAGCCACACACCTGACAAATACAGGTCCTTCTCAAAAAATTAGCATATAGTGTTAAATTTCATTATTTACCATAATGTAATGATTACAATTAAACTTTCATATATTATAGATTCATTATCCACCAACTGAAATTTGTCAGGTCTTTTATTGTTTTAATACTGATGATTTTGGCCTACAACTCCTGATAACCCAAATAACCTGTCTCAATAAATTAGCATATTTCAACCGTCCAATCAAATAAAAGTGTTTTTTAATAACAAACAAAAAACCCATCAAATAATAATGTTGTTATGCACTCAATTCTTGGTCGGGAATCCTTTGGCAGAAATGACTGCTTCAATGCGGCGTGGCATGGAGGCAATCAGCCTGTGACACTGCTGAGATGTTATGGAGGCCCAGGATGCTTCAATAGCGGCCTTAAGCTCATCCAGAGTGTTGGGTCTTGCGTCTCTCAACTTTCTCTTCACAATATCCCACAGATTCTCTATGGGGTTCAGGTTAGGAGAGTTGGCAGGCCAATTGAGCACAGTAATACCATGGTCAGTAAACCATTTACCAGTGGTTTTGGCACTGTGAGCAGGTGCCAGGTCGTGCTGAAAAATGAAATCTTCATCTCCATAAAGCATTTCAGCCGATGGAAGCATGAAGTGCTCCAAAATCTCCTGATAGCTAGCTGCATTGACCCTGCCCTTGATGAAACACAGTGGACCAACACCAGCAGCTGACATGGCACCCCACACCATCACTGACTGTGGGTACTTGACACTGGACTTCAGGCATTTTGGCATTTCCTTCTCCCCAGTCTTCCTCCAGACTCTGGCACCTTGATTTCCGAATGACATGCAAAATTTGCTTTCATCAGAAAAAAGTACTTGGGACCACTTAGCAACAGTCCAGTGCTGCTTCTCTGTAGCCCAGGTCAGGCGCTTCTGCCGCTGTTTACCTGGGGAATGCGGCACCTGTAGCCCATTTCCTGCACACGCCTGTGCACGGTGGCTCTGGATGTTTCCACACCAGACTCAGTCCACTGCTTCCTCAGGTTCCCCAAGGTCTGGAATCGGTCCTTCTCCACAATCTTCCTCAGGGTCCGGTCACCTCTTCTCGTTGTACAGCGTTTTCTGCCATATTGTTTCCTTCCAACAGACTTACCATTGAGGTGCCTTGATACAGCACTCTGGGAACAGCCTATTTGTTGAGAAATTTCTTTCTGGGTCTTACCCTCTTGCTTGAGGGTGTCAATGATGGCCTTCTTGACATCTGTCAGGTCGCTAGTCTTACCCATGATGGGGGTTTTGAGTAATGAACCAGGCAGGGAGTTTTTAAAAGCCTCAGGTATCTTTTGCATGTGTTTAGAGTTAATTAGTTGATTCAGAAGATTAGGGTAATAGGTCGTTTAGAGAACCTTTTCTTGATATGCTAATTTATTGAGACAGGTTTTTTGGGTTATCAGGAGTTGTAGGCCAAAATCATCAGTATTAAAACAATAAAAGACCTGACAAATTTCAGTTGGTGGATAATGAATCTATAATATATGAAAGTTTAATTGTAATCATTACATTATGGTAAATAATGAAATTTAACACTATATGCTAATTTTTTGAGAAGGACCTGTACTATTGAGAACTCTGCTATTAGAGGTGTAAGGGAAGAACAAAGACAAAAAAAATCTAAATGATAAAAATATTGGAGGAAGAGAAACCAGTCGCAAACTAAAATGTTTCTATACAAGTGCACAAAGCATGGGCAACAAACAAGGAAAATTGGAACTACTAACACAGGAGAAGAAATATGACGTAATTGTAATCACTGAAACTTGGTGGGACGATACACATGATTGGAATACAAGGCTAGAAGGATACAACTTATTTGCAAGAAACAGACTTGATAAACGAGGAGGAGGTCTCGCATTGTATGTTAGAACAGCGTATATCTTCATAGAGATCCAAGCTTCAGAGACTGGGAGTTCTGTGGAAACTGTTTTGGGTAAGAATACAAGGCGAGAACAACGGAAAGGACACCATTGTAGGCATTTACTACAGGCCACCTGTGCAAGCTGAAGATATGGATGAACTCTTTATGCATCAAATGGCTATGTTCTCCCAAAAACATGACATAGTGGTTATGGGAGATTTCAACTATCCAGACATTTGTTGGGAACCTCTCTCAGGCAAAACTAATAGGTCAAGTAAATTCTTAATCTCTCTTGCTGACAACTTTATCTTCCAAAAGGTAGGGGAGAAAACAAGGGGATCTGCTACCTTGGATCTAATCCTTATAAACCGGGAGGAAATGGTTGAGGAGGTAAGAGTGGCTGGGACCGTAGGAGGTAGCGACCATGCTATTTTAGACTTTTGGATAAGTAGAGGAGGAAGACCTGTGAAGACGTCAAGGTTAGATTTCAGAAAGGCAGATTTTAAGGGACTCGGAAAGAGAATCGGAGGGATCTGATGGCTGGATATCCTTAAGGACAAAAATGTCCAGGAAGGATGGGAAATCTTGAAAAATGAGATTCTCAAAGCACAATCGTTAACAATTCCGAAAAGCAGGAAGAATAGGAAGCATTTAAGGAAACCAGGATGGATGAACACACAACTTAAACACGTGCTCAAAAGGAAGAAAGAAATGTTTATCAAATGGAAAGAGGGAGGCATATCTAAAGAAGAATATAATGCTGTCTGCAGAACCTGCAGGACACGAATCAGATTATCTAAAGCTGACAATGAATTAAGGCTTGCAAGAGATGTCAAAAGCAATAAAAAAGGATTTGGGGGATACGTCAAAAGAAAAGTCAAAGATGCTACAGGATTTTTACAGGATGAAAATGATGTAATGGTAAGAAAGGATATTGAGAAGGCCGAACTTTTAAATTCCTATTTTGCATCTGTTTTCTTTAAGAAAGGAAATGGAACATTAAGTGATCTTCACTGTCCTATTAAAGGAATAGAAAAATCCAGGATATCTATAAACGGATAGTGAGGAAATGCTAAGCTAACATAAATGAATTCAAGTCTCCAGGTCCAGATGAAATACACCCCAGAGTACTGAAGGAGATGGCAGAAGAAATTTTTTAACCACTCTCCATAATCATTGAGAATTCTTGGAGAACAAAAGTCCCAGAAGACTGGAGAAGAGCAAATGTTTTTCCGATCTTCAAAAAGGGGAAGAAGGTGGACCCAGGGAACTATAGGCCAGTGAGTCTGACTTCCATACCAGGAAAGATCTTTGAACAAATTATTAAACAACATGTATGTAAGTACCTGAATAAGAATGAAGTGATTAACGAGTCAGTATGGATTTGTAACTAATGTCATGTCAGACTAACTTAATTTCCTTCTATAACAGAATCACTGACTGGGTGGATCAGGGAAATGCTGTAGATATAGTATATCTTGACTTCAGCAAAGCATTTGATAAAGTAGCTCACACTATCCTTATTGAAAAAATGACTAAGTATGGAATAGACAAGGCAACTGTTATGTGGATTCATAACTGGCTTAGTGGTCGTATTGCTGCCTTCATCCTGGCGGTCTTCTGATCTCTATGGCACAGCTGTCTATTGCTGCCTTCATTCTGGCGGACTCCTGACCCCTACGACACTGTGGTCTATTGCCGCCTGCCTCCTGGCGGTCTCCTGACCCCTGCGGTACAACGGTCTTTTTCCTCCTGCATGCTGGCAGTCTCCTGCTCTCTTGCAGCCCATTCCTTCCCTACATGCTGTTGGTCCCTTTCCCCACATCCTTGCATAGCAGCAGTCGCCTGCTGTCACCCACCAACGATCACACCTTGATGGCAGATTGACAGTTGTTAGATCACATGATCCAGTAAAATCGAGCCTTATATTAATAGTGTGCGTGTGGGACTGTCGTCTAGTTGAGTTCTCTGTGTAGCTCGGGGTTGAGCGCTTTGCTTGTCATTTACATGCACAGTCTTCTGCTTTCTGTTATCAGCCACATCACCACCTCCCGACGATCTTGTGGTTGTTGTGAAGCAGGAGGACATAGAGGATGAGCATCACGTAGACGCGGCAGAGCAGAACCCAGAGACCGAGCGCCTGTCCCCAGATGACACGGAGCGTCCTGATCCTGCCCCGAGTGAGTGACATCAGCTTTGTTGGGGGGGGTGGGAGTGTAACGGGGTCTACTGTGCTGTAGTACCTCTTTCAGTACCACCCCGTGTATCAGGAGGTCCACTCTGCTTTGGCTGGATTCTGAATGAAGGACACTGCTGGAATTCCTGGGGTTACATGGGTGCATATAAAATCTCACTGCTTCTCCACGTATTTCCAGTCTAACAACACTTTATTCACAGGACACAGAATATATAATACAGATACAGAGGGCAGGCCAATAGAACAGCAGCAGGCCAGACATACATTACAATAGCCGCAGGTGGCCGGAGCCTGCCGATATTTACTGTGGGAATTACAAAGGTGGGGGAGGACAGAAGGAGAATATCTTGTCCCATCTGCCCAGGAGCGCAGCCTGTGGGCTGATGCATCTCACATGGAACCTATTATACACTGTGTTCCAAATTATTATGCAAATAATATTTCCTCCTATTTTCTCTAAATTACCTATCTGAATTGCAGTCATTGTTATTTTCCAGTCATCTACTATTCTAGTATAATTGCAATGTTTTGGAACAAACTGCCTATGAAAACAGGATCTTTTTAAAAAAAATAAACACTCAAAATGCATGTTCCAATTTATTATGCACAGCAGAGTTTTCAACCTTTTTTATTTTATTTTGAACAAAAAAATGGCCAATTGTGAAGTTATAAGCATGATCAGCTTATTACAAAATGAAATCAAACAGTTTTCAAGTGAAACCTTTATTCTAGGTGATGTTACATTTGCACATAGGACTCCTTGTTGGAAAGAAGCTTCTGAACTCTCTCGTCCATTGAATTTGTCAGTTTTTGGATGGTTTCTGCTTCAGTTGTTTTGCATGTGGACAGAATCCCCTCCCAGAGCTGTTGCTTAGATGTGAACTGCCTCCCGCCATCATAGACACTCCTTTTGATGATGCTCCAGAGGTTCTCAATGGGGTTGAGGTCAGGGGAAGATGGTGGCCACACCATAAGTTTGTCCTCTTTTATGCCCATAGCAGCCAGAGATGCAGATGTGTTTTTTGCAGCATGAGACGGTGCATTATCATGCATGAAAATGATCTTGCTGCGGAAAGCACGGTTCTTCCTCTTGAACCATGGCAAGAAGTGTTCTTTTAGAAACTCCACATAGATTATGGAGTTCATCTTTACCCCTTCAGGGATCATAAAGGGGCCGACAATCTCTCTCCCCATGATTCCAGCCCAAAACATTACTCCACCTCCTCCTAAGGCTTGGCGCCTTAGCCGTGTTTTCCTGGGGTGTCCATCAACCAGCCATCCTCCACTCCATCCATCTGGACCATCGAGCGTTGCACGGCACTCATCGGTGAACAAAACAGTTTGGAAGTCAGTCTTCATGTATCGTTTGGCCCACTGGAGCCGTTTCTGCTTGTGTGCAGTGGATAGAGGTGGTCGATAGGATGGCTTACGCCCAGCTGCAAACCTCTGAAGGACCCTGCATATTGTTGTTCTGGGGATGTTGGAGGCACCAGCAGCTTCAAAAACTTGTCTGCTGCTATGACAAGGCATTTTTGCAGCTGCTCTTTTAACCTTACGCAATTGCCTGTTGGAAAGAGTCCTCAATGTTTCCTTATCAGCACGCACACGTGTGTGCTGGGAATCAGCTACATACTTCTTGATTGTGCGATGATCACGATGAAGTGTCTTGGCAATGTTGATTGTAGTCATACCTTGACCTAAATACTCCACAATTTGTTGCTTCTCAGCAGCCGACACATCCTTTTTCTTTCCCATTTTGGCAAAAAATGTAGGCTGCTTAATAATGTGGAACAGCCTTCTTAAGTAGTCTTGCCTTTATTTGGACACACCGGCCAAACTAATGTGCACAGGTCTCTGCAATTCAGTGATATAAAGAGCCCTGACACACATCACCATCAATGAGTTTAAGTGACAAACAAAAAAATTCTAACCTTATCACTCCTAAACTCTTTGTGCAGAATAATTTGGAACACAGTGTACATATATATAACGGCCCAACGTATTCTGGGTGCTAGGGGATTATATAAAGGGAGTATATAAAGATTACTTGACTAGGGGCAGCTGACATCACATGACACGCTTCTCCCAACCAGCAGGGACAAAAGAGAAATGTCAGTCTGCATAAAGAAAACAGAGGAAATTTTGATTGCAGTTCTGGATGTAACTAGAGTATGACTGGAAAAGCTGCTTGGTGTGTAATTAGGAGTGAAGCTCTGGATGTGCCTGCAGCAGAATATTGATGCCACATTTCTGTATATACATTAGAGCTGCACAGGCTTTTAGTGTGAAGCAGTCAGAGGCTTTACCCTTAGTAATACCCCTTTGCCTTTTTCTCTCCAGGGTTGACCCGCGACAGGTTGGCTGAGGATCAGGCGCCCAGAGACCCCAGAAAGCTGCTCTGCGCCACCCCTTCGATCAGCCCCAATGGTGACAACTCCTTTCTGTTCTCCGCCACGAGTCTGGACCGGCCCCAGGAATACTCTCTAGAGAAAGCCCTGGAGTTTGAGAAGTATCTGAGCAGCCTGACGCACCCTGCCCTCCTGATGAGGGAGCGGCCGGCACGCAGTGAGTTTGACCGTGGCTTCTACGAGAATTACAGCATCCACAGCAAGCAGCGGCTGATGCTGATGGGGGAAAAGCGTTACCGCTGCACTGAGTGTGGCAAGGGATTCACCAGGAACTCCCACTTAAAAGCGCACCGCCGGATCCACACCGGGGAGCGCCCCTTTAAGTGCTCAGAGTGCAGCAAAACCTTCAGCGAGAACTCCCACCTGACTGTTCACCTTCGCGTTCACTCTGGCGAGAAGCGTTACAAGTGCGGCATGTGTGACAAGAGCTTCAGTGAGAACTCCAACCTCATCGTCCACCAGAGAATCCACACTGGTGAGAAACCATACAAGTGCCCTGAGTGCGACCTGTGCTTCAGCCAGCACTCCAGCCTGGTGCGGCACCGGCGCAAGCACTCAGGGGCACGACCGTACCAGTGTGCGCACTGTGAAAAGACATTCAGCCAGAAAGGTCACCTCAGCAACCACATCCGCACACACACGGGCGAGCGCCCCTACAAGTGCTCGGAGTGCGGGAAGTCCTTCAGCGAACATTCCCACCTAACGGGACACCAGAAAATTCACACGGGGGAGAAACCGTACACCTGCGACGTATGCCACAAGGGCTTCAGCAAGATCTCCAACCTGAAGGCCCATCAGCAGATCCACACTGGCTTCCGACCCTATATCTGCTCCCAGTGCGGAAAAAGCTTTACCCAGCACTCCACCCTGGTCCGACACCAGCGGGTCCACGCCGGAAAGCTGGACTCATTCTGGAGGAAACTGTATGAGGTGGAAGTCTCACAGGACATCTCCTGGAAGGAGGAACTCAGCCCTGGGGAGCGAGAAACTGAGGAAGAACTCTCCTGTCCCACCAGCCAGCAATGCTGACTTCCCAGAGCTCATGGCCCAGGGATGTGGCTACTGTTGCCTTACTTTCCCAGACCCCTGAAAGCCACGTATGCAGTGATCTGGAGATAAGGAAATACATGGCTGCTGCTAATAGAAGTTCCTTAACGGTCATCTTTATCTTCCCCAGGATCCTGTTTGCGATGGAGGGACGTTCTGCAGTATTTCTAGTGAAATGTGTAACTGAGAAAGCTGGGTGACAACCAGTATGTATGCCCATCCTGCTCACGCCGCTGTTGTGGTGCCACTTTCTCGGATCCCTGAGTGGACAGTATATTGAAACATATCAAATCCAATATGTTCAGGAACGTGGGGTTATGATTCTCGGCCTCATTGCTAGTCACCCAGCTTTCTCAGGTTCAGCTGCCACTCCAAGCTTTGTAATTCCAGGATGGGATCTGTAAATGTGAATGTTGCCTTTTCCTATTTATTTCAGGTTTGTTTTTCCATTGTTATAATTTATTATTACCTCCACACGTCTGTTGTGGCGACTCAGCCGACACTTGGAGTATTGGAAGAAAAGTGTTAACTGTGGCTAGGATCCACATAGAGCCGGCCGTCCACTCGACTGTCCACTCTTCAAGTACTCATGTCTAGATTTTCTGAAATTATTTTGATTTGTGTGAGGGAGGGGAGCACAATGTGGAGGTGTCATCCTGTCTGTGCCATGAATGTACTGTGAACACTACAGAGGCCTTGTACAAGCAGCAGATATAAGGCTATGTTCACACGGTGCGGTTTTTGCTGCGGATCCGCAGCGGATTTGCACTGCGGATCCGCAGCAGTTTTCCATGTAGGTTACAGTACAATGTAACCCAATGGAAAACAGGACCCGCTGTGCCGACGATCCTTTTTTCCACAGGCAAATCCGCTGCGGTTTTGCCTGCAGAAAAAAGAAGTACCATGTCAATTCTTTCTGCGGATTCCGCTGCGGGTTTCCAGCAGCCCCAATAGGAAACTGCATTTGGAAACCCGCAGTGGAATCCGCAGAAGAAAAAGGATCAAAAACCGCAGCTAAAATCAGCGCTGAATTTAGCTGCGGTTTTTCAAAACAGGACCTGAAAAAAAAAAAGGATGAAAAAAAGGAACGTGTGAACGTAGCCTAAAGCCTCCGCGATCAGTGACCGTTCTGCTTTCATGACGATATCCATAATGTCTTGCTGTTACCTCTGAATGCTGCACATAAAAGCAAAGCTGTCCTCTTGTGCGCCTCTTTTATGGACACTGCGGTACTCGCCTGGTCAAGGAGGTTAGGAGTCCTCTCCACCAGTGGCTCTGCCTGTCCCGCCGTCTCTTCTGTGCCCGTCCTGCCGTCTCTTCTGTGCCCGTCCTGCCTCCTTTTCCTTAGCCCATCCTGCCTTCTCCTTAGCCCGTCCCGCCGACTCTTCTCTGCCCATCCTGCCTCTTCCTTAGCCCGTCTTGCCGTCTCTTCTCTGCCCGTCCTGCCTCCTTTTCCTTTGCCCGTCCTGCCTTCTCCTTAGCCCGTGCTGCCTCCTTAGCCCGTCCCGCCGTCTCTTCTGTGCCCGTCTGCCTCCTTTTCCTTAGCCCATCCTGCCTTCTCCTTTAGCTTGTCCCGCTGTCTCTTCTCTGCCCATCCTGCCTCCTCCTTAGCCTGTCCCGCCGTCTCTTCTGTGCCCATCCTGCCTCCTTAGCCCGTCCTGCCATCTCCTTAGCCTGTCCTGCCTACTTCTCTGTAGTCCGTCCCGCCGTCTCTTCTGTGCCTGTCCTGCCTTCTCCTTAGCCTGTGCCGCCGTCTCTTCTGTGCCCGTTCTGCCCTCTTCTCCTTAGCCCGTCCCGTCTCTTCTGTGCCCAACCTGCCTTCTCCTTAGGCCGGCGTCACACTGGCGAGTTTTACGGACGTAAGAGCGCAGAAACTACGTCCGTAAAACTCGCATAACATACGGCACAATTATTCTCAATGGGGCTGCTCCTATTAGCCGTATATTACGGTTCAGTATTATACGGCTTTCTACGGCCGTACAAAATCGCAGCATGCTGCGTTTGTCAGCGTACTGCGCAAAAAAATCGCCAATGAAAGTCTATGGGGGCGTGAAAAATACGGATTCCACACTGACCAGCAGTGTGACTTGCGAGAAATACGCAGCGGTGTTAGTGAAAAGTCGGTAATTCAATTGCCGGCTTTTAATTTCTCCTGCACAAACCCGACAGGATATGAGACATGGTTTACATACAGTAAACCATCTCATATCCCCTTTTTTTTTGCATATTCCACATTACTAATGTTAGTAGTGTGTATGTGCAAAATTTCAGCGCTGTAGCTGCTGAAATAAAGGGTTAAATGGCGGAAAAAATTGGCGTGGGCTCCCGCGCAATTTTCTCCGCCAGAATGGTAAAGCCAGTGACTGAGGGCAGATATTAATAGCCAGGAGAGGGTCCATGGTTATTGGCCCCCCCCCGTGGCTAAAAACATCTGCCCCCAGCCACCCCAGAAAAGGCACATCTGGAAGATGCGCCAATTCTGGCACTTGGCCACTCTCTTCCCACTCCCTGTAGCGGTGGGATATGGGGTAATGAAGGGTTAATGCCACCTTGCTATTGGAAGGTGACATTAAGCCAGATTAATAATGGAGAGGCGTCAATTATGACACCTATCCATTATTAATCCAATTGTAGGAAAGGGTTAAAAAACACACACACACATTATTTAAAAGTATTTTAATGAAAAAAACACAGCGGTTGTTGTAATAATTTATTGTACTCTCAGTCCATCAGGAACACCCTCGCTTGGAAAAATAATAAACGCACAAGATACATACCTTCTGCTGTCAGATCAGGTCCCACGAAGTAATCCATCTGAAGGGGTTAACTAATATTACAGGCAGAGCTGCGATAATCCACTCGCTCTGCCTGTAATCCCCGGGTGCTGAAAGGAAAGCAGTGATCTATACTTACATTCAGTTGCGGTGATGCGCCCTCTGGTGGATGTTCTCATATAACCTGTAGCGTGGGAAAAAGTTCCCAGGCTGCAGTTCATGAGAACATCCAGCAGGGGCGCATCACCGCAACTGAATGTAAGTATAGATCACTGCTTTCCTTTCAGCACCCGGGGATTACAGGTACGAGCGAGCGGTTTATCGCAGCTCTGCCTGTAATATTAGTTAACCCCTTCAGATGGATTACTTCGTGGGACCTGATCTGACAGCAGAAGGTATGTATCTTGTGCGTTTATTATTTTTCCAAGCGAGGGTGTTCCTGATGGACTGAGAGTACAATAAATTATTACAACAACCGCTGTGTTTTTTTCATTAAAATACTTTTAAATCATGTGTGTGTGTGTGTGTGTGTGTTTTTTAACCCTTTCCTACAATTGGATTAATAATGGATAGGTGTCATAATTGACGCCTCTCCTTTATTAATCTGGCTTAATGTCACCTTACAATAGCAAGGTGACATTAACCCTTCATTACCCCATAGCCCACCGCTACAGGGAGTGGGAAGAGTGGCCAAGTGCCAGAATAGGCGCATCTTCCAGATATGCCTTTTCTGGGGTGGCTGGGGGCAGATGTTTTTAGCCACGGGGGGGCCAATAACCAAGGACCCTCTCCTGGCTATTAATATCTGCCCTCAGTCACTGGCTTTACCATTCTGGCGGAGAAAATTGCGCGGGAGCCCACGCCAATTTTTTCCGCCATTTAACCCTTTATTTCAGCAGCTACAGCGCTGAAATTTTGCACATACACACTACTAACA
Organism: Ranitomeya variabilis; assembly: GCF_051348905.1. Taxonomy (NCBI): domain Eukaryota; kingdom Metazoa; phylum Chordata; class Amphibia; order Anura; family Dendrobatidae; genus Ranitomeya; species Ranitomeya variabilis. The sequence continues at coordinate 1,105,655,141 of NC_135233.1, forward strand.
TTAGTAGTGTGGAATATGCAAAAAAAATGGGGATATGAGATGGTTTACTGTATGTAAACCATGTCTCATATCCTGTCGGGTTTGTGCAGGAGAAATGAGAAGCCGGCAATTGAATTACCGGCTTTTAACACATATCGCGCTGAATGAAATCTAAATACAGAATATATATATATATATGTGTCTCAATGACATATATATATATATATATATATATATATATATATATATATGTATATATATATATGTATATATATATATATATATATATATATATATATATATATATATATATATATATATATATATATATACTGTATATATGTTTTCCCGAACATTTGAGCACATAAATCCATTAGATGTCGGTTTTGCAAGCCTGCGCGAAAATCTCGCAGTACGGATGCCATACGGATTACATACGGAGGATGCCATGCGCAAAATACGCTGACACACCCTGACTACGGATCACTATTTTGGGAACATTTCACCGTATTTCGGCCGTATTACGGCCGTAAAATACGGACCGTATTGTCTTACGCCGAGTGTGACGCCGGCCTTAGCCTGTCCTTTCTCCTTAGTCCGTCCCATCGTCTCTTCTGTGCCTGTCCTGCCTCCTTTTCATTAGCCCGTCTTGCATTCTTCTCCTTAGCCCGTCCTGCCTCCTTCTCCTTAGCCCATCCCGCCTTCCCTTCTGTGCTCATCCTCTCTTCTGTGCCTGTCCTGCTGTTTTCTCTTTAGCCCCCCTGCTTTAACAATTGATGGTCTGTGATGCCAGGTGAAGTGATTTCCGTACTCTGTGGCTTGTGGTTGTGCTGAAATTATTATCAAGGCATATCGCACACACACTCCTCTATCACATACACCGTGTATCACACATCACTGCCGCCCTCCGCTGTCACATACACCGTGTATCACACACATCACTACCGCCCTCTGCTATCACATACACCGTGTATCACACACATCACTACCGCCCTCCACTATCACATACACCGTGTTCCAAATTTATTATGCAAATTATATTTTTCTCGGATTTTCCTAAATGGTCGGTGCAAATGACAGTCAGTCTAATAACCGTTAGATTATACATCGAATTTTATTGAAGAAACCTCCCAATGATAAGTTACATGGTAAAATAGGACCCTTCTTTGATATCACCTTCACAATTCTTGCATCCATTGAACTTGAGTTTTTGGAGAGTTTCTGCTTGTATTTCTTTGCCTCCCAGAGCTGCTGTTTTGATGTGAACGGCCTCCCACCCTGGTAGATCTTTTACTTGATGATCCTCCAAAGGTTCTCTATAGGGTTGAGGTCAGGGGAAGATGGTGGCCACACCATGAGTTTATCTCCCTTTATGCCCATAGCAGCCAATGACTCAGAGGGATTCTTTGCAGCATGAGATGGCGCATTGGCAGCATGAAGATGATTTTGTTCCTGAAGGCACATTTCTGCTTTTTATACCATGGAAGAAAGTTGTCAGTTAGAAACTCTATATACTTTGCAGAGGTCATTTTCACAAATTCAGGAATCTTAAAGGGCCCTACCAGCTGTTTCCCCATGATTCTGGTCCAAAACATGACTCCTCCACCTCCTTTCTGACATCGCAGCCTTGTTGGGACATGGTGGCCATCCACCAACCTTCCACTACTCCATCCATCTGGACCATCCAGGGTTGCTCGACACTCATCAGTAAACAAGACTGTTTGAAAATTAGTCTTCATGTATGTCTGGGCCCACCGCAACCGTGTTTGTGAACACTGGTTAGGGGTGGCCTAATAGTAGGTTTATGCACCACAGCAAGCCTTTGAATGATCCTACACCTTGAGGTTCAAGGGACCCCAGAGGCACCAGCAGCTTCAAATATCTGCTGGTTTGTAATGACTTTTTAGCAGCTGCTCTCTTAATCTGATGAACTTGCCTGGCAGAAACCTTCCTCATTATGCCTTTATCAGCACAAACACGTCTTTTCTCAGAATTGGCCACAAATCTCTTACCGTGCATTGATCACACTTAAGTTTTCGGGAAATATCTAATGTTTAGATCCCTTGACCAAGGCATTGCCCTATTTGATGCTTTTCGGCAGCAGAGAGATCCTTTTTCTTTCCCATATTACTTGAAAACTGTGGCCTGCTTAATAATGTGGAACATAATTTTTAAGTGTAGTTTTCCTTTAATTAGAATCACCTGGAAAACTAATTATCACATGTGTTTAAGATTGATTTCAGTGATCCATTGAGCCCTGAGACACAATACCATCCAAGAGTTTATTTGAAAAACAAAACAATTAAATCTTTGACACTTAAATCCAATTTGCATAATAATTTGGAACACGGTGTACACCGTGTATCACACACATCACTGCCGCCCTCCGCTATCACATACACCGTGTATCACATACATAACTGCCGACCTCCACTATCACATACACCATGTATCACACACGTCACTGCCGACCTCCGCTATCACATACACCGTGTATCACACACATCACTGCCGACCTCCACTATCACATACACCGTGTATCACACACATCACTGCCGCCCTCCGCTATCACATACACCGTGTATCGCATACATAACTGCCGACCTCCACTATCACATGCACCGTGTATCACACACATCACTGCCGACCTCCGCTATCACACCGTGTATCACACACATCACTGCCGACCTCCGCTATCACATACACCATGTATCACATCACTGCCGCACTCCGCTATCACATACACCGTGTATCACATCACTGACGCCCTCCGCTACCACAGTGTATCACACATCACTACCACCCTCCTCTGTCACATACACCGTGTATCACACAGCACTGCCACCCTCCGCTATCACACCGTGTATCAAACAGCACTGCCACCCTCCGCTATCACACTGTGTATCACACATCACTGCAACCCTCCGCTATCACATCACTACCGCCCTCCGCTATCACACCATGTATCACACATCACTACCGCCCTATGCTATCACATACACCCGTGTATCACACATCACTACCGCCGTTCACTATCACACCGTGTATCACACACATCACTGCCGCCCTCCACTATCACATACATCGTGTATCACACATCACTGCAGCACTCCACTATCACATACACCGTGTATCACACATCACTGCCGCCCTCCACTATCACATACACCATGTATCACACATCACAGCCGCCCTCCGCTATCACATACACCGTGTATCACACATCACTACCGCCCTCCGCTATCACATACACCGTGTATCACACATCACTGCCGCCCTCCGCTATCAGACCATGTATCACATCACTGCCGCCCTCCACTATCACATACACCATGTATCACACATCACAGCCGCCCTCCGCTATCACATACACCGTGTATCACACATCACAGCCGCCCTCCGCTATCACATACACCGTGTATCACACATCACTGCCGCCCTCCACTATCACATACACCGTGTATCACACATCACTGCCGCCCTCCGCTATCACATACACCGTGTATCACACATCACTGCCGCCCTCTGCTATCACATACACCGTGTATCACACATCACTGCCGCCCTCTGCTATCACATACACCGTGTATCACACATCACTGCCGCCCTCCGCTATCACATACACCGTGTATCACACATCACAGCCGCCCTCCGCTATCACATACACCGTGTATCACACATCACTGCCGCCCTCCGCTATCACATACACCGTGTATGACACATCACTGCCGCCCTCCGCTATCACATACACCGTGTATCACACATCACTGCCGCCCTCCGCTATCACACCGTGTATCACACATCACTACCGTCCTCCGCTATTACATACACCATGTATCACTCGCAGCACTGCCGCGCTCCACTATCACATACACTGTGTATCACAAAGAACGTTATAGTCTTAGTCATTGCTTAAAACTGGTGAGGTAAAGTGAAAGTTGAGATCTGATTGGTTGCTATGGATAATGAAAGCTGAGCAAAGGTTTCATTGTAACCAGACTGCTGGTTTTTGTGCAGGAATTAAAGCTGAGCTCTGATTGGCTGCTACTGGTAAAATAGTTGTAGATGGTTGTGGTTGATGCGTCCTGTACCACGTCATGTGGGAGATGCTGGTGACTCCGCTCCTGTGCTGCAGAGCGACACTCATAGTTCTGCTGTACGTGGCGAGAAATGCTTTAACCTCTGCACCTTTCATGATCTCTGTGCGTGGAATCCAGGCTGCACACCGCACAGAGGATGTTCTAGACTGGAAACAGGTGTAACAAACCCTCAGCTGTGAGATGTCTGGTTAGGCACCTAGCTCATGTATTACTGCACTGACAACTTGCCGGTATATTGTGTGAGAGGTTGTCGGTTCTGCCCTCCCTCCCCCCCGATGCTGACACAAAGTCGCCAGCATCAGCTCATCTACTGCTGACAACCTACCTGTATACATGTGAGAGGTTGTCGGTCCTGCGTCGCGGTGCTGACACAAGATCTCCAGCATCAGCTCATCTACTACTGCTGACAACCTACCTGTATACATGTCAGAAGTTGTCAGCCCCCCGCTGCTGACACGAGACCTCCAGCATCAGCTCATCTACTACTGCTGACAACCTACCTGTATACATGTCAGAAGTTGTCAGCCCCCCGGTGATGACATCACTGATATGACATAAGATCACACCAGATCTAAGGGCGTCTTGTGGGCTGTGTATCACACACAGGACACTCCATAAATGACAGAACAGGTGAGTAATAGCGGGAGGACATGGCTATAATTTATCACTAATAATGTAAGGGTTGTCATCACCACCAGGAGGCGCTGTTATATTCATGTTTATTGAGGTGACCCCTCGAGGTCGGCCAAGCTTCTCAAGAACTTAGAGTTCACATAGTCACTGACGTAACTAATCTGTGGGGTCTCTATAATTTCCAGTTCCTTCTTGGGTTTGGAGTTCTGAAAGGTCAACGACTGGAGATCTTGAGCCTCTTGGTCATTAGGGAGGAAAAAGACGTCCTCAATGTCCAGCGAGGTTGGGCTACATCTGAAATCTGAAGTGGACAATCCATCTGAAAAGATAAATTATTTCTGTGTAAGGAGCAGTTACACACACATAACATGATTTGCTATGCTCCAGTTCCATCCAAAGCTGCGGCCACCATACTATTGGCTCTTGCGTGTAGACGTGATGGATGCAGCTGGTGTCCATAGCGTCCAGCAGCACTTTGTGGGAGACAACAACCTCATCCCATCCCCCAACAGGAGAATGGATTATACAGATACACTATGTGGGGAAAAATATGTGCCCCCCACTTCCACCTCCAGGATCTTTTCTGACCTCCCATTCTACATCTGTAACAGAGTGTCACCCCAGCCTGTACACATGGACCATACTTTATTCAGCCTTACATTAGCATTCCTTGCCCTGTATCTGGTGGGGGCATGCTTTGTTCCCCTCTGCAGGGGGCATCTCCAATACACAAACCTGTAGAGAGACTGCAGACAGGGTTTCTGGAACTTTCTTAATCCTTGAAGCTATGTTTAAGGGGGTGGGTGTTGGGATCAGTCCCTTTGTTGGGCAGAGATACTAAAGGCCCCGTCACACACAGCGACGCTGCAGCGATACAGACAACGATGCTGATCGCTGCAGCGTCGCTGTGTGGTCGCTGGGGAGCTGTCACACAGACAGCTCTCTCCAGCGACCAACGATCAGGGGAACGACTTCGGCATCGTTGAAACTGTCTTCAACGATGCCGAAGTCCCCCTGCAGCACCAGGGTAAACATCGGGTTACTAAGCGCAGGGCCGCGCTTAGTAACCCGATGTTTACCCTGGTTACCAAAAAAACCAAACAGTACATACTCACCATCTGATGTCCGTCAGGTCCCTTGCCGTCTGCTTCCTGCTCTGACTGAGCAGCCGTACAGCGAGAGCGCAGCGGTGACGTCACTGCTGTGCTGCGCTCTCACTGTACGGCCGGATCTCAGTCAGAGGAGGAAGCAGACGGCAAGGGACCTGACGGACATCAGATGGTGAGTATGTACTGTTTGGTTTTTTTTACATTTACGCTGGTAACCAGGGTAAACATCGGGTTACTAAGCGCGGCCCTGCGCTTAGTAACCTGATGTTTACCCTGGTTACCAGTGAAGACATCGTTGGATCGGTGTCACACACACCGATTCAGCGATGTCAGCGGGACCTCAGCGACCAAAAAAAGGTCCAGGCCATTCCGACACGACCAGCGATCTCACAGCAGGGGCCTGGTCGCTGGTACGTGTCACACATAGCGAGATCGCTACTGAGGTCGCTGTTGCGTCACAAAACTTGTGACTCAGCAGCGATCTCGCTATGTGAGACGGGGCCTTAAGAGTGGTAGGACAACAAGCCACATCTTCTGTTAAGGTACCTTCACACTGAACAACTTTCCAACGAGAACGACAGCGATCCGTGACGTTGCAGCGTCCTGGATAGCGATATTGTTGTGTTTGACACGCAGCAGCGATCTGGATCCCGCTGTGATATCTTTGGTCGGAGCTAGAAGGCCAGCACCTTTTTTCGTCGTTAGGTCGGTGTGTATCGTCGTGTTTGACAGCAAAAGCAACGATGCCAGCAATGTTTTACAATGGTAACCAGGGTAAATATCGGGTTACTAAGCGCAGGGCCGCGCTTAGTAACCCGATATTTACCCTTTTTACCATTGTAAAAGTAAAAAAACAAACAGTACATACTCACCTTCTGATGTCTGTCACGTCCCCCGGCGTCCGCGCTGCTGCTCAGAGCTTCCTGCACTGAATGTGCCAGTGCCGGCCGTAAAGCCGAGCACAGCGGTGACGTCACCGCTGTGCTCTGCCGGCCCTGACACATTCAGTGAAGGAAGCTCTGAGCAGCAGCACAGACGCCGGGGGACGTGATAGACATCAGAAGGTGAGTATGTAGTGTTTTTTTTTTTACTTTTACATTGGTAACCAGGGTAAATATCGGGTTACTAAGCGCGGCCCTGCACTTAGTAACCCGATGTTTACCCTGGTTACCCGGGTGCTGCAGGGGGACTTCGGCATCGTTGAAGACAGTTTCAACGATGCCGAAGTCGTTCCCCTGATCGTTGGTCGCTGGAGAGAGCTGTCTGTGTGACAGCTCCCCAGCGACCTAAACAGCGACGCTGCAGCGATCGGCTCGTTGTCTATATCGCTGCAGCGTCGCTGAGTGTGACGGTACCTTTAGTCGATGCTGTGTGCTTTGAGGGACAAGGATCTGCAGCTGCATTGGATCCTGGTATCATGTATGGAGATTGGAGATCATTTTGCCACATGGAATTGTGATGTCTCACCTCCCTACTGTATTTAAGGACTGAATCTGAAGACTTGCTGTGGGGTGACTTGCGAAGGACTGGGATCTTAGGCTGAGGTGAGATCCCTGTGACCGTGTGTATTGTTAAAAGCTGCCACTTTGGATTGTGTTGTGGCCCTCATCTGCTGGAGTCATTGAATTCACTCAAGGACCATTTCTATTTCCCTGGCGTCGGATTGCCGGGTGGCGCCCCCGGATCTGCTCCCTTTATGTGGACTCAGTGTGGACTCATTACGGATGCTGCAGAATTACTTTCATTTGTGTTATCCCAGTTCCCTGTTCCAATAGATCTTGTTGGATTGTTAATCGCCTGGTGTCTCTTTCTGCTCTGTCGTATACCCCCTCACAAACTGGTGGCAGCAGTGGGATCAGAGCAGAGGGAATGGAGGATAGCGGCCCATCAATGTCTGGAACCGGAACCTCAGGATACAGGAACTGGACTGTGGGGAGTTTACAAACAAAGGCCCATGAATTAGGAGTCTGCTATAAAGGACTGACCAAGGGCCAACTAATTAAGACTTTGGAAGGAGCTTACCTGCAAGATGGAACCGAAGAAGGATTCCCAAAGCAAAGGGAGGAAAGACAGGAGCTGCAGGTAAATAACCTAAAAAGTCAGTGGGTTGTGTGGTACGAGGAGGAGATGGCATTGCTTGGGCATGAGGCCACAATAGAAGATAAGAGGGAGGCCATTCGAACAGCTAAGGAGAGACAGCGCATAGTGGAAGCAGCTAGAAGCTCCAGACTGTAACCACAGCACCCACCATGAGGGATTTCCAAGGGTGTCCCATAAGGACTTTAAGCCGTTTAACGAGGCTGCAGGTGACATTGAGGGCTTCTTCCAGGACTTCGAACATCAATGTCGATTAATGGAAATCCTGGAAAGCGAGCTAGTCAGATATCTGGTGGAGCTCTTAGATGGTGGAGCTGCCGAAGCCTACAGAGCTATGGACCCCCGGAGGTCCAGTGAGTATGAGGAGGTAAAAGAGGCCATTCTTGAACATTATGCTGTAACTCCAGACACTTACAGAGCGCAATTCTGCTCCTTAGCCTGTGAGGGGCAAGTGTCTTTCAAGATATATGCCCACAGGCTTAAACAAGTGTGTCAACGCTGGCTGGAGGGAGAGGGGGCCTTAACGTGGGAGGCCCTCTTTCAGGTCATCCTAAAAGAACAGTTCTATGCCCAATGCCCTTCTTAAGCCCCCGTCTCATATAGCGAGATCGCTAGCGAGATCGCTGCTGAGTCACAAGTTTTGTGACGCAACAGCGACCTCAGTAGCGATCTCGCTATGTGTGACACGTACCAGCGATCACGCCCCTGCTGTGAGATCGCTGGTCGTGTCGGAATGGCCTGGACCTTTTTTTGGTCGTTGAGGTCCCGCTGACATCGCTGAATCGGTGTGTGTGACACCGATCCAGCGATGTCTTCACTGGTAACCAGGGTAAACATTGGGTTACTAAGCGCAGGGCCACGCTTAGTAACCCGATGTTTACCCTGGTTACCAGCGTAAATGTAAAAAAAAAAAAAAACCAGTACATACTCGCCATCTGATGTCCGTCAGGTCCCTTGCCGTCTGCTTCCTGCTCTCACTGAGATCCGGCCGTACAGTGAGAGCATAGCACAGCAGTGACGTCACCGCTGCGCTCTGCTCTCACTGTACGGCGGCACTGTCAGAGCAGGAAGCAGACGGCAAGGGACCTGACGGACATCAGAAGGCGAGTATGTACTGTTTGGTTTTTTTTGGTAACCAGGGTAAACATCGGGTTACTAAGCGCGGCCCTGCGCTTAGTAACCCGATGTTTACCCTGGTTACCCGGGTGCTGCAGGGGGACTTCGGCATCGTTGAAGACAGTTTCAACGATGCTGAAGTCGTTCCCCTGATCGTTGGTCGCTGGAGAGAGCGGTCTGTGTGACAGCTCCCCAGCGACCACACAACGACTACCAACGATCACGGCCAGCTCGTATCGCTGGTCGTGATCGTTGGTAAATCGCTATGTGAGACGGGGCCTTTAGATCCGGGAATGGGTGCGAGAGAGGAAACCGATGACAGTGGAGCAAGCTGCTGCTTTAGCTGATGAGGTTCTCACCATCAAGCCTCAGTGGAAAAATTTACTGGTGGATGGAGTAAAAACTACCAACACGCCACCACCAGTGGTCTCTTGTCCTTCAGTCCCCAAAGTTTGCTGTCCCACTAGACCACCACCTCATGTTGATACCCATGTAACTCACCTTCCAGCTAGTCATTATTTATTATTATAGCGCCATTTATTCCATGGCGCTTTACATGTGAGATGGGGTATACATAATAAAAACAGGTACAATAATCTTGAACAATACAAGTCACAACTGGTACAGGAGGAGAGAGGACCCTGCCCGCGAGGGCTCACAATCTACAAGGGATGGGTGAGGATACAGTAGGTAAGGATAGTCCTGCCTCTTGCTCTGAAATGCTACAAGGAGAGAAAGTAGTAGAGCGCAGGTGTTATGGATGTGGGCATCCTGGACATCTGCAGGCTACATGCCCAGCTATACAGTGGAGAAATTGGTCTCAAGCCCAACAACCACCTCATGCACTGTCACATAGATATCAGCCTCCAGGTTTCCTTACCTCCATCCCCAGAGTGGGACGGAGTGCGATACAGCGCAGCTGTTACCGATGTGGGCAGACTGGGCATCTGCAAGACACCTGCCCTCAGAGGATTGACCCTGCACCAAATCGGCCTATCAATTATTTACAGCCAAGCACAATAGAAGAGGTGCCACCCCTACAAATTGATTTGCCTAACAGCTTGGAAACCCATGTTTGACCATTAGGGGTTTATGGGGTGCGGGCCACAGCCACAAGTTCCTTTAATCCGCAAAGAAAGCACTTACAGGAGGTCATGCTAGATGGTCGGAGAGTTCTTGGTTTTTGTGACTCTGGGGCATTTCTCACCATAGCTGATCCGAGAGTGGTTCGGCCAAAGGCAATACAGCATGGACCTGGGATTACCATTGAATTAGCTGCCTGCAGATATTGTCTTAGGAAATGATGTGGGAGAACTACAATGTCGATTTGTGGGTGCAGGAAGCAGAGTTTAAGTCAAAGAGGATGTAAAAAGGAGCCTACCTTTAAGCCTACAACTGCACCATACAATAAAGATAAGCCAGTTGACACAAATGCTAATGGATTGTCCAATCAGGAGCCATGAGTTATGTCGGCCATATTTACGTGTACATGACAAGCGACCTGTTGAGGTCACTAGTATGTACACTACTTGAGGGGGGAAGTGGTTGTAACAGAGTGTCACCCCTGCCAGTACACATGGACCATACTTAAGGTACCGTCACACTAAACGATATCGCTAGCGATCCGTGACGTTGCAGCGTCCTGGATAGCGATATCGTTGTGTTTGACACGCAGCAGCGATCAGGATCCTCCTGTGATATCGCTGGTCGTTGATTAAAGTTCATAACTTTATTTGGTCGTCAGATCGCCGTGTATCGTTGTGTTTGACAGCAAAAGCAACGATACCAGCGATGTTTTACAATGGTAACCAAGGTAAATATCGGGTTACTAAGCGCAGGGCCGCACTTAGTAACCCGATGTTTACCCTGGTTACCAGTGTAAAATGGAAAAAAACAAACAGTACATACTCACTTTCGCGTCCCCCGCCATCCGCTTCCTGCACTGACTGAGCGCTGGCCGTAAAGTGAAAGCACAGCACAGCGGTGACGTCACCGCTCTGTTAGGGCCGGCGCTCAGTCAGTGCAGGAAGCGGACGCCGGGGGACGCGAAGGTGAGTATGTACTGTTTGTTTTTTTACATTTTACACTGGTAACCAGGGTAAACATCGGGTTACTAAGCGCGGCCCTGCGCTTAGTAACCCGATGTTTACCCTGGTTACCTAGGGACCTCGGCATCGTTGGTCGCTGGAGAGCGGTCTGTGTGACAGCTCTCCAGCGACCAAACAGCGACGCTGCAGTGATCGGCATCGTTGTCTGTATCGCTGCAGCGTCGCTTAGTGTGAAGGTACCTTTAAATCAGGCTTACATTAGCATTCCTTGCCCTGTATCTGGTGGGGCCTGCTTGTCTTTGTTCCCCTCTGCAGGGAGCATCTCCAATACACAAACCTGTAGAGAGACTGCAGACAGGGTTTCTGGAACTTTCTTAATCCTTGAAGCTATGTTTAAGGGGGGGGGAGTGTTGGTTGGGATCAGCCCCTTTGTTGGGCAGAGATACTAAGAGTGGTAGGACCAGCCACATCTTCTGTTAGTCGATGCTGTGTGCTTTGAAGGACAAGGATCTGCAGCTGCATTGGATCCTGGTATCATGTATGGAGATTATTTTGCCACATGTAATTGTGATGTCTCACCACCCTACTGTATTTAAGGACTGAATCTGAAGACTGTTGTGGGGTGACTTGCGAAGGGCTGGGATCTTAAGGTACGTCACACTCAGCAACTTTGCAACGAGAACGACAACAATCCGTGACGTTGCAGCGTCCTGGATAGCGATCTCGTTGTGTTTGACACGCAGCAGCGGTCTGGATCCCGCTTTGCCATCGCTGGTCGGAGCTAGAAGTCCAGAACTTTATTTCGTCGCTAGGTTGGCATGTATCGTCATGTTTGACATCAAAAGCAACGACGCCAGCAATGCCAGACATGGAGCTATCAACCAGCGAGAACGGTAAGTGAGTCGCCGTTACGTCACTGGATCGCTCCTGCATCGTTCTGGAGTTGCTGTGTTTGACGTCTCTACAGCGACCTAAACAGCGACGCTCCAGCGATCTAGTTTAGGTCGGCTCGTTGTCTAGATCGCCGCAGCGTCGCTGAGTGTGACGGTACCTTTAGGCTGAGGCGAGATCCCTGTGACGGTGTGTATTGTTAAAAGCTATAAACATAAGGATGAATGACCTCGGGGAGATCAAAACATCCAACACTGCGGAGACACCATCACGTGTTTCTCAACGCAGTGTTAAAAGCTGCCACTTTGGACTGTGTTATGGCCCTCATCTGCTGGAGCCATTGAATTCACTCATGGACCATTTCTATTTCCCTAGCGTCGGACTGCCGGGTGGCACCCCCAGGATCTGCTCCCTTTGTGTGGACTCAGTGTGGACTCATTACGGACGCTGCAGAATTACTTTCATTTGTGTTATCCCAGTTCCGTTCCAATAAATCTTGTTGGATTGTTTATCGGCCTGGTGTCTCTTTCTGCTCTGTCATATACTCCGTCACAACATCCATAGACATTAATATGGAGAAAAGTATGTGCCCCTCAGTCATATACTGACAGTTGTTAGTGGTCGTAACCATGGATACCTAAAGCTACTACAGTGCCCTGCACATGGGGTATGCGATATAGTGAATCAGATGAACTATACTACATTTTTAATTGGAGGTATTTACTAATATTATTACACGTACTACATAATGGGATGGAATCATAAAGCTGGGCATACCCCTTTTATGCTGCTAACAAAATCATAGTAATTATTAACTAGTCAGACAGCACAATACTTTATCAATATAGGCATGTAGAACGGCTGACAAGTTATGGATTGCTAAATGTGCACTGGATCAAAGCCAACATCAGTACATAAACACAGCACAAGAATCATCAAGAGCACATGAATTCTTGACACCAATCATCAATTCATGATAACAGTTTCTGGGCTTGACGCTTTGATGTCTTCCTTGGTCTACCAGTATGTTTGCCTTTAACAACCTTCCAATGTTGTTTGTATTTGGTCCAATTTTAGACACAGCTGACTGTGAACAACCAATATATTTTGCAACATTGCATTGCATGATGATTTACCCTCTTTTAAGAGTTTAATAATCCTCTCCTTTGTTTCAGTTGACATATCTCGTGTTGGAGCCATGATTCATGTCAGTTCACTTGGTGCAGCAGCTCTCCAAGGTGTGATCACTCCTTTTTAGATGCAGACTAACGAGCAGATCTAATTTGATGCAGGTGTTATTTTTGAATATGAAAATTTACAGGGTGATTCCATAATTTTTTCCTCAGAATTGAGTGATTCCATAATTGTTACCCTATGCTTGGTTAAAAAAAGTACCCATTACTGACTGCCACATTTTTTGTTCTTGATTTCTTTTAGTGTTTCTTAAAGCCAGAAAGTTGCCATTTGAAATGACTTTAGATTTGTGCCATGTCTGTGATCTGCTTTTTTTTTCTACAAAATGAAAAACAACTGAATGAACATCCTCCAAGGCCGGTGATTCTATAATTTTTGCCAGGGGTTGTATACACGAAAACCACTATCAGTACATGTTATGCATCACCAAGATTAGTTCAGAAATCAACTGCAATGTCTGTTCTGCTGCCGCCATGTAGAAATGGGCAAATTTATTTAAGTGAAAAAAATTACTGAAATTGATCAAAAATTCGTATTTCCTAGAATATGGATATTTTTTAAATGGAAGCTGTAAGCAGATTTTAGCGCTATAAGATGCGGCCACTGCCTTTCAGGGCTTATTTACAGCATTCTATAATGCTGTCGATAAGTTATAATATACTCACCCGGGGGCGGTTCTGTGCGGTCCGGTCCGATGGGTGTCGCAGGTCCGGGTCTGGTGCCTCCCATCTTCTTGCGACAACGCCCTCCTGCTTCTTCATCACTCCCCGCATCGGCGCTCCATCGCAGGCGTACTTCTCTGGTCAGAGTAAAGTACTGCAGCGTGCAGGCGGCTGGGCCTCTCTGACCTTTCCCAGCACATGCGCACTGCAGTAATTTGGTCTACCCTCAACAGGGAGCGATGAAGAAGCAGGAGGGCGTCGCCGGAGGTCATTGTATTTCGTAAGGTTGCGGTGCAAGTCAGGACATTCGAAGCCTAATCATGGCTGGAAGTCTCGCTCTAGTGTGAAGATACTAAAGATGCAGCAGGTGGAAGAGGCCCTGGTAACCCAAATGCAGGGCTGCAAGCAGTGGGGCAGCTAGAGAGGTAACAGATTGTTTTTTTTTTTAATGTGTTACAATTACCACACTGTCCACGCTTATGAACCATAACCACCACTATCGGCTCTTATTAACTATAACTGCCATACCTTCCACTCTTATGATTTATATATGCTACACTGTTATGAACTACAACCACAACACCTGCTCCTAATAACGAGAACTGCTACGCTATCTTCCCTTAAGAGCTATAACTGCCATCCCTTATGAACTATAACCATCAGACTGTCCTCCCTTTCGAACTATTACAGCCATTCCATATGTACTATAACCACCAAGCTGTCCTCCCTTATTAATTATAGCCACTACATTGTTTGCTCATATGAACTATAACCACCACACTGTTCTTTTCTAAGAAGTACAACACTGTCCGTCCTTATGAACCACAACGACCACACTATCCTCTCTTATCAACTCTGTCCTCCACACCATCCCGACTTTATGCTGTCCCCTCTGGTTTCTCATCATGATGTCCTTATAGCCACAGTGTTTTCACACTATTCCCTGTGGTAGATCGACTAGAACAGAGGTGTCAAACTGCATTCCTCGAGGGCCGCCAACAGGTCATGTTTTCAGGATTTCCTTGTATTGCACATGTGATAATTTAATCACCTGCACAGAATGATTCCAGCACCTTGTGGAATGCTAAGGAAATCCTGAAAACATGACCTGTTGGCAGCCCTCGAGGAATGCAGTTTGACACCTCTGGACTAGAACTGTTATGGACCTGGTGGTTAGGAGCACCCGGAATGACCTGATGAGTAAACTAGTAATCGGAACAAGCTCTGGGAAAGTGGGAACTCTGCTGACCGCAAACCCTACTTCTATCACACACACTAGAAATAGCTGTGGAACGTACCTAACTCTCCCTAGACGCCTCTTCACAGCCTAAGAGCTAACTACCCCTAAAGATAGAAATAGAAGCCTAACCTTGCCTCAGAAAAATTCCCCAAAGGTAAAGGCAGCCCCCCACATATATTGACTGTGAGTTAAGAGGAAAGTCACAAACACAGGAATGAAACAGGTTTTAGCAAAGGAGGCCAGATTTCACTAAATAGTCAGAGGATAGAAAAGGGAACTATGCGGTCAGCACAAAAGACTACAAAAAACCACGCAGAGTAAGCAAAAAGACTCCCAACACCGAGTCACGGTGTGGAGGTGCCACTCTGCACCCCAGAGCTTCCAGCTAGCAAGGGAATATCATGATAGCAGCTGGACTAGAAATTAGCAGTACTAAGAAATATATTCAGGAAGCAGTAACAACAAATGAACTAGCAAAGACTTAGCTTCTGCTGGAGTAGACAGGTCCTCAGAGAAGTCCAAGAGAGATCTGAACCAATACTGACACACTGACAGCTGGCATGAAGTAACGATCTGAGTGGAGTTAAATAGGGAAGCCAAAAGCAATAAACGAGAGCAGCTGACAAAGCCAACCTCAGTGACCAGCAGTTCCGCTCAAAGCCACCAGAGGGAGTCCAAGAGCAGAACTAACCAAAGTACCATTCATGACCACAGGAGGGAGTCCGAGAACGGAATTCACAACAGTACCCCCCCTTGAGGAGGGGTCACCGAACCCTCACCAGGGCCCCCAGGCCGATCAGGACGAGCTAATTGAAAGGCACGAACTAAATCGGCAGCGTGGACATCGGAGGCAACAACCCAGGAATTATCCTCCTGACCATAGCCCTTCCACTTAACCAGGTACTGAAGCTTCCGTCTCGAAATACGAGACTCCAAAATTTTTTCCACCACATACTCCAACTCCCCCTCAACCAACACCGGAGCAGGAGGATCAACGGAGGGAACCATAGGCGCCACGTACCTCCGCAACAACGACCTATGGAACACATTATGGATGGCAAAAGAAGCTGGAAGGACCAAACGAAATGACACAGGGTTGAGAATTTCAGAAATCTTATAAGGACCAATGAAACGAGGCTTAAACTTAGGAGAAGAGACCTTCATAGGAACATAACGAGAAGACAACCAAACCAAATCCCCAACACGAAGTCGGGGACCAACACAACGACGGCGGTTAGCGAAACGTTTAGCCTTCTCCTGGGACAACGTCAGATTGTCCACTACGTGAGTCCAAATTTGCTGCAACCTGTCCACCACAGAATCCACACCAGGACAGTCAGAAGGCTCAACCTCCCCCGAAGAAAAACGAAGATGAAAACCAGAATTGCAAAAAAAAGGCGAAACCAAAGTAGCCGAACTAGCCCGATTATTAAGGGCGAACTCAGCCAATGGCAAGGTCACCCAATCATCCTGATCAACAGAAACAAAGCATCTCAGATAGGTTTCCAAAGTCTGGTTGGTCTGTTCGGTTTGGCCATTTGTTTGAGGATGGAAAGCCGAAGAAAAAGACAAATCAATGCCCATCTTAGCACAAAAGGACCGCCAAAACCTAGAGACAAACTGGGAACCTCTGTCCGACACAATGTTCTCCGGAATGCCATGCAAACGAACCACATGTTGAAAAAATAATGGCACCAAATCAGAGGAGGAAGGTAATTTAGGCAAGGGTACCAAATGGACCATCTTAGAAAAGCGATCACAAACCACCCAGATGACAGACATGCTTTGAGAGACAGGAAGATCTGAAATAAAATCCATGGAAACATGCGTCCAAGGCCTTTTCGGGACTGGCAAGGGCAAAAGCAACCCACTGGCATGAGAACAGCAGGGCTTAGCCCGAGCACAAGTCCCACAGGACTGCACAAAAGAACGCACATCCCGTGACAAGGAAGGCCACCAAAAGGACCTAGCCACCAAATCTCTGGTCCCAAAAATCCCAGGATGACCAGCCAACACTGAGCAATGAACCTCAGAAATAACTCTGCTAGTCCATCTATCAGGGACAAATAGTTTCTCCGCTGGACAACGGTCAGGTCTATCAGCCTGAAACTCCTGCAGCACCCGCCACAAATCAGGGGAGATGGCAGACAGAATCACCCCCTCTTTGAGAATACCATCCGGCTCAGGGACTCCCGGAGAATCAGGCACAAAACTCCTAGAAAGGGCATCCGCCTTCACATTCTTAGAACCTGGAAGGTATGAGACTACAAAATTGAAACGGGAGAAAAACAGCGACCATCGAGCCTGTCTAGGATTCAACCGCTTGGCAGACTCGAGATAAGTCAGATTTTTGTGATCCATCAAGACCACCACGCGGTGCTTGGCTCCCTCAAGCCAATGTCGCCACTCCTCGAATGCCCACTTCATAGCTAGCAGCTCCCGATTGCCAACATCATAATTACGCTCAGCAGGCGAAAACTTTCTAGAAAAGAAGGCACATGGCTTCATCACAGAGCCATCAGAACTTCTTTGAGACAAAACAGCCCCTGCTCCAATCCCAGAAGCATCAACCTCGACCTGAAAAGGGAGCGAAACATCTGGCTGACGCAACACAGGGGCCGAAGAAAAACGACGTTTAAGCTCCTGAAAAGCCTCAACGGCCGCAGAGGACCAATTCACCACATCAGCACCTTTCTTTGTCAAATCAGTCAAAGGTTTAACCACACTAGAAAAATTAGCGATGAAGCGACGGTAAAAATTAGCAAAGCCCAGGAATTTCTGGAGGCTCATCACAGATGTAGGTTGAGTCCAATCATAAATGGCCTGAACTTTAACAGGGTCCATCTCGATAGTAGAAGGGGAAAAAATGAAGCCCAAAAAGGAAACCTTCTGAACTCCGAAGAGACATTTAGACCCCTTCACAAACAAGGAATTAGCACGAAGGACCTGGAATACCATTCTGACCTGTTTCACATGAGACTCCCAATCATCCGAAAAGACCAAAATATCATCCAAATATACAATCATGAATCTATCCAGATATTTTCGGAAGATGTCATGCATAAAGGACTGAAACACAGATGGAGCATTTGAAAGCCCGAATGGCATTACCAGGTACTCAAAATGGCCCTCGGGCGTATTAAATGCTGTTTTCCATTCATCGGCCTGTTTAATACGCACAAGGTTATACGCCCCTCGAAGATCTATCTTGGTGAACCAACTAGCCCCCTTAATCCGAGCAAACAAATCAGACAGCAGAGGCAAAGGGTACTGAAATTTGACCGTGATCTTATTGAGAAGACAGTAATCTATACAGGGTCTCAGAGAACCATCCTTTTTGGCCACAAAAAAGAACCCTGCTCCCAACGGTGATGAAGACAGGCGAATATGCCCTTTCTCCAAGGACTCCTTTATATAACTCAGCATAGCGGCGTGCTCTGGCACAGATAAATTGAAAAGTCGGCCCTTAGGAAACTTACTACCAGGAATCAAATTTATAGCACAATCACAATCCCTATGAGGGGGTAGGACACTGGATTTGGGCTCATCAAATACATCCTGGTAATCCGACAGAAACTCAGGGACTTCAGAAGGAGTGGAAGCAGAAATTGACACCAACGGAACATCGCCATGTACCCCTTGACAACCCCAACTAGACACAGACATTGATTTCCAATCCAATACTGGATTATGAACCTGTAGCCAAGGCAAACCCAACACGACCACATCATGCAAATTATGCAACACCAAAAAGCAAATATCTTCCTGATGTGCAGGAGCTATGCACATGGTCAACTGAGTCCAGTACTGAGGTTTATTCTTGGCCAACGGCGTGGCATCAATTCCCCTTAATGGAATAGGATACTGCAAAGGCTCCAAGAAAAAACCACAGCGCCTGGCAAACTCCAAGTCCATCAAATTCAGGGCAGCGCCTGAATCCACAAATGCCATAACCGAGTAGGATGACAAAGAGCAAATCAGAGTAACAGACAAAAGAAATTTAGGCTGTACAGTACCAATGGTGACAGACCTAGCGAACCGCTTAGTGCGCTTAGGACAATCAGAGATAGCATGAGTGGGGTCACCACAGTAAAAACACAGCCTATTCTGACATCTGTGTTCTTGTCGTTCAGTTCTGGTCAAAGTTCTATCACATTGCATAAGCTCAGGCCTCTGCTCAGAGGACACCACCAAATGGTGCACAATTTTGCGCTCACGCAAACGCCGATCATTTTGGATGGCCAAGGACATTGATTCATTCAGACCAGCAGGCGTGGGGAACCCCACCATAACATCCTTAAGGGCTTCAGAAAGACCCTTTCTAAAAATTGCTGCCAGGGCACACTCATTCCATTGAGTAAGCACAGACCATTTTCTAAACTTCTGACAATATATCTCTGCTTCATCCTGACCCTGACACAAAGCTAGCAAGATTTTCTCTGCCTGATCCACTGAATTCGGTTCGTCATAAAGCAATCCAAGCGCCAGAAAAAACGCATCTACATTAAGGAATGCAGGATCTCCTGGCGCAAGGGAGAATGCCCAGTCTTGAGGGTCACCACGCAACAAAGAAATAATAATTTTTACTTGCTGAATGGGGTCACCAGAGGAGCGGGGTTTCAAAGCAAGAAACAGTTTACAATTATTTTTGAAATTCAGAAACTTAGATCTATCCCCAGAAAACAAATCAGGAATTGGAATTCTAGGCTCTAACATCGGATTCTGAACTACATAATCTTGAATGCTTTGTACTCTTGCAGTGAGATGATCCACACAAGAGGACAGACCTTGAATATCCATATCTACACCTGAGTCCTGAACCACCCAGAGATTAAGGGGAAAAGAGAGACAAAACACACTGCAAAGAAAAAAAAATGGGTTCAGAACTTCTATTATCCCACTTTTGAGATGCATTAACACTTTGTGGGCCAGCTGTACTGTTATGGACCTGGTGGTTAGGAGCACCCGGAATGACCTGATGAGTAAACTAGTAATCGGAACAAGCTCTGGGAAAGAGGGAACTCTGCTGACAGCAAAACCTACTTCTATCACACACACTAGAAATAGCCGTGGAGCGTACCTAACTCTCCCTAGACGCCTCTTCACAGCCTAAGAGCCAACTACCCCTAAAGATAGAAATAGAAGCCTAACCTTGCCTCAGAGAACTTCCCCAAAGGTAAAGGCAGCCCCCCACATATATTGACTGTGAGTTAAGAGGAAAGTCACAAACACAGGAATGAAACAGGTTTTAGCAAAGGAGGCCAGACTGCACTAAAATAGTCAGAGAATAGAAAAGGGAACTATGCGGTCAGCACAAAAGACTACAAAAAACCACGCAGAGTAAGCAAAAAGACTCCCCACACCGACTCACGGTGTGGAGGTGCCACTCTGCACCCCAGAGCTTCCAGCTAGCAAGGGAATATCATGATAGCAAGCTGGACTAGAAATTAGCAGTACTAAGAAATATATTCAGGAAGCAGTAACAACAAATGAACTAGCAAAGACTTAGCTTCTGCTGGAGTAGACAGGTCCTCAGAGAAGTCCAAGAGAGATCTGAACCAATACTGACACATTGACAGCTGGCATGAAGTAACGATCTGAGTGGAGTTAAATAGGGAAGCCAAAAGCAATAAACGAGAGCAGCTGACAAAGCCAACCTCAGTGACCAGCAGTTCCGCTCAAAGCCACCAGAGGGAGTCCAAGAGCAGAACTAACCAAAGTACCATTCATGACCACAGGAGGGAGTCCGAGAACGGAATTCACAACATAGAACACTGTCTCTTTAAATCTTTGCCATCTCTGCTTCAGAAGACCATATGGCCATTGACATCTTTATGCCCCTAAGAAGGTCGGTCAGGGGTGCGGCTATCAAGGCGAAATTTGGGATAAATCACCAATAGTATCCTACAATTTCCAGAAACATCCTTACTTTTTGGAGACTGGTTACAGCCAATTCTGGATTGCCGCTACCTTATTCACTTACAGCTTTATTTTGCCCTTTCTGACGATGTAGCCCAAGTATTTTGCCTCTTCTCTCTCATGGCACACTTTTGTTTTATGGTAAACCTTGACTTTCCTCGTCGCATCCAGTAGCTCCTGAACATACTGCAGGTGCCTTCCCCAATCTGGGCTGAAGATAGCAATGTCGTCCAGGTAAGCTGCAACATACTTTTTATGAGAGGCTAGGATCTGGGTCCATGGCCCTTTGGAAGGTGGCTGTGGATGTCTGAAGACTGAACGGCATCACGATATACTGAAAGCACCCGTCAGGTGTCAAAAAGCGCCATTCCCATCAGGTTTTAGCACCAGGACAATGGGGCTGGACCACCCTTTCTTTGATTACTCAAAGCCCAGGCTTAACATTTTCCTCACCTCCTTCAAGATAACCTTGCTGCGGGCTTTGGGAATCGAATATGGCTTTTAGTTCACCCACACATGCGGTTCCGCCAGGATTTCATGCTCCACAACCTGTGTACATCCTGGAAACTCCAAAAACATGTCCCAGTTCAGCTGAAGCAGTTCTCAGCACTGTTGCTTTTGGGCAGGTGACAGTGTCTCTTCCATAGTGACATCCTCGACCCCGGCCTCAGGATTGGCCCCCAGGCACGTAGCTTCCACCGGCTCCCTGTCTTGCCACAGGTTGATGTGGTACACTTGGTACAGCTTTGTTCTCCCTGGCTGGTGGACCTTGTAGCTTACATCACTCAATTTTTCGACCACCTCGTATGGCCCCTGCCACTTTGCTAGAAATTTAATTTTGACCGTGGGTACCAACACCAATACCCGGTCTTCAAGACTAAACTTTATCAGCCTTGCTGCCTGAATGTAGAGCCTGGCCTCTTGTGCCTGAAGGAGGCTCTCCTTCACAATCTGCATCACCTACCTTCGTGATCCAGTCCTGCATCTGGGCCACATGCTCGATTATGCTCTGTTGGGGTTTAACCTCTGCTTCTCACGTCTCCTTCCCAATCTCCAGAAGTCTCCAAGGCTGCTAACCGTATAGCAGCTCAAACGGTGAGAACCCTGTAGATGCCTGTGGGACTTCCCTACTAGAGTACAGCAGGTACAGCAGTATGCAATCCCAGATTGAGGCTATGTGCACACGTCAGGATTTTGTCAGGATTTTTCCTCAGGATTTGTTGCCAAAACCAGGAGTGGAACAATTAGAGGAAAAGTATAATAGAAACATATGCTCCACTTCTGCATTTAGCACCCACTCCTGGTTTTGGCTACAAAACCTGATGAAAAAGCCTGACAAAATCCTGACGTGTGCACAGCCATCCTTCTCTGTGACCTTCTTAAGCATGGATTTCAAGGTCTTGTTGAACCTCTCCACCAGGCTGTCCATATGCAAATGGTAGACAGACATTCAAAGTTGTGTAATCTGGAGAGCCTTAAACAACTCATGTATCACTTTGCACATAAAAGGAGTTCCCTGGTCCCTTAAATGGACACTGCCACCTGAATTTGGAGGGAACAATCTTTAGCTATAGGGGCGGGGTTTTCGGGTGTTTGATTCACCCTTTCCTTACCCGCTGGCTGCAATATTGGATTGAAGTTCATTCTCTGTCCTCCGTAGTACATGCCTGCACAAGGCAATCTTGCCTTATGCAGGCGTGTACTATGGAGGACAGAGAATGAACTTCAATCCAATATTGCAGCCAGCATGCAGCCAGCGGGTAAGGAAAGGGTGAATCAAACACCCGAAAACCCCGCCCCTATGGCTGAAGATTGTTCCCTCCAAATTCAGGTGACAGTGTCCCTTTAAAATCTACTTTGGCAGGCCTGTCCGGGAAAAAATATGGGTTATACTCCTGGAAGAGGAGTTTCTCAGTGGTACCGCCTCCAGGTACCGTGTTGCACAGTCCATTACCATTAGGATGTATTGGTGCCCCCAGGCAGACTTAACTAAGGGCCCAACAAGGTCCATGGCAAACCGGTGAAGAGACCTCTGCAATAGGCAACAACACTAGGGGTCTCAGTAAGTGGGACCTGGGAGCAGTTAGCTGACAGATAGGCCAGGGTCGGCAGTAGTTAATCTCTTTGTGACATCCAGGCCAGTAGAATCTCTGAAGGATTGGCTTTTGAGTTTTGGCTACTCCCAGATGCCCACCCAATACATGATAATGGGCCATGTCTAGTACCCAACGCCTATAGGGGCCTCGTATTAACAACTGCCTATCATTTCCTCTCAGTTTTGTGATCTGATATAGCAGCTCCTCAATTAAAGCAAAATGTGGAAACCTTGTGTCGGTTCCAGTCTCTTAAGTGACCCCATTTATCACAGACACATTGTCAAGTGGCTATTTTAAAGTAAGATTCCATATTTTAGCAGTCCCAAATTTCCCCCCAGATATCCCCAGTTCAGGAATCTTGTCCTTGTAACCAGTAAGGACACACAGGGGGAACTCATCCACCTCCGATAGGGATTCATCATGGTTTAACCAGCTCCTGTCTGAGTCACTCTGTGCCCCCGTCTTCTGCCATAAGTCCCAGAATAAGCTAAAGTCGTGCTCTACTATCACCGAGTCCAAGGGTTCTAATACCAGTACCCCATTTATTGTTATGAGACATGTCGGTGACCCCTCACTGGGCTGATAGTCCACACTGCAGGCGGGATAGGCAGAGTACGACAAACGCCTCCCTATGCTGCAGTCCATATGTTCAGAGGACATAAGACAATGGGAGGTTATGTGTCCAGGGCTGTAAGATTTCAAGCAGAGCAAGTTTTTACCAGCAGCCTTTGGAAACCCCTTGGAACCTCTGAATCCCCTAGTCATGGCTCTACTTTTTTTTTGAGATTCAGGCTTCTTCTGAGTACCCCAGTATGGGAATGCAACACTGCCCGGCTTCCTTAGGGACCTCTCAACCACCTGGTACCTTTCCAGTAGCCCAACCAAGCTGTCCACATTTCGAGGGTCCCCCTGGGCAACCCAGGTCTGCATTGGCTTTGGAAGGGAGTAGATAAATCTGTCCATTATGACCCGCTTTACCATCTGACCTGGGGTGGAGGACTCCAGCTGCAACCATTCTGTACCAAATCAAACATTAGGGAGCAAGGAAGTTTATCACTCCAATATGCCAAGTAGTTGACTCTGAGGTTGGACAGACAGTCACCCCTGAGCGTACCAGTATCTCAGTTTTTAGTTTGGAATATTCCTGGGCATCCTATTGTCACGGGAGACCTAGGTATGCAAGAGCTAATGACCCGGGCCCCTGCGATTTCCCTCAGACTAGGGAAACCCTGACTGACCCTCTCCCAGAGTTTACACTGATGGTGTGCATGTCTGGGCCTCCACCCTCACCCTGTCTCCTGTTTCAACCCTAGGCTGAAACCTCCACCCACCACCCAGTGAAGAGACCATACACCAATACCCACAGTTAGCACAGACAAGGATAACGGAAAAATATGCAATACGCCGCAGTCACTCAGGAATACACTATAAATGCACAGGGCAAAACAAATACAAATATAGGAAGGAGAAAATATACACGACGCCGCAGTCACACAGGAATACACAATAAGTGCACAGGGCAAAATAAATACAAATATAGGAAGGAGAAAATAAGACAAAGGGAAATACACCACCAGCAACGATACTCCAACTCCTAGCTCACCACTCCAGACCGATATAACCCAGCACAAGACAGAAGCTATAATCGGCGACGCCCAATGTTCAGAAGAACTATTTAAAGGCAGTGGGCATGGCCCAGCTTCCAATCCAAGCACCAGCTAAATTAACCCCGGACCAGCTAGATAAAATCTAGCCGACGCCACTGAGCACACAGTGGACAAAAGCGGAATTACCGCTGTCTGTCGAACGCCCTGGTATGAACAGCGTCCGACATGACACCTATCAGGCCCAGTCATAATAAGCCTTCTTGCCAGTTAGAGAGGGGGCCATCACCTCCACCCACTGCTCCGGTGGCAGCTTCTACCACTCTGCTGCCCTTTCAAACTGTCAAAAAAGCTTCCACATCATCGCCTGTGGTCATTTTTTCCATCGCTCTTCTTACCGCCTTTTGGAAGTATGTGTCGTCACCTGGACTTGGAGCAGGGGCAGCCAGCCTCCCACAAATGGTCTCTGCGAGCAGTTACATCTGTCGTGTAAACATCTCCTGTTGCTATCGCTGCTGCATCAACTGTTCATTTGTTTTCTATTGTGGCAGCTGCTGCTGTTGTACCTACTGCTGCTGTTGGACTTGAACCAGGTGTTTGATCAGCTCCTCTATGCTGGTTTACTTCACTTCCTGGCTTATGGCCATCTTCACCCAGGACATGCCGTTTGTCCACAGCCATCACAAGTGCTTCCTGGGGAAACTGCCCGCATTCTCCACCACATGTGGTAGATTGGTTCACTCGGTTGCACACGTAGGTAGATACAGGAACACGGTCTCATTAAATCTTCCACTGGTTTCAAATCACTTAAGTTAATGGCCTCAGTCAAACATATATCCCCTCCAGTACTTTTCCAGTGACTTTGTCA
The DNA here is from genome assembly GCF_051348905.1 of Ranitomeya variabilis. NCBI lineage: Eukaryota > Metazoa > Chordata > Amphibia > Anura > Dendrobatidae > Ranitomeya > Ranitomeya variabilis. The sequence goes on from NC_135233.1 coordinate 1,105,680,697, forward strand.
CATCCACATGATGCCATATCTTCATACTATCTCTCAACTTTTCTTTGTCCATACTGTGACCTCACACTGCCCTAACTCTATATTGTGCCCACTCTCACAATGACCCCATACTGTACCCTTACACTAACACGTAGGGGGTGTTAGTATGAGGGGCAACAATAAAAGTCCTTGGTACCTTCGGTTCCATGGAGCACTTACCTTCTCGTCCTCCCCTCCTCTGCGGCACAGTAGTGACTTCAACAGAGTAATGGTATTAGTTTTATGCCACATCTGCAGTGCAAACGCTAATTTCTGCAACTGTATTTGCACCTGAAAAGATTGCAATGGAGTTCAGACAGCGGGGAACCAACATCTTTCCGCTCCGCTGAACTGATTGTCAGTTTAACACTGGGTTTGAGAAACAGGTCAGTATTCACTCCCGGATAACGCTTATCTAGCCTCATGGTAGAAATAGCACCGACTGAGGGAACACAGGTGGTACTTATGGGATGATCATTAGAATTGTCACTTTTAATTGGATCGCCGTGACTATCACTGTCATTGGACACACTGCATGTCATGGTTATAGGGGATACAGTTGCTATTACTATTATGAGGCTCCATGATTGTCATTGAGGCCTGTTAGATGGACTCTACAACTTTATAGAGGTATAGTGGATGTCAGTGTTCTACAGGCTTTGTGGTACTCACTGTTATAGCGGTACTTATACAGGCACTGAGGCTTTCATTGTTATTGAGGCACAGTAGCCGACAATGTTATAGGGGCACAGTTCATGGCACATTTCACCAGGTTTGTGTTAGGCACCCACATTTCTGGTGCCGTCTTGACCACTCTGCATGAAATAGACAAGATATCAACTGGTCACTTACCTTAGTGAAAATCGGAGCAGTGTTCCTGGTTGAGAGACCAATGCTGGAGGTAGTTGTCAGACAGGAGTCCTGGTGACACCGCCACCTGCTCAGTAGTCTGAGTGAGAATATCAAAGGAGTAAGATTTCTGGAACTGAAATATCCTATCAGACTCCGCGTGCTTTCCTGCATGCGATAATCATCCTTCCAATTCCATGGAATAAAGCATTTAGACCTCACCAAACTCTTTGGGCTCCTGTATCCGTGATGCAGTTCACATGAAATGAGCGCCATCATGGTGGCATCTGTAACGTACTCCCAACTACTGACTTTGATGGTATGCAGAAAAATTATCACTACCTAAAAGGTTGTAGCTGGATCTCAACATATTCTCTATCTTGTAAGAGATAATAAGTGTATGATCGATGAGGGATAAGTGGTCTGACCACTGGGACCCTCAGAGTTCATGAAAATGAAGGTCCTAAGTCCCATGTTTCAATAGGGCACTGAGTTAAGCATGCATACTGGTGATCCAGTTATTGTCCATAGAGGCTGATGGTGCTATACTCCGCTATTTCCAACAGTACTATAGACTTTGCTCGGTTGCCACTTCATATAAACGTGGAACTATAGGATCCTATTGTTAAGATCAGTGGAGGTCACTGAACTTGGTCTTCTTTTAGCAATAACATATTTATCACATATCCACTAATGAGTTCAACACTGTGACGCGAGCCCTTTTATAGCCCACAGTGGGGTAAAAAAAAGTATCTGGACCCAGTATTACATTTTTTAGCTTCCACCACATAACGTTTACAATATTGTTGTCTTATGTGGTGAGGACCCTCAAGCACCAGGGCCTGAATGAGACTGCTGCATCTGCCTACCATACAACTACGTCCCAAATTACAATATCATAAAAAGTAAAAACCACAGCATTCTATTCTTTCCTACATTCTTACAGGTTGAGCAGGTTTTGTTGATATGCCAAGACACGATCCTCTACATTAGAACATTATGATTTTCCAAAATTTTTAGGGTCAAGTAAGACCACTTTGTCAGCTTGTTCAACGGGGTTCACAGGCCACCCTGAAGTCAAATGTATGTCATGGTGTCCACCAGTGGGAATTAGAACTTGTTGGCCATTAATGAGGCTTCCAGTGTCAGATATTATTAAGGATTGGCATGGCTTTCTGAGTGGGAATTTGTATCGATATTTGTACGAAAAATATAGAATCAGACTTTAAATAAATATGGCTCGAAGGATGAATTTCTATTTCTTGTGTCTAATCTCATAAATGTACTACTGAGGTTGTGGGGTAGGCTATCTGTAGTCAAGTCTCATTCTGTCTCCTACCAGGTGTTGTCCCTTCGATTGCTCCTCATCGCCGTGATCATTGGCTTTTCACTTCTTTTATCCTACTTTGGTGAAATTATGAAATCTTAAGATTCCAACCGCCCAAGAAAAGACCCCTAGTCCTGATGTTCCACTAGAAGTTCTGCAACCTGCTTCCTAGATGGGTCCGCTGGTGAGTCTTTAGATGATGTGACTGGACGAAACTCTTAGTGCATTCGGTGCACTTGTAAGGTCGTTCTCCAGTGTGAATTCGCTGATGAACCTTCAGGATAGAGTTCTTGATGAACTTTTTGCCGCACACAGTGCACTGATACGGCTTCTCTCCTGTGTGAACTCTCTGGTGAACCATGAGCTCGTAGGGTTGTCGAAAAGTCTTCACACAATGTCGACAATGGTATGGTCTTCCCCCTGTGTGACCGATCTGGTGTCTTAAGAAACGGGATAGGTCAGAGAAAGATTTTGGACATTCGCTGCACTGGTAAGGCCGGTCTCTTCTGTGCTGGGGCAGAGGAGATAAGATGCCAATGTGATTGTGCCAACTGCTGCACTTATAGAATGAGTCGTTGAGGAAGCAGTGTGTGCTAGCTGGATCATCCTCCGCTGCCATGTCTCTCCTGTTCTCTGTAAATGAAACACACCACAGTGTTATAGAGGAAGCACTCAGAGCCCATTCAGGACCCCAAGGCAACGAAGGAGCAAATCAGTTGTATGATTTGGCATGTATGGGCAAACCTGGACATAATTTAATAATCTGGAATGGTTTGGGTGCGATTAGAAATACTGTATTAGCTGACTTGGGTATGCTTTAGGCAGATATGGGCCACCAGGCCAGACCTTGGCTTGGTTTGGGCACACCCGAGTATCAATATTATTGAACTGACTTTGGTTTAAGCAGACATGGCCAGAATTGGTTATGGCTTTGGTAAATGAATCTAGGTGGACCTGGACATGTTTTGGGTACATATGAGCTAAACTAAGCACCATTTTACCACAAAAGATTAGAAAAGGTATGAGCTTTGTTGGGCATAGTTTGGGCAGATGTAGGAATCATGGAATCCCAAGTATTTTGTTGGCAGGTTTACATGGTATTGGGTCTTTCCATTCACCTTGGTTGGAACATTCAGCAGTTTCCATGTCTCCAGAAGTCTGGTTTATCCAAATTTCCGTCATATCTTGTATCCTGGAGGTTGAATTATTGTCTATGGAGCAAGAAAGAAAAGGAGAAGGTGAATTATCTGCAGGATAATGGGGCAAAAGTTGTCTTGGGAAGAGTCAGAAACTGAATAAAATCTGATTATTGTCGAGCAATCCTAGTTTAACCAAAATAGGTTTCAAAGAAACTCTCCAGTCTTTACAGATCATTTCAGTTCACTTTTAGGGAACTGATAACTGTTCTCACCCAAGGTTCTGAACTTTGAGCTTATGACTCTTTTTAAATGGCTGCCGTTTCCTTCCCCTACTTTCTTAGTTTACAATGAAAGTATGGATGACAATCATTTCAGTGGAATGAAGAACCAACGAGCACCAAGAACCCATATTATGGGGGTAACAGGCAAAACGAGGTTGCAGTTTTCTTTTCGTTACCATTTTCCACTCACAGATCTTTTTATGGGCCACATTGGGTGAAAGACCTGGGCTGAGCGAATGTAAAACATCAGCACCATGATAACACTACGAACAGGCACCTGATACAGGCATCTGTACAGGTTTAGTAAGCATGAAGGTAAATAAATACGACTAAATACAATTACAACAATGTCCCTGCATATGGCTATTTGCACCAACAATAAACCTCCATACTTTAAATTGCAGGCTTGATTTGGTAGTGCTGAGGGTGAAACATAGAAGTACGGTTTATACATCTTTCACAATATACTCTAGCACTAATGGATGACTATTACCATAATTTTACACTTCGGAATCACACTGCTGGGTGTGAAGACCATTAAACTACTACAATGTCAGCTGGTAAATAGTCTAACGGATAAAATCACTGCAGACTATTCCACGCAAACCATCGGAGAAAACTGAGGAATGGTCTAACCCACCTGCCTTAGCCACAAGGATATGACCCACAATAATGGCTTCATGTGACCTCATACAATGAAGAGCCAAACTCCTCCCATAAAAATAAACTATACCCATGAAGAACAAAATAAAAAACCTCCATCCTATGAAGAACCAAACTCCACCCAAAGAAGAAGCTATCTCCAACCCTACGATTAACCAAATCCTACTTCTTTTGCAGACCTTAATAAGAATTTTAAAAAATCTTCACCCCATGAAGAACCTAGCTCAACCCTATACTTAACCTCATGAAAAAACTAACCTCACCTCTTAAAGAACCAAGCTCGAACCCATAAAAATCCACACTCAAGCCTATGAAGCACTGCACCGCATTAGGGATATTTTAGCACTCCACTTACAACACATTTCTGTATAATCAGTAAGAAGTCATAGTGAATACAAATGTGAGATGCTGGTTGTGACTTCAGGAACATGGAACACATTAGACCAGGCAGGAGGACTCGAGAACAGAACCACTTGGGCATGCAGGCTAAAGAAGACATATAAACTGGGTGTTTAACCGGCAGCTCTACCATCAAACATGTACGGGATAGTGTGGAGGGCAAGGGCTAACTTTGAGACAGAATATATGTCCCAGGGTGGCCAGCTAGCAAATATTTAGAAACCTTTGCCCTGACCTGAAATCAGTTCTGTGGTATCTGCTATAGGGTCCAGGGCTAGTTGTACCGCTAAGGTATTGCATTTAATGCATTGGAGAAGATAAGTCAACCACAAGGGATCACAAACGAGCAGTGCCCTGGGACAGGATAGTGAATCCTTGACACGTGGTTTTCATAGGGTTGAAGAAGCTGGAGCCCCTAGAAATGAGGCCCGCGTGGTCACAATCCCAACCGTCCAAAAGTTAGACTTGGAGATAGGCTAAGACTAGATCTCCCGATCCATATCAGCTTGCGGGGTATTCTATAATGAGCATAGGTTACCCATTAGACGATCTCCATCTGGGACATTTTGGCAGACACCATTAGTTGCACAAAATTGTCACCAACCGGCTGTCACGACATGTCTTACGCATGGTGAATTTGCTTGTCTATCCCCCTTCCTTACACATTCGGCAGGTGTACCCTAATAATATATTGTGCATAATGTCATGGTATTCGAGGGGACAACCGGGAGACTCTTCTCACACATCACTTTCTCTCCATCATTCGTTACGCACAAGAAATAAAACTTCCCTCATTTGTCATTTTTTTTGTTTATTTATAACAATAATAATGAAATATTTTTTTAAATTCAGAGACATTTCTTAAAAATAATCACCAGAACCCAAAAAACAACGAAAGCGTCACGGATATGAGTCTGGGGAAAGGAAGGAGTGGACTAGGTAATTTTTCGTTTTGGGGGGACAGGGTGATCAGAATGACTTGTGGTCATCACCTGCCGCCGCAGACCTGTGTGGGTGCTGGGGTGCTCTGTGGTCCGATCACTGGGCGACAAACATGAGGCAGGACGTATGACCTCAATGCCCCTTTGTATAATATTGCCCAGGGTGGCCAGTCCGTCGGTCTGTTTAATCTGTAGAAGGTTCAAAGAGTATGCAATCTGTGACAAGATAGCATTCTGCTCCTGCATGAGGAGGTTGGACTCCTGCTGGTGAGAAGTCAGGTTGTGCAGACTGCAGCTTATAGAGGACAACTGGTGGTGGTCACGCGGCTCAGGATTTAACTCTGCAGTGGTCTCTCTTTCTCCAATAACATCCTTGGGCTGATGCTGACTGTCTGGTGAGATAACGGATGGTTCTTCTGAGGAGTCTTTACTGGAGTCCTCAGCTGCATCCTGGCACTGAGGAGAGAAGCTGCAAGCCGCCTCTGAATTAACGCAATCTACGGGCTCTAAAACACAAAAAAGTTATCACATTATCACAGGTAATAATTGTATGTAAATCAACTCTTCACAACGACATTGGACCATTCCCGTAATCCCAAAACATTTCTACAAAGTTCTACAAATCCTACATGACTGAGAAACTGGCATCTTCTGTATCGGTTCTTGAAATATCACCTCTACTTTCAATGTTTACCTAATTCCAGTTCATTCCTCTCGTTCTTACATGCAGTCCTACAATCTTATTCGATCTAATGTGATGTAGGATTAGAAATTCTGGCTGAAACATAATGAAAACAAAATTTCTCAATTCCCATGTTTCTGTAATCCTAGGCATAGCTGCCTTCATCCTTTACATCTCTGACCGTAAAAATCCAAGTCCTGAATTCAACTAATTTTATTCCAAATTCTTCCCTAAAAAGAATGTTCCCAACTTAGATCGTTATGAGGCAGTGATAGGATATGCTACAAACGTCAGATATATTTGCAGAGAAAGCGAGAATTCTCAAAGCTCCAACAGAACGGAACGAGCTGCACAACTGCAGCCACAACTTCATGCCTGACAGCGGGGGATGGGGCTTCTTCCTAATCATAGATGCCGGTCAAATCTTCTCGATAAACACCCAAAAATGCCCCAAATTGGAAAACCCCTTAATTCAACCAATTCCCAATGACCTGGACATGTCTCCTTTATTCTGCTGGAGCCACTGTCCACTCAAGCTTCTCTCATTCCAGGAATTCCACATTCCCGTGTCTTTCTTCTCCCACTTCAGTGACTCCATTACTCTGTTCCTTCACTCCGTTTACAACAGAAAAATATTTCACACATCATAATCCTTCATGGAGACCATTACCAGCTCTTGCGATGACCCCCAGCTTTACTCATAAGGCTGACCATACAGTAGAGATTTTCTGAACGACTTATCAATGGCCGCCTGTGAAGATTGTCATCTTGGATAACAATGTGCAGTGCCATGTTAAATCGGTGAATCAGTATCGGCCCCCGGCGATGATGTGTGTCCTGGTCGGGGTCACCATGGATGGCATACAGATCTGTTTTGCATATGCAAACTGTTGAACTACAGCGGCCGGTAGGAAATTATTACTGACCTCTCGTAAAATCAAGACACAAAAAGGTGCAGATTGATAAAAAATTGTTTGAAATCTACAGTTTTTGGCAGCCAAAAACCTCCAGTGTGGCCAGCTAAGGTCCAGAAGGAACAAGGATTTACCGAATACAGATTGAATCTTATCCTACAAAACCAAACGACTATCTGCTCAGCTCCTGATTAGTCTATAACCTGCAGCCCCCAAAGCCACTAAATACCAGGAAAATAATTATTATCCTTTTATCAGGCAGGTTTATATTTTTTTACATACTCACTACACAGAAAAAATACAAAATATTATCCCTGGCGTCTTATGGGTTCATACTAACTGACTAGATAATGGAGATGTAATTCTGAGCTTTCTATGCCCCAGGGATAATACTACTATCCTCTTAGGGCACATGGCTATCCCTACTAACCCTCAGTGACACCAGGGATAACGAGATTAGCTTAATAGATTACATGGGTAGTATTGTGAGGGAACAAATTAAGAAAAATTCTCCATTTTGTGCTTTTGACTCCATTTTCTTGTTGCTTAAAGATAAACTCTGTTATTAAATTAGGTAAAAGATGATAGCTGCCATGAAGTAACTTTATCTTGCTGTTCATAATTGGTATAAAGACCTTGAGTGTTCTGACTCGAGCCAGGGAAGGGACTCGGGGGTGTATCGCTACATAAGACTCTGAGGCACTTGTTAGTATGTGTTTTTCTATGCCAAGAAGACACAACCATATATGTAGTTTCCGGTTTTTCTGTATTCTCATGGGTTAAGTTTTACCTGCATTCTTATAGGTTAAGAACTGTGAGCTATGACTATGAAGAGTGATACACAATAAACAGGGGCCCAGAGATCTGCTCGATCCCCCCAAACAGAGACATACGTCTCCGTCTGGTCATTTTCAGTTGCCGGCAACGCCCTGTAGATTAATTTGGAAATCACTGAGTCAACCGTGAAGGATCAATTTAGATCCTCCCTCAACAGTATAACTAACCCAAGGGATCAGACAGGAAACGGGGGGAGATGGTAAGTCAGGGAGAGGATTTATATCATATGCGTGGATAGGGATGAAGACTACCAAATATTATTTTAATATGGTAAAAAAACATGTGTTACCATAAAGTTTGTAACTCCTCCACACCCAGAAACATCAAAAAATATTTAACTAAGGTGTAAAAAGAATTGCCAAACCTTACCCATTCCACTGGACAATCCCTCAAAAAGCACAAAAATCCCCAACGCGCGTTTTGCTTCTTTATTTCATGGCCTTCTAAAGGAGTGTCTGTTCTTTGGGGTATTGTCCAGTGGAATGGTTAAGGTTTTGCCAATTCTTTTTATGCCTCAGTTAAATATTTTTTTATGTTTCTGGATGTGAAGGCATTACAAACTTTATGGTAACAAATGTTTCTTTACCATATTAAAATACTACTTGGTGGTCTTCCTCCCTATCCACCCACAGGATACAAATCCTTTCATTGGCTTACCATCTACCCCCCCCCCCCCCCGTTACCTGCCTGTTCCCCGTTACCTTGCTGTTAAGTCTTATTTTGTTTTACGAGATTGTTTTTATATATATTTCGCATCAATAAAGGAACGTTTAGCCCTAAAACACCATCTGCATGTCTCGCAGCTGTTAGACAACCACAGCACATGCAGGGACTGCCTAACAGACAAGCAATGCCTACAGGTATTGCGGCAGTCTAACAGCCGTGAGAAATGCAGCCGCGGGGACTCGAACATATTTTTCGAGCACGCTGAAGACACTCGGTTAGCACTTGAACATGCCTTCGCTCATCACTAGTCATCATACCAGAAAACATGGGTAGTATTACTAATCCTGTAAGCAGGAATATTCCTTCCAGACACAAAGAATATCGTTACTACGCTATTAGAACCCACTAAGCATTAGGAAGATTATCCTAGTAGAAAACATGGATAGTATTTTTATCCCTCTAGACACCAAGATATTAATATTAACCCTACCCAAAAATATGGGGATAACCCTAACCCACTAGACACCAGGAATACTGCTACTATCCCACTAGAAAACATGGGTAGTATGTATATCCGTCTGTAAAAATGTAAAGGGAACAAGAATGCAATGATCTGCAAATCTGTTATCTCCATATTTTAGAACAGATCAGGAGACGAATGTTGGACATTTTTCCACTTTATTTGAGGAACACGTTTCTGAAATTATTCCACAATGTTTAGACGCAGTTGTTCCCAGATCGGTGACCGCTGACCATCTTTGCTTCTGAGAGACTCTGCCTCTCTCATATGCTCTTTTTACACACAGTCATGTGACTTAGACGGACATTGACCCTCCAGCTGTTTTTCACCATTATCGCTTACTTTTCCAGCCTTTTGACAACTCTGTCTCAAATTTTTGACATGTGTCGCTGCCATAAATTTCAAAATGACTTCAGTTTTTCAAATAAAATAGAAAAATGTCCAACGTTCAACTTCTTATCTGCGATCCCTGTTGTGTTTGATAAAGTATGGAGATAAGAGATTTCCAGATCATCACATCCTTGTTTTCTTCACATTTAACACAGCGGACCAACTTTTTTAGAATTGGGGTTGTATCATAGTGGAAGACATGGCTGGTATTATTAACCCTCTAGACACCATTAATATTATTTGAGGAGACTATATGGGTAGTATTGTTAACCCTCTGCTCACCTGTGCTATTTGCTTACTAGAAAATATAGTTAGTATACTGACCCTTTAGACACCATGGATAACACTAATAACCTAGAGCAGGCATATTTGTATTACCTCCTGGACACCAGGAGTGCTATATTGAACATTAATGGCTCGGATATGTGGGCCCTGGGTAACCAGGAGGTTTACATGACCGTACATCTCACAATTGCTCATTGGAGCCTTCAGTTTCACATGGCGTCTACTGAAGCAACGTAAGAGAAGGCTCAGAAACCAAACAAAAACCTCTTCACAACACACAAAATAAGAATATTTACCGGCTTCCACCTCCTCGGGGAGGTCTTCCTTGTCTCGGTTCCAGTCAACCTCTTTGCTGTATTCTGGCTTGAAGAAATTTCTCAGCCTCTGCTCGTACTGTGTCAACCTCAGGTGCGGTGGGGGTCTGCGCCCTGTCTCGGCAACATGAGCCAAGGCTTCGCTCAGCTTCTCGTTCATTTTCCGCTTAGCATCCTTCCACCTCTTCTTGACTTTATCGCTTGTGCGTGAAGCCACCCCTACCGCGCTCACTTCGTTGGCTATGGCCTGCCACATGGCATTCTTAGCCATACCAGAGGTAATATCAGCTTCGTTGCCAAAAAGCTTGGAGTAATTTTCTATCACCAGGTCCACAAGGACGTCAAGTTCCTTCTCAGTGAACTTTACAATTCGCAGACGTGGAACTCCGGAAGAGGGGGATGAAGCAGACTGAGATCCGAAGGAGTTCGAGATATGACTCACAGGGAATTGTGCGGGCGACGCAGTATCAGAGATATGCAAGATCGGCTCACCTGTATCTGTCATTATGGCACAGAACAAAGCAAAGTTTAGAGATGGTGGGCACGCACACCTGCACAGAGGACAATCACAATCGGGAGTACCATTGGTGAATCTGTACTGGTGGGAGAGTGTAAGGGGCCACAAACTATAACAACATGTTTAAACGCAGCAACTCTCCAAACTCAATCTGTTCATTCCAAAACCACACTGACACCAGCAAGTCGACGCATCCATTGAAGGAACACAGCAGAGACAATCCACAATCTTGATAATGTCCTTACATGGTCAACTTCTAAAGCCAATGTACGGTGCAAAGATAGGAGCTCAGACCAGAGATCAATTAGCTCCCAATGCAGTTGTGTCTTTCCCCATTGTTAAGGGCAACATCACCTGTAGAAGCTCGTAAATAGCAACCAGGCAACCCCCACATGTACTTATGCTGGCTAACAGATGTAAATCATTCAGCTGCGGCAAGAAAAACTAAATCTCCGAGCACTAAAAAAATACTCGGAGGACCCCCGAGCATGCTCGAGAAATCTCGAGTAACGAGTTATATTCACTCATCACTAATAGTCACCTGATGCATTAGCTGACTGTTGGTGATAGAGTTTTTCTATGGAGACCAGCTGTGCAATTGCAGCTCTCTAGTGTCAGCTACTTCTGGAGTTTTGGAGTCCTGTTTCTATGTCATCTGGTGTGGAGCTTGACAGCGCAGCAGAGTCTGGAAGCTAAGTGTTGTTTTTATACCTTGTCTGTCTTGTGTTTGTCACCATCCCGTGTTGTACCATCTGCAGTGGTGAGGCTAGCGCCCTTGCCGGCCAGTGCACTAGCTAGGGCAGTGCGAGGTGACAGTGAGGGATGAGGTTCCTGATGGGGGGGGGTAAAAGGACCCGCTTAGGGTGTTAGGGGAGTGCAGGGACAGGCTCAAGTTGGAGCTTAGGGGGTGTCACGTCATTCTCTATAGGTACGGCCTTCCTCTCCCCATTTCCATCCCATTGTGTGTGTTGTGCCATCCGCTGACCGTCCTCCTGGTGGGAGTGTGACAGAGGAGCTCAGATAAAGACATAAAACATGACTAACAAACTTTCCATGAGAATTGGCTCATTGATGTAACCTCAGGTAACTCATTCAACGACCAGCAATGTGCAACACAGCAGCGATAGAAGGCAAAAAATATTTTAAGTCCAAAATACAAAAAATATTTGTCACAAAGGTGTCATATACTTTATGTTGGGACGACAAACCCGTTAACTAAAAAATAAAAAGGTGGTGTCCATACCCTTTATTAGGACTGAAAGAGCTCCCTAGTATGATATGTCTCTCAATCAGCTGTGGGGGGGCTCTGGATTATACAGAAGACCATTATAATAATGGTGATGAGGGGTGAACATGACCTGAAGTCACAACGACCAACATCTCAGTGATGGAAATAACGTCATCTGTTCTCTCCGGTCAACGACACAACAGGTAATCGGGAGGAGGCACCAATTCAGATATGTTCTCGATGGGTTCTTACCTCTTGATGGTACTGTGGTATTCGGTGGCCCTTGCCCTCCTACCGACATCTTGATGTATTCTGGTTCCTCTTGTTTGATTGTCTTTGTGGTCACCGCGCCTGGATATATAACCAAACAATATATCACCGGGGACCACAAACGTAAATGTGCCTCTATCAGGTGTGAGTAATGGTGGTGGGGGGCCGGTACTTTGTTACTGCTGCTCCACAAGAAAGGACGGGAGCATAGTTACTATGAAATGACTTCAAAGTCACCAATAAAACCATGGCATTACTTCTTAACTTTTGTCAAATGACATCATAGGCCACAGTGACTGATGATGTCACCACATATTAGTGACACCCCCCATATGTATGGGTGAGGAGTGGGCACTATAGGCAATCCGTATACTACACCAAAGCAAGGGCTCAGACTGGTGACACCCACATATGTATGGGTGAGGAGCGGGGACTATAGGCAAGGTCAGCCTCTGGCAGAAAAGAAGTGTGTCTATGTAACTATATGAATGTATGCTTGCGAGTATGTAAATGTGTGTGTATTTATGTATACATGCCTTGTGTAAATGTGAAACAGCTGTTACTTAAAGAAAACCCCTTCCCATTTCCAGCTGCCAGCTACGGAACCATATGGAAGAGAAATGCCACAAGAACTGAGAAAAAAAAAATAAAAAATTTATACATACAAGAAAGATGAAGGGTAGAGGAAGATCAGCAAAGCTTTACTGATCAGACAGTTACTGGAGTAATCCTGAAGCAACAATGTAAAAAAGATGGAGATACAACCATCTCACAGAGGTCCAGACCGACCACAGAAGTTAACATCTAAACATCTAACATCTTCTGATGAGAAGGGATGAAAAAAAATATATCTAGATGAACAAAGCCAAACCGCGATGACACAATCCGGCGCACATGCCAGATGATCGGCTTGCATGGCGTTAGTCCATGAAGGAAATCTCTTTGAAAGCCCATTCACAAAAAAAACTGCATACAACTTACCAGGGCCCATGCTGAAAACTATAAAGACTATTGGGATTCTATATTTTGGAGTGATGAGACCAAGAGAATATGGTGGTGGCAGCATCCTTATGTGGAAGTTCATGAGCTGCTGGTGTTGGGGGGCAAAATGTCAATCATGGGATCATGAAGTCACAGATGTCCTGCTCTATCGTGACAAGATGCCATGACTCTGGACGCTCGGTAGACTGCACTTCTCCGACATGACAACGATCCAAAACGAACATCTAAGGCCACTGCTGCATTTCTGAAGAACAACACGTGAAAGTGATTCAGTGGCCAAGTGTCTCCTGATATGACAACTGGACACCTTTGGGGATTCTGGAAAGTCAAGTTGTCATTCGCTCTCCATCCAGGCTCTAAGAGCTTGTTCCGAAGAATAGAAGAAGATAGGTGTAATATGTCACTAACTTATTTATTACAGGCGTAGAAGACTCGGTGCTGTCCTTACTCATCATGGAGATCATACAAAATACTAGATGTAGTAGTTTTTGATGCAAGATGTACTCAATTTCTCATCAACTAATTTGAGTAAAACTGAAGAATTTGTAATTAATAAAATCGTACTTTTCAAAAGGGGTGTACTCATTTATACAAAACACATTATGTGTTTACGTATGCATTGTCTAAACATGTATGTGTATTTATACGTGTGTGTATGTCGTGTAATAGGTAAAGAAAACCAGACTAAAAGAATTTGGAAATTTCTTATCGCCATATTCTATTACACCAGAACACAGATCAGAGGTTGAACTTTGGATATTTTTCCATTTAATTTGGAAAAAAATATCTCATTTAGAAATTGGTGGCAACAATATATTTCACAGCAGTTGTGCCCGGGCCGTGTCCTCCATTGTGCAGTGTCATGACTTTTTACAACAGTAAAGTAAATGTCTGGGAAGTAAGAAGACAATTGCTGGCGTTTTTGGAGAGGATCGTTGTCTGCTTCTTGTCTGATGTCGGACACTCGCTGCTCTTCAGTTCAGGGGTATTTGCCGGATATTTTGTTTCCCAATGGTGAAAGATTTTGACTGCAGGCAGCCGGTTCATCACTAGAACTCTTCTGCCGAGCCATGCTGCTATGATGGAGACAAGATGGGGACTAACATTGTCTTGATTAAAAAAAACATCTGGATGAAGATGTTGTCCTTCCCCCTCTATATAATACTCAGCATTGATGATGTCTTTCATGTCTGCGCTGCCCCTGCATAGGCACTAATGCTCCCAATACTTCTGAGATGCACGAATTGTGTGTTGATTAAAATCTGGACAGTCTCTCTCCTAGATAACAAGCTGGACGGTCTCTCTCCTTGATAAGCTGGATAGCCCCTCTCCTAGATAACAAGCTGGATGGTCCCTCTCCTCGATAAGCTGGATAGCCCCTCTACTAGATAACAAGCTGGATGGTCCCTTTCCTCGATAAGCTGGATAGCTCCTCTCCTAGATGATAATAGATAACAAGCTGGATGGTCCCTATCCTCGATAAGCTGGATAGCCCCTCTACTAGATAACAAGCTGGATGGTCCCTTTCCTCGATAAGCTGGATAGCTCCTCTCCTAGATGACAATAGATAACAAGCTGGATGGTCCCTCTCCTCGATAAGCTGGATAGCCCCTCTCCTAGATAACAAGCTGGATGGTCCCTCTCCTCGATAAGCTGGATAGCCCCTCTACTAGATAAACTAGATGGTCCCTCTCCTCAATAAGCTGGATAGCCCCTCTCCTAGATAACAAGCTGGACGGTCTCTCTCCTTGATAAGCTGGATAGCCCCTCTCCTAGATAAGCTGGATGGTCCCTCTCCTCGATAAGCTGGATAGCCCCTCTCCTAGATAACAAGCTGGATGGTCCCTTTCCTCGATAAGCTGGATAGCTTCTCTCCTAGATGATAATAGATAACAAGCTGGATGGTCCCTCTCCTCGATAAGCTGGATAGCCCCTCTCCTAGATAACAAGCTGGATGGTCCGTTTCCTCGATAAGCAGGATAGCTCCACTCCTAGACAACAATAGATAACAAGCTGGATGGTCCCTCTCCTAAAGAGTCCTCAGCACATGGTGTCTGCAGTTTCATAAAGAATTTCACATTCTGATTCATCCAGCCAGAGCAGTTTTCCATTTTCCCTCCGTCCATTAGAAATGCGCTTTGGCCAAAAGCCTATGGGAATATATTGGGAGATTAGTTTGGAGATGTACGGAGGAGACAGATTATGGACAGTTTTATAAATTAATAGTTTAAACTGGAATCGCTGGTGAATTGGAAACCATTAATGGGAATGGCAGAATAGAGAGGCGGAGGGAAAGCAAGGTGGATTAGTCGGGCAGCAGAGTTAAAGACGGACTGGAGAGGTGCGAGATGGTTAGCAGGATGTCCTCAGAAAATATTGGGTAGTCCAGGAGGGAGATGATGAGGGCATTAACAGTTTAGTAGATTTGGGGTTAATGACAGGTTGGATTCCGGAAATATTTTTGAGCTGGAGGCAGCAGAAGCTAGTCAGGGCTTGGATGTGTGATTAGAAGGGCAGGGCAGAGTTGAGGGTTATTCGAATAAGTGGATTGTGATTATCGGGGAAAGCGTGATGTCATTTACTGTGATAGGGAGATCTGGTGCGGGAGTTAGGGGATATTGAAGAAAGATGAGGAGTTCAGTTTTGACAACACTCCATTTTAGAGAGTTCATTGAGGAGAATATGGCTGATAGATCTTCTAAGATTCTGGACAGCAAAGAGGTTATGTTGGAGCCCAATCATTCCCGTTTTTAATGTCGTGCCAGCTGAGATTTAAAATCATGAGCATGCAATATTGACTGTCGGCCTTGTCCCTTGTTAACATGAATTTCTCCAGAATCTCTGAACCTTTTGATGACATTATGTGCTGTAGAAGGTGGATATTCAAGAACTTTGCAATTTTACATTACAGATGGGTCACCTCCGACCAACTTTGCCTTTCAGAAACTCTGCCTGTCTAACACGCTCTTTTCATAGTCATGTGACTTAGTGGACAATTTGTCCTCCATGTTTTTTTCATTAGCACTACTTACTGCCATAGACCTGTTAACCGTCCCATCATTTGTAAGATGTGCTGCTGCGATCAATTTATAAATGGACTTTTTATTCAAGTTAAAAATGGGGAAAAGTCCAAAGATTACCTTCTGGTCTTTGTGAATAAAATGTGATAACCGTTTTCCAGATCATTGCACTCTTGTTTTCTTTACATTTTACACAGAAACCCATTTTTTGGAATTGGGGTTGTGTATATATGTATGGAATGTGATATATAACACTTTTACAGTCATCATCACTGTCACCATTGATTTCAGAGTACCCAGAGGAAACCCAAAGAAACATGGGGAGAACATACAAACTCCTGCAGATGTTGCCCTTGGTGGCATTTGAATCCAGCACCCCAACTCTACAAAGCAGCAGTGCTAGCCACTGAGCCACCGCGCTATCCATGTATGACTGTGTAAAAAAGAACATTAAAACTCTCTTCACCAAATACGACACACCAGAATGCTCAAGCCATTAATCCCAACAGTGCAGAAGAAGGAGGGCCACATCTTCTGGATGGTCTAATGAAATAGTCTTGACAAGTAAGGCTACGTTCACATTTGCGTTGCGTCGGGCGCAGCCGCGGCGACGCATGCTTCATGCGCCCCTATATTTAACATGGGGGGCGCATGGACATGCGTTGTCTCGCGTTTTGTGACGCATGCGTCATTTTTGGCGCAACTGTCAGGGCGCAGAGAACGCTGCCTGTAGCAATTTTTTTGCGTTAAAAAAATTAACGCATGCATCACAAAACGCTGCGTTATGCATGCGTTATGCATGCGTTGTGCGTTGCGTCGCCGCAAACGCAAATGTGAACGTAGCCTAACACATGGGCTTAGTGGGAGTTCAGAATTCAGCTGCTACCTTACCTTGCAGTCCTGATGGACACACATACAGCCAACAGGAGCTTCACCTCCAGACTTGTAAAAATGTTTTCTTTTACCATATCACAGCACTGTTCATCAAAACACTAAGAACTATTTGGGTTCGTAAGCCCGTGTATTGTGTCCACATCAACTTTCTTCTGTTGATTAGAGAGTGCTCTATGTATCTGCTTTAATCTCTATGCTATGCGACATGTATCTTGGCCTGTTCAGATGTTTCTGATTGAAAACTCTTCATTTCAGTAAATGTGAAGTCATAATGCTGCAAATTCAACAAATGACCATTTTCAGTTCTATTTTCAACCTATAAAATGTTTGGAAACTCTGTTGTGCAGAACAATTTGCTGCATGTTGAGGTTTTTTTTGTAAGAAAAATAAATATTTTTTTTGTACCACTGTCTTTTTTAATAGTGTGTCAAATAAATAATTGACATCAGTCGTTTCGTTGCCATTTGTAGGAGAAACAAGTAATTGTACTGTTCCGCTGTGTCTGTACGAGCAGTGTTTCTAAAAAATTTGTATACTCTGCAGCTGCGTTTTTTGGAGTAGTGTGTCTAAAACTTATTCTACTATGCAGCCGTCTCTTTCTCATTTGTGCGCCGAAAAAATTATTTTATTCTACAGCTATGTCTATACGAGTAGTGTGTCAAAAAGGTTACTCTACTCTATAGACATCTTTTTGAGAGGAGTGCATCTAAAATAAAATTCTACTGTACCGCTGTATCTGTATGAGTTGTGCCTGTGCGTAAAAAAATATAACTGTGCCATTAAGCCGCTGTGTGTACTCTGCAACCCTGTCTCTGGGAGTACTGTGCCATTAAGCCTCTGAATACTGTGCCAAAAAGCCTCACTGTGCACTTTGCAGCTGTGTCTGTGCGAGTTGTGAGCCTACAAAATAGTTATACTCTGCACCTGTGTCTGTAGGAGCACTGTGCGTGAAAACAAATTTTTCTACTCTGCAACTGTGTCTTTGGGAATATTGTGCCAGGAAAACCTGTGAGTTTACTCTTCACGCATCTCTGTGGGAGTACTCAAAAAAGCCTGTGTAGATGTACTTTGCAAAACACACTTATTTTAAGTTGGGTAGGTACCAAAATATTATGAATGGAAAATAGAACAAACTGTGGTGGAGTCTAATGGCTGTGTGCGGCTGGTATACTTCTATATTAAGCCAAAGGTAAGGACAAGTCCTGTGGGATCCGCGACAGATTCATTTTAATGAATATCAGTTTGCCCACTAGGGCTGTGGACAGGTGGATGCGCCTGTTTGTGATCTCATCTCCTGCCATGCTAAACGCACGTTCCACCACAACACTTTCCGCAGGGCAGGCCAGCACCTCCAAGGCATAAAGATATTCTATCCCTCAGAGGGCGTTTCCTACTGGTGATAGATTCATTTAGATGTTCTGACATTGTATCGATGTTTGGAGCCAGTCTGTGAGCTCTGAGCTAAGGATTTTCACTTTGCTTATATCTTGCTATACTTTCCAGCTCTCTTCTGATTAACTTTAGTATAATTGATTTATTCTTAGTTTGGTATTTTGTTATTTACTTTACTCACTGTAACATCTTTCCTTTGTTCAGCACACTTCTCTTGTAGATATTTCACACTCTACTCTGCCCTTTGGTTCTTTAGGAGGAACGCGTAGCAACTCGACGGCCGTTTAAGGTCCGAGTTGCCATCGAATAGTTGTTTGGTTATGGCTATCTCTGTACCCACTGGCACCGCTAGTGACTGCGGTGTCAGGATTTCTAGACTGAACAGGAACCAGCAGACTCAGTTGTGTTTTTTTTTTTTTTTACTTTCTAACTTATTGATCCCTAGCGAGTTGCTATAGAGGCATAACCTTAACACTGCCTCCTGCTAATATGGACCATATTAGATGATAGTGCTAGATGTTGCGATGTGCTGAGTAAGGGTTTTCAACATCTCTGCCATGTATACTTTTCCTTCCGAGGTGTGCCGGTTCCCCAGCAGCGTTGGCGACTTCCTCCTCCTCTGCTTTCCACTGAGCCCCCGCTGTCAGGTGACGACGCAACAGCAGTGCGCATTTTCCAATAACGCTCTAGTTACGGAAGTAAGGATGGCTAGAGGGGAATCAGCACTTCAAACAATTCGGGCATCTTGGCGGACATTGCGCAGGTACAGCAACATGTATTGCCTCGTGTGCCAGGGTGTTCAGAGGTAATGACCAGATGTTCTCAGTGGGAGGTGTATCATTTGGGTCCTCTGTATCACCCACAACCCACGCACCAGTGATGTCCCTGAGCAGCTTTAAGTTCCACTCTGCTGTGAACACGGTTGTTCCTCATCCCCCAAAACTGTCCCCTGGCAGTACATTTGTGTACCTGGCAGCTGTTGGCAAAAGGAACCCATTCTCCAAGACTTGTGCACGCCTGGCCTGATAACGGTGTGAATGGTCCCCGTTCCTCCTCCTCCTATGCCACCACCTCATCCATCATAGCTTGTAGCTTTGTTTTTCTAGGAAGCAAAGTAGTTGGACAGTAACGGTGATGATGGCGTCATCAGAGCTGCCCATGTTCGTGGAGTACTCAAAGCAGCGCAACATGGCACACACGTCCCTCATGGAGGTCCACTCATTGGTCGTGAAGAGGTGTTGATCCGCAGAGCGACTCGCCTGTGCTTGATGCAGCTGAAATTCCACTATCGTCTGCTGCTCACACAGTCTCTCCAGCAAGTGCCAGGTGGAGCTCTACCTTGTGGGTCCATAACATATGAGGTGGTGATCAGGAAGGCAGAAGGGAAGCTGCAATGCAGACAGGCGAGAATGCCGAAAGAGCTCAGATGGCCAGCACTTTCAGCAGCAGCTCTGATATATCTGTGTAATTTGTAAAAAAACTCTGCACCACAAAATTCAGCACATGCACCAGGCAAGGGATGTGCGTCAAAATGGCTAGGCCCAGAGCTGCTATGAGATTTAGCCCGTTATCGCACACCACCAGGCCGGGCGTGAGGTTTAACCGTCCCAACCACTCATCTGTCTGTTCTTTGATCTCCATCCACAGTTTCTGCACAGTGTGGGATTGTTACCACAGATGAGTTTCAGAACGACCTGCTGTCTTTTACCTCTGGCTGTGCTGAACTTGGTGGTGCCAGTGTTCTGGTGACCGGAAGAGAAGGCGTTGGAGGAAGTGGAATCAACATGGACAGAGAAACATCCCAAAAACACATAGCAATCCTCTGCGGTGGTAGGACATGCACCAAAACCCTTTCTGTCTCAGGCCCAACCACCACTACATTTAACCAGTGGGCAGTTTGGGAGAAGTAACATCCCTGCCCGTGCTTACTGGTCCATGTATCGGTGGTTATGTGGATCTTTACACTGATGGCGTTGCGCAGCGCACACCTGATTTTGTAAGCAACATGATCGTGCAGGGCAGGGATGGCCCACCGGAAAAGTAGCGGCCAGAGTATTACATGGCCTGTATTCAGAGTGAGAGCATGGTCAGCAGATAGTTACACTGCCTGTTTTCAGAGTACCCCCCCCCCAAAAAAAACAAACAAACAAACAAAAAACAATCAATTAAAAAAAAAAAGAAGAAAAAAAAGTTTGGAGTCCGGAGTCAAGCTTGAATCCTGTCCCGGAGTTAAGAAGTCCGTCTGAACCCGATGGTATTACAGAACATCTCTCGCTTCTATTGGTTGCCTAAGTGGAAACAAGATGTTAAATGTGGCCAATTGAAGTCTTCTCGCCAAGCATCTCTAGGTCTTTCTCCACCACTACCCATTCCACAAGAAACCTGGTCCAAACTATCTCTACACTCTGTCACAGACCTTCTCCTGTTGCACAAGACTTTACAACCATTTGGGCTGGGGTGGATCATTTCATTAAGATGTCACAGTTTATTCCATTCTGGGCCTACATTCTGTACCATGGCTGACTCAAGTTTTCTTCCAGGAGCTTTTAGGAAGTCATGATCTTCCTGCCCTATCTTGGACAGTAGAGTTCACTTTGTTTAGACACATCTTCAGCCTAAAATCCACAAAGTTATGGACAAACCAAGAGGATTAATCAGCAGAATTTGGTCACAATAACGGTGTAAGAGGCCACAGTGAAATCTCCTTTTTCCACCATCTTCGTCTTTGTTGCCCATGGTCCTTCAACCTCCTGCTGTGCACAGAATCTGTGACACATGGTACAAAATTAAACCTAACTAATCTGCTGCCAAGGCAAGAGCTATGAGGAATAAACAGACGTTCAACTGTTAACATCACTCTAGGAAGCAAAGTTTGGTTTTCCACTAGAAACGTCAGTCTTAAGATGGACATGCATCCTCTCTTCTCAGTCGAGATCAACATGGAGGGGCACTAGAAGGGCTGAAGGTACTTTTAATCCCCACTTAATCATCACTTGCTTGGAACTGTATCTTACTCCTGCCAGCTCTCTCTGTTCCAAGCATGTCAAGATGCCACAGCAACCCAGAGTGTAACTAACATCATGCCCTCAGGTTTTATAGGTCGGCTCAGGCAGCGGAGCACCACATGAGTATTCAGGTAGCTGATTTTCAAGCTTCTACTATGGATTGCATCTTTGAACCAATTTTGAGTTGAACTCTCTGACAGACTCAGCTCTGATACAGTGTTTCATTCTACCTAGACTCGGAGACAAACTCCACTCTACCACTGAGTCAACTATGTAAGACTTCTGTACCAGTTCTGTATTGGACTCCCTGACAAACTCAGCTCTGCCATACTGCTGAAGCAATTCTGCAATGGAGTCTCGGCTCTAAATCTACTCTTCTTCCATGTGGATTACACGTCGGTTTCTATGACATAACTCAGCTCCATCAGCTCCTGTGGTTCCAGTTCTGCCATAACGGCCTCGGTGGCTCCATATCTGTCATTCTGCTGCACCAATGTCACCTGTCCGTGGAGCGCAATAGCTGCTCACCTGGGCTTCAGTGACTCCCCCACCGGGTATATTGGTATATGCATGTGTGTGTATTCATGCACAGCATGTACAGATGTCGGTGTTTGTACGTAGAGGTGCATGTGTATGAATACGGGGGTGAATATGTGCTGGTAATAGGGGAGTTTGAGCAGTGTAGACCATAAATGTAGCCCTGATCCATATACTGGAAACCAATGCAACTAACCCTGGCAGACCAGTCAGCGGCTGCCCACCTCTATGGCTCAGGATGCCCCCTAGGCATAAAGATATAAGACGTGGGCCAGTCATCATGCAGGTCCAGGGCCAGTCTCACCTCTAGATGTGGCCCCAGTACGGTCTGACCCGAGGCCGCACGCTGACACCTTCATATAATCCAGCTCTTCATTATTCACCAGCTGCAATGTCGGCCGACCTGTAACGAGAGGAAAAGGGGAGTCCGACACTGAAGCCCCTGACTGCAGCGCTGTGGTTATACCTCTGCTACCGGACCAGAATGACCTCACTCTCGTCACTCTCGGAGCTGCAGTAACAATGCCGCTGGATCTCATATCCTTCTGGTCTACACCACGTACGGGCAGGGATGATGGGAGTGATACATGCGAGATAGCGGCGGATAGATCGTTAGCTCCTGTGGTCAGGGACGATGTAAGATGAGAGCGGCAGCTCCCGGGACGAGGATCAGGAGGCTGTGACACCGGCGTCTCCTTGCTACAGGGTTAGAGGTTTATCTTACAGACCGGTGATCTGACTGACAAGATGGATTCAAGCACTGGACCATCACGCCGGACGTCCCCTGCTCTCACCTGTGGGGGGCGCTGTACAGCCATCCGACCCTCGATCGCCTACTGACACTTTGATGTAATCCGACTTCTCTTGTTTGATAGTTGGAGCCGACAACCGTCCTACAGTGGAGGAGACAGAAGAAGGAATCAGGGGCCGCCAACTCCAGTCACACCCGAAGCTGCAAGTCCTGCTCAATCACTGTAGTGTATCATAAAGCAATGTTATACACTGGGATAAGGGCGCTGAAGGGAGAATATGTGAGCTGCAGTCCTATGTAACACCACAGATAACACAGTGATAACTCTCTGAGTACAGATAATGTAGTAGATGCCCCTGCAGTCCCATGTAACACCATATAACACAGTGGGACCCTTTACTATTACAGGTCAGGGATCTGCTCAGTCTACGGTGATGTTCCGCACCGGTTATGTACAGGTTAATGGTGGAGCTGTCTTCCCCGGACGGATATCTCGGTAATGACAGCTTGTGTCGGGGCCCCAAGGCGGCGGCCGATGCTGATGTTTTGTTCTATAAGCGGCCGGGCCGCCCTCGGCAGGCACAGGACGGCGTCCCCGATGACGCGCTCCCCCCAATGACGCGCTCCGGGCTCAGCTGCTGGATGTAGAGGTAAGCATGGTGGTCCGCAGGGACGTCCTCCCACCATATATAAAGATCTGTAATAAGTGACAAATACATCGGGGGAGCGGCAGAAATAAGTGCACATCCGGCGAGAAGCGCAGAGGCCATGAGTGTAAGAAGCCAGAAAGTAGGAAGAGAATAAGACAATCCCTCATAATACATGAGCCACAATGCTCAGCATAAATGAGTACACCCCAGCAGATGTGGCGATATGCGACACCGCACTGCTAAATACTCCACAAATATTGGCCATTAGTAAATTTTCCTAATAAATTCATGTTGCAAAATGAGTACAACCCAAATGAAAGTCCTTGGGAGCAAAGCTAAAGTTTATACTAGAATAGTGTTATTAGCCAAAATTCACCCCCGGTCAGTCTAATTCTTCATTACCGCTGTCAGACAGAGTAGTGATGAGCGAACGGTCTTATCCGAGCATGCGCGTGTGCTAAAAGAGTGTCTACGGCGGGCTGGAAAAATATGTTCAAGTCCCCGCGGCTGCATGACTCACGGCTGTTCGACAGACGCAACACATGCAGGGAATGCCTGACAAACAGGAAATCCCTGACTGTATTGTGGTTCTCGAACAGTCGCGAGACATGCTGTAGACACTCGGTTAGTACCTGAGCATGTTTGCTCATCATTAACAGGGAGCTATAAAAGGGAGATACTTAAAGAAAACGCCTTCTCATTTCATGTGGTCAGCAATGGCACCACATGGAAGAGAAATGTCACCAGAGAAAGAAAAATAAATAAAAAAAAACTATTTTTTTTAACTTTACACTTGCTTCAATAATCTCCATGGGAGACTAGAAGCTGCCATCATCCGATCGCTTGTGCTATATACAGGATTTCTTCATCCCTGATCTGTGTAGCAGAAATGTGGATAGAGAACGTCATGATCTCTTATGAACGGCGGCCATAGGCTGGATTTCACAATAGGATCATATAATGGGCACAGGGTCATCAGGAGACCCCCGGCTATAATCAGTGCCCCGCGATCACATCATGAGTGCGAGGAATTACTCGCTCCCGGCCGGCGTGTTTAATGGCGCTGTCAGAGATTCATACTAGTCTTTAACAGGTTAACAGCCGCAGGTGGAACACCAGAACTCAACACACAGCGCGGGCCCGCGAGCCACACGTGGCTAGTGAGCTGCAGGTTGGGAAACCCTGCTGTAATATGTTGCCAACTTGTTCTTTTTCTTTCTTGGCTCAGAGGACTCGGTGCCATCCTTATACATCAGGGAGGTCACACACAATACTAGATGGAGGAGTTATTGATGGGGGGGGGGGGTTGTAGTCATTTTTCTATCACTAAATTTGAATAAAACCGAAGATTTTGTACCGAAAGTTATATTATTCACTAATTTTTAATGTTATTGGGTAAAAAGAAATGTTCTATGAAGCTCAGAATTATCAAAATTGTACTCATTGCACTGTATAGTAAGAGACGAGACCAGTCCAGGGGACCATAGCAAGAGACGACGAGACCAGTCCGGGGGACCATAGCAAGAGATGACGAGACCAATCCGGGGGACAACAGGAAGAGACAACAAGACCAGTCCGGGGGACAACAGGCAGAGACGACGAAATAACGAGACCAGTCTGGGGAACCATATGAAGAGAAAAGAGACAACGAGACCAGTCCGGGGGACCACAGACAGAGACAACGAGACCAGTCCGAGGACCACAGAAAGGGATTACGAGACCAGTCCAGAGGACCACAAGAAGAGATGACGAGACCAGTCCGGGGGACCATATCAAGAGATGACGAGACCAGTCCGGGGCACCATAGGAAGAGATGATGAGACAACGAGACCAGTCCGAGGGACCATAGGTAGGGATGATTAGTCCAGTCCAGGGGACCATAGGCAGAGATGACGAGACCAGTCCGAAGGACCATAGGAAGAGATGACGAGACCAGTCCGGGCCACCATAGGAAGAGATGATGAGACGAGACCAGTCCGAGGAACCATAGGCAGAAACAGCGAGAGCAGTCCGGGGACCACAGGCAGAGATGGCGAGAGCAGTCCGGGGGACCACAGGAAGAGATGACAAGACCAGTCCGGGGACCATAGGAAGAAACAGCAAAAGCAGTCTGGGGACCACAGGCAGAGACGACAACAGCAGTCCGGGGGACCACAGGAAGAGACGACGAGACCAGTTCGGGTCTGCTCCCAGTGATTTACAGGACTCTCTCTAAGTACAAACATGGTAGTTACCTGTCAATCTCCTGGAGTGGCCGAGGAGAAGCCGGTGGCTTAAAGAGAACGGTCCTGGGGTCTGATATACAATGTTAGGACAGTTATGGGCTGGTGAATTAGTTTGGGCATTTTCTGGTTCTTTGTGTCCTTGAGGGTCACAACTGGGACAGGCACAGCAATCACCAGGACAAAGGGGCAATGGCACATGTGCAGCCACAACGGAGAGCCACATTTGCAGCCATCTTTCAACATCAGCTCTTCCTGCCTCAGCGTAGAGCATGGATGTCACGCTTATCCCTTTATAAACCTGCGGCCCCCCACACTATCACATAACAGAAGACAACATGTCAGGACTCACTGTGTGCGGGGATGACATGGCCCTCTGTACTGTCCGCTGCGTGAAGCTCCTCTTTATCCTTCTGCAGTGACAAGATGGAGGTGACGACAGGTTTGGCTGTATACAGAGGAAACACCATTATATGAAGCTTGTGTAGGATCTACAGGAGGATCATACAGGGTAATGGATCTCCTTAAAGACTGAGAGGAGATGAGGGATGAACGAAGGCTTAATATAAAAGATCAATGGGCAGCGCAGGCCTCTAGAATGCCCGTCTGGTCCCTTATAGCTCCACTTCTGCGATTCATCATATCTGTGTACACTAGGATGCCCAGACTGCGCCCACCCAGCGGCCCGCGCCATGGAATCACAGATCAGGCCAACTATGTGACTATCCGATCCTGACCTGCCGCTATGCATAATCCATCCTGTCATCACACTACCTGTCTCTGGATTTCCTGCACCTTCTCCAAAATGACTGGAGAGTCGCCCCATTCTCCACCCATTGGACAATCAGCGGTGGCACCCCAAAACCAGACAATTGTACAATAGAGGTCACTCCAAAATATTGCAAGGAAAACGGTATGGAGGCAGGAAACAGCGCAATCTAGATGGGGTCTGATCTAGCTGATCAATTGAGTCATGGCCGATCACCTACGGGGTCACGGAGGAGGGAGTCAGGGGCGGTCAGCTGCAGGGGACGCGGCAGAGAGAGTCATGGGCGGTCTCCTGTAGGGGTCGCGGCAGAGGGAGTCATGGGTGGTCACCTGTAGGGGACGAGGCAGAGGGAGTCATGGGCGGTCACCTGTAGGGGAGGCGGCAGAGGGAGTCATGGGCGGTTACCGGTAGGGGAGGCGGCAGAGGGAGTCATGGGCGGTTACCGGTAGGGGAGGCGGCAGAGGGAGTCATGGGCAGTCACCTGTAGGAGACGCGGCAGAGGGAGTCATGGAGGTCACCTGTAGGGGACGCGGCAGAGAGTCATGGAGGTCACCTGTAGGGGACGCGGCAGAGGGAGTCATGGGCAGTCACCTGTAGGGGAGGCGGCAGAGGGAGTCATGGGCGGTTACCGGTAGGGAAGGCGGCAGAGGGAGTCATGGGCAGTTACCGGTAGGGGAGGCGGCAGAGGGAGTCATGGGCGGTTACCTGTAGGGGAGGCGGCAGAGGGAGTCATGGGCGGTTACCGGTAGGGGAGGCAGCAGAGGGAGTCATGGGCAGTCACCTGTAGGAGACGCGGCAGAGGGAGTCATGGAGGTCACCTGTAGGGGACGCGGCAGAGCGTCATGGAGGTCACCTGTAGGGGACGCGGCAGAGGGAGTCATGGGCGGTCACCTGTAGGATCCACACAAAAGGTCAGTGTGGTCACCTGTAGGGGGCTCTGGATGAAACAAGCAGATAGCAGAGGGAGCGAATACGGGATGGACATTGGGAGTCATCATGCTGACAATAGTAGCGGCACACAGCACATACAGGTGAAAATTGGGGCCGGCGTCCCGGACTCACCGATGCTGTATGGGAGGCTCTGCTGCGCCCACTCGTCCTGCTTGATCCTCAGCAGTAAATCGGGGCTACAGGCTGTGGAGAGAGACGACTCGTCTGCTCATTCTCGAGACATCTAGGACATGGCTGATGAGGCACTACAGGCTCCCAACAGTCCAGCCAATCCAGTTATCTACAATATATGACCCCCACCTTGATGTGCAGTGGACTTGAGTCCCTTCTTCTGGCAGGAGTCCAGGGGGCTGTCCCGCTCTTGCTTCAGCCCCATGATTTGTCCTGGATCTCGGGTAGCAGCGGCACCTGGAGGAGACACCAGAGTACAATAGTGTGAACCATTGTCCACCTTTCATCTATGACATCCTCCAACATCAAATGTGCTGCCGAGCCGTCACACATCAATGTGGCCATCACGGCGGCACGGAGTTACCATTCTCACCTGCACTACCGATGGCTCGGCCCGTCTCACAGATGTCGATGTACAGGTCCTTCACCTTCTTAATGCAGAACAAGACGTCGCGGTTCAGTATCTCAAAGCCTAGGACAGTGTGAGATGATGAGCGCGTCACGTCACATGGAGCCCCACAGCGGGTTACGTCACACGGTGTCCCCGAGCCCCACAGAGGGTCACGTCACACGGAGTCCCCCACCCCCAGAGCACGTCACATCACACAGAGCCCTCCCAACAGCGGGTACAAGTTTTTAGCCTCCAGACATAAACTAGAATTTTGTCGTTTCACCGACTGCCAGTAGAGCTCTTGGGAAAAAATAACACCTGAAGAAACAGTGTAAAATGATGGCCTCTAAGGAAGCAGCTGCAGGGTCTCACCCATCGCCTCCAGTGCAGAATGGATCTCCAGCATCACATTCTTATACAGCGCCCTCTGCCAGTCCTCCAGCACCCCCCACTCCTCCGCAGAGAAGCAGGCAGCCACATCGTGGAACGTCACCGACACCTACAGAGAAGGATTAGAGACCACTGGTGTCATAGGAAAAATCCCCTGTATGTATTGTAACAATGCTACTCACTTGGGAGCGTTATGAGGTATCACAGGAAACGCAAATACAGCCCTTGTCCAGCACAAAGTAAAACACAAAGCAGAAAGTCCATACAATAGTGCTGGTTAGCTCACCTGGCTTAGAGTCCAGCATATTATTCTTTCAGCAAAGGCACTCAATCCAGGAGAGCTGCACACCTCCATACACACAGACGTGTGAGACAAACACATCTCAATTTACACAGAGAACCACACCCAGTGGTGGAGACATGGTGAGCAGCCGTCCTGCCCTATCTCGTCAGCTGCTCACAATCAACCTGTCAAGGCCAAATAACCCCTTCTAGTCCTATATGTACGAAAGCATTGCTCTAGATTTATCTCCCATCCACTATGTATCCTACAGCCTCCTTACAGTATGTACTCAGTGACTGCACCAGCAGAATAGCGAGCGCAGCTCTGGGGTATAATACAAGAGGTAACTCAGGATCAGTAATGTAATGTATGTACACAGTGACAGCACCAGCAGAATAGTGAGTGCAGCTCTGGAGTATAATACAGGAGGTAACTCAGGATCAGTAATGTAATGTATGTAGACAGTGACTGCACCAGCAGAATAGTGAGTGCAGCTCTGGGGTATAATACAGGATGTAACTCAGGATCAGTAATGTAATGTATGTACACAGTGACTGCACCAGCAGAATAGTGAGTGCAGCTCTGGAGTATAATACAGGAGGTAACTCAGGATCAGTAATGTAATGTATGTACACAGTGACTGCACCAGCAGAATAGTGAGTGCAGCTCTGGGGTATAATACAGGATGTAACTCAAGATCAGTAATGTATGTACACAGTGACAGCACCAGCAGAATAGTGAGTGCAGCTCTGGAGTATAATACAGGATGTAACTCAGGATCAGTAATGTATGTACACAGTGACTGCACCAGAAGAATAGTGAGTGCAGCTCTGGGGTATAATACAGGATGTAACTCAGGATCAGTAATGTAATGTATGTACACAGTGACTGCATCAGCAGAATAGTGAGTGCAGCTCTGGAGTATAATACAGGAGGTAACTCAGGATCAGTAATGTAATGTATGTACACAGTGACAGTGACTGCACCAGCAGAATAGTGAGTGCAGCTCTGGGGTATAATACAGGATGTAACTCAAGATCAGTAATGTATGTACACAGTGACAGCACCAGCAGAATAGTGAGTGCAGCTCTGGAGTATAATACAGGATGTAACTCAGGATCAGTAATGTATGTACACAGTGACTGCACCAGAAGAATAGTGAGTGCAGCTCTGGGGTATAATACAGGATGTAACTCAGGATCAGTAATGTATGTACACAGTGACTGCACCAGCAGAATAGTGAGTGCAGCTCTGGAGTATAATACAGGATGTAACTCAGGATCAGTAATGTATGTACACAGTGACTGCACCAGAAGAATAGTGAGTGCAGCTCTGGAGTATAATACAGGATGTAACTCAAGATCAGTAATGTATGTACACAGTGACAGCACCAGCAGAATAGTGAGTGCAGCTCTGGAGTATAATACAGGATGTAACTCAGGATCAGTAATGTATGTACACAGTGACTGCACCAGAAGAATAGTGAGTGCAGCTCTGGGGTATAATACAGGATGTAACTCAGGATCAGTAATGTATGTACAGAGCTTGGGTTCTCAGTGCATCATCTGTGAAATGTTCAGCGAGTCTTCTCTAACTTCCACCACTGCACGAGGAGACAGCATCCATCATGTCACAGGATAAGTCAGACTGTACTGTGTACTTTTTTTGAGCTGTGCGCACAGGAGCCGTTCTGTCCAGCGTGTCCACATGGACATTCCTTTTCTGAATCCTGCTCATACAGGTATTGTACATATGACCAGGTTTTAAATACATCAGATAGGGATTACATTCATTAGTTAGGACTGCTGTGATATGGGTATACCTTGGCGATTGGTACAGCGGCTTAATATACATTTTTTGCAAAAAACGTATCAACCAAATACCCTGTTTTTTCCATCTTTTTACTAGCACTTGCTGTCCACTGTGATTTTTTTGCAACAGAGTGGTTTTGGTTTTACTGTGCTTTTTTGTGTTTTCAAGTCTCTTGGTGGTGTGAACATGTCTTTACTGGCTTGTTCACTGTGCGCGCAGCTCATGTGTTCTGGTTCTACATAATTGTTTTCTTGTTTCTACAAGACTGGGGAGGCCTCCACCCCTCTTTTTTTGAGCTGTGCGCACAGGAGCCGTTCTGTCCAACGAGTCCACATGGACATTCCTTTTCTGAATCCTGCTCATACAGGTATTGTACATATGACCAGGTTTTAAATACATCAGATAGGGATTACATACATTAGTTAGGACTGCTGTGATATGGGTATACCTTGGCGATTGGTACAGCGGCTTAATATACATTTTTTGCAAAAAACGTATCAACCAAATACCCTGTTTTTTCCATCTTTTTACTAGCACTTGCTGTCCACTGTGATTTTTTTGCAACAGAGTGGTTTTGGTTTTACTGTGCTTTTTTGTGTTTTCAA
The DNA here is from genome assembly GCF_051348905.1 of Ranitomeya variabilis. NCBI lineage: Eukaryota > Metazoa > Chordata > Amphibia > Anura > Dendrobatidae > Ranitomeya > Ranitomeya variabilis. The sequence goes on from NC_135233.1 coordinate 1,105,711,782, forward strand.
GTCTCTTGGTGGTGTGAACATGTCTTTACTGGCTTGTTCACTGTGCGCACAGCTCATGTGTTCTGGTTCTACATAATTGTTTTCTTGTTTCTACAAGACTGGGGAGGCCTCCACCCCTCTTTTTTTGAGCTGTGCGCACAGGAGCCGTTCTGTCCAACGAGTCCACATGGACATTCCTTTTCTGAATCCTGCTCATACAGGTATTGTACATATGACCAGGTTTTAAATACATCAGATAGGGATTACATACATTAGTTAGGACTGCTGTGATATGGGTATACCTTGGCGATTGGTACAGCGGCTTAATATACATTTTTTGCAAAAAACGTATCAACCAAATACCCTGTTTTTTCCATCTTTTTACTAGCACTTGCTGTCCACTGTGATTTTTTTGCAACAGAGTGGTTTTGGTTTTACTGTGCTTTTTTGTGTTTTCAAGTCTCTTGGTGGTGTGAACATGTCTTTACTGGCTTGTTCACTGTGCGCGCAGCTCATGTGTTCTGGTTCTACTGTGTGTACTGTGGGAGCCGTCTGCTTTACTTTTCTTGTACTAAATTACTTCAGCAGTCACATCCAGAGCTGAAATAACAATTCTGCTCTCTGTCACTTGGAAAACCCTCTGTTCAGAGGGGCTCTAGAAAAGAACTGCTTTGTGGGAAATGCACCGAGTGGAAACTTCAGAACGCAGCGAAGCGTGGACTATATATCGACCCTGAGCCGCAAGAGCTGCCGAAAAGATAATCAAATTTGGACTGCAGGTTTGGATGTGATTGAAGAAAAAGACAAATTACATTTAGGCATGAAGGTACTTACTGGGTAAAGGGACATGATGTCTTCAGGATGGATGAGTGAGGGGTCTTCAGAGGCGGCAGCTCCTCAATACCCGCAAGAGCAGAGCAGCGTTCAGATGTATATTCACCGGAGGATCTTACACCCAGATCGCCCCATACACGGACCTGGTAATGACAAGAGACGTTACATGAGCGGCCCCTATTCACGGTTTATATTCTCTGATGTATGGGGAGGGGAGTATATGTGAGTAGTCAGAGCCAAGTGGCCCCCAAACTCCACCGAGAACTCAACACCACTGTGGAGTATGTGTGAGCAACTGCCGAGTTCACTGCAGTGGGTGCTCATAGCTTCCAACTATCCGCTGCATAGGTGGTAAATGTGAAATTGGGGTGGGTCTGTTGAGACCCCCACTGACTGCCAAAGTAAGGGACAGAAAACTTCTGCCGAGAGGAGTCAAGTAAAGCTCGAGGTTACATGTGCGACCTACAGTGTGGTGCCAGCCCTGCCCGGAGCTCAGCGCCATAATCAGGGTGTATGATTAACCTGCCGGTCTATACGACTCTCCAAGGCCGTCGGCCGATAAGTTGGTTACACCAGAACACCCTGGTAATGCATCTGCTGGAGATGGTCAAAAGGATTCAGAGGATGCCATTCCAGTTGCCTTGTCAGCAGTCCACCTGCGGGAATCCCCAGCACCTCCTCAGTGACACACCCCTGATCGGAGGAGATGGCTCGCAGGGTTACCATCAGGCAGCCACTGGATCAAGATCCTGCAAATGTTTTGGACACTCTCTCCTGTAACGGCATTCCTTGCCTTGAAGCTTTCTTTTATCGCCCCTTTAAATACCATATTAGTTCTGCAACAATGTAACAGACGTGCATCTAATTCTGCTCCTCGTTTGCACACAGATCTACAGAAAATCCCTTGCTTTTCCAGAGCCAGAAAAGCCTAGATGGTCTGCTCGTCCAGAGGCGGAGAAGCCTAGAAGGTCTGCTCCTCCAGAGGCGGAGAAGCCTAGAAGGTCTGCTCGTCCAGAGCCGGAGAAGCCTAGAAGGTCTTCTCATCCAGAGCCGGAGAAGCCTAGAAGGTCTGCTCGTCCAGAGCCGAAGAAGCCTAGATGGTCTGCTCGTCCAGAGCCTGCAAAGCCTAGATGGTCTGCTCGTCCTGAGCCTGAAGCCTAGATGGTCTGCTCGTCCAGAGCCTGCGCAGCCTAGATGGTCTGCTCGTCCTGAGCCTGCGAAGCCTAGATGGTCTGCTCGTCCTGAGCCTGAGAAGCCTAGATGGTCTGATCGTCCTGAGCCGAAGAAGCCTAGATGGTCTGCTCGTCCTGAGCCTGCGAAGCCTAGATGGTCTGCTCGTCCTGAGCCTGCGAAGCCTAGATGGTCTGCTTGTCCTGAGCCTGCGAAGCCTAGATGGTCTGCTCATCCTGAGCCTGCGAAGCCTAGATGGTCTGCTCGTCCTGAGCCTGCGAAGCCTAGATGGTCTGCTCGTCCTGAGCCTGCGAAGCCTAGATGGTCTGCTCGTCCTGAGCCTGCGAAGCCTAGATGGTCTGCTCGTCCTGAGCCTGCGAAGCCTAGATGGTCTGCTTGTCCTGAGCCTGCGAAGCCTAGATGGTCTGCTCGTCCTGAGCCTGAGAAGCCTAGATGGTCTGCTCGTCCTGAGCCTGCGAAGCCTAGATGGTCTGCTCGTCCTGAGCCTGCGAAGCCTAGATGGTCTGCTCGTCCTGAGCCTGCGAAGCCTAGATGGTCTGCTCGTCCTGAGCTGGAGAAGCCTAGATGGTCTGCTCGTCCTGAGCCTGCGAAGCCTAGATGGTCTGCTCGTCCTGAGCCTGCGAAGCCTAGATGGTCTGCTCGTCCTGAGCTGGAGAAGCCTAGAAGGTCTGCTCACCAGAGACCGAGAAGCCTAGAAAGTCTGCTCGTCCAGAGCGGGAGAAGCCTAAAAGGTCTGCTTGTCCAGAGCCTGTGAAGCCTAGGTCTGCTCGTCCAGAGCCTGCGAAGCCTAGAAGGTCGAAACCGGACGATCCATATCATGGAGCTATAGGTGAAATTCAGAAAAATGATGCATCTGACAAACTCAGAAAAATTATTAAAAAAAAAATCTTATTTTTCCAAAATCTTTTACACAAAATGGATTATTGCAGGGGGGATTCAGAGACATAGGGGGTCCGTAGCTGAATCCTCTGCCCCCTGAATGACTGTTCCCTTTCACTGACAGCAAGTAAGACTTTTGAAAAACATCAGTCATTCAGACGACACCATCGAGAGCCAACACCGGGAAACTGAGTCTGTACATACACGTCATGTGCTGGTCGATAAAAGTGTAAAAACTTAAGACTTAGGCTGCATGCTCATGAACAGGAGTAGCAGCGTTTTGGATGCAGCGAGGTACAGTACAAGCACAGTGGATGGCTTTATAGAAATCTCCTGTCCACTGTGCTTCTATTCGGTGTAGCGTTCTCTCACCTGTGGTGCAGGTTTACGAGCCACAGCAGGTCAACAGATATTTCCCACTATAGAATGTATTGGATGTGGTAAATTGGCACGGTTCAGTGATCGCAGAGAATTCACTGCACCTAGGATAATTAGTTGCCCGAAAGGCTGCCTTGATATGTACTGGCTAATAGGCACACTGCAGAGAGGGCGATATAACTACTCCCGCTCAGGCGGGAAAAATAATTATCAAAGCCGTCCGTCGCTGCCAGTTTCCCCCAAAAGCTCAGGACACTTCCGCTGCCACCAGCTCCTATTTCTTATATAATAACGGGTCAGGAGCCAACCCATCCAGTAGCAATGGCTTAGGTCAGAGGCTTTAGGGTAAGTTTTAGAGCAAAACGACGCTAGCAAATATTATAACTTTTACTCCAAAAAACATTAGGCAGTGTTTACAAAAGTATATAAAAGATATTTTAAAATGAGACAATTATGTATATACAGACAATCTACAGGTCCTTCTCAAAAAATTAGCATATAGTGTTAAATTTCATTATTTACCATAATGTAATGATTACAATTAAACTTTCATATATTATAGATTCATTATCCACCAACTGAAATTTGTCAGGTCTTTTATTGTTTTAATACTGATGATTTTGGCCTACAACTCCTGATAACCCAAAAAACCTGTCTCAATAAATTAGCATATTTCAACCGTCCAATCAAATAAAAGTGTTTTTTAATAACAAACAAAAAAACCATCAAATAATAATGTTCAGTTATGCACTCAATACTTGGTCGGGAATCCTTTGGCAGAAATGACTGCTTCAATGCGGCGTGGCATGGAGGCAATCAGCCTGTGACACTGCTGAGATGTTATGGAGGCCCAGGATGCTTCAATAGCGGCCTTAAGCTCATCCAGAGTGTTGGGTCTTGCGTCTCTCAACTTTCTCTTCACAATATCCCACAGATTCTCTATGGGGTTCAGGTCAGGAGAGTTGGCAGGCCAATTGAGCACAGTAATACCATGGTCAGTAAACCATTTACCAGTGGTTTTGGCACTGTGAGCAGGTGCCAGGAAGCATGAAGTGCTCCAAAATCTCCTGATAGCTAGCTGCATTGACCCTGCCCTTGATGAAACACAGTGGACCAACACCAGCAGCTGACATGGCACCCCACACCATCACTGACTGGGTACTTGACACTGGACTTCAGGCATTTTGGCATTTCCTTCTCCCCAGTCTTCCTCCAGACTCTGGCACCTTGATTTCCGAATGACATGCAAAATTTGCTTTCATCAGAAAAAAGTACTTGGGACCACTTAGCAACAGTCCAGTGCTGCTTCTCTGTAGCCCAGGTCAGGCGCTTCTGCCGCTGTTTACCTGGGGAATGCGGCACCTGTAGCCCATTTCCTGCACACGCCTGTGCACGGTGGCTCTGGATGTTTCCACACCAGACTCAGTCCACTGCTTCCTCAGGTTCCCCAAGGTCTGGAATCGGTCCTTCTCCACAATCTTCCTCAGGGTCCGGTCACCTCTTCTCGTTGTACAGCGTTTTCTGCCACATTGTTTCCTTCCAACAGACTTACCATTGAGGTGCCTTGATACAGCACTCTGGGAACAGCCTATTTGTTGAGAAATTTCTTTCTGGGTCTTACCCTCTTGCTTGAGGGTGTCAATGATGGCCTTCTTGACATCTGTCAGGTCGCTAGTCTTACCCATGATGGGGGTTTTGAGTAATGAACCAGGCAGGGAGTTTTTAAAAGCCTCAGGTATCTTTTGCATGTGTTTAGAGTTAATTAGTTGATTCAGAAGATTAGGGTAATAGGTCGTTTAGAGAACCTTTTCTTGATATGCTAATTTATTGAGACAGGTTTTTTGGGTTATCAGGAGTTGTAGGCCAAAATCATCAGTATTAAAACAATAAAAGACCTGACAAATTTCAGTTGGTGGATAATGAATCTATAATATATGAAAGTTTAATTGTAATCATTACATTATGGTAAATAATGAAATTTAACACTATATGCTAATTTTTTGAGAAGGACCTGTATATACTGTATATAATTGTCTAAGGGTTTTTCTGTCTGTCTGTCTGTCCTGGAAATCCCGCGTCTCTGATTGGTCGAGGCCGCCAGGCCTCGACCAATCAGCGACGGGCACAGCATGGCGACGATGATGTCATAAAGGTTGCCTCGACCAATCAGCGACGGGCACAGTCTGCCGCGAATTCGCCTCGACCAATCAGCGACGGGCACAGTATCGACGTAGATGTCATAATGGTTGCCATGGCGACGATGATGTCATAAAGGTTGCCTCGACCAATCAGCGACGGGCACAGTCTGCTGCGAATTCTGGAATCATCATTGTCCATATACTACGGGGACATGCATATTCTAGAATACCCGATGCGTTAGAATCGGGCCACAGTCTAGTTACAAAATAAAAAGGGATTAAAGGAAGAAAAAACATTTACAGTTGCTTAAGTCATTTCATAGCAGACCATGTGGTGCAGGGGAGGGGCGATACATTGAAATGCATCACAGAGCGTCTCTCAGCTAGCTCCCTGGACAAAGACTAGTGCAAAATGAGGTCTCCCTGCCTTATACCCCTGGTTGTGACATCACTGAGTGGGCTGGATACGCCCCCTTTTGAAAGATATGGAAAACAATCTATTAAATATATCTCGGCTTATGAACCTCGTAGAAGGACGACACAATTACCGTTTTTCTCAGCACGAAATGGACGTTCATTTAAATCCAAACACAGCTTGGCTATGAGCCTCGGTTAAGCAGTAATGCGTTTTTAAATTTTTGCTAAGCGCTGAGCTCCCAAAACGCACCAGTTGGGAGCCCTGACCCTGCAGTTTCCAGAAATATGAACTGCCTATTTCTTTGAATATCCTGTGCTAATATATTTGGTCTTAAAGGATCACTGTAGCTAAACAAAGGGATTGCCATGTGTTGCTACTCTTTACTTTCGGTTTCACAGCTGCATGCTGGAGAAAGAATGGTTTAGAATTACACAGAGCTAGCAGGCAGAGGAGAAGTGTATACACCCACAGGCAGCTGGGGGGAAGAGGGGGGGGGTCAGAAAGCCCACAGTGTGTGTCTGTAAAGCCATGGAACCTTCTAGAAGTATACTCAGAACATGGCATATTTACATTATCGCGACACACCACATCAAATCCCTGCCATGGCCAGCTCAATCTTCAGACCTGAATACCATTGAAAACCTCTAGAATGTTATCAAGAGGATGATGGATAGTCACAAGGCATCAAACAAAGAAGAACTGCTGACATTATTGTACCAGGAGCAGTGTGGGAGACTGGTGGAAAGCTGCCAAAACGCAGGAAAGCTGTGACTAACAATCATGGTTATTCCACACAATATTGATTTCTGCATACCTCCCAACCATCCCGGATCCAGCGGGACTGTTCCGATTTTGACAGTGAGTCCCGTGATCCCGGGCGGGACATTAGTTGTCCCGCACTGTTTGGGAGGTGTGTATATCACCCGGTCAGCTCCCTGAGCCCCTGCACCCGCACAGCAGCATATTGGCTGCTCTGTGCACACAGGACCTGTGATGAAGTCACAGGATGGGAGGAGTCAGGGGGTCACATGATGATGATCGGGAGGACCTCCGTGTACAGGACTCCGCTGGTTGTCATGGCGCTGGAGGAAGGTAAGTGTATGTGTGAGGTCAGGAGGTGTTTGCAGTGTGGATGTAGCAGAGCCGTGTGTGTACGAGGTGTACGGATCGGAGCAGCGTGTGAAAGGTGTATGGAGCAGAGTCGTGTGTTTAAGACGTGTACGGAGCGGAGCCGTGTGTGTACAAGGTATACGGAGTGAAGCAGCGTGTGCAATGTGTATGGAGCGGAGCCGTGTGTGTACGAGGTGTATGGAGAGGAACCGTGTGTGTATGAGGTGTACGGAGCGGAGCCGTGTATGTATAAGGTGTATGGAGCGGAGCCGTGTGTGTACGGTGTACGGAGTGGAGCCGTGTGTACGAGATGTATGGAGATGAGCCGTGTGTGTATGAGGTGTACGGAGCGGAGCCGTGTGTGTATAAGGTGTATGGAGCAGAGCCGTGTGTGTACGAAGTGTACGGAGTGGAGCCGTGTGTACGAGATGTATGGAGAGGAGCCGTGTGTGTATGAGGTGTATGGAGCGGAGCCGTGTGTGTATAAGGTGTATGGAGCGGAGCCGTGTGTGTACGAAGTGGAGCCGTGTGTGTACGAGGTGTATGGAGAGGAACCGTGTGTGTATGAGGTGTACGGAGCGGAGCCGTGTATGTATAAGGTGTATGGAGCGGAGCCGTGTGTGTACGGTGTACGGAGTGGAGCCGTGTGTACGAGATGTATGGAGATGAGCCGTGTGTGTATGAGGTGTACGGAGCGGAGCCGTGTGTGTATAAGGTGTATGGAGCAGAGCCGTGTGTGCACGAAGTGTACGGAGTGGAGCCGTGTGTACGAGATGTATGGAGAGGAGCCGTGTGTGTATGAGGTGTATGGAGCGGAGCCGTGTGTGTATAAGGTGTATGGAGCGGAGCCGTGTGTGTACGAAGTGGAGCCGTGTGTGTACGAGGTGTATGGGGAGGAGCCGTGTGTGCAAGGTATACGGAGCGGAGCAGCGTCGGCAATGTGTACGGAGCGGAGCTGTGTGTGTACGAGGTGTACGGAGTGGGGCCGTGTGTGTATAAGGTGTATGGAGCAGAGCCGTGTGTGTACGAGGTGTATGGGGAGAAGCTGTGTGTGTATGAGGTGTACGGAGCGGAGCCGTGTGTGTACGAGGTGTACGGAGTGGGGCCGTGTGTATAAGGTGTATGGAGCAGAGCCGTGTGTGTACGAGGTGTATGGGGAGAAGCTGTGTGTGTATGAGGTGTACGGAGCGGAGCCGTGTGTGTACGAGGTGTACGGATCGGAGCCGCATGTGCAAGGTGTATGGAGCGGAGTCGTGTGTGTACGAGGTGTATGGAGCGGAGTCGCATGTGAACGAGGTGTACGGAGCGGACGCTGGCTGTGTTGGATCGGAGCAGATATTGCTCCTCGCTCTGACACTGACTGGCACAGGAGACACGGAAGTCTTTATCAGTGGCGTATCACAGCTGCAGCGACGTGAGCAGTCAGCGGTGCAGCTGGATGACACCATTCAGCACCGTGGGAGTGGAAGTTGCCAGCTGCTGCGAGGGAGCGCGGTGAAAGGTGTCTGTGTGTAGTGATGGAGAAGGCAATGATGGGGGTGGGGTAAACATGTGTGGCCATTATACTGCACCCAGCATTATGTGGGGCCATTATACTGTATGGAGCATCGTGAGGGGCCATTATACTGTACCCAGCAATATGTGTGGCCATTATACTGTACCCAGCATCGTGTGGGGCCATTATACTGTACAAAGCATCATGTGGGGCCATTATACTGTATGGAGCATTATGTGTGGCCATTATACAGTATGGGGCACTGTGTGGCCATTATACAGTACGAAGCATCATGTGGGGCTATTATACAGTATGGAGCATAATGTGGCCAATGGCCATTATACAGTATGGAGCACATTTGTGTGGCCATTATACAGTATGGAGCACTGTGTGGCTATTATACAGTATGGAGCATCATGTGGAGCCATTATACAGTATTGAGCATCATGTGTGGCCATTATACAGTATGGAGCATCATGTGTGGCCATTATACAGTATGGGGCACTGTGTGGCCAATATACAGTATGGAGCATCATGTGTGGCCATTATACAGTATGGAGCATCATGTGGCCATTATACAGTATGGAGCATCATGTGGCCATTATACAGTATGGAGCACTGTGTGGCCAATATACAGTATGGAGCATCATGTGGAGCCATTATACAGTATGGAGCATCATGTGTGGCCATTATACAGTATGCAGCATCATGTGGGCCCATTATACTGTATGGAGCATCACGTGGGGCCAGTACACTGTACGCAGCATCATTTGGGGCCATTATACAGTATGGAGCGTCATGTGTGGCCATTATACAGTATGGAGCGTCATGTGTGGCCATGTTTTTTGTTTATAATTATTGTTTACAAAACATTGTGATCAGAAGTGCTAAATGGGTGTGGTTGGGGCGTGACTAGTTGTGAAATGGGTGTGGTCAGAGGTGTGGCCTAAAATTTGCCGGGGCGCTGACTTTCTCCCTCTTTCCTTTCCTCGAAAGTTGGGAGGTATGTTTCTGAACTCTTCCTGAGATAAAACATTAGTATTGTTGTTTCTAAATGATTATGAACTTCTTTTTTTTTTTTTTTTGCATTATTTGAAGTCTGCAAGCAATGCATTTTTTTTTGTCATTTTGACCATTTCTCAATTTCAGAAAATAAATACAAAATGTATTGCTTGGAGCTTCGGAGACATGTTGTCAGTAGTTTATAGAATAAAAGAACAATTTACATTTTACTTAAAAATATAAAAAGAAAAATCAGACAAACTGAACAATTTGCAGTGGTCTCCTAATTTGTGTCAGAGCTGAATGTACAGCTGTACCGTCCGCCCTCAGGGGCCCTAGTTATGCTCGGCCCTGTCTCCCACCTCACTGACAGCACACCTGCCCCCCATATACATAACTCCTTCCTTGCCCCCCATATACAGCACACCTGCCGCCCCCATATACAGCACACCTGCCGCCCCCATATACAGCACACCTGCCGCCCCCATATACAGCACACCTGCCGCCCCCATATACAGCACACCCATCCCCATATACAGCACACCTGCCACCCCCCATATACAGCACACCCGCCCCCATATACAGCACACCCGCCCCCATATACAGCACACCCGCCCCCATATACAGCACACCCGCCCCCATATACAGCACACCCATCCCCATATACAGCACACCCATCCCCATATACAGCACACCTGCCACCCCCATATACAGCACAACTGCCACTTCCCCCCATATACAGTACACCTGCACTGCCCCCACATACAGCACACCAGCCACCCCCATATGCAGCACTCCTAAACTGCCCTCCATAAACAGCACACCTGCACTGCCCCCCATAAACAGCACACCTGCACTGCCCCCCATAAACAGCACACCTGCACTGCCCCCCATAAACAGCACACCTGCACTGCCCCCCCACATACAGCACACCTGCACTGCCCCCCACATACAGCACACCAGCACTGCCCCCCACATACAGCACACCAGCACTGCCCCCATATACAGCACACCTGCACTGCCCCTCCATATACAGCACACCTGCACTGCCCCCATATACAGCACACCTGCACTGCCCCTCCATATACAGCACACCTGCACTGCCCCCATATACAGCACACCTGCACTGCCCCTCCATATACAGCACACCAGCACTGCCCCCCATATACAGCACTCCTGCACTGCCCCCCATATACAGCACTCCTGCACTTCCCCCCCATATACAGCACACCCATCCCCATATACAGCACACCTGCCACCCCCCATATACAGCACACCTGCCACCCCCCATATACAGCACACCTGCCACTTCCCCCCATATACAGCACACCAGCACTGCCCCCATATACAGCACACCTGCACTGCCCCCCCATATACAGCACACCAGCACTGCCCCCACATACAGCACACCTGCACTGCCCCCATATACAGCACACCAGCACTGCCCCCCATATACAGCACACCTGTACTGCCCCCATATACAGCACACCTGTACTGCCCCCCATATACAGCACACCAGCACTGCCCCCATATACAGCACACCTGCACTGCCCCCCATATACAGCACACCTGCACTGCCCCCCATATACAGCACACCTGTACTGCCCCCATATACAGCACACCTGTACTGCCCCCATATACAGCACACCTGTACTGCCCCCCCATATACAGCACACCTGTACTGCCCCCATATACAGCACACCTGTACTGCCCCCCCATATACAGCACACCTGCACTGCCCCCCATATACAGCACACCTGTACTGCCCCCCCATATACAGCACACCTGTACTGCCCCCATATACTGCACACCAGCACTGCCCCCATATACTGCACACCAGCACTGCCCCCCCCACATACAGCACTCCTGTACTGCCCCCATATACAGCACTCCTGTACTGCCCCCATATACAGCACACCTGCACTGCCCCCCACATACAGCACTCCTGTACTGCCCCCATATACAGCACTCCTGTACTGCCCCCCCATATACAGCACACCTGTACTGCCCCCATATACAGCACTCCTGTACTGCCCCCATATACAGCACACCTGCACTGCCCCCCACATACAGCACACCTGTACTGCCCCCCCATATACAGCACACCTGTACTGCCCCCATATACAGCACTCCTGTACTGCCCCCATATACAGCACACCTGCACTGCCCCCCACATACAGCACACCTGTACTGCCCCCCCATATACAGCACACCTGTACTGCCCCCATATACAGCACTCCTGTACTGCCCCCCCATATACAGCACACCTGTACTGCCCCCATATACAGCACACCTGCACTGCCCCCCCATATACAGCACACCTGTACTGCCCCCCCATATACAGCACACCTGTACTGCCCCCATATACAGCACACCTGTACTGCCCCCCCATATACAGCACACCTGCACTGCCCCCATATACAGCACACCTGTACTGCCCCCCCATATACAGCACACCTGCACTGCCCCCCATATACAGCACACCTGTACTGCCCCCCCATATACAGCACACCTGTACTGCCCCCATATACTGCACACCAGCACTGCCCCCATATACTACACACCAGCACTGCCCCCCCCACATACAGCACTCCTGTACTGCCCCCATATACAGCACACCTGCACTGCCCCCCACATACAGCACTCCTGTACTGCCCCCATATACAGCACACCTGTACTGCCCCCCCATATACAGCACACCTGTACTGCCCCCATATACAGCACTCCTGTACTGCCCCCATATACAGCACACCTGCACTGCCCCCCACATACAGCACACCTGTACTGCCCCCCCATATACAGCACACCTGTACTGCCCCCATATACAGCACTCCTGTACTGCCCCCATATACAGCACACCTGCACTGCCCCCCACATACAGCACACCTGTACTGCCCCCCCATATACAGCACACCTGTACTGCCCCCATATACAGCACTCCTGTACTGCCCCCCCATATACAGCACACCTGTACTGCCCCCATATACAGCACACCTGCACTGCCCCCCCATATACAGCACACCTGTACTGCCCCCCCATATACAGCACAACTGTACTGCCCCCATATACAGCACTCCTGTACTGCCCCCATATACAGCACTCCTGTACTGCCCCCATATACAGCACACCTGTACTGCCCCCATATACAGCACACCTGTACTGCCCCCATATACAGCACACCTGCACTGCCCCCCCATATACAGCACACCTGTACTGCCCCCATATACAGCACACCTGCACTGCCCCCCACATACAGCACTCCTGTACTGCCCCCATATACAGCACACCTGTACTGCCCCCCCATATACAGCACACCTGTACTGCCCCCATATACAGCACACCTGTACTGCCCCCATATACAGCACACCAGCACTGCCCCCATATACAGCACTCCTGTACTGCCCCCATATACAGCACACCTGTACTGCCCCCACATACAGCACTCCTGTACTGCCCCCATATACAGCACACCTGCACTGCCCCCCCATATACAGCACACCAGCACTGCCCCCATATACAGCACTCCTGTACTGCCCCCACATACAGCACTCCTGTACTGCCCCCCCATATACAGCACTCCTGTACTGCCCCCCCATATACAGCACACCTGCACTGCCCCCATATACAGCACTCCTGCACTGCCCCCCATATACAGCACTCCTGTACTGCCCCCCCATATACAGCACACCTGTACTGCCCCCATATACAGCACACCAGCACTGCCCCCATATACAGCACACCTGTACTGCCCCCATATACAGCACACCTGTACTGCCCCCATATACAGCACTCCTGTACTGCCCCCCCATATACAGCACACCTGCACTGCCCCCCACATACAGCACACCAGCACTGCCCCCATATACAGCACACCTGCACTGCCCCCCATATACAGCACACCAGCACTGCCCCCCATATACAGCACACCTGTACTGCCCCCATATACAGCACACCTGTACTGCCCCCATATACAGCACACCTGTACTGCCCCCATATACAGCACACCAGCCAAAATGACTATCAGTCACTGAAGAACGGCGATTGGTCATCCACGTGACACACGTATATGAGGGGATGTCCACACACGGGCGGGGCCTCCGCTGTATACCGCGCTCTGGTGACGTCATCTATGTGTACAACACATGCCACATACATGATGCGCATGACAGGTGCACGGGACGGGGCCGTATAAGACCAGGGAAGCCGTACCTGCCTCACACCTCACACTCCTGCCCTCATAACGACCGCGGTGGCTCCAGGAGAAGAACGCGCTGCCGGGGGCTGTCAGGTCTCTTCAATCAGCTCTCCGTACAACGGGCGCCGCCATGACAGCTCGTCCACGCATGCGCAGCGCTACAGAACTGGCGGAGACGTCGTACTGCGCGCTCACAAGGCGCGTTCACTGATGTCAACCGCGGCGGCGGCAGAGGCGTCCTGTGATTGGTCAGCGAGTCAGGGCCCGCGGAAGGGAAACTGAGGAAGCGCGCTATACTGGAAGAACCGTGTAATAGCAGCTTAGCTCATCACATGTACGTCTCCTACTGCGCCCCTCACACGTACGTCTCCTACCGCGCCCCTCACATGTACGTCTCCTACCGCGCCCCTCACACGTACGTCTCCTACCGCGCCCCTCACACGTACGTCTCCTACCGCGCCCCTCACACGTACGTCTCCTACCGCGCCCCTCACACGTACGTCTCCTACCGCGCCCCTCACACGTACGTCTCCTACCGCGCCCCTCACATGTACGTCTCCTACCGCGCCCCTCACATGTACATCTCCCACCGCACTCCTCACATGTACGTCTCCTACTGCGCCCCTCACACGTATGTCTCCTACCGCGCCCCTCACACGTACGTCTCCTACCGCGCCCCTCACATGTACATCTCCCACCGCACTCCTCACATGTACGTCTCCTACTGCGCCCCTCACACGTATGTCTCCTACCGCGCCCCTCACACGTACGTCTCCTACCGCGCCCCTCACATGTACATCTCCCACCGCACTCCTCACATGTACGTCTCCTACTGCGCCCCTCACACGTATGTCTCCTACCGCGCTCCTCACACGTATGTCTCCTACCGTGCCCCTCACACGTATGTCTCCTACCGTGCCCCTCACACGTATGTCTCCTACCGTGCCCCTCACACATGTGTCCCACCGCGCTCCTCACACGTATGTTTCCTACTGCGCCCCTCACATGTATGTGTCCCACCGCGCTCCTCACACATATGTCTCCTACTGCGCCCCTCACACGTACATCTCCTACTGCGCCCCTCACACATATGTTTCCTACCTCGCCCCTCACATCTATGTGTCCCACCGCGCTCCTCACACGTATGTCTCCTACTGCGCCCCTCACACGTACATCTACCACACCCCTCACACGTATGTCTCCCACCGCGCTCCTCACACGTACGTCTCTGTGAAGAAACCCGATTGTATCTTAATTTCCCAGACAACCATGTTTTTGCAAAACCAAAAGAACTGGCTTTTTATCTGTATATTGGCTTGTGAATTTAAGTGTTTATGTCTGGTGGGTCAAGAAGACAGACTTGCCAACTGATATACTATCTAACATACTGTGTAAGTCTGTAATAGTGACTGTACATTGAGTGTGTTAAGCTTTGTTTATTGATGTGTGCTTATATGCTAATAGTGCTACCCTGGGTAATTCTAAAAATAGCTTACATGCCTTGGGTATAAAAAGACTCAGAGATCACATCCTGGGAGACTGAAGTAATACAGAGCTACCAGCCAGACATTCTGCAAACCACCCAACAGACAGGAGAAAGGACTGCAGCCAATTCATCATGGCAATATCACGAGGGACACTGATCTATGATTCTATAGGATACAACCTAGGGGTTTTCGGCTCCGGTTGGAAGGACACAGATCTGATCCAGTGACCATCTCTGAACCATGGATATGTTTGGAGAAAGCCAGGGTTGGGACCAACTGGTCGCCTGGTTCTATGGAGATGGTCAGATAAGCCAGGTGGTGACTCTCGTGTCAACTGGCTTTGGACCTTGTATGGACTCTATGGACTGTTCTTGGTCATCTCCCTATGCTTGTCGTTACCTCTTCTATGTGCGTGCATCCACAGATGAAGTAGCGACCCTGGGAGCTCTGACATCGTGTCAACTGGCTTTGGACCTTGTATGGACTCTATGGACAGTTATTGGTCATCTCCCTATGCTTGTCGTTACCTCTTCTCTATGCGTGCATCCACAGATGGAGTAGCGACCCTGGGAGCTCGGACGTAACATTTACCATTATCTCGGCGAGTCAGCGGAAGGGTCAGGCCCTGTAATGTGCACCATCTTGGGGTAATTGGTGGGATTGTTCTGTTTGCTATTGTGTGCTGTGGTTCAATAAAGTAGTGCCACACTGTTTTACCTTAACCCTGTGTTGTCTGTGTAGTGTATTGCCCACCGGGAGATAGAGCGGCCGTTCACCACTGACCCCGTTTCTCTACAGTCTCCTACTGTGCTCCTCACACGTACGTCTCCCACCGCGTTCCTCACACGTACGTCTCCTACTGCGCTCCTCACACGTACGTCTCCTACTGCGCCCCTCACATGTACGTCTCCCACCGCTCCCCTCACACGTATGTCTCCCACCGCGCTCCTCACACGTATGTCTCCAACCGCGCTCCTCACACGTATGTCTCCCACCGCGCTCCTCACACGTATGTCTCCCACCGCGCTCCTCACGTACGTATCCTACCGCATTCCTCACATGTACGTCTCTTACTGCGCCCCTCACACGTACATCTCCTACTGTGCCCCTCACATGTACGTCTCTCGCCGCGCCCCTCACACTTATATCTGCTACACCCCTCACACGTACATCTCCTACAACACAGCTCACAGCTTTTTTTTTCAGCCGTATTATATTCAGTTTGTAAAATCGGGGGCAGTTCAGTGAGGGATCAGTGACCTGTCAGAAGCTATACAGATGAATATGTAAGCAGAGCATCACATCAAGCCCCGCCCCGGAGCACAAGAATCTCATTAACTGAAAATTGAAAATAAAGATTAAACAACAACCACAAGACGGATTTCATCAATCAAGGTATCATATTATTCAGTAAAACGACGCCAACCTGACACTGGCTGTAGGTTACTCAGCACAATCCTGCTGACAGGTTCCCTTTAAAGGGAACCTATCACCCCGTTTTTTAAAAATTAGATAAAAATAGTGTGAAATAGGGGCAGAGCTGGGCTTTACATTAGTGCCTTTTCGGTGCCTTTACACCCCCGTTAGGCTGCCGAAATACCTTTGTGAAGTGGCCGTTTTGTCCTGTCACTCAAGTTGGTCAGGTCGGATGGGCGTGGTCACAGCGCCGTTTCTCCCCCAGATCAGGCTCATCATTACGTTGGTGGCGTAGTGGTGTGCGCATGTCCAAGGTCCCGAATCCTGCACAGGGGAGTGAAAATAGCAGCGATGTCCGTTATTTCATTGGTGGTCGGTGGGCGCGGCCATCTTGCTTTGGCCGCGCGTGCGCAGAAGCGGCGCTCTGCTGGCCGCGGCTTCAGGAAAATGGCCGCGGGCATCCGCGCGTGCGCAGATGGCTATCGCGGCGGCCATTTTCGTGAAGCAGAGTTCGCATCTCAGCTTCACGAAAATGGCCGCCGCCATAGCCATCTGCGCACGCGCGGATGCCCGCGGCCATTTTCCTGAAGCCGCGGCCAGCAGAGCGCCGCTTCTGCGCACGCGCGGCCAAAGCAAGATGGCCGCGCCCACCGACCACCAATGAAATAACGGACATCGCTGCTATTTTCACTCCCCTGTGCAGGATTCGGGACCTTGGACATGCGCACACCACTACGCCACCCACGTAATGATGAGCCTGATCTGGGGGAGAAACGGCGCTGTGACCACGCCCATCCGACCTGACCAACTTGAGTGACAGGACAAAACGGCCACTTCACAAAGGTATTTCGGCAGCCTAACGGGGGTGTAAAGGCACCGAAAAGGCACTAATGTAAAGCCCAGCTCTGCCCCTATTTCACACTATTTTTATCTAATCTTTAAAAAACGGGGTGATAGGTTCCCTTTAAGCTGTAGGTTAGTGTGAGCAGCATTCACCGTAGGCAATATCACAGCAGTCAGGTTTTTCCAGACAATACGTGGTATCAGTGAGGACCAGGACAGTAGGGTGTGCAGTAAAGCAGCCAGAATAGTGAAAAAGGAAATTCCAAAAGATGCGGTGAATATAAATGAGAACTGTAGATATATAGTCAGTCCAGGACTTGCAGCAAACAGTTATTGGCAGAATGTGTGCTATTAGCAGTCAGATGGTCAAGGGCAGAAACATATGCAATCTCACAGCAGTATCTCACGCTCCTCAGCACCACCCTACTCACCATGGTCACCATTCGGGGTCGGTTCTCTGAGATTTGTTTCCTGAGACACCCCTTTGCACTGCTGCTAAAGCATGGTGGTTCACTCTGGCCTTAGTGGGGCATGGCCGTCTCTGCAGGAATTTAACTCTGCTGTGTCCTGTAGAGAATTGTCTCCTTGGCCATTCCCATGCGAACCGGCTCCATTGAAGACATCTCCAACCCGTGCTTGAATGTGGGTTCTGCTTTATTAGTCTAGGTGTGTGCAACCTTTTGTATCCAGCTTCCCGTTAACGACCCAGCCTGTTTAATCATCCTACCTGACCTCTCTGCTCCTGACCTGGGTTGCATTTTCTGACCCCGTGCTGCCTGCCCCACCCTCAGACCATCTGTATTTACATCTGTCTTGCCCCCACGTACCCGTGCCTCTGACTCTCCGGTTGGGTGCTGCAGTTCCAGGGACTGCCCCAGAGTGACACTTGAAAACTACCTATGGCCAAACCTACCCTCACCACCAGAGGCTCTTCTGAACACCAGGTAGTCGCTTAGTTATGCCTCTCCTGGGAAAGCTTGGCCCATGGCACAGTCAGTCCACACCCACCAGAGTTGCAGTATGTTCGAACCATGGACTCCTCTGACATGTCAGGACCCAAAGACCCCAAGACATTGGTAGAAGTGCTGTTCGTGGAGGTCCACTCTCAGCGTGAGTGTCTGGAACAGTTGATGCAAGCCATCAACTTGCTGGTGGCAAACCAACTGTACTGCTGCAATGTCCACTTCCAACTTGTCCTGCCAGACCTTTTAAGGACTGTTAACCTCTGCAAGGGATCCTCCTGTTGCTTAAGTGTAAGGGCAATTACTAAGCTCCAGTTTTCATCCTCTTCCGGGCTTGATGGAGACCATACAGTGAGCCACGGTTTAATTAACCAGTGTAAGATCCACTTCATACTCAATGCTCAATTATTTCCTGACGACCAAACTAAAATAGCATTTTTGGTGTCTTTGCTGTCTGGTCAAGCCTGGACTGAGCAAATCCTGTTTGGGAGCATGACCCGCGATCTCGATAGGCTCCTGTGGATGTTAAGTGCTTTTTTTTAGGTTTGTAGCCATACTTTCTCTGATGCCTCATCTCTGCTGATTGTAAGGCAGAGCTTGGATTTCGTATCAGTATGCCTTGCGCTTTTGTACCTTGGCAGCAGAGTTGTGGTGGAACAAAAAGGCCCTGGTGGCATGGTCTCTCTGGTTGTTTTAAGGATGAAATGGTTGGCAGAGACTTACCCTCTTTGCTGGACGCCATGATACACCTGGCCACCAGGATTGATTTACGCTTCCTTGAGCAAGCTAAAGAACAAGCTTCAGCTTCTCTTCGTGCCAGAGATCCTCCCAAAGTGGCTTCGAACTTCCAGGTTCCTTTGCCTCTGCAAGTGTCACTACTGCCTTCTGAACCCATGCAGCATCAGCACACTATGTTTCTATACAGGAACAACAGCGGAGGTATAGGGAGAATGTTTGTCTATATCATGGAGACCAGGGACACTTTGTTCGCCAGTGCTAAGTGAGACTAAGGAACAGGGAAACCAAACCAGGGTTAGCAGGAGAGATGACCCTAAGTGAGAGTGATTGCTCTCCAAAACTAATGTAAGTTACCTTGACTTGTTAAGAGAGGTCCCTCAACATCTCTGCGCATCGGAATTCCGGCTCCACAGGCAAATTAATTCATCTGGATGTGTTCCGTCGACTTCAGCTCTCTACCCAACAACTGGATCATCCCCTGACCATTGCCTCCATATACTGTCAACTCCTGGCTAAACCTGTTTGTTTCATTACACTGCCAATTTGGCTGCGGATCGGCGCACTGCATAAAGAGAGGATCTCATTCTATGTGCTTCCAGAGCGGTGGATGTTCTTCTGGCTTTCATTGGTAGTGTCTACATGCGCCGGTTGTAACGGGGTCTACCAAGCTGGGGTACCTCTTTCAGTACCACCCCGTGTTTCAGGAGGTCCACTTTGCTTTGGCTGGAGTCTGAATGAAGGACGCTGGCTGGAATTCCTTGATTACATGAGAGCATATAAAAGCTGACTGCTTCTCCACGTATTTCCAGTCTCACACACTTTATTCACAGGACACAAAATCTATTACACAGATACAGAGGGCAGGCCAATAGAAAAGCAGAAGGCTAGACATACATTACAATAGCCGCAGGGGACCGGAGCCTGCCGATATTTACTGTGGGAATTACAAAGGTGGGGGGAGGACAGAAGGGGGATATCTTGTCCCCTCTGCCCACGGGCACAGCCTGTGGGCTGATGCATCTCACATGGAACCTATTATTCATCCATATAACTGCACAACATATTCTGGGTGCTGAGTGGTTATGTAACACAACGCGATCGGCATACACAGTCTGATCCTTAACGGATCGGTTTGGGGATAACCGAAGTTTATGGGGTTGGTACAAGTTCCGTTTGTCGATTAGTCCATCGGCATTACCGTTTTGTTTGCTGGGTCTGTAGTGGATGGTGAAGTCCAGAGGTTGTAGGGCTAAACTCCACCGCAGTAATCTGGCGTTGTCTCCGGAGACCCGATTAAGCCAGACTAGGGGATTATGGTCCGTTAGGAGAGAAAACTGTCGTCCATACAAATATGGTTGCAACTTTTTGAGTGCCCAATACTACCGCCAGGCACTCCTTCTCGATTGCCGCATAGCTTACTTCACGGGGCAGTAGTTTCCCACTCAGGTAAGCTACCGGGTGTTCTTGGCCGTCCGGCCTGACTTGGCTCAGTACTGCTCCCAATCCAAACATAGAAGCGTCTGTGTGAACAAGGAAACGTTTAGTTGGATCGGGTGAGGCCAATACAGGGGTATTGGTGAGGGCGTCCATTAGCTGGCGGAAGGCTTCCTCACACTCTGGGGTCCAGGTTACCTGGCGGGGTTGGTTCTTACGGGTCAGATCAGTGAAGGGCTTGGCTACGCTGCTGTAATTGGGAATGAATTTCCTGTAATACCCTGCTGTCCCTAGAAACGCCATGACCTGGGTTTTAGTGCGTGGGGTGGGCCATTTGGCTATGGCCTCAATCTTGGCTGGTTCTGGTCGCTGTTTCCAATTTCCCACCCAATGCACTAAATACTGAACCTCTGCTTTGCCCACTTGACACTTGTTTGGGTTCAGGGTGATTCCGGCCTTGTGGATCCCGTCCAATACTGTCTCTATGTAATTTAGATGCTCTTCCCATGTCGCGCTGTAGATGTCGATGTCGTCCAGGTAGGCACAAGCATAGTCCTGGAGACCATCCAGAAGCCGGTCAGCCAGCCTCTGGAAGGTCGCCGGGGCATTCTTCATCCCGAATGGCATAACTTGAAACTGGAATAAGCCGAACGGGGTGACAAATGCCGACTTGGGAATAGCGTCAGGACTAAGGGGAATCTGCCAGTAGCCTTTGCATAGATCGATGGTGGTCAAATACTTTGCCCCCGCCAGCCGGTCTAACAACTCATCTACACGTGGCATGGGATACGCATCCGTCACTGTTTTCTCATTGAGCTTACGATAGTCTACACAAAACCGTGTAGTCCCATCCTTCTTGGGCACTAACACTACGGGGGATGCCCAGGGACTATCTGACTCTTCAATGTCTCCCCTAAACGCAACATCTCTTGTATCTCTTGTCGCATCCCTTCTCGTACAGACTCAGGGACGCGGAAGGGGGATTGTCACAGGGGGGTCTGATCCTGGGTCTCAACCTTGTGTTGTGCCAGGCGAGTGTACCCTGGTCTCCCCAAAAACATCCTCTGTCGCTGCCTCAACAACTCCTCCGCCTGCTGTCTTTCCCGGGGGCCTAGGTCTTCACCCAAGTGTACCTGGTCCCATGTTTCAGACTGAGTCCTTTCCCCTAAGACATCAGGCAAGGGAAGTCTGGCTAAATCCTCTGCTTCAGGTGCACAGATGGTCACTACCTCTTCAGGGCGCTCCCGGAAGGGCTTCAGCATATTCACGTGGAACATGCGGATAACCCTGGGCTCGTCACAATCGGCGACATTATAGGTGGTGTCGGCTATTTTTCCCACTACCTGGTAGGGCCCCTGCCATGCAGCTTGAAACTTGTTCTGCCTAGTGGGAGCTAACACCAGGACCTTCTGCCCTATTTCCAAGGTGCGCTCTCTGGCCCTCCTATCGTACCATATGCGCTGGTGCCGCTGGGCCACCTGCATGTTCCCACGTACAGCCTGGGTCAGCTCCTGTAGGCGGTCGGAATTCCAGCACATAGGGTACAATAGGTACCCCTTCTATGATGCCCTCCCGTTCCCAGTGTTCTAGCACTAAGTCTAGGGGTCCCCTTACCCGTCTCCCATATACCAGTTCGAACGGGGAGAACCCCGTGGATTCTTGGGGTACCTCCCGATAGGCAAACAGGAGGTGAGGCAAGAATTTCTCCCAGTCCCTGTAGGTCCTAGTGGTCACACTAGGCAGTCAGGTCAGGTAGATTTGAGATTACCTTGACGTTTGGTGGATGGGCTCACATTTTTTGGCCAAATCTTCTGCTAAGCATCTCATGTGTTTTTTCATAGATTTCACAAGCCATTAAGCTATTCACATTTCATGTATCACACATTTCCTTGCTTTAGTACAGTTGAGTGCAGCCATTGATCTATCTGGATACCGTGTGGCATAATCTACCACTGTCAATATATACCTTTTCCCTGATGGACTGATTTTGGCTAATGGCCCTATCAGATTGACCGCTACTCGGCTAAATGGTTCCTCCACAATGGGGATGGGCGCGTAATTTGGCCTTGCATCGATCTCCCCTCTTGCCAATGCGCTGGCAACTGTCACAGGTCTGGCAGTACTGACGAACATCACAGGTTACCCCCTGCAAAAAGAAGTTTTGTGTCAGACGATGCCTGGTGCGACTGACGCCGAAGTGCCCGGCCAAGGGTATGTCATGTCATGTCATGAGAAATTCGCAGTAACTCCTGCCTATACTTCTTTGGAACTACCAGCTGTCGTTTTATAGTGGGGCTCGTCCCTGTGTGGTGCTGCTCTGTGATCCAGTAGAGGATTCCCTGCTTCCATATAAACTGTTCCCCTTCCAGTACCCCTCTCCCCTCCTGTGCCTTCCCACGATATCCCTCCAATGAAGGATCCTCAAGTAACTCCCTCTTAAATTCATCTAGGGTGGCCCAAGAAATGTCTGGCTATGGGAATACGTGTAGGGCTGGGATGTCTTACCTAGGCCTCCTCTGAGTGTGATTCCGCCTCTGCAGCTCGAGCTTGTCTCCGGGTGGTCACAGGATATGTCTCAGCCAGAGGGGCAACCGAGAAGGCAGACAACATGGGCCCCAAGTCATTTCCCAGCAAGACATCTGCGTTCAAATCCTCCATCAAGCCGACCTCAACAAGGCCATCCCCGACTCCCCAGTTCAGGTGAATCCGGGCAGTGGGCAGTCGATGTATGGCTCCCCCTGCTACACGGACTGCCACTGTCCAGTCCGTCTTCTCTTGGTCCCGGACGAGATGAGGCTTCACAAGGGTCAAAGTTGCTCCGGAATCTCTTAGTCCCTGCATGCGTTTCCCATTAACCCACACGACCTGTCGATGCTGTTGTCGATTATCTGCCCGGGCTGCCTGCACAGGGTCTACTTCATGCAGCACTTCCTCCATTTCTTCCACCCCTTGGTTAATTGTAGCCCCCAATGCCGGGTCAGCTTCGCCTTGGTAGCAGTGTACAGAGGCCCGGCTGAAGGTAGCTGTTCTTGCCTTTGGCCACTGGGTATGCTGAGTCCGGTCAGGACATTGTCTTTGCAAGTGGCCCAGCTGACGGCAGGTGTGGCATCGCGCCCCAGGGGAACTGTGGTAGGATGGGTTTCTAGCTGGTCCCCCTACAATCTTCGGTGGTTTGGGGCCCTCCAGGTCCATGGGTGGACCCTTAGTGACCATCTTTGATCCGGACAACTGAGGCCTCCTGGCGTCATGATGTTCATCGGCCAGACGAGCAGCTTCCTCAAGAGTCATTGGCTGCCTGTCCCGAAGCCATTCCTGTGTCTCGGGTGTTAGACCATTAAAGAATCGTTCTAACAAGAAGAGCTGGAGGACATCTTCCTTAGTGGTTGCTTGGCTCCCTTGTACCCACTGTAGCAGTGACCGCCGTAATTTACAGGCCCATTCAGCGTGGGTATCGGTTACTCGTTTTATAAGTCCGCGGAACTTTTGGCGGTATGCCTCTGGTGTCAGCGCATACCGGGCCAAGATCACTTCTTTGATCCGCTCATAGTCCATACAGTCCTCATCAGGTACCGTGCGATAGTCGTCCGCTGCCCGGCCTGTCAGCTTGCTGGCCAGAATCTGAACCAGTTCCTCCGGCTTCACTTGATGAAGGGCACACTGCCGCTCAAAGTCCTGCAGAAAGCCATCAATGTCTTCCTCTGCCTCCCCCAACTGTCAGAAGGCATACTGGATCTTTTTGTGGCTTACTGTTGAAGGTACCTGGTCGGAGGCCAGAGCTCCCCCTGCTCGCTGACTCTCCTCTCTCCGCTCTGCCATCTCCATCTTGGCCAGCTCCACTTTGGTCCGCTCGGCCATCTCCATCTTGGTTAGCTCTATCCTGGTCCGCTCGGCCATCTTTTCCTTCAGATCCGTACGCACATCAGCCATCACCTCTCGTATGATCTCTACTGCAGGGTTTGGTCCATAGAACGCCAGTCTGTTCTTTACCTCCCTCTGGAATTCAGTCTCCTCCATGTTCACATTGGGGGGAGCTGCACTGTCGTGTTCCATGATGGCTGCTATCAAATCCGCTTTTGTTTTGTTGCTGGTGATTAACCCTCGGGCTTCCACCAGATCTTTTAATGTAGTCCTCTTTAACTTCTGGTAGTTGTTTTCCATTCATTCCTTTCCTCCTGTAGAAGGGGTATCACATCCTGCTGTCTGCCACCAGTGTAACGGGGTTTACCAAGCTGGAGTACCTCTTTCAGTACCACCCCGTGTTTCAGGAGGTCCACTTTGATTTGGATGGAGTCTGAATGAAGGACGCTGGCTGGAATTCGTTGATTACATGAGAGCATATAAAAGCTGACTGCTTCTCCACGTATTTCCAGTCTCACACACTTTATTCACCGCAAAACAAAGAAGAAAAAAAGACTAGACCAATAATGGTATGCACACCCATGGATAGTACAAAAACATCATAGTACTTTATTAACACCTCAGAAAAAGACAAACACAGGATAAAACCATTTAAAAAAGGCCTAAATATAGGACAAGTGGTCCTCACCCCTATACAGATCATGCATAATATAACATAATCAAAGCATACTGTACGGGTACCAATCTATATAGACATAAATAATGTGCTTGGTTACGTTAGTACAAATACGCAGTATCTCTTGTTTAAGTGCATCAAATACTTTGATGCACTTAAGACATACTGCGTATTTGTACTAACGTAACCAAGCGCATTATTTATGTCTATATAGATTGGTACCCGCACTTTATGCTTTGGTTATGTTATATTATGCATGATCTGTTTAGGGGTGAGGACCACTGGTCCTATATTTAGGCCTATTTTACATGGTTTTATCCTGTGTTTGTCTTTTTCTGAGGTGTTAATAAAGTACTATGATGTTTTTGTACTATCCATGGGTGTGCATACCATTATTGGTCTAGTCTTTTTTTTCTTCTTTGTTTTGCTTAATTTGTTTAACAGACTAGGTATTGCACCCTGTCTCACCATGAACACAGGGGTGCACCTCTTATATACATACTTACACACTTTATTCACAGGACACAAAATATATTACACAGATACAGAGGGCAGGCCAATAGAAAAGCAGCAGGCCAGACATACATTACAATATCCAAAGGGCGCCGGAGCCTGCCGATATTTACTGTGGGAATTACAAAGGTGGGGGGAGGACAGAACGGGGATATCTTGTCCCCTCTGCCCAGGGGCGCAGCCTGTGGGCTGATGCATCTCACATGGAACCTATTATTCATCCATATAACTGCACAACATATTCTGGGTGCTGAGTGGTTCCGTAACAAGTAACTGGTTATTAACTTATCCTCTGGGCAGGTAAATCACTGGGGATCGCTCGGTACTTCCAACTGCCTGGCCAAGTCCATGTCCAAGACTCCACCTCCTGTGCCTTCAAAACTTTCTTCTTTGCTCATTCATTATCGTGCCTTTCCAGATGTCTACTGCAAAACGAAAGCTAAGGTTCTGCCACCCCTCAGACCTTATGGCTGTACTGTCGACCTTCCTGGCACCTCTCCACCCCAGGGGAGGGTGTATTCACTATCTCTACCTGAGACTCAAGCCATGTCGGAACATATCCAGGAGAACTTCTACAGTCAATGTATGCCTCACTTCTTGTTATTTATGGCACTTATTTCCACCTTAATCAAGAAGGGGGCCAAAGCTAGAGACTAGCCTGAGATAGCTGTGTCGGCCTTTCAGCATCTGAAAAAGGCCTTCGCGAGTGCTCCTGTGTTGTATCACCCCATCCCAACAAGAAGTTCGTTTTAGAGGTAGATGCCTTATCTGTCGTTGCCAGAGCAATGCTTTTGCAAAAAATCCTTCGGGGAACTCTGTCTCTTGCGTTTTTTTGTTCCAAACTATTTTTGCTGTCTGAGCAAAATTATATTATTGGGGATCGCGAACTACTGACTATCAAGATAGTGCTTGAGTAGTGGAGACATCTTTTGGAGGGTGCTAGCACTCAGGTAATGATTTACACAGACCATAAAAATCTGACCTTGCTGCTGTCTACCCAGCAGTTGAATCCTCGCTATGCCAGGTGGGCACTCTTCATCGCTTGTTTTAACTTCAATTTGCACTTCCGTCCTGCGGACTAGAGTGTTAACGGCAGATGCCCTTTCTCGATTCTTTGATGTGACTGATTCCATGGAGGAGCCTCAGCAGATCATTGATCAGGTCAGGATTATTGATGCTTCCAGGGTCCTTTTTATCCCCTTTCCCACCCAATACGTATCCAGTCCTTAAGACTTGGGTCTTATTGACCTGTACTGTATGGAGATCTCGGGGATCGCACGTGCACACGATTGCTGTCGGGTGTCAGCTGATTCTGACAGCTGACACCCGGCACCAGTGTCGGACTGGGGTGACAAGGGCCCACCAATAACATTGACTGTGGGGGGGGGCACTTTTCACCTGCATGCAAATATTATACTACCTTTGTTCACAAATATACCTGTATCTCTATATACTAATAATAGACTGGGTAGCGTGGTTAATGAATGATAAGATGCTGTATTTTTCTGTACAGAGTGAATCAAGTTAATTGTGCCAAGTACTGCCCATACAGTGAGGTTGGGGGCCCAGATCTTCACAGGGGCCCACCGGGGGATTCCCCTGTTACCCTGTGGGCCAGTCCGAGCCTGCCCGGCACTAAGTGCCAGGAGTGGTCCCACACCGCTCCCAGCACTTTAATCCCCTAAAGGCTGCGACTGAAAGCAATCGCAGCATTTCGGGAGTAGGCAGAGGGATGACAGCCCCTCTGCCCCTGGATCGGAGACCCCGCGGTGTCACACCGGTTCCGGTCGTTGCCATAGTGACCCGATATCGTCATGACGACATCCAGGTCACCAGAGCTAGGAAAGTTGCTGATCATGTGCAGTGCATGATCAGCAACTGTATCTGTCCGTGCTGAGTTGTAAGTTTGCATAGCATCGGTATGCTGCTGCATCCCCATGGGTATGCAAGCGATCAGCCTGCAAAAAATTATAGCCCCATAGTTGGATAAAGTAAAAAAGTAAAAAAAAAAAGTTTTAAAATAATTGTAAAAACATTTTTTTTTAAATAAATAATAATAATAATAAAAAAATCAAAATATGTTGTACCATAAATATATATTTGTATGAAAAAAATATACCGTAAACAATAAAAGTACACATATTTGGTATTGCTGTGTCCAGAACGACCTGACCTATAAAACTGTCCCATTAGTTAACCCCTTTAATGAATACTATAAAAAAAATAAAAAGGCAAAAAGCAATACTTTATCATCATACCACCAAACAAAAAATAAAGAATAAAACAAAATCAAAAAGATGGATATAAATAAGCATTGTACCACTGAAAATGTCATTGTGTCCACCCCAAGCAGGATGCCCCACAAGGTAAAGAGAAAAGTCATCACTTATATTATAAGAAATCTGTATTCTGCAGATAATGGAAAAGATCTACGTACATAATTTCACAGACTTTTTGTTCATTGTTAGTTTACTTACTAAATACAAAGTTATTGTCTTAAAGGGTTATTCTCCAAATCTCAATATTTTTCACAAAGTGTAGTAAATGCATACTTATTGTTAATATACAGACTGAGCCCAATATTTTTTTTTTCTTTCTTGTACCTTTGTGTGTGTCTTTATTTGCTCCTCTGCACATCCACCTTCACATAGCAGAATGGGCAGTCCGATTCTTATTTGTTAATGCTGTATTTCTGTCACACTGTGACTGTTAGTGATTAGGGAAAGGGGCCCTGACCCGTCCCTAGGACTGGGGCCCTAATTATCCCTGCACCCAAAGGTACCTCTAGAGGTGAGGAGGTTTGGGCCACCAGCCTTACTGTTCTCCTGTTATTCCCTAATCTGTCCCTTCCCCCTCCCCCAGGATGCCTGGGACAGAAATGCTAGTGTGTATGCTTGTAGATTGTGAGCCCTGACGGGCAGGGTCCTCTCTCCTCCTGTACCAGTTATGACTTGTATTGTTTGAGATTATTGTACTTGTTTTTATTATGTATACCCCTCCTCACATGTAAAGCGTCATGGAATAAATGGCGCTATAATAATAAACACATAAGACAGACAGGTGTTATGATCTGGTGGCCTAAGAGCAGCATGAGACGTACTCTGGAGAAGGTGGTACCTGTACTGACCGCAGACCCTGAACTTAACACCGCAACTAGAAGTAGCCGTGGAATGTACCTAACACTCCCTGGACATCTCGACACAGCCGGAGGACTAATTACCCCTAGAGATAGAAAAGGGAAAACTATCTTGCCTCAGAGAAAATCCCCAAAGGATAGACAGCCCCCCACAAATATTGACTGTGAGAGGAGAGGGAAAAACATACACAGACTGAAATCAGAATTTAGCAAAGGAGGCCACTTCTAGCTAAATAGAAAGGATAGGACAGAGTACT
Organism: Ranitomeya variabilis; assembly: GCF_051348905.1. Taxonomy (NCBI): domain Eukaryota; kingdom Metazoa; phylum Chordata; class Amphibia; order Anura; family Dendrobatidae; genus Ranitomeya; species Ranitomeya variabilis. The sequence goes on from NC_135233.1 coordinate 1,105,740,721, forward strand.
ATGCGGTCAGTATTAAAACACTAGAAAATATCCACCACAGAAAATACAAAATCTCCAGCTAACTAAAGATATGGAGGGTATATCTGCATCTCCAGAGATACCAGCTTGGCTAAACAAATCCTTATACAGACCAAGCTGGACAAGACAAAAACATGAAAAAGAACTGAACAATAAGGCCACAGCATGTGGACAGCAAAAATCAAGGCCAGAACTTATCTTTGTTGAAATGAACAGCAAAGCAGGAGAGACCAGGAAAGGATGTGAATCCTCCAGGAACAATGGACAACTGGCACTGACTAAAGGGTCAAGCATGACTAAATAGCCCAGTCAGAATTGCAAAAAGTGAACACACCTGATAAATGCTGCGACTCAGAGACAGCAGCGCTACCACTTACAACCACCGGAGGGAGCCCAAGAGCAGAATTCACAACAGTACCCCCCCCTTGAGGAGGGGTCACCGAACCCTCACCAGAGCCCCCAGGCCGATCCGGACAAGCCAAATGAAAGGCACGAACCAAATCCTCAGTATGAACATCGGAGGCAACAACCCAAGAATTATCCTCCTGGCCATAACCCTTCCATTTGACAAGATACTGAAGCTTCCGCCTCGAAAAACGAGAATCCAAAATCTTCTCAACCACATACTCCAACTCCCCATCAATCAACACCGGGGCAGGAGGATCAACAGAGGGAACAACGGGCACCACATATTTCCACAACAAAGATCTATGAAAAACATTATGGATGGAAAAAGAGGCTGGAAGGGCCAAACGAAAAGACACTGGATTGATAATCTCAGAAATCCTATAAGGGCCAATAAACCGAGGCTTAAACTTAGGGGAAGAAACCTTCATAGGAACATGACGGGAAGACAACCAGACCAAATCCCCAACCCGAAGCCGGGAACCAACACACCGACGACGGTTAGCAAAACGCTGAGCCCCCTCCTGAGACAACACCAAATTGTCAACAACATGAGCCCAAATTTGCTGCAACCTGTCAACCACAAAGTCCACCCCAGGACAATCAGAAGGCTCAACCTGCCCCGAAGAAAAACGAGAATGAAAACCAGAGTTACAAAAGAAGGGTGAAACCAAGGTAGCAGAACTAGCCCGATTATTAAGGGCAAACTCGGCCAATGGCAAGAAAGCCACCCAATCATCCTGATCAGCAGACACAAAGCATCTCAAATAAGTTTCCAAAGTCTGATTAGTTCGCTCGGTTTGGCCATTTGTCTGAGGGTGAAATGCGGAAGAAAAAGACAAATCAATGCCCAGCCTAGCACAAAAGGCCCGCCATAACCTAGAAACAAACTGGGAACCTCTATCGGACACAATATTCTCCGGAATGCCATGCAAACGAACCACATGCTGAAAAAACAACGGAACCAAATCAGAAGAGGAAGGCAACTTAGTCAAAGGTACCAAATGAACCATCTTAGAAAACCGGCCACAAACCACCCAGATAACCGACATCCTCTGGGAAACCGGAAGATCTGAAATAAAATCCATAGAAATATGCGTCCAAGGCCTCTCAGGGACCGGCAAAGGCAAAAGCAACCCACTAGCGCGGGAACAGCAAAGCTTGGACCGCGCACAAGTCCCACAGGACTGCACAAAAGAACGCACATCCCGTGACAAAGAAGGCCACCAAAAGGACCTACCAACCAAATCTCTGGTACCAAAAATCCCAGGATGACCAGCCAACACAGAACAATGAACCTCCGAAATCACTTTACTAGTCCATCTGTCAGGAGCAAACAATTTCCCCACTGGACAGCGGTCAGGTTTGTCAGCCTGAAATTCCTGAAGAACCCGTCGTAAATCAGGGGACATGGCAGAAAGAATCACCCCTTCCTTCAGAATGCCGACCGGCTCAAGGACCCCAGGAGAATCAGGCAAAAAGCTCCTAGAGAGGGCATCAGCCTTAACATTCTTAGAACCCGGAAGATACGAGACCACAAAATCAAAACGGGAGAAAAACAGGGACCATCGGGCCTGTCTAGGATTCAGCCGCTTGGCAGACTTGAGATAATTCAGATTCTTATGATCGGTCAAGACCACAATACGGTGCTTGGCCCTCTCAAGCCAATGTCGCCACTCCTCAAATGCCCACTTCATAGCCAACAACTCACGATTGCCGACATCATAATTGCGTTCCGCAGGCGAAAACTTTCGAGAAAAGAAGGCACACGGTTTCATCAAGGAACCATCAGAATTTCTCTGAGACAAAACGGCCCCTGCCCCAATCTCAGAAGCGTCAACCTCAACCTGAAAAGGAAGAGAAACATCCGGCTGATGCAACACAGGGGCAGAAGTAAATCAGCGTTTAAGCTCCTGAAAGGCAGAAACAGCCGCAGAGGACCAATTCGTCACATCAGTGCCTTTCTTCGTCAAATCGTTCAGGGGTTTAACCACACTGGAGAAGTTGGCAATGAAACGGCGATAAAAATTAGCAAAGCCCAAAAATTTCTGAAGGCTCTTCACGGATGTGGGCTGGATCCAATCATGAATGGCCTGAACCTTAACCGGATCCATTTCTATAGATGAGGGAGAAAAAATGAAGCCAAAAAAAGAAATTTTCTGTACTCCAAAGAGGCACTTAGACCCCTTCACAAACAAGGCATTATCACGAATGATCTGAAATACCATCCTGACTTGTTTCTCATGAGAATCCCAATCATCTGAAAAAAATCAAAATATCATCCAAATATACAATCATGAATTTATCAAGATAATTCCGAAATATATCATGCATGAAGGACTGAAACACAGATGGAGCATTAGAGAGTCTGAATGGCATCACAAGGTTTTCAAAATGGCCTTCGGGCGTATTAAACGCAGTTTTCCATTCGTCACCCTGCTTAATACGAACAAGATTATATGCCCCTCGAAGGTCAATCTTAGTAAACCAACTAGCCCCCTTAATCCTAGCAAACAGATCAGAAAGCAAAGGCAAAGGGTATTGGAATTTGACCGTGATCTTATTCAAGAGGCGATAATCAATACAGGGTCTCAAGGAGCCATCTTTTTTGGCAACAAAAAAGAATCCTGCTCCCAATGGTGAAGAAGATGGCCGAATATGCCCCTTCTCCAAGGACTCCTTAACATAGCTCCGCATGGCGGTATGTTCTGGCACAGACAGGTTGAAAAGTCGGCCCTTAGGGAACTTACAGCCTGGAATCAAGTCAATAGCACAATCACAGTCCCTATGGTGGAAGGGAACTGGACTTGGGCTCATTGAATACATCCTGGAAATCTGACAAAAACTCAGGAATTTCAGAAGAGGGGGAGGAGGCAATTGACATCAAAGGAACGTCACCATGAACCCCCTGACAACCCCAACTAGTCACAGACATAGATTTCCAATCTAATACCGGATTATGCACCTGTAACCATGGGAAACCCAGCAAAATAGCATCATGCAAATTACGCAACACCAGAAAACGACAATCTTCCTAATGGGCTGGCGCCATGCACATGGTCAGCTGTGTCCAAAACTGAGGTTTATTTTTAGCCAACGGTGTAGCATCAATGCCCCTCAAAGGAATAGGACTCTGCAAAGGCTGCAAGGGGAAACCACAACATCTGGCAAATTCTAAGTCCATTAAGTTTAGAGCTGCGCCTGAATCCACAAATGCCATGACAGAAAATGACGATAATGAGCAGATCAGGGTCACAGATAACAGAAATTTAGGTTGTACAGTACTGATGGTAACAGAACTAGCGATTCTCTTGGTACGCTTAGGGCAATCAGAAATAACATGAGCAGAATCGCCGCAGTAAAAACTCAACCTATTCTGACGTCTGAATCCTTATCGTGCAGCTCTAGACACAATCCTATCACACTGCATAGGCTCAGGACTCCGCTCGGAAGACAATGCCATAGTGTGCACAACTCTGCGCTCGCGCAAGCGCCGATCAATCTGAATGGCCAGAGACATAGAATCACTCAGACCAGCAGGCGTGGGGAACCCCACCATAACATCTTTAATGGATTCAGAAAGACCCTTTCTGAAAATTGCCGCCAAGGCATCCTCATTCCATTTAGTCAGTACAGACCATTTTCTAAACTTCTGGCAATATGATTCTGCCGCTTCTTGACCCTGACACAGGGCCAACAAGGTCTTCTCAGTATGATCCACTGAATAAGGCTGCTTTCACACATCAGGTTTTTTGCCGGATGCCATCCTTTTTTCAGGAAACTGGATGGCAACCGGATGAGAAGGATCCGGTTTTTCGCCGGATCCGTTGTACGGATCCGGCGAAAAACCGGATCTGTCTCATCCGGTTGCCATCCGGTTCGTCCGGTTTTCTTTCCGTTTTTTTACAGATCCGGCTTTTAAAAACGCCCCCTCAAAGGCGGTGATGATTGGCCAGCGTAAAACTATATATACAGTGTTCCCACATCTTTGACGAGTTGGAGAGGAGCAAGATACAGAGCAAGATGGATGGCATTATTGCAAAGATTCTGCAGAATAACGTGGATTTCATCACAGAGGCGAATCGATTGAAAGCAATTGTTATTGAGAAAGAGCGAGAGAGACAGCGTGTCATGCGTCTGCGACGACGCCGTTTGTGGATCCACCCCATCACAGCTCAGACAATGACCCGGGGAGTCTTTTCCACTTTGTATATGGAGCTTCGAGGTGACCCTGACAAGTTTTTCAGCTATGTTCGGATGAAAGCGGAGAACTTTGATATATTGGTGGAGCGGGTTAAAAATCTGATAAGAAGGAGTGATACCTATTGCCGATTCTCCATAACCCCGGCTGAGCGTCTGATGGTCACTCTTCGGTAAGCATTCTTTTTGTATCTACTCTTGTAGCGCACTTTCATTGATTGATATTTTGAATTTGCAGTAATTTCTGCCTTGCTTTTGTTCACAGATTCCTAGCAACTGGTGAATCCCTGTCTTCATTACATTTTCAGTTCAGACTGGGCATTTCAACCATATCAGGAATAGTGAGGCACACTTGCCGTGCACTGTGGGACTCTCTGCATGAAGAATACATTCCACATCCCACAATGCAGACATGGTTGGAAGTAGCTGACAGATTCCTGGAAGTGTGCCAGTTTCCCAATTGCTTGGGTGCGGTGGACGGGAAACACATCCGTATCGTGAAACCGGCTGGTTCTGGATCTCAGTATTTCAACTACAAGAAGTACTTTTCCATAGTGCTGATGGCCATTGCTGATGCGGATTATAAATTTGTAGCGGTGGACATTGGGGCATATGGGCGTTCTAATGATTCGCAAGTTTTCAAACTGTCTTCTATGGGGCGGCATTTATATGGACAAACCTTTGAATTTCCCACCCCCAAGACCACTGCCTCAAACCTCTGAGCCACCAATGCCATTTGTATGTGTTGGGGATGAAGCTTTTCAGCTTTCCGAGCATCTTTTGAAACCTTACTCCAGCCGTGGATTAACCAATACTAAAAGAATTTTCAACTACAGACTCACACGTGCAAGGAGAATGGTGGAGTGTGTGTTTGGGATCCTAACTGCCAAATGGAGAGTTCTACTGACATCCATTAACTTGAAGACAGACACTGTGGATGAGGTGGTGAAAGCGTGTGTTGTCCTACACAATTATGTTATATCCAAGGAACAGCTTTCTATTGAGGACCACTCTTCCGAAACCACCTTGGCGGATTATAGCAACCAGACATACAGAAGTTCTGCCACAGTTTCCAGAATACGGGATCACTTTGCAGAATATTTCATTTCACCTCAAGGAAGAATACACTGGCAGGATGAGAGAGTTTAAACACTTTGTATGTACCTAGTAATAACTGTCCTTTACCCATGTTGTGTACCTGTTGTTTTTACCTTTACCCATGTTGTGTACCAGTTTGGTTTTTACCTTTTAGCAATGTTGGGTACCTGTATGTTTTTTACCTTTTACCCATGTTGTGTACCTCTTTGGGTTTACCTTTTAGCAATGTTGGGTACCTGTTTGTTTTTAATTTTTAACCAAGATGTGCATCTGTTTGGGTTGTACTCAAAGTACTTTATCTGTTACCAATAAACCTTGTTTAACAAAAGTGTAATTGTCCCTAATGAATAATACAAGAGAGTTTTAAACCAAAAAGTTTTATTAAAAATTATTAAACAAACAAAAAAACATACAGGTAACTAAAGGTTTTCATACGTCGGGGTGGAGATACTGTTGGAGGGGCTGTCGGATAGGGACACTTCGACAGTGGGAGTGTGCAGAGAGGAATGGGTTGGTGGTGGGGAAGGATCAATAGGTAGTGGTGAAGGAGTGGAGAAAGCAATTGAGCGGGTGGACAGGAAAGTGGGATTGGGGTTAGGAATTTGGTAGGATGGAGGGGTGTAGGTTATGTTTTGGGAGGATTGGGAGGCAGAAGGAGTGATGGGTGGAGAAGAGGGTTGGGAAGAGGGTGATAGAGGCTGTTGGAAGTGGGCAGGGAGAGGAGGCGAAGATGAAGTAGATGGGAAGTTGTAAGGGTCGGGATCATCATATGGGTGGGAAGGGGCACGGGTGGGAGGCTGGTAGTGTGGCTAGTGGGAAGGGGCACGGGCGTGAGGTTGGTAGCGTGACTGGTGGGGAGGGGCACGGGCGTGAGGCTGGTATTGGGAGGGGTGGGAAGGGGCACGGAAACGCTGGAAGTGTTGGGTATTTTGGGACGGGCACGATGTGGGTGCTGCCCTGAATCTGATGGATTTGTCGTTTGCCAGGCGCTGTGGTTTTGTCCTGGAGCCTTTGGAATTTCCTATTCCTCTGAGGGGAATTGATGCTACGCCATTGGCTGAGAATAAGGCTCAGTATTGGACGCAAATGACCATGTGCATGACTCCCGTACATCAGGAGGTGATTCGCTTTCTTGTTCTGCATAATTTGCATGATGTTGTCGTTTTGGGTCTGCCATGGCTGCAGGCTCATAATCCAGTTTTAGATTGGAAAGCTATGTCTGTGTCAAGTTGGGGTTGTCAGGGAATTCACGGCGATGCTCCGTTGGTGTCTATTGCTTCTTCCACTCCTTCTGAGGTCCCTGAGTTTTTGTCTGACTACCAGGATGTATTTGATGAGCCCAGGTCCAGTGCCCTGCCCCCTCATAGGGATTGTGACTGTGCTATAAATTTAATTCCTGGTAGTAAATTCCCTAAGGGACGACTTTTTAATCTGTCTATACCAGAGCATGCCGCGATGCGGAGTTATATAAAGGAGTCTTTGGAGAAGGGACATATTCACCCATCCTCTTCCCCTCTTGGTGCAGGATTTTTTTTTGTGGCCAAGAAGGACGGTTCTTTGAGACCTTGTATAGATTATCGTCTTCTGAATAAAATCACAGTCAAATTTCAGTATCCTTTACCACTATTGTCTGATTTGTTTGCTCGGATTAAGGGTGCCAGTTGGTTCACCAAGATAGATCTCCGTGGTGCGTATAACCTTGTGCGCATTAAGCAGGGAGATGAATGGAAAACAGCATTTAATACGCCTGAAGGCCATTTTGAGTACTTGGTGATGCCTTTTGGACTCTCTAATGCTCCTTCTGTGTTTCAGTCCTTCATGCATGACATCTTCCGAGAATATCTGGATAAATTTATGATTGTTTATCTGGATGACATTTTGGTCTTTTCTGATGATTGGGAGTCCCATGTGAAGCAGGTCAGGATGGTGTTTCAGGTCCTGTGTGCTAATGCTTTATTTGTGAAGGGCTCAAAATGCCTCTTCGGAGTACAGAAGGTCTCCTTTTTGGGTTTTATTTTTTCTCCTTCTACTGTGGAGATGGACCCAGTCAAGGTCCAGGCTATTCATGACTGGACTCAGCCCACGTCTGTTAAGAGTCTTCAGAAGTTCTTGGGTTTTGCTAATTTTTACCGTCGTTTCATCGCTAATTTTTCTAGCGTGGTTAAACCTTTGACGGATTTGACCAAGAAGGGTTCTGATGTGACTAATGTGCGGCCATGGAGGCCTTTCGGGAGCTGAAGCACCGGTTTTCTTCAGCTCCAGTCTTATGTCAGCCAGATGTCTCTCTCCCCTTCCAGGTCGAGGTTGATGCTTCTGAGATTGGAGCAGGGGCTGTTTTGTCGCAGAGAAGCTCTGATGGCTCTGTGATGAAGCCATGTGCTTTCTTTTCAAGAAAGTTTTCGCCTGCCGAGCGGAATTATGTTGCTAATCGGGAGTTGTTGGCTATGAAGTGGGCATTTGAGGAGTGGCGACATTGGCTCGAAGGAGCTAAACATCGTGTGGTGGTCTTGACTGATCACAAAAATCTGATTTACCTTGAATCTGCCAAGCGCCTGAATCCTAGACAGGCTCGTTGGTCGTTGTTTTTCTCCCGTTTCAACTTCGTGGTCTCATACCTGCCTGGTTCGAAGAACGTGAAAGCTGATGCACTTTCTAGGAGTTTTGTGCCTGACTCTCCGGGAGTTTCTGAGCCGGCTGGTATTCTCAGAGAGGGAGTGATTTTGTCTGCCATTTCCCCAGATTTGCGACGAGTGCTGCAGAAATTTCAGGTGGATAGACCTGACCGTTGTCCACCAGAGAGACTGTTTGTCCCGGATAGATGGACCAGCAGAGTTATTTCCGAGGTTCATTCTTCGGTGTTGGCGGGTCATCCTGGGATTTTTGGTACCAGAGATTTGGTGGCTAGGTCCTTCTGGTGGCCTTCCTTGTCGCGGGATGTGCGTTCCTTTGTGCAGTCTTGTGGGATTTGTGCTCGGGCTAAGCCTTGCTGTTCTCGTGCCAGCGGTTTGCTTTTGCCTTTGCCTATTCCGAAAAGGCCTTGGACGCACATTTCCATGGATTTTATTTCGGATCTTCCAGTATCTCAGAAAATGTCTGTCATCTGGGTGGTGTGTGATCGTTTTTCCAAGATGGTCCATTTGGTGCCCTTGCCTAAGTTGCCTTCTTCCTCCGATTTGGTTCCTCTATTTTTTCAGAATGTGGTTCGCTTGCACGGCATTCCTGAAAATATTGTGTCTGATAGAGGATCCCAGTTTGTGTCCAGGTTTTGGCGGACTTTTTGTGCTAAGATGGGCATTGATTTGTCTTTTTCGTCGGCCTTCCATCCTCAGACTAATGGCCAAACAGAGCGAACTAATCAGACGTTGGAAACTTATTTGAGATGTTTTGTTTCTGCTGATCAGGATGATTGGGTGACTTTTTTGCCATTGGCCGAGTTTGCCCTTAATAATCGGGCTAGTTCTGCTACTTTGGTTTCGCCTTTTTTCTGCAATTCTGGTTTCCATCCTCGTTTTTCCTCGGGTCAGGTTGAGTCTTCTGACTGTCCTGGGGTGGATTCTGTGGTGGATAGGTTGCAGCAGATTTGGAACCATGTGGTGGACAATTTGAGGTTGTCACAGGAGAAGGCTCAGCGCTTTGCCAACCGCCGCCGCGGTGTGGGTCCCCGACTTCGTGTTGGGGATTTGGTGTGGCTGTCTTCTCGGTATGTTCCTATGAAGGTCTCCTCTCCTAAATTCAAGCCTCGCTTCATCGGTCCTTATAAGATCTTGGAAATCCTTAACCCGGTGTCTTTTCGTTTGGATCTCCCAGCATCGTTTGCCATTCATAATGTGTTCCATAGGTCTTTGTTGCGGAGGTATGTGGTACCTGTGGTTCCTTCTGTTGAGCCTCCTGCTCCGGTGCTGGTCGAGGGCGAATTGGAGTACATGGTGGAGAAGATTTTGGATTCTCGTATCTCTAGACGGAGGCTTCAGTATTTGGTTAAGTGGAAGGGCTATGGTCTGGAGGATAATTCCTGGGTTGTCGCCTCTGATGTTCATGCGGCCGATTTGGTTCGTGCCTTCCACGCGGCTCATCCTGATCGCCCTGGGGGTCTTGATGAGGGTTCGGTGACCCCTCCTCAAGGGGGGGGTACTGTTGTGAACTCTATTTTTGGGCTCCCTCTAGTGGTCACGAGCGGTACTGTGTAGTGTTGTCTTTCTGCAGGTTGGCAGCATCAGCTGGTTCGTTATCCTTGGTTAGTTTCCTATTTGGCTCACCTGGATACTCAGTTCCTTGCCTGCTCTCAATGTATTCAGTGCTCTTCAGATTCCTTGTGACTACCTTGCTCCCAGTCTCTCCAAGACAAGCTAAGTTTTTGTTTGTTTATTTTTTGATTATCAGCATTCATCATGTTTCTTGTCCAGCTTGCTAAAATGTGATTTCCTCGCTTGCTGGTTGCTCTAGGGGACTGAGTTTCTCCCCCCACACCGTTAGTTGGTGCGGGGGTTCTTGAAATCTCAGTGTGGATATTTTGTAAGGGTTTTTTACTGACCGCACAGACCCCTTTTCTATTTTCTGCTATCTAGTATTAGTGGGCCTCATTTGCTGAATCTGCTTTCACCCCTGTGTATGTGCCTTCCTCTTACCTCACCGTTATTATTTGTTGGGGGCTTCTATATCTTTGGGGATTATTTCTCTGGAGGCAAGTGAGGTCTTTCTCTCTAGGGGTAGTTAGTTTCTCAGGCTGGCTCGAGACGTCCAGGATTTTAGTCACGTTCACCGGCTACCTCTAGTGTGTTGGATAGGTTCAGATTTGCGGTCAGTCCAGTTTACCACCTCCCTAGAGCTTGTCCTATGTTTTGTTACTTAGCTGGAGTATTTTGTGATCCTCAACCACTAAGGATCATAACACAGGCTCTCCGCTCTGTGGCAGGCTCTGTGGCTGGCTCTCAGCTCTGTGGCAGGCTCTCGGCTCTGTGGCAGGCTCTCGGCTCTGTGGCAGGCTGTGGCAGGCTCTCAGCTCTGTGGCAGGCTCTCCGCTCTGTGGCAGGCTCTGTGGCTGGCTCTCAGCTCTGTGGCAGGCTGTGGCAGGCTCTCGGCTCTGTGGCAGGCTCTCGGCTCTGTGGCAGGCTCTCGGCTCTCTGGCAGGCTCTCTGGCAGGTTTCTGGCTCCTTCCGTCTTGGCAGGGTGTTGGCTCTTCTGCTTTTTGGCTGGAAATGGATGAAGGCCTCATGGCCCTGCTTTATATATAGTCCAGGGGGCTGACCATAGTTTTTGGAGCATGCTCAGTGTAAAAAGCCGGATACGGCCGCCGGATCCGACTTTTTCAGGATCCGGCACTTTCCGGCGTCCATTGAGATGCATTGTTGCAAAAAGCCGGAAAGGCCGGATCCGGACTTTCCGGCTTTTTCGCCGGAGACAAAAAACGTTACAGTAGACGTTTTTCCCAAACGCCGGAATCGACTCGCCGTCGGATCCGGCATCAAACCGGAAGGAACGCTGGGCCATCCGGTGCCAATAATATTCAACGGGGGGAAAGCCGGATCCGGTTTCTCCGGTTTTCAAATCCGTTTTTTGGCGGAAGAGCCGGAATTCGCCTGAAACAAAAAACCTGATGTGTGAAAGCAGCCTTAGGTTCATCATACAATAACCCAAGCGCCTGAAAAAAGGTGTCTACATTAAGCAACGCCAGATTCCCAGGTTCCAGGGCAAATGCCCAATCCTGGGGGTCACCACGCAGCAGAGATATAACAATCTTAACCTGCTGGATGGGATCACCAGAGGAACGGGGTTTCAGAGCAAAAAACAGTTTACAGTTATTTTTAAAGCTCAGAAATTTGGACCTGTCCCCAAAAAACAAATCAGGAGTTGGAATTCTAGGCTCTAAAACTGGAGTCTGAACGATATAATCGGAAATACCCTGTACTCTAGCAGCAAGTTGATCCACACGAGAAGCCAATCCCTGAACATCCATACCAGCGCCGAACTCCTGAGCCACCCAGAGGTAAAGTGGGAAGAAAAAAAAAAAACACAACAGACTACAGAAAAAAAAAGCTCAGCACTTTCCTTCCCTTCTTCTGAGATGCGGTTAACTCATTGTTGGCCAGTTGTACTGTCATGATCTGGTGGCCTAAGAGCAGCATGAGACATACTCTGGAGAAGGTGGTACCTGTACTGACCGCAGACCCTGAACTTAACACCGCAACTAGAAGTAGCCGTGGAATGTACCTAACACTCCCTGGACATCTCTACACAGCCGGAGGACTAATTACCCCTAGAGATAGAAAAGGGAAAACTATCTTGCCTCAGAGAAAATCCCCAAAGGATAGACAGCCCCCCACAAATATTGACTGTGAGAGGAGAGGGAAAAACATACACAGACTGAAATCAGAATTTAGCAAAGGAGGCCACTTCTAGCTAAATAGAAAGGATAGGACAGAGTACTATGCGGTCAGTATCAGAAAATATCCACCACAGAAAATACAAAATCTCCAGCTAACTAAAGATATGGAGGGTATATCTGCATCTCCAGAGATACCAGCTTGGCTAAACAAATCCTTATACAGACCAAGCTGGACAAGACAAAAACATGAAAAAGAACTGAACAATAAGGCCACAGCATGTGGACAGCAAAAATCAAGGCCAGAACTTATCTTTGTTGAAATGAACAGCAAAGCAGGAGAGACCAGGAAAGGATGTGAATCCTCCTGGAACAATGGACAACTGACACTGACTAAAGGGTCAAGCAAGACTAAATAGCCCAGTCAGAATTGCAAAAAGTGAACACACCTGACAAATGCTGCGACTCAGAGACAGCAGCGCTACCACTTACAACCACCGGAGGGAGCCCAAGAGCAGAATTCACAACAGACAGGGATAACAGAAAGCAACAAACATACACACACTCACCAACGGGAGAGAACTATATATTGAAAAATAGGAATGTACCAACCAAATGGGAATAGAACAATGAGGAAAACATACACCCTAAAACAGCACATAGCAATCTCCAGTAGCAACAACGACCTCCAGTTCTCCAAGGAGCTAGAAAGCAAAGATTTCACTGGCAAGGAAGAGAAGGTATGACTAGATTTTATAAGAGGAAATGACCAGATCAGGAACAGCTGTGAGATGCAGCTGCAATTTCTAACCAGCATAGAAAGGGTTGTTAACTTCTTCAGCACCAAAGGAAGCAAAATCCATTTAATATGAAACACAAATACACAGGCTAAATGTAAGATCTGCGTTTCACAATACGTAGTGATTTCCTAACCCCAGATTTCCCAGGAGGAAGTGACCCACTCGTGACAGTATCCCCGCTTCTATGAGGGACCTCAGGACCGGGTTTATGTGCAAGGAAAAATGAAAGTACTGTATAAATTTATCAGCATTAACCTCATGCCGGCACCCACATCATCTCTTCCGGACCATACCCTTTCCAATGTACCAGATACTGTACCGAGCGTTGAACCATACCAGAATCAATGATTTTTGCTACCTGAATTTCTAAATTACCATCAATAATAACCGGTGGCGGTGGTAAAGGTGAGCAACAAACGCAACAAATTTTTTGAGCAAACACCTGTGGAAAATATTAAGGATCATGAGAGTTGGAGGAAGCTTGAGACGAAAGCTACAGGGTTGATTACGGTGACCACCTTATCAGGACCAATAAACCCAGGGTCTAGTTTCCAAGAAGGAACTTCCAGTTTAATATTTTTGGTACAACCATACCAACTCATTCACCCCCAGGTCCGGACCTGACAATCGTTTCTTATCAGCCATACATTTATACTTGGCCCCCATGATCTTTAAGATATTCTGAACCTCTTCCCACACAGATAAGAGCGAAGAAGAAAATTGTTCTTTCCTCAGGAACCCCAAAGATTCGTCTTTACTGAAGGAACAGAATTGTGGATGGAAACCATATGCACCACATGGCGACTTAACAGTGGGCTCATATGACGATTGTGCAGCGCCCCAGAGTCCTGGTCGTTGCAGTACTGTGGCTCCGCCGCTATGGGGAGCTACGGTGCGTCCGATGGCACTGAAGGAGTTCATCTGATCAGGTATCACAGACACCAATACATTTCACAGCTGGGCCTCCGGGGGGAGCTAAGGGTGCTATTCATTAGGCCACTCCCCACCATAGTGGGTAAACTGGGGGTCAGGCAGGAAGTTAGATCAGAAAGCTGACTGGATTGGACGAAGCAACACCTGGTGGCAGAGGGTGTTGTGGAGGAAGAGACAGTAGGGTCTCTGTCAGGGGTGGGATCCTGACAGAGGCTTGGCATAGAAAAGAACGTAACGGGTCCGCGCCAGCTCCGGGAAGCGGCGGGGCCCAAGAAAGGACGAGAAGCGAGATAGATTGTGCTGAGTGAGAAACGAGATCAAAGCAATAGGAGAATACCAGTAGGGGTCATGCTGTAAGACCGGAGCAACACCCTACTGAGGCGCATTACCGGTGGCCGGAACGCCGAGGGAGTATTATAACATTCAGCTTCAAGCAATACTCTAAACAGCGGCAGGACAGTCAGTCTAAGGCGGGCTGTCTAACACATATCACCTATGCAGTCTTGGGGGGCAACCTGTGGAGAGGGGCGACTCTAGGGTCCCGGAAGAGCTCCGAGCCTACCCGTCAAACGGGTGCCGTTCCAACCAGAACATCAGGGAGGGACGGAGGATTAGAAGAACATCATTTAATCGAGTTGTGAGGGAACTTAAGAAACAGACACAACGGTTGTGGGGACTTTCCGTAAGCACAGCAGGGAAGGACCACAGCACATAGCGCTAGAAGGAAGGCACCGATTTCCACCTGTGAGGAGAACTCTGGAGGTGCCATTGGACCGGCCGGACTTGTGCAGCCTGATGAACCGTATTCCGGACTGAGGACCCAGAGATCTTCAGTAAAGAGGTAAAGAGACTGCAAACTGGTGTCCTCGTTATTTACTGCACCGCACCACCACTACCATCATCCACACCTATCATTCACCGAGCGCCCCACGGCAGGGTCACGGACTGGGGCCTAGCCGCCGTGACAACCCCAGAAGCAGAGACCCGTAGGCCCGGTACCGGGTACCCCTCGGCCCTGCGGCGGTGGGGTCGCTACAACTTGGCGTCACGAACAGGATCTACTTAAGCCTGAAGAATCAGGTCATGTGTGCCTTGGAACTGTGATTTGTTGTGCTTGGACTGTACTTTATCGCAAAGACTGTGCTGTGCCATTTACCGCCAAAATCCGCCGCCATTACAGCGCTGAGGAGAGCGCAGGAAGAGAAGAGGGGCGTGGAGTAGGCGGAGGCAAGCTGGAGAGCGCGAACAACAATGGCCGCCCAGTCTAAATACTGCTGTGTCCTGAGGACGTGTCCGTCAGCAGTCGAGACCCGCCTCCTGATTTTCTATGCTGGGCGGAAACCGAAGAAACGAAACTATGACTCAGATGAGGTGGAACTGGAGACCAGGACAGGCCTGCAGAAAAGAATGGCCCCGCATCGACCCCCGTCCCCAGTGGATTACTCTGATATGCCCCCGCTGGAAGAGTTGGACCCGTGGGAGCTGCCGAGGGAGCACCCCGGGCCTGAATGGTCTCCGGCTCGAACGCCTTCTGCAGGAGGGGAGAGCGGCGCCGGAGGGGCTACCGTGGGTGAAGGTACCCAATGCCGCGACTCCCGGGGAGACCACCTCACCTCTGCACACGACCCGGCCCCTGCCGCGACCAGTGGCGCCCCGATGTCCCCGCCGTCTGGCACCAACGCATCGGGGGGGCATGATCTCGGGCCCTTCCCCTGGGGGGAATATCGGAACCACCTAATCGCCGAATTCCAGCGAGAAGTGGAGCGGGAGGCGCGAGGAGAGCTACTAGAGGGCTCCCTGCCGAAGTGGGGCTTTGTGGTTGTGTACCTGCCCCAGACGGGAAAGGGCTTCGTGCAGGAGATCGGGACCGCCCTGAGGGTCCGCATCACTCGGGAGGAAGTGGAGCCCTGCCTGTGTGGAGATGGCGCCAAATCCTTCATGAAGCCGGGGGATGTGGTTACATACCGCCGGCACCTAAAGGGGAGCGGCTGGTGGGCTCGGGATATGCAGCGCTGCACCGCTGTTCTGGCGGTATCCCGCACCGAGGGGGAGGAGCTCGCCGCTGCTGCCGCCGCTGCTGGCTGCTGCCAGCATTATTCATCGGCCCACACAAACCCTCATTGCGGCGCACGACCTGGTCGTGCAGAAGACCCGAACCCACGGGGTGCACCTGGCCGCGGGAGTGAACTTGGAGACCGACCTGCCTGGGCCACAGAGGGCCACCTGCCAGGTGAAGCCTCGGTGGGGGTTACCGAAAGATGAGTAAGCATAATGCTTTAAGGATGTACATAGTTTTAACTGTTTGTTTCCTGATATTTTTGTTGCTAAAACCCGTTCAGGGTAAACTCTTAAAGGGATCCCTTTGTTGACCCGGGATCCCTATTGTTTTTTTTGGTTATTTTCTATTTTTCTACGTTATTTAAAAACTGCTGAAATCATGAACAGTGCATGATCCGAACTTCTTGTATATAGTTTGCACCTTATTAAAGGCGCTCCCTACTGGTTTTACTTAAAGAAGGACTCTTTGCGAAGATACCGCACTGGAACCTTTGCTGAGTATGGACTGGTAGCTTGGGAAGATACGCTACCTCACAGAGACTTGGTCCCCTCTTAAAGGGGATGTTCATTTGTCGCGCTTCAATAGTAATATTGCTTAAGATAAGTAGCAATAATGTTTTGATGAGAGAAAAGTGATGATAATGTTTGTACGAGAAAGTTATATGTGTTCAACTGGTTAATTGTGAAGAAATGCTAATGATGTTCCCTGAAAAGAAAGAGTGAAAGATAGAAGAACGGTGCAGTGGGCCCGTAGAGATAGACGTGGTGTCCAGCATGCATAGAAAGAAAGATAATGAGAAGGTTTAATGTTATGAGAAGAAAATGTTTTGATAATGTTGATAGATAGTTAGGATAGAAGGTAAACCCTGAGTCCTCATAGGAGTCATGTAGAGATGACTTAGTGCTCTTAAACTGAAAGTAATGTTATGTTCTATACTGTGTATAGTAGTTGAAAAGGCAGTAGGCCCTGGCTGAACGGGGCGGTCCTGTAACAGAAAGGAGAGGCAGTAGGTCTGGTGCCGATAGGACAGGCGGTCCTGCAGATTCAAAGTAGGAGAATGTAAAAGTTAAATTACCTTATAATGTGATTATAGGAAGGTCTTTAGTGGATTAAGAGTGTATGTCCTTAAAGGCAAAGTTAAATTATTGTTCAACAATTTTTGCACTTAGTAGAATACCCGGTTGGGTAAGAGAAGTTAATTATAGCATGTTGCTATGATATTTTACCATGTTTGTAACGTTCAAGTGTCCTCACCTCCCATAAAGGGAAGCTCTGTTCAAATATGCTTATTGTTATTGCACTCAACAAAATTGTATGTCTTTTTGCTAACTTGTATTGTTGTTTTCTTCCCAGTCCCGGAGTACTGTGTTTAACCAGGGGGGAGTGCAGCGCCCCAGAGTCCTGGTCGTTGCAGTACTGTGGCTCCGCCGCTATGGGGAGCTACGGTGCGTCCGATGGCACTGAAGGAGTTCATCTGATCAGGTATCACAGACACCAATACATTTCACAGCTGGGCCTCCGGGGGGAGCTAAGGGTGCTATTCATTAGGCCACTCCCCACCATAGTGGGTAAACTGGGGGTCAGGCAGGAAGTTAGATCAGAAAGCTGACTGGATTGGACGAAGCAACACCTGGTGGCAGAGGGTGTTGTGGAGGAAGAGACAGTAGGGTCTCTGTCAGGGGTGGGATCCTGACAGAGGCTTGGCATAGAAAAGAACGTAACGGGTCCGCGCCAGCTCCGGGAAGCGGCGGGGCCCAAGAAAGGACGAGAAGCGAGATAGATTGTGCTGAGTGAGAAACGAGATCAAAGCAATAGGAGAATACCAGTAGGGGTCATGCTGTAAGACCGGAGCAACACCCTACTGAGGCGCATTACCGGTGGCCGGAACGTCGAGGGAGTATTATAACATTCAGCTTCAAGCAATACTCTAAACAGCGGCAGGACAGTCAGTCTAAGGCGGGCTGTCTAACACATATCACCTATGCAGTCTTGGGGGGCAACCTGTGGAGAGGGGCGACTCTAGGATCCCGGAAGAGCTCCGAGCCTACCCGTCAAACGGGTGCCGTTCCAACCAGAACATCAGGGAGGGACGGAGGATTAGAAGAACATCATTTAATCGAGTTGTGAGGGAACTTAAGAAACAGACACAACGGTTGTGGGGACTTTCCGTAAGCACAGCAGGGAAGGACCACAACACATAGCGCTAGAAGGAAGGCACCGATTTCCACCTGTGAGGAGAACTCTGGAGGTGCCATTGGACCGGCCGGACTTGCGCAGCCTGGTGAACCGTATTCCGGACTGAGGACCCAGAGATCTTCAGTAAAGAGGTAAAGAGACTGCAAACTGGTGTCCTCGTTATTTACTGCACCGCACCACCACTACCATCATCCACACCTATCATTCACCGAGCGCCCCACGGCAGGGTCACGGACCGGGGCCTAGCCGCCGTGACAACCCCAGAAGCAGAGACCCGTAGGCCCGGTACCGGGTACCCCTCGGCCCTGCGGCGGTGGGGGCGCTACAAGTGTTTTAAGCAAACTCAGCCATTCATAAAAATGAAGACCAATCCTCCTGGTTATCTGGCACAAAACACCTGAGGTATGTCTCCAAACTCTGGTTTAGTTTGATCATTAGCTTGAAGATGGAGCATCGAGGAAAAGGATAGATGCATCCCTAAACGGAATAAAATGCACCCCAAAATTTAGATACACATTGGGTCCCATAATCTGATGCCACATCGGAGGGAACCCTGTGAAGCTTCTCAATCTCAGTGACAAACTTCTGTCTTTGCATTAAGGAGAGCAGGTAAAGCAATAAAGTGTGTCATTTTACTAAACCTATCCACCACAACTAAGATAAACATTTTACCAGAGAATGAAAGAAGATCTGTATTGATATCCATGGATAAATGAGTCCATGGTTGGTCAGGAATGATTAATGGTAAAAGAGCCACAGTCGTACATGGGGTCTTGGAACACACACAGACAGTACTTGAGGATACAAAGTCAACTATATCCTCACTCAACGTTGGCCACCAAAAACTATGAGAAAGGATGTCCAAGGTCGCCTTACTACCTGGGTGACCAGGCAGAGCCATGTTATGATGTGTTACCAAAATTTTAAGATGCAGATGTTCAGATACAATTTCCCTTAAGGACCACCAGGGGTGTCTCTCTGAACATTCAATACCTCACCCTTAAGTTCAGAACACATTGTGGAGACGACCACCCCTTCTTGTAAAATAGGGTTAGCATCATCAGTACGCCCACCCCCAGGGAAACTGAGACAAAGCATCCGCTTTGACATTCTTAATCCCAGAACAGTAAGTGACCACAAAATTAAACCTGGTGAAAAAAAAGACCACATAGCTTGCCTGGGATTCAGACGTTTAGGCTATGCACACGGTACGGATTTGCCTGCAGATCTGCAGCGGATTTGATGCTGCAGATTCGCAGCAGTTTTCCATCAGTTTTTAATACTATTGTAGGAACTCGAGGATTCTGATAGCATGGGGCAATGAACAGACAGAGACTGGTTTCTTCAGTGCAAATAGTGTATTTGTACAACAGCATTAACACCCAAAGCAATATACTGATAACCCACAGTGACCTGCAATGAAACAACTCCTTGAAATGTACAGCAAAACGGCAGAGTTCTTAAGACAGAGTCCTCAGCAAGGTGATCAAAAGGTGAGAGTGACAGGTGACATGGTGCAGATCCAAAACACTGTCGGTGCAGAAAGGGTCAAATCCAGGTATGAAGTAAACACAGGGAAGTCCAGAACAAGTCCACAGGTTAATCCAAGGTATGGCATGAATACGGTTAAGTCCAGAAACTAGCTCACAAGTTGATCCCAGATGTGGCATAAACACAGGTAAGTCCATAAACAGGTTCACATTAAAGTATTATACTGGTGTTGTTTCCAACAGCTCCCACCGGGGGAGTAAATGAAGGATTAAGTAGCAACACGCAGTCCAGAAACACAGTCCAGAAACATAGTTCAAAAAACAGTTCTTACCAGGAGGAGTGAACCAAGGGTTAAGTTCCAAAGTCAACAGACTAATGATAACATAGAGAGTGTAGCTTACATATGCAGAGAATGTCCAGAGCCAGGGGTAGAGGCACACTCAGAACAAGCAGCTGAGCCGAAGGGGAACAGAAGCAGAATACTCCAGCAAGGAAGATGACACCTGAACCGGGTTTTAAACAAATGAACAGGAAGTAGGGCAGACAAAAACAGCAAACTCCATCTTAACAAAAGGCAAGATCGTTTGCAAGGTGATTTGGAAAACCCGGAATACTGACATTACTCCCCCCCCCCCTAGAAACGGCCTCAGGATGGTCCCGGACCAAGCTTGTCTGGGTATCTATGATGAAACTGAGCAACCTTCAGGGGAGTATTGATGTTACTTACTGGTTCCCAAGAATCGTTTTCAGGAGAGTAACCCTGCCATCTAACAAGATACAGAAGCCGGTTCCTATGAAGTCTTGAATCGATAATGTCCTGTACCACAAATTGTTCTTTGCCATCAAACAACACTGGTGGAGGGGAAGGTACTATGCGTCCCTAAAATGTGTTATGAAAGACTGGTTTTAATAAACATGAAATACTGGGTGTACCTTTAGAGTTCTTGGTGGACAACCAAACCGAGTCTCCTACCTTATACATAGGTGCCGGTTTCCGGAATCTATCTGCCGACTTCTTGTAACGCTCCTGTGTTGCTGTCAGGGAGTCTTTCAAAACTTCAAGATTACGTTGCAACAGCACCACTCTGTCTTGAACTGCCGGTACCGAAGTAGCAACTGGAGACCTAGGCAAAATATTTGGTTGATATCCCAGATTGGCAAAAAAAGGCATTACCTTCGTGGAACTGCTCTGTGAGTTGTTATACGAAAATTCTGCTAAAGGAAATAGCTTCAGCCAATCATCCTGCAAATGACTGACGTAACAGCATACATATTGCTCCAAGGTTTGATTGGTCCGTTCGGTCTGTCCGTTGGTCTGAGGGTGGTATGCAGAAGACAAGCAAACATTAATGTGGAGCGCAGAACAAAATCCTTTCCAAAACATGGAGGTAAATTGTATTCCCCGGTCAGAGATGATCTCATCTGGTACCCCATGCAGCCCGAAAACGTTCTGGATAACAAGATCCACTGTCTCTAGCTGAGAGAAGACCAGTGCAAGGAATAAAATGAGCAGCTTTCGTTAAATGGTCCACTACCACCAAAATAGTATTTTTACCGCCAGAGTAGGGTAACTCTACAATAAAGTCCATCAAAATAGACCCCCAAGGGCGAGATGGTACGGGTAGCGGCTTAAGAAGGCCAGTAGGTGAAACACGAGGAACTTTATACTGAGCACAATCCTCACAAGAGCGGACATAGTCATTCACATCTTTCAAGCAGGTAGGCCACCAGAAAAAACGACTTAAAAATTTGTTCGTCTTCTGTACCCCCCTATGACCAGCCAATATGGAGTCGTAGACCAATTTGAGAATTTGAAGTCTCACAGCCTCTGGGACATAAATACATCAATCTCTAAGCCATACACCATTCTGAAAGACAAGATTCACATTGTCAGGTGGGGCAGCAAGAAATACGTCACCATCATAGGCCAGCTTGATCTCTTCCCACAAGTCCCAGTCCTGGAGCACTCCTACGAAATTGGCATCAGACAAAATGGTCATAGACGGGGTCCCAGGCATGGAATCCATCATGTGGATTCAGGATAATGCATCGGCTTTCCCATTATGTGAAACTGGGTGGTACGAGATAATAAAATTAAACTGGTTCAAGAACAAACTCCACCTAGCTTGTCGAGGAGAGAGACATCTGGCGGACTTAAGGAAGTCCAAATTACGGTGATCTGTGAGCACTACTACCTGTTGAGTTGCTCCCTGCAAATGGTGTCTCCATTCCTTAAAGGCGGAAATGATTGCCAAAAGTTCCTTATTTGCAATGTCATAGTTCAGTTCAGCAGATGATAACCTGCGAGAAAAGAAGGCACACGGGAGCAGCAAACCTTTGTCTCCGGTTCATTGTGAAAGGATTGCTCCCAGTGCAAAGTCAGAAGCGTCCACCTCCACAACAAAAGGCAGTGCAGGATCCGGATGCGTCAATATCGGAGCCGTGGTAGAACAAACCTTGAGGCGGTCAAAGGCTCCCTGGGCTTGTGAAGACCATACAAACTTTTTCCCCTTTTTAGTGAGGAGAGTGATGGGACGGACAATTTCCGAAAAATTCCGGATAAAACATCTATAAAAGTTAGCAAAACTAATGAATCGTTGTACCTCTTTAATGTTTCCTGGTACCGGCCAATCTATGATCGCCTGGATCTTGCTGGACTTCATATTTAATCCCTGGGGAGAAATAACATAGCCTAAAAATTGAATTTTGGAGCAATGAAATTCACACTTTTCCTTTGGTGTTGAAATGATTATCTCCCAAACGTCTGAGCACGGTCTTAACATGTTCCTGTAGGGAATCAGAGAAAATCAAGATGTCATCCAGGTAAATTACTACATAATGATTCAGTAAATCCCTGAAAATATCATTGACTAAGTGTTGGAAAGTAGCAGGAGCGTTACAGAGTCCGAATGGCATCACTAAATATTCAAAATGTCCATACAGGCATCTGAAAGCTGTCTTCCATTTGTCTCCGGGACGTATATGGAGTAAATTATATGCCCCGCGAAGATCTAATTTGATAAATATTTTAGCTTGGCGAACTCTCTCCAACAATTCAGGAATTAGCGGCAACGGGTACCTGTTACAAATGGTTACCTTATTTAGCTCCCGGTAGTCAATACAAGGTCTTAGAGTCCCATCTTTCTTCTTTAAAAAAAAGATGGGAGCTCCTGCTGGTGAAGAAGATGGTCGGATAAACCCCTTGGCTAAATTCTCATCTATGTATTCTCCTAATGTCTTTAATTCTGGAGCTGCCAATGGGTAAATATGGCTGAAAGGAATCGCTGCCCCAGGAAGCAGTTCTATGGAGCAGTCATATGGTCTATGTGGAGGGAGTTGGTCTGCCCTCCTTTTGTCACATATACAAAAAAAGGTTGCACTCTATCGTGCCAAAACACGTCAAATATGAAATACATGAAATATGAATAGCAAAATGGCTTTTTGAACATTAGGAAAAAAATTTTTGAGACGCTTAGCACAGAATTTGGCCAAATAGTGTGAGCCCATCAACCATCGTCAAGGTGGTCTCATTAAACTGATGGGTACCTGACCTCCTTGTCCAAATGTGAACACTTACCGAAGGCTAATGTCTGTATGCTTGGGTGAATGTGGACACCTCTCTCAGCAAAGCCTACATATGGGTTGGCCGGAACCAAGTGTGATTAGATGTAATTAAAAACCACATGGTGACGGGAGGAGTGCTCAGTCAGTAAGCTAACATAGAAATGACAGAAAAACGACTGGCACGTCCAAACTAGTGTGAATAGGTGCATACCAGGAGCAGCTACCTCCATATATAATATACAAAAAAAGGTTGCACTCTATCGTGCCAAAATGCGTCAAATATGAAATATGAATAGCAAAATGGCTTTTTGAACATTAGGAAAAAAATTTTTGAGACGCTTAGCACAGAATTTGGCCAAATAGTGTGAGCCCTTCAACCAATTTGGCCAAATTCTGTGCTAAGCGTCTCAAAATTGTTTTTCCTAATGTTCAAAAAGCCATTTTGCTATTCATATTTCATGTATTTCATATTTGACGTGTTTTGGCACGATAGAGTGCAACCTTTTTTTGTATATTATATATGGAGGTAGCTGCTCCTGGTATGCACCTATTCACACTAGTTTGGCTGTGCCAGTTGTTTTTCTGTCATTTCTTTTGTCACAAACGTCCGAGAATTCCTGGTAAACCAGAGGGAGCGTAGTACCTTTGTTGCCTCTTCCAAGTTCTGGGTAACTGGAGCCGTTACCGTTGGACTGATGGTAGGACTACACTTTGGGAGGAAGGATATCTCCTTGGTTTCCCAATTGATGTTTGGATTTTGTGACCGTAACCAGGGAATTCCTAAAATTACAGGAAAATGAGGAGAAGATATTAACATAAATGAAAGGGTTTCCTGATGGTTTGGTTCCATCTTACACTCCAGAAGCACCGTCTCCCTGTCTACTGGTCCGGAAACTAATGGGGAACCATCCACCGTTTACATGGTGACTGGTGAAGCTCTTAATTGGGTCTTAATACCATGTTTCCTGGCAAAAGAAGAACCCATGAAATTTCCACCTGATCCAGAGTCTATCATGGCAGAACTTGGTATCCACTGTGCTTCCCACAGAATCTGAATAGGAAGAGAACAATGTGAATATTTCTCCCCTTGATCTTTAGGGGAAGTCGACATCAGTGTTGGGGGAAACACAGCATCTAGATGTAAACTGGTCTCCGAAACCTCAGACTCAGTCTCTGTATTGTCATAATCCCCTACTGCCGCCAACACCTTGTTAGGTCGCCTGGGACATTTAGGACAATTAATGAGGAAATGGTCCGATTGACCGCAATAAAAACATAAGCGCTCCCGAAGATGATATTCACGGCGTTAATTACTCTCACATTTTTGTAGTGAGTCCATTTGCATAGGCACCTCCTCAGCCTCCCGCTGGTTCTTGCTGGTAGTTTCCCTAGATGGAAGAGCAAAATTAGTGATGCGGTTTAAAGCTGCCCATTTTTCTTGTCTGCGTTCAGTTAGGCGGATATCAATACGCACACAGTGTTGTAAAAATAACTCAAACTCCTGTGGAGACTCTGAACCAGCTAGCTCATCCTTAATTGTACTGGACAAACCCTTTCTAAAAATTGGCAATAAAGCATTGTTATCCCAGTTGGTATCCACCACTAACCTATTAAATTCAGTAATATATTCTATGACTGAACGTTTCCCCTGGCGTAAGGAAAGCAAGGCAGATTCAGCAGAGGCACGGCGGTTGGGATCATCAAACATTTGCGCCATAGCTGTCAGAAAATCATCCAAATTATTTAGACAGGTATCACAACTTTCAACCATAGGATTTGCCCAAGTCAATGCCCGCGATGTCAACAACATAATAATACATTGTACCTTAGATCTATCAGACCGGTAGTAGGAGGCATGTACATCAAAGAATAATATGCATTGATTAACAAACCCGCAGAATTGACTTCGATCACCATTAAACCTGAATAGAGGCAATTTGGGCATGCTGGGGGGGTAGTGTATGCTGAGTAGATGAGGTCTCCTGGACTTCTATCAAGCTACGTAAATCTTGGAGAGCCTGACCAAACACCTGTGTATTGTGGCCAACCTGGGACTCCATGTCTCCAATCTTATTTTGCACAGCCTCCATCTCCTGCTGCAAGGAGTTAATTTTGCCAAACTGTTTGTCTGCCCGTGTCTCTGTCATTGCCCCAGCAGAATCCTCTTTTGGCTGGAGTATCCTGTAATACTATTGTAGGAACTCGAGGATTCTGGTAGCATGGGGCAATGAACAGACAGAGACAGGTTTCTTTAGTGCAAATAGTGTATTTGTACAACAGCAATAACACCCAAAACAATATACCGATAACCCGTAGAGACCCGCAATGAACAAGTCCTTGAAACCTATATAGCAAATCGTCAGAGTTCTTAAGACAGAGTCCTCAACAAATCTGATCAAAAGATGAGTGTGACACACTGGTGGTCAAATCCAGGTATGTAGTAAACACAGGGAAGTCCAGAAACAAGTTCACAGGTTAATCTCTATGTGTGACGTGTACATAGGTAAGTCCAAAAACTAGTTCACAAGTTGATCCCAGATGCAGCGTGAAAACGGGTTAGTCCAGAAACAGGTTCACATTAAGTATTATTCTGGTGATGGTTCCAACAGCTCTCCCCGGGGAGAGTGAATGCAGGATTAAGTAACAACACACAGTTCAGAAACACAGTTCTTACCAGGAGGACTGAACCAAGGGTTAAATTCCAAGGTCTACAGGCTAATGATAACACAGAGAGTGTAGCTTACATATGCAGAGAATGTCCAGAGCCATGGGTAGAAGCACATTAAGAACAAAGCAGCTGAACTGGAAGGAACCGGAAGCAGAATACTCCAGCAAGGAAGCCGACACCTGAGCTGGGTTTTAAGCAAACGAACAGGAAGTAGGGCACACAAAAACAGCAAACGCCATCTTAACAAAGGGCAAGATCATTCACAAGGTGACTTGGAAAACCCGGAATACTGACAGGTACCTTCTGCTTTGAACTTTACCGCCATCCAGTACTCCCAGCTGCAATCATCTTTTCAAACTACTGTGTTTCTGCAACTTGCATCTACTTCCTGGAGTAGACCTGCAGATTAACTGTCTGTGGAAAACGTAATGAACTGTTATCAGGACTTATTCACACTTCAAATGCTCCTGAATCAGAGTAGATCTTCTAAAAAAATATGTTTGCTTCTTCATCTCTGCTGCCAATGGCCATTAATTTCTATGCTCATTAACCCTTCATCTGATATAATAACAAACTCTCCTCTGTGCTAGTTCACATTACAAATGCTGCTACTGGACTGACAATACATCTTCAGTTTCTGTCCTTGTCTACTCCCCTGGTTTTGTGTCTGCTGTTCCACCTATCTGCCTGCTGTCCAGCTCACCCTGTTAGCCTTGTCCATGCTGTTCAAGTTACCTGCCTTGATTCCACTACTCATGGTGTCCTACGTACATAGTAAGTGATAGCTTAGCCGCTCTACAGAATTAGGGGCATGCTGGGCTGTCAATATTGTGAGTGATAATCAAGCTGCCCTATCTGGCTGGGCTTGCTGGGTTTCCTCGAAGTGTCACTTGTTTTGGGTGATTACCTGGCTATCTAGCTGGCTGAAAATGGTTAAACTATTGCCAATTGTAGCTTTGCTCGGTGGTGTCTGTTCATTCTGCTCTGTGTTCTGCTGTTCTGATCTTTGGTGCCTAACCTCGAACTTTGCCTTTTGACCATTCTTTTGCCTTACCCTTTTGACTTTGACGTGCTCTCCTGGTATCTGACCCCGGATGACTTGACTTCCTTGTCTCACAGTTCATCTGTGAGAAGTGACTCAGAGTTACAGTACCATTCAACAAGTCCTGCCCGATTTGCTACCATGTGTTCATCCTTCAATCTCCACGTCATCTTGTGAATTACAACAACTTGTTTCTGTGTTGCTCACATGTCTGTGGTGGTGGCAGTGAGGACAGACAGGAGGACATTACATGTAGTGATTTATGAAAGGTTCCTGCCCAACAAAGCAGATATCAGCGATGGCAGATGGGGATGAGGGAGACCTGAACATTATTCCTCCTGTATGTCTATGGTTCCACACTTAATAATGGCACAAATGCCACCATATTGGCTCCAATCTTCGCCTTGCATATCAACCTTGAGTTGTTTGTTAGTCGTGAGCAGCTGCACATGGCAGCCGATGTGTTTTTGATCCTCTACAATTAATTTTCTATTTGAAAACATTATTATTTGCCACTCATAAAACATATTTGTCTCTTTCCTGCCCACAAGTGACAGCTGCCACCTGCTGCCCCATCCAAAGAAACAAACATCTGCATCTATAAGAGCGGCTCGGGAGGGTGATGGTTGGCTTCTGCGGCTGAACATCGTGTGGAGCTGGGATCACTGTAAGTAAGACTTTCCTGTGAGGTATGATAATGGGGGGATGCCTGTAGGGGACGATGTTCTCTCCTTTCTGTAAGACTTCACAGTGAGGTGTGATGACAGGGAGACACCTATAGGGGACAATGGCCTCTCCTTTCTGTAAGTAAAACTTCACTGATGGGACGACCAGTGGCATAGCTTCAAGCTCATGGGCCCCAGTGCAATAGCTCCAGTGGGGCCCCCAATTATTGCAAGTCTTTACTGGTATTGGGTACAGATAATTCTTCTATACTGATTTTCCTGCCATGACACATTGTAACGGCACAGGAGGGAGCTTTGTGCTGCTGATTATTGTCTCTAATGTTTTGTTCCTTATGCACTGTAATCTCTGTCAGATGAAAAATGTATTGCTGCATGTAGACATCTAAGGCTCTGTTCACATAGTTAGCATTGCCGAAAAAAGCCATGTGTCCATCCAGTTCAGCCTATATTCCGTCAGAATAAATCCCCAGATCTACGTCCCTCTAAAGAACCTAATAACTGTAAAATACAGTTACGCTCCAGGAAGACATCCAGGTCTCTCTTGAACCCTTCAACTGAGTTTGCCATCACCACCTCCTCAGGCAAGGAATTTGAGATACTCACTGCCCTAACAGTAAAGAATCCTCTTCTATGTTGGTGGAAAAACCTTCTCTCCTCCAGACGCAAAGAATGCCCCCTTGTGACTGTCACCTTCCTTCGTATAAACGGAGAGATATTTGTATTCTCCCCTTATATACTTATACATGGTTATTAGATCGTCTCTCAGTCTTTTTTCTAGACTATATAATCCTAATTTTGCTAATATCTCTGGGTATTGTAGTTCCCCCATACCTTTTATTAATTTTGATGCCCTCCTTTGTACTCGCTCTACTTCCATTATATCCTTCCTGAGCACCGGTGCCCAATACTGGACACAGTACTCCATATGCAGTCTAACCAGGGATTTGTACAGAGACAGTATAATGCTCTCATCATGTGTATCCAGACCTCTTGTAATGCACCCCATGATCCTGTTTGCCTTGGCAGGCACTGCCTGGCACTTGCTGCTCCAGGTAAGTTTATCATTAACTAGGATCCCCAAGTCTTTCTCCATGTCAGATTTACCCAGTGGTTTCTCGTTCAGTGTGTAATGGTGATATTGATTCCTTCTTCCCATGTGTATAAGCTTACATTTATCATTGTTAAACCTCATCTGCCACCTTTCGACCCAAGGTTCCAACTTGTCCAGATCCATCTGTAGCTGAATACTATCTTCTCTTGTGTTGACTGCTTTACATAGTTTTGTATCATCTGCAAATATCGATATTTTACTGTGTAAACCTTCTACTAGATCGTTAATAAATATGTTGAAGAGAATAGGTTCCAACACGGACCCCTACGGTCCCCACTGGTCACTGTGACCCAGTTAGAGAATCTACCATTTATAACCACCCTCTGCTTTCTATCACTAAGCCAGTTACTTACCCATTTACACCCATTTTCCCTCAGACCAAGCATTCTCATTTTGTGTACCAACCTCTTGTGCGGCACGGTATCAAGATATACCACGTCCAATGACTCACCTTGGTCCAGTCTGTAGATCACCTCTTCATAAAAGCTGATTAGATTGGTTTGACAGGAGCGATTCCTCATAAACCCATGCTGATATTGAGTTACACAGTTATTCTCATTGAGATAATCCAGAATAACATCCCTCAGAAACCCTTCACATATTTTACCATCAATAGACTTACTGGCCTATAATTTCCAGGTTCACTTTTAGAGCCCTTTTTGAATATTGGTACCACATTTGCTATGCACCAGTCCTGCGGAACAGACCCCGTCGCTATAGAGTCCCTAAATATAAGAAATAATGGCTTGTCTATTACATTACTTAGTTCTCTTAGTACTCGTGGGTGTATGCCATCCGGACCCGGAGATTTATCTATTTTAATCTTATTTAGCCAGTTTCGCACCTCTTCTTGGGTTAGATTGGTGACCCTTAATATTGGGTTTTCTTTGTCTCTCAGCATTTCACCTAGCATTTCACTTTCCATCGTGAATACCGTGGAGAAGAAGGTGTTTAATATGTTAGCCTTTTCCTCGTCATCTACAACCATTCTTTCCTACACTTTCACTTATGATTCTTTTACTATTGATATGGTTGCAGAACAGTTTGGGATTAGTTTTACTCTCCTTAGCAATGTGCTTCTCTGTTTCCTTTTTGGCAGCTTTAATTAGTTTTTTAGATAAAGTATTTTTCTACCTATAGGTTTTTAGAGCTTCACCGGTGCCGTCCTGCTTTAGTAGTGTAAATGTTTTCTTTTTGCTGTTAGTTGCCCCTCTTCTTTGTTTAGCCACATTGGGTTTTTCCTATTTCTAGTCCTTTTATTCCCACAAGGTATAAACCGCTTACAGTGCCTATTTAGGATGTTCTTAAACATTTCCCTTTTATTATCTGTATTCTTATTTCTGAGGATATTGTCCCAGTCACCCAGATTAAGGGCATCTCTAAGCTGGTCAAACTTTGCCTTCCTAAAGTTCAGTGTTTTTGTGACTCCCCGACAAGTCCCCCTAGTGAAAGACAGGTGAAACTGTACAATATTGTGGTCGCTATTTCCTAGATGCCCGACCACCTGCAGATTTGTTATTCTGTCAGGTTTATTAGATAGTATTAGGTCTAAACCAATTGTGAAAGATAATTTTTTCTTGGTTATTAGCAGAAATCTGTTGCCTTTATGGGTTTCGCAGGTCTCTGTTTCCCCGTTAATATCCGGGTAAAGTCCCCATAACAAGGACCTCATTATGGGCTGCAGCTTCATCTATCTGCCTTAGTAGTAGACTTTCCATGATTTTTGTTATATTTGGGGGGTTTGTAACAGACCCCAATGAGAATTTTGTTACCATTTTTCCCTCCATGTATTTCGACCCATATGGACTCGACATCCTCATTCCCTTCGCTAATATCCTCCCTTAAAGTGGACTTTAGACAAGACTTTACATAGAGACAAACCCCTCCTCCTCTCCGATTTTTAAGATCCTTTCTCAACAGGCTGTAACCCTGTAAGTTAACTGCCCAGTCATAGCTTTCATCTGACCATGTCTCGGTTATTCCCACTATGTCATAGTTACCTGTAGATATTTCTGCTTCTAGTTCTTCCATCTTGTTTGTCAGGCTTCTGGCATTTGCGAGCATGCAGTTTACAGAATTTTGTTTTGTTCCAATCTCCTCCCTGTGGATTGTTTTAAAAACTTTCTTACCTCCCTTCTGAGAATGTTGTCTTGGGTCTTCAGTGCCGCACCTCATATCCTTCATCAGTATAATTTCTGGCTTTATGTTCGTGTTTAACTTTTTTCTTCCCGTCCCCTCTTCTTCTAGTTTAATGCCCTCCTGATGAGTGTCGCGAGTCTTCTGCCGATTGTGTGTTTCCCAGGTTTGTTGAGGTGAAGTCTCTTATGTTTTCTGTTTGTCTGATCCATATAGAACAAATGAGACTGAACAACGGAGTCAGGATCCTGGGCATCCATGGGCTAAACGGAAGCAGAAGGGTCCCATAGTGTTACATTGTATATACACACGTGGTCAAAAATGTTGGTCCCCCTTGTTTAATGACAGATAAACCCACAATGGTCACAGAAATAACTTGAATCTGACAAAAGTAATAATAAATAAAAAATCTATGAAAATGAACAAATGAAAGTCAGACATTGCTTTTCAACCATGCTTCCACAGAATTAAAAAAAAAATAAAACTCATGAAATCGGCCTGGACAGAAATGATGGTACCCTTAACTTAATATTTTGTTTCACAACCTTTTGAGGCAATCACTGCAATCAAACGATTCCTGTAACTGTCAATGAGACTTCTGCACCTCTCGACAGGTATTTTGGCCGCTCTTCAAGAGCAAACTGCTCCACTTGTCTCGTGTCTGAAGGTTGCCTTTTCCAGACTTCATGTTTCAGCTCTTTCCAAAGATGCTCAATAGGATTTAGGTCAGGGCTCATAGAAGCCACTTCAAAATAGTCCAATGTTTTCCTCTTAGCCATTCTTGGGTGTTCTTAGCTGTGTGTTTTGGGTCATTATCCTGTTGCAAGACCCATGACCTGCGGCTGAGACCAAGCTTTCTGACACTGGGCAGCATTTTTCTGTAGTATCCCTTGATAGTCTTGAGATTTCCTTGTACCCTGCACAGATTCTAGACACCTTGTGCCAGATGCAATAAAGCAGCCCCAGAACATAACAGAGCCTCCTCCATGTTTCACAGTAGGGACAGTGTTCTTTTCTTGATATCTTTCATTTTCTGTCTGTGAACATAGAGCTGATGTGCCTTAGCAAAAAGTTAAATTTTTGTCTCATCTGTCCATAGGACATTCTCCCAGTAGCTTTGTGGCTTGTCACCATGTAGTTTTGCAAATTCCAGTCTGGCTTTTTTATGATTTTTTTTCAACAATGGTGTCCTTCCTGGTCGACTCCCGTGAAGTCCACTTTGGCTCATACAACGACCGATGGTGGAATCTGACACTGATGTTCCTTGAGCTTGAAGTTCACCTTTAATCTGTTTAGAAGCTTTTCTGGCTCTTTTGTTACCATTCGTATTATCTGTCTCTATGATTTGTCATCAGTTTTTCTCCTGCGGCCACGTCCAGGGAGGTCGGCTGCAGTCCCATGGATCTTACATTTCTGAATAATATGTGCAACTGTAGTCACAGGAACATCAGGCTGCTTGGAGATGGTCTTATAACTTTTACCTGTAACATGTTTGTCTATAATATACTTTCTAATCTCCTGAGACAACTCTTTCCTTCGCTTCCTCTGGTCCATGTTGAGTGTGATACCCACCATGTCACCACACCGCACAGTGAGTATCTGTAGCCCTATATACAGGCCACTCACTGATTCCAGGATTGTAGACACCTGTGATGCTAGTTAGTGGACACACCGCGATTTAACATGTCCCTTTTGTCACATTATTTTCAGGGGTCCTATCATTTCTGTCCAGGCCTATTTCATGAGGTTTATGTTTTAAAAAATTCTGTGGAAGCATGGTTGAAAAGCAGTGTCTGACTTTCAATTGTTCGTTTTCATAGATCTTTTATTTATTATTACTTTTGTCAGATTCAAGTTATTTTTGTGACCATTGTGGGGTTTTCTGTCTTTAAACAAGGGGACCAACAATTTTGACCCCGTGTGTATACAGGTGCTACTCATTTAATTAGAATATCATCGAAAAGTTAATTTATTTCAGTTCTTCATTACAAAAAGTGAATCTCCTATATTATATAGAGTCATTACACACAGAGTGATCTATTTCATGTGTTTATTTCTGTTAATGTCGATGATTATGGCTTACAGCCAAAGAAAACCCAAAAGTCATTATCTCAGTAAATTAGAATACTTTATAACACCAGCTTGAAAATTGATTTTAAAATCCAAAATGTTGTCCTACTGAAATGTAAGTTCAGTAAATGCACTCAATACTTGGTCGGGCTCCTTTTGTATCAGTTACTGCATCAATGCGGCGCGGCATGGAGGCGTTCAGCCTGTGGCGCTGCTGAGGGGTTATGGAAGCCCAGGTTGCTTTGATAGCAGCCTTCAGCTCGTCTGCTTTGTTGGGTCTGGTATCTCTCATCTTCCTATTGACAATATCCCATAGATTCTCTATGGGGTTAAGGTCAGGCGAGTTTGCCGCCAATCAAGCCCAGTGATACTGTTGTTGGTAAACCAGGTATGGTACTTTTGGCAGTGTGGACAGGTGCCAAGTCCTGCTGGAAAATTACATTTCCATCTCCAAAAAGCTTGTCGGCAGAGGGAAGCATGAAGTGCTCTAAAATTTCCTGGTAGATGGCTGCGCTGACTTTGGTCTTGGTAAAACACAGTGGATCTACACCAGCAGATGACATGGCTCCCCAAACCATCACTGATTGTGGAAACCTCACACTAGACCTCCAGCAGCTTGGATTGTGGCCTCTCCACTCTTCCTCCAGACTCTGGGACCTTGATTTCCAAGTGAAATGCTCAATTTACTCTCATCTGAACACAACACCTTGGACCACTGACAACAGTCCAGTTCTTTTTCTCCTTGGCCCAGGTAAGACGCTTCTGGTGTTGTCTATTGGTCATGAGCGGCTGACACAAGGAATGTGACACTTGTAGCCCATGTCCTGGAGACGTCTGTGTGTGGTGAAGCAATGACTCCAGCAGCAGTCCACTCCTTTTGAATCTCCCGCACATTATTGAATGACCTTTTCTTAACAATCCTTTCCAGGCTGCGGTTCTCCCGGTTGCTTGTGCTCCTTTTTCTACCACACTTTTTCCTTCCACTCCACTTTCCATTAATCTGCTTGGATACAGCAATCTGTGAACAGCCGGCTTCTTTAGCAATGACCTTTTGTGGCTTCCCTCCTTGTGGAGTGTGTCAGTGATGCCTTCTGGACATCTGTCAGGTCAGCAGTCTTCCCCATGATTGTGAAGCTACTGAAACAAACTGAGGGACTAAGGGACCTTTGTAAGTGCTTAGGAAGCCTTTGCTGGTGTTTTTGTTAATTCTAATTTACTGAGATAATGACTTTTGGGTTTTCATTGGCTGTAAGCCATAATCATCAACATTAACAGAAATAAACACGTGAAATAGATCACTCTGTGTAATAACTCTATATAATATATATGTTTCATTTTTTGTATTGAAGACCTGAAATAAATTCACTTTTTGATTATATTCTAATTTTGTGAGAAGCTCCTGTATATACACAGGGTCCTTCTCATTTCCGCTTGTTATTTGTAAAATAGATCTTGCAGGTAAAAGTTTTACCTCTGCTGTAAATCACCATGGCCTCTCGGACTCTTTTGCCCCTCGGCCTCTTCTGCCCCCTCTGTTTCCACTTCTCCCAGGGACCTCAGGAGGGAGATGCCGTTTATCTGTCATGTTTGTATGACAAATGGAAAACATAAATGTGCATGTGAACAGAGCTTGACAGAGGATTGTGTAGACTGGATGCTATTGGACCAATCCCTCAGCTGTGGACAGTATTCTGTATGTTCAGGGTGGCTGAATGTGAACTTTCCCATTGTCTGACCAAATGAAGACATCTTAGTAACTAGAGATGAGAGCAGTAAATTACTCGGGTGCTCGTTACTGGAACGGAGCAATTCCTAATACTCGGGGGCTCGTTTTGAGTAACGCGTGCAATGGGAACCAATGGGAAAGCCGAGCATTTTTCCGTCAGACCCTACAAAGAGGTCTGGGAGGCAGTGAAAATGTCAATGTTCACATGGATGGGAAAACTGCTGAATGGAAGGAGAACAGGATGGGGAAGAACCCTAGAAGCATCTCTGGGGTCACACTTTCACTCCACTTTAAGGATGGACAATAAAACATTCCAAACCCACGAGAAATTGGAGTTTACAGGAAAAAAAGGTTAAGAAACATTCCCTTCTGTATAATGACTTGTATATAAGGCAAAATGTAAATAGGGTGTAAAAAATATATTATTTAAGTAACCAAAATTTCAGTTTAATTTATGAAGGAAGCAAGAATTGTCAAAAGTAAGGGACTGAGATCCACCCTGTATTAGACATAAAGGACGGATCATACACATTCTGGTCACACTGTCATGTATTGGTCTCCTAGACTCATAAAGTCTATGCACTACTGAGGGTTATATACCAAGGAGATGTCCTCCAGACCACGGAATAATCTATGGGTGACAATATAATACCGATAAGGGGATGTAAACTTTCTGCATCTCTTGACAGGAAAAACGTAGCTGCAAAGGCAAGCGTTTTTGCCGGGTTTTTGGTGCAGAGAATTCACATGCAGCAGATTATTTTCTGCACCAAATCTTCAAGTCAAAAATACTCAGCATGTTCACGACACATCAGGTTTCTCATTCACTTCGCTAGCACCAGGTTTTGCTTCAGGTTTTGTCACTTATCCGCTCAGAAAAAATGCACGAAATCTGCATCTAAATTTTTGAAGATGTTTTTTGAGGATTATTTACCAACTAAATTGACTTTAGACCACGGAATAGTCTATGGGTGAGCAATATAATACAGATAAAATTTTGAACACGTTTTTTGAGACTTATATAGCAACGAAATATACCCAAGAACACGTAATACTGTATGACTGAGTAATGAAACCCAACAAAATTTGTAAACTTTCTTTTGAGTGTTATAAATCACAAAAATATACCCCAGAACACAGATTAGTGTATGGTTAAGAAATGTGAAGAAACAAACAAAATTTTCAAACGCTTTTTTTTTACTATTATGTAACATGAAAATGTGACAGAAAGCATGTCATACTGTATGGATGAGTAATCTAATCCAGAACTATCTTACTACTCTTTTTGCATGTTTTACATAACACCGTAATGCAGCAATAACTGTGTTAAACTGTATGGATGAGTCATTGAATCCACAACAACATTTTGAACAAAAATATTTTGAAATTGTAGTTGATGTACTTACACAGTCATAAAGGTTTTCAGAAAATGCAAAGCCAGACAGAAAATATGATTAGGGTCATACATAGGCCCCTGAAAGGCAACAACTGTCATGCTTCATTAAAATATTAAATATTGGAAACAGTTTATGTGCTGCTGTCATCTGGTGGTGTCAAAAAGTGTGGGCTAACCCAGGCTTAATTCGTTTTTATGAGAGTGAGCCTGTCTTCATTCTCTGTTGACAGGCAAAAGTGCCTGTCTGTTATGACCTCCCGGGCGATACTAAAATCCCGCTCAGTCAAGATACTAGCAGCAGGGCAGCACAGCACCTACAAGGCATAGAGGGACAACTCACTCATGCCTGGTGTTCAGCTTTGAAACCCAAAAAGTGAAAGTTGCAGTGGAATTAAGGAGTACGCTGGTTTTGTCAGCCAGGTATTGCTTGACGATCTTTAAAAACGAACAGACCCTCATCCACCCTGAGTTGGTTTCCCCTGAAGACCTTATCCCTGGGAATACCCTGACTGCCACCGGGATTGGGGTGTTCACCAATCAATACCGATGGCCTATATTTTCCCAGACTGGAATGTGGGGAGAGGGTTAAGGGAAATGGGGGTTTATGAGAACCTTGCAAAAAATGTTTTATTGGGAACTGATCTGGGATGCTGGGTTGCCCAATACACTCCTGATAACCCTCCCAGGCCTGGTAATTCCTATTATTCAAATGTTGATTATGTAAACGTTAATATGATACATGATGATAATCTGTCTTGTGGTAAAGGAGAACTCAGCCATGTCACCCTGTGGGGTGATGTTGCTGAGGATCCTCTAAAAGGAGCCAGCATGAATGCTAAGGGCAATGAGAACAGGCACAGAGTTCATGAAGCAGGTGATCCCGTGCAGCTGACCAGTGTCACAACAAACTGTGACATGGCCAGTGGTAGCTTCCCCATAATTGGCACCACTCTTGAGGTATTGGGGGGGTGGAAAAGTGATACCCACAGGCAGGCTGGTGTCAGGCTGGTGGGAAAGGGCTGTTATCCCCCAGGGAGACAGCCTACATAGCTGCTGTGCCCAGAACACAGGTGATGCACTGCCTTCTAGGCCCTCATCACCCAGTGGGCTAACAGAACTAGTTGCAGACTCAGAGCAGGTCCCATACAGTTTTGGTGAGGTTGGGGCCTTAGTGTTGCTTCTGGCTACCTCTAACCAGGAGATCCAGGTGTCTCTGTTCTCAGATGCCAATCTAGAGACGTTAAGGGACCTTGCAAAGAAGCCCATCTCCGAGTCCAATAAGGAGAGGGTATTCTGGGACCAGGGGAGGTTGTACCGGGAGTGAGTTCCATGTAACCCCCCTACAGGAGTGGCTGAAGGGAAAGACAGCTGATCGTGCCCTATCAGTTTAGGGAGTAGTTGTTGCGGATTGCACATTAGATTCCACTAGCTGGACACTTGGGGGTCAACAAAACCAAGGCCTGGCTGTTACACCACTTATATTGGCCCAGAATGGGGACAAATGTTGCCAATTACTGCTGCTCCTGTATCATATGTCAAAGAGTGGAGAAGTCGGGAACTGCGCCCAAAGCTCCCCTGATCCCTTTGTCGGTGATAAAGGAGCCGTTCAAGAGGATTGATGTGGACATCATTGGTCCCCTGGCCATCCCAAGCAGCTCTGGAAATCAGTTAATCATTACTGTGGTAGACTATGCTCCCCGGTATCCGGAGGCAGTAGCTCTGTCCTTAATTGGTGCCGATAAGGTGGCCGATGTCCATTTGGCCATTTTTCCACTAATAGGTTTTCCCAGGAAGATGCTTACGGACCAAGGGATAAACTAATGGTTTGTGTGAACGATTCAATGGTACCCTGAAGCAGATGATTAAGATGCTGGTTTGAGTCCCATGGGCGCCATTGGGAGTGGTACCTCCCACACCTGCTATTTGCCTACAGAGTGGTACCACAGGCTTCAACGGGGTTCTTCCCCTTCGAGTTCCCGTATGTCAGACAAGTCCGGGGGCCTCTTGGTTTGGCAAGAGAATCCTGGGAAGGGGAACTTGGCACCCTTGAAGTGTCCATCACAAAGTATGTCATTTGGCTCCATTACAAAATGCAGTCAATGATGTGGCTGGTGCATGAGAATATGATGCAGGCCAAGGCCAGCCAAAAGCAGTTGTATGACCAAAACGTGGGTGTACAAAGAGGATCAGAAGGTGTGGGTTCTAGTCTCAATGACCCAGAACAAACTTCAGGCAGCCTGGGAAGGTCCATACCTTGTATATCAGCGCCTCAATGACTTAAATTGCGTTATCACCATCGATCATGCCAGGAAGAGTCAGAAGTTCTCCCATGTCATCAAGATGGAAGCTCTTCATGACAGGGAGGCTTGTGCCCTTCCTGTTTGTGGCCTTCCCGATGAAAGTGAGACAGAAATACTGGTTGATTTACTGGCAGCAGCCCGGGATGGAGGGTATATTGAGGACGCAGAATTCAACCCGCAGCTATCCATGGACCAAAAATTCCAGCTGCAGGAGATGTTTCGGCCTTACCTGACCATCTTCACTGGTGTACCACGTGAACACAGGGAGTCACCTTCCAGTCCAGCACCCCGCTTACCGTGTCTCCCTAGAGGTGCAAAAAGACATAAAGGTGGAGATAGATGAAATGTTGTGTCTGGGAGTGATCAAAAGGTCCAAACGTGCGTGGGCCTCATCTGTATTCATGGACTGAACAACACAGTTCTGCATGGACTACAGGAGGCTAAATGCCATCACAGATCCTGATGCATACTCAATGACAAGCAATTGATAAGCTGCAGGATCGCTTAGCCAGTGCCAAGTACTTGACAGTCATGGACCTGAGTCAAGGTTACTGTCAAATTCCTATGTCTCAGGAGGCACAGGAAAGGTCTGCCTTCAGTACCCCATTCAGACTTTATGAATCCCTTGTCATGCCCTTTGGCATGAGAAATGCCCATTCCACTTTCCAGCGATTAGTCAACCAGTAGCTTGAGGGACTAGAGGGGTTTGCTGTTGCTTACTTGGATGAAATTGCCATCTTTAGTCCCTCCTGGAAGGAACACCTAGGGCACCTAGAGCAGGTTGACTATAAAACCAGGAAAATGTCAGATACGCATGACAGAGGTGAAGTACCTTGGTCACTGAGTGGGTGGCGGAACTCTGAAGTCAGAGCATGGGAAGGTTGATACTATCACCTCCTGGCCTACCCTCAAGACCAATAAGCAGGTGATGACCTTCTTAGGTACGGCAGGGTACTACAGGAAGTTTGTTCCCAAATATAGTGCCCTTACTAAGCCTCTGACGGACCTCATGATAAAGAAGTTACTGCAAACAGTCAACTGGGCAGCTGACTGTGAGTGGTATTCACAGGACTGAAGGCTGCCCTTGCCAGTTCCTCAGTTCTACAGTCTCCAGACTTTGAACTGAGTTTTGTAGTCCAAACGGAAGCCAGTGCATTTGATCTGGGTGCTGTGCGCAGCCAGGTAAATGGGTAGGGGTAAGAGCATCTGGTGATGTTCCTCAGTCTACCATGGGAAGTGGCATACGCCACTGTGGAGAAGGAGTGTCTCGCTATAGTGGGTGCCCTGAGGAAGCTGTAGCCCTACATATACGGGCATAACTTCACCATACAGACAATCCACTCATCTGGCTGCATTGGGTGGCCGATGACATTGGTAAACTACTGTGGTGGAGCTTGGCTTTACAGCAGTATGATTTTACCATTCAGCACAAGTAGGGTAGACAGCATGGCAACGCTGATGGGATGTCCCACTAGGAGAATGCTGAGAATGTAGGCTTTTGGAATGACCTGTAAATCAGCCCCCATGCCACCTCAAAAAGGGGGAGGTGTCATAGAAAATATTAAGATCCATAACACACTCCTGTGAGGGGACATTCACCCCCCTCCTCTCACACAGTATCTCTCAAAGATACAGAACTTACAGTCTAAGATTCCTTGATGTAGACTTGCACAGTGGACATAGGGAAGTAAGGAAATTAGGTATAGTTGGGAAGTGACAAATCAAATTAAAATTCATTTTGAAGCCCAGATTCCCTGGTGTGAACAAACAATTAATGCAGGATACCTATTGTGAGATTGGACATGAAGTCTGGTGCTTGTTTGATTAGAGGAGGGGCTATAGGCTCTCTCCAGGTTGAGTTGCTATGATGAAAGAACTTCGCCAGGCTTTATGTCTCCAATGGAAAGTTATGAATATTGGGACTTATATAGATTCGATATTGATAGGACATACATGTTCAACTTCAGGACTAATAGGGGAAGAATATGTATATGTTTTCTTAACTGTAACACCCGTCTATAAGTCCAAAATCAATATTGGCCAGTTCGCTGTCATGTTTGGTGTCTGGGTAACTCTAAAATCCCAATAAAAATATGATGGCTATATTGAACTCTTGTGGGTTATATCATAATTTTCTGAAACTGAAACCACATCCTATGACCAGCTCTACTATGAGTCATCAAGGTGAGGTGGGAAGATGTGTGGGTGTAACTTTGGTGCAGAATAAAGGTGAAGGCGAATTATGATCTGTGTTCATGCAGAGACATACATATCAGTGTATGCACAGTCCCATTCACTGGACGTTTCCAATTAAAGTGCTCTCCTTTATTAGCTAAACCATCTTTGTGCCCAGTATAGTCAGTTTCTTTTGTTAATCCTGTTTACTTTATGTAACTTTATATGCTGTATTAATTTGTCCCATTTGTAAAATCTTTTGTATATTTTTTATAAACACTGTCTATCATTCTGGATGAAATGTAAAATGTAATAGTTCTGTTCTTTTTGTTCTGTAAACTGCACCCCGATGCCATACACTACTTGGCAGGTGTCCAATCGTCCCGTATAAACGATTGGTGGTGGCGGAGAATAGTTCATGGGTTATTGTGGAGTTAGCAGTGACTGTACCTGGGTATATACATATTCCATGAGTTGAAATCAGAGGTGTATATACCATATGCTCAGCGTTGCTTCCCAATAACCTGCCTATTAGTGGAAACATTATTAACACGGTCTCAAAAAAATATTTTTTGCAAAAAAACATCTTTACAACAACTACAATACACACTCCCACTAGTATAGAGTGGAAGAAGATGATAAATGCAGATGTATACTTAAAATAAAATGAATTTTAATGAATATTCTAAAAAAGTAAATAGAATGCAGAATCAAGCTTCTGGAACCACACAAAAAGAAAAGACGCCCCCATTTGCAAAACTGCTCTGTCGGGGTGAGAACACTCTGTCCACTGTGACCTTCACGTTGACCAACATCTAGGTATTCACTGCACTCGTATACTGAAAGTTGCTTGTATCAGAACTTTATTAGGCTAGGACTTGTGGTGAAGTGATAAGCAAATTAACGGTTCGGCCAACCCGTGGCCTTGATCACAAAATCGCCGAATAGATTTTGTAGTTAAAGTAAGAACACTGTGTGGCTGAAGAATCTGATAGAGGACGCAGTTATATAAACCAGACCAGTATGGTCAAAACGCCCAGCTTGCCAGTGCAATATAAATGTAGCTCCAACCGGGAATGGAATTATAGACTTGAGGATTATGGCTGTAAAGGAATTAGTAATGCGGGTGTGAAAACTACAAGTAGAAAGGTATCACGGATTACCAATATGTGGGTGTTTTGAAGCCAATATAGTACCTGTCTTGCATATATAGTCAGGGCTACAGGTCAGGTTGTGTGGTCCCTGTGTAGCTTGATATAACCCGGGGGGAGCAGGGAAGGATAGCGCTGTAAACAAGAGAGCGATATAGGGCTGAGAAGTGGCGCAAAGAGTTGGTAGACTTATCTGAGAGCGTGGTGGGGTCTCACTTCCATCTCCCTTCGTTTTCCTGCACGTGGAATAAGCGTTGGTGGCCAAGTGGAAAGAGCCGACACAATCTGTGTCAATGCAGTGAGGAGGCAGATTGTGTTGGCTCTTTCCACTTGGCCACCAACGCTTATTCCACGTGCAGGAAAACTAAGGGAGACGGATATGAGACCCCACCACGCTCTCAGATAAGTCTACCAACTCTTTGCGCCACTTCTCAGCCCTATATCGCTCTCTTGTTTACAGCGCTATCCTTCCCTGCTCCCCCCGGGTTATATCAAGCTACACAGGGACCACACAACCTGACCTGTAGCCCTGACTATATATGCAAGACAGGCACTATATTGGCTTCAAAACACCCACATATTGGTAATCCGTGATACCTTTCTACTTGTAGTTTTCACACCCGCATTACTAATTCCTTTACAGCCATAATCCTCAAGTCTATTATTCCATTCCCGGTTGGAGCTACATTTATATTGCACTGGCAAGCTGGGCGTTTTGACCATACTGGTCTGGTTTATATAACTGCGTCCTCTATCAGATTCTTCAGCCACACAGTGTTCTTACTTTAACTACAAAATCTATTCGGCGATTTTGTGATCAAGGCCACGGGTTGGCCGAAACGTTAATTTGCTTATCACTTCACCACAAGTCCTAGCCTAATAAAGTTCTGATACAAGCAACTTTCAGTATACGAGTGCAGTGATTACCTTATCTTATGATTTATGGGACTCCTGGCCCCATTCACTGGCACCGTGAATTACAGTGATTGAGTGCTAGCTTTCTATGTTCTCTACAACATCTAGGTATGACGCTTTTTGTTTCAGCCATCTTATCCGCTGTCCAGATCTATGTTCACAGTAACATTTAGCACTTATGCTTTAGTTACTACAACCCCTGGTAAAAATTATGGAATCACCGGCCTTGGAGGATGTTCATTCAGTTGTTTAATTTTGTAGAAAAAAATCAGATCACAGACATGGTACAAAACTAAAGTCATTTCAAATGGCAACTTTCTGGCTTTAAAAAAGCTAAAAGAAATCAAGAACAAACAATGTGGTAGTCAGTAATGGTTACTTTTTTTAACCAAGCATAGGGGAAAAATTATGGAATCACTCAATTCTGAGGAAACAATTATGGAATCAGGAAAAACAAACAAACAAAAAAAACACTCCAACACATCACTAGTATTTTGTTGCACCACCTGTTGTGAATTCCGTTCTCGGGCTCCCTCCTGTGGTCATGAGTGGTACTGTGTGAGTTTGTTCTTGGGCTCTCTCTGGTGGCCTTTAGCGATATGGCTGGGCTCAGCTGTTTCATCTCCTGCTAGGCTGGGCCTATTTAACTCACCTGGACCTTTACTTTTCGCCTGCTGTCGGTGTATTCAGTCCTGATCCTGTGCTCTCCTGAATATTCCTTGTGACCAGTCTCCTGCTATGAGAAGCTAAGTTTGCTTGTTCAGTTTCTCATTATTTCCTTGAAAACATTTCTCTTTATATTATGAGTTCAGCCCAGCTTGCTTTCATGTGATTTTTTGGTTGCTGGTTAGTTCTGGGGTGCAGAGTGCGCCCCTCACATCGTGAGTCGGTGTGGGGGTTCTTGTATTCTCTGCGTGGTTTACTTTTGATAGTTTTTGTACTGACCGCACAGACACCTATCTTTATCTGCCTATCTAGTATTAGCGGGCCTCATTTGCTAAACCTGTTTCATCTCTACGTTTGTGTTTTCCCCTTAACTCACCGTTATTATTTGTGGGGGGCTATCTAAAACCTTGGGGATATTTCTCTGAGGCAAGTGAGGTCTTTGCTTTCTCTCTAGGGGTAGTCAGTTTCTCAGGCTGTGACGAGGCGTCTAGGTTTTCAGGTAACGCTCCACAGCTGCCTTTAGTGTGTTTGGATAGGATCAGGATTGCGGTCAGTATAGCTTCCACATCCCCAGAACTTGTCCTATATATTCAGGGTATATGTGTCAGGTCAGTTTGAGATCC
Organism: Ranitomeya variabilis; assembly: GCF_051348905.1. Lineage (NCBI taxonomy): Eukaryota > Metazoa > Chordata > Amphibia > Anura > Dendrobatidae > Ranitomeya > Ranitomeya variabilis. The sequence continues at coordinate 1,105,784,469 of NC_135233.1, forward strand.
TACCACCAGGATCATAACAGTACAGCAGGCCACAAAGTGTTAATGCAGCAGAAAAGGGAGAAGAGAAATCCTGAAGTCATTTTTTTTTTCCCTCTGCACTGTGTTTGGCTTCTCTCCTCCCCTTAATCTCTGGGTGGTTCTGAATTCAGTTGCAGATATGGACATTCAGAGTCTGTCTTCTAGTGTGGATCATCTCACTGCAAGGGTGCAGGGCATTCAGGATTATGTAGTCCGCAGTCCTATGTCAGAGCCTAAAATACCAATTCCTGAACAGTTCTCCGGAGATAGATCTAGGTTTTTGAACTTTAAGAATAATTGTAAGTTGTTCCTTTCTCTGAGACCTCGCTCCTCTGGTGACTCTGTTCAGCAAGTTAAAATTGTCATTTCTTTGTTACGTAGTGACCCTCAAGATTGGGCATTCTCTCTGGCGCCAGGAGATCCTGCATTGCTAAATGTGGATGCGTTTTTTCTGGCGCTTGGATTGCTTTATGAGGAACCTAATCTGGTAGACCAAGCAGAAAAGGTTTTGCTGGCTCTCTCTCAGGGTCAAGATGAAGCAGAGATTTACTGTCAGAAGTTTAGGAAGTGGTCTGTGCTCACTCAATGGAATGAGTGCGCCCTGGCGGCGATTTTCAGAAAGGGTCTTTCTGAAGCCCTTAAAGATGTCATGGTGGGGTTCCCCACGCCTGCGGGTCTGAATGAGTCAATGTCTTTGGCCATTCAGATTGATCGGCGTTTGCAGGAGCGCAAACCTGTGCACCATCTGGCAGTAATTTCTGAGCAGAAACCTGAGCCTATGCAATGCGACAGGATTCTGACCAGAGTTGAACGGCAAAACTACAGACGTCAGAATGTGTTGTGCTTTTACTGTGGTGATTCTGCTCATGTTATCTCAGCATGCTCTAAGCGCACAAAAAGGTTTACCAAATCTGTCACCATTGGTACTGTACAACCTAAATTTATTCTGTCTGTTACTTTGATTTGCTCTCTGTCATCCTACTCAGTTATGGCTTTTGTGGATTCAGGTGCCGCCCTGAATCTGATGGATTTGTCATTTGCCAGGCGCTGTGGTTTTATCTTGGAGACTTTACAATTCCCCATTCCACTAAAGGGAATTGATGCTACGCCATTGGCCAAGAATAAACCTCAGTACTGGACTCAAGTGACCATGTGTATGACTCCTGCACATCAGGAGGTGATTCGCTTCCTTGTGCTACATAATTTGCATGATGTTGTCGTGTTGGGTCTGCCATGACTGCAGTCTCATAATCCAGTCCTGGATTGGAAAGCAATGTCTGTGTCAAGTTGGGGTTGTCAGGGAATTCATGGCGATGCCCCTTTGGTGTCAATTGCTTCTTCTACTCCTTCTGAAGTCCCTGAATTTTTGTCAGACTACCAGGATGTATTTGATGAGCCCAAATCCAGTGCCCTACCTCCTCATAGGGATTGTGATTGTGCTATAAATTTGATTCCTGGTAGTAAGTTCCCTAAGGGACGACTTTTTAATTTATCTGTACCAGAACATGCCGCTATGCGGAGTTATATAAAGGAGTCCTTGGAGAAGGGGCATATTCGCCCGTCCTCGTCCCCTTTGGGAGCGGGGTTCTTTTTTGTGGCCAAGAAGGATGGTTCTCTGAGACCCTGTATAGATTATCGCCTTCTAAATAACATCACGGTCAAATTTCAGTACCCCTTGCCACTGTTGTCTGATCTGTTTGCTCGGTGCAACAGCTCTCCAGGGTGTGATCACTCCTTTTTAGATGTAGACTAACGAGCAGATCTAATTAGATGCAGGTGTTAGTTTTGGGTATGAACATTTACAGGGTGATTCCATAATTTTTTCCTCAGAATTGAGTGATTCCATAATTTTTCCCCTTTGCATGGTTAAAAAAAGTAACCGTTACTGACTACCACATTTTTTGTTCTTGATTTCTTTTAGTGTTTCTTAAAGCCAGAAAGTTGCCATTTGAAATAACTTTAGTTTTGTGCCATGTCTGTGATCGGCTTTTTTTCTACAAAATTAAGTAACTGAATGAACATCCTCCAAGGCCGGTGATTCCAAAATTTTTGCCAGTGGTTGTAGTATTAGTAATTGCAGGCCCCTGTATATTATTTTCGCTAACTTCCTCATATATATGCTGCTTATATTTTTGCACAATGCACTAGGCTGTTTTTTACATGAAGTACTTGTCAGCTTATTAATAATAATAATAATAATAATAATAATAATAATCTTTATTTATATAGCGCCAACATATTCCGCAGCGCTTTACAGTTTCAAACACAACAGTCATAAGTAACAACGTTAACAATACAATAATTAAAGCACAATAAGACACCCCTGCTCGTGAGAGCTTACAATCTACAATGAGGTGGGGGAGATACAAAGTACAGGTGTGTATTTACAATGATGTATTTACAATGATGGTCCAGCCATCTTCAGGGGGTGGGGGGTAGATGGAGATAGTGAATGGGCTACACATACACACAAACATAAAATGACTTTGATTAGTTAATGTGGTAGGCCGCTTTGAACAAATGTGTTTTGAGCGAGCGCCTAAAACTATGCAAATTGTGGATGGTCCTAAAATCTTGGGGTAGAGCATTCCAGAGGATTGGCGCAGCACGGGAGAAGTCTTGGAGTTGGGAGTGGGAGGTACGGATTAATGCCGAGGTTACTCGAAAGTCGTTTGCAGAGCGCAGCGGTCGGCTAGGCCGATAGACAGAAATGAGGGAGGAGATGTAAGGGGGTGCCGCACTGTGGAGAGCTTTGTGTTTGAGAACAAGTACTTTGAATTGTATCCTGTAATGAATGGGCAGCCAGTTAATGACTGGCGAAGAGCGGACACATCCGAGTAACGATTAGCCAGATGGCTGACCCTGGCTGCTGCATTAAGGATGGACTGGAGAGGGGAAAGTCGCATGAGGGGGAGGCCAATTAATAGAGAGTTGCAGTAGTCCAGGCGGGAGTGGATCAGGGCGACAGTGAGGGTTTTTGTTGTTTCCATGGTGAGAAAAGGGCGGATTCTAGATATGTGTTATGATCTGGTGGCCTAAGAGCAGCATGAGACGTACTCTGGAGAAGGTGGTACCTGTACTGACCGTAGACCCTGAACTTAACACCGCAAATAGAAGTAGCCGTGGAATGTACCTAGCGCTCCCTAGACATCTCGACACAGCCGGAGGACTAATTACCCCTAGAGATAGAAAAGGGAAAACTATCTTGCCTCAGAGAAAATCCCCAAAGGATAGACAGCCCCCCACAAATATTGACTGTGAGAGGAGAGGGAAAAAACATACACAGACTGAAATGAGAATTTAGCAAAGGAGGCCACTTCTATCTAAATAGAACGGATAGGACAGAGTACTATGTGGTCAGTATTAAAACACTAGAAAATATTCACCACAGAAAATACAAAATCTCCACAGCTAACTAAAGATATGGAGGGTATATCTGCATCTCCAGAGATACCAGCTTGGCTAAACAAATCCTTATACAGACCAAGCTGGACAAGACAAAAACATTGAAAAGAACTGAACAATAAGGCCACAGCATGTGGACAGCAAAAATCAAGGCCAGAACTTATCTTTGTTGAAATGAACTGCAAAGCAGAAGAGACCAGGCAGAGATGTGAATCCTCCAGGAACAATGGACAACTGGCACTGACTAAAGGGTGAAGCAAGACTAAATAGCCCAGTCAAAATTGCAAAAAGTGAACACACCTGATAAATGCTGCGATTCAGAGACAGCAGCGCTACCACTTACAACCACCGGAGGGAGCCCAAGAGCAGAATTCACAACAGTACCCCACCTTGAGGAGGGGTCACCGAACCCTCACCAGAGCCCCCAGGCCGATCCGGACGAGCCAAATGAAAGGCACGAACCAAATCATCAGCATGAACATCGGAGGCAACAACCCAAGAATTATCCTCCTGGCCATAACCCTTCCATTTGACAAGATACTGAAGCTTCCGCCTCGAAAAACGAGAATCCAAAATCTTCTCAACCACATATTCCAACTCCCCATCAATCAACACCGGGGCAGGAGGATCAACAGAGAGAACAACGGGCACCACATATTTCCGCAACAAAGATCTATGAAAAACATTATGGATGGAAAAAGAGGCTGGAAGGGCCAAACGAAAAGACACTGGATTGATAATCTCAGAAATCCTATAAGGGCCAATAAACCGAGGCTTAAACTTATGGGAAGAAACCTTCATAGGGACATGACGGGAAGACAACCAGACCAAATCCCCAACCCGAAGCCGGGAACCAACACACCGACGACGGTTAGCAAAACGCTGAGCCCCCTCCTGAGACAACACCAAATTGTCCACAACATGAGCCCAAATTTGCTGCAACCTGTCAACCACAGAGTCCACCCCAGGACAATCAGAAGGCTCAACCTGCCCCGAAGAAAAACGAGGATGAAAACCAGAGTTACAAAAGAAGGGTGAAACCAAGGTAGCAGAACTAGCCCGATTATTAAGGGCAAACTCGGCCAATGGCAAGAAAGCCACCCAATCATCCTGATCAGCAGACACAGAGCATCTCAAATAAGTTTCCAAAGTCTGATTAGTTCGCTCGGTTTGGCCATTTGTCTGAGGATGAAATGCGGAAGAAAAAGACAAATCAATGCCCAGCCTAGCACAAAAGGCCCGCCAAAACCTAGAAACAAACTGGGAACCTCTATTGGACACAATATTCTCCGTAATGCCATGCAAACGAACCACATGCTGAAAAAACAACGGAACCAAATCAGAAGAGGAAGGCAACTTAGGCAAAGGTACCAAATGAACCATCTTAGAAAACCAGTCACAAACCACCCAGATAACTGACATCCTCTGGGAAACCGGAAGATCCGAAATAAAATCCATAGAAATATGCGTCCAAGGCCTCTCAGGGACCGGCAAAGGCAAAAGCAACCCACTAGCGCGGGAAAAGCAAGGCTTGGCCCGCGCACAAGTCCCACAGGACTGCACAAAAGAACGCACATCCCGTGACAAAGAAGGCCACCAAAAGGACCTACCAACCAAATCTCTGGTACCAAAAATCCCAGGATAACCAGCTAACACAGAACAATGATCCTCCGAAATCACTTTACTAGTCCATCTATCAGGAACAAACAATTTCCCCACTGGACAGCGGTCAGGTTTATCAGCCTGAAATTCCTGAAGAACCCGTCGTAAATCAGGGGAGATGGCAGATAGAATCACCCCTTCCTTCAGAATCCCGACCGGCTCAAAGACCCCAGGAGAATCAGGCAAAAAGCTCCTAGAGAGGGCATCAGCCTTAACATTCTTAGAACCCGGAAAATACGAGACCACAAAATCAAAACGGGAGAAAAACAGGGACCATTGGGCCTGTCTAGGATTCAGCCGTTTGGCAGACTCGAGATAAATCAGATTCTTATGATCGGTCAAGACCACAATACGGTGCTTGGCCCCCTCAAGCCAATGTCGCCACTCCTCAAATGCCCACTTCATAGCCAACAACTCACAATTGCCGACATCATAATTGCGTTCCGCAGGCGAAAACTTTCGAGAAAAGAAGGCACACGGTTTCATCAAGGAACCATCAGAATTCCTCTGAGACAAAACGGCCCCTGCCCCAATCTCAGAAGCGTCAACCTCAACCTGAAAAGGAAGAGAAACATCCGGCTGACGCAACACAGGGGCAGAAGTAAATCGGCGTTTAAGCTCCTGAAAGGCAGAAACAGCCGCAGAGGACCAATTGGTCACATCAGCGCCTTTCTTCGTCAAATCGGTCAGGGGTTTAACCACACTGGAGAAGTTGGCAATGAAACGGCGATAAAAATTAGCAAAGCCCAAAAATTTGTGAAAGCTCTTCACGGATGTGGGCTGGATCCAATCATGAATGGCCTGAACCTTAACCGGATCCATTTCTATAGATGAGGGAGAAAAAATGAAGCCCAAAAAAGAAACCTTCTGTACTCCAAAGAGGCACTTGGACCCCTTCACAAACAAGGCATTATCACGAAGGATCTGAAATACCATCCTGACTTGTTTCACATGAGACTCCCAATCATCGGAAAAAATCAAAATATCATCCAAATATTCAATCATGAATTTATCAAGATAATTCCGAAATACATCATGCATGAAGGACTGAAACACAGATGGAGCATTAGAGAGTCCGAATGGCATCACAAGGTATTCAAAATGGCCTTCGGGCGTATTAAACGCAGTTTTCCATTCGTCACCCTGCTTAATACGAACAAGATTATATGCCCCTCGAAGGTCAATCTTAGTAAACCAACTAGCCCCCTTAATCCTAGCAAACAGATCAGAAGGCAAAGGCAAAGGGTATTGGAATTTGACCGTGATCTTATTCAAGAGGCGATAATCAATACAGGGTCTCAAGGAGCCATCTTTTTTGGCAACAAAAAAAAAACCTGCTCCCAATGGTGAAGAAGATGGCCGAATATGCCCCTTCTCCAAGGACTCCTTAACATAGCTCCGCATGGCGGTATGTTCTGGCACAGACAGGTTGAAAAGTCGGCCCTTAGGGAACTTACAGCCTGGAATCAAGTCAACAGCACAATCACAGTCCCTATGCGGTGGAAGGGAACTGGACTTGGGCTCATTGAATACATCCTGGAAATCTGACAAAAATTCAGGAATTTCAGAAGAGGGGGAGGAGGCAATTGACATCAAAGGAACGTCACCATGAACCCCCTGACAACCCCAACTAGTCACAGACATAGATTTCCAATCTAATACCGGATTATGCACCTGTAACCATGGAAAACCCAGCACAATAGCATCATGCAAATTATGCAACACCAGAAAACGACAATCTTCCTGATGGGCTGGCGCCATGTACATGGTCAGCTGTGTCCAAAACTGAGGTTTATTTTTAGCCAACGGTGTAGCATCAATGCCCCTCAAAGGAATAAGACTCGGCAAAGGCTGCAAGGGGAAACCACAATGTCTGGCAAATTCTAAGTCCATTAAGTTTAGAGCGGCGCCTGAATCCACAAATACCATGACAGAAAATGACGATAATGAGCAGATCAGGGTCACAGATAACAGAAATTTAGGTTGTACAGTACTGATGGTAACAGAACTAGCGATTCTCTTGGTACGCTTAGGGCAATCAGAAATAACATGAGCAGAATCGCCGCAGTAAAAACACAACCTATTCTGACGTCTGAATCCTTGTCGTTCCGCTCTAGACACAATCCTATCACACTGCATAGGCTCAGGACTCTGCTCGGAAGACAATGCCATAGTGTGCACAACTCTGCGCTCGCGCAAGCGCCGATCAATCTGAATGGCCAGAGACATAGAATCACTCAGACCAGCAGGCGTGGGGAACCCCACCATAACATCTTTAACGGATTCAGAAAGACCCTTTCTGAAGATTGCCGCCAAGGCATCCTCATTCGATTTAGTCAGTACAGACCATTTTCTAAACTTCTGGCAATATGATTCTGCCATTTCTTGACCCTGAGACAGGGCCAACAAGGTCTTCTCAGCATGATCCACTGAAATAGGTTCGTCATACAATAACCCAAGTGCCTGAAAAAAGGTGTCTACATTAAGCAACGCCGGATTCCCAGGTTCCAGGGCAAATGCCCAATCCTGGGGGTCACCATGCAGCAGAGATATAACAATTTTAACCTGCTGGATGGGATCACCAGAGGAACGGGGTTTCAGAGCAAAAAACAGTTTACAGTTATTTTTAAAGCTCAGAAATTTGGACCTATCCCCAAAAAACAAATGAGGAGTTGGAATTCTAGGCTCTAAAACCGGAGTCTGAATGATATAATCGGAAATACCCTGTACTCTAGCAGCAAGTTGATCCACACGAGAAGCCAATCCCTGAACATCCATACCAGCGCCGAACTCCTGAGCCACCCAGAGGTAAAGAGGGAAGAAAAAAAAAAAACACAACAGACTACTGAAAAAAAAATGGCTCAGCACTTTCCTTCCCTTCTTCTGAGATGTGGTTAACTCATTGTTGGCCAGTTGTACTGTTATGATCTGGTGGCCTAAGAGCAGCATGGGACGTACTCTGGAGAAGGTGGTACCTGTACTGACCGCAGACCCTGAACTTTCTGCAACTAGAAGTAGCCGTGGAATGTACCTAGCGCTCCCTAGACATCTCGACACAGCCGGAGGACTAATTACCCCTAGAGATAGAAAAGGGAAAACTAACTTGCCTCAGAGAAAATCCCCAAAGGATAGGCAGCTGTCATGATTCTCAATGGCGAGAGAACATAGCCCAGCATATATGAGAACTAGCTCTTGGAAGATGGAAACTATACTGACCATGAACTAAACCTGCCGCACAACTAGAAGTGGCCGGGTAGCATGCCTACGTTTTTTTATCCCTAGATGCCCAGCGCCAGCCGGAGAACTACCTAATCCTAGCAGAGGAAAAGACAGTCCTGGCTCACCTCTAGAGAAATTTTCCCAAAAGGCAGACAGAGGCCCCCACATATATTGGCGGTGATTTTAGATGAAATGACAAACGTAGTATGAAAATAGGTTTAGCAAAAATCGAGGTCCGCTTACTAGATAGAAAGAAGACAGAAAGGGCACTTTCATGGTCAGCAGAAAACCCTATCAAAACACCATCCAGAAATTACTTTAAGACTCTAGCATTAACTCATAACACCAGAGTGGCAATTTCCGCTCACAAGAGCTTTCCAGACACAGTAACGAAACAGCAGCTGTGAACAGGAACAAAATGCAAAAACACACAAGGACAAAAGTCCAACTTAGCTGGGAGTTGTCTAGTAGCAGGAACATGCACAGAAAGGCTTCTGATTACATTGATGACCGGCATGAAACTGACAGAGGAGCAAGGTTATATAGCGACTCCCACATCCTGATAGGAGCAGGTGAACAGAGGGGATGATGCACACAAGTACAATTCCACAAGTGGCCACCGGGGGAGCCCAGAATCCAATTTCACAACAGTACCCCCCCCTCAAGGAGGGGGCACCGAACCCTCACCAGAACCACCAGGGCGATCAGGATGAGCCCTATGAAAGGCACGGACAAGATCGGAGGCATGAACATCAGAGGCAGTGACCCAAGAATTATCCTCCTGACCGTATCCCTTCCATTTGACCAGATACTGGAGTTTCCGTCTGGAAACACGAGAGTCCAAGATCTTTTCCACAACGTACTCCAACTCACCCTCAACCAACACCGGAGCAGGAGGCTCAACGGAAGGCACAGCCGGTACCTCATACCTGCGCAACAATGACCGATGAAAAACATTATGAATCGAAAAGGATGCAGGGAGGTCCAAACGGAAGGACACAGGGTTAAGAATCTCCAATATCTTGTACGGGCCGATGAACCGAGGCTTAAACTTAGGAGAAGAAACCCTCATAGGGACAAAACGAGAAGACAACCACACCAAGTCCCCAACACAAAGCCGAGGACCAACACGACGACGGCGGTTGGCAAAAAGCTGAGTCTTCTCCTGGGACAACTTCAAATTGTCCACCACCTGCCCCCAAATCTGATGCAACCTCTCCACCACAGCATCCACTCCAGGACAATCCGAAGATTCCACTTGACCGGAGGAAAATCGAGGATGAAACCCCGAATTACAGAAAAACGGGGACACCAAGGTGGCAGAGCTGGCCCGATTATTGAGGGCGAACTCCGCCAAAGGCAAAAAAGCAACCCAATCATCCTGATCCGCAGACACAAAACACCTCAAATATGTCTCCAAGGTCTGATTAGTCCGCTCGGTCTGGCCATTAGTCTGAGGATGGAAAGCAGACGAAAAAGACAAATCTATGCCCATCCTAGCACAGAATGCCCGCCAAAATCTAGACACGAATTGGGTCCCTCTGTCAGAAACGATATTCTCCGGAATACCATGCAAACGAACAACATTTTGAAAAAACAGAGGAACCAACTCGGAAGAAGAAGGCAACTTAGGCAAGGGAACCAGATGGACCATCTTAGAGAAACGGTCACACACCACCCAGATGACAGACATCTTATGAGAGACAGGCAGATCCGAAATAAAATCCATCGAGATGTGCGTCCAAGGCCTCTTCGGGATAGGCAAGGGTAACAACAATCCACTAGCCCGAGAACAACAAGGCTTGGCCCGAGCACAAACGTCACAAGACTGCACAAAGCCTCGCACATCTCGTGACAGGGAAGGCCACCAGAAGGACCTTGCCACCAAATCCCTGGTACCAAAGATTCCAGGATGACCTGCCAACGCAGAAGAATGAACCTCAGAGATGACTCTACTGGTCCAATCATCAGGAACAAACAGTCTACCAGGTGGGCAACGATCAGGTCTATCCGCCTGAAACTCCTGCAAGGCCCGCCGCAGGTCTGGAGAAACGGCAGACAATATCACTCCATCTTTAAGGATACCTGTGGGCTCAGAATTACCAGGGGAGTCAGGCTCAAAACTCCTAGAAAGGGCATCCGCCTTAACATTCTTAGAACCCGGTAGGTAAGACACCACAAAATTAAACCGAGAGAAGAACAACGACCAGCGCGCCTGTCTAGGATTCAGGCGCCTGGCAGACTCAAGGTAAATTAAATTTTTGTGGTCAGTCAATACCACCACCTGATGTCTGGCCCCCTCAAGCCAGTGACGCCACTCCTCAAAAGCCCACTTCATGGCCAAAAGCTCCCGATTCCCAATATCATAATTCCGCTCGGCGGGCGAAAATTTACGGGAAAAAAAAGCACAAGGTCTCATCACGGAGCAGTCGGAACTTCTCTGCGACAACACCGCCCCAGCTCCGATTTCAGAAGCGTCGACCTCAACCTGAAAAGGAAGAGCAACATCAGGCTGACGCAACACTGGGGCGGAAGAAAAGCGGCGCTTGAGCTCCCGAAAGGCCTCCACAGCATCAGGGGACCAATCAGCAACATCAGCACCCTTCTTAGTCAAATCAGTCAATGGTTTTACAACATCAGAAAAACCAGCAATAAATCGACGATAAAAGTTAGCAAAGCCCAAAAATTTCTGAAGACTCTTAAGAGAAGAGGGTTGCGTCCAATCACCAATAGCCTGAACCTTGACAGGATCCATCTCGATGGAAGAGGGGGAAAAAATGTATCCCAAGAAGGAAATCTTTTGAACCCCAAAAACACACTTAGAACCCTTCACACACAAGGAATTAGACCGCAAAACCTGAAAAACCCTCCTGACCTGCTGGACATGAGAGTCCCAGTCATCCGAAAAAATCAGAATATCATCCAGATACACAATCATAAATTTGTCCAAATAATCGCGGAAAATGTCATGCATAAAGGACTGGAAGACTGAAGGGGCATTTGAAAGACCAAAAGGCATCACCAAATACTCAAAATGGCCCTCGGGCATATTAAATGCGGTTTTCCACTCATCCCCCTGCTTGACTCGCACCAAATTATACGCCCCACGGAGATCAATCTTAGAGAACCACTTGGCCCCCTTTATACGAGCAAACAAATCAGTAAGCAGTGGTAACGGATATTGATATTTAACCGTGATTTTATTCAAAAGTCGATAATCAATACACGGCCTCAAAGAGCCGTCTTTCTTAGACACAAAGAAAAAACCGGCTCCTAAGGGAGATGACGAAGGACGAATATGTCCCTTTTCCAAGGACTCCTTTATATATTCTCGCATAGCCACGTGTTCAGGCACAGACAGATTAAATAAACGACCCTTAGGGTATTTACTACCCGGGATCAAGTCTATGGCACAATCGCACTCCCAGTGCGGAGGTAGTGAACCAACCTTGGGTTCTTCAAAAACGTCACGAAAGTCAGACAAGAATTCAGGAATCTCAGAGGGAATAGATGATGAAATGGAAACCAAAGGTACGTCCCCATGAGTTCCTTTACATCCCCAGCTTAACACAGACATAGCTCTCCAGTCGAGGACTGGGTTATGAGATTGCAGCCATGGCAATCCCAGCACCAAAACATCATGTAGATTATACAGCACCAGAAAGCGAATAACCTCCTGGTGATCCGGATTAACACGCATAGTCACTTGTGTCCAGTATTGTGGTTTATTACTAGCCAATGGGGTGGAGTCAATCCCTTTCAGAGGTATCGGAGCCTCCAATGGCTCCAAATCATACCCACAGCGTTTGGCAAAGGACCAATCCATAAGACTCAAAGCAGCGCCAGAGTCGACATAGGCGTCCGCGGTAATAGATGACAAAGAACAAATCAGGGTCACAGATAGAATAAACTTAGACTGTAAAGTGCTAATTGAAACAGACTTGTCAGGCTTCTTAGTACGCTTAAAGCATGCTGATATAACATGAGTTGAATCACCACAATAGAAGCACAACCCATTTTTTCGTCTAAAATTCTGCCGCTCGCTTCTGGACAGAATTCTATCACATTGCATATTTTCTGGCGTTTTCTCAGTAGACACCGCCAAATGGTGCACAGGTTTGCGCTCCCGCAGACGCCTATCGATCTGAATAGCCATCGTCATGGACTCATTCAGACTCGCAGGCACAGGGAACCCCACCATAACATCCTTAATGGCATCAGAGAGACCTTCTCTGAAAATCGCCGCCAGGGCGCACTCATTCCACTGAGTAAGCACAGACCATTTGCGGAATTTTTGGCAGTATATTTCAGCTTCATCTTGCCCCTGAGACAAGGACATCAAGGCCTTTTCCGCCTGAAGCTCTAAATGAGGTTCCTCATAAAGCAACCCCAAGGCCAGAAAAAACGCATCCACATTGAGCAACGCAGGATCCCCTGGTGCCAATGCAAAAGCCCAGTCTTGAGGGTCGCCCGGAGCAAGGAAATTACAATCCTGACCTGCTGTGCAGGGTCTCCGGCAGAGCGAGACTTCAGGGACAAAAACAATTTGCAATTATTTTTAAAATTTTGAAAGTGAGATCTATTCCCCGAGAAGAATTCAGGCAAAGGAATTCTAGGCTCAGACGTAGGTGCATGAACAACGAAATCTTGCAAATTTTGTACCTTTGTGGCGAGATTATTCAAACCTGTAGCTACACTCTGAAGATCCATTTGAAACAGGTGAACACAGAGCCATTCAAGGATAAGAAGGAGAGAAAGAGAGGAAGGCTGCAGTATAGGCAGACTAGCAAGTGATTCAATTAAGAGCACACTCAGAACTAGAGGGAAAAAAAAAAAAAAAAATTGTAGCAGACTTCTTTTTTCTCTCCTTTCTCAGCCAGTAATTTAACCCTTTTTTTTGGGCCGGTCAAACTGTCATGATTCTCAATGGCGAGAGAACATAGCCCAGCATATATGAGAACTAGCTCTTGGAAGATGGAAACTATACTGACCATGAACTAAACCTGCCGCACAACTAGAAGTGGCCGGGTAGCATGCCTACGTTTTTTTATCCCTAGATGCCCAGCGCCAGCCGGAGAACTACCTAATCCTAGCAGAGGAAAAGACAGTCCTGGCTCACCTCTAGAGAAATTTTCCCAAAAGGCAGACAGAGGCCCCCACATATATTGGCGGTGATTTTAGATGAAATGACAAACGTAGTATGAAAATAGGTTTAGCAAAAATCGAGGTCCGCTTACTAGATAGAAAGAAGACAGAAAGGGCACTTTCATGGTCAGCAGAAAACCCTATCAAAACACCATCCAGAAATTACTTTAAGACTCTAGCATTAACTCATAACACCAGAGTGGCAATTTCCGCTCACAAGAGCTTTCCAGACACAGTAACGAAACAGCAGCTGTGAACAGGAACAAAATGCAAAAACACACAAGGACAAAAGTCCAACTTAGCTGGGAGTTGTCTAGTAGCAGGAACATGCACAGAAAGGCTTCTGATTACATTGATGACCGGCATGAAACTGACAGAGGAGCAAGGTTATATAGCGACTCCCACATCCTGATAGGAGCAGGTGAACAGAGGGGATGATGCACACAAGTACAATTCCACAAGTGGCCACCGGGGGAGCCCAGAATCCAATTTCACAACAGGCAGCCCCCCACAAATATTGACTGTGAGAGGAGAGGGAAAAAACATACACAGACTGAAATGAGAATTTAGCAAAGGAGGCCACTTCTATCTAAATAGAACGGATAGGAGAGAGTACTATGCGGTCAGTATTAAAACACTAGAAAATATCCACCACAGAAAATACAAAATCTCCACAGCTAACTAAAGATATGGAGGGTATATCTGCATCTCCAGTGATACCAGCTTGGCTAAACAAATCCTTATACAGACCAAGCTGGACAAGACAAAAACATGGAAAAGAACTGAACAATAAGGCCACAGCATGTGGACAGCAAAAATCAAGGCCAGAACTTATCTTTGTTGAAATGAACTGCAAAGCAGAAGAGACCAGGCAGGGATGTGAATCCTCCAGGAACAATGGACAACTGGCACTGACTAAAGGGTGAAGCAAGACTAAATAGCCCAGTCAAAATTGCAAAAAGTGAACACACCTGATAAATGCTGTGATTCAGAGACAGCAGCGCTACCACTTACAACCACCAGAGGGAGCCCAAGAGCAGAATTCACAACAGATATGTTCTTTACGTGTAAGCGGCACGAGCGGGCAAGAGATTGTATATGGGATGTGAAGGAGAGATTGGAGTCAAACATAACACCCAGACAGCGCGCCTGCTGCCGGGGTGTTATTATGGTGCCACCCACGGAGAGGGAAATGTCAGATTTACGGAGGTTAGTAGACGGCGGGAGCAGAAGTTCAGTTTTGGAGAGGTTGAGTTTCAGATAGAGAGCGGACATGATGTTGGAGACTGCGGACAGACAGTCACTGGCGTTCTGTAGTACAGCGGGGGTAAGGTCAGGGGATGACGTATATAGTTGTGTGTCATAAGCGTAAAGATGGTACTGAAAGCCAAATCTGCTGATGGTCTGTCCAATTGGGGCCATGTAGAGGCAGAAGAGAAGGGGGCCAAGGACTGAGCCCTGAGGTACCCCGACAGTGAGAGAAAGTGGAGATGAAGTGGAGCCGGAGAACAGAACACTGAAGTAGTACTCATAAAGATAGGAGGAGAACCAGGAGAGAGCAGTGTCCTTAATGCCAAGTGACTGGAGCCTAGAGAGTAGGAGAGGGTGGTCAACAGTGTCGAAAGCTGCAGAAAGATCGAGAAGAATGAGCAGAATGAGCTATTATACAGTATAAGACATTTAATTGCCTGCCATTTATATATGACACCTTATACAGAGGGCATATCCTTTTTATTTCCCTGAATTCAGATTTTGCCGGTCAGGCTGAAACTCATCAATTGTTTACATGCATTTCCACTTTATGTAATATGTAACATTTGATAGCTTTATTATTTTAGTATTTATGTCATACCTGTGGTGTAATATTTCATTAGCACTGACCACGTGTCCCTTTGCTTTTGTGTTCTTTTTTGTGTGGTTCCAGCAGCTTGATTCTGCATTCTATTTTGTTTTTTTAGAATAATCAATAAAATTCATTATTTTTTAAGTATACATCTGCATTTATTGTCTTCTTTAATCTCTATACTAGTGGGAGTGTGTATTGTAGCTATTAGTGGAAACAGCCTGCAGTCTCCTCCCTTAATCGTCGGTCCATTGTGTAATTGTCCTGACAATAGGGGGCAGCAGGGAGCTGTTTTTGACTAAAAGGTAACAGCGGGTGGATCTCCCATGCTCTGATCTTTGACAGTCACCATTGCTGAGTTTTCTCCTTTGTGACGCTTTGCCACTTTTACTGCAGTGACCTCAATTGTCCCTTGTTTGTGGATATTTTTGCCTTAAGTGTGGCCTTCAGCTTGTGAAATGCGGCTCGATGGGGTTGAGATCGGGTGATGACCCAGTCATTGCAGAATATTCCACTTCTTTGCTTTTGCAGGATTTTTTGGGTCATTTTTTATATGTTTTGTGAAGCGCTGTCTAATCAACCATGCTGCATTTGTTTGAATCTGAGCAGAAAATTTCACCCTGTATATACATAATTCATCCGGCTGCTATTCTAACCTGTCCATTTTTAAGGCTGATTAATGGTTGCACCTTGTAGTACTGCACCCCAGGGTCCTGTCATCACAGTGGTATTGCTTTCCTCTCAGGGAGAGTGATGCTACGTTTGGAGGCAAAGAAGGATAGCTGCATCCAGGTATCACAAACATGCAACACATTTCACACTCCAGACCACCAGGGGGAGCTTCTGCTCCTATTTATTAGGACACTCCCCATGTATATATAACTGGTTGTCTGTAGGGAAAGTTAGTCAGTTCCAGACAGGAGTCAGTTCCTGACAGAGCTCCAGTCAGGAGTTCTGGTAGGGAGTTCCAGACCAGAGTCTGAGGAGGACAGAAGGTTAAAGGAGCTGTGCATGCCCTCAGAGCTGCAGCTCCCAGAGAGAGATATTAAAAGGCAGAATTGTATTGCAGCGAGCGTGAACACATGCAGGTAGATCTACAGAGTCCACAATTAGTCCAACGGAACAGGTTCGGGGGCACCTCCCGATAATCCTTGTGCCTGCTAACAAAGCAATAGTCCACACGAGTCCAAGGGATCCCAAAACAATCTCACGAACGACGAGATATGTCCTCAGCTCAAGTCTCGCCCCGTTCGCTTCCGCAGTCCCAGATGGACGTGGGGTCTTGCCTCAGCTAAGAATCCCCACTCCTTCTCCTTCAAGGATCAACTCACATCTGATCTCAAAATAAGAATGGATTGTCTGAGCTCCTAGGATCTGCCCATGAAGGGGGGTAGGGGTCACACCTATTCAATGGTTGGGTCCATCAGAAGATTCTAGACGGGTCGTCTCCACTTAGTCTATGTAGTATGTACATTTGACTAGCCACCTGCTGTGAGGAAGAATGGCTATTCTCCACTAGTGATGTTGACAAAGCTTAATTATATTATAGCTTAGGGCTGCAAGTATTGGGGGAAGGAGACATATTGTTACAGGTGAACTGCCAGCACAAGAAAATACATAAATTACAGCTAATAGAAACCAGAGAACAGTTACATACATCAAATGGCATATTATTCAAATACAGGACAGGGCAAAAGTACATATCATGACAGAAGTCAAAGCAAAGGAGAGGATTCCAGAAGGGGACCAACCCTACACAGGCTGCCTCCTTCTGAGGCGCAACATCCCGGTAGCCGGAACACCGAGAGAGTAAGGACCTTATTTCCGAGACCGGCAGGACAGCTAATTGCAGGTTACCTGTACGCACCTACACCCAGGAGGCCCAGTGACACCTACAGAGCCGGGTTATCTAAGAGTCCCTATAAACAGGCTCAAGCCACCAGTCATACAGGGTGTGTCCTATCCTATATGGGGGACAGAGAGAGAGACATTACATCTGTGAGACCCTTATGTGAAGCCATAGCAGTAAGGGACTACTGTTATGGTCTGGTGATTAAGGAGCGACATGCGACTAGCTCTGAGCAGGTGGTAACTATACCGACCGCAGTTCCTGATCTTAACACAGACACTAGCAGAAGCCGTGGGATGTTCCTGTCACTCCCTGGACACCTCGTCTGTTATGACCCCAATGGCGAGGGTCTCAGAGAAACAAGTAAGTCTGCGACGTACAAATATCCAGCTCATAGGGCAGTGGTAACTGGGTTGACCATATATCTACTCCTAACGCCAACACTAGCAGTAGCCGGGGAACATGCCTACGTTGGTCGCTAGATGTCTCGCGCCAGCCGGAGGACTAACTACCCCTAGAAGAGGAAAACAAAGACCTCTCTTGCCTCCAGAGAATAGACCCCAAAAGTAGGATAGTAGCCCCCCACAAATAATAACGGTGAGGTAAGAGGAAATGACAAACACAGAGATGAACTAGATTTTAGCAAAGAGAGGCCCACTCACTAATAGCAGAATGTAGTAAGATAACTTATATGGACAACAAAAACCCTATCAAAATCCACACTGGAGATTCAAGAACCCCCGAACCGTCTAACGGCCCGGGGGGAGAACACCAGCCACCCTAGAGCTTCCAGCAAGGTCAGGAAACAGATTATATACAAGCTGGACAAAAATGCAAACAAAAACAAATAGCAAAAAGCAAGAAAGCAGACTTAGCTTAATCAAACAGGAACCAGGATCAGTAGACAAGAGCACTACAGATTAGCTCTGATATCAACGTTGCCAGGCATTGAACTGAAGGTCCAGGGAGCTAATATAGCAACACCCCTGACCTAACGACCCAGGTGAGTGTCATGATCTCAATGGCAAGAGAACATAGCATCAGCATATATAGGAACTAGCTCTTGGAAGATGGGAACTGAGCTGACCATGAACTAAACCTAACACACAACTAGCAGTGGCCGGGTAGCATGCCTACGTTGATTCTAGATGCCCAGCACCAGCCGGAGGACTAAATAATGCTAGCAGAGGAAAATATTAGTCCTAGCTCACCTCTAGAGAAATACCCCGAAAGGAGACAGAGGCCCCCCACATGTATTGGCGGTGAATTAAGATGAAATAACAAAACGTAGTATGAAAATAGGTTTAGCAAATTTGAGGTCCACTTACTACATAGCAGAAGACAGAAAGAACACTTTCATGGTCAGCTGAAAACCCTATCAAAACCCCATCCAGAAATTACTTTAAAACTCTGGCATTAACTCATAACACCAGAGTGGCAATTCCTGTTCACAAGAGCTTTCCAGACACAGTAACGAAACTACAGCTGTGAACTGGAACAAAAATGCAAAAACAAACATGGACAAGAGTCCAACTTATCTAGTAGTTGTCTAGGAGCAGGAACAAGCACAGAGAGGCTTCTGATAACATTGTTGACCGGCAAGCAACTAACAAAGCAGCAAGGTTATATAGCGACTCCCACATCTTGATGGGAACAGGTGAACAGAGAAGATGAAGACACCAGTTCAATTCCACCAGTAGCCACCGGGGGAGCCCAGAATCCAAATTCACAACAGTACCCCCCCCCTCAAGGAGGGGGCACCGAACCCTCACCAGAACCACCAGGGCGATCAGGATGGGCCCTATGAAAGGCACGAACCAGATCAGAGGCATGAACATCAGATGCATTCACCCAAGAATTATCCTCCTGGCCGTATCCCTTCCACTTGACCAGATACTGGAGTCTCCGTCTGGAAACACGAGAGTCTAAGATTTTCTCCACAACGTACTCCAACTCACCCTCAACCAACACCGGAGCAGGAGGCTCAACGGAAGGCACAACCGGTACCTCATACCTGCGCAATAATGACCGATGAAAAACGTTATGAATAGAAAAGGATGCAGGGAGGTCCAAACGGAAGGAAACAGGGTTAAGAATCTCCAATATCTTATACGGGCCGATGAACCGAGGCTTAAACTTAGGAGAAGAGACCCTCATAGGGACAAAACGAGAAGACAACCACACCAAATCCCCAACACAAAGCCGAGGACCAACACGACGGTGGCGGTTGGCAAAAAGCTGAGTCTTCTCCTGGGACAACCTCAAATTGTCCACCACCTGCCCCCAGATCTGATGCAATCTCTCCACCACAGCATCCACTCCAGGACAATCCGAAGATTCCACCTGACCAGAGGAAAATCGAGGATGAAACCCCGAATTACAGAAAAACGGGGACACCAAAGTGGCAGAGCTGGCCCGATTATTGAGAGCGAACTCCGCCAATGGCAAAAAAGCAACCCAATCATCCTGGTCAGCAGACACAAAACACCTCAGATATGTCTCCAGGGTCTGATTAATCCGCTCGGTCTGGCCATTCGTCTGAGGATGGAAAGCGGACGAAAAAGATAAATCTATGCCCATCCTAGCACAGAATGCCCGCCAAAATCTAGACACGAATTGAGTCCCTCTGTCAGAAACGATATTCTCAGGAATACCATGCAAACGAACAACATTTTGAAAAAACAGAGGAACCAACTCGGAAGAAGAAGGCAACTTGGGCAGAGGAACCAAATGGACCATCTTAGAGAAACGGTCACACACCACCCAGATGACAGACATCTTCTGAGAAACAGGCAGATCTGAAATAAAATCCATCGAGATGTGCGTCCAAGGCCTCTTAGGAATAGGCAAGGGCAACAATAATCCACTAGCCCGAGAACAACAAGGCTTGGCCCGAGCACAAATGTCACAAGACTGCACAAAGCCTCGCACATCTCGTGACAGGGAAGGCCACCAGAAGGACCTTGCCACCAAATCCCTGGTACCAAAAATGCCAGGATGACCTGCCAACGCAGAAGAATGAACCTCAGAGATTACTCTACTGGTCCAATCATCAGGAACAAACAGTTTATCAGGTGGGCAACGATCAGGTCTATCCGCCTGAAACTCCTGCAAGGCCCGCCGCAGGTCTGGAGAAACGGCTGACAATACCACTCCATCCTTAAGGATACCTGTGGGCTCAGAGTTACCAGGCGAGTCAGGCTCAAAACTCCTAGAAAGGGCATCCGCCTTAACATTCTTAGAACCCGGTAGGTATGACACCACAAAATTAAACCGAGAGAAAAATAATGACCAGCGCGCCTGTCTAGGATTCAGGCGCCTGGCGGTCTCAAGATAAATCAAATTTTTGTGGTCCGTCAATACCACCACCTGATGTCTGGCCCCCTCAAGCCAATGGCGCCACTCCTCAAAAGCCCACTTCATGGCCAAAAGCTCCCGATTCCCAACATCATAATTCCGCTCAGCGGGCGAAAATTTACGGGAAAAGAAGGCACAAGGCCTCATCACGGAGCAGTCAGAACTTTTCTGCGACAACACTGCCCCAGCTCCGATCTCAGAAGCGTCGACCTCAACCTGAAAAGGTAGAGCAACATCAGGCTGACGCAACACAGGGGCAGAGGAAAAACGGCGCTTAAGCTCCCGAAAGGCCTCCACAGCATCAGGGGACCAATCAGCAACATCAGCACCCTTCTGGGTCAAATCGGTCAATGGCTTAGCAATATCCGAAAAACCAGCAATAAATCGACGATAAAAGTTAGCAAAGCCCAAAAATTTCTGAAGACTCTTAAGAGAAGAGGGCTGCGTCCAATCACAAATAGCTTGAACCTTGACAGGATCCATTTCAATGGAAGAGGGGGAAAAAATATATCCCAAAAAGGAAATCCTCTGTACCCCAAAAACACACTTAGAACCCTTCACACACAAAGAATTAGACCGCAAAACCTGAAAAACCCTCCTGACTTGCTGGACATGAGAGTCCCAGTCATCCGAAAAAATCAGAATATCATCCAGATACACAATCATAAATTTATCCAAATAATCGCGAAAAATATCATGCATAAAGGACTGGAAAACTGACGGAGCATTTGAAAGACCAAAAGGCATCACTAAATACTCAAAGTGGCCCTCGGGCGTATTAAATGCGGTTTTCCACTCATCCCCCTGCCTGATTCGCACCAAATTATACGCCCCACGAAGGTCAATCTTAGAGAACCAGTTGGCCCCCTTTATGCGAGCAAACAAATCAGTCAGCAACGGCAATGGGTATTGATATTTAACAGTGATTTTATTCAAAAGCCGATAATCAATACATGGTCTCAAAGAGCCGTCTTTTTTTGACACAAAGAAAAAACCGGCTCCTAAGGGAGATGACGATGGACGAATATGTCCCTTTTCCAAGGACTCCTTTATATATTCTCGCATAGCAGCATGTTCAGGCACAGACAGATTAAATAAACGACCCTTTGG
Organism: Ranitomeya variabilis; assembly: GCF_051348905.1. Taxonomy (NCBI): domain Eukaryota; kingdom Metazoa; phylum Chordata; class Amphibia; order Anura; family Dendrobatidae; genus Ranitomeya; species Ranitomeya variabilis. Next base: position 1,105,806,077 of record NC_135233.1, read on the forward strand.
GTATTTACTACCCGGGATTAAATCTATGGCACAATCGCACTCTCGGTGCGGAGGTAACGAACCAAGCTTGGATTCTTCAAAGACGTCACGATAGTCAGACAGGAACTCAGGAATTTCAGAGGGAATAGATGATGAAATGGAAACCACAGGTACATCCCCATGAGCCCCCTTACATCCCCAGCTCAACACAGACATAGCTCTCCAGTCGAGGACTGGGTTGTGAGATTGCAGCCAAGGCAATCCTAGCACCAAATCATCATGTAGATTATACAGCACCAGAAAGCGAATAATCTCCTGGTGATCCGGATTAATACGCATAGTTACTTGTGTCCAGTATTGTGGTTTATTATTAGCCAATGGGGTGGAGTCAATCCCCTTCAGAGGAATAGGAGTCTCCAAAGGCTCTAAATCATACCCACAGCGTTTGGCAAAGGACCAATCCATAAGACTCAAAGCGGCGCCAGAGTCGACATAGGCGTCCGTGGTAATAGATGACAAAGAGCAAATCAGGGTCACAGATAGAATAAACTTAGACGGTGAGGTGCAAATGGAAACAGATTTACCAAGCTTTTTAGTGCGTTTAGAGCATGCTGATATAACATGAGTAGAATCACCACAATAGAAACACAACCCATTTTTCCGTCTAAAATTCTGCCGCTCGCTTCGGGACAGAATTCTATCACACTGCATACTCTCTGGCGACTTCTCAGTGGACACCGCCAGATGGTGCACTGGTTTGCGCTCCCGCAAACGCCTATCGATCTGAATAGCCATTGTCATGGACTCATTCAGACCCGCAGGCACAGGGAACCCCACCATAACATCCTTAATGGCATCAGAGAGACCCTCTCTGAAAGTCGCCGCCAGGGCGCACTCATTCCACTGAGTAAGCACAGACCATTTACGGAATCTTTGGCAGTAAATTTCCGCTTCATCTTGCCCCTGAGATAGGGACATCAAAGTTTTTTCTGCCTGAAGCTCCAAATGAGGTTCGTCATAAAGCAACCCCAAGGCCAGAAAAAACGCATCCACATTGAGCAACGCAGGATCCCCTGGTGTCAATGAAAAAGCCCAGTCTTGAGGGTCGCCCCGGAGCAAGGAAATCACAATCCTGACCTGCTGTGCAGGGTCTCCGGCAGAGCGAGATTTCAGGGACAAAAATAATTTGCAATTATTTCGAAAATTCTGAAACCCAGATCTATTCCCCGAGAAAAATTCCGGCAAAGGAATTCTCGGCTCAGATACAGGTGCATGACAAACAAAATCTTGCAAATTTTGTACCTTCGTGGCGAGATTATTCAAACCTGCAGTTACACTCTGAAGATCCATTACAAACAGGTGGACACAGAGCCATTCAAGGGTTAAGAGGAGGTAAGAAGCAGCTAGACTGCAATTAAGGGCTAGGCAGCAAAACTCTGAAGGGAAAAAAAAAAAAAAAAAATTTCCCTTAAACACTTCTCTATCTCCTGCTTCAGCCCAAACAATTAACACTTTGTGGGCCGGTCAAACTGTCATGATCTCAATGGCAAGAGAACATAGCATCAGCATATATAGGAACTAGCTCTTGGAAGATGGGAACTGAGCTGACCATGAACTAAACCTAACACACAACTAGCAGTGGCCGGGTAGCATGCCTACGTTGATTCTAGATGCCCAGCACCAGCCGGAGGACTAAATAATGCTAGCAGAGGAAAATATTAGTCCTAGCTCACCTCTAGAGAAATACCCCGAAAGGAGACAGAGGCCCCCCACATGTATTGGCGGTGAATTAAGATGAAATAACAAAACGTAGTATGAAAATAGGTTTAGCAAATTTGAGGTCCACTTACTACATAGCAGAAGACAGAAAGAACACTTTCATGGTCAGCTGAAAACCCTATCAAAACCCCATCCAGAAATTACTTTAAAACTCTGGCATTAACTCATAACACCAGAGTGGCAATTCCTGTTCACAAGAGCTTTCCAGACACAGTAACGAAACTACAGCTGTGAACTGGAACAAAAATGCAAAAACAAACATGGACAAGAGTCCAACTTATCTAGTAGTTGTCTAGGAGCAGGAACAAGCACAGAGAGGCTTCTGATAACATTGTTGACCGGCAAGCAACTAACAAAGCAGCAAGGTTATATAGCGACTCCCACATCTTGATGGGAACAGGTGAACAGAGAAGATGAAGACACCAGTTCAATTCCACCAGTAGCCACCGGGGGAGCCCAGAATCCAAATTCACAACAGGTGAGCATACAAGGGATGAATGACATACCCAGAGTCAAATCACTAGTAGCCACTAGAGGGAGCCAAAAGGTAAATTCACAACAGTACCCCCCCCTTAGTGAGGGGTCACCGAACCCTCACCAAGACCACCAGGGCGATCAGGATGAGCGGCGTGAAAGGCACGAACTAAATCGGCCGCATGCACATCAGAGGCGACCACCCAGGAATTATCCTCCTGACCATAGCCCTTCCACTTGACCAGGTACTGAAGCCTCCGCCTGGAGAGACGAGAATCTAAGATCTTCTCCACCACGTACTCCAACTCGCCCTCAACCAACACCGGAGCAGGAGGCTCAGCAGAAGGAACCACAGGCACAACGTACCGCCGCAACAAGGACCTATGAAATACGTTGTGGATGGCAAACGATACCGGAAGATCCAGGCGAAAGGATACAGGATTAATGATTTCCAATATCTTGTAAGGACCAATGAAGCGAGGCTTAAATTTGGGAGAGGAGACCTTCATAGGAACAAATCGAGAAGACAGCCATACCAAATCCCCAACGCGAAGTCGGGGACCCACACCGCGGCGGCGGTTGGCAAAACGCTGAGCCTTCTCCTGTGACAACTTCAAGTTGTCCACCACATGCCCCCAGATCCGCTGCAACCTATCCACCACGGAATCCACCCCAGGACAGTCAGAAGGCTCCACATGTCCCGAGGAAAAACGAGGATGGAAACCAGAGTTGCAGAAAAATGGCGAAACCAAGGTGGCGGAACTAGCCCGATTATTAAGGGCAAATTCAGCCAACGGCAAGAAGGTCACCCAATCATCCTGATCAGAAGAGACAAAACACCTCAAATAAGCCTCCAGAGTCTGATTAGTTCGCTCCGTTTGTCCGTTAGTCTGGGGATGGAAAGCGGATGAAAACGACAACTCAATGCCCATCCTACCACAAAAGGATCGCCAGAACCTGGAAACAAACTGGGATCCTCTGTCCGACACAATATTCTCAGGAATGCCATGCAAACGAACCACGTTCTGGAAGAACACAGGAACCAGATCAGAAGAAGAGGGCAGCTTAGGCAAAGGAACCAAATGGACCATCTTGGAGAAACGATCACATATCACCCAGATGACAGACATGCCCTGAGACACCGGAAGATCAGAAATGAATTCCATAGAGATGTGTGTCCAAGGTCTCTTCGGGACAGGCAAGGGCAAGAGCAACCCGCTGGCACGAGAGCAGCAAGGCTTAGCTCGAGCACAAGTACCACAGGACTGTACAAATGACCGCACATCCCTTGACAAGGAAGGCCACCAAAAGGACCTGGCCACCAGATCTCTGGTGCCAAAAATTCCCGGGTGCCCTGCCAACACCGAGGAATGAACCTCGGAAATGACTCTGCTGGTCCATCTAGCAGGCACAAACAATCTGTCAGGTGGACAAGAGTCAGGCCTACCAGCCTGAAATCTCTGCAACACACGTCGCAGATCTGGAGAAATAGCAGACACGATAACTCCTTCCTTAAGAATACCCACAGGTTCAGCGACTCCAGGAGCATCAGGCACAAAGCTCCTAGACAGAGCGTCGGCCTTCACATTCTTAGACCCTGGTAAATACGAGACCACAAAGTCAAAACGGGAGAAAAACAATGACGAGCGGGCCTGTCTAGGATTCAGGCGTTTAGCAGACTCGAGATACATCAGATTTTTGTGATCAGTCAAGACCACCACACGATGCTTAGCACCCTCGAGCCAATGACGCCACTCCTCAAATGCCCACTTCATGGCCAACAACTCCCGATTGCCCACATCATAATTTCGCTCTGCCGGCGAAAACTTCCTAGAGAAAAAGGCACAAGGTCTCATAGTAGAGCAACCAGGGCCTCTCTGTGACAAAACGGCCCCTGCCCCAATCTCCGAAGCATCCACCTCAACCTGAAAAGGAAGTGAGATGTCAGGCTGGCACAAAACAGGCGCCGAAGTAAACCGGCGTTTTAACTCCTGGAAAGCCTCCACGGCAGCAGGAGCCCAGTTAGCTACATCAGAGCCTTTCTTGGTCATATCCGTCAGCGGTTTAACAACGCTAGAGAAATTTGCGATAAAACGACGGTAAAAGTTAGCAAAACCCAAGAACTTCTGAAGACTCTTAACTGACGAGGGTTGAGTCCAATCATGAATAGCTCGGACCTTGACTGGATCCATCTCCACAGCAGAAGGGGAAAAAATGAACCCCAAAAAGGGAACCTTCTGTACACCAAAGAGACACTTTGAGCCTTTTACAAACAAAGAATTTTCACGCAGAATCTCAAAAACCATCCTGACCTGCTCCACATGCGAGTCCCAATCATCAGAAAAAACCAGAATATCATCCAGATAAACAATCAAAAATTTATCCAGATACTTCCGGAAAATGTCATGCATGAAGGACTGAAAAACTGAAGGTGCATTAGAGAGACCGAATGGCATCACCAAGTACTCAAAATGACCTTCGGGCGTATTGAATGCGGTTTTCCATTCATCGCCCTGCCTAATGCACACAAGGTTGTACGCACCACGAAGGTCTATCTTGGTGAACCACTTGGCACCTTTAATCCGGGCAAACAAATCTGACAACAGCGGCAAAGGATACTGAAATTTGACAGTGATCTTATTTAAAAGCCGATAGTCAATACAAGGCCTCAAAGATCCGTCCTTTTTGGCCACAAAAAAGAATCCCGCACCAAGAGGGGAAGAAGAACGACGGATATGCCCCTTCTCAAGAGACTCCTTGATATATGAACGCATCGCGGTATGTTCAGGTACCGACAGATTAAACAGTCTCCCCTTAGGAAACTTACTGCCAGGAATCAAATCTATTGCACAGTCACATTCCCTATGAGGAGGCAGTGCACTGGACTTAGACTCGCTGAAGACATCCTGATAATCAGACAAATACGCCGGAACTTCCGAAGGCGTAGAAGAAGCAATAGACAAGGGCAGGGAATCTCCATGAATTCCATGGGAGCCCCAACTTGACACTGACATAGCCTTCCAGTCCAAGACTGGATTATGGGTCTGTAACCATGGCAAACCCAAAACAACCAAATCATGCATTTTATGCAGAACAAGAAAACGTATTACCTCCCGATGTTCGGGAGTCATGCACATGGTAACCTGTGTCCAAAACTGCGGTTTATTTTTTGCCAATGGCGTAGAATCAATACCCCTAAGAGGGATAGGATTTTCCAATGGCTCAAGAACAAATCCGCAGCGCTTGGCAAATGACAGATCCATAAGGCTCAGAGCAGCACCTGAGTCCACAAACGCCATGACAGGATATGATGACAGTGAGCAAATCAAAGTTACAGATAGAATAAATTTAGGTTGCAAATTACCAATGGCGACCGGACTAACAACCTTAGTAAGACGTTTAGAGCATGCTGAGATAACATGTGTAGAATCACCACAGTAGTAACACAAGCCATTCTGGCGTCTATGAATTTTCCGCTCATTTCTAGTCAGGATTCTATCACATTGCATTAAATCAGGTGTCTGTTCAGACAACACCATGAGGGAATTAGCGGTTTTGCGCTCCCGCAACCGCCGGTCGATTTGAATAGCCAGGGCCATAGAATCATTCAGACCTGTGGGAATGGGAAAACCCACCATCACATTCTTAATGGCTTCAGAAAGGCCATTTCTAAAATTAGCAGCCAATGCACACTCGTTCCAATGGGTCAGCACGGACCATTTCCGAAGTTTTTGGCAATACACTTCAGCCTCGTCCTGGCCCTGAGACATAGCCAGCAAGGCCTTTTCTGCCTGAATCTCAAGATTGGGTTCCTCATAAAGCAAACCGAGCACCAGAAAAAACGCATCAATATCAGCCAATGCCGGATCTCCTGGCGCCAGCGAGAAGGCCCAATCCTGAGGGTCGCCCCGTAAAAAAGAAATAACAATTTTTACTTGCTGAGCGGAGTCTCCAGATGAACAGGGTTTCAGGGACAAAAACAATTTACAATTATTCCTGAAATTTCTAAATTTAAATCGGTCTCCGGAAAACGGTTCAGGAATCGGTATCTTAGGTTCTGACATAGGACTTCTGAAAACATAATCTTGTATGCCCTGCACACGAGCAGCAAGCTGGTCCACACTTGTAATCAAGGTCTGGACATTCATGTCTGCAGCAAACACAAGCCACTCAGAGGTAAAGGGGAAAAGAAAAAAAAATGAGAGAGAGAAAAAAAAACTCAGAACTTTCTTTCTTATAATCCCGCTTCTGCAATGCATTTAACATTTAATACTGGCCTGGCAAACTGTTATGACCCCAATGGCGAGGGTCTCAGAGAAACAAGTAAGTCTGCGACGTACAAAAATCCAGCTCATAGGGCAGTGGTAACTGGGTTGACCATATATCTACTCCTAACGCCAACACTAGCAGTAGCCGGGGAACATGCCTACGTTGGTCGCTAGATGTCTCGCGCCAGCCGGAGGACTAACTACCCCTAGAAGAGGAAAACAAAGACCTCTCTTGCCTCCAGAGAATAGACCCCAGAAGTAGGATAGTAGCCCCCCACAAATAATAACGGTGAGGTAAGAGGAAATGACAAACACAGAGATGAACTAGATTTTAGCAAAGAGAGGCCCACTCACTAATAGCAGAATGTAGTAAGATAACTTATATGGACAACAAAAACCCTATCAAAATCCACACTGGAGATTCAAGAACCCCCGAACCGTCTAACGGCCCGGGGGGAGAACACCAGCCACCCTAGAGCTTCCAGCAAGGTCAGGAAACAGATTATATACAAGCTGGACAAAAATGCAAACAAAAACAAATAGCAAAAAGCAAGAAAGCAGACTTAGCTTAATCAAACAGGAACCAGGATCAGTAGACAAGAGCACTACAGATTAGCTCTGATATCAACGTTGCCAGGCATTGAACTGAAGGTCCAGGGAGCTAATATAGCAACACCCCTGACCTAACGACCCAGGTGAGCATACAAGGGATGAATGACATACCCAGAGTCAAATCACTAGTAGCCACTAGAGGGAGCCAAAAGGTAAATTCACAACACTCGTCACAGCCGGAGATCTAGCTACCTCTAAAGGTAGAAGCAGGAAAGCTATCTTGCCTCAGAGAAAATCCCCAAAGGATAGGACAGCCCCCCATAAATAATGACTGTGAGAGGAGAAGGAAATGACATACGTAGTATGAAACAAGATTTAGCAAAGGAGGCCACTACTAGCTAGAAAGAATTAGTACAGGACAGAACACTGTGCTGTCAGTAATAAAAACTAGAAAAAGTCCACCACAGAGAAATGCAAAAATCTCCACACCTGACTAAAGGTGTGGAGGGCAAACTCTGCTGCCCAGAGCTTCCAGCTTAGCTGACTAGATACATACTGATAAGCTGGACAAATGAGCAAAACATAGAAAGTGCTAAACAACAAAGTCCACAACAAGTGAACTGCAAAAAGACAAGCAAGGACTTAGCTTTGCTGAAATGGTCAGAGTGACAGGGAAATCCTCAGAGAGCCATGACTCCAAGCTCAACAATTGACAACTGGCATTGAATTAGGGAAAAGGTCAGACTAATATAGCAGAGCCAGAAAGACGATCAGTGAAAACAGCTGCTGATGCTAAATCCAAGAAGCAGCCATACCACTCAAAACCACAGGAGGGAGCCAAAGAGCAGAACTCACAAAAATGAAAATGCTACTTATAACCACCGGAGGGAGCCCAAGAGCGGAATTCACAACAGTACCCCCCCCTTGAGGAGGGGTCACCGAACCCTCACCAGAGCCCCCAGGCCGATCAGGACGAGCCAAATGAAAAGCACGAACCAAATCAGCGTCATGGACATCGGAGGCAACTACCCAAGAATTATCCTCCTGGCCATAACCCTTCCACTTGACAAGATACTGAAGCCTCCGCCTCGAAAAACGAGAATCCAAAATTTTCTCAACCACATATTCCAACTCCCCCTCAACCAACACCGGGGCAGGAGGATCAACAGATGGAACAACGGGTACCACATATCTCTGCAACAAAGATCTATGGAAAACATTGTGGATGGCAAAAGAGGCTGGAAGGGCCAAACGAAAAGATACTGGATTGATAATCTCAGAAATCTTATAAGGACCAATAAACCGAGGCTTGAACTTAGGGGAAGAAACCTTCATAGGAACATGACGAGAGGATAACCAGACCAAATCCCCCACACGAAGCCGAGGACCAACACACCGACGGCGGTTAGCAAAACGCTGAGCCTTTTCCTGAGACAACGTCAAATTGTCTACCACATGAGTCCAAATCTGCTGCAACCTGCCCATCACAGAATCCACACCAGGACAATCAGAAGGCTCAACCTGCCCTGAAGAAAAACGAGGATGGAAACTAAAATTACCAAAAGAAAGGCGAAACCAAAGTAGCCGAACTGGCCCGATTATTAAGGGCAAACTTGGCCAACGGCAAGAAAGCCACCCAATCATCCTGATCAGCAGACACAAAGCATCTCAAATAGGTTTCCAAGGTTTGGTTAGTTCGCTCAGTTTGGCCATTTGTCTGAGGATGGAACGCCGAAGAAAAAGACAAATTAATGCCCATCTTAGCACAAAAGGCCCGCCAAAACCTGGAAACAAACTGGGAACCTCTGTCAGACACAATATTCTCTGGAATGCCATGCAAACGAACCACATGCTGAAAAAATAATGGAACCAAATCAGAGGAGGAAGGCAATTTAGGCAAAGGTACCAAATGGACCATTTTAGAGAACCGGTCACAAACCACCCAGATAACAGACATCCTCTGGGACACAGGTAGATCCGAAATAAAATCCATGGAAATATGCGTCCAAGGCCTCTCCGGGACAGGCAAAGGCAAAAGCAACCCACTAGCGTGGGAACAGCAAGGCTTAGCCCGGGCACAAGTCCCACAGGACTGCACAAAAGAACGCACATCCCGCGACAAGGAAGGCCACCAAAAGGACCTAGCAACCAAATCTCTGGTACCAAAAATCCCAGGATGACCGGCCAACACAGAACAATGGACCTCAGAAATTACCTTACTTGTCCATCTATCAGGAATAAACAGCTTCCCCACAGGACAGCGGTCAGGTTTATCAGCCTGAAATTCCTGAAGCGCCCGCCGCAAATCAGGGGAGATGGCAGACAGAATCACCCCTTCCCTAAGAATGCCAACCGGCTCAAGGACTCCAGGAGAATCAGGCAAAAAACTCCTAGAGAGGGCATCCGCTTTAACATTCTTAGATCCTGGAAGATATGAGACCACAAAATCAAAACGGGAGAAAAACAGGGACCACCGAGCCTGTCTAGGGTTCAGCCGCTTGGCCGACTCGAGGTAAATCAGATTCTTATGATCGGTCAAGACCACAATGCGGTGCTTGGCTCCCTCAAGCCAATATCGCCTCTCCTCAAATGCCCACTTCATAGCCAACAACTCCCTATTGCCGACATCATAATTGCGTTCCGCAGGCGAAAACTTTCGGGAAAAGAAGGCACATGGCTTCATCAAGGAACCATCAGAATTCCTCTGTGACAAAACGGCCCCTGCCCCAATCTCAGAAGCGTCATCCTCAACCTGAAAAGGAAGAGAAACATCCGGCTGACGCAAGACAGGGGCAGAAGTAAATCGGCGTTTAAGCTCCTGAAAGGCCTCAACAGCCTCAGAGGACCAATTAGTCACATCAGTGCCTTTCTTTGTCAAATCGGTCAGGGGTTTAACCACACTAGAGAAGTTGGCAATGAAACGGCGATAAAAATTAGCAAAGCCCAAAAATTTCTGAAGGCTCTTCACAGATGTGGGTTGAATCCAGTCATGAATGGCTTGGACCTTAACAGGATCCATTTCTATAGACGAAGGAGAAAAAATAAACCCCAAAAAAGAGACCTTCCGAACTCCAAATAGGCACTTAGACCCCTTCACAAATAGAGCATTATCACGAAGGATCTGGAATACCATCCTGACCTGCTTCACATGAGACTCCCAATCATTGGAAAAAATCAAAATATCATCCAAATACACAGTCAAGAATTTGTCAAGATAATTGCGGAAAATATCATGCATAAAGGACTGAAATACAGAAGGAGCATTAGAAAGCCCGAAAGGCATCACCAGGTATTCAAAATGGCCTTCGGGCGTATTAAATGCAGTTTTCCATTCGTCACCCTGTTTAATACGAACAAGATTATATGCCCCTCGAAGGTCAATCTTGGTAAACCAACTAGCCCCCTTAATCCGAGCAAACAAATCAGAGAGCAAAGGTAAAGGGTATTGGAATTTGACCGTGATCTTATTAAGAAGGCGATAATCAATACAGGGTCTCAAGGAGCCATCCTTCTTGGCAACAAAAAAGAATCCCGCTCCCAATGGTGACGAAGATGGCCGAATATGCCCCTTCTCTAAAGACTCTTTTACATAGCTCCGCATGGCGGTATGTTCAGGCACAGACAGGTTGAAAAGTCGGCCCTTAGGGAACTTACAGCCAGGAATCAAGTCAATAGCACAATCACAGTCCCTATGTGGAGGAAGGGAACTGGACTTGGGCTCATCAAATACATCCTGGAAATCTGACAAAAATTCAGGAACATCAGAAGAGGGGGAAGAGGAAATTGACATCAAAGGAACGTCACTATGTACCCCTTGACAACCCCAACTAGTCACAGACATTGATTTCCAATCCAGCACTGGATTGTGTACTTGTAACCATGGAAAACCCAGTACAACAACATCATGTAAATTATGCAACACCAGAAAACCGCAATCTTCCTGATGTGCTGGAGCCATGCACATAGTCAGCTGAGTCCAATACTGAGGTTTATTCTTGGCCAACGGTGTAGCATCAATACGCCTTAAGGGTATGGGACTCTGCAAAGGCTGCAAAGAAAAACCACAGCGCCTAGCGAATTCTAAGTCCATTAAGTTCAGAACAGCGCCCGAATCCACAAATGCCATGACAGAAAAAGATGACAATGAGCAAATCAGGGTCACAGACAGGAGAAACTTAGGCTGCACAGTACTAATGGTAACAGATCTAGCGACCCTCTTAATACGCTTAGGGCAATCAGAAATAGCATGAGCAGAATCCCCACAGTAAAAACACAGCCCATTCTGACGTCTGTATCCCCTCTGTTCCGCTCTAGTCAAAATTCTATCACATTGCATGGGCTCAGGACTCTGCTCCGAGGGCGCTGCCATATGGTGCACCACTTTGCGTTCGCGCAGGCGCCGATCAATCTGAATGGCCAGAGACATAGATTTGCTCAAACCAACAGGCGTGGGGAACCCCACCATAACATCTTTAAGGGCTTCAGAAAGACCCTTTCTGAAAATTGCTGCCAGAGCGTCCTCATTCCATTTAGTGAGCACAGACCATTTTCTAAATTTCTGGCAGTATAATTCTGCCACTTCCTGACCCTGACACAGGGCCAACAGTGTTTTCTCAGCATGATCCACAGAGTTAGGTTCGTCATACAATAATCCGAGCGATTGAAAAAAATGCATCCACATTAAGCAATGCCGGATCCCCTGACTCAAGGGAGAATGCCCAGTCCTGAGGATCACCACGCAGCAGAGAAATAACTATTTTTACTTGCTGAATGGGGTCACCAGAGGAACGGGGTTTCAGAGCAAAAAACAATTTGCAGTTATTTTTTTAAGTTCAAAAACTTAGATCTATCCCCGTAAAACAAATCTGGAGTAGGAATTCTAGGCTCCAAGGCCGGAGTCTGAACAACATAATCTTGGATACTCTGTACTCTTGCAGCAAGCTGATCCACATGAGAAAACAACCCCTGAACATCCATGTCCGCGCCCAAATCCACCCAGAGATTAAGAGGAAGGAAAAAGACAAAACAGACTAAAGAAAAAAAAAATGGCTCAGAACTCTTTTTCTTTTCCTTCTTTTGAGATGCATTCAGCTCATTTTTGGCCAGTTGTACTGTTAAGGTCTGGTGATTAAGGAGCGACATGCGACTAGCTCTGAGCAGGTGGTAACTATACCGACCGCAGTTCCTGATCTTAACACAGACACTAGCAGTAGCTGTGGGATGTTCCTGTCACTCCCTGGACACCTCGTCACAGCCGGAGATCTAGCTACCCCTAAAGGTAGAAGCAGGAAAGCTATCTTGCCTCAGAGAAAATCCCCAAAGGATAGGACAGCCCCCCACAAATAATGACTGTGAGAGGAGAAGGAAATGACATACGTAGTATGAAACAAGATTTAGCAAAGGAGGCCACTACTAGCTAGAAAGAATTAGTACAGGACAGAACACTGTGCGGTCAGTAATAAAAACTAGAAAAAGTCCACCGCAGAGAAATGCAAAAATCTCCACACCTGACTAAAGGTGTGGAGGGCAAACTCTGCTGCCCAGAGCTTCCAGCTTAGCTGACTAGATACATACTGATAAGCTGGACAAATGAGCAAAACATAGAAAGTGCTAAACAACAAAGTCCACAACAAGTGAACTGCAAAAAGACAAGCAAGGACTTAGCTTTGCTGAAATGGTCAGAGTGACAGGGAAATCCTCAGAGAGCCATGACTCCAAGCTCAACAATTGACAACTGGCATTGAATTAGGGAAAAGGCCAGACTAATATAGCAGAGCCAGAAAGACGATCAGTGAAAACAGCTGCTGATGCTAAATCCAAGAAGCAGCCATACCACTCAAAACCACAGGAGGGAGCCCAAGAGCAGAACTTACAAAAATGCTACTTATAACCACCGGAGGGAGCCCAAGAGCGGAATTCACAACAGACTACACCACCGCAGCGCAAGGGAAGGCTACTGATTTCCACCTGGATAAGGGAACTCTGGACTTGCCTCCAAACCGACCGGACTCTGCCTGCCCTGTGATCTGGTGCCCTGGACTGTGGATGCTGAAGTCTTCAGTAAAGGTAAAGAGACTGCAACCTTGTGTCCTCGTTCTTCTCTGCGCCTCTCACCATCCACCATCTACACACCGGGAAGCCCTGGGGATACACTTCACCTGTAGGAAGGTATACCATCTAGCTGCCATAACATCACCCCAGCGGACCCCTTAAAGCAGCGTCAGTCACCCTGACCGAATACCACACGTGGCGTCACGAACATAAACTTTATTCCCTTTAAAGACCTTTCACTTTTACACGGACATCCCAGGGCCACGGGCCGGGTCAGCCACCGTGACATCCCCCTGTGAACCGAAGGACCGAGTACCCCACGGCCCTTGGGGGGTGATCCAGTAGTAAACCCTCTGTATTTGCTCTCATGAAGTCATCTCTCTATGTTAGACATAGACTTTGGGTGCATTTTGTGGGTTCACAGCAGCAGCTTTAAACTGCAAATGCTACATCTGGTATCAGCTCCAGACCTTTTACCTGCTTAATTGATGATGGATTAATGAGGGAAAAGCCTATGCAGCTCATTAAAGAACTTTTGAGATAATCGTTCAATTACTTTTGGCCCCTTTAAAAAGAAGCAGCCACTGTACATATTAAAGAGCTGTAATTCCTTAACCTTTGCTGCAATTAGGGTGTGAAATCCGCTAAAATTAAAGCTGAGAGATGGCACTTTAGGCCCAGATTGATTATAGAACTTGTTCTTGAATATGCTTTGGAAAACAGCTAAAATGCCAAAACTTGTGTCACTATCTATCTATCTATCTATCTATCTATCTATCTATCTCTATCTATCTATCTCTATCTATTATCTATCTATCTATCTATCTATCTATCTATCTATCTATCTATCTATCTATCTATCTACCTACCTACCTACCTACCTACCTATCTATCTAGCTACCTACCTACCTACCTACCTACCTGTCTGTCTGTCTGTCTACCTACCTACCTACCTACCTATCTATCTATCTATCTATCTATCTATCTATCTATCTACCTATCTATCTATCTTCTATCTGCAGCATCTCCCCGTCCTGTGCTTCTGCATTGTAGTAATGTGTCTTTGTGTCTGATCTGAAGTCTTCTACATGTAATCCCATTAGTCTGATGTGTGGAGCTGTATTTCTGTACACTTTTACTGATTATTATTTTTATATTTACATAGGACTGACTTGAAGTGTTTTGAAACATAACAAGAGACGACATGACGGTAAGAAAATTGTCCCTTATTCCTGGTGACACTTTGTATATGCTAAATATGTAGACCAGAGAACAGAGGTCAGTGTTAATACTCATGGGGTGAGTAGGGGCCGCCCGTATCTCCAATAATGAAAGTAATGTAAATCAGCAAGATACTAGGTGTAAATTTCTATAAGAAATAAAGACAGCGGCTTATATGGCAAAAATATCTGCAATGTTGCATGCTTGTGTTTCCCTGGTGACAGATATCCCTTCTTGCCTCCAAACATAACATCACCTGCCCCGTGAGGGAAGCAATGCTACTGTGACGACCAGGACCCTGGGGCGCCACAATACCAATTCAGGGTGGATGAGAGTTCACTTGGCATCGGTGTGATTGAGCCCCACAATGACGGTGTCACCCACAGTAACCAACTCTGAGTTGTCACAGGCTGACCTGTTGTGAAATTGGATTTTGGGCTCCCCCGGTGGCCACTGGGGGAATTGAACTGGTGTGCATCATCCCCTCTGTTCACCTGTTTCCATCAGGATGTGGGAGTCGCTATTTAACCTTGCTCCTCTGTCACTTCCATGCCGGTCAACATTGTAATCAGAAGCCTTTCTGTGCATGTTCCTGCTGCTAGACAACTCCCAGCTAAGTTGGACTTTAGTCCTCGTTTGTTTTTGCATTTTGTTCCAGTTCACTGCTGTAGTTTCGTTTCTGTGTCTGGAAAGCTCTTGTGATCTGAAATTGCCACTCTGATGTTATGAGTTAATACTAGAGTCTTAAAGTAATTTCAGGATGGTATTTTGATAGGGTTTTCAGCTGACCATGAAAGTGCCCTTTCTGTCTTCCTGCTATCTAGTAAGCGGACCTCAATTTTGCTAAACCTATTTTCATACTACGTTTGTCATTTCATCTAAAATCACCGCCAATATATGTGGGGGCCTCTGTCTGCCTATCGGGGAAACTTCTCTAGAGGTGAGCCAGGACTATATTTTCCTCTGCCAGGATTAGTTAGTCCTCCGGCCGGCGCTGGGCGTCTAGGGATAAAAAACGTAGGCAACGCTACCCGGCTACTGTTAGTTGTGCGGCAGGTTTAGTTCATGGTCAGTTTAGTTTCCATCCTTCCAAGAGCTAGTACTTATGTTTGCTGGGCTATGTTCTCTTGCCATTGAGAACCATAACAGTTTGACCGGCCATAAAAAAAGGGTTAAATTAATTGACAGAGAAAGGAGAGAAAAGAGAAGTCTGCTGAAGATTTTATTTTTTTTTTTTTTCCCCTTCCCTTCAGTTTTGAGTGTGCTTGTAATTGAATCTCTTGCAAGTCTGCCTATATTGCAGCCTTTCTCTCTCTCTCTCTCCTTCTAATCCTGGAATGGCTCTGTGTTCACCTGTTTAAAATGGATATTCAGAGTTTAGCTGCAGGTTTGAATAATCTCACCACGAAAGTTCAAAATTTACAAGATTTTGTTGTTCATGTTCCTATATCTGAACCTAGAATTCCTTTGCCTGAATTTTTCTCGGGGAATAGATCTTGCTTTCAAAATTTCAAAAATAATTGCAAGTTGTTTTTGTCCCTGAAATCTCGCTCTGCTGGAGATCCTGCTCAGCAGGTCAGGATTGTGATTTCCTTGCTCCGGGGCGACCCTCAGGATTGGGCTTTTGCATTGGCTCCAGGGGATCCTGCGTTGCTCAATGTGGATGCGTTTTTTCTGGCCTTGGGGTTGCTTTATGAGGAACCTCAGTTAGAGCTTCAGGCGGAAAAGGCCTTGATGTCCCTATCTCAGGGGCAAGACGAAGCTGAAATATACTGCCAGAAATTCCGTAAATGGGCTGTGCTTACTCAGTGGAATGAGTGCGCCCTGGCGGCGAATTTCAGAGAGGGTCTCTCTGATGCCATTAAGGATGTTATGGTGGGGTTCCCTGTGCCTGCGGGTCTGAATGAGTCCATGACAATGGCTATCCAGATCGATAGGCGTCTGCGGGAGCGCAAACCTGTGCACCATTTGGCGGTGTCTACTGAGAAGACGCCAGAGAATATGCAATGTGATAGAATTCTGTCCAGAAGTGAACGGCAGAATTTAAGACGAAAAAATGGGTTGTGCTTCTATTGCGGTGATTCAACTCATGTTATATCAGCATGCTCTAAGCGTACTAAGAAGCTTGATAAGTCTGTTTCAATTGGCACTTTACAGTCTAAGTTTATTCTATCTGTGACCCTGATTTGTTCTTTATCATCTATTACCGCGGATGCCTATGTCGACTCTGGCGCCGCTTTGAGTCTTATGGATTGGTCCTTTGCCAAACGCTGTGGGTATGATTTGGAGCCTCTTGAAACTCCTATACCCCTGAAGGGGATTGACTCCACCCCATTGGCTAGTAATAAACCACAATACTGGACACAAGTAACTATGCGGATTAATCCGGATCATCAGGAGATTATTCGCTTTCTTGTGCTGTATAACCTACATGATGTGTTGGTGCTTGGATTGCCATGGCTGCAATCTCATAACCCAGTCCTTGACTGGAAAGCTATGTCTGTGTTAAGCTGGGGATGTAAGGGGAAGCATGGGGACGTACCTGTGGTTTCCATTTCATCATCTATTCCCTCTGAGATTCCTGAATTCTTGACTGAATATCGTGACGTTTTTGAAGAACCTAAGCTTGGTTCATTACCTCCGCACCGGGAGTGCGATTGTGCCATAGATTTGATTCCGGGTAGTAAATACCCTAAGGGTCGTTTATTTAATCTGTCTGTGCCTGAACATGCTGCTATGCGAGAATATATAAAGGAGTCCTTGGAAAAGGGACATATTCGTCCTTCGTCATCTCCCTTAGGAGCCGGTTTTTTCTTTGTGGCTAAGAAAGATGGCTCTTTGAGACCGTGTATTGATTATCGGCTTTTGAATAAAATCACGGTTAAATATCAATATCCGTTGCCACTGCTGACTGATTTGTTTGCTCGCATAAAGGGGGCCAAGTGGTTCTCTAAGATAGATCTCCGTGGGGCGTATAATTTGGTGCGAATTAAGCAGGGGGATGAGTGGAAGACCGCATTTAATACGCCCGAGGGCCACTTTGAGTATTTGGTGATGCCTTTTGGTCTTTCAAATGCCCCTTCAGTCTTTCAGTCCTTTATGCATGACATTTTCCGTGATTATTTGGATAAATTTATGATTGTGTATCTGGATGATATTTTGATTTTTTCGGATGACTGGGACTCTCATGTCCAGCAGGTCAGGAGGGTTTTTCAGGTTTTGCGGTCTAATTCCTTGTGTGTGAAGGGTTCTAAGTGCGTTTTTGGGGTTCAAAAGATTTCCTTTTTGGGATATATTTTTTCCCCCTCTTCCATCGAGATGGATCCTGTCAAGGTTCAGGCTATTTGTGATTGGACGCAACCCTCTTCTCTTAAGAGTCTTCAGAAATTTTTGGGCTTTGCTAACTTTTATCGTCGATTTATTGCTGGTTTTTCTGATGTTGTTAAACCATTGACTGATTTGACTAAGAAGGGTGCTGATGTGGCTGATTGGTCCCCTGCTGCTGTGGAGGCCTTTCGGGAGCTTAAGCGCCGCTTTTCTTCCGCCCCTGTGTTGCGTCAGCCTGATGTTGCTTTCTCTCGGTTTAATTTTGTGGTGTCCTACCTGCCGGGTTCTAAGAATGTTAAGGCGGATGCCCTTTCTAGGAGTTTTGAGCCTGACTCCCCTGGTAACTCTGAACCTACAGGTATCCTTAAGGATGGAGTGATATTGTCTGCCGTTTCTCCAGACCTGCGGCGGGCCTTGCAGGAGTTTCAGGCGGATAGACCTGATCGTTGCCCACCTGGTAGACTGTTTGTTCCTGATGATTGGACCAGTAAAGTCATTTCTGAGGTTCATTCTTCTGCGTTGACAGGTCATCCTGGAATCTTTGGTACCAGGGATTTGGTGGCAAGGTCCTTCTGGTGGCCTTCCCTGTCTCGAGATGTGCGAGGCTTTGTGCAGTCTTGTGACGTTTGTGCTCGGGCCAAGCCTTGTTGTTCTCGGGCTAGTGGATTGTTGTTGCCCTTGCCTATCCCGAAGAGGCCCTGGACGCACATCTCGATGGATTTTATTTCGGATCTTCCTGTTTCTCAGAAGATGTCTGTCATCTGGGTGGTGTGTGACCGTTTCTCTAAGATGGTCCATTTGGTTCCCCTGCCTAAGTTGCCTTCTTCTTCCGAGTTGGTTCCTCTGTTTTTTCAAAATGTGGTCCGTTTGCATGGTATTCCGGAGAATATCGTTTCTGACAGAGGAACCCAATTCGTGTCTAGATTTTGGCGAGCATTCTGTGCTAGGATGGGCATAGATTTGTCTTTCTCGTCTGCTTTCCATCCTCAGACTAATGGCCAGACCGAGCGGACGAATCAGACCTTGGAGACATATTTGAGGTGTTTTGTGTCTGCAGATCAGGATGATTGGGTTGCTTTTTTGCCTTTAGCGGAGTTTGCCCTCAATAATCGGGCCAGCTCTGCCACCTTGGTGTCTCCTTTTTTCTGTAATTCGGGGTTTCATCCTCGATTTTCTTCTGGTCAGGTGGAATCTTCGGATTGTCCTGGAGTGGATGCTGTGGTGGAGAGGTTGCATCAGATTTGGGGGCAGGTAGTGGACAATTTGAGGTTGTCCCAGGAGAAGACTCAGCTTTTTGCCAACCGCCGGCGTCGGGTTGGTCCTCGGCTTTGTGTTGGGGACTTGGTGTGGTTGTCTTCTCGTTTTGTCCCTATGAGGGTTTCTTCTCCTAAGTTTAAGCCTCGGTTCATCGGCCCGTACAAGATATTGGAGATTCTTAACCCTGTGTCCTTCCGTTTGGACCTCCCTGCATCTTTTTCTATTCATAATGTTTTTCATCGGTCATTGTTGCGCAGGTATGAGGTACCGGTTGTGCCTTCCGTTGAGCCTCCTGCTCCGGTGTTGGTTGAGGGCGAGTTGGAGTACGTTGTGGAAAAAATCTTGGACTCCCGTGTTTCCAGACGGAAACTCCAGTATCTGGTCAAATGGAAGGGATACGGTCAGGAGGATAATTCTTGGGTGACTGCCTCTGATGTTCATGCCTCCGATCTGGTCCGTGCCTTTCATAGGGCTCATCCTGATCGCCCTGGTGGTTCTGGTGAGGGTTCGGTGCCCCCTCCTTGAGGGGGGGGTACTGTTGTGAAATTGGATTTTGGGCTCCCCCGGTGGCCACTGGGGGAATTGAACTGGTGTGCATCATCCCCTCTGTTCACCTGTTTCCATCAGGATGTGGGAGTCGCTATTTAACCTTGCTCCTCTGTCACTTCCATGCCGGTCAACATTGTAATCAGAAGCCTTTCTGTGCATGTTCCTGCTGCTAGACAACTCCCAGCTAAGTTGGACTTTAGTCCTCGTTTGTTTTTGCATTTTGTTCCAGTTCACTGCTGTAGTTTCGTTTCTGTGTCTGGAAAGCTCTTGTGATCTGAAATTGCCACTCTGATGTTATGAGTTAATACTAGAGTCTTAAAGTAATTTCAGGATGGTATTTTGATAGGGTTTTCAGCTGACCATGAAAGTGCCCTTTCTGTCTTCCTGCTATCTAGTAAGCGGACCTCAATTTTGCTAAACCTATTTTCATACTACGTTTGTCATTTCATCTAAAATCACCGCCAATATATGTGGGGGCCTCTGTCTGCCTATCGGGGAAACTTCTCTAGAGGTGAGCCAGGACTATATTTTCCTCTGCCAGGATTAGTTAGTCCTCCGGCCGGCGCTGGGCGTCTAGGGATAAAAAACGCAGGCAACGCTACCCGGCTACTGTTAGTTGTGCGGCAGGTTTAGTTCATGGTCAGTTTAGTTTCCATCCTTCCAAGAGCTAGTACTTATGTTTGCTGGGCTATGTTCTCTTGCCATTGAGAACCATAACACTGACCCAACAGCTCCAACTACAAAAAATAACTACCTTAGTCATCTGGACCTTGGATGTGGAGCTCCCCTTCTGCATCTCCTGGCCATCAATACACCTGCCTGAAGGTCCCAGGTGAAAGATATTAAGGCCATATTTCCTATCACAATTGTATTTTTCTATACATATGAGACATGGCAAACACAACTTTATCCCCCTGACTGATATTAATTTTGGCCTAATGGGCCGGCTGCAAAGCAATCAATGTGAATGTTGCATTCAACATTGCTCCAGGATGCCAAAAACGTATAATTGCAGACAAAAATATTATTTAATTAACTGTTTATTTATTTTCTCATGTATTTAATGTACTTCTTATTTAATTATTTGTTTAATCATTATTCTAAAACTTTGCATTCTACCAAAAAAGTAATCTTAACCCCTTGACGACCAGAGGTTTTTTTGGTTTTTCATTTTCATTTTTCGCTCCCCTTCTTCCCAGATCCTTAACTTTTTATTTTTCTGTCAATATGGCCATGTGAGAGCTTGTTTTTTGCGGGATAAGTTGCTTTTGAACGTCACCATTGGTTTTAACATATCGTATACTGGAAAACGAGAAAACAATCCAAGTGCGGTGAAATTGCAAAAAAAACATGTTCACTAAATGCTAAAACTTAGCTGCCATTATGATTCTTCAGGTCATTTCGAGTACATAGACACCAAAGATGTATAGGCTCTTTTTTTATTTAGGTGGTGAAAAACAAAAACCAGATTTTGTTAAAAAAAAAAAAAAATTGCGCCATTTTCCGAGACCGGTAGCGTCTCCATTTTTCGTGATCTCAAATTGGGTGAGGGCTTAGTTTTTGCGTGCCGAGCTGACATTTTTAATTTTAGCATTTTGGTTCAAATATGATCTTTTTGTCACTCGTTATTACATTTTAATGCAATGTCGTGGCGACCCAAAAAATGTAATTCTGGCATTTTAACTTTTTTTTTTGTTACGCCGTTTAGCGATCAGGTTAATTCTTTTTTAATATTGATAGATCGGTGATTTTGAACGCAGCGATACCAAATATGTGTAGGTTTGATTTTTTTTTTAAATTGTTTTATTTTGAATGGGGCAAAAGGGGGGTGATTTGAACGTATATATATATTTTTTTACATTTTTTTCTATTTTTAAAAACATTTTTTTTTAACTTTTGGCATGCTTCAATAGCCTCCATGGGAGACTAGAAGCTGCCGTAACCCGATCGGCTCTGCTACATACAGGTGATGATCAGAACACCTGTGTGTAGCAGAAATGCTCACTTGCTATGAGCGCCGACCACCGGGTGGCACTCATAACCATCCGGCAGTGACAACCATAGAGGTCTGCTGGAGACCTCTGGTTGTCATGCCGACCCACTGGTGACCAGAGATCATATGATGGGGTCACCGATGGGCAGGATTTCCGGCGCGCTTGCCGGAAGCATGCTTTAAATGCCGCTGTCAGAGATTGACAGCAGCATTTAGCTAGTTAACAGCCTTGGGTAGATCGCGATTCCACCCGCAGCTGTACCGAGCACATGTCAGCTGTTCAAAACAGCTGACATGTGCCGGAAAAAATGTGGAGCCCACATCAAAGGGAGGGAGTCTGACATCGGCGTACAAGGACTCAACTAAAGTAAATTTCTTTCTGTGTTTTTTTTTTTTACTCATTTGTACACCAGGCTCAGCTGAAGGAGACACTGGCCTCATACATGAAACCCATGTTGATTTTGTCCATGTTTCAAAAAATGGAGGACATGACCAAACAACCAGCGTGCTCCTTAGAGGAGCCTGTCATCCCGCAGGAGTTCTCCCGAGATGGAGACATAATCATCGGTGGAGTGCTGCAGGTCTACAGGAGTGAAACGCTTTTGTATCCTAAAGATAATTATCCACGAACAGGGAACAATTGCATCTTGTAAGTATAAACCAAGGTGGATGCCCCCAGAAAAGGGGAAAGGAAAAAGTCATCTTGTTTTGATTGATGTAGATGACGCCTCCTACCTCATACACATTGCCGGGCAAAACCTTGCACCTGTGCAGAGACATTGCAGCTTGCGCCTGTACACTACACATTGCCCTACTCAGGGCAGAGCCGAAAACATAAGTGCGCATGCGCCAGCAGTAGGGAAAAGCACAGTGGGCAAGTGTAATAGAAGCACGTCACCACTTCTGCATTTATCACCCACTCCTGGTTTTGGCTTACAAATACTGATGTAAAATACTGACCAAATACTGCTAGTGTGACAGCAGCCTTAGAGGAATGTCGGCAATCCCAGCTCCGCAGTGAAGGATTATCTTGCTGAGGTTTGTTTGCATATTCCCCTTCTCAGCTCTTTTCCCATTTTATTACATTGAGGATCTGGGGGTCTTCACGTACACCAAAGGTCTTTTGGGTTCCTTTCTTTTCCTTCCCTCTTTCATGTATGATTGTGTGAACACGTCCGTAGCCCTGTGCATCACCCTTTGTCTGTGTTTATAATGTTCTGTTATCCTTGTGGGTATACTCTGTGTATAGCCGAGGGTACAGATAAGGACACTCAGGGACAGCCGACGTTGAGTCGGGCTGCCATTGGTACTTTTTGGATGCCAACTGTTATGATCCTTAGTGGTTGAGGATCACAAAATACTCCAGCTAAGTAACAAAACATAGGACAAGCTTTAGGGAGGTGGTAAACTGGACTGACCGCAAATCTGAACCTATCCAACACACTAGAGGCAGCCGGTGAATGTG
The DNA here is from genome assembly GCF_051348905.1 of Ranitomeya variabilis. Taxonomy (NCBI): domain Eukaryota; kingdom Metazoa; phylum Chordata; class Amphibia; order Anura; family Dendrobatidae; genus Ranitomeya; species Ranitomeya variabilis. The sequence goes on from NC_135233.1 coordinate 1,105,828,992, forward strand.
ACTAAAATCCTAGACGTCTCGAGCCAGCCTGAGGAACTAACTACCCCTAGAGAGAAAGAAAGACCTCACTTGCCTCCAGAGAAATAATCCCCAAAGATATAGAAGCCCCCAACAGATAATAACGGTGAGGTAAGAGGAAGGCACATACACAGGGGTGAAAGCAGATTCAGCAAAAGAGGCCCACTAGTACTAGAAAGCAGAAAATAGAGCAGGGGTCTATGCGATCAATAAAAAAACCCTTACAAAATATCCATCCTGAGATTTCAAGAACCCCCGCACCAACTAACGGTGTGGGGGGAGAAACTCAGTCCCCTAGAGCAACCAGCAAGCGAGGAAATCACATTTTAGCAAGCTGGACAAGAAACATGATGAATGCTGATAATCAAAAAATAAACAAACAAAAACTTAGCTTGTCTTGGAGAGACTGGGAGCAAGGTAGTCACAAGGAATCTGAAGAGCACTGAATACATTGAGAGCAGGCAAGGAACTGAGTATCCAGGTGAGCTAAATAGGAAACCAACCAAGGATAACGAACCAGCTGATGCTGCCAACCTGCAGAAAGACAACACTACACAGTACCGCTTGTGACCACTAGAGGGAGCCCAAAAATAGAGTTCACAACAGTACCCCCCCCTTGAGGAGGGGTCACCGAACCCTCATCAAGACCCCCAGGGCGATCAGGATGAGCCGCGTGGAAGGCACGAACCAAATCGGCCGCATGAACATCAGAGGCGACAACCCAGAAATTATCCTCCTGACCATAGCCCTTCCACTTAACCAAATACTGAAGCCTCCGTCTAGAGATACGAGAATCCAAAATCTTCACCACATACTCCAATTCGCCCTCGACCAGCACCGGAGCAGGAGGCTCAACAGAAGGAACCACAGGTACCACATATCTCCGCAACAAAGACCTATGGAACACATTATGAATGGCAAACGATGCTGGGAGATCCAAACGAAAAGACACCGGGTTAAGGATTTCTAAGATCTTATAAGGACCGATGAAGCGAGGCTTGAATTTAGGAGAGGAGACCTTCATAGGAACATACCGAGAAGACAGCCACACCAAATCCCCAACACGAAGTCGGGGACCCACACCGCGGCGGCGGTTGGCAAAGCGCTGAGCCTTCTCCTGTGACAACCTCAAATTGTCCACCACATGGTTCCAAATCTGCTGCAACCTATCCACCACAGAATCCACCCCAGGACAGTCAGAAGACTCAACCTGACCCGAGGAAAAACGAGGATGGAAACCAGAATTGCAGAAAAAAGGCGAAACCAAAGTAGCAGAACTAGCCCGATTATTAAGGGCAAACTCGGCCAATGGCAAAAAAGTCACCCAATCATCCTGATCAGCAGAAACAAAACATCTCAAATAAGTTTCCAACGTCTGATTAGTTCGCTCGGTTTGGCCATTAGTCTGAGGATGGAAGGCCGACGAAAAAGACAAATCAATTCCCATCTTAGCACAAAAAGTCCGCCAAAACCTGGACACAAACTGGGATCCTCTATCAGACACAATATTTTCAGGAATGCCGTGCAAGCGAACCACATTCTGAAAAAATAGAGGAACCAAATCGGAGGAAGAAGGCAACTTAGGCAAGGGCACCAAATGGACCATCTTGGAAAAACGATCACACACCACCCAGATGACAGACATTTTCTGAGATACTGGAAGATCCGAAATAAAATCCATGGAAATGTGCGTCCAAGGCCTTTTCGGAATAGGCAAAGGCAAAAGCAAACCGCTGGCACGAGAACAGCAAGGCTTAGCCCGAGCACAAATCCCACAAGACTGCACAATGGAACGCACATCCCGCGACAAGGAAGGCCACCAGAAGGACCTAGCCACCAAATCTCTGGCACCAAAAATCCCAGGATGACCCGCCAACACCGAAGAATGAACCTCGGAAATAACTCTGCTGGTCCATCTATCCGGGACAAACAGTCTCTCTGGTGGACAATGGTCAGGTCTATCCGCCTGAAATTTCTGCAGCACTCGTCGCAAATCTGGGGAAATGGCAGACAAAATCACTCCCTCTCTGAGAATACCAGCCGGCTCAGAAACTCCCGGAGAGTCAGGCACAAATCTCCTAGAAAGTGCATCAGCTTTCACGTTCTTCGAACCAGGCAGGTATGAGACCACGAAGTTGAAACGGGAGAAAAACAACGACCAACGAGCCTGTCTAGGATTCAGGCGCTTGGCAGATTCAAGGTAAATCAGATTTTTGTGATCAGTCAAGACCACCACACGATGTTTAGCTCCTTCGAGCCAATGTCGCCACTCCTCAAATGCCCACTTCATAGCCAACAACTCCCGATTACCAACAACTCCCGATTACCAACATCATAATTCTGCTCGGCAGGCGAAAACTTTCTTGAAAAGAAAGCACATGGCTTCATCACAGAGCCATCAGAGCTTCTCTGCGACAAAACAGCCCCTGCTCCAATCTAAAACTGGATTATGAGCCTGCAGCCATGGCAGACCCAAAACGACGACAACATGCAAATTATGCAGAACAAGAAAGCGAATCACCTCCTGATGTACGAGAGTCATGAACATGGTCATTTGCGTCCAATACTGAGGCTTATTCTCAGTCAATGGCGTAGCATCAATTCCCTTCAGAGGAATAGGAAATTCCAAAGGCTCCAGGACAAAACCACAGCGCCTGGCAAACGACAAATCCATCAGATTCAGGGCAGCACCTGAATCCACAAAAGCTATAACCGGGTAGGACGACAAAGAACAAATCAAAGTAACAGACAAAATAAATTTAGGCTGCATAGTACCAATGGTGACAGGTTTAGCGATTTTTTTTAAGCGTTTAGAGCATGCTGAGATAACATGAGTAGAATCACCACAGTAAAAGCACAGCCCATTTTGACGTCTATGACTTTGTCGCTCAATTCTGGTCAGAGTTCGGTCACATTGCATAGACTCAGGTCTCTGTTCAGAAAATACCGCCAATGGATGAGCAGATTTGCGCTCCCGCAAACGCCGATCAACCTGAATGGCTAAAGCCATAGAATCACTCAGACTTGTAGGGGTGGGAAACCCCACCATAACATTCTTAACGGCCTCAGAAAGACCTACTCTGAAATTTGCAGCCAGGGAACACTCATTCCATTGAGTAAGCACCGACCATTTCCGAAATTTTTGACAATACACCTCTGCTTCATCCTGACCTTGAGAGATAGCGAGCAACGCTTTTTCTGCCTGATTCTCAAGATTAGGCTCCTCATAAAGCAGTCCAAGAGCCAGAAAAAATGCATCTACATTAAGCAATGCAGGATCTCCTGGCGCCAGAGAGAAAGCCCAATCTTGAGGGTCGCCACGCAACAAGGAGATAACAATTTTAACTTGCTGAGCGGAATCACCAGAGGATCGAGGTCTCAGAGATAGAAATAACTTACAATTATTCTTAAAATTTAGAAACCTAGATCTATCTCCAGAAAACAACTCAGGAATGGGTATCTTTGGTTCTGACATAGGGCTATGAATAACAAAATCCTGAATACTTTGCACCCGTGCAGTAAGATGATCCACACTAGAAGTCAGAGTCTGAACATTCATGTCTGCAGCTGAGGTCAAAACCACCCAGAGTTCAAGGGGATGAAAGAAGCTAAACAGACTGCAGCAAAGGAAAAGCGGGATGAAAAAAAAAAAAAAAATGTACTCAGGTCTTCTTTTTATCCCACTTCTGCGATGCATTAACCCCTTCACCCCCGGAGCTTTTTCCGTTTTTCCATTTTCGTTTTTCGCTCCCCTCCTTCCCAGAGCCATAACTTTTTTATTTTTCCGTCAATTTGGCCATGTGAGGGCTTATTTTTTGCGGGACGAGTTGTACTTTTGAACGACATCATTGGTTTTAGCATGTCGTGTACTAGAAAACGGGAAAAAAATTCCAAGTGCAGTGAAATTGCAAAAAAAGTGCAATCCCACACTTGTTTTTTGCTTGCCTATTTTGCTAGGTTCACTAAATGCTAAAACTGACCTGCCATTATGATTCTCCAGGTCACTACGAGTTTATAGACACCTAACATGACTAGGTTATTTTTCACCTAAGTGGTGAAAAAAAATTCCAAACTTTGCAAAAAACAAAACAAAACAAAATTGCGCCATTTTCCGATACTCGTAGCGTCTCCATTTTTCGTGATCTGGGGTCAGGTGAGGGCTTATTTTTTGCGTGCCGAGCTGGCGTTTTTAATGATAGCATTTTGGTGTAGATACGTTCTTTTGATCGCCCGTTATTGCATTTTAATGCAATGTCGTGGCGACCAAAAAAACGTAAATCTGGCGTTTCGAATTTTTTTCTCATTACGCCATTTAGCGATCAGGTTAATGCTTTTTTTTTATTGATAGATCGGGCGATTCTGAACGCGGCGATACCAAATATGTGTAGGTTGGGTTTTTTTTTTATTGATTTATTTTGATTGGGGCGAAAGGGGGGTGATTTAAACTTTTATATTTTTTTTATTTTTTTCACATTTTTAAAAACTTTTTTTTTTTACTTTTGCCATGCTTCAATAGCCTCCATGGGAGGCTAGAAGCAGGCACAGCCCGATCGGCTCTGCTATGCAGCAGTGATCATAAGATCGCTGCTACACAGCAGATTTGCAGGTGTGCTGTGAGCGCCGACCACAGGGTGGCGCTCACAGCCACCGGCAATCAGTAACCATAGAGGTCTCAAGGACCTCTATGGTTACCTTCCTGACACATCGCCGACCCCCGATCATGTGACGGGGGTCGGCGATGCGCTCATATCCGGCCGCACGGCCGGATGCGGTAGTTAAATGCCGCTGTCTGCGCTTGACAGCGGCATTTAACTAGTTAATAGCGGCGGGTGATCGCGATTTCACCCGCCGCTATTGCGCGCACATGTCAGCTGTAAAAAACAGCTGACATGTCGCGACTTTGATGTGCGCTCACCGCCGGAGCGCACATCAAAGCGGGGGTCCCGACATGTGACGTACTATACCGTCACATGTCGGGAAGGGGTTAAACACTTTTTGGCCTGCTCTACTGTTATGATCCTTAGTGGTTGAGGATCACAAAATACTCCAGCTAAGTAACAAAACATAGGACAAGCTTTAGGGAGGTGGTAAACTGGACTGACCGCAAATCTGAACCTATCCAACACACTAGAGGCAGCCGGTGAACGTGACTAAAATCCTAGACGTCTCGAGCCAGCCTGAGGAACTAACTACCCCTAGAGAGAAAGAAAGACCTCACTTGCCTCCAGAGAAATAATCCCCAAAGATATAGAAGCCCCCAACAAATAATAACGGTGAGGTAAGAGGAAGGCACATACACAGGGGTGAAAGCAGATTCAGCAAATGAGGCCCACTAGTACTAGATAGCAGAAAATAGAAAAGGGGTCTGTGCGGTCAGTAAAAAACCCTTACAAAATATCCACACTGAGATTTCAAGAACCCCCGCACCAACTAACGGTGTGGGGGGAGAAACTCAGTCCCCTAGAGCAACCAGCAAGCGAGGAAATCACATTTTAGCAAGCTGGACAAGAAACATGATGAATGCTGATAATCAAAAAATAAACAAACAAAAACTTAGCTTGTCTTGGAGAGACTGGGAGCAAGGAATCTGAAGAGCACTGAATACATTGAGAGCAGGCAAGGAACTGAGTATCCAGGTGAGCTAAATAGGAAACCAACCAAGGATAACGAACCAGCTGATGCTGCCAACCTGCAGAAAGACAACACTACACAGTACCGCTTGTGACCACTAGAGGGAGCCCAAAAATAGAGTTCACAACAGCCAACCTCCGCGGTCAGGTAGGGACAAATCATGGTCAGGTTAGGGATTGCCTAGTCTGTAATGGAACGAGTAGTGTGCAGATTTAACATCTCCCATGTGAGTATTAGGGCTCAGTCATAACAAAGACAATACTTTATATACAGTCACATCAAAATAAAAGGGATATACAAAAGAAAGTTACTAGACCTATTGTCATAGGAAAGGCGCACTAAACATAGCGCTCCCCCTATATTTAGAAAATGGCGCAGTCCTTACAGCATGCCGTGTGTTGTGAACTATATTTGTTGGCTCCCTCTTGTGGTCACTAGCGGTATGACACTTGGATTATCTTTCCCCAGGTTGGTACCCACCTGGTTCGTTAGGCCTTGGGTGTTCCTATTTAGACTTCCTGGAAACTCAGTCTAGTGCCTGGAATCGATGTAATCAGTCTATGTCTGTTTTCCTCCTGACTCCTGGTCCCTGAGTTTTGCAAGATAAGCTAAGTTCTGTTTTCTTATTTTTGTCCTTTTGCATTTGCTCTTATTTTGTTCCAGCTTGTTCAAAATGTGATTTCTGCTTTTGCTGGAAGCTCTAGGGGGCTGATATTCTCCCCCCACACCGTTAGTCGGTGCGGGGGTTCTTGGATATTCAGCGTGGATATTTTTATAGGGTTTTTGCTGACCGCATAAGTCCTCTTCCTATTTTCTGCTATTAATTAGTGGGCCTCTCTTTGCTAAATCTAGTTCATTCTTACGTTTGTCCTTTCTTCTTACCTCACCGTTATTATTTGTTGGGGGCTTGTATTATAACTTTGGGGTCTTTTCTCTGGAGGCAAGTGAGGTCTTATTTTCTCTGACAGGGTTAGTTAGTTCTCCGGCTGGTGCGAGACGTCTAGAATCAACGTAGGTACGTTCCCCGGCTACTTCTAGTTGTTGTGCCAGGATCAGATATGCGGTCAGCCAAGTTACCACTTCCCTATGAGCTGGTTTTTGTGTTTGCGAACTTAGCTGGAACTCCTGAGATCCTCTACCACTAGGATCATAACAGCCGTGTCTCCAGAACTTGTTTTTACCAGGTACCAGCAGCTCCCACCTACCTCCCCCGTTGACCTCATTTGAGGTCCCATACATGAGATGTGGGCTCAGGTACCAAAAATGTTGAGATCCCCAATATTAAGGATATCTGCCCCCCTGAAGGTCTCAGGCAGGAGATATTTATGCCATATTTCCCATCACAATTTTAGCTGTCTATACAAATGAGACATGGCATATACAACTTTATCCACCAGGCCGATATTAATTCTGCCCTAATGCACTGGCCGCACAGCAATGCAAGTGAATGCGCTGGGTTCGTCACTGCACCACGATCCTGAAAATGTCTCCCTTCTCTATGGAACCTACTGGGATGTTATTCCAGGTACAATCATCAGAGGGCGAGGACGTGAGGAGAACAAAAGCTCACAATACACGAGGACCTGCAGTAGCAGAGCCAACACCGTTAGGTGGCAGTAGGTAGGTTGAACACACCAAGTCGTTAACAGCTGAGACCCCAGAGAACATGATTTGGGCTGGTTTTTACCGACCCCAGTGTTGTGATCACCGTTATTCATGGAACAAGGGCGACCGCAAAAAAAAGGCTGATTTCCCATTTAATTTCTCTCTCCTCTGATATGATCTAGCACATCAGAAGAGAGAGAAGTGGAGTCCCCCAAGACCCCCGGTACCTCCGGTGTCCTGGCCCCTTCTGTATCCCCCAGTCCTGTCCTTCTGCCAAAGGCATCTTCTTCCAGGAAGAAAATGGTGGGTGCATGAACCCTGCAACAATAGGAAATTTTTCCTATTGGTTAATTTTGACACTGTGATAGACCATATCAAAGTAATCAAAATAAAAAAAAGTAAATCAAACCTCCCTTTATCACCCCCTTAGTTAGGTAAAACTAATAAAATAAAATAATGTATTTATTTCCATTTTTCCATTAGGCTTAGGGCTAGGGTTGGGGATAGGGTTAGGGTTGAGGCTAGAGCTAGAGTTAGGGTTGGGGCTAGGGTTAGGGTTGGACCTAGGCATAGGGTTGGGGTTAGGTTTGTGTTGGGGTTAGGGTTGTGGTTTAGGTTATGGTTGGGATTACGGTTAGGGTTGGGATTAGGGTTAGGGGTGTGTTAGGGTTAGGGTTGTGGTTAGGATTATGGTTAGGGTTGGGATTTGGGTTAGGGGTCTGTTGGGGTTAGGGTTGGAATTAGAATTGGGGGGTTCCATTGGTTAGGTACATCAGGGGGTCTCCAAATGCGACATGGTGCCACTATTGATTCCAGCCAATTTTGAGTTCAAAAAGTCAAACTGTGCTCCCTCCCTCCTGAGCCCTGCCATGCGCCCAAACAATGGCTTTCCCCCACATATGGGGTATCAGCGTACTCAGGAGAAATTGCCCAACAAATTTTCTAGTCAATTTTCTCCTGATACCCTTGTGAAAATGAAAAAAAATTGGTTCCAAAGTAAATTTTTTGTGAAAAAAGTTAAATGTTCATTTTTCTTTCCATATTGCTTTAGTTCTCGTGAAGCACCTGAAGGGTTAATAAACGTCTTGATTGTGGTTTTGTGTACCTTGAGGGGTGCAGTTTTTAGAATGGTGTCAATTTTGGGTATTTTCCGTTATGTTGACTCCCCAAACTCACTTCAAATGTGCGGTGGTCCCTAAAAAAATGGTTTTGTAAATTTTGTTGGAAAAATGAGAAATCGCTGGTCAACTTTTAACCCTTATAACTTCCTGACAAAATAAATTATGTTTCCAAACTTGTACTAATGTAAAGTAGACTTGTGGGAAATGGGATTTGTTAACTATTTTGTGTGATATATTTCTCTGATTTAAGAATACAAAAATTAAAAAGTGCTAATTTTTTTAAAATTTTTGCCAAATGTCCTTTTTTTTCATAAATAAACGCAAGTCATCACAAAGAAATTGTAGCACCAACATAAAGAGCAATATGTCATGAAAAACAGTCTCAGAATCAGTGGGATCCGTTGAAGCGTTCCAGAGCTATAATCTCATAAAATGACAGTGGTCAGAATTGTAAAAATTGGCCTGGTCATTAAGTACCAAATTGTCTCTGTCACTAAGGCTGCCGTCACACTAGCAGTATTTTGTCAGTATTTTATATCAGTATTTGTAGCCAAAACCAGGAATGGAACAATTAGAAGAAAAGTATAATAGAAACATATGCTCCACTTCTGCATTTATCACCCACTCCTGGTTTTGGCTACAAATACTGATGTAAAATACTGACCAAATACTGCTAGTGTGACGGCAGCCTAAGGGATTAAAGCACCACTCTAGCATTTTTGGGATTTTTTGATTTGTTTTTGATCTAAGGTCTCTGACCGTAGTCATACAAGCATGGCCAAAAGTGCTGGCACCCTTGAAATTGTTCCAGAAGATGAAGTATTTCTCCCAGAAAACGATTGCAATTCCACATGCTTTGTTATACACTTCTTTATTGTGTTTGTGATTATTGGAACGACACAAAAAAAAAAACAGATGCAAATTGGACAGAATTTCACACAAATACCCAGTAATGGCCAGGACAAAATTGTTGGCACCCTCAACTTAATATTTGGTTGAACGCTTTGGGTACAAAAAGTATTCACACCCCTTTAAATTTTTCACTCTTTGTTTCATTGCAGCCATTTGGTAAATTCTATAAAGTTCATTTTTCCTTATTAATGTACACTCTGCACCCCATCTTGACTGAATAAAAACAGAAATGTAGTAATTTTTGTAAATGTATTAAAAAAGAAAAACTGAAAACTCCCATGGTCATAAGTCTTCAGCCCCTTTGCTCAGTATTGAGTAGAAGCACCTTTTGAGCTAGTACAGCCATGAGTCTTCTTGGGAATGATGCAACAAGTTTTTCACCCCTGGATTTGGGGATCCTCGGCCATTCTTCCTTGCAGATCCTCTCCAGTTCCGTCGCGTTGGATGGTGAACGTTGGTGGACGCCATTTTCAGGTCTCTCCAGAGATGCTCAATTGGGTTTAGGTCAGGGCTCTGGCTAGGCCGGTCAAGAATGGTCACAGAGTTGGTCTGAAGCCACTTCTTTGTTATTTTAGCTGTGTGCTTAGGTTCATTGTTTTGTTTGAAGGTGAACCTTCAGCCAAGTCTGAGGTCCAGAGTGCTCTGGAAGAGGTTTTCCTCCAGGATATCTCTGTATTTGTCCGCTTTCATGTTTCCTTCAATGGCAACCAGTCATCTTGTCCCTGCAGCTGAAAAACACCCCCATAGCATGGTGCTGCCACCACCACCATGTTTCACTGTTGGGATGGTATTGGGCAGGTGATGAGCAGTGCCTGGTTTTCTCCACACATACCACTTAGAATTACCACCAAAAAGGTCTATCTTCGTCTCATCAGACCAGAGAATCTTATTTCTCATAGTGTGGGAGTCCTTCATGTGTTTTTTAGCAAACTGTACGCCGGCTTTAATATGTCTTGCACTGAGGAGAGGCTTCCATCTGGCCACTCTGCCATAAAGGCCTGACTAGTGGAGGGCTGTAGTGATAGGTGACTTTGTGGAACTTTCTCCCTTCTCCCTACTGCATCTCTGGAGTTCAGCCACAGTGATCTTGGGGTTCTTCTTTACGTCTTTCACCAAAGCTCTTCTCCCATGATTGCTCAGTTTGGCTGGACGGCCAGGTCTAGGAAGACTTCTGGTGGTCCCAAACTTCTTCCATTTAAGGATTATGGAGGCCACTGTGCACTTAGGAACCGTGAGTACTGCAGAAATTCTGTTGTAACCTTGGCCAGGTCTGTGCCTTGCTACAATTCTGTCTCTGAGCTCCTTGGCCAGTTCCTTTGACCTCATGATTCTCATTTGGTCTGACATGCACTGTGAGCTGTGAGGTCTTATATAGACAGGTGTGCGCCTTTCCATATCAAGTCCTATCAGTTTAATTAACCACAGCAATGAAGGAGTAGAACCATCTCAAGGAGGATCACAAGGAAATGCACAGCATGTGACTTCAAAAAGGGGAAGAAGGTGGACCCAGGGAACTATAGGCCAGTGTCTATACCAGGAAAGATCTATTAAACAAATTATTAAACAACATGTATGTAAGTACCTGGATAAGAATTAGGTGATTACCCAGAGTCAGCATGGGTTTGTAACTAATAAGTCATGTCAGACTAAGTTAATTTCCTTCTATGACAGAATCACTGACTAGGTTGATCGGGGAAATGCTGCAGATATAGTATATCTTGACTTCAGCAAAGCATTTGACAAAGTATCTCACACAATCCTTATTGAAAATATGACTAGGTATGGAATGGACAAGGCAACTGTTAGGTGGATTCATAACTGGCTTAGTGATCAGACCCAAAGAGTGGTCGTAAATGGCTGCACATCCAGTTGGAAAAATGTCTCAAGTGGGGTACCACAGGGTTCTGTCCTGGGCCCTGTATTATTCAACATCTTTATCAATGATTTAGATGAAGGTAATGAGGGTAAACTGATTAAGTTTGCTGAAGACACAAAGCTAGGAAGGATAGCTAATACTAGAGAAGAGAGAGAGAGGATTCAAAAAGATATAAATAAACTGGAGCAGTGGGCAGCAAGTAACAAAATTATTTTTAACAGGGAAAAATGCAAAGTACTACATCTGGGCAATAGAAATGAAAAAAGCATATACAGAATGGGAGGAATAGGGCTAAGAAATAGCACATGTGAAAAAGACTTGGGTATAGTAATACATCACAGACTGCACATGAGTCAACAGTGTGATGCAGCAGCAAAAAGGGCAAATGCAATTCTGGGATGTATTAACAGAAGCATACAGTCTAGATCACATGAAGTAATTATCCCCCTCTACTCCTCTCTGGTCAGACCTCATCTGGAATACTGTGTCCAGTTTTGGGCACCACATTTTAAAAAAGACATCAACAAACTGGAGCAAGTTCAGAGAAGAGTGACCAGAATGGTGACCGGTCTGCTAACCATGTCCTATGAGGAACGGTTACAGGATTTGGGAATGTTTAGCTTGCAATAAAGAAGACTGAGAGGAGACTTAATAGCTGTCTACAAATATCTCAAGGGCTGTCACATTATAGAAGGATCATCTTTATTCTCATTTGCACAAGGAAAGACTAGAAGCAATGGGATGAAAATGAATGGTAGGAGACACAGATTAGATATTAGAAAAAACTTTTTGACAGTGAGGGCGATCAATGAGTGGAACAGGCAGCCACGAGAGGTGGTGAGTTCTCCTTCAATGGAAGTCTTCAAACAGAGGCTGGACAGACATCTGTCTGGGATGATTTAGTGAATCCTGCATTGAGCAGGGGGTTGGACCAGATGACCCAGGAGGCCCTTCCAACTCTACCATTCTATGATTCTATGATTCTAAATATCAGTGTCTGAGCAAAGGGTCTGAATACTTATGACCATGTGATATTTCTGGGTTTTTTTTGTAAATTTGCAAAAAATTCTACATTGCTGCTTTTTTTCAGTAAAGATGGGGTGCAGCGTGTACATTAATGTGAAAAAATGAACTTTTTTGAATTTACCAAATGGCTGCAATGAAACAAAGAGTGAAAAATTTAAAGGGGTCTGAATACTTTCCGTATCCACTGTACCTCTCAGTTGGAATTTGGACCACTCTTCTTTTGCAAATTGCTCCAGGTTTCTCATATTTGGAGGCCCCTTCTCCAAACAGCAATTTTAAGACCCCTCCACAGGTGTTTAATGGGATTTAGATCCGGACGCATTGCTGTCACTTCAGAACACGCAGCGCTTTGTTTCCATCCATTTCTTGGTGGTTCTTGAAGTATGCGTTTATTTTATTGAGATTAAAATTTTATTCTTTACAGATTCTGCAATTTTTTTTGCATGGCATCATAAAAAAAACAAGATAATAGACAGTATACCTTGGACCAACTACTCCATGCGCATGAGTTGTACATTGATCTTGTAGATGATCATTTCTAGGCTTTCCGAGAAGTGAAGTACAGTGTTGTTAGTGAGGAACATAAGTGGTTTAGCCATAACCTCCCTTCATTTGTGCTTACAGATCAGTACTCCTCATGGATTCTCCACCATCCATATTGTTGATTCCCAATATACAGTAGGTGGTCGGGTCAGTCTGGCATATCCGCTCACCTCATTCTGTTTAGTCAACCATTCACCTTCTGTCTTTTGGGTGTTGTATGTTGCAGGCCGTCTCTACAATACTTCCGACATCTCCTGGCTTTCCTTTTCGCCATTGAAGAAATAAACAGCAGAAAGGACATTTTACCGAACATTACCTTGGGTTACACAGTCTTTGCTTCTTGCACTTCGGATAGGAGCGCTCTTCTGAGCCTGCTGAGTATTATTTCAGGGCGGACGTCAATAGCCCCAAATTACAGTTGCTACCAAAGTGGTAAATTGGCCGGTATAATAGGACACAGACTTTCCTCCTTGTCCATTTCCATGGATAGTATCAGTGGAATCTATCGGTATCCTCAGGTACGTTCCTATCTTTATGTGACATTTATTAATAATGATGTTTGCCCATTTTACCAGGAATTATACACTGCGGGCAGCCTAACAATGTTTACTGTAGAAAGATAATGAATGTGTACGTGGGTGGAAGTCTCCTGAGATATGTTTTACATTTCATAAGTTACAGGCTGTTATTTTAAGGGTAATAAAACAATCTCTCAAAAGGTGATTTGCCTGGAAGATTCTCTCTTGGTGCCAAGTAGAGATGAGCGAACCTTTCAAGGTTCACTTCGGTTTGCCTCGGTGAACGTACCGATGTTTGCCGAACATGTTCTCCGAATGGTTCATCGAACATACCCGAACCCCATTGAATTCAATGGGAGGCAAAACCAAACGTATGCACAACACTTTAAAGGTGGACCAAAAGCTTGCAAACATCTCAAATTAGACACCATGAAAAATGTCATCCATTGACCCAGAGTGAAAAAAGTATAATTGCGCAGCATGTATGTGTAAGATGCCAAAGCGAGGTAGTCGTGTGCGAGCTTCTGTTCCCACTCGCTCTGGCATCCTACAGACATCTCGTGCTACAGTCCTGGTGTGCTGCTTGTGTGAGGTGCATCACACATACTTTAGGGCTGCAGGCCTCTTCTTCTAAGTCTAGGAATCCCTCTTCTTGAACCAGGGCTGCAATTCATCCAGGAGACTCGAGCTTCATAAAAACAACCAAACGTTTAGTGGTGAATAACAGTATTTACAGGCAGATGTAGAGGATAAGGCCCAATGGGTTGTCATCTTTCCCAGAGGTATCGGATGCAACTTCAGCCCTGGTTCTTGGTGTAGGTAGAATGTCCCTCTCACTGGCTTCTCCACCACTAGCAGTATATTCGGATTTCACCACCTTCCGCCCCATGTAGTCGGAGTCCATCTTTTCCTGTAGCTTTACAGACTGAGTTTGCGCCTCCCCTAGTATTAGGCCCACACTATACCTAGTAGCCTCGTGACTTAGGCCTGCTACTTCACACACTGCTCTCCACACTCTCACTGGCCCATTCACATCCTGGACTTGCTACTAACTTTCAGTTCCCCCCTCTCAAACTGGACCAGCTATTACAGTTAACCCTGTCTAAGCAAACTGCAGCCCCAATGGGTGTCATCCTTTTATAACATACATAAGCATCCAATGCATTTAACCCTTAGAGTGTCAGGGAGCAAACCACCAGCCCCCACCATTGCTACATATGCATGGGACGGGGTCTGGGAAAGGGCTTGGACCATCATTTCTAGCCTAAACATTGATCAGTAACAGGTGTATGAGTCACTGGTGTAGGCTTGGTGCTCTGAGAGCCCTGCCAAATTCATGCATCACACATGAAAGAGACCCAACTTGGAGTCCAAACATTTACAAAAATTAGGGGTAGACACCAGGAAAAGTGGCCTCAATTGACCAACAGTAGAACATTTTTATAATGGCGCAGTCAGCCATGGGCCATGCATGAGATATCACAGTCTGGGCCAACAATTATAGCTTTGAATTGAAGTTTTAATTAAGACGAGGTGGGTGAGGGATTGGTGTAGGCCTGCTGTTCTGGGAGCCCTGATACCTTATGCAACACCTCAAACTGCTTTTTTGCTCAGCCACACTCAGGTGGCACCAATATCAGCTTGGTAGATTACTAATGTTAGAAAAATGTAAGGATAGAAGCACAGGTAGTTGACTGAAAGTAGGTGCAGGCCTGACGGTCTGGGAGCCCTACTGCTACAGGAAACACACATGAAAGAGGCCCAACCAGGAGTGTTCACATTTCAAAAAATTGTCACACACCACTAAATAGAAACAGTATAATAAGCTCCTGACACAATTTCCACTACAGGTAACACACATAAATGAGACCCAACTTGCAGTCTCCACGTAAAAAAATTTTTTTTAATATTAGCAGCAGAAGCAACAGCAGGCACAGAAGACAAGACAAAGATGGTACAGACTGCAATAATGCGAGATCAGTGCATGATGCTAAAAATGACACCATCGACTGGGGTGCAAAAGTCATTGGACATCCATGACTTGTTGATTTTGATGAAAGTTAGGCAGTCTACACTTTCAGGGGACAGCCAGATGCACTTATCGGTCAGGACACCACCAGCAGCACTGAAGAAATATTCTGAGAGAACGCTGGCTGCCAGGCATGATAAAATCTCCAAAGCGTGTGAGGCAAGCTCAGGCTACTTATCTATTTTTGAAGACCAAAATGCAAAAGGGTCCAAATTCCTCTTGATAGCATTGATACTGAGCACAAGATGTTCCTGCACCATCCTCTCCAATCGTTCACAATGTGTCAGATTTGTACACTGTTCTATTTGTGCGTGGCTGGTCTAAACAATGTGTGAAATGAGTCAAAGAATTTGCTTATGCCACTTACACTATTGCTGCTGCTTATGTTTTTGCGGTGATGCCTTGATGTTCACAGGGTTGGAAGTCTAGACCTTCGATGCACACTATGTGCCTCACTGTTGTCTTGGAGAAAACCACTCTTAAGATTGTCTACTAGCATGTTTCAATATTCCAGCATGCATGTCCCTTTCCAGGGAGGAGAAGCATCCAGCGAAATTTACTCATGTACCATGGATCTAACAGAGTGGCAACCCAGTAGTCAGCACTATTTTTAACCCTAAGAATACAGGCATCATGTTGTAGATAGTGCAACAAAAAAACGCTCAGTGTGTCGGGCGCTTCCATGAGATCCAAGTCCATGGTGTGTTGGTGGCGTGGTAACACCCAAGCTTGTTTCCTCTGTCCCCTCCTGCCAACCACAGAAAATAGAGAGGGGATCATTATCCTCTTCATTTCTTGACTGTTGTGCGCCCATCATCTCTTCCTCCTCATCCTCCTTCATTTGTTCCTCGGCTCCTGCACCCCTTGATCACTGTAATCCACCTTCTCATGGCACCTGCCGTGCGATGACAGTTCGGAACTTAGAGATACTGTTATCCCTTCCGCATCCTCCTCTGCTTACTCCTCTTCCTCTGGGACCACCAGCTCAGATTACTTAAAGTGTGCTCCAGCATATAGATGACCGGAATAGTGATGCTGATGACGGCTTTGTCGGTGCTAACCATCATAGTAGCCATTTCAAAACTGTGCAGAAGGGTGCAGAGGTCCTTTGTCAGTTCCCACTCCGCAAGACTAATTTGCACCACGTCTGTACTGCATTGGCTCAGGCTGTGTAAAGGAAATAATGCATCAGGGCTCATCGCTGTTGCCACAGTCAACATATGCAGATTGGAATTCCGAGTTGCAAATCAAATGGTTAAAGTCCTCTGTAGCGATGCAACTCGATAACCTGTGGGGTGCAATTGGCGGAAGTGAGCACACAGGCACCGGGCTTTTGGCAAAAGCACATTCAAGCCGGGGGCGTGGTAGAGAAATTGCTGTACCACCAGGTTGAGGAAGTGAGCCATGCAAGGCACGCGTATGAGGTTGCCCCGGCGTAGGGCACCATGAAGGTTGCATTGTTATCGCACACGGCATTTCCCGGCTCCAGGTTCAGTGGAGACAGCCATTGTTCTAAATGGGCCTGAATAGCTGTCCACAACTCTTGAGCCATGTGACTGCGATCTCCAAGACATATTAATTTAAACACTGCCTGATTGCAGTGAGCCCTGGCTGTGCAGTACAGAGGTGGTGGGGATTCACTCTGCACTGTTGAAACATGTGTCTAAATAAGGGAGCAGTTGAGGGTGCAGGTGAAGGCCCTAGAGTAGGTGGAGGAGCAAGAAGTATTGGAGAAAGTGTTAGATACAAGGGCTTGTCACACAAGCCTTTTAGATTCCAAACCTTGTGGAGCAGTCCCTTGACCGCCTGCCCCAAAAGCCACCAGAGTCACCCAGTGCCCAGACAGCAAGATGTAATGACCCTGCCTATGTGTGCTTGTCCAGGTGTCAGTGGTGAAATGCACCCTTTATAGATTTTTTCAGGGAACTGGTGATGTCTGCAACATGCTGGTATAGCGCAGACACAGCTTTCTTAGAGAAGTAATGGCGACTGGGCAACTAGTACTGGGTGGACTCCGATGGCCATCATCTTTCAGAAACCATCTGTATCCACCAGGCAGAAAGGCAACATTTCTATGGCCAACAAATTGACGATAGTGGAATTTGGAATGTGAAGGAAGAAACATTCTTTTACATAGCCATAACTGCAAGATCGAGGGCTGGCTGTTGTACTGAGAGAAGGTGGAGTAGAGTGAACAGGACAAACTGCTGGACTGTTAGTGAGGTGCAGGTAGAGATGTTATGGTGGATTAAGAAATATGTTGTTGCAATTCCTCTGCTTAGTGAGTGATTGCTATGATGTTCTATGGAAACTGTTTTGCTGAGTATTTTGTGTCTTGATTGACAGCTTGGCTGTCCAATAATGTGATTGGCTTGCTGGGCTGTCGGTGCCTTGATTGACAGCTCTGCTGTCCAATCTATGACTGGGACATGCGGGACTTTCTCCAGGTGTTTGGTATTCTGGTGATTGTTCAGCTACTTAACTGAGCTGTCTACCCCTGATCCTTGCCAGATGTAGTTTGTGCTTCTTGGTAAGTGTTAGCCTGATTCTGCTGCTCTGAGTTCTGATCTTCTGCTGCCTGACCCTTTGGACTGTATTCTGACTAGCCCTTTGTCTTGACCTTCCACTTTTGATCCACTATCTCTTGTTATTGACCCTGGACTGTGACCCGACTTACAACTTCATCTTTTCCCTTGGTTATCTACAGTATGTACTCTCTTGGTATTGACCCCATCTGAATCTTCTGCCTCACGGCCCGTCCGTGAGTAGCGACTAGCATCACAGATGTGGTGTGCTCATTGAAACAAATATAGCAGGCATGTCCACTTCCATAACACTGATGAGCTCTCACTCACCCTGTGTGAGGTTTACTAGGGAAAAGATGGAAAGTGGACCCACTGGACCGTGATGACGATCCCCCCACGGACGAGCTGACCAGGTGGACCGCCCCCTATACAGGGAGAGTTAGGGGCAGGCCCATGAGGGACTATCACCACCGAAGCTGGGGAAGGAATATAGAACAAGCAAAAGGTTACGTGAGACCGGAGGAAACAAAAGAGGAACCAGACTGACGGGAGCGGGTGAAACACAAGACTGTGGTGATACTGGACTGATAGTACCGGGAAAGCAGGAGGACTGGTAACACAGGCATGGCAGGAGGACTGATAACACAGGGATGGCAGGAGGACTGGTAACACAGGGACGGCAGGAGGACTGGTAACACAGGGACAGCAGGAAAAGAGCACTGAGGAGAGGCCAAGAGCACAAGCATAACACAAGTGATCTTCAGGCACTGAGAGGCGGACGGAAGCCGCTTACATACCAACGCAGCAAGGCACTTCTGGGTGAAGATCCTCCAGGAAGAGAGAGAGGAGAGAAGGAGTGCCACCAGGAAGGTTAGAGGTGCGCACGCTGTTGTGAATTTGGATTCTGGGCTCCCCCGGTGGCTACTGGTGGAATTGAACTTGTGACATCATCTTCCCTGTTCACCTGTTCTGATTAGATCTGGGTGTCGCTATATAACCTGGCTTCTTTGTTAGATGCTTGCCGGTCAACAATGTTATCAGAAGCCTCTCTGTGCTTGTTCCTGCTCCCAGACATCTACTAGATAAGTTGGACATTCGTCCATGTTTTGTTTTTGTATTTTGGTTCCAGTTCACAGCTGCAGTTTCGTTACTGTGTCTGGAAAGCTCTTGTTGATCAGGAATTGCCACTCTGGTATTATGAGTTAATGCCAGAGTCCTAAAGTAATTTCTGGATGTGTTTTGTTAGGGTTTTCTACTGACCATGAAAGTATGCTTTCTGTCTTCTGCTATCTAGAAAGCGGACCTCAAATTTGCTAAAACTATTTTCCTGCTGCGTTTGTTATTTCATCTAAAATCACCGCCAATATATGTGGGGGGCCTCTGTCTCCTTTTTGGGCATTTCTCTAGAGGTGAGTCAGGTCTTATATTTCCCTCTGCTAGCATTATTTAGTTCTCCGGCCGGCGCTGGGCATATAGGGATAAAAAGTAGGACATGCTACCTGGCTACTTCTAGATGATGCGGTAGGTTTAGTTCATGGTCAGTACAGTTACATCTTCCAAGAGCTTGTTCCTATTGAGGCTTATGCTAGTTCTCTGGCCATGGAGATCATGACAGTTTGACCGGCCACTAAAGGGTTAAAATCCTTGGCTGAGAAAGGAGAGAAATAAGAAGTCTGCTGAAAATTTTTTTTTTTTTTTTTTTTTTCTCTAGTAGTTAGTGTGCTCTTGATTGGATCACTTGCCAGTCTGTCTATGCTGCAGTCTTTCTTTTTTTTTCTCTCTCCTTCTAATCTTTGAATGGCTCTATGTTCACCTGTCTATAATGGATCTACAGAGTGTAACTGCAGGTTTGAATAATCTCGCCACGAAAGTACAAAGTTTGCAAGATTTTGTTGTTCATGCTCCGGTATCAGAGCCGAGAATTCCTTTGCTGGAATTCTTCTCAGGGAATAGATCTAGCTTTCAGAATTTTAGAAATAATTGTAAGTTATTTTTGTCCCTGAAATCTCGTTCTGCTGGAGACCCTGCACAGCAGGTTGGGATTGTGATTTCCTTGCTCCGCGGCGACCCTCAAGATTGGGCTTTTGCATTGGCACCAGGGGATCCTGCGTTGCGCAATGTGGATGCGTTTTTTCTGGCCTTGGGCTTGCTGTATGAGGAACCTCATTTGGAACTTCAGGCAGAAAAAACTTTGATGTCCCTATCGCAGGGGCAAGATGAAGCTGAAATTTACTGCCAAAAATTCCGTAAATGGTCTGTGCCTGAACATACTGCTATGCGAGAATATATAAAGGAGTCCTTGGAAAAGGGACATATTCGTCCATCGTCATCTCCCTTAGGAGCCGGTTTTTTCTTTGTGTCAAAAAAAAAGACGGCTCTTTGAGACCATGTATTGATTATCGGCTTTTGAATAAAATCACGGTGAAATATCAATACCCATTGCCGTTGCTGACTGATTTGTTTGCTCGCATAAAGGGGGCCAAGTGGTTCTCTAAGATTGATCTCCGTGGGGCGTATAATTTGGTGCGGATCAGGCAGGGGGATGAGTGGAAAACCGCATTTAATACGCCCGAGGGCCACTTTGAGTATTTGGTGATGCCTTTTGGTCTTTCTAATGCCCCTTCAGTCTTCCAGTCCTTTATGCATGATATTTTCCGCGATTTTTTGGATAAATTTATGATAGTGTATCTGGATGATATTCTGATTTTTTCGGATGATTGGGACTCTCATGTCCGGCAAGTTAAGAGGGTTTTTCAGGTTTTGCGGTCTAATTCTCTGTGTGTCAAGGGTTCTAAGTGCGTTTTTGGGGTTCAGAGAATTTCCTTTTTGGGATATATTTTTTCTCCCTCTTCCATTGAGATGGATCCTGTCAAGGTTCAAGCTATTTGTGATTGGACGCAGCCCTCTTCTCTTAAAAGTCTTCAGAAATTTTTGGGCTTTGCCAACTTTTATCGTCGATTTATTTCTGGTTTTTCGGATATCGTTAAGCCATTGACCGATTTGACTAGACAGGGTGCTGATGTTGCTAATTGGTCCCCTGATGCTGTGGAGGCCTTTCAGGAGCTTAAGCGCCGTTTTTCTTCTGCCCCTGTGTTGCGTCAGCCTGATGTGACTCTTCCTTTTCAGGTTGAGGTCGACGCTTCTGAGATCGGGGCTGGGGCAGTGTTGTCGCAGAAAAGTTCTGACTGCGCCGTGATGAGGCCTTGTGCCTTCTTTTCCCGTAAATTTTCGCCCGCTGAGCGGAATTATGATGTTGGGAATCGGGAGCTTTTGGCCATGAAGTGGGCGTTTGAGGAGTGGCGCCATTGGCTCGAGGGGGCCAGACATCAGGTGGTGGTATTGACTGACCACAAAAATTTGATCTATCTTGAGACCGCCAGGCGCCTGAATCCTAGACAGGCGCGCTGGTCATTATTTTTCTCTCGGTTTAATTTTGTGGTATCGTACCTACCGGGTTCTAAGAATGTTAAGGCGGATGCCCTTTCTAGGAGTTTTGAGCCTGATTCACCCGGCAACTCTGACCCCACAGGTATTCTTAAGGAGGGAGTTATCTTGTCAGCCGTTTCTCCAGACCTGCGGCGGGCCTTGCAGGAGTTTCAGGCGGATAGACCGGATCGTTGTCCGCCTGATAGGTTGTTTGTTCCTGATGATTGGACCAGTAGAGTCATCTCTGAGGTACATTCTTCGGCATTGGCAGGTCATCCTGGAATTTTTGGTACCAGGGATTTGGTGGCAAGATCCTTCTGGTGGCCTTCCCTGTCACGAGATGTGCGAAGCTTTGTGCAGTCTTGTGACGTTTGTGCTCGGGCCAAGCCTTGTTGTTCTCGGGCTAGTGGATTATTGTTGCCCTTGCCTATTCCTAAGAGGCCTTGGACACACATCTCGATGGATTTTATTTCAGATCTGCCTGTTTCTCAGAAGATGTCTGTCATCTGGGTGGTGTGTGACCGTTTTTCTAAGATGGTCCATTTGGTTCCCCTGCCCAAATTGCCTTCTTCTTCCGAGTTGGTGCCCCTGTTTTTTCAAAATGTTGTTCGTTTGCATGGTATTCCTGAGAATATCGTTTCTGACAGAGGAACCCAATTTGTGTCTAGATTTTGGCGGGCATTCTGTGCTAGGATGGGCATAGATTTGTCTTTTTCGTCTGCTTTTCACCCTCAGACTAATGGCCAGACCGAGCGGACTAATCAGACCCTGGAGACATATCTGAGGTGTTTTGTGTCTGCTGACCAGGATGATTGGGTTGCTTTTATGCCATTGGCGGAGTTCGCCCTCAATAATCGGGCCAGCTCTGCCACTTTGGTGTCCCCGTTTTTCTGTAATTCGGGGTTCCACCCTCGATTTTCCTCCGGTCAGATGGAGTCCTCGGATTGTCCTGGAGTGGATGCGGTGGTGGAGAGATTGCATCATATCTGGGGGCAGGTGATGGACAATTTAAAGTTGTCCCAGGAGAAGACTCAGCTTTTTGCCAACCGTCACCGTCGTGTTGGTCCTCGGCTTTGTGTTGGAGATTTGGTGTGGTTGTCTTCTCGTTTTGTCCCTATGAGGGTCTCATCTCCTAAGTTTAAGCCTCGGTTCATCGGTCCGTATAAAATATTGGAGATTCTTAACCCTGTTTCCTTCCGTTTGGACCTCCCTGCATCCTTTTCTATTCATAACGTTTTTCATCGGTCGTTATTGCGCAGGTATGAGGCACCGGTTGTGCCTTCCGTTGAGCCTCCTGCTCCGGTGTTGGTTGAGGGTGAGTTGGAGTACGTTGTGGAAAAAATCCTAGACTCCCGTGTTTCCAGACGGAGACTCCAGTATCTGGTCAAGTGGAAGGGATACGGCCAGGAGGATAATTCTTGGGTCACTGCATCTGATGTTCATGCCTCTGATCTGGTTCGTGCCTTTCATAGGGCCCATCCTGATCGCCCTGGTGGTTCTGGTGAGGGTTCGGTGCCCCCTCCTTGAGGGGGGGGTACTGTTGTGAATTTGGATTCTGGGCTCCCCCGGTGGCTACTGGTGGAATTGAACTTGTGACATCATCTTCCCTGTTCACCTGTTCTGATTAGATCTGGGTGTCGCTATATAACCTGGCTTCTTTGTTAGATGCTTGCCGGTCAACAATGTTATCAGAAGCCTCTCTGTGCTTGTTCCTGCTCCCAGACATCTACTAGATAAGTTGGACATTCGTCCATGTTTTGTTTTTGTATTTTGGTTCCAGTTCACAGCTGCAGTTTCGTTACTGTGTCTGGAAAGCTCTTGTTGATCAGGAATTGCCACTCTGGTATTATGAGTTAATGCCAGAGTCCTAAAGTAATTTCTGGATGTGTTTTGTTAGGGTTTTCTACTGACCATGAAAGTATGCTTTCTGTCTTCTGCTATCTAGAAAGCGGACCTCAAATTTGCTAAAACTATTTTCCTGCTGCGTTTGTTATTTCATCTAAAATCACCGCCAATATATGTGGGGGGCCTCTGTCTCCTTTTTGGGCATTTCTCTAGAGGTGAGTCAGGTCTTATATTTCCCTCTGCTAGCATTATTTAGTTCTCCGGCCGGCGCTGGGCATATAGGGATAAAAAGTAGGACATGCTACCTGGCTACTTCTAGATGATGCGGTAGGTTTAGTTCATGGTCAGTACAGTTACATCTTCCAAGAGCTTGTTCCTATTGAGGCTTATGCTAGTTCTCTGGCCATGGAGATCATGACAGCACGCGCAGTGCTGAATCTGGTGTGCGTGCGCACCCGACGAGCAACAGAAGCTGGGAGCGAGCACAGCGATGAGGACGCCGCAGGAGAGAAGGCGTGCCGAGACACCGAAGACAGGTGAGTATAAGGCAGCAGCGGCAGCGGCGTAACAGTACCCCCGTCCTTACAACCCCCCCAACCCTTAAGGCTGGAAAGAAATCTAGCTAAAATACGAGGAGCCTGAATGTTTTCCCGAGGCTCCCAGGACCTCTCCTCAGGCCCAATACCCTTCCAGTCCACCAAAAACAAAGTTTTACCCCTACGCTTTTTCATGACTAAAATATCCTTAATCTCAAACAAAGATATTATCCGCAGAAACAGGAGAAAATGAAGACAAGGTTGAGGCATGAAACTGATTAAAGACTACAGGTTTAAGAAGAGGAACATGAAACGAATTGGGAATACGAAGAGAGGCCGGAAGCTTAAGCTTGTAAGAAACATTGTTAATACGTGCCAAGACCTCGAAAGGACCAATAAAGCGAGGACCTAGTTTGTGCGAAGGGATTTTAAGGCGAATAAATTTAGACGAAAGCCAGACCTTATCCCCCGGATGGAATATAGGGGAATCAAGACGCCTCTTATCCGCATGTTTCTTCATCCTAAGCTGAGCTAGTTCTAGAGCAGACTTGGTCTCCTGCCAGATCCTGGAGAATTCCCTAGACAGAAGCTCCGACGCCGGCACAGACGAGACAGGAGGAACCGGTAGAGGAAGTCCGGGGTTTTGTCCATAAACGACAAAAAATGGAGACTTGGCAGAGGCTTCACTGGTGTGATTATTATAAGAAAACTCGGCCCATGGTAGTAAGTCGGACCAATCACTATGATGAGCGTTGGTGAAGTGCCGGAGATAAGTTACCAGAGTTTGGTTAGTTACTTGGCCGTTGGACTGAGGATGATAGGCTGAAGAAAAGTCGAGCGAGATGTTCATCGACTTACAGAGAGACCTCCAGAACTGAGCGGTGAATTGGACACCACGGTCAGAAACGATATGCTGTGGTAGACCATGAAGGCGAAAAATATGTTGAACAAAAATCTTTGCCAACACAGGAGCTGATGGCAAACCTGGGAGAGGAATGAAATGAGCCATCTTCGAGAAACGGTCCACTACCACGAGGATGACGGTGCAAACAGAAGAACGAGGCAAATCAGTAATAAAATCTACTGCAATATGTTGCCACGGAGCAGAAGGCACAGGAAGAGGATGCAGAAGACCTGAAGGCAACTGTCTCGGAACCTTGTTCTTGGCACAAGATGGACAAGACTCGACAAAACTTCGGACATCCTTCAAAAAAGTTGACCACCAGTAGTAGCGGGATATGAGATTGTAGGTTTTCTTGAAACCAACATGGCCCGCCAGCTTGGAGGCGTGTCCCCAAAGTAAAGCACGTCTCTTGTCTTTCTCAGAAACAAAGGTCTTACCCGGAGGTAAAGAGGTCAGGGAGATTGGAGCTACCGTGATGACCCTGGTTGGATCAACGATGTGTGTGGTCTCCTGTTGTGAATTTGCTTTTTGCTCCCTCTAGTGGTTATTAGTTTTTTGACTCTGGTTTTTCTGTCATTCCTTTTATCCGCACCTGGGTCGTTAGTTAGGGGTGTTGCTATATAAGCTCCCTGGACCTTCAGTTCAATGCCTGGCAACGTAGTTATCAGAGCTAGTCTGCTGTGCTCTTGTCTACTGATCCTGGTTCCAGTTATATCAGCTAAGTCTGCCTTTTGCTTTTTGCTATTTGTTTTGGTTTTGTATTTTTGTCCAGCTTGTTCCAAATCTATATCCTGACCTTTGCTGGAAGCTCTAGGGGGCTGGTGTTCTCCCCCCGGACCGTTAGACGGTTCGGGGGTTCTTGAATTTCCAGTGTGGATTTTGATAGGGTTTTTGTTGACCATATAAGTTACCTTTCTTTATTCTGCTATCAGTAAGCGGGCCTCTCTGTGCTAAACCTGGTTCATTTCTGTGTTTGTCATTTCCTCTTACCTCACCGTCATTATTTGTGGGGGGCTTCTATCCAGCTTTGGGGTCCCCTTCTCTGGAGGCAAGAAAGGTCTTTGTTTTCCTCTACTAGGGGTAGCTAGATTCTCCGGCTGGCGCGTGTCATCTAGAATCAACGTAGGAATGATCCCCGGCTACTTCTAGTGTTGGCGTTAGGAGTAGATATATGGTCAACCCAGTTACCACTGCCCTATGAGCTGGATTTTTGTATTCTGCAGACTTCCACGTTCCTCTGAGACCCTCGCCATTGGGGTCATAACAGTTTGCCAGGCCAGTATTAAATGTTTAATGCATTGCAGAAGAGGGATTATAAGAAAGAAGATTCTGAGTTTTTTTTTTTTTTTCTCCTTCCCCTTTACCTCAGAGTGGCTATGCTTGCTGCAGACATGAATGTCCAGACCTTGATTACAAGTGTGGACCAGCTGGCTACTCGTGTGCAGGGCATACAAGACTATGTTATCAGAAATCCTAGGTCAGAACCTAAAATACCGATTCCTGAACTGTTTTCCGGAGACAGGTTTAAGTTTAGAAATTTCGTGAATAATTGTAAATTGTTTTTGTCCCTGAGACCCTGTTCATCAGGAGATTCTGCTCAGCAAGTAAAAATTGTTATTTCGTTCTTACGGGGTGACCCTCAGGATTGGGCTTTTTCGCTGGCGCCAGGAGATCCGGCATTGGCTGATCTTGATGCGTTTTTTCTGGCGCTCGGTTTACTTTATGAGGAACCCAATCTTGAGATTCAGGCAGAAAAGGCCTTGCTGTCTATGTCTCAGGGGCAGGACGAGGCTGAAGTGTATTGCCAAAAATTTCGGAAATGGTCCGTGCTGACACATTGGAACGAGTGTGCACTGGCCGCTAATTTTAGAAATGGCCTTTCTGAAGCCATTAAGAATGTTATGGTGGGTTTTCCCATTCCCACAGGTCTCAATGATACTATGGCACTGGCTATTCAAATTGACCGGCGGTTGCGGGAGCGCAAAACCGCAAATTCCCTCATGGTGTTGTCTGAACAGACACCTAATTCGGTGCAATGTGATAGAAAAACCGCAAATTCCCTCATGGTGTTGTCTGAACAGACACCTGATTTAATGCAATGTGATAGAATCCTGACTAGAAATGAGCGGAAAATTCATAGACGCCGGAATGGCTTGTGCTACTACTGTGGTGATTCTACACATGTTATCTCAGCATGCTCTAAACGTATAGCTAAGGTTGTTAGTCCTGTCACCGTTGGTAATTTGCAACCTAAATTTATTCTGTCTGTAACTTTGATTTGCTCACTGTCATCTTATCCTGTCATGGCGTTTGTAGATTCAGGTGCTGCCCTGAGTCTCATGGATCTCTCATTTGCTAAGCGCTGTGGATTTACTCTTGAACCATTAGAAAATCCTATTCCTCTTAGGGGTATTGATGCTACACCATTGGCAGCAAATAAACCGCAGTATTGGACTCAGGTTACCATGTGCATGACTCCTGAACACCGCGAGGTGATACGTTTCCTGGTTTTACATAAAATGCATGATTTGGTTGTTTTAGGGCTGCCATGGTTACAGACCCATAATCCAGTCCTGGACTGGAAGGCTATGTCAGTCTCAAGTTGGGGCTGTCGTGGTATTCATGAGGATTCCCTGCCTGTGTCTATTGCTTCTTCTACGCCTTCGGAAGTTCCGGAGTATTTGTCTGATTATCAGGATGTCTTCAGTGAGTCTGAGTCCAGTGCACTGCCTCCTCATAGGGACTGTGACTGTGCTATAGATTTGATCCCAGGCAGTAAATTTCCTAAGGGAAGACTGTTTAATCTGTCGGTACCTGAACATACCGCTATGCGTTCATATATCAAGGAGTCTCTGGAAAAAGGACATATTCGTCCGTCTTCTTCCCCTCTTGGTGCGGGATTCTTTTTTGTGGCAAAAAAGGACGGATCTTTGAGACCTTGTATTGATTATCGGCTTTTAAATAAGATCACTGTCAAATTTCAGTATCCTTTACCGCTGTTGTCTGACTTGTTTGCCCGGATTAAGGGTGCCAAGTGGTTCACCAAGATAGACCTTCGTGGTGCGTACAACCTTGTGCGCATTAAGCAAGGTGATGAATGGAAAACCGCATTCAATACGCCCGAAGGTCATTTTGAGTACTTGGTGATGCCTTTTGGGCTCTCCAATGCGCCTTCAGTTTTTCAGTCCTTTATGCATGACATTTTCCGGAAGTATCTGGATACATTTTTGATTGTTTATCTGGATGATATTTTGGTTTTTTCTGATAATTGGGATTCGCATGTGGAGCAGGTCAGGTTGGTCTTTAAAATTTTGCGTGAAAATTCTTTGTTTGTCAAGGGCTCAAAGTGTCTCTTTGGTGTACAGAAGGTTCCCTTTTTGGGGTTCATTTTTTCCCCTTCTGCTGTGGAGATGGACCCAGTCAAGGTCCGAGCTATTCTTGATTGGACTCAGCCCTCGTCAGTTAAGAGTCTTCAGAAGTTCTTGGGCTTCGCTAACTTCTACCGTCGTTTTATCGCTAATTTTTCTAGCATTGTGAAACCTTTGACGGATATGACCAAGAAGGGCTCCGATGTAGCTAACTGGGCTCCTGCTGCCGTGGAGGCTTTCCAGGAGTTGAAACGCCGGTTTACTTCGGCGCCTGTTTTGTGCCAGCCTGACGTCTCACTTCCCTTTCAGGTTGAGGTGGATGCTTCGGAGATTGGGGCAGGGGCCGTTTTGTCGCAGAGAGGCCCTGGTTGCTCTGTTATGAAGCCTTGTGCCTTTTTCTCTAGGAAATTTTCGCCTGCCGAGCGAAATTATGATGTGGGCAATCGGGAGTTGTTGGCCATGAAATGGGCATTTGAGGAGTGGCGTCATTGGCTCGAGGGTGCTAAGCATCGTGTGGTGGTCTTGACTGATCACAAAAATCTGATGTATCTCGAGTCTGCTAAACGCCTTAATCCGAGACAGGCCCGCTGGTCATTGTTTTTCTCCCGCTTTGATTTTGTTGTCTCGTATTTACCAGGTTCAAAGAATGTGAAGGCCGATGCTCTTTCTAGGAGCTTTGTGCCTGATGCTCCTGGAGTCGCTGATCCTGTTGGTATTCTTAAAGATGGAGTTATCTTGTCAGCTATTTCTCCGGATCTGCGACGTGTGTTGCAGAGATTTCAGGCTGATAGGCCTGAGTCTTGTCCACCTGACAGACTGTTTGTCCCGGATAAGTGGACCAGCAGAGTCATTTCCGAGGTTCATTCCTCGGTGTTGGCAGGTCACCCGGGAATTTTTGGCACCAGAGATCTGGTGGCCAGGTCCTTTTGGTGGCCTTCCTTGTCAAGGGATGTGCGGTCATTTGTGCAGTCCTGTGGGACTTGTGCTCGAGCTAAGCCTTGCTGTTCTCGTGCCAGCGGTTTGCTCTTGCCCTTGCCTGTCCCGAAGAGACCTTGGACACATATCTCCATGGATTTCATTTCTGATCTTCCGCTATCTCAGGGCATGTCCGTTATCTGGGTGATATGTGATCGCTTCTCCAAGATGGTCCATTTGGTTCCTTTGCCTAAGCTGCCTTCCTCTTCCGATCTGGTTCCTGTGTTTTTCCAGAACGTGGTTCGTTTGCACGGCATCCCTGAGAATATTGTGTCAGACAGAGGATCCCAGTTCGTTTCCAGGTTCTGGCGATCCTTTTGTAGTAGGATGGGCATTGATTTGTCGTTTTCGTCTGCTTTCCATCCTCAGACTAATGGACAGACGGAGCGAACCAATCAGACTTTGGAGGCTTATTTGAGGTGTTTTGTCTCTGCTGATCAGGACGATTGGGTGACATTCTTGCCGTTGGCTGAGTTTGCCCTTAATAATCGGGCTAGTTCCGCCACCTTGGTTTCGCCTTTTTTCTGCAACTCTGGTTTCCATCCTCGCTTTTCTTCGGGTCATGTGGAGCCTTCTGACTGTCCTGGGGTGGATTCTGTGGTGGATAGGTTGCAGCAGATCTGGAATCATGTGGTGGACAACTTGAAGTTGTCACAGGAGAAGGCTCAGCGCTTTGCCAACCGCCGCCGCGGTGTGGGTCCCCGACTACGCGTTGGGGATTTGGTGTGGCTTTCTTCCCGCTTTGTTCCTATGAAGGTCTCCTCTCCCAAATTTAAACCTCGTTTTATTGGGCCTTACAAGATATTGGAAATCCTTAATCCTGTATCTTTTCGTCTGGATCTTCCTGTGTCGTTTGCTATTCACAATGTATTTCATAGGTCCTTGTTGCGGCGGTACATTGTGCCTGTAGTTCCTTCTGCTGAGCCTCCTGCTCCGGTGTTGGTTGAGGGCGAGTTGGAGTACGTGGTGGAGAAGATCTTGGATTCTCGCCTCTCCAGGTGGAGGCTTCAGTACCTGGTCAAGTGGAAGGGCTATGGTCAGGAGGATAATTCCTGGGTGGTCGCCTCTGATGTTCATGCGGCCGATTTAGTTCGTGCCTTTCATGCCGCTCATCCTGATCGCCCTGGTGGTCGTGGTGAGGGTTCGGTGACCCCTCACTAAGGGGGGGGTACTGTTGTGAATTTGCTTTTTGCTCCCTCTAGTGGTTATTAGTTTTTTGACTCTGGTTTTTCTGTCATTCCTTTTATCCGCACCTGGGTCGTTAGTTAGGGGTGTTGCTATATAAGCTCCCTGGACCTTCAGTTCAATGCCTGGCAACGTAGTTATCAGAGCTAGTCTGCTGTGCTCTTGTCTACTGATCCTGGTTCCAGTTATATCAGCTAAGTCTGCCTTTTGCTTTTTGCTATTTGTTTTGGTTTTGTATTTTTGTCCAGCTTGTTCCAAATCTATATCCTGACCTTTGCTGGAAGCTCTAGGGGGCTGGTGTTCTCCCCCCGGACCGTTAGACGGTTCGGGGGTTCTTGAATTTCCAGTGTGGATTTTGATAGGGTTTTTGTTGACCATATAAGTTACCTTTCTTTATTCTGCTATCAGTAAGCGGGCCTCTCTGTGCTAAACCTGGTTCATTTCTGTGTTTGTCATTTCCTCTTACCTCACCGTCATTATTTGTGGGGGGCTTCTATCCAGCTTTGGGGTCCCCTTCTCTGGAGGCAAGAAAGGTCTTTGTTTTCCTCTACTAGGGGTAGCTAGATTCTCCGGCTGGCGCGTGTCATCTAGAATCAACGTAGGAATGATCCCCGGCTACTTCTAGTGTTGGCGTTAGGAGTAGATATATGGTCAACCCAGTTACCACTGCCCTATGAGCTGGATTTTTGTATTCTGCAGACTTCCACGTTCCTCTGAGACCCTCGCCATTGGGGTCATAACAGTTTGCCAGGCCAGTATTAAATGTTTAATGCATTGCAGAAGAGGGATTATAAGAAAGAAGATTCTGAGTTTTTTTTTTTTTTTCTCCTTCCCCTTTACCTCAGAGTGGCTATGCTTGCTGCAGACATGAATGTCCAGACCTTGATTACAAGTGTGGACCAGCTGGCTACTCGTGTGCAGGGCATACAAGACTATGTTATCAGAAATCCTAGGTCAGAACCTAAAATACCGATTCCTGAACTGTTTTCCGGAGACAGGTTTAAGTTTAGAAATTTCGTGAATAATTGTAAATTGTTTTTGTCCCTGAGACCCTGTTCATCAGGAGATTCTGCTCAGCAAGTAAAAATTGTTATTTCGTTCTTACGGGGTGACCCTCAGGATTGGGCTTTTTCGCTGGCGCCAGGAGATCCGGCATTGGCTGATCTTGATGCGTTTTTTCTGGCGCTCGGTTTACTTTATGAGGAACCCAATCTTGAGATTCAGGCAGAAAAGGCCTTGCTGTCTATGTCTCAGGGGCAGGACGAGGCTGAAGTGTATTGCCAAAAATTTCGGAAATGGTCCGTGCTGACACATTGGAACGAGTGTGCACTGGCCGCTAATTTTAGAAATGGCCTTTCTGAAGCCATTAAGAATGTTATGGTGGGTTTTCCCATTCCCACAGGTCTCAATGATACTATGGCACTGGCTATTCAAATTGACCGGCGGTTGCGGGAGCGCAAAACCGCAAATTCCCTCATGGTGTTGTCTGAACAGACACCTAATTCGGTGCAATGTGATAGAAAAACCGCAAATTCCCTCATGGTGTTGTCTGAACAGACACCTGATTTAATGCAATGTGATAGAATCCTGACTAGAAATGAGCGGAAAATTCATAGACGCCGGAATGGCTTGTGCTACTACTGTGGTGATTCTACACATGTTATCTCAGCATGCTCTAAACGTATAGCTAAGGTTGTTAGTCCTGTCACCGTTGGTAATTTGCAACCTAAATTTATTCTGTCTGTAACTTTGATTTGCTCACTGTCATCTTATCCTGTCATGGCGTTTGTAGATTCAGGTGCTGCCCTGAGTCTCATGGATCTCTCATTTGCTAAGCGCTGTGGATTTACTCTTGAACCATTAGAAAATCCTATTCCTCTTAGGGGTATTGATGCTACACCATTGGCAGCAAATAAACCGCAGTATTGGACTCAGGTTACCATGTGCATGACTCCTGAACACCGCGAGGTGATACGTTTCCTGGTTTTACATAAAATGCATGATTTGGTTGTTTTAGGGCTGCCATGGTTACAGACCCATAATCCAGTCCTGGACTGGAAGGCTATGTCAGTCTCAAGTTGGGGCTGTCGTGGTATTCATGAGGATTCCCTGCCTGTGTCTATTGCTTCTTCTACGCCTTCGGAAGTTCCGGAGTATTTGTCTGATTATCAGGATGTCTTCAGTGAGTCTGAGTCCAGTGCACTGCCTCCTCATAGGGACTGTGACTGTGCTATAGATTTGATCCCAGGCAGTAAATTTCCTAAGGGAAGACTGTTTAATCTGTCGGTACCTGAACATACCGCTATGCGTTCATATATCAAGGAGTCTCTGGAAAAAGGACATATTCGTCCGTCTTCTTCCCCTCTTGGTGCGGGATTCTTTTTTGTGGCAAAAAAGGACGGATCTTTGAGACCTTGTATTGATTATCGGCTTTTAAATAAGATCACTGTCAAATTTCAGTATCCTTTACCGCTGTTGTCTGACTTGTTTGCCCGGATTAAGGGTGCCAAGTGGTTCACCAAGATAGACCTTCGTGGTGCGTACAACCTTGTGCGCATTAAGCAAGGTGATGAATGGAAAACCGCATTCAATACGCCCGAAGGTCATTTTGAGTACTTGGTGATGCCTTTTGGGCTCTCCAATGCGCCTTCAGTTTTTCAGTCCTTTATGCATGACATTTTCCGGAAGTATCTGGATACATTTTTGATTGTTTATCTGGATGATATTTTGGTTTTTTCTGATAATTGGGATTCGCATGTGGAGCAGGTCAGGTTGGTCTTTAAAATTTTGCGTGAAAATTCTTTGTTTGTCAAGGGCTCAAAGTGTCTCTTTGGTGTACAGAAGGTTCCCTTTTTGGGGTTCATTTTTTCCCCTTCTGCTGTGGAGATGGACCCAGTCAAGGTCCGAGCTATTCTTGATTGGACTCAGCCCTCGTCAGTTAAGAGTCTTCAGAAGTTCTTGGGCTTCGCTAACTTCTACCGTCGTTTTATCGCTAATTTTTCTAGCATTGTGAAACCTTTGACGGATATGACCAAGAAGGGCTCCGATGTAGCTAACTGGGCTCCTGCTGCCGTGGAGGCTTTCCAGGAGTTGAAACGCCGGTTTACTTCGGCGCCTGTTTTGTGCCAGCCTGACGTCTCACTTCCCTTTCAGGTTGAGGTGGATGCTTCGGAGATTGGGGCAGGGGCCGTTTTGTCGCAGAGAGGCCCTGGTTGCTCTGTTATGAAGCCTTGTGCCTTTTTCTCTAGGAAATTTTCGCCTGCCGAGCGAAATTATGATGTGGGCAATCGGGAGTTGTTGGCCATGAAATGGGCATTTGAGGAGTGGCGTCATTGGCTCGAGGGTGCTAAGCATCGTGTGGTGGTCTTGACTGATCACAAAAATCTGATGTATCTCGAGTCTGCTAAACGCCTTAATCCGAGACAGGCCCGCTGGTCATTGTTTTTCTCCCGCTTTGATTTTGTTGTCTCGTATTTACCAGGTTCAAAGAATGTGAAGGCCGATGCTCTTTCTAGGAGCTTTGTGCCTGATGCTCCTGGAGTCGCTGATCCTGTTGGTATTCTTAAAGATGGAGTTATCTTGTCAGCTATTTCTCCGGATCTGCGACGTGTGTTGCAGAGATTTCAGGCTGATAGGCCTGAGTCTTGTCCACCTGACAGACTGTTTGTCCCGGATAAGTGGACCAGCAGAGTCATTTCCGAGGTTCATTCCTCGGTGTTGGCAGGTCACCCGGGAATTTTTGGCACCAGAGATCTGGTGGCCAGGTCCTTTTGGTGGCCTTCCTTGTCAAGGGATGTGCGGTCATTTGTGCAGTCCTGTGGGACTTGTGCTCGAGCTAAGCCTTGCTGTTCTCGTGCCAGCGGTTTGCTCTTGCCCTTGCCTGTCCCGAAGAGACCTTGGACACATATCTCCATGGATTTCATTTCTGATCTTCCGCTATCTCAGGGCATGTCCGTTATCTGGGTGATATGTGATCGCTTCTCCAAGATGGTCCATTTGGTTCCTTTGCCTAAGCTGCCTTCCTCTTCCGATCTGGTTCCTGTGTTTTTCCAGAACGTGGTTCGTTTGCACGGCATCCCTGAGAATATTGTGTCAGACAGAGGATCCCAGTTCGTTTCCAGGTTCTGGCGATCCTTTTGTAGTAGGATGGGCATTGATTTGTCGTTTTCGTCTGCTTTCCATCCTCAGACTAATGGACAGACGGAGCGAACCAATCAGACTTTGGAGGCTTATTTGAGGTGTTTTGTCTCTGCTGATCAGGACGATTGGGTGACATTCTTGCCGTTGGCTGAGTTTGCCCTTAATAATCGGGCTAGTTCCGCCACCTTGGTTTCGCCTTTTTTCTGCAACTCTGGTTTCCATCCTCGCTTTTCTTCGGGTCATGTGGAGCCTTCTGACTGTCCTGGGGTGGATTCTGTGGTGGATAGGTTGCAGCAGATCTGGAATCATGTGGTGGACAACTTGAAGTTGTCACAGGAGAAGGCTCAGCGCTTTGCCAACCGCCGCCGCGGTGTGGGTCCCCGACTACGCGTTGGGGATTTGGTGTGGCTTTCTTCCCGCTTTGTTCCTATGAAGGTCTCCTCTCCCAAATTTAAACCTCGTTTTATTGGGCCTTACAAGATATTGGAAATCCTTAATCCTGTATCTTTTCGTCTGGATCTTCCTGTGTCGTTTGCTATTCACAATGTATTTCATAGGTCCTTGTTGCGGCGGTACATTGTGCCTGTAGTTCCTTCTGCTGAGCCTCCTGCTCCGGTGTTGGTTGAGGGCGAGTTGGAGTACGTGGTGGAGAAGATCTTGGATTCTCGCCTCTCCAGGTGGAGGCTTCAGTACCTGGTCAAGTGGAAGGGCTATGGTCAGGAGGATAATTCCTGGGTGGTCGCCTCTGATGTTCATGCGGCCGATTTAGTTCGTGCCTTTCATGCCGCTCATCCTGATCGCCCTGGTGGTCGTGGTGAGGGTTCGGTGACCCCTCACTAAGGGGGGGGTACTGTTGTGAATTTGCTTTTTGCTCCCTCTAGTGGTTATTAGTTTTTTGACTCTGGTTTTTCTGTCATTCCTTTTATCCGCACCTGGGTCGTTAGTTAGGGGTGTTGCTATATAAGCTCCCTGGACCTTCAGTTCAATGCCTGGCAACGTAGTTATCAGAGCTAGTCTGCTGTGCTCTTGTCTACTGATCCTGGTTCCAGTTATATCAGCTAAGTCTGCCTTTTGCTTTTTGCTATTTGTTTTGGTTTTGTATTTTTGTCCAGCTTGTTCCAAATCTATATCCTGACCTTTGCTGGAAGCTCTAGGGGGCTGGTGTTCTCCCCCCGGACCGTTAGACGGTTCGGGGGTTCTTGAATTTCCAGTGTGGATTTTGATAGGGTTTTTGTTGACCATATAAGTTACCTTTCTTTATTCTGCTATCAGTAAGCGGGCCTCTCTGTGCTAAACCTGGTTCATTTCTGTGTTTGTCATTTCCTCTTACCTCACCGTCATTATTTGTGGGGGGCTTCTATCCAGCTTTGGGGTCCCCTTCTCTGGAGGCAAGAAAGGTCTTTGTTTTCCTCTACTAGGGGTAGCTAGATTCTCCGGCTGGCGCGTGTCATCTAGAATCAACGTAGGAATGATCCCCGGCTACTTCTAGTGTTGGCGTTAGGAGTAGATATATGGTCAACCCAGTTACCACTGCCCTATGAGCTGGATTTTTGTATTCTGCAGACTTCCACGTTCCTCTGAGACCCTCGCCATTGGGGTCATAACAGTCTCCTCCTCAGTGTCCATCAGCGAGAAAGATCTGGACAAGGCGTCGGCCTTGAAGTTTTTTTCACCAGGCAGAAAGCGGAGTTCAAAGTCAAATCGGGTGAAGAATAAAGCCCATCTGGCTTGTCGAGGATTTAGTCGATGCGAGGAACGGATGTATGCCAGATTCTTATGGTCCATATAGATTACAAAAGGATGGAGCGCTCCCTCCAGTAGATACCTCCATTCTTCCAGTGCCATTTTGATGGCTAAAAGTTCTTTATCGCCAATGGAATAATTTTTCTCAGAAGGCGAGAAGCTCTTGGAGAAGAAGCCATGAGGCACAAGACGACCGGAAGTGGACCTCTGAGAAAGCACAGTTCCAGCTCCGATTGCGGAGGCATCAACTTCTAAGAAGAAGGGTTTATTTGCTTCAGGGCGATGGAGTACAGGAGCTGAAGCAAAAGCTTCCTTGAGAGACAGGAAAACCTCTTCGGCCTCTGCTGGCCAATGATGAGGATTGGCACCTTTTTTCGTCAAAGAAGAGATGGGGGCCGACAAGGAAGAGAAGTGAGGAATAAACTGCTGATAATAATTTGCGAATCCTAGAAAACATTGGATTGCCTTTACTCCAAGTGGACGAGGCCAATTAAGAACGGCAGCAACCTTGCCTGGATCCATACGTAGACCAGAATCGGAGATGATGAAACCCAAGAACGGCAATGACGACTGTTCAAAGGCACACTTCTCTAGTTTTGCATAAAGCCGATTCTCTCTCAAACGAAGAAGAACTTGACGGACATCTCTTCGATGAGAAAGTAGATCCGGAGAAAACACAAGTATATCGTCCAAATATACCACAACACAGTTGTAAAGTAGAAACATCATTCACCAACTCTTGAAAGACTGCAGGAGCGTTACATAGGCCGAAGGGCATCACCAAATACTCATAATGACCATCGCGGGTGTTAAACGCAGTCTTCCATTCATCACCTGAGCGAATACGGATCAAATTGTAAGCTCCCCTGAGATCCAATTTAGTGAAGATGCGTGCTCCCCGTAGACGGTCGAAGAGTTCCGGAATGAGAGGCAGAGGATACTTATTTTTAATCGTGATACTATTGAGGCCACGATAATCAATGCAGGGTCGCAGGGAACCATCCTTCTTCTTAACAAAGAAAAACCCAGCCCCTGCAGGAGAAGAAGATTTTCGGATAAAACCTCTGGCCAAGTTCTCTTGGACATATTCGGACATGGCTTGAGACTCGGAGGGAGACAGGGGATATATACGACCTCTGGGAGGAGTAGAACCTGGAACAAGATCAATCGGACAATCGTAAGGACGATGCGGCGGTAAAACCTCTGCTTCTTTCTTGTTGAAGACGTCCGAAAATGAAGAATAATCCAAGGGCAGATTCTCTAGTCCAGGAACAGGTGGAGGGGAACAAGTAGGCTTGACGGGTAGTAGGCATCTATTCACACAAGACTGTCCCCAGCTTATGACGTCTCCAGTTCGCCAGTTTAGGGTAGGTTCATGATTTCTTAACCAGGGTAGACCAAAAAGAAACGGATGGGATAAAGACGGCAGAACGTAGAAAGCCGATTTTTCACGATGAAGAGCTCCGATTTGAATTTCAACCTCCTCGGTGACTGAAGAAACGGACTCCCGCAAAGGCTGACCATCGACAGAAGCTATTTGCCTAGGAACCTCCAAGGACCTGACAAGAATCCCAAGTCTTTTAACAACCTCGAGTTGGACGAAATTCCCAGCCACTCCTGAATCTACGTAAGCCTCTAAAGAGAAGTGGTTAGACCCCAAATGTAAAATCACAGACAAAATCAAAGGTGGAGAGGAATCATAACTACCTAGGAAGGCCTCTCTTACCTGTCCTAGGCGGAGCCGTTTCCCGGCTTCTGGGGGCAGGAACGTAGAAGATGAGAGGCACTGCCACAATAGAAGCATAATCCCTGCGCAAGTCTCTCCTTACGGCGTAATTCGGCAGACTTGAGGCGATCTACCTGCATGGGCTCAGAAGAAGAAGAGGCGGTTACTGTAGAAGTTTGAGGGATAGTAGCACCACGAGCGGCAGAAGACGAACTAGGAAGTCTCCTCTCTCTGACAACCTCCCGAGAGCGCTCCTGGAATCGCAAATCTATGCGAGTTGCCAAGAAGATTAGGTCATCCAAAGTAGTAGGAGTATCACGACCCGCCAGCTCATCCTTAATTCGGGAAGACAAACCTCGCCAGAATGCTCCCACCAAAGCTTCATTGTTCCACCCTAAATCGGAGGACAGTGTTCGGAAACGGATGGCGTACTGAGCCACAGAAAGGGTACCCTGGTGTAGGTTAAAAAGAGACTCGGTAGTAGATACCAGACGACCAGGTTCATCAAAAACCTTGCGAAAGGTATCCAAAAAGAGGTTAAGTTGGGAAACCACCGGATCACTTCGCTCCCATAGGGGATTTACCCAGGCCAAAGCCTCACCCTCTAAATGGGAAACCACAAAAGCTACTTTAGCTCGGTCCGTGGGGTATAACAGCGGGGACAACTCAAAGTGTAACTGACACTGATTGAGAAACCCTCGACAAAATTTAGGATCTCCACTATAGCGAGGAGGCTTGGCCAGACGAGGTGAGGGCTGCAGAGCGGAGACCTGGATAGGAGCTGAGGCAGCACCCTGAAGGGAGAGAAGACGATTATTGATGGAGGCCATAAAGTTCAAAATATGAGACTGAGTGTCTCGCTGTTGGCTAAG
Source organism: Ranitomeya variabilis (assembly GCF_051348905.1). NCBI lineage: Eukaryota > Metazoa > Chordata > Amphibia > Anura > Dendrobatidae > Ranitomeya > Ranitomeya variabilis. The sequence goes on from NC_135233.1 coordinate 1,105,867,516, forward strand.
CTCCTGCTGCAGAGCCGCCAGCTGTGAGGCGTTACTTGGGTCAGAAGATTGTAAAGCTGCGAGAAAAGACTCCATATTTTTAAGGAAGGACATGATTCTCGTCTGGTTCTCACGCAGAAAAAGCAACTCTTTTTGAGTAGCGGAGACACCGGCGGGGTCCATGGCCTGTAGATACTGTGAGGTTTACTAGGGAAAAGATGGAAAGTGGACCCACTGGACCGTGATGACTATCCCCCCATGGACGAGCTGACCAGGTGGACCACCCCCTATACAGGGAGAGTTAGGGGCAGGCCCGTGAGGGACTATCATCACGGAAGCTGGGGAAGGAATATAGAACAAGCAAAAGGTTACGTGAGACCGGAGGAAACAAAAGAGGAACCAGACTGACGGGAGCGGGTGAAACACAAGACTGTGGTGATACTGGACTGATAGTACCGGGAAAGCAGGAGGACTGGTAACACAGGGACGGCAGGAGGACTGATAACACAGGGATGGCAGGAGGACTGATTACACAGGGATGGCAGGAGGACAGATAACACAGGGACGGCAGGAGGACTGGTAACACAGGGACGGCAGGAGGACTGGTAACACAGGGACGGCAGGAAAAGAGCACTGAGGAGAGGCCAAGAGCACAAGCATAACACAAGTGATCTTCAGGCACTGAGAGGCAGATGGAAGCCGCTTACATTCCAACGCAGCAAGGCACTTCTGGGTGAAGATCCTCCAGGAAGAGAGAGAGGAGAGAAGGAGTGCTGCCAGGAAGGTTAGAGGTGCACGCGCGCAGTGCTGAATCTGACGTGCGCGCGCACCCGATGAGCAACAGAAGCTGGGAGCGAGCACAGCGATGAGGACGCCGCAGGAGAGGAGGCGTGCCGAGACGCCGAAGACAGGTGAGTATAAGGCGGCAGCGGCGTAACACCCTGACTGTAATGGGTAAACAAGTGAAGGTTCTGTGAACGGAGACCTGTGTGAAATCATTTGGCATGGTGATGAGGAGGAAGAAGCAGCAGATGCGGTTGATGGGATCTGGTGGTTGGCGAGCCCTGTTAGTCCAAATTTTAGCACAGTGTGGTTACCAGACTAAGGCATGTTGATCACGCATGTGCCAGTTCATGCATATAGTAGTCAAATTATTGCAATTTTTGCCTCTACTGAATCTCTTTTTGCAAAGTTGGCAGATAACATGAGTTGGGTCATCCTTTTGCAGTCTCAAAAAAGGCCCAGGCTAGGCAACCCTGTTGCCACCCCTGCGAACTTCTGACTCGAGACCGGCACAGATGCAATGCTTATCATGGTTGCATAACTCCATGTCTGTGCAGCAGCGTAACCTCCTTGTCTTTCTCATCCTCAACCTCCTCTGCTAAGCTATTCAGCTGCATGTTTCTGAGTTCACACCAAAGTGGGATCTACAACCTCATTGTCATCCTCTCTGTTCTCCCACTCCTCACCCTGAGAGTCACCCTCCTCCTCTTCATGCCCTGACAGCACAGTACAGTCCACGTGCGACTCAGGAATCTGGATCTCATCAGTATGGTGACGAGGGTCTGCATTCTGTTCGAACCCTACTTCGTTTGGCCCCGGAGACAACAGGAAAAAATTTTGGGCATCGGTGCAGATGCTTTCCTCCTCTGGATTCTGTGAATCTTTGGAGCAGACCTCTGATGCCCATGGAATACAATGTGTGAACAACTCTGCAGAATGGCCCAACTGTGGTTCTCCACAATCAGTAATGTGGTTAGAAAGTAGAGACATGGGGGGAACATGGGTGATTGGCTGCCAACTATGAGGATTGTACTGTGTGTGATGTTAAGTTGGAGGAAGAGGGGGAGATGTCACTTGATGCAGCACTTTCCATCCACTGGAGCACATGCTCTTTCTGACCCTCTTCTTTAAGACGTACAGCTGTGCGGATGCCAAAGAAAGGGAGTAGAGTAGCCCATCCAGTAACAGAGGTCAGTTGTCTTGGAATAGGATGAGACAGTGTTTGTTCAAGTTGACCTTTCAGTAACATTAAAACCTAACCCATGTACACTTCGAAGCCTATTCCCCCTTCCACAATGACCTCGCTATTCCCACACATGTTGTATGTACCCTTTCCCTCTTTTAACCAGCGGTTTTACAACCTTAAGCCCGCACCTGTCAGTCACCTGTCTCTAAATGAACAACCACTATTTATTTTCTTACATAGTGTGTCTGAACAACACTATTATCCCTAACGATTTTAATTAGCAAATGGGGCCTCCTGATTTATGACTGCAACACAGTTTTAGCCCATGAGCAAATGTGGCCTCCTGGCTGAACCCCAATTTTATTCCTAACGATTTGGATTAGCAAATGGGGCCTCCTGAATGCAATACAGAATTAGCACAATAGATTTACATGCTAAAATTGTGGGCTGGTGGCTGCACCACAGAATCAGCACAAAGGATTTACATGCTGGAAGGTTGATTTGACACAGGATCCTATCTATCTGCACTAGCTGAGAATAAATCGCCTAGCTAACTATCTGGCTATTTGCACTAGCAGCAGCCTCACTATGCTGTTACACTCACAAAATGGCGCCGAAGCCACATGTCTGCTTTTTATATGGAGAGGGACATGTGACTTCAGCAGCCAATGACACTAGCCCTTGTATCTGGATGTTGTGGATGGTTTCTGTATCTGATTGACTGCTGGAATATCTATACATTAAGTTAATTAAAAAAAGAAGAAAAACAGTCCGCCGCTCTTCTGACCTTTCTCCGCCTCCTCCCCTCATCAAAGACGTCCCCCCATCCCACTCATCATACAGCACCACTATCCTAGCCAAAGTCCAAACAAAAACATTAGTGGAAACTCGATCATTTACTGAGCTTTGGCCAAATTTTGCCAATTTTGAGTAAAAATGCCCAGGAATCTGTACACAAATCGGAATGTGCAAGGTTTGTGCCGAATTTGAGATTGGCGAACGTTTTCCGAACAACTATGCTCATCTCTACATAGCAAATCTGACACACAGAGCTTTGTTGTTACACAGAAGGGATTAAGCACTGTAAGATAGCGCTACCTGAATGGGTTGGGGAAACTCGCTTGGCATCAGGATGAAAGCACTCAGGCACAGTTTCTCCACATAAACAGTCTATCTGGTTTATTAAACATCATAAACTGTGTCACAGTTCATTATATACGTCAATGGAACACATTAACCAACGACAGTCTGTTCCAATGGCAGATACGTCTCTGCCCGTAACCCCCTTTATCTGGAGTTACCTTACAGGAGCTCCTGCTCCTGACATTGACTCCTGTCAGTGCTGGTTCCCAGGGGAAAGCTGCCTCACTGGAGTCACCATCCTAGTGACCAGGGCACCTCAGATAGTCCAGACCCACAGTAGGAACTGTAGCTTCCCCAACACAGTAGCTGTCCCAGGCTCTGCAGATACTTCCTCTCCATGCGCTATTCAGGAAGTCCAGTCCCAGGCATTTCCAATACACAAGCCTTCAGTCCATCGTCTCACCGTGTGCTCCCAGGAATCCAGTCCATTCCAGGACATTCCAACACACTGACCATTCAGTCTATAGCCTCAGCAGGTGCTTCAAGGAATCCAGTCCACTCCAGGACATTCCAACACACAGGCTAGACAGGAACTTGCACTCTGAAAACATAACTCACACCGTGGTCACATTACATAGTTGTACCCACTCCCATAGATGGGAGGTGTGTGTGGCTAGTTTGACCCACCCAGCTCTCAAACTATCCCTGCAAGGCTCCCTTTACAAACTATACAAATACTTGTGGGACTACAGGTCCCAGAACAACAATACTACAGGCTTACAGCGCACACTCCCTCTGCGACACATACCGGCTATTTACAATCATGCCGGACACTGTTTCATTATCACTACTACAGATATGCCTCCATGCGTGTCCTAAGGAGCACATACACCGCCCCCTGGTTGTAACATGGGTCACGGGGCTTGATAGTTACACATCAGAGTTGAGAGAGCGGGCTTCATAGTTACACATCAGACTTGAAACAAGGAGCTTGATGGTTACTCATCAGAGGTCTAGTAAAAAGCTTGGCAGTCACGAAGGAAATATGACACAGAGTTTTTAGTTATACATAAGGGATTAAGCACAAAGATTGGTAGTTGAACATCAAAGTTGAGGCAGAGCTCAGTGGTTATACAGTAAATATAAGAAAGAGTATGGTGGTTGCGTAGCAGGGATTAAGCAGAGAGCTTTATGGTTACACAGCAAAGATTAAATGAATAATTTGGTTACACACCAGAGATGAACCCCAGAGCTTGGTGGATGCAGAGCAGAGACCAGTTACAATCTTTTACTGTAACTCAGGAGTTTGTAGATGTTAAGTGGCTTTCTTGGTCACTGTCTCAGATCGCTCACCTAATTCATAGATTTATCAGTTATTACTTGTGATAAGTGCATAGAGATGCAATTCTTGCCTTCCTTTCTTTTTTGTGAATAATGATTATAGCTCCATAAAATAACTAGTAAAAAGACGAAAAGAGTAGATGACACATGGACGGTAAAAACAAACACATCGACTATAAAAATTGGAACAAGAAAAAAGGGATGTGTAAATGAATAGGGAGAATACAAGAATTATCCAGCCCAATGGATCTACAATCGGTGTGACTTCCATGCTAAGATAGAGATGCTACCTCTCCGACCGTTATCACTTTGTCATAGATGACACCGGAGAGATCCCACAGATCCCACCGCTGCCACCAATTGTCATGGATATCACAGCTGGGGGGTCACACAGAACCCACCACTGTTACCACTTTGTCACATATGACACCGGAGGGATCACCCAGGTCCCACTAGTTTGTGTGGCATAGTGTTTATCTAACATATGTTATAGCATGAAACGTGTTGGTGTAGAATACAGCCTGTGTACAGCATGGAGTGTGCATGTCTGTAACATGTAGTATGTGTGTGTAGCATGCAGTTTGTGTAGTATGAGTCTGGATAATATACAGTGTGTGCATGTAGCATGGTGTGTAATATATGTAGCAAGGGGTGTGAGTGTATGTAACGTACAGTGCGTGGTATAGAGCATTTAAGTAACCTACAGATTATATTTGTAGCATGGAGTGTGTGTATAACATAGAGTGTGTGTGTATAACATAGAGTGTGTGTATAGCATAGAGTGTGTGTGTATAACATAGAGTGTGTGTTTGATGCTCCTGTGTTTGAACCATTGAGCCTGCGTTTTGTGGTTGTCTTCTCTGTCTGTTGAGCCACAGCAGTCACTCCTTTTCTCCAGGTGTTTAGGTTCTCATATTCTGGCTGCATGCTCTTTAAAATAACATAGGTGTTTTCATTGATTAATTTGTCTGTCCTATCACCTTTCGGGTGCAGCTTTATATTCTCTCCCCATGCTGGCATTTCCTGCTGGTGATAGTTTCTGGTGGATGTTCAGCCATTCTGCTGTAGCTTAAGGCCAGTCAGTGAAATTCCAGCTAGGGTTTATCACCATGCTGTTTCTATTCTTTACTCTGCACCTACCTTCTGTTTATTTTCAGGGAGCAGGCGGCATATAATTTAGCAGTATGTATTTTGTACTTTAGCTTTTATTTTGTGGGTTTCTTTACTCACTCTGGGAAACTTTTATCAGCACACTTTCCCTTTTGTCGGTAATTTTCACTCTGCTCTGCCGTTCGATTCTTTAGGAGGGACATGAAGCGCTCGACCACCTTTCAGGCAGTTTAGGTCTAAGCTCCCATCTTCTAGTCTGTGGTTAGGGCTATCTCTGCTCACACAGGAACCATTGGGGGCTGCAGGATCAGGATCTCTAATCTGTACAGGAATCGGTAGGGTCTACTGCAGTTTTTAGTTTGTTACCTATTTTACCTGGTGAGTTGCTACTCTAAAATAACAATGTGTTTAGTATAGAGTTTTAGAGTATTATTCAGACTGTGTTTAGCATAGAGTGTCTGTAATATACAGTGAGTGCATATTTGTGCAATATACAGTGTGTGTTTGACATATAGTATTGTCAAGGAGTCAGCCGGGAGATCACCAGTTGTCAGGGAATCCCGGGCTGATAGCAAACCAGCACTCCAGTGCCGTCAATCATCAAGACAGTTACACAATTAACTGACCACTGATGGACAAGACCACTGCTGTGTTCACTAGTAGGCCAATTAATGGGGAACTCACAGTGAATATTGTTCCGTTTTTCTTTTTAATAAATTTGCAAAATTTCCTACATTTCTGTTTTTTTTCCCAGTCAATATGGGGTGCAGAGTGCACATTAATGAGATAAAAAATGAACTTTTTTGAATTTACCAAATGGCTGCAATGAAACCAAGAGTGAAAAATGTAAAGGGGTCTGAATACTTTCTGTAACCACTGTATTGGGTGTAGCATGGAGTGTGTGCCTGTGTGTGTAACATACATTTTGTGTGTGTAACATACATTGTGTGTGTAGCATTGATTTTGTTCCTGTATGTGTGTAGCATGGAGTGTGCTTTGCGTTTGTCTGTGTAGCATCCACATTTAAAAGTTCTGGCATTGCAGATGAGCATTCATTAGGGTAAACATATTGGAAATCACTCAACAAATAAGGAAAACCCTAATTCATCGGATCGTTTATGCCGGAGCAAAAATCAAAATAAAAGACGCCGGTAAATAAACACCAGGGGACCTGGTTATGGATGATCGATGCTTGTTTAACAGTCTAAAGTCATCATGTGTAAATGCACAAAAAATGGTCATTTGAGCAAAAGTTAAGCATTTGGGAACCACTTTTAATATTGCCCAGGGCCACTCTTTGTTAACAACCTTCTGTCACAACCCAGCTGTCGGGTGACCTAGCACCAGGGGCTCCTTCCCTGTCCCTACCACTAGGGGGCACCATAGCTCACCCTATTCCTCTGGATAGCTCTGAAGGTGAAGATGCCAGGACCGCCACTGTTGTGAATTCTGCTTTTGGGCTCCCTCCGGTGGTTGTAGGTGGTAATGCAGTTGCCCCTGAGTTGCAGCCCTGGTCAGGTGTATCTGCTGATTGCAGATCTGACTGGGGTATTTAGGCGTGCAGGATTCATTAGTCCTTGCCAGTTGCCAATTGTTGTTGGGAGGTGTAGGACCTCTGCCTGGTTCCTCCTGCCTTTCTGCCAGATCTGCAAAGATAAGTGTCTGGTTCTTTTTCCCTGTGGTACACATGTTGTGTGCTTCACAATTCAGTGCTATTCTTTGTGTTTTCTTGTCCAGCTTAGATTGTGTCAGTATTTTCTCAGTCTTGCTGGATTCTCTGGAGTGGCAGATATACATTCCATGTCTTTAGTTAGATTGTGGAACTTTTTGTATTATCTGCTGTGGATATTTTTGGAAGGGTTTTAATACTGATCGCCTAGTTATCTGTCCTATCCTTTCCTATTTAGCTAGAGTGGCCTCTTCTGCTAAATCCTGTTTTCTACCTGCGTGTGTCTATTCTTCTCCTACTCACAGTCATTATTTGTGGGGGGCTGCCTATCCTTTGGGGGTCTGCTCTGAGGCAAGATAGCATTCCCATTTCCATCTATAGGGGTATTTAGTCCTCCGGCTGTGTCGAGGTGTCTAGGGAGTGTTAGGCACACCCCACGGCTACTTCTAGTTGCGGTGTTAGTTCAGGATTGCGGTCAGTACAGGTTCCACTGTCTCCAGAGAAAGTTTCATGCGGCTCCAAGGTCATCAGATCATAACAGTACAACTGGCCCATAATGAGTTAAATACATCTCAGAAGAAGGGAAGAAAAGTGTTGAGCCATTTTTTTTTCTGCAGTCTGTTTTGTCTTTTTTTCCTTCTTTATTTATGGGTGGCTGAGGAGTCTTGTGCCAGCATGGATGTTCAGGAATTAGCTCATGTAGACCAGCTTGCTGCTAGGGTACAGGGTATTTCTGATTATATTGTTCAGACTCCAGCTTTAGAACCGAAGATTCCTACTCCTGATTTGTTTTTTGGTGATAGGTCCAAATTTTGGGGGTTTAAAAATAATTGTAAATTGTTTTTTGCTCTGAGACCGCGATCCTCCGGTGATTCCATTCAGCAGGTTAAAATTGTCATCTCCCTGCTGCGTGGTGATCCACAGGACTGGGCATTTTCCCTGGAATCTGGGAATCCGGCCTTGCTTAATGTAGATTCCTTTTTTCAGGCTTTAGGTTTATTATATGATGAACCTAATTCTGTGGATCAAGTGGAGAAAACCTTGTTGGCCCTGTCTCAGGGTCAAGAGGCGGCAGAATTGTTTTGTCAGAAATTTAGAAAATGGTCTGTGTTGACTAAATGGAATGATGATGCTTTGGCGGCAATTTTCAGAAAGGGTCTTTCTGAATCCGTTAAAGATGTTATGGTGGGGTTTCCCACGCCTTCCGGTCTGAGTGATTCTATGTCTCTGGCCATTCAGATTGATCGGCGCTTGCGGGAGCGTAGAACTGTGCGCGCTGTGGCGTCGTCCTCAGAGCCAATTCCTGAGCCAATGCAGTGTGATAGGATTTTGTCTAGAATGGAACGACAAGGATTCAGACGTCAGAATGGGTTGTGTTATTATTGTGGCGACGCTTCTCATGTCATTTCAGTCTGCCCTAAGCGGACACAACCATCAGTACTGTACAGCCTAAATTTCTGTTATCGGTGTCCTTGATTTGCTCATTGTCATCATTCTCTGTCATGGCGTTTGTGGATTCAGGCGCCGCCTTGAACTTAATGGATTTTGAGTTTGCCAGGCGTTGTGGTTTTCCCTTGCAGCCTTTGCAGAACCCTATTCCTTTAAGGGGGATTGATGCTACACCTTTGGCTAAAAATAAGCCTCAGTTTTGGACACAGGTGACCATGCACATGACGCCAGCCCATCAGGAAGATTGTCGATTTCTGGTGTTGCATAATTTGCATGATGTTATCGTGCTGGGTTTCCCGTGGTTGCAGGTACATAATCCTGTATTGGATTGGAAATCTATGTCTGTGACTAGTTGGGGTTGTCAGGGGGTTCATAATGATGTTCCTTTGATGTCAATCTCCTCTCCTTCCTCTTCTGAAATTCTAGAGTTTTTGTCTGATTTTCAGGATGTATTCGATGAGCCCAAGTCCAGTTCCCTTCCACCGCATAGGGACTGTGATTGTGCTATTGACTTGATTCCAGGCAGTAAGTTTCCTAAGGGTCGACTTTTCAACCTGTCTGTGCCTGAACATACTGCCATGCGGAGTTATGTTAAGGAGTCTTTGGGGAAAGGGCATATTCGGCCATCTTCTTCACCGTTAGGAGCAGGTTTTTTTTTTGTTGCTAAGAAGGATGGCTCCTTGTATTGATTATCGCCTCTTGAATAAGATCACGGTCAAGTTTCAATACCCTTTGCCTTAGCTTTCCGATTTGTTTGCTAGGATTAAGGGGGCTAGTTGGTTTACTAAGATTGACCTTCGGGGGGCATATAATCTTGTTCGTATTAAGCAGGGTGATGAATGGAAAACTGCGTTTAATACGCCCGAAGGCCATTTTGAATACCTTGTGATGCCATTCGGGCTCACTAACGCTCCATCTGTTTTTCAATCCTTCATGCATGATATCTTCCGGACTTATATTGATAAATTCTTGATTGTATATTTGGACGATATTTTGATTTTTTCCGATGATTGGAAGTCTCATGTGGAACAGGTCAGGATGGTATTTCAGATCCTTCGTGACAGTGCTTTGTTTGTGAAGGGGTCTAAGTGTCTCTTTGGGGTGCAGAAGGTTTCTTTTTTGGGCTTTATTTTTTCTCCCTCATCTATGTTGATGGATCCGGTTAAGGTTCAGGCCATTCATGATTGGATTCAACCCACATCCGTGAAGAGCCTTCAGATATTTTTGGGTTTTGCAAATTTTTATCGCCATTTCATTGCTAACTTCTCCAGCGTGGTTAAACCCTTGACTGATTTGACGAAAAAAGGCGCTGATGTGGCGAATTGGTCCTCTGCGGCTGTCTCTGCCTTTCAGGAGCTTAAACGCCAATTTACTTCTGCTCCGGTGTTGCGCCCACCAGATGTTTCTCTTCCGTTTCAGGTTGAGATTGATGCTTCTGAGATTGGGGCAGGGGCCGTTTTGTCTCAGAGGGATTCTGTTGGTTCTTTGATGAAACCGTGTGCCTTCTTCTCCCGCAAGTTTTCGCCTGCTGAACGCAATTATGATGTCGGCAATCGGGAGTTGTTGGCTATGAAGTGGGCGTTTGAGGAGTGGCGACATTGGCTTGACGGAGCTAAGCACCGTATTGTGGTCCTGACCGATCATAAGTATTTGATTTACCTTGAGTCTGCCAAACGGCTGAGTCCTAGACAGGCTCGATGGTCCTTGTTTTTTTCCCGTTTTGATTTCGTGGTTTCGTATCTTCCGGGTTCTAAGAATATTAAGGCTGATGCCCTTTCTAGGAGTTTTTTTGCCTGATTCTCCTGAGGCCCTTGAACCGGTCGGCATTCTGAAAGAAGGGGTGGTCCTTTCTGCCATTTCCCCTGATTTACGGCGGGTTCTTCAGGAATTTCAGGCTGATAGACCTGACCGCTGTCCTGTGGGGAAATTGTTTGTTCCTGACAGATGGACTAGTAGAGTGATTTCTGAGGTTCACTGTTCTGTGTTGGCTGGTCATCCTGGTATTTTTGGTACCAGAGATTTGGTTGGTAGGTCCTTTTGGGGGCCTTCGTTGTCACGTGATGTGCGTTCTTTTGTGCAGTTCTGTGGGACTTGTGCGCGGGCCAAGCCTTGTTGTGCCCGTGCTAGTGGGTTACTTTTGCCATTGCCGGTCCCTGAGAGGCCCTGGACGCATATTTCTATGGATTTTATTTCTGATCTTCCGGTTTCCCAGAGGATGTCGGTTATCTGGGTTGTTTGTGACCGGTTTTCTAAGATGGTTCATTTGGTGCCTTTGCCTAAATTGCCTTCCTCTTCAGAGTTGGTTCCGTTGTTTTTTCAGCATGTGGTTCGTTTGCATGGTATTCCGGAGAATATTGTGTCCGACAGAGGTTCCCAGTTTGTTTCTAGGTTTTGGCGGGCCTTTTGTGCTAGGCTGGGCATTGATTTGTCTTTTTCTTCTGCATTCCATCCTCAGACAAATGGCCAGACCGAGCGAACTAATAAGACTTTGGAGACTTATTTGAGATGCTTTGTGTCTGCCGATCAGGATGATTGGGTGGCCTTTTTGCCATTGGCCGAGTTTGCCCTTAATAATCGGGCTAGTTCGGCTACTTTGGTTTCGCCTTTTTTTTGTAATTTTGGTTTTCATCCTCGTTTTTCTTCTGGGCAGGTTGAGCCTTCTGACTGTCCTGGTGTGGATTCTGTGGTTGACAGGTTGCAGCAGATTTGGGCTCATGTGGTGGACAATTTGGTGTTGTCTCAGGAGGAGGCTCAACGTTTTGCTAACCGTCGTCGGTGTGTTGGTTCCCGGCTTCGGGTTGGGGATTTGGTTTGGTTGTCTTCCCGTCATGTTCCTATGAAGGTCTCTTCCCCTAAGTTTAAGCCTCGGTTTATTGGTCCTTATAGGATTTCTGAGATTATTAATCCGGTGTCTTTTCGATTGGTGCTTCCGGCCTCTTTTGCTATCCATAATGTCTTCCATAGATCTTTATTGCGGAAATATGATTGAGAAGATTTTGGATTCTCGTTTTTCGAGGCGGAGGCTTCAGTACCTTGTCAAATGGAAGGGTTATGGCCAGGAGGATAATTCTTGGGTTTTTGCTTCTGATGTCCATGCTGCTGATTTGGTTCATGCTTTTCATCTGGCTCATCCTGATCGGCCTGGGGGCTCTGGTGAGGGTTCGGTGACCCCTCCTCAGGGGGGGGATACTGTTGTGAATTCTGCTTTTGAGCTCCCTCCGGTGGTTGTAGGTGGTAATGCAGTTACCCCTGAGTTGCAGCCCTGGTCAGGTGTATCTGCTGATTGCAGATCTGACTGGGGTATTTAGGCGTGCAGGATTCATTAGTCCTTGCCAGTTGCCAATTGTTGTTGGGAGGTGTAGGACCTCTGCCTGGTTCCTCCTGCCTTTCTGCCAAATCTGCAAAGATAAGTGTCTGGTTCTTTTTCCCTGTGGCACACATGTTGTGTGCTTCACAATTCAGTGCTATTCTTTGTGTTTTCTTGTCCAGCTTAGATTGTGTCAGTATTTTCTCAGTCTTGCTGGATTCTCTGGAGTGGCAGATATACATTCCATGTTTTTAGTTAGATTGTGGAACTTTTTGTATTATCTGCTGTGGATATTTTTGGAAGGGTTTTAATACTGACCGCCTAGTTATCTGTCCTATCCTTTCCTATTTAGCTAGAGTGGCCTCTTCTGCTAAATCCTGTTTTCTACCTGCGCGTGTCTATTCTTCTCCTACTCACAGTCATTATTTGTGGGGGGCTGCCTATCCTTTGGGGGTCTGCTCTGAGGCAAGATAGCATTCCCATTTCCATCTATAGGGGTATTTAGTCCTCCGGCTGTGTCGAGGTGTCTAGGGAGTGTTAGGCACACCCCACGGCTACTTCTAGTTGCGGTGTTTGTTCAGGATTGCGGTCAGTACAGGTTCCACCGTCTCCAGAGAAAGTTTCATGCGGCTCCAAGGTCACCAGATCATAACACGCCACCCTTGCCTTATCTCATCAATTAGCCCACTGTCTGTTCTGTTCCCCCACCCAGGGAAGAGGGGTGCTACTGTGCACTGCAGTACACCTTCCTGACAAACAAGGCAACACAAATAAGAGTAAACTGAAATTACCAGGCATACAAAATATTCACTCACATATAACAGAGGAATGCAATGGGGAGTGGAGGACGGGGCAAAACCAAAGTAGGAAGAGGGAAGGGAATTATCACACTTGCAAACCACGCAACAGTCACAGATAACTCCTCCAAACTCCTTCTCATATCAACAACTCTCCACCAAGCCCTGCAGCATAAGCTAGCTCTGACATGGGTTTCAGTCAGGACCCAGATTATATAGGGGATAGGTATGCCTAAGGCTAGGTTCACATTGCGTTAGTGGGTGTCCGCTGACGGAATCCGTTTCATAGTGGCACTAACACAATGTAATGGATCCGTTAGCGCACCCATTGACCGCAATGTATGTAACGCATCCCTAACGCATGCCATTTTTGGCATGTGTTAGCGATGTTCCGTTATTTTGTGACGGACCTCGAAAGCTGTCTGCAGCGTTTTTGGGTCCGTTCTCGCTAGCGCAGATCGGGCATCTGCGCTAGCGCGATCACTAAACACGATCCCTTTTTGGACATTGCGTTAACGCAGTCCGTTAGCGTATGCGCTAAACGGACTGCACTAACGCAATGTGAACCTAGCCTAACCAAGCTCAGCTGAGAGCTCAGGCTCCCAGAGTTTCCAACATGGCCAATTAACCAGTGTTCTGCCAAAAGAAATAAACACCATTTAAAAAGGTGACTTTTTTTTTTCAGCGCAGGAGTAGGAGCAATCAGACACTGCAGTCTTCTGGCTCCTCTTTGTTGCGGTAGCCCCTTGACACCTTTCCTATGTGTGAACATGATTACTACTATTTTTCAAAAATTATTAGATCCTTGACATTTTTTATGTGTTTCTCAGCTCAGTTATGCGAAAAAGGATTCATTTTTTGAACATGAAATAAGTTCTTCCTCGTTCCACCACACATTCCCTGGGCAGAGAGCTCAGCATAAAGCTCTAGTACATTTACTCCAAAATTTGGGCTGGACTTGGGTGGGAATCATTTCTTCAGAGGACGAAAGCAGCCAACGTTCCAGCGTGAAGCTGAAGGAGACATTGAGAGAAAATGGGATCTGCATTGAGTTTGCCATAACTCTCCATAAAGATGCAGTAGGTAAAGATATTCTGGCCTTTGAGACGCTACAGAAGTCCTCCTGTAATGCCGTGATTTTGAACATTAACTTAGATGAACCGATATTCTTTGAAGTTGCAAAGAAGAAAACCTTCAGAAAAGTTTTAATTTCACTTTTCTCCTTTCCGAATTTTGTCAATGCCGATATAATCAACCATCTAAATGGCTCTCTGATGCTAAGCCTGCACAAGGTGGAGATTCCTGGTCTAAAGAACTTTCTGTTGGCTGTTGATGCCCAAAAATATGACAATTATTTCATTTTGAGCAAAATGTGGAAAAAAATATTTTGGTGCTTGCCTGTTAACTTCATGGATGAGTCTGAGGATAGCTGTAATGAGACATATGGCGTTGATCTCTATGATGGATTGTTGTACGATGTGGAGAACTTTCGAGTCACATTTCAAGTCTACGCTGCCGTCTCCGCCCTGGCACATGCCCTACATGATTTGATTAAGCAAAGTGATAAGGAAGCAGCTTCACTTGATTCACAATGGAGCTGGCAACACTGGAAGGTACGGTAATATGGCTGCTTACGGGAGAAGTAATGTTAGACATGTGTAGCATGGACGTAGCTCTCATGAGTGGTCTCGTTAAAAAAAAAATCTCTGTTTAGCTATTTGAACACAACTATGGATATAGCAGCATAAAAAGCATTTTGGCTACTATCACTTTAAAGGATTTTGACCCCTTCACCTCCAGCCTGTTTTCACCTTCCTGACAAGGCCAAATTATACAATTCTGATCAGTGTCAATTTAGGCGGTAATAACTCTGGAACGCTTCAACACATCGCAGTGACCCTGAGAATGTTTTTTGTGACATTTTGTAATTCATGTAAGTGGTACATTTTGGTCGATATAATTTGCTTTTATTTATGAAAATATCAAAAATTTGACCAAAAATGTAGTAATTTTCAAACTTTGAATTTTTATACCCTTAAACCACACATAAAAGAAAAAATAAATAACATTTATCACATGTCTAATTTACATCTGCATCATTTTTCAAACATCATCTTTTTTTTTTCGATAGTTAAAAATTAAAAGTTGATCAGCAATTTTTCATTTTTCCGATAAAATTTAGAAAGCCAATTTTTTGTTAGCAACCACATTACATTTTAACTGACATTGAGGAGATTATGTGACAGAAAATACCTAAATGTGAAACCATTTTAACAACCGCACCCCTCAAAGTGCTCGAAACCACATTCAAGAAGGCTATTAACCCCTTAAATGCTTCACAGCAATTAAAGCACTGTGGAAGAAAAAATTTAAACTGTCATTTTTCCCACAAAAATGTTGGTTTAGCTCCAAATTTTTCCTTTTTACAAAAGTAGCAGGAGAAAATGGACCGTACACTTTCTTGTGCAATTTCTCCTGAGCATGCCAATACCCCTTTATGTGGTCGAAAACTACTGTCTTGGTGCATGGCTCGGAAGGGAAGGAGGGCCAATTGAATTCATCTAGGGGTGTAGTGAGTATTTGCAACCTTCTGGCGATTCACCGAATTCTATAATATTGGGCTGGGTAAATGGATAATTATCATTTGTTCCGCGAAAAATGTTGCTTTGTCCATTGTATTCTACATCTGCATGAAACCACTGCTAATAAACTTAGCCAATCACAGGAGAAACTTAACAAACCTGATACTGGTAAAAAAAAGAAGCTGATTTTTTTATTGCATTTAAAGAAAACATTGCTTCACTTTGCAGGAAAAAAAGCCTGTTGTTGATCCCAAACAAGGGATAATCTTTGGATAGCTACGAACTGTTCACCATCAATTATCTCCCCAGGTTCCTCCTCTGTCCTCGCGCGTGATAGAGACTGTGGAATTTTTCATTGTGCAGAAAAATGCATTATACGATTGTCACTTTAAGGCCATGTGCACACGTTGTGGATTTTGATGCGGATCTGCAGCGTCTTTGGACACGCAGAATTGCATCAAATCTGCAGTGTAGTGCACAACCAATGTTAATCAATGGGAAATCTAGAATTTTTGTGCACATGCTGAGGAAAAAAAAAAGCACGGATTTGCAGCGTTTTATTTTACACAGCATGTCAATTCTTTTTTTTGGATCTGCAGCGTTTCTGCACCCATTGACTTCCATTGAGTCAGTCAAATCCACAGCAAAACCGCAGGTGTAAAAAGATTTGTGGATTTGCTGCGGAGTTGAGTGCGAAAAACTCTGCAGATCGGGAGGAGGAAGAGTGTGTGGGTGGAGACTATGTGTGTGGGTGGAGACTATGTGTGTGGGCGGAGACTGTATGGGCGGAGACTGTGTGTGTGCGGATAAGATGTGCTTGTGTGTCTGCGGGTGTCTGTGTGTGTGTGTGGGTGTCTGGGGGGCCTGCGGGTGTGTGGCAAGTCTGTGTGTATGTGCAGGTCTGTGTGTAGGCAGGCATTGTCCGATGGGACTACTAGTCCCATCCGGCTATGTCTGCTGTCACATAGGACTGTGACAGCATTAGCTGATGATGGGATAGTAGTCCCATCATCCGGCTACTGTGTTGAATAGTAAAAAAAAAACACATATACACATACAGTACACAAATATACTCATACAGTACATACTTACCAGACAGCTAATCCCCAACGCCCTCGATCTCCTGCAAAAAAACAAAATAATAAACCCAAAGTATACTCCCTGTTCCGCTGTAATCCATTTTATAATGAGTGTCCCACGACGATCTCCCGTGGAGAGCTGTCACATCAGTAGATGTGACCGCTCTTCAGGAGCTCCGGTGATACAGTCGGATGGATCACTCGGCCGCCTAGAGTTCACCGGAGTTCATGCAGTTGGAGCGGCCCCCAGATGCAGAACAGCGGGGTACTCGAATCCGGGTCTCTCGGTTCTGAGGATGTCACGGTGGCCTGACCCGGTCCGTGGTCTGTTGTGATTCGGTTCGTGGGCTCCCCCGGTGGTCTCTTGTGGTACTGGTGTCCTGCAAGCTTTGCCTTCTCAGTTCACCTGTTCCTATCAGGATGTGGGAGTATCCTATTTAACCTTGCTCCTCAGTCATTCTAATGCTGGCCATCAATGTATCCAGAGTGATTCTGTTGCATGTTCCTGCTCCCAGTTTTCTACTCAGCTAAGTTGGACACTTTAGTCCTTAAGTCTATTTTTGTATGTTTTGTCCAGTTTGCACTTATGTGAATCTCTGCAGCTGGAAGCTCTTGTTGGGCTGAAATTACCACTCCAGTGGCATGAGTTGTCACATGAGTTAAGGTAATTTCAGGATGGTGTTTTGAAGGGTTTTGCAGCTGACCGCGAAGTCCTCTGTTGTATCTTTCTGCTATTTAGTTAGCGGGCCTCTCTGTGCTAAATCTGCTTTCATACTACGTGTGTCTTTTCATCTGCTCTCACCGTTATTATATGTGGGGGGCTGCTATCTCCTGTGGGGACATTCTCTGGAGGCAAGCCAGGACTGTGTTTTCTTCTGCTCCGGTATTGTGCCAGCCTGATGTTTCTCTTCCTTTTCAGGTGGAAGTTGATGCTTCCGAGATCGGAGCGGGGGCGGTTTTGTCGCAGAAAAGTTCAGATTGTTCAGTGATGAGACCTTGTGCGTTCTTTTCTCGAAAATTTTCGCCCGCCGAGCGAAATTATGACGTCGGTAATCGGGAGCTTTTGGCGATGAAGTGGGCATTCGAGGAGTGGCGTCATTGGCTTGAGGGTGCTAAACATCAGGTGGTGGTCTTGACTGATCACAAAAATTTGATTTATCTTGAGTCGGCCAGACGTCTGAATCCTAGACAGGCGCGCTGGTCGTTGTTTTTCTCCCGGTTTAATTTTGTGGTTTCGTATCTGCCAGGTACTAAGAATGTGAAGGCGGATGCCCTTTCTAGGAGTTTTGAACCTGATTCCCCTGGTGATTCTAAACCTATGGGTATACTTAAGGATGGGGTGATATTGTCTGCTGTCTTCCCAGACCTGCGACGTGCTTTACAAGAGTTTCAGGCGGATCGGCCTGATCGTTGTCCGCCTGGTAGATTGTTTGTGCCGGATGAGTGGACCAATAGAGTCATCTCGGAGGTTCATTCTTCTGCGTTGGCAGGTCATCTGGGAATTTTTGGTACCAGAGATTTGGTGGCTAGGTCCTTCTGGTGGCCTTCCCTGTCTCGGGACGTGCGTACTTTTGTGCAGTCTTGCGATGTTTGTGCTCGGGCCAAGCCTTGTTGTTCTCGGGCTAGTGGGTTGTTGTTGCCCTTGCCTGTTCCTAAGAGGCCTTGGACACACATCTCTATGGATTTTATTTCTGATCTCCCTGTTTCTCAGATGTCCGTCATTTGGGTGGTGTGTGACCGCTTTTCTAAGATGGTTCATTTGGTGCCCTTGCCCAAGCTGCCTTCCTCATCTGAGTTGGTGCCCCTGTTTTTTCAGAATGTGGTTCGGCTGCATGGTATTCGGGAGAATATCGTTTCCGACAGGGGATCCCAGTTTGTGTCCAGATTTTGGCGGGCGTTTTGTGCCAGGATGGGCATTGATTTGTCTTTTTCGTCTGCATTTCATCCCCAGACAAATGGCCAGACGGAGCGTACTAATCAGACCTTGGAGACTTATTTGAGGTGTTTCGTGTCTGCTGATCAGGATGACTGGGTCTCCTTTTTGCCGTTGGCTGAGTTTGCCCTTAATAATCGGGCCAGTTCTGCCACTTTGGTCTCCCCTTTCTTTTGCAATTCAGGGTTCCATCCTCGTATTTCATCTGGTCAGGTGGAGTCTTCGGATTGTCCTGGAGTGGATACCATGGTGGATAGGTTGCATCGTATTTGGGGGCAGGTGGTGGACAATTTGGAGTTGTCCCAGGAGAGGACTCAACGTTTTGCTAATCGCCATCGTCGTGTTGGTCCTCGTCTTCGTGTTGGGGACTTGGTGTGGTTGTCCTCCCGTTTTGTCCCTATGAGGGTCTCTTCTCCTAAGTTTAAGCCTCGGTTCATCGGTCCTTATAAGATTTTGGAAATTCTTAACCCTGTGTCTTTTCGTTTGGACCTCCCAGCATCCTTTGCTATCCATAATGTCTTCCATCGGTCATTATTGCGGAGGTATGAGGTACCACTTGTGCCTTCTGTTGAGCCTCCTGCTCCTGTGCTGGCTGAGGGTGAATTGGAGTACGTGGTGGAGAAAATCTTGGACTCCCGTGTTTCCAGACGGAGACTTCAATATCTGGTGAAATGGAAGGGCTACGGTCAAGAGGATAATTCTTGGGTTACAGCTTCTGATGTTCATGCTTCTGATTTGGTCCGTGCCTTTCATAGGGCTCATCCAGATCGCCCTGGTGGTTCTTGTGGGGGTTCGGTGCCCCCTCCTTAAGGGGGGGTACTGTTGTGATTCGGTTCGTGGGCTCCCCCGGTGGTCTCTTGTGGTACTGGTGTCCTGCAAGCTTTGCCTTCTCAGTTCACCTGTTCCTATCAGGATGTGGGAGTATCCTATTTAACCTTGCTCCTCAGTCATTCTAATGCTGGCCATCAATGTATCCAGAGTGATTCTGTTGCATGTTCCTGCTCCCAGTTTTCTACTCAGCTAAGTTGGACACTTTAGTCCTTAAGTCTATTTTTGTATGTTTTGTCCAGTTTGCACTTATGTGAATCTCTGCAGCTGGAAGCTCTTGTTGGGCTGAAATTACCACTCCAGTGGCATGAGTTGTCACATGAGTTAAGGTAATTTCAGGATGGTGTTTTGAAGGGTTTTGCAGCTGACCGCGAAGTCCTCTGTTGTATCTTTCTGCTATTTAGTTAGCGGGCCTCTCTGTGCTAAATCTGCTTTCATACTACGTGTGTCTTTTCATCTGCTCTCACCGTTATTATATGTGGGGGGCTGCTATCTCCTGTGGGGACATTCTCTGGAGGCAAGCCAGGACTGTGTTTTCTTCTACCAGGGGTAGTTAGTTCTCCGGCTGGCGCGCGGCATCTAGAGACAACGCAGGAATGCCCCCTGGCTACTTCTAGTGTGGTGTGTAGGTTTAGCATCGCGGTCAGCTCTAGTTTCCATCACCCGAGAGCTTGTCCGTTTATTCTATGCTTCTGATGTTTCCTTGCCATTGGAAACCATAACAGTGGTCCTGCTAAGGGGCGCCCAATAAAAGGTGTAGGTGGTGGTGTAGGTCACAGTAAATAATGAGGACACAAGGTTGCAGTCTCTTTACCTCTTTACTGAAGGCTTCGGCATCCGCAATCCAGAGCACTGCTAACAGGGCTGGCTGACACCGGCCAGTCCGAAGGCACATCCAGAGTTCCCTTTGCAGGTGGAAATCAGTAGCCTTCCTACTAGCGCCTGTGTGTTGTAGTACTTCCCTGCTGAGCACCACGGGATAGTCCTCACAACTGTCGTGTATGTTTCTGTTCTTTCTCTCTCCGTCCCCCAGATGATATGGATAGGACGCACCCGTATGACGGGGTAGGCCTGGAGTTATTTTATAGGGACCCTAGAGACGCCCCTCTCCCACAGTCACCTCCGTTGTCTTCGTTAGGTGTAAAGGTGAGACAGCCAACCTAAAGTTAACTGCCCGGCCGTAGTTCAAAGTAATGCGTAGAGTCTCTTACTTCCTCGGCGTTCCGGCCGCCGGCTACGCGCCTCAGAAGAATGTTGCTGATCTTGAGGCACGACTCCTTCTGGTTCTATCTCCTTTGTGCTGTGATCCCGTTTCTCACTTCTCCACAATATGCTTCGTTTCGTGTCCTTTCTTAGGAGTCTGCCGCTATAAGGCACAGGCACGGCTCCGTAACGATCTGTCCTTTTCTAGGGCTCTGCCAGGATCCCACCCCTGACAGGTCCTTTCTCGAGTTCTCCCCAGCTACTTTCTCTCTGACTTCCTATCCAACCCCCAGTTTTACCCATGTGTGAGGAGTGGCCTAGTAGATAGGACCTTTTGCTCCCCCTGGCGGCCGGAGTGTGAAGTGTAATGTGTGTCTGTGATACCTGCAAGGTGAACTCTTTTAGTGCAATCAGACGTATTATCACTCCCCTTAGTGGCGGAGCGACAGTACTGCAACGACCAGGACTCTGGGGCGCTGCACTGTCACTTGCGGCACCGCTGCGTGAGAAAATTGCTGGTGATAATGAGAACTACCATACTGTCCTCTCGCTGTAGATATGAAATTATTCCCTAAACTGCAAAAAAAATCTCTTAAAATAGTTTTTACTGCTGTTAAAATAATAAAAATGGTGTAAATTGTCATGAGCTGGATAAAATAACCTGTGTCTTTTTGTGGTTCACACTGACCCTGTCAGGGAGCTCACGAAGCTATCCCACTGCTGCCGACAATTATCAGTGCAAGCTCTCCGCTTGCCACAGCTGCCAACAATTTGTCAGGACCAACACACAATGGACTGACGATTGATGGACAAGGCAATGACTACTATTGCTACCTGGCAGGTTATTGGACGCTTCCCAGTGATCATAAAATATATACAAATCCGATTTCAAAACACAGGTTTGTATACAGTTGTGCTCAAAAGTTTACAAACCCCGGCAGAATTTTTGCTTTCTTGGCCTTTTTTTCAGAGAATATGAATGATAACAACAAAACTTTTCCTCCACTCATGGTTAGTGGTTGGGTGAAGCCATTTATTGTCAGACTACTGTGATTTTTCTTTTTAAATCATAATGACAACCCAAAACATCCAAATGACCCTGCCATCATTGGCCATTTGTTGCTTTCAAGATGGGAAGGACCGTTTTACAAAAGGACAGAAAGTACACCATGCAGTCCATTGTTCCCTCCATGTACAACTCCGTAGAAAACCAACAAGCATAGAGGACTTCGGAGTCAATGGTTTGAAAATAATCACCAACAGAGATGACTAAAGACAACAAAATCCATAAAGAAGAAGCGGCTCAGTACAAATCAATACAAACATATATAATAGACAAAAACATGGCGTAAAGATGAGCAAAAAAAAGTAGCAGCTAAAAAGGACCAGTAATAATATACTGGCAAGAAGAAACACATATCCTAAGGCATCATTCACAACGCAATGTAGTAAATAGATAAATAGGACCAATAGATATCAAAATTGGTCACATAAAATTCATAGGGCCGTGGAAGCAGTTCCTGAGATGAATATAGTCAGGCATAATAACATGTGTGATGCAGTGACCCCTATTACAGCTAGGTGGCGCTGTATGTTCTGCACAGAGGCGTATTGAGGCCATGGAAATGCATGGCAGTCGCAGGCATAACTGATAGACAGTGACTGGCATCATTGTAAATGCCCAGTATTGTCGCAGAGGAGATCCTCTGCGCTGTAAGCCAGTAATGTTGCTCTGGGACCTGTAGTCCCACAAGTATTTGTTTAGTTTAAAGGGAGGCTTACAGGGTTAGTCGAAGAGTTGGGCTGGTCTGACTAACCACACATACCTCCCACCTATGGGGGTGGTTACAGCTACATAATGTGACCATGGTTTGGGTCACATGGTCTGTGGAGAGTGCATGGACCTGAATGGTCTGTGTTCTAAGGTCCCGCGAGACAGGACAGGCCTGTGTGTTGGAAGGTCCTAGGAGTGGACTTCCTGAAGAGCACACTGAGAGGCCGTATGTGCAGAGTCTGTGACGGCACTGTGTTGGGGAAGTGTTGTGAATTCTGTTTGTGGGCTCCCCCGGTGGTGTTTTATGGTAGTGTCACTTATTTGCCTTCTTCTATCCTTGATCACCTGTTGACACCCATTAGGGGAGTTTCCTATTTAAGGCTGCTTGGCTGCTGGTCTGATGCCGGCCAACAATGTATCAGTAGCATTCTGTTGCATTCTCCTGCCTCAAGATCCTGTTCAGCTAAGTTGAATTTTGTTTCTAGTTTATGCTATTTTTGTCCAGCTATTTGCAATGTGACTCTCTGTAGCTGGAAGCTCTCGTGGACTGAAATTGCCACTCCAGTGGCATGAGTTGTCACTGGAGTTTTAAAGTAATTTCAGGATGGTGTTTTTGAGTAGTGTTTTGAAGTTGACCGTGAAGTGACTCTTTCCTGTACTTCTGCTATCTAGTAAGCGGACCTCACTGTGCTAAATCTGCTGTTCATCCTACGTATGTCTTTTCCTCTTGACTCACCGTCAATATCTGTGGGGGGCTGCTGTCTCCTTTTGGGGTTCATCTCTGGAGGTAAGGCAGGCCTGTATATTCCTCTGATAGGGGTAGTTAGATCTCCGGCTGGCGCGTGGTGTCTAGGGCATCGTAGGAAACACTCCCCGGCTACTTCCAGTGTCGTGTCAGGTTCAGGTCACGGTCACTTTAGTTCCCATCACCCGAGAGCTAGTCCGTTGTTATTTTGATTTCCCTGCCATTGGGAAAATCATAACAGTTTGGCCGGCCCACATGTGTTAAAACTATGCACTAAAGCAGGAAAGGATATGAAAAGGTTTTTTTTTCCTTCTGTGTTTGGAAAGTGCACCTTAGTGCTTATTTGTACTCCTTGCTTAAACTGCAGTCTTCAGCCTTTTTTTTTTTTTTTCCTCTCCTCTTAATCTCTGAATGGCTTTGGTTACACCTGTTTGAATCATGGATCCACAGAGTTTGGTTGCAGGTCTGAATAACCTGGCTACAAAGGTCCAGAACTTACAAGATTTTGTTATACGTGCTCCAATGTCTGAACCTAAGATCCCTATGCCTGAATTTTTTACCGGAGACAGATCCCGTTTTTTGAATTTCAGAGAGAATTGTAAATTGTTTTTGTCTCTGAGATCTCACTCTGCTGGTGATCCTGCGCAACAGGTTAAAATTGTTATTTCTCTATTGCGGGGTGACCCACAAAGTTGGGCATTTGCATTGTCGCCAGGGGATCCTGCGTTATTAAATGTAGATGCGTTTTTTCTGGCTTTGGGGTTGCTTTATGAAGAACCTAATTTAGAGATTTTGGCTGAGAAAGCCTTGATAGCTCTTTCCCAAGGGCAAGATGAAGCTGAGATATACTGCCAAAAATTTCGTAAATGGTCGGTGCTTACTAAATGGAATGAGTGCGCTCTAGCAGCTAATTTCAGAGAAGGTCTCTCTGATGCCGTGAAGGATGTCATGGTGGGGTTCCCTGTGCCTACAGGTCTGAATGATGCCATGAAATTGGCTATCCAGATTGATCGGCGTTTACGGGAGCAAAAATCTGTGCACCATATGGCGGTATCTTCTGAGCAAAAATCTGTGCACCATATGGCGGTATCTTTTGAGCAAAAACCTGTGCACCATATGGCGGTATCTTCTGAGCAAAAACCTGTGCACCATATGGCGGTATCTTCTGAGCAAAAACCTGTGCATCATTTGGCGGTGACCTCTGAAAAGGCACCAGAGCATATGCAATGCGATAGTGTATTGTCTAGAGGCGAACGACAGAATTACAGGCGCAAAAATGGGTTGTGCTTCTATTGTGGAGATCCAGCTCATGTTATATCAGCATGCTCTAAACGCATAAAGAAGGTTGATAAAAAGGTTGATAAATCTTTTTCTATGGGTACCTTGCAGTCTAAATTTCTTTTGTCCGTGACATTGATTTGTACTTTATCATCTGTTACTGTGGATGCTTATGTGGATTCTGGCGCCGCTCTGAGTCTCATGGATTGGTCCTTTGCCAAGCGTTGTGGGTTTGATTTAGAGCCTCTGGAGGTTTCTATTCCCTTAAAGGGTATTGATTCTACACCTTTGGCTAGCAATAAACCACAATATTGGACACAAGTGACTATGCATCTTTCCCCAGACCATCAGGAGATTATTCGTTTCCTTGTGTTATATAATCTACATGACGTATTAGTACTTGGATTACCATGGTTACAAATTCATAATCCAGTCTTGGACTGGAGATCAATGTCTGTGCTGAGCTGGGGATGTCAGGGGATTCATGGGGATGCACCTTTGGTTCCCATTTCTTCATCTACTCCCTCTGAGATCCCAGCATTTCTGTCAGATTTTTATGATGTCTTTCAGGAGCCTAAAACTGATTCTCTCCCTCCTCACAGAGAGTGTGACTGCGCTATTGATTTGATTCCCGGTAGTAAATTTCCTAAGGGTCGCTTGTTTAATTTGTCTGTACCTGAACATACTGCTATGCGGGAGTATATCAGAGAATCTTTGGAAAAGGGTCATATTCGCCCCTCTTTGTCTCCACTGGGGGCAGGGTTTTTCTTTGTGGGTAAAAAGGATGGTTCATTGAGACCTTGTATCGACTATCGACTTCTGAATAAGATTACAGTTAAATACCAGTACCCGTTACCTTTACTGACTGATCTTTTTGCTCGCATAAAGGGGGCGAAGTGGTTCACTAAGATCGATCTACGTGGTGCGTATAATTTGGTGCGGATTAAGCAGGGGGATGAGTGGAAGACCGCATTTAATACGCCTGAAGGCCATTTTGAGTATTTGGTAATGCCTTTCGGTCTCGCGAATGCCCCTTCCGTTTTTCAGTCCTTTATGCACGATATTTTCCGTGAATATCTGGATAAATTTATGATTGTGTATTTGGATGATATTTTGATTTTTTCGGAGGACTGGGAATCTCATGTTCAACAGGTCAGGAGAGTTTTTCAGGTTTTACGAGCTAATTCTCTATTTGTGAAGGGCTCAAAGTGTATTTTTGGGGTTCAGAGAATTTCCTTTTTGGGATATATTTTTTCCCCTTCATCTATGGAGATGGACCCTGTTAAGGTTCAGGCTATTTGTGATTGGGTACAACCTACTTCTCTAAAGAGTCTTCAGAAATTCTTGGGATTTGCTAATTTCTATCGCCGATTCATAGCGGGTTTTTCTGCCATTGCTAAACCTTTGACTGATTTGACCAAGAAGGGTGCTGATGTTGCTAATTGGTCCTCTGCGGCTGTGGAGGCCTTTCGGGAGCTTAAGCGCCGCTTTTCTTCTGCTCCTGTGTTGCGCCAGCCTGATGTTTCGCTCCCGTTCCAGGTTGAAGTAGATGCTTCCGAGATCGGAGCAGGTGCAGTTTTGTCGCAGAAAGGTCCTGACTGCTCAGTGATGAGACCATGTGCGTTTTTCTCTCGAAAGTTTTCGCCCGCTGAGCGAAATTATGATGTTGGAAATCGGGAGCTCTTGGCCATGAAGTGGGCATTTGAGGAGTGGCGTCATTGGCTTGAGGGTGCTAGACACCAGGTGGTGGTCTTGACTGACCACAAAAATCTAATTTATCTTGAGTCAGCCAGGCGTCTGAATCCTAGACAGGCGCGCTGGTCGTTGTTTTTCTCTCGATTTAACTTTGTGGTTTCATATCTGCCTGGGTCTAAGAATGTGAGGGCGGATGCCCTCTCTAGGAGTTTTGAGCCTGACTCGCCTGGTGATTCCGAACCTACTGGCATCCTGAAGGATGGGGTGATATTGTCAGCTGTCTCCCCAGACCTGCGGCGCTCTTTGCAGGAGTTTCAGGTGGATAGGCCTGATCGCTGTCCGCCTGGTAGACTGTTTGTCCCTGATGACTGGACCAGTAGAGTTATTTCGGAGGTTCACTCTTCCGCGTTGGCAGGTCATCCTGGAATTTTTGGCACCAGGGATCTGGTGTCTAGGTCCTTCTGGTGGCCTTCCTTGTCTCGAGATGTACGTATTTTTGTGCAGTCTTGTGATGTTTGTGCTCGGGCTAAGCCCTGCTGTTCCCGGGCCAGCGGGTTGTTGTTGCCCTTGCCTATTCCTAAGAGGCCTTGGACGCACATCTCTATGGACTTTATTTCTGACCTTCCTGTTTCTCGTAGGATGTCCGTCATCTGGGTGGTGTGTGACCGTTTTTCCAAGATGGTTCACTTGGTACCTTTGCCCAAATTGCCCTCCTCCTCTGAGCTGGTCCCTCTATTTTTTCAGAATGTTGTGCGTTTGCATGGTATTCCTGAGAATATAGTGTCTGACAGGGGTACTCAGTTTGTGTCTAGATTTTGGCGGGCGTTCTGTGCCAGGATGGGTATCGACTTGTCTTTTTCGTCTGCATTCCATCCTCAGACTAATGGCCAGACTGAGCGTACTAATCAGACCTTGGAGACTTACTTGAGGTGTTTTGTGTCCGCTGATCAGGACGATTGGCTTGATTTTTTGCCATTGGCAGAGTTTGCCCTTAACAATCGGGCCAGTTCTGCCACTTTGGTTTCTCCATTTTTTTGTAATTCAGGGTTTCACCCTCGCTTTTCGTCCGGTCAATTGGAGTCTTCGGATTGTCCTGGAGTAGATGCTGTGGTTGATAGAATGCATCAGATTTGGGGACAGGTTGTGGACAATCTGAAGTTGTCCCAGGAGAAGACTCAACAGTTCACTAATTGTCATCGGCGTGTCGGTCCTCGTCTTTGTGTTGGGGACCTGGTTTGGTTGTCTTCTCGATTTGTTCCTATGAAGGTCTCGTCTCCTAAGTTTAAGCCTCGGTTTATCGGCCCTTATAGGATTCTGGAGGTTCTCAATCCTGTGTCCTTTCGTTTGGACCTCCCAGCATCTTTTACTATTCATAATGTTTTTCATCGGTCATTGTTGCGGAGGTATGAGGTGCCGGTTGTTCCGTCTGCTGATCCTCCTGCTCCTGTGCTGGTTGAGGGTGAGTTGGAGTATGTGGTGGAAAAGATCTTGGACTCCCGTGTTTCCAGACGGAAACTTCAGTATCTGGTTAAGTGGAAAGGCTATGGTCAGGAGGATAATTCTTGGGTGACAGCATCTGATGTTCATGCTCCTGATTTGGTTCGTGCATTTCATAGTGCTCATCCAGATCGCCCTGGTGGTTCTGGTGAGGGTTCGGTGCCCCCTCCTTAAGGGGGGGGTACTGTTGTGAATTCTGTTTGTGGGCTCCCCCGGTGGTGTTTTATGGTAGTGTCACTTATTTGCCTTCTTCTATCCTTGATCACCTGTTGACACCCATTAGGGGAGTTTCCTATTTAAGGCTGCTTGGCTGCTGGTCTGATGCCGGCCAACAATGTATCAGTAGCATTCTGTTGCATTCTCCTGCCTCAAGATCCTGTTCAGCTAAGTTGAATTTTGTTTCTAGTTTATGCTATTTTTGTCCAGCTATTTGCAATGTGACTCTCTGTAGCTGGAAGCTCTCGTGGACTGAAATTGCCACTCCAGTGGCATGAGTTGTCACTGGAGTTTTAAAGTAATTTCAGGATGGTGTTTTTGAGTAGTGTTTTGAAGTTGACCGTGAAGTGACTCTTTCCTGTACTTCTGCTATCTAGTAAGCGGACCTCACTGTGCTAAATCTGCTGTTCATCCTACGTATGTCTTTTCCTCTTGACTCACCGTCAATATCTGTGGGGGGCTGCTGTCTCCTTTTGGGGTTCATCTCTGGAGGTAAGGCAGGCCTGTATATTCCTCTGATAGGGGTAGTTAGATCTCCGGCTGGCGCGTGGTGTCTAGGGCATCGTAGGAAACACTCCCCGGCTACTTCCAGTGTCGTGTCAGGTTCAGGTCACGGTCACTTTAGTTCCCATCACCCGAGAGCTAGTCCGTTGTTATTTTGATTTCCCTGCCATTGGGAAAATCATAACAGGGAAGCTACCGTTTCTTCTGCGGGTCTGGACTGTCGTGAGTGCCCTGGTCACAAGGACGGTGATCCCAGTTAGGCAGCTTCTCTGCGAACCAAGGACTGAAAAGGAGTCAGCGTGTGGAGCAGGAGCTCCAGGAAGGTAACCCAGAGTTGGGGACTCTGTGCACTGATGAGGGTCATGGAGTAAGGTCCAGCATGTTTAGAGACTGCAACCTAATGTCGTGCTATGAAGTATCTGAGATAAAGCCGTATGATATGGAGTGCTATAGACTATGTGTTAAGTGATGTGCAACATGGCCTATGGTGCGGTTATGAGTCTTAAACATACTGGAATAGACTGTTTTTGTGAGAAAATGTTCGTGTGTGTGTTAATCCCGTTGCCAAGCGAGTGTCCCCCAACGCACTCAGGGGACACTTTATTTGAATAAAGTGCTGTGCATACAAATCTCTACTGTGATATTTATCCATAGACATGCCCCAGGAAAAAAAATTCCAAATATAAGCCAATTATAGCTATATAATATTGCCTTGGGACATGATGTAGTAAAGATGCGGGCGTGCAAGGACACAGGAGAGCCTCGACGTGCATTTCACCACCTTCGCTTCATCAGCTGCTACTTTTTTTGCCCATCTTTATGCGATGTTTTTGTCTATTATACATGTTTAACAAAATTTGCATTGATTTGTACTGAACCCCTACTTCTTTTTGGATTTTGTTGTCTTTATTCATCTCGGTTGGTGATTATTTTGACACAATTGACTTTGAAGTCCTCTATGCTTGTTGGTTTTCAAGGTTTTGGCTTAGGGGTATGTCCCAATTGGCCACGTGGACAATTTTATAGGTTGTTATGTACAAGCTTCGTGTCTGCTCTTTATCAGGTAAACTATGTCAATTACATGTTCTCAGCAGGGGGATAGAGGTCGTAATCGATGACCCCCGCAGCCCCTGATATGCACAATTTTAACTACATTTATGACTGGTTCCAATAAATTTTACGTTTTTTTTTTTTTTTTTTTTACCAAAAGTTGACAGCTACTGAAGAATATTTAAGGAGAGGTATCTCTAGAGATTGGAGTTTAGAGGCTCACAGGAATTCTTAGGAATTCAAAGGAAAACTATATTTTTCAACTTCACAAAGAAAAGCTTACCTGGAGAAGTAATAGAGGAGACATACTTACTACCAGAATCCGATACACTCACATATTGCTTGCCAAACTGAAAATGGTGAATTCACATTCACCGGTGACCTGGCACCGAGGCTACTATTTGGCTGAAGGGTGAGGTGATTGGTTGTCGGGACATCACAATGTTTTTCTCCAGCATGGCTGTCTTCTGTGAAGCTTAAACTACAACAATGAAACCCATTAGCGATGAAAACCTTTGATTGAAATATTTTCTTTTGTTTGCAGCTCAGTCGTTATCTGAAGAACATTCATTTTGAGACCATGGGAGGCGAAGAGGTTTATTTTAACAAAGAGGGACACTTTTCCAGCAAGTTTGATATCATAAACCTTGTAGGTTTTCCAAACAAGTCTCTTCAAAGGCGGGTAGTTGGTTACTATGAAGAAAGCAGCGACCGGTTTCGCATCGACAGCGGTGCCATCGTGTGGAGTCCAAAATTTTCTCAGGTAAATGGCTCAAACCTAAAGTGAATTCTGAAACGGTTCTGCCCCCAGTTCTGTCTGAAAAGTGCCACTTAATGAACGAGGTTCATACAAAAGGTCACGTTCACAGGTGGAATCCTAAGCAAAGGCTTAAAGGGTTCATCCACCATGTAAATAGTTCCACAATAAAGAAGTAGTCTGTGGAGCAAAATGGCAGTTGATGACGGAACACGCTGATGGACAGGACCGGTCTCATGGCCTAATTGTAAAATAGCTTTCCAGTGTACAGTGTTTTTCTACTGGAGGGCACTTGTGATCAGATCTGGTCCCACGCTCATCCTTTAAGAGGAATAATGAGAACAGAAGAGCTGTGAAGACTGAGAAGAATATGTGTCAGGGATATATGGCACATGGGTGCTCGAGAAGGGATCCACTCCGTTCAGGTGATTGAATAAAAGTATTCACCAACTGATAACAAATGTATTGTGAGGCAATCCAACAGGTTCAGTATATACAGACGAGAAAATGGACCTTCATCCGATACCACATGGTAGAACAGAAGTATGTACACAGTGAGAACAAGTGTCGAAAAACAATATACAATATTGATCAACATAAGCAGAGATGATTGGATCAGGCAAAATTTGAAGTCTACTGTTGTTTGCACATTTCCCGGAAAATTTGATTTGCAGAGAAGTTTTTCACTTAAAGTGCCTTATTAGGCTCTGGGGCCACTTCAGTCCACAGATCATAAAAAACCTAATGTGTAAAAATCCTTATATCCACTATATCCCTGACCTCACTGACCCCTCCGCTCCTCAGCGCCAGTCACCTGGTCCTCGTCGCATCTTCAGATCAGCATCAGCAGCACCTATGCACATGACGACTTTTACTTACGGTGGTGCTACTTATGGACCCAGATCTTCTCTCTGGGACAACTGCCCCAATCCTCCAATACTAGTTTTCTTTCTGTAGTATCTTCCACTGAAATATTCATGTTTTATGTAACAGCACATATTGAGTCACGTGTACTGTAGCTCTGCGGTTTAGGACATTTTTTGTAGGTGACTATAAGGTGGAGAAAAATCCACTGAAATAAAAATTCTTTGAAAAATAGAAGTATTGATAATTTATTTTTTTTTAATTAAAAAAAAGCTAAGGGAATAAAGAAAAGAGAAATGTAAATCCCATCTCATCGTACCATCACCTTCATCCATTCTTCTGGATCACTTGTACACAGGTTATGGAGGATCTCGGCAGGAGATTGAGCCAAACATCTTGGAGACCTGACCCCAGAGATTCTGTGTATGAATCTTGTGCGGATCTTCTGTCTCTTCCTGTGATCCCAGACAGACTTACTGAGGGCTCTGTGGGGTTGGATCAGAAACCCCAGGACTCCTCATTATTAATAACATGGCTGACTGTTGGGGCTTTGTTGTCCAGCTGGAGAATAAATTTGGAAAAAATCAGATGCCTCCTGATGGCATGTTGGATAAAAATCTGCCTTTATGTCTCAACATAGAGGACACCATCATGATCAAAACCCCCAATTCCATGTACTGAAATGCAGCCCCAACGTTTCAGGACCCTTCATGGTGGCCTAGTGGTTAGCATTGTTGCTTTTCAGCGCTGGGGTCCTACGTTCAGATCCCACCAAGGACGACATCTGCAGTCAGTTTGTCTGTTCTCCCCGTGTTTGCGTGGGTTTCTCCACACTCCAAAGACATACTGATAGGGAATGTAGATTGTGAGTCCCGGTTGCGTCAGTGATGATGTCTATAAAGCGCAGCGTGATATGAAGGTGCTATACCATCAAAGAATAATAATAACTGCACTTCTCTGCTGCCTGCAGACACCCATTACCCAAATCTGTAAGGGCAAAATTGTTTGAAAAGTAAGAAGTGATTTTTTTATTCTCACTGATCTCAGTAAAAATAGCAAAAAAATTCCATTACATACAGTTTTTTTCACAAACACTGACTCCATAGGCTTTTTCTTGTACCGTACTTTCACCCTTTTGCGTGACCTTTGGTGGATAATTTTTGTGTAATTAGATTGGTTAGAAAGTAATGGACGCTGTGCTGCGATTGGCTTTATTCTCATGAAACTTAGGATCAAGCATGGTCAATATGTGGTCATTGAACGTTTTCTCTTTGCTCCTTGGGCAGTAACAAGGATACACGAAGCCCCCATGTGTGAATGGGACAGCTGGGATAGGACTCATCACTAGAGCCAAAAAAGTTTCGGAAAGTTTAGTTGATCCCACTGAAGTCCTCCTGCCACCGCTCTGCATTAGGCTTGGACTGATGAAGCAGTTTGTGAAAGCTCTACCGAAAGAAGGACAGACTTTTACATACCTGTGTACCAAGTGTAAGGGACTGCCTGAAATAAAACTGAAGGGAGGCATTTTTGCTGATATTTGGAAACGAATGAGGGACGACGGGTTTGAAACAAAAATGAAAACTGAATGGAAAAGGACTTGAGGTTCTTTTGAAGAAGTTGTGAAGAAATTTCTAGGTAACAAAAAAGATCCCATCTTTGAGAACATGCTGACAGGTTTCACAGTCTTGATTGTCTGATTAATTTAAAGTTATATTTTTTACATTCGCATTTGGTCTTTCCCAAAAACTTTGGTGCTGTTAGTGAAGCGCAAGGAGAAAGATTTTATCAGGATATCAAGGAGATGAGACCAAGGAAGATGGAACGTAAAGATGGTGTTGAAACATATTGGGGGGACTAGTGCTATAGATATATAGCAATTGGACTAAAATGTAACTTTTATTAATAAGAATTAAAAAGGACTAGTGTGATACCTACACCACGTGATATGACAAATACAAAGGAAATAAAAAAGAGGGATTGGCGTTCCCTCTTAGGACACAAAAGGTACGTAGGAAAAAATATATATGTGCTGATCCGTTCAAACAAAAGATCCAGCAACATACATTGGTTCCTATTCATACAAGAATAGCAATGCTAGAGAGTCGGACAGGCATGGGTACACATGTACGCCAGTGATATGTGTAATGTCTACAACAAATCACAATAGGGCATTATACCCCCAATTATCCTCGTACATGTTCAGTATCACCAACTTGAGTGCTCATTCAGTCCTTAAACTGATCAACCTAGCTATATGCCAAAACCAGATGTAAATATATATAAAGCAGCTGAGTAGGCCTAAAAAAACACATTCCTGACTGGAATAGTCAAATATATATATGCGTTTTGTGGAATAATTGTATACCCATACCAAGGGTTTCCACCTATGTCGCAACTGTATAATACTTCAGTCAGGCAAAATACAATGTGAATTCAGCCATAGCGCCTATATCACAGGCAGCTTGGAATGATCTCACCCATTTGATGTGTTATGGAGAGAAAATTGTAGACGGCAGATGGCGTCTTCCAACGCGTTTCGTCCTATCCAGGACTCATCAGGGGAATGACAGGGAACGTTACCTAACGCCCGCTTGTGCCTCCCTTATATGCAGTGTAATCGGACCGCGATGTATCGCACGCTGTTCTCATCGTGCGCTACACTTCCGGTCCTCGTGACCTCACTTCCGGTTTCGTCAATATTCAGTTTGCGCATGCGCTAGAATGGAACGCATAGGCTCCACGCAATGGAACGCAAACATTATATTCAATAGTTATCATCCTTCAAAGTACCCCGGAACATCTTTTGATGAGGACATAATGCATAGAGGTACACCTCTCCAGAACTGTAATTGCGGAGTAGTTATACCCGTAAAGTTGTTCCCGAAAATATGCTTTACCAATTTTGAAACAACCATACTTGTTGGAACCAACTTGTTTTCAAACTATACAAAGTTGTTCCATTTATCCATGGGTATGGTCCGGGTTTTACCCCGGTGTCAGACAATCCCAACATCATTAAAAAAAGGAGAGGGGGGGAGGCCAGAATTGGAGGAAAAAAGGAAAAAAAAAAAAAAATTGTATAGGCCAAAAATATATCAATATGTAAAAAAAAATTTTTTGAAAAACTTTTTGAAAAAAAAGATTACTACTAATAGGCTATCATCAATTCGTAATCGGGGACACCACGGACCATGAACAAAGCTATTCTGCTGTGCCCTACCTGACGCGGAGGTTGGCACCCTTAAAGAACCTGCGCAAATGGCACCCCCACTCAACGACGACTGTCCCTAGCTACTCATCCCT
Source organism: Ranitomeya variabilis (assembly GCF_051348905.1). Taxonomy (NCBI): domain Eukaryota; kingdom Metazoa; phylum Chordata; class Amphibia; order Anura; family Dendrobatidae; genus Ranitomeya; species Ranitomeya variabilis. Next base: position 1,105,901,528 of record NC_135233.1, read on the forward strand.
ACATGACCCTGATCATAGGGGGGATAAAGGGGTATGTAAACACAGAAGATGAGTGTGGAGAACGAATAGGGGTGACCACCAAGTTGGTATCAACAGGATACCTATAATTCTGAGATTTGTAGGGAGAGTACTATTGACGCCTGCGCTGTGGTACCTAATTGCTGATACCCTACCTATAGCAGGGGTTGGCACCCTAAAGAATTTGCGCATTGTGGCGCCCCCACTCCTCGATGGCTATCCCTATATTATCCCTATTTCCACCTACAATTCTAAAGATGGGGAAAAAGGGGGTGAAGAGCCATAGGGATAAGAGTAAAGGGGTGAGAGGGGGGGGGAAATCTGCTGGTTTTCATAAAGTAGAATATATACAAGGATTACAAAAAACAACCATATGACAATTGTTCATTTAGGCCATATGGTTGTGTAGTTTTCAAGTTAAAAATCCATCTGCATTCTTTTTGCAGGATTTGTTTGTCCCAGTCACCCCCCCTGGGTGAAGGTACAATTTTGTCGATCCCGACAAATTAAATTTTCTTGGGGTCACCATTGTGATGTATATTCATGTGATTCGCCACCAGGTTATCCCTTTTATTCAGGATATCCTGGACGTGTTCACAAATCCTTTTGCGGAATTCCCTTTTGGTTTTTCCCATGTACTCCATCCCGCACACACAGGTGGCCTTATAGACCACCCCCTTGGTGCGGCAGTTGATGAAGTGTCGGATGGAGTACGAGGTACCGCTGACATTACCGCAGAAGGACTTGCTAGGAAGAATAGAGTCGCAAGCTTTGCACCTCCCGCATCTAAAGCAACCTGTAGCTTGATTTTTCAAAAAATTCTTTGTTCCCTGGTTGGATTGAAAATGACTGTGGACAAGACGGTCACCTAGGGATCTCCCCCTTCTGTATGTAATTTGCGGTATTTCTGGAAGAAACTCCTTAATGTCATCATCCATTGCTAAAACCGACCAATGTCGTTGCAAGATGGTTCTTATGTCATTGGCCCCATTTGAATATTTTGTAATGAAGCGAACCTTAGTGTCGGATTCATCTCTCATTCTGGGGACCAATAGATCCCTCCTGTCTCTTGCTACAGATTCTTTATAGGCTCTTTTCAAAATGCCTTGTGGATATCCCCTTTCCAAGAACCTCATCTGCAAATCATTGGCTTGTTCTTGAAATGTTTCAAGTTGTGAACAGTTTCTGCGCATACGCAGGTATTGTCCTTTTGGTATTCCTCTCTTGAGAGGGATGGGATGGTTACTCTCCCATCTCAAGAGGGAATTCGTTGATGTACTCTTCCTGTGTGTTCTCGTCGCTATAGCTCCACTGAAAGTTTTTTCAATGCAGATGTCTAAAAAGGACAATTTTGTGGGGTTCACTTCATACGTGAAACTAAGGCCTATATTGTTGGTATTAAGGCCATCAACAAACGAGCCAAACTCCAGAGAATTCCCTCTCCAAATGACCAGAATGTCGTTGATGTATCGAAGCCATAATATGATTTTATCATCGAGACATAACGTAGAATCACCGAAGACCATTGTCTCCTCCCACCAGCCCAGGAGCAAATTAGCATATGATGGCGCACAAGGGCTGCCCATCGCGGTGCCCCTGAGCTGGTGGTAGAGTTTCTGGTCAAAAAGAAAGATATTTTTAGTGAGGCAAAACTCCAAACTTTTCAGTATGAATTTATTATGTTTGTCAAATTGTATGCCCCTTCTGTTCAAAAAATATCTAGCAGCCGCTAGGCCCTTGTCAAGCGGAATGGAGGAATATAGAGCTTCGACATCTATGCTTCCTATTACCATATCGGGGTCAAGAAAAACACCATCCAATTTGCTTAGGAGGTCCGTGGTGTCCCGTACATACGAATTCAATGAACTGACAAAAGGTTTGAGTACCTTATCGATGTACACCCCCAATTTTTCGGTCAGACTATTGTTCCCCGACATAATGGGTCTCCCCTTTTAAGGGATTTGTACCCTTGTGAATTTTGGGGAGACAATAGAAAGTAGGTAAAACTGGATATTTGGGAAGTATGAAATCTCTCTCCTCTTTCCCAAGAATACCATCTGCGAAGCCCTGCTCAACAATCATCTTCAATTCATCAAAAAACCTAGTCAAAGGATTGGTTCTAAGGAGTTGATACTCATTAGTTTTTTCTAAAAGGCCAAGGCACAAAAGTCTATAGTCTGTTGAATTCATAACGACCACATTGCCCCCTTTGTCAGAGGGCTTTATAACGATGTTAGAGTCATTTTCAAGATTGTGGAGGCAAGTGATCTCATTTTTTGTGAGATTATAGGTGTTTCTGCCTCTTGACCCTGATAATTTGACTATGTCCTCTGTGACCAAATTTAAGAAAATATCCAAGGAGCCAATATCCCCCATTGGTGGGGGCATTTTTGAACTTTTGTTCTTTAATTTGGTGAATGGTCCTATACCTTCCTGATTAGGATCCATGTCAGCGAGATGGAACAAAAAACGTACATCACCCAGTAGGTCATCAGGTATACCCAAACTCTCACATTGTTTTCTATCCTCCCTCACAAAGTATTTCTTCCATTTAAGTTGTCTAATGAAGAGGTTTAAATCTTTGATGACCTCAAAGGTGTCCATGTCGGACGTAGGAACAAATGAAAGACCTCTACTAAGTAGTTGCACCTCTTCCCTATTGAGGGATCTGGAGGATAGGTTAATGACCTGCATGTCTATACTGGGTTGTGTGCGTTGGTGCGACTCCTGAGAGGGTAGCTGAGTTCTAAAAAACTACTTTTGGGGGGGGACCTCCTGTTTCCTCCTCGACCCCGACCGTTACCCCTGCCTCTGCCTCTACCTCTCTGGTTGTGAGTTCTCGTGTCACTATCAGAAGCTTCTGCCTCTGATGATGAAATGTCTGTCTCAACTTTACGTTGAGATCTGGTTGTCAGGAAGGTATAGGCTTTATTCTCTTTGAACTCTTGGAGGTCTCGAATAAAGAATTTATGCTTTTTTTCTTTTAAATGGTAATGAAACCTTTCCAAAGAGTTTTGTAATTGGATTTCTTTTTTTGAAAAATCTGGTTCTGCCGAAAATTTTTTGGTTATCTCTATCTGTTCCTTTAAGGCCTCGTTTAAGGTGGAGAGGTTCTGCTTCTCTTCTTCCAAAAGGAGCCTCATCAATCTTATTGAACTATCTGTGGCTTCCTTTTCCCACCGTGTCAACAGATTCGAGTTCTTATAACGATAACCAGGTGATAATGTAATTCTAAGGTGCCGAGGGACAATGCCTGATTTTATGTAATTATCCAGGCTTTGTACCTCCCACCATGAGGATATTTGCTCCTTGTACACCTTATTTAGCTCCTTAAAGGCCGCATTGAATGTGGGGATGTACTTAGTGCTATGTTGGACATATTGAGGGGACATGACATGAAACATATTGGAGGGACTAGTGCTATGTTGGGCATGTTGGTGGGACATGCCGTGAAACATGTTGGTGGGACTAGTGCTATGTTGGACATGTTGTGGACATGCGGTGAAACATGTGCCCTAAATTCTAATTGTCCTATCATTTTATACAGGTGATGGCACCCCGGGATGTCATCAAATGAATACACACAAGTGACAGATGTCAGGAATAATTAATTTGAGGCAGAGTAGGGACACATTTTTATACTCTTAAACATTTTAAAATGACTAATAAAAGCTTAATTGTATGGTTTGATAGAGAGGAATTTTCATGGAGTTAAGATACTGTGTTTCATTGTAAATGTAAATGGTGATTATCACCTGTCTGGTATAACTGGTTTCTCATACACCTGACTATAATCCTAAAAAATTCCTGACTTTGCGCAAGTTACAAGTGAGCCTAGAAGAGTTAAAGCAATTTTGAAGGTAAAGGGAAGTCACTAAATACTGATGGGTAAGATCTTTCTTTTCTTTATTCCCTTTTGAATCTCGTTAACTGATAAAAATAATCTATTAACCCTTCTGTCTTTGAGAGCTTCTTACTTTGCATTTTTTTCTATATTTTTGTAAAACTTTTGCACAATGCTATAATCTCAATAAATAATTGCTGTTTATATTTTATCCAGATGCCCACATCGGTGTGCAGTGCAAGGTGCCTCCCTGGATACCAAAAAATCCAATTGAAAGGTCGTCTGGAATGTTGCTACGATTGTGGCCCTTGTCCAGAAAAACAGATCTCTAATAAGACCGGTTGGTATCTCACAATGATAAACCATTTACTAATAATTGTAATTCTATTTACATTGCTCCAATATACAACACCTGGCAAATATTATGGAATCACCGGCCTTGGACGATGTTCATTCAGTTGTTTAATCTTGTATAAAAAAAGCAGATCACAGACATGGCACAAAACTAAAGTAATTTCAAATGGCAACTTTCTGGCTTTAAGAAACTCTAAAAGAAATCAAGAACAAAAAATGTGGTAGTCAGTAATGGTTACTTTTTTAACCAAGCAAAGGGGAAAAATTATGGAGTCACTCAATTCTGAGGAAAAAATTATGGAATCACCCTGTAAATTTTCATACCCAAAAATAACACGTGCATCAAATTAGATCTGCTCATTAGTCTGCATCTAAAAAGGAGTGATCACACCTTGGAGAGCTGTTGCACCAAGTGGACTGACATGAATCATGGCTCCAGCACGAGAGATGTCAACTGAAACAAAGGAGAGGATTATCAAACTCTTAAAAGAGGTGTAAATCATCGCGCAATGTTGCAAAAGATGTTGGTTGTTCACAGTCAGCTGGGTCTAAAATCTGGACCAAATAGAAACAACATGCGAATGGTTGTTAAAGGCAAACATACTGGTAGACCAAGGAAGACATCAAAGTGTCAAGACTGGAAACTTAGAGCAATGTGTCTCCAAAACAGGAAATGCACAACAAAACAAATGAGGAACAAATGGGAGGAAATTGGAGTCAACGTCTGTGACCGAACTGTAAGAAACCGCCTAAAGGAAATGGGATTGACATACAGAAAAGCTAAACGAAAGCCATCATTAACACCTAAACAGAAAAAACAAGGTTACAATGGGCTATGGAAGAGCAGTCGTGGACTGTGGATGACTGGATGAAAGTCATATTCAGTGATGAATCGCGAATCTGCATTGGGCAAGGTGATGATGCTGGAACATTTGTTTGGTGCCGTTCCAATGAGATTTATAAAGATGACTGTCTGAAGAGAACATGCAAATTTCCCCAGTCATTGATGATATGGGGCTGCATGTCAGGTAAAGGCACTGGGGAGACGGCTGTCATTATATCTTCAATAAATGCACAAGTTTATGTTGATATTTTGGACACTTTTCTTATCCCATCAATTGAAAGGATGTTTGGGGATGATGAAATCATTTTTCAAGATGATAATGCATCCTGCCATAGAGCAAAAACTGTGAGAACATTCCTGGAAAAAAGACACATAAGGTCAATGTCATGGGCTGCAAATAGTCCTGATCTCAATCCAATTGAAAATCTGTGGTGGAAGTTGAAGAAAATGGTCCATGACAAGGCTCCGACCTGCAAAGCTGATCTGGCAACAGCAATCAGAGAAAGATGGAGCCAGATTGATGAAGAGTACTGTTTGACCTTTCCCGGTGCCTGCACACTGCAGTACTTTGCTGTGCCCTCAACAGGGAGATAAAGTACGCCTGCGCCGGAGCCGCAGCATGAAGACAAGAAGAGGACGTGATCGTAAGAAGATGGGAGGCCTCGGACCGGACCGCAACGCCCATCGGACCGGACCGCAGCGGGACCGCCCCGGGGTGAGTACAGGTCCTTCTCAAAAAATTAGCATATAGTGTTAAATTTCATTATTTACCATAATGTAATGATTACAATTAAACTTTCATATATTATAGATTCATTATCCACCAACTGAAATTTGTCAGGTCTTTTATTGTTTTAATACTGATGATTTTGGCATACAACTCCTGATAACCCAAAAAACCTGTCTCAATAAATTAGCATATCAAGAAAAGGTTCTCTAAATGACCTATTACCCTAATCTTCTGAATCAACTAATTAACTCTAAACACATGCAAAAGATACCTGAGGCTTTTAAAAACTCCCTGCCTGGTTCATTACTCAAAACCCCCATCATGGGTAAGACTAGCGACCTGACAGATGTCAAGAAGGCCATCATTGACACCCTCAAGCAAGAGGGTAAGACCCAGAAAGAAATTTCTCAACAAATAGGCTGTTCCCAGAGTGCTGTATCAAGGCACCTCAATGGAAAGTCTGTTGGAAGGAAACAATGTGTTGAAGGATAAGACGTGCACTCTCGCTAGTGCTGGTGCAGACTGAACATGGAGGGATACTCCAAACTATAATCCTGTACAACAACAGTCGCACTCAATAAAGGAATTTTTAGAATTTCTCGTTAATCAAAAAAACGTGATTTCTTTATTGTGAACAAACACCAAAATCAGGGTATCACCGCAGTGTTTCAAGGTAGGTAACGTTTCGACCCACAGGGTCTTTCTCAAACCTTACTTTCAGAGGTAGATACCGAGAAGAGGGCATAGATCCCTGTAGAGATGCAGAAGTCCCGTTAGGGGCTGTAGTGTGAGGAAATCCGGTGTCTGCGGTACACCACCACCGCAGACACCGGATTTCCTCACACTACAGCCCCTAACGGGACTTCTGCATCTCTACAGGGATCTATGCCCTCTTCTCGGTATCTACCTCTGAAAGTAAGGTTTGAGAAAGACCCTGTGGGTCGAAACGTTACCTACCTTGAAACACTGCGGTGATACCCTGATTTTGGTGTTTGTTCACAATAAAGAAATCACGTTTTTTTGATTAACGAGAAATTCTAAAAATTCCTTTATTGAGTGCGACTGTTGTTGTACAGGAAGGAAACAATGTGGCAGAAAACGCTGTACAACGAGAAGAGGTGACCGGACCCTGAGGAAGATTGTGGAGAAGGACCGATTCCAGACCTTGGGGAACCTGAGGAAGCAGTGGACTGAGTCTGGTGTGGAAACATCCAGAGCCACCGTGCACAGGCGTGTGCAGGAAATGGGCTACAGGTGCCGCATTCCCCAGGTAAAGCCACTTTTGAACCATAAACAGCGGCAGAAGCGCCTGACCTGGGCTACAGAGAAGCAGCACTGGACTGTTGCTAAGTGGTCCCAAGTACTTTTTTCTGATGGAAGCAAATTTTGCATGTCATTCGGAAATCAAGGTGCCAGAGTCTGGAGGAAGACTGGGGAGAAGGAAATGCCAAAATGCCTGAAGTCCAGTGTCAAGTACCCACAGTCAGTGATGGTGTGGGGTGCCATGTCAGCTGCTGGTGTTGGTCCACTGTGTTTCATCAAGGGCAGGGTCAATGCAGCTAGCTATCAGGAGATTTTGGAGCACTTCATGCTTCCATCGGCTGAAATGCTTTATGGAGATGAAGATTTCATTTTTCAGCACGACCTGGCACCTGCTCACAGTGCCAAAACCACTGGGAAATGGTTTACTGACCATGGTATTACTGTGCTCAATTGGCCAGCCAACTCTCCTGACCTGAACCCCATAGAGAATCTGTGGGATATTGTGAAGAGAAAGTTGAGAGACGCAAGACCCAACACTCTGGATGAGCTTAAGGCCGCTATTGAAGCATCCTGGGCCTCCATAACATCTCAGCAGTGTCACAGGCTGATTGCCTCCATGCCACGCCGCATTGAAGCAGTCATTTCTGCCAAAGGATTCCCGACCAAGTATTGAGTGCATAACTGAACATTATTATTTGATGGTTTTTTTGTTTGTTATTAAAAAACACTTTTATTTGATTGGTCGGGTGAAATATGCTAATTTATTGAGACAGGTTTTTTGGGTTATCAGGAGCTGTAGGCCAAAATCATCAGTATTAAAACAATAAAAGACCTGACAAATTTCAGTTGGTGGATAATGAATCTATAATATATGAAAGTTTAATTGTAATCATTACATTATGGTAAATAATGAAATTTAACACTATATGCTAATTTTTTGAGAAGGACCTGTATAATCTAACCTCTTTTTCTCATCTTTCAGGTTACATCGGGGGCTTATCTCCAGCATTACAGAATGCATTACATGATGTACAATAACAATTTGTATTGTGGTACCGTGTTATCCAGAAAAATCGATGTAAATACTTTTCTGCCCAATGATGACAGAAGTATTCTAGGAGTGATACCTTTATTGGCTAACCAGAAAATAATATGTTTGTAAGTTTTCAGAGCACAGAGGCTCTTTCTTCAGGCATTTAATCCATTTGTAATCCTGCCTGAAGAAGGAGCCTCTGTGCTCTGAAAACTTACAAACATATTATTTTCTGGTTAGCCAATAAAGGTATCACTCCTAGAATACTTCTGTCATCATTGGGCAGAAAAGTATTCACATCGATAATGCATTACAGAATGCGGCAGATAAGCCCCTGATGCTGGTGGGCTTAGCTCATCGTCGATTTTGGGAGTGACAGGTTCCCTTTAACAAAACTGCTATGTGACTTCAACACATGGCCTGTCACAGAGCAGAGCGCCCTGTCACAGCTGCAGCCGGCATTCATCTTGATGTGCGTTGTCGCCAGGGTCAGCTCCAGGTTTTCATGGGCCTCGTGTGGAAGAGTATCAGTGGGCCCCTTTAACACATGCCACGATTCCTGATGCACAGATAAAAAAACAGATATAGTACAATATATAGGCACCACACAGTGCACCATACAGTATTATGGGCACCTCATAGTCCTCCATACAGTATAATGGGCAACCACATAGTGCTCTATACAGTATTATGGGCAACCACATAGTCCGCCATACAGTAATATGGGCACCATATAATGCTCCTCCATACAGTATTATTGGCACCTCATGATCCTCCATACAGTATTATGGCCAACCACATAGTCCACCATACAGTATTATTGCCCCATATAATGCTCCTCCATACAGTATTATTGGCCCCATATAATTCTCCTTCATACAGTATTATGGGCACCATATATTGCTCCTCCATACAGTATTATGAGCACCTCATAGTTCTCCATACAGTATTATGGCCAACCACATAGTCCACCATACAGTATTATTGTCCCATATAATGCTCCTCCTTACAATATTATTGGCCCCATATAATGCTCCTTCATACAGTATTATGGGCACCTCATAGTCCTCCATACAGTATTATGGCCAACCACATAGTCCACCATACAGTATTATTGCCCCGTATAATGCTCCTCCATACAGTATTATTGGCCCCATATAATGCTCTTTCGTACAGTATTATGGGCACCTCATAGTCCTCCATACAGTATTATGGCCAACCACGTAGTCCTCCATAAAGTATTATGGCCCCCATATAAAGCTCCTCCATACAGCACATCATGGGCCCCCTGCTCCTACATACAATATTGTGGGCCCTGTGCTCCTCCACACAGTATTATGCCCCCCCGCTCCTCCATACAGTATTATGGGATTCCGCTCCTCCATACAGTATTATGCATCCCTGCTCCTCCATACTGTATTATGGGACCCCGTTCCTCCACAAAGTATTATGCCCCCCACTCCTCCATACAGTATTATGGCCAACCACATAGTCCACCATACAGTATTATTGCCCCGTATAATGCTCCTCCATACAGTATTATTGGCCCCATATAATGCTCTTTCGTACAGTATTATGGGCACCTCATAGTCCTCCATACAGTATTATGGCCAACCACGTAGTCCTCCATAAAGTATTATGGCCCCCATATAAAGCTCCTCCATACAGCACATCATGGGCCCCCTGCTCCTACATACAATATTGTGGGCCCTGTGCTCCTCCACACAGTATTATGCCCCCCCGCTCCTCCATACAGTATTATGGGATTCCGCTCCTCCATACAGTATTATGCATCCCTGCTCCTCCATACTGTATTATGGGACCCCGTTCCTCCACAAAGTATTATGCCCCCCACTCCTCCATACAGTATTATGGGACCCCGTTCCTCCACAAAGTATTATGCCCCCCTCTCTTCCATGCAGTATTATGCCCCCCGCTCCTCCACACAGTATCATGCCCCCTGCTCCTCCATACAGTATTATGGGCCCCCCACTCCTCCACACAGTATCATGGGACCCCGCTCCCCCATACAGTATTATGCCTCCCCGCTCATCCACACAGTATCATGGGCCCCCCGCACCGCCACACAGTATTATGTCCCCCCGCTCCTCCACACAGTATCATGGGCCCCCCGCTCCTCCACACAGTATTATGGGACGCCGCTCCTCCACACCGTATTATGCCCCCCGCTCCTCCACACAGCCACACAGTGTTACGCCCCCCGCTTCTCCATACAGTATTATGGGTCCCCCGCTTCTCCACACAGTATTATGGGCCCCCCGCTCCTCCACACAGTGTTATGCCCCCCGCTCCTCCACACAGTGTTATGGTCCCCCCACTGCTCCACACAGTATTTTGTTCCCCCACCTCCTCCACACAGTATTATGCCCCCCGCTCCTCCAAGAGTATTATGGGTGCCCTACTCCTCCACACAGTATTATGGGCCCCCCGCTCCTCCACACAGTATTACGCCCTCCCAGCTCCTCCACACAGTATTATGCCCCCTGCTCCTCCAGACAGTATTATGGGTGCCCCGCTCCTCCACACAGTATTACACCCTCCCAGCTCCTCCACACAGTATTATGGGCCCCCCGCTCCTCCACACAGTATTACACCCTCCCAGCTCCTCCACACAGTATTACGCCCCCCCAGCTCCTCCACACAGTATTATGCCCCCCCGCACAGTATTGTGCCCCCGCACAGTATTATGCCCCCCGCACAGTATTAAGCCCCCCCGCACAGTATTATGCCCCCCGCACAGTATTATGCCTCCCCCGCTCTTTCATACATTACTATGGGCCCAATACATAAAAAAAGTAAAATCCTCACCTCTCCCGTTCCCATCGCAGGTCCCGTACACTCAGCGTCTCTCCGGCTCTGCAATGCTCAGGACAGAGAGGCTGAGCGCGCAGTGATGATGTCATCGCACCCTCTGCCCTGAGACGTCGCAGAGTCAGAGGGCGCTGAACTTCTGAAGACACTGCAGCTGCCGCCCGGAATGAAGATAGGTGAGTATTAGAAGGGGGGCCCGATGCCAGTGCTGGCACCGGACTCCCCCAACTTACGGACCCCATACTCTGTGTCCCACCCCCATTTGCCCAGGGCCCCCAGCGCTTACAAGGGTTCGCCGGGTGGTGTCGCCGGCCCTGGTCATGGCAGCGGTCGGCGCCCCTGAAGATTTAAAGGGCCCGTGTCCTTTTTTTAAAATTTTCTTCCTCCCCCTCCTCTCTGGGGCTTTTTTTGTTTGTTTTTCATGATTCCATCATTTTTTCCTCAGAATTGAGTGACTCCATAATTTTCCCCCTATGCTTGGTTAAAAAAAAGTAACCATTACTGACTACTACATTTTTTGTTCTTGATTTCTTTTAGTGCTTCTTAAAGCCAGAAAGTTGCCATTTGAAATGACTTTAGTTTTGTGCCATGTCTGTGATCGGCTTTTTTTCTACAAAATTAAACAACTGAATGAAAATCCTCCAAGGCCGGTGATTCCATAATTTTTGCCAGGGGTTGTATTCCACCATACAAATCAGAAGGGAGATGTATAAACAATATCAGACTTTAGAAAGAAAGAACCATCATTCCTAGGAAAACGTAGTAAAATGGAGAGCAAAGAACAGCTATGTTGGCTATGTGATGGGATAGGCCTGACAAAAGAGGCATATTTTTAGGGCACGCATAAAACTGTAGACACTGAAAATTAAGCGTCTTGTCTGGGGTAGTTCATTCCAGAGAACTAGTGCAGCACAGGAAAAATCTTTGAAACTGCAATGGGAGGTTTGGATTATGGAGGATGTTAATCCCAGATCATTGGCAGAATGGAGAGATCAGCAGCATGGTAGACAAATAAGGAGGAGATGAAGGGCAGTGCAGCACTATGGGGAGATTTGAGGATGAGATTAACCCTTTTCTGTCATTGGACGTACTATTCCGTCCATGTGGAGTGGGCCCTACTTCCCAAGGACGGAATAGTACGTCCAGCGCGATCAGCCGCGCTCACGGGGGGAGCGCGGCCGATCACGGCTGGGTGTCAGCTGACTATCGCAGCTGACATCCGGTACTATGTGCCAGGATCAGTCACGGACCGCCCCTGGCACATTAACCCCCGGCACACTGCGATCAAACATAATCGCAGTGTTCTGGCGGTATAGGGAAGCATTGCGCAGGGAGGGGGCTCCCTGCGTGCTTCCCTAAGATGATCGGTACAAGGCGATGTGCTCACCTTGTACCGAGCGTCTCCTCCCTGCAGGGCCTGGATCCAAAATGGCTGAGGGGCTGCATCCGGGTCCTGCAGGGAGGTGGCTTCACAGCACCTGCTCAGAGCAGGCGATGGGAAGCCTCCAGCAGTGCGCGTCAGATTGCTGATCTGACATAGTGCACAGCAAAGTGTCAGATCAGCGATCTGTCGCTTTACTGTGATGTCCCCCCCCTGGGGCAAAGTAAAAAAGTAAAAAAAAATTTTTTTACATGTGTAAAAAAAATAAATAAATAAATAAATCCTAAATAAATAATAATAATAATAAAAAAAAATATTGTTCCAATAAATACATTCCTTTATCTAAATAGAAAAAAAAACAATAAAAGTACACATATTTTGTATCGCCACGTCCGTAACGACCCGATCTATAAAACTGTCCCACTGGTTAACCCCTTCAGTGAACACCGTAAAAAAAAAAACGAGGCAAAAAACAACTCTTTATAATTATACCGCCGAACAAAAAGTGGAATAGCACGCGATCAAAAAAACAGAAATAAATATCCATGGTACCGCTGAAAACGTCATCTTGTCCCGCAAAAAACGAGCCACAATACAGCATCATCAGCAAAAAAATCTAAAAGTTATAGTCCTCAGAATAAAGCAATGCAAAAATAATTATTTTTTCTATAAAATAGTTTTTATCGTATAAAAGCGGCAAAACATAAAAAAAGATATAAATGAGGTATCACTGTAATCGTACTGACCCGAAGAATAAAACTGCTTTATCAATTTTACCACACGCGGAACGGTATAAACACCTCCCCCCCCAAAAGAAATTCATGAATAGCTGTTTTTTTGTCATTCTGCCTCACAAAAATCGGAATAAAAAGCGATCAAAAAGTGTCATGTGCCTGAAAATGTTACCAATAAAAATGTCAACTCGTCCCGCAAAAAACAAGACCTCACATGACTCTGTGGACCAAAATATGGAAAAATTATAGCTCTCAAAATGTGGTGACGCAAAAAACTTTTTGCAATAAAAAGCGTCTTTTAGTGTGTGACGGCTGCCAATCATAAAAATCCTCTAGAAAACACACTATAAATAGTAAATCAAACCCCCCTTCATCACCCCCCTAGTTAGGGAAAAATTAAAAAATTTAAAAAATGTATTTATTTCCATTTTCCCATTAGGGTTAGGGCTAGGGTCAGGGTTAGGGTTAGGGCTAGGGTTAGGGTTAGGGCTAGGGTTAGGGCTAGGGTTAGGGTTAGGGCTAGGGTTAGGGTTAGGGCTAGGGTTTGGGTTAGGGTTAGGGCTAGGGTTAGGGCTATGGTTAGGGCTAGGGTTAGGGCTATGGTTAGGGCTAGGGTTAGGGCTAGGGTTAGGGTTGGCACTACAGTTAGGGTTGGGGCTAAAATTAGGGTTGGGGCTAAAGTTAGGGTTAGGGTTTGGATTACATTTACGGTTGGGAATAGGGTTGGGATTAGGGTTAGGGGCATGTCAGGGTTAGGGGTGTGGTTAGGGTTACCGTTGAGATTAGGGTTAGGGGTGTGTTTGGTTTAGGGTTTCAGTTATAATTGGGGGGTTTCCACTGTTTAGGCACCTCAGGGGCTCTCCAAACACGAGATGGCATCCGATCTCAATTCCAGCCAATTCTGCGTTGAAAAAGTAAAACAGTGCTCCTTCCCTTCAGAGCTCTCCCGTGTGCCCAAACAGGGGTCCAATTTCTCTTGTTACCCTTGGGAAAATCCAAAACTGGGGGCTAAAAAATAATTTTTGTGGAAAAAAAAAGTTTTTTTTTCACGGCTCTGCGTTATAAACTGTAGTGAAACACTTAGGGGTTCAAAGTTCTCACAACACATCTAGATAAGTTCCTTGGGGTCTAGTTTCCAATATGGGGTCACTTATGGGGGGATTCTACTGTTTAGTTACATCAGGGGCTCTGCAAATGCAATGTGACGCCTGCAGACCAATCCATCTAAGTCTGCATTCCAAATGGCGCTCCTTCCCTTCTGAGCTCTGCCATGCGCCCAAACGGCGGTTCCCCCCCACATATTGGGTATCAGCGTACTCAGGACAAATTGGGCAACAACTTTTTGTGTTCAATTTACTCTGTTACCCTTGGAAAAATACAAAACTGAGGGCTAAAAAATAATTTTTGTAGAAAAAAAAGGATTTTTTATTTTCATGGCTCTGCGTTATAAACTGTAGTGAAACATTTGGGGGTTCAAAGTTCTCACAACACATCTAGATAAGTTCCTTGGGGGATCTAGTTTCCAATATGGGATCACTTGTGGGGGGTTTCTACGGTTTAGGTACATTAGGGGCTCTGCAAACGCAATGTGACACCTGCAGACCATTCCATCTAAGTCTGCATTCCAAATTGCGCTCCTTCCCTTCCGAGCTCTCCCATGCGCCCAAACAGTGGTTCCCCCCCTCACATATGGGGTATCAGCGTACTCAGGACAAATTGGACAACAACTTTTGGGGTCCAATTTCTCCTGTTACCTTTGGGAAAATACAAAACTGGGGGCTAAAAAATACTTTTTGTGGGAATTTTTTATTTTTTATTTTCACGGCTCTGCATTATAAACTGTAGTGAAACACTTGAGGGTTCAAAGCTCTCACAACACATCTAGATGAGTTCCTTAGGGGGTCTACTTTACAAAATAGTGACACTTGTGGGGGGTTTCAATGTTTAGGCACCTCAGTGGCTCTCCAAACGCAACATGGCGTCCCATCTCAATTCCAGTCAATTTTGCATTGAAAAGTCAAATGGCGCTCCTTCCCTTCCGAGCTCTGCCATGTGCCCAAATAGTGGTTTACCCCCACATATGAGGTATCAGCATATTCAGGATAAATTGTACAACAACTTTTGGGGTCCAATTTCTTCTCTTACCCTTGGGAAAATGAAAAATTGGGGGCGAAAAAATCATTTTTGTGAAAAAATATGATTTTTTATTTTTACGGCTCTGCATTATAAACTTCTGTGAATCACTTAATGGGTCAAAGTGCTCACCACACATCTAGATAAGTTCCTTAGGGGGTCTACTTTCCAAAATGGTGTCACTTGTGGGGGGTTTCAATGTTTAGGCACATCAGGGGCTCTCCAAACGCAACATGGCGTCCCATCTCAATTCCAGTCAATTTTGCATTGAAAAGTCAAATGGTGCTCCTTCGCTTCCGAGCTCTGCCATGCGCCCAAACAGTGGTTAACTCCCACATATGGGGTATCAGCGTACTCAGGACAAATTGTACAAGAAATTTTGGGGTCCATTTTCTCCTGTTACCCTTGGTAAAATAAAACAAATTGGAGCTGAAGTAAATTTTTTGTGTAAAAAAGTTAAATGTTCATTTTTATTTAAACATTCCAAAAATTCCTGTGAAACACCTGAAGGGTTAATAAACTTCTTGAATGTGGTTTTGTGCACCTTGAGGGGTGCAGGTTTTAGAATGGTGTCACACTTGGGTATTTTCTATCATATAGACCCCTCAAAATGACTTCAAATGAGATGTGGTCCCTAAAAAAAATGATGTTGTAAAAATGAGAAATTGCTGGTCAACTTTTAATCCTTATAACTCCCTAACAAACAAAAAAATTTGGTTCCAAAATTGTGCTGATGTAAAGTAGACATGTGGGAAATGTTACTTATTAAGTATTTTGTGTGACAGTTGGAGTGCCCCCAGACCCAGGGCCGCGGAGTACTCGGTACCAGGCCTCCCTGTCTCGGTCCTGGGGTTGTCACGGTGGCTAGACCCGGTCCGTGACCCTGCTAAGGGGCGTCCAATGAAAGGTGTGATGATGGTGCGTGGTGCAAGGTGCGATGAATAACGAGGACACAGGTTTGCAGTCTCTTTACCTCTTTACTGAAGGCTTTTGGATCCGCAATCCAGAGCACTGCTAACAGGGCTGGCTGAGACCAGCCGGTCCGAAGGCACATCCAGAGTTCCCTTTGCAGGTGGAAATCAGTGCCTACCTTCTAGCACCTGTGTGTTGTAGTACCTCCCTGCTGAGCACCACGGGATAGTCCTCACAACTGTTGTGTCTGTTTCTGATGTTCTTTCTTTCTCCGTCCCCCAGATGATTTGGCTAGGACGCACCCGTATGACGGGGTAGGCCTGGAGTTATTTTATAGGGACCCTAGAGTCGCCCCTCTCCCACAATTGCCTTCGTTGTCTGCTTAGGTGATTTAGGTGAGACAGCCAACCTAAAGTCAACTGCCCTGCCACTGTTTGAAGTAATGCATGGAGCCCAATACTTCCTCGGCGTTCCAGCCACTGGCTACGCGCCTCAGTAGGATGTTGCCGATTTCGGGGCACGACTCCTACTGGTTCTATTCTCCTTTGTGCTGTGATCTCGTTTCTCACTCTCCACAATAAACCTCACTTCTTGTCCTTTCTTAAGATACCGCCGCAATGAAGTGCAGGCGCATGTTGTGAATTCCGCTCTTGGGCTCCCTCTGGTGGTTGTAAGTAGCACTTTTGTGAATTCTGCTCTTGGGCTCCCTCCTGTGGTTTTGAGTGGTATAGCTGCTTTTTGGATTTAGCATCAGCAGCTGCTTCCACTGATCGTCTTTCTGCTCGGCTATTTTAGTCTGGCTTTATCCCTCAATCAATGCCAGTTGTCAATTGTTCTTGCTTGGAGGCACGGCTCTTTGGATTTCCCTGACACTCTGACCCGTTCAGCAAAGATAAGTCCTGCTTGTCCTTTTGCAGTCCACTTGTTGTGGACTTTATTATTCAGCACATTCTATGTTTTGCTCATTTGTCCAGCTTATCAGTATGGATCTATTCAGCTAAGCTGGAAGCTCTGGGCTGCAGATTTTGACTTCCACACCTTTAGTCAGGTGTGGAGATTTTTGCATATCTCTGCGGTGGACTTTTTCTAGTTTTTATTACTGACCGCACAGTGTTTCTTTCCTTACTGTCTATCTAGCTAGAACTGGCCTCCTTTGCTAAATCTTGTTTCATACTGTGTATGTCATTTCCTTCTCCTCTCACAGCCAATATTTGTGGGGGGCTGTCCTATCCTTTGGGAATTTTCTCTGAGGCAAGATAGCTTTCCTGTTTCTACCTTTAGGGGTAGCTAGTTCTCCGGCTGTGACGAGATGTCCAGGGAGTGACAGGAACATTCCACGGCTACTGCTAGTGTTGTGTTAAGATCAGGAACTGCGGTCTGTATAGTTACCACCTGCCCTGAGCTAGTCGCATGTCGCTCCTAAATTACCAGTCCATAACAGTACAACTGGCCAAAAATGAGTTGAATGCATCTCAAAAGAAGGAAAAGAAAAAGAGTTCTGAGCCATTTTTTTTTTCTTTAGTCTGTTTTGTCTTTTTCCTTCCTCTTAATCTCTGGGTGGATTTGGGCGCGGACATGGATGTTCAGGGTTTGTTTTCTCGTGTGGATCAGCTTGCTGCAAGAGTTCAGAGTATCCAAGATTATGTTGTTCAGACTCCAGCCTTAGAACCTAGAATTCCTACTCCAGATTTGTTTTACGGGGATAGATCTAAGTTTTTGAACTTTAAAAATAACTGCAAATTGTTTTTTGCTCTGAAACCCCGTTCCTCTGGTGACCCCACTCAGCAAGTTAAAATAGTTATTTCTCTGCTGCGTGGTGACCCTCAGGACTGGGCATTCTCCCTTGAGTCAGGGGATCCGGCATTGCTTAATGTGGATGCATTTTTTCAATCGCTCGGATTATTGTATGATGAACCTAACTCTGTGGATCATGCGGAAAAAACCTTGTTGGCCCTGTGTCAGGGTCAGGAAGCGGCAGAATTGTACTGCCAGAAATTTAGAAAATGGTCTGTGCTCACTAAATGGAATGAGGATGCTCTGGCAGCAATTTTCAGAAAGGGTCTTTCAGAAGCCCTTAAAGATGTTATGGTGGGGTTCCCCACGCCTGTTGGTTTGAGCGAATCTATGTCCCTAGCCATTCAGATTGATCGGCGCCTGCGCGAGCGCAAAGTGGTGCACCATATGGCAGCGTCCTCTGAACAGTCCTGAGCCTATGCAATGTGATAGGATTCTGACTAGAGTGGAACAGAGGGGATACAGACGTCAGAATGGGCTGTTTTTACTGTGGTGATTCTGCTCATACTATTTCTGATTGCCCTAAGCGTATTAAGAGGGTCGCTAGATCTGTTACCATTAGTACTGTACAGCCTAAGTTTCTCCTGTCTGTGACCCTGATTTGCTCATTGTCATCTTTCTCTGTCATGGCATTTGTGGATTCAGGCGCTGCCCTGAACTTAATGGACTTAGACTTCGCCAGGCGCTGTGGTTTTTCTTTGCAGCCTTTGCAGAGCCCTATTCCTTTGAGGGGTATTGATGCTACACCGTTGGCCAAGAATAAACCTCAGTATTGGACTCAGCTGACTATGTGCATGGCTCCAGCACATCAGGAAGATTGTCGTTTTCTGGTGTTGCGTAATTTACATGATGTTGTTGTACTGGGTTTTCCATGGTTACAAGTACACAATCCAGTGTTGGATTGGAAATCGATGTCTGTGACTAGTTGGGGTTGTCAAGGGGTACATAGTGACGTTCCTTTAATGTCAATTTCCTCTTCCCCCTCTTCTGATGTTCCTGAATTTTTGTCAGATTTCCAGGATGTATTCGATGAGCCCAAGTCCAGTTCCCTTCCTCCTCATAGGGACTGTGATTGTGCTATCGACTTGGTTCCTGGCTGTAAGTTCCCTAAGGGCTGACTCTTCAATCTGTCTGTGCCAGAGCATGCCGCTATGCGGAGCTATGTTAAGGAGTCTTTAGAGAAGGGGCATATTCGGCCGTCTTCTTCGTCACCATTGGGAGCAGGATTCTTTTTTGTTGCCAAGAAGGATGGCTCCTTGAGACCCTGTATTGATTATCGCCTTCTTAATAAGATCACGGTCAAATTCCAATACCCTTTACCTTTGCTCTCTGATTTGTTTGCTCGGATTAAGGGGGCTAGTTGGTTTACCAAGATTGACCTTCGAGGGGCGTATAATCTTGTTCGTATTAAACTGGGTGACGAATGGAAAACTGCATTTAATACGCCCGAAGGCCACTTTGAATACCTGGTGATGCCTTTCGGGCTTTCTAATGCTCCTTCTGTATTTCAGTCCTTCATGCATGATATTTTCCGCAATTATCTTGATAAATTCTTGATTGTGTATTTGGATGATATTTTGATTTTTTCCAATGATTGGGAGTCTCACGTGACGCAGGTCAGGATGGTATTCCAGATCCTTCGTGATAATGCTCTATTTGTGAAGGGGTCTAAGTGCCTATTTGGGGTCCAGAAGGTCTCTTTTTTGGGGTTTATTTTTTCTCCTTCTTCTATAGAAATGGATCCTGTTAAGGTCCAAGCCATTCATGACTGGGTTCAACCCACATCTGTGAAGAGCCTTCAGAAATTTTTGGGCTTTGCTAATTTTTATCGCCGTTTCATTGCCAACTTCTCTAGTGTGGTTAAGCCCCTGACCGATTTGACGAAGAAAGGCGCTGATGTGGCAAATTGGTTCTCTGAGGCTGTGGAGGCCTTTCAGGAGCTTAAGCGCCGATTTACTTCTGCCCCGGTCTTGCGTCAGCCTGATGTGTCTCTTCCTTTTCAGGTTGAGGTTGACGCTTCTGAGATTGGGGCAGGGGCCATTTTGTCACAGAGGAACTCTGATGGTTCCTTGATGAAACCATGTGCCTTCTTTTCCCGAAAATTTTCGCCTGCAGAACGCAATTATGATGTCGGCAATTGGGAGTTGTTGGCTATGAAGTGGGCATTTGAGGAGTGGCGACATTGGCTTGAGGGAGCCAAGCACCGCGTTGTGGTCTTGAGTAGTGTTGAGCATTCCGATACCGCAAGTATCGGGTATCGGCCGATACTTGCGGGTATCGGAATTCCGATACCGAGATCCGATACTTTTGTGGTATCGGGTATCGGTATCGAAACAACATTAATATAAAAATGTGTAAAAGAGAGAATTAAAATAAAAAATATTGCTATACTCACCTCTCCGACGCAGCCTGAACCTCAGCGAGGGAACCGGCAGCGTTGTTTGCTTAAAATTCGCGCTTTTCTTTCCTTACGTGAAGTCCCGGCTTGTGATTGGTCGCGTGCCGCCCATGTGGCGGCGACGCAACCAATCACAGCAAGCCGTGACGTAATTTCAGGTCATTCAGTATTTTAAAATTACGCTCCGGCTTTGTGATTGGTTGCGTCGCAGTCACATGGGCGACGCAACCAATCACAGCAAGCCGTGACGTAATTTCAGGTCCTTAAGGATTTTAAAATTACGTCCCGGCTTTGTGATTGGTTGCGTCGCAGTCACATGGGCGACGCAACCAATCACAAGCCGTGACGTCACGGGAGGCTGGACACGCGCGCATTTTAAAATGCGCGCGTGTCCAGCCTCCCGTGACGTCCCGGCTTGTGATTGGTTGCGTCGCGGTCAACCAATCACAAGCCGGGAGGCTGGACATGCGCGCATTTTAAAATGCGCGCGTGTCCAGCCTCCCGTGACGTCACGGCTTGTGATTGGTTGCGTCGCCCATGTGACTGCGACGCAACCAATCACAAAGCCGGGACGTAATTTTAAAATCCTTAAGGACCTGAAATTACGTCACGGCTTGCTGTGATTGGTTGCGTCGCCCATGTGACTGCGACGCAACCAATCACAAAGCCGGAGCGTAATTTTAAAATACTGAATGACATGAAATTACGTCACGGCTTGCTGTTATTGGTTGCGTCGCCGCCACATGGGCGGCACGCGACCAATCACAAGCCGGGACTTCACGTAAGGAAAGAAAAGCGCGAATTTTAAGCAAACAACGCTGCCGGTTCCCTCGCTGAGGTTCAGGCTGCGTCGGAGAGGTGAGTATAGCAATATTTTTTATTTTAATTCTTTATTTTACACATTAATATGGATCCCAGGGCCTGAAGGAGAGTTTCCTCTCCTTCAGACCCTGAGAACCATCAGGAATACCGTCCGATACTTGAGTCCCATTGACTTGTATTGGTATCGGGTATCGGTATTGGATTGGATCCGATACTTTGCCGGTATCGGCCGATACTTTCCGATACCGATACTTTCAAGTATCGGACGGTATCGCTCAACACTAGTCTTGACCGATCATAAGAATCTGATTTACCTCGAGTCGGCCAAGCGGCTGAACCCTAGACAGGCTCGATGCTCCCTGTTTTTCTCCCGTTTCGATTTTGTGGTCTCATATCTTCCGGGATCTAAGAACGTTAAGGCTGATGCCCTCTCTAGGAGTTTTTTGCCTGATTCTCCTGGAGTTCTTGAGCCGGTTGGCATTCTTAGGGAAGGGGTGATTCTTTCTGCTATCTCCCCTGATTTACGGTGGGTGCTTCAGGAATTTCAGGCTGATAAACCTGACCGCTGTCCTGTGGGGAAGCTGTTTGTTCCTGATAGATGGAGAAGTAAGGTAATTTCTGAGGTCCATTGTTCTGTGTTGGCCGGTCATCCTGGGATTTTTGGTTCCAGAGATTTGGTTGCTAGGTCCTTTTGGTGGCCTTCCTTGTCGCGGGATGTGCGTTCTTTTGTGCAGTCCTGTGGGACCTGTGCCCGGGCTAAGCCTTGCTGTTCCCGCGCTAGTGGGTTGCTTTTGCCTTTGCCTGTCCCTGAGAGGCCCCGGACGCATATTTCCATGGATTTTATTCCGGATCTACCTGTGTCTCAGAGGATGTCTGTTATCTGGGTGGTTTGTGACCGGTTCTCTAAAATGGTCCATTTGGTACCTTTGCCTAAATTGCCTTCCTCCTCTGATTTGGTTCCATTGTTTTTTCAGCATGTGGTTCGTTTGCATGGCATTCCAGAGAATATTGTGTCTGATAGAGGTTCCCAGTTTGTTTCCAGGTTTTGGCGGTCCTTTTGTGCTAGGATGGGCATTAATTTGTCTTTTTCTTCGGCGTTCCATCCTCAGACAAATGGCCAAACTGAGCGAACTAATCAAACCTTGGAAACCTATATGAGATGCTTTGTGTCTGCTGATCAGGATGATTGGGTGGCTTTCTTGCCGTTGGCCGAGTTTGCCCTTAATAATCGGGCCAGTTCGGCTACTTTGGTTTCGCCTTTTTTTTGTAATTTTGGTTTCCATCCTCATTTTTCTTCAGGGCAGGTTGAGCCTTCTGATTGTCCTGGTGTTGATTCTGTGATGGACAGGTTACAGCAGATTTGGACTCATGTGGTAGACAATTTGATGTTGTCTCAGGAAAAGGCTCAGCGTTTTGCTAACCGCCGTCGGTGTGTTGGTCCTCGGCTTCGTGTGGGGGATTTAGTCTGGTTATCTTCTCGTCATGTTCCTATGAAGGTTTCTTCGCCTAAGTTCAAGCCTCGGTTTATTGGTCCTTATAAGATTTCTGAGATTATCAATCCAGTGTCTTTTCGTTTGGCCCTTCCAGCCTCTTTTGCCATCCACAATGTTTTCCATAGATCTTTGTTGCGGAAATATGTGGTACCTGTGGTTCCCTCTGTTGATCCTCCTGCCCCGGTGTTGGTTGAGGGGGAGTTGGAATATGTGGTTGAAAAAATTTTGGATTCTCGTTTTTCGAGGCGGAGGCTTCAGTATCTTGTCAAGTGGAAGGGTTATGGCCAGGAGGATAATTCTTGGGTGGTTGCCTCCGATGTCCATGCCACCAATTTGGTTCGTGCTTTTCACTTGGCTCGTCCTGATCGGCCTGGGGGCTCTGGTGAGGGTTCGGTGACCCCTCCTCAAGGGGGGGGTACTGTTGTGAACTCTTGGGCTCCCTCCGGTGGTTGTAAGTAGCACTTTTGTGAATTCTGCTCTTGGGCTCCCTCCTGTGGTTTTGAGTGGTATAGCTGCTTCTTGGATTTAGCATCAGCAGCTGCTTCCACTGATCGTCTTTCTGCTCGGCTATTTTAGTCTGGCTTTATCCCTCAATCAATGCCAGTTGTCAATTGTTCTTGCTTGGAGGCACGGCTCTTTGGATTTCCCTGACACTCTGACCCGTTCAGCAAAGATAAGTCCTGCTTGTCCTTTTGCAGTCCACTTGTTGTGGACTTTATTGTTCAGCACATTCTATGTTTTGCTCATTTGTCCAGCTTATCAGTATGGATCTATTCAGCTAAGCTGGAAGCTCTGGGCTGCAGATTTTGCCCTCCACACCTTTAGTCAGGTGTGGAGATTTTTGCATATCTCTGCGGTGGACTTTTTCTAGTTTTTATTACTGACCGCACAGTGTTTCTTTCCTTACTGTCTATCTAGCTAGAACTGGCCTCCTTTGCTAAATCTTGTTTCATACTGCGTATGTCATTTCCTTCTCCTCTCACAGCCAATATTTGTGGGGGGCTGTCCTATCCTTTGGGAATTTTCTCTGAGGCAAGATAGCTTTCCTGTTTCTATCTTTAGGGGTAGCTAGTTCCCCGGCTGTGACGAGATGTCCAGGGAGTGACAGGAACATTCCACGGCTACTGCTAGTGTTGTGTTAAGATCAGGAACTGTGGTCTGTATAGTTACCACCTGCCAAGAGCTAGTCGCATGTTGCTCCTAAATTACCAGTCCATAACAGGCGCGGTTCCGTAACGATCTGTCCTTTTCGCTAGGCCTCTGTCAGGATCCCACCCCTGACAGGGACCCCCCTGAATCTTCCCAAGCAACCTCTTCTCTCACTAGGTGTTGCCTGGGCAAAACCCAGTCAGCTTTCTCCCTAACTTCCTATCCAGCCCCCAGTTTTACCAGATTGTGAGGAGTGGCCTAATACATAGAACCCTTTGCTCCCCCTGGTGGCCAGTGTGTGAAGTGTAATGTGTGACTGTGATACCTGGTCAGGTGAACTCCTTAAGTGCCATCAGACGTACCATCACTCCCCTTAGTGGCGGAGCGTCAGTACTGCAACGACCAGGACTCTGGGGTGCTGCACTCCCCCCGGTTAAATCCAGTACTCCCGGACTGGGAAGAAGAACAACAATACATGTTAGCAAAAGACATACAAAATTTTGAAATGCAATGAACAAGTAAATTTAACAGTGCTTCCCTTTATGGGAGGTGAGGACACTTGAACGTTACAAACGGAAACATATTTACATTTTTACTCAAGGCTATAAATAACACTTATGACTAACTTGACTATAAATAACCATCATTACCCAGCCGGGTATTCTATCAACTAAGTGCAAATTTTGCACAATTATTTAACTTTTCCTTTAAGGGCGTATAAGCTGAACTCACTAAAGGCTTACCATAAAACTGTAAAATATAAATTAACTTTGTCTTTATTCTCTGACTTTGAACATGCAGGAGCGCCTGGCTACTTGTCCGGGCCTACTGCCTCTTTTCTTCTATTAGCGCAATTTATATTCACAGTACAAGATCAATCAACCATCTCTCTATGGTTTCCAGGAGGACTCACTAACCCCTACGGGTTCACTTTCTTTCAACTTTTTCCTGTCCTCAATCTCTAGTATCATCATCAAGCATTTTCTATTATTTCTTAAATAACTACACACTATTCACTACTATTCAACATTCTTAAAGTAACATTATACTTAAGTGCAACACATGAACATTCCCATTAAGAGGGGACCAAGTCTCTTTGGAAGTAGTGCAGACTCTATCTGCAAGTCCGTTTAAGGCAAGAACTTCTGCGCTGTATTCAAGAACAGTCTCTTCAAAAAGTTCTCCTTTTTGTAAAACCTGTAGGGGGCACCTTTAAGAAGGTGTGAACTATTTACAACACAGTTTGTGAACCATTCACCGTCCATGATTCGGCAGTCTTTGTAAACAATGATGAACCAAAAGTAAAACAAAAAGCAAAAACAATAGGGATCCAGGGTCAACTAAGGGATCCCTTTAAGGACAACCCTGGTCGGGTATCAGCAGCAAGACAGCAGAAGACAAATAACTATTTACATTTTCGTTGTTCCAAGGTTTATCCTCATAATAGGTTGCAAGATACCAGCCGGTAGCGAACACTCCCTGACCGGGGAAGCTCCGGTCCTCTGTTCTCGGCTGATGCGGTATCAGTATCAGTGGTGCGTCTCTCAGGCGCGGCCAGGTCACTCGGTGTCTGGATTCGAATGTCAACTTTGGTTGCAAGCTCAGTAGCAGCAACAATGCACACTGTGGTAATGGTAGCAGAATTTGTCAGGTCTGAGTTAGTCGTAGTCAGGACAGCAGGTGGCGCCATTGCAGGCTCGCATCGTTGGACGTTCCGAGCGCACCATCCCTGCGCACTCCGATGGCGAGTGTATGTCACCTGGTCCCCTTTACATATTAGTGGATCGTCACATCTGTTGCGGAACGGGGTTTTCACATTGTAGCTGGTAAAGAAGATTTCAGTCGGCAGTCCCGGTTCTTGTATAGAGCCCCAACCCCTTTTCGGGTGAAAGGCTAGTACAGTCCCCCGTTTTACCAAGTCCTTCTTACCGCGTGCAGTCTTTGGGTTTTGTACTTTCGGTGGGTCACTTTGTTCTGTCTCTTTTTGGTTTTTCCAGTGTAGAATTAGGTATTGTTTATATTGTTCCCAAGTGAGCACAGCGATGCTGAGGCCCTCCTGTCTGGCCCCGTCTGGTCCGATCCTCGGGGTATCCCATTGGAAAATCACCCCCTCTGAGCTCACATCTAGCAGTTCTCCCATAGTCGTTGGTAACGGAGGCACTAGCTTTTCCATAGTGTCGGGGGTTACCACTACCAGCTCAGCGGAGAGGAATCAGTCACTGTCGGGACAGGGAGCGGTCGCTGGAGCAGGATCGGTCGGTGGGGCAGGGGCGCTTTCCATACCTGCGCCTGATGTAGTTCCGCCGATGCCGGTCTGTTCCACTGATGAGAACACTGAAGTCGGCAGCGGCTCGGACCGCGGCTCTTCCAAGGCGTCCTTCTGGCACAGCTCTGACTTCCATTGCTTCGCATCGGCTGGCTCCATGTCCGGGATAGGTTGACTCGTCTCCCCCGCCGGCGGCTCCAAGAAGTTCGGGTCCTTCAGCTGCGGTGGATTCGGATCCGCCTCCGGCCGGTGGTGATAATCCGGGATCACTCCGTCGTCGTTCAGGTACTCGCTGGTCACCTTCGCGGTCTCGAGATCGACAGCTGCACATGCACCTGGCTCCGCCATTTCTCGGGGGTCGAGCTCCTTCTTGTCTTGGTTCCCGCCGTTGCAAATCAGGGGGCGGTTCTCCTCTGCTTCGGGGCAGGTCATCATCTTGCAGCAATAGTCGGAGGGGGCGGTCACCACTTTTGGCGCCGCTTTGATAGTCTCCTCCCATTGCACGCCCTTCTTCTTCCTCTGCGCTTCTCGTGGCGCGGTAATGGCGGCGGTTTGGGCGGGAACTTTTGGTGGCAAATAGTAATACACAGTCTTTGCAATAAGTCACAGTTCAAGCACAATTCAGACACAGTTCCAAGGCACACATGACCTGATTCCTCAGGCTTAAGTAGATCCTGTTCGTGACGCCAAGTTGGAGCGCTCCCAGACGCAGGGCCGCAGAGTACTCGGTACCGGGCCTCTCTGACTCGGTCCTGGGGTTGTCACGGTGGCTAGACCTGGTCCGTGACCCTGCTAAGGGGCGTCCAATGAAAGGTGTGATGATGGTGCGTGGTGCAAGGTGCGATGAATAACGAGGACACAGGGTTGCAGTCTCTTTACCTCTTTACTGAAGGCTTTGGGATCTGCAATCCAGAGCACTGCTAACAGGGCTGGCTGAGACCAGCCGGTCCGAAGGCACATCCAGAGTTCCCTTTGCAGGTGGAAATCAGTGCCTACCTTCTAGCACCTGTGCGTTGTAGTACCTGCCTGCTGAGCACTACGGGATAGTCCTCACAGCTGTTGTGTCTGTTTCTGATGTTCTTTCTCTCTCCGTCCCCCAGATGATTTGGCTAGGATGCACCCGTATGACGGGGTAGGCCTGGAGTTATTTTATAGGGACCCTAGAGACGCCCCTCTTCCACAATTGCCTCCGTTGTCTGCTTAGGTGATTTAGGTGAGACAGCCAACCTAAAGTCAACTGCCCTGCCTCTGTTTGAAGTAATGCGTGGAGCCCAATACTTCCTCGGCGTTCCGGCCACCGGCTACGCGCCTCAGTAGGATGTTGCCGATTTCGGGGCACGACTCCTACTGGTTCTATTCTCCTTTGTGCTGTGATCTCGTTTCTCACTTCTCCACAATATACTTTGCTTCTTATCCTTTCTTAAGATACCGCCGCAATGAAGTGCAGGCACGGTTCCGTAACGATCTGTCCTTTTCGCTAGGCCTCTGTCAGGATCCCACCCCTGACAGGGACCCCCCTGAATCTTCCCAAGCAACCTCTTCTCTCACTAGGTGTTGCCTGGGCAAAAACCCAGTCAGCTTTCTCCCTAACTTCCTATCCAGCCCCCAGTTTTACCAGATTGTGAGGAGTGGCCTAATACATAGAACCCTTTGCTACCCTGGTGGCCAGAGTGTGAAGTGTAATGTGTGACTGTGATACCTGGTCAGGGGAACTCCTTAAGTGCCATCAGAGGTACCATCACTCTCCTTAGTGGCGGAGCGTCAGTATTGCAACGACCAGGACTCTGGGGCGCTGCATTTATCTCTGTGATTTATTTGTATAAAAATTCAAAGTTGGAAAATTGCGAAATTTTCCAAATTTTCCCCAAAATTTCTGTTTTTTTCACAAATAAACGCATGTAATATCAAATAAATTTTACCACTATCATGAAGTACAATATGTCCCGAGAAAACAATGTCAGAATCACTGGGATCCGTTGAAGCATTCCAGAGTTATAACCTCATAAAGGGACAGTGGTCAGAATTGTAAAAATTGGCCCGGTCATTAACGTGCAAACCACCCTTGGGGGTAAAGGGGTTAATAACATTTTACAGCAGATGGGGAACCAGTGCAATAGCTGGAGCTGGGTGGAGGTATTGGTATAGCGGCTGGAAACAAATGTGAGCCTGTCTACAGCATTCAGGGTACATTGGGAAGGGGAGAGTTTAGTGAGATGGAGACCAATTAGTAAAGAGTTGCAGTAGTTCAGGAGAGAATGAATCAGAGTGACAGTAATAGTTTTTGCAGTTCCATAGGTGAGAAAAGAGCAGATCATAGAGATGTTTTGAGGTGTAGGTGGCAAGTGCGAGTGAGTGATTAGACATAGGGCGTGAATGAAAGATTTGAGACACAAATAACCCCAAGATAGCGAGCATGTTGCTTAGGAGTCATGTTAGAACTACGCATGGAAATGTAATTATCAGGTTTAGGTAGGTCAGTATGGGGTGGAAGCAAAAGGAGCTCAGTTTCATCCAGATTCAGTTTCTATTAGTTAGAGGATATGATATTAGAGACAGACAACCCCTTATATTTTGTATTAAGGTGGGGGTGATGTCAAAAGATGTGTAGAATTTGGACTCATCAGCATAGAGATGATAGTAGAACCAAATCTGCTTATGGCTTGTCCAATAGTGGCACGGTACAGAGTAAAGAGGAGCGGACCTGGAACTGAATCCTAAGGAACTCTGCAGGTAAGGGGAACGGAGAGGTGGAGGAGGCATCAATTTAAACAGTAAAAGAAGTGGTCAGAGAGGTAGAAGGAGAGCCAGGAGATGGTTTCCTTGAGGCCGTGAGAGCGGAGCATAGTGAGGAGGAGCTGGTGATCCACAGTGTCAAATGTTGCAGAGAGATCCAGGAGAATCAGCAGAGAGCAGGTATTATTAGAATGAGCTGTAGAATGTTAGAGACTTTAATAAGGGAAGATTCTATAGCGTGTAAAGAACATAAATCCGATAGTAAAGGGTCAAGAAGGGAGTGATCTGAGAGGTGGCGGTCATGAGCCACAATTCTTCCTCGCAGTATGGCGAGTTGTGGCTAGCAGTCCAATCTGGGGCAGGGGCATGCTGAGTTGTCAGTATCATAATAGACAGCTCAGCTGTCCAATCTGAGGCTTGAGTGTGCTGAGCTATCAGTGTGGTGAGTGACTGTCCAGTCGCCCAACCAGGGCCAGGGTGTGTTGGGTTTACTACAGTTGTCTCCTATTCAGAAGGATTCTCAGGCTATTTTTCTGGCTGTCTGCCTCTTATCTCTGCTAGTTGTAGTTCTGCTCATTTTGGTATGTGTATACTCTGTGCTTTGAGTTTTAGTATTTTGATATTCATTGACCGAACTTGGATTTGCCTTTGACCATCCTTTTGCCTAGGCCTTTTACCTTGATCCTCTACCTTCTTGGAATTCTGACCCCAGACCATACTTAGCCTTTGCCTCACCCCTTTGTTTGTGACCTACTCTCGCAGCTTTCAACCTCGGACTCCCTGACTTCCCCACCTCATGGCGATTCCATAAGTGGTGACTAGTGTCACACAAGCATTCCAGAAATTTAGAGATGATGGGAGATTAGAGACAGGTTTGTAGTCAGCAGAACAGTTCTGGCTGGGGGATAGTTTTTTTTTAGCAATGGGGTGTCAGCAATGAAAAATACCAGAAGAGAGAGAAATTACATATTTTAGTTAGGTGAGTAGTGAAATTCAGGGAAAAAGGGACTGTAGGAGATGTGAAGGAAAAGGGTCATTTGTTGTAGGCAATGGTATGGGAAGAAGAGAGGAGCCAAGTAACTTTTTTTTTACTGTAAATGGTTCAAATGCAGAAAATGAATTGGATGAAGTATGGAAAGGAACTGGGTCCATGCTATGGGGGGTTTGGGAAATTATTTCCTGTTAAAAATTGCAATTTTTTTTTTTAAATAAGTGGCAAAATTGTCAATGTTGAAATTGGTGATAGGGGCCTACAGTTTAGAACTAATGTAGTAGTGAAAAGCGTAAAAAATAATTTTGGATTATTTAATAATGAGATGATGATGGTGATGATGTCACTTGTTTGGAAAGATGAAAGGCACAGTGACAAGCGTTGAATATAAACTTATAATGGATGAAGTCTTCTGACAATTTACATTCTTATATATCCTGTCCTACCTGCTCGTCAGCCAATCATAGGTAGCGCATGTCAGTACCACCCGCAGGTCACAGCTCCATCATGTTTGGACACTTTTGCCATCTCTTCATACTTGATTCATTCTCCTCTTGGATTCCGCTAACATGTTTCAGGGTTACTTTTTGATTCATGTTCTTTTCAATGTGTGATAATTTATAATAAAATGTATATTCTATTGTAATATTGCATACCTTTTGTGTGCTGATTTTTGGATACTTTGTATCCTTTTTTTGTCTGCATAATAAAAAAACAAGTACAATAATCTTGAATAAAAGCGAGTTACCGACTGGTACAGGAGGAGAGGACCCTGTCCCCGAGGACTCAAAGTCTACAATGAATGAGTGAGGTTACAGTAGGTGAGGGTAGAGGTGGTTGTGCAACGGTATGGTGAAGCGAGGGTTACTGCTGTTTGTATGCTTGTCGGAAAAGGTAGGTCTTCAGGTTCCTCTTGTATGTGATTATGGGAAGCGGACATAAGAAGGAAGTAGAGAGGGAGACTAGGAGACTAAGTAACAGATGTATGGAGAAGACAGGTTGTGGATGGCTTTGTATGCCATGGTTAGGGTTTTGAATTGGAGTCTCTGGGCAATGGGGAGCCAGTGAAGGGATTGACAGAGGGGAGAAGCCGGGGAATAGTGGGGTGACAGGTGGATTAGCCGGCTAATAGAGTTTAGGATAGATTGGATTGTGAGACTGTTAGAAGGAAGACCACAGAGTAGGAGGTTGCAGTAGTCGAAGCAGGAGATGATGAGGGTATGCATTAGTGTTTTTGCAGATTCATGGCTGAGGAATGTGCGGATCCGGAAGATATTTCTGAAGTCGTCAGGAAGTGGAAAGGGCTTGGATCTCAGGTTTGAAGGAGAGATCAGAGTCAGAATTCCCCAGAGGCAGCGAACTTGCAGGACTGGGGAGAGTGAGCTGCCATTGACTTTGATGGATAGGTCACTTGGGAGGGTTGAAAGAGATTGTGGAAAGATGATGAATTCAGATTTATCCATGTTAATTTTTAGAAATCTAGCAAAGAAGAAAGATAAAATAATGGACAGACATTGTGGGATTCTAGTTAGTAAAGAGGTGATATCAGGTCCAGAGAGATAGATCTGTGTGTCATCAGCATAGCCGAAGGTATAGATGGAAAAGAGCAGGAGTCCTAGAACTGATCCTTGGGGGACACCGACAGATAGGGGCAAGATGAGGAGGTGGTGTGTGAGTGGGAGACGCCGAATATCCAGTCTATTAGGTATGAGGAGATCCAAGATAGGGCCAAGTCTGTAATGCGAAGAGATGAGAGAGTCTGTAGTAAGAGGGAATGTTGCTTGGATGTGGCAGTTAGTAGGTCATTGGTGACTTTATTCAGGGCAGTTTCTGTCTAATGGTGCTGTTGAAAGACTGATTGTAACAGGTCAAAGAGGGAGCAGGAAGAAAGGTGGGAGGGCACGTGTTGTTCCAGTAGTTTTGAGGCATAGGGGAAAAGTGATATGGGGCGATAGCTGTATACAAAGGATCGGTCAACGGAGGGCTTTTTGAGAATGGGTGTAATCGAGGTTTGTTTGACGCATGAGTGGAAAACAACATTTGTCAGTGACAGGTTGCAGAGGTTGCTTAGGGTTGGGATGAAGACTGTGGTAAGGTTTGGAATGAGACAGGGCAGGATCAGGTCAAGTTCACAGGTGATGAGATGTGATTTGGAGAGTAATGAGGAAAGTTGATGTTCCGTGACGGTGGAAATGTTGGTTTTGGAGGAGGAGAGTTTAGTGGTTATGAGGAGGGCCTGTTGAGACTTTAGGCAAAAGCTTTGCCTTATGTTGCCAATCTTGGAGATGGAGGAGGTGCTGGCGGATGGAGGATAGATTTGAAAGTACTGAATAGCTGTTTAGAGTTGTGAGACAGGGATGATAGGAGAGATGAGAAGTGAGTTCGTTTTACTGCAGTGAGTAATTGAGCAGCATTTTGACAACTTCTGTTACTGGATGTGTGACTCGATTACCTTGTAGATGAGGGCCAGAAAGAACATGTCGCCCAGTGGATGGCAAGCTCGGCTTCAAGTAGCTTCCCCTCCTCTTTCTCCACCTTAACATCACACACAGTACAGCGCTCACTGGTGGCACCCCAATTACCTTTGTTTCCCCCAGCATCACAGCTCTCCAACCGGCCAACTGACTGTGGGCAACCACAGATGGACGAGTCTGCAGAGCTGTTTGCACATTCTATTCCATGACATCAGAGGTCTGCTCCAAAGATTCACAGACTTGAGGAAAGCATCTGCACCTATGGGCAAATTTTGTTCAGTGGGATGAGGGGCCGGACGAAGTAGGGTCAGAGCAAAATCCTGACCCTCGTCACCAGACAACTTAAATTACACTTCATGCTTGTTTGAAAGAGAAGAATTGACAATATTAAAAATAAATAATTAAAGATTAAGGTTTTTTAACTGTTTGACTAGTTTCACTTAACAATCATAACCTATAACCTAACATGTTGATCCAGTGGAAGGCAAAAACCCCTTGAGGCAAATGTTAATTTCCCAAATTTAGGAGAAAATTTCCTTCTTGACTCCACATATGGTATAATTGAATGGTCAATGTGAAGAATATGGGGGGATATAATTTAATTCCAATCAACTTTCTCATATCTCCTCCAAGATTACCTTTCTACTTCAAAGTGTGAAGCTGATACAAGACATCTAGCTTAGCAAGTGGCCCAGCCTCAAAAGCTTCAAAGTGGAAAAACCTCAAAGTGAAAAACTTCAAAGTGGAAAAACCCAGCGGCTAAGCTTTTAGTGTATGTGCACACGTTGCAGATTTCTTGCAGAAATTTCCTGAAGAAAACCGGAAATTTTCTGCAAGAAATCCGCATTTTTTTTTTTGCGTTTTTTTTCCGGTTTTTTTGCGTTTTTTTAGCATTCTGCAAGCGTAATTAGCTTGCAGAATGCTAAAGTTTTCCAAGCGATCTGTAGCATCGCTTGGAAAACTGACTGACAAGTTGGTCACACTTGTCAAACATAGCGTTTGACAAGTGTGACCAACTTGTTACTATAGATGCTGCTTTTGCAGCATCTATAGTAAAAGATAGAACGTTTAAAAATAATAAAAAAAATAAAAAAAATGCTTATACTCACCCGCAGACATCAGATCTCCTCACCGGCGTCCGTTCCGTATAGATGGTGTGTGCGCGCAGGGCCTTCCATGACGTCACGGTCACGTGAGCGGTCTCGGCCAATCACAGGACAGTGACGTCATTCGGCAAGGTCCTTCACCGCACACCAGCTACAGGAACCGAAGCCAGCGTGCAGCACAGAGGCGGGAACACTTCGGGGGCCATCAGAGGGTGAGTATAGGACTATTTTTTATTTTAATTCTTATTTTTTTACCAATTATATGGTGCCCAGTGCGTGGAGGAGAGTCTCCTCTCCTCCACCCTGGGTACCAACCGCACATAATCTGCTTACTTCCCGCATCGTGGGCACAGCCCCGTGCGGGAAGTAAGCAGATCAATGGACCCCTAGGTGTGCGGAATCCCCTGCAATTCCGCATTTTAATGAACATGTTGCTTTTTTTTCCGCGATGCGATTTTTTCGCGGAAAAAAAGGCTACATTTGCACAAAAAATGCGGAATGCACTGAAAATAATGGGAGGCATATGTTAGCGTTTTTTTCGCGTTTTTATCACGTTTTTATAGCGAAAAAACGCGAAAAAAACGCGAAAAATACTGAACGTGTGCACATGGCTTTACAGTACCAAGGCCTTCTTGGAAGGATGAACCCCTGCCGGGAGCCAAGATTCTTCATTGCTTGAAAGAATTCCCCCAGGCAAATGGGAGCCATAATTTCATAAGGAGCTTTGGAGTTATTGTACGTCCTAGCTGTATACCGGTTGCATTTTCAACATCACGAGAAAGTGCCGAATGCCCGCCTGGGTCTCACCCTGTTCTAGCACCCCAAGTGGGGTGATACGTAGAACGGCTAGTAGCAGCCAGGTAGCAAAGCCGTGCTTGGTCTCCAAGAGTAACGGAATCCTGGTTGGAACCTATTGTGCTAAAATTGCCTTCCTAAATGAGAAGTTTGATCCATCATAGGTTTTGGAGTTTCAGCTGCCAGAGCCAAGGGGAGGGAGGTTGGGGCCATCCCAGGGTTGGGAGAGGGAGTGACCAACCGAGGAGTTAAATGCGCATGCAGGGCTTGGCCCTTGGTTCACATCTAAGGGAGGACACACCGGGTATTATGTTGGAAGGAACCAGAAACAGCTGGCACCCCACATCTACCATGTGGCTGCCAGCAACACGGCCTAACATCAAGATGGTAATTGACTTGTGTATCGTCTGCTTATACTTCTTGTACTACCACCTCTATTTACATATCTGACCATTGTATACGTATATCCATTGTGTATATAGTATTTTGTCTAGTGTGCCCTTAAGGAAATTAAATATCCAGCTTAACCTTGGGCTGCTCTTTTTTCTTGATCCATGAATGCACTGCACAAGACTGTTCTCGGTTCAACTTCACATGCTAGCAGAGCTGCTTTCTGGCTCATTATAATCCTTTTAACAGACCGAGTTTATATCTAACGAGGAAATAGTGGCAGAGATACTTGGCTGGAGAGTCTCTGTTTCACTGGTGCAAAAAAGGGGGTCTGTCTGCTGGCTTCTATAAATTGCGAGGGCCGCCTGCTGGCCCTCCAAGTTTCAAACTTTACAGCAATAATGCGAAAAAGAAAATTTGCCCACCTCAGATGGATAAATTATATTGCAGCAACAATATATAGCTAGGCAAAGCATAGTTGTCTGCTGGCACTCCAAAAATGATTAGTGAGGGTTGGCTGTTAGCCCTCCAAAATTGGAATGCGGGCTGCCTGCAGGCCCTCTAACAATAGTGACGGTCAACTGCAGGCCCTCTAATAATAGTAAGGACCGCCTGATGGCCCTCTACAACTAGTGATGGCTGTCTGATGGCCTTGACAAAAAAAATGATGACTTTCAGAGTCCCTCCTTCATAACTTAAACAGAATGTGTCTGATCATGTTTCGTATACCACATGGCCAGATAAGGTATTAAAATAATAAAACTACATTTCCTGTTGAATGTTTTTTTCATCAATGAAAGCAACGCAAACGTCCAAAACAGAAGCAAAAACACTACATGTGAACATAGCTCAAGGAGTGGAGGATAATTTTTTTATGTTATTTATTTGGCCTCATATAAAAGTCATTATATTCAGGGAACTGAAGGGAAACTGATCAAATTTGCAGACGATGCAAAACTAAGAGTGATTGCTAACACTAGACAATACAGAGAAAGGATTCAGAAGGATCCTGATAAGCTTGAACAAAGGGCAGCGACTAATAGAATGGTATTTAATGGGGAGAAATGCAAGATCCTATATCTCACCAAGAAAAACAAAATTACATCTAACAGAATGGGAGGAATAGAACTAAGCAACAGCATGTGTGAAAAAGATATACTAATAGATCACAGACTGTACATGAGTCATCAGTGTGATGCAGCAGCAAAAAGGTCACAGTTCTGGGATGAATTAAGAGAAGCATAGAGTCCAGATCACATGAAGTCATTATCCCCCTCTACTCCTCCTCAGTCAGGCCTCATCTGGAATACTGTGTCCAGTTCTGGGCACATTGTAAGAAAGACATTGAAAAACTGGAGCAAGTTCAGAGAAGAGCGACCAGGATGGTGAGCAGACTACAAAGTATGTCCTATGAGGAACGGTGAAAGGATCTGGGAATGTTTAGCTTGCAAAAAAGAAGACTGAGAGGAGACTTAATAGCTGTCTACAAATATCTGAAGGGCTGTCACATTGTAGAGGGATCATCATTATTCTTATTTACACATAGAAACACGAGAAGCAAAGGAATGAAACTGAAAAGGTGAAGATACAGATTAGATATTACAGAAAACTTTTTGACAGGGCGATCAATGAGTGGAACAGGCGGCCATGAGAGGTGGTGAGTTCTCCATCAATAGGTGTCTTCACCCAGAGGCTGGACAGACATCTGTCTGAGATGGTTTAGTGAATCCTGCTTTGAGCCGGGGGTTGGACATGATATCCCTGGAGGTCCCTTTCAACTCTAAACTTAGTAGCAATGCCACAAAAGAGGACTAAAAATCCTCCAAAAATTTAAAAATACAGCTGACAAAGGGAAGCACCGCTTACCTGCCCAGGTCTCTGAACAAATGCACTCTAGGATGCAGCCAGCCCTCCATGAACGGGTAGGTTGTGAGTGGCTGTCTATTTAGTATTTTGAACCTGTGTTTTTCAACATCTTCCCTTTCAACTCTAACATTTTAGGATTCTATTACCCTGGAATGAACGTTTATTCATATTTTTTTCCAGTAAGATCCATTTTATCTTCGATTTTTTGTTCGTTTTATTGTCCGTCCATAAAAATGGCGTAATATACTCTGACATTGTACCCAGCAGCGATCTGGGATTCATAGATGCTTCCAGGGGTCTTCCCCATGCTGTTCCCATGCCATTTCATTTCTGTTTCTATCGATTTCAGCAATTGTTAGACCCCTTTCAGATCTCCGGGAGGGGGGAAGTCGGAAAAATGCTCGAGTTTCCCATTGACTTCCATTATACTTGTTACTAGAGCACCCGAGTATTATGATTTGCTCAACTCAAGTAATATGTACCCAAGCATTTTAGCGTTCACTCATCACTACAATATACAGTACATGAATACACTACCTACAGTATCACAATCAAAATCCCAATAGCAATGTTTTCACGGGGTGTCAACCATCCACTCATTACTTGTGCAGTGGCTTAAGGACTTCAATGTAAGGTGATAACAGTCACGTTACCATTTTCTCTACAGTGCATTAATATTCTGCATAGCATCCCAACTTTGTATGAGAAAATGTCGGCACCCATTTCACACTCTCATATAAATGTTCATTGTCTCTGATATATCAACATTAGAGCCCCTAAAATTGTGTATTGGAGAATGGAAGAAAACCACAAAGTTCCACGAGAACAAACTCAATGTAGATCTTGCGCCGTATCAACTGCAATTTGCTAATCACTTGCTATGAAGTATCAGAGCTAGAAAGAACTTTTTTTGCCGACATATTTCCTGCTTCTTGAATCTCTTCAAAGTCATGTAATAAAGTAATAATTTGTTTTTCAGATATGGAAAGATGTTTGAAGTGTCCTGAAGACCACCGGTCCAATGAGGCCAGAGACACCTGCATCCCAAGAACCCTCGAGTTCCTGTCCTACAATGACCCCCTGGGGTTATGTCTCATTGTCATTGCTCTACTCTTCTGCCTCTTGACGACTCTTATATTATGGATGTTCAGTAAGTACAAACACACAGCGATTGTCAGAGCCAATAATCGTAACCTCAGCTTCATCCTTCTCCTCTCCCTTCTTTTATCCTTTCTGTGCCCTCTGCTATTTATTGGACAGCCCACAAAGATGTCCTGTCTAATCAGACAAGTAGCTTTTGGGAACATTTTTACAATTGCTGTCTCTTCGGTTTTGGCCAAAACCGTTACCGTTGTCTTAGCCTTTAGAGCCACCAAACCTGACACATCCC
The DNA here is from genome assembly GCF_051348905.1 of Ranitomeya variabilis. Classification (NCBI taxonomy): domain Eukaryota; kingdom Metazoa; phylum Chordata; class Amphibia; order Anura; family Dendrobatidae; genus Ranitomeya; species Ranitomeya variabilis. The sequence continues at coordinate 1,105,939,273 of NC_135233.1, forward strand.
TGAGGAGGTATCTTGGGAGACATCTTGCCACATCTCTCTTGTTAGTGTCTTGCTTTGGTGAATTCCTCATTTGTGTTTTTTGGTTATGCCTCGCTCCACCATTCCCAGTATATAACACAGAGCTAGAGGTAGGAAAGATAATTCTACAATGCAATGAGGGATCTACCATTGCTTTCTACATGGCCATTGGATACATTGGATTTCTGGCTGTGTTGAGTTTTATAGTAGCCTTCATGGCCAGGAGACTTCCGGACACCTTCAATGAGGCTCAGTACATCACCTTCAGCATGCTGGTCTTCTGCAGTGTGTGGATCTCTTTCATCCCAGCCTATCTCAGCACCAAGGGGAAATATATGGTGGCTGTGGAGGTTTTCGCCATCTCAGCTTCCAGTGCTGGACTTCTGGGCTGTATCTTCATTCCCAAATGTTACGTTATTCTACTGAGACCAGAACTGAACACGAAGTCCAATTTAGTTGTAAGAAATGTGAAAAAAAACTTAAAAATTAGTCTACATGTGTAATGGGAACGGTATAGGGAACAGGCCAGAAATGCATGAGAAGAATTGCGATGTTCACGTAGGCAGCTTCATAGTTGGAAAAAAAATCTATAATTCTTTCAGTTAATCACTAGATTGTATTTTTTTCTCTAAATGATATAATAAAGATATGTTATTCTGTGTCAAGGTTTTGGTTTTCATTAAAGCTGATTTCTAGTGATACAGCTGAGCCAAGAACAGAAAGGCTCTTAAGAGTTACTGCCCATGAAGACCCTCAGGGGGATTTTCATTTCTGGCTTTGTGAAATACTGACATATACCTTGTGATCTCCATGGGTTTCTCCCAATTTTTTGTGCTGTTTTTGTGTTGAAGGTGTCAGATCATCAAAACGATATAAATCAGAAATGGGCCCTTTGACCCCCTGGTTCCCTGTGCACAGGGTGATATGTCCGCCCAGATGCTGACGGAAGTCTTTTCACTTATACCGCACAGTGAACAGGACATCTGCCTCGCATTGCTGCACATGTCATAATTAGTGTTGAGCATTCCGATGCTGCAAGTATCGGGTATCGGCCGATACTTGCTGTATCGGAATTCCGATACCGGGATTCCGATACTCTTGTGGTATCGGGTATCGGGTATCGGAACAACATTAATGTTAAAATGTGTAAAATAGAGAATTAAAATAAAAAATATCGCTATACTCACCTCTCCGACGCAGCCGGGACCTCAGCGCAGGAACCGGCAGCGTTGTTTGTTTAAAATTCCCGCTTTTACATGGTTACGCGAAGTCCCGGCTTGTGATTGGTCAGGGCGGCCATGTTGCCGGGCCGCGGACCAATCACAGCAAGCCGTGACGAAAATACGTCACGGCTTGCTGTGATTGGTCCGCGTCCCGGCAACATGGCCGCCATTAACCAATCACAAGCCGTGACGTCACGGGAGGCTGGAAACGCGCTCATTTTAAAAAGGGCGCGTGTCCAGCCTCCCGTGACGTCACGGCTTGTGATTGGTTGCGTCGCGGTCAACCAATCACAAGCCGGGAGGCTGGACACGCGCCCATTTCAAAATGAGCGCGTCCAGCCTCCCGGCTTGTGATTGGTTGATCGCGGCGCAACCAATCACAAGCCGTGACGTCACGGGAGGCTGGACACGCGCCCATTTCAAAATGAGCGCGTCCAGCCTCCCGGCTTGTGATTGGTTGATCGCGGCGCAACCAATCACAAGCCGTGACGTCACGGGAGGCTGGACACGCGCCCATTTTAAAATGAGCGCGTGTCCAGCCTCCCGTGACGTCCCGGCTTGTGATTGGTCAGGGCGGCCATATTGCCGGGACGCGGACCAATCACAGCAAGCCGTGACGTAATTTCGTCACGGCTTGCTGTGATTGGTCCGCGTCCCGGCAACATGGCCGACCTGACCAATCACAAGCCGGGAATTCACGTAACCAAGTAATAGCGCGATTTTTAAACAAACAACGCTGCCGGTTCCCTCGCTGAAGTCCCGGCTGCGTCGGACAGGTGAGTATAGCAATATTTTTTATTTTAATTCTTTCTTTTACACATTTATATGGTTCCCAGGGCCTGAAGGAGAGTTTCCTCTCCTTCAGACCCTGGGAACCATCAGGGATACCGTCCGATACTTGAGTCCCATTGACTTGTATTGGTATCGGGTATCGGTATCGGATTGGATCCGATATTTTGCCGGTATCGGCCGATACTTTCCGATACCGATACTTTCAAGTATCGGACGGTATCGCTCAACACTAGTCATAATTAATGATGAGTGAACGTGCTCCAATAAGGTGTTATCCCAGCATGCTCCGGTGCTAACCAAATGACGTTGGCGTGCTCGAAAAGAGATTGAGTCTCTGCGCCTGCCTGGCTATTTGTAAGGCAATCCCTGCATGTGTTGCTGCTAGTGTTGAGCATTCCGATACCGCAAGTATCGGGTATCGGCCGATATTCGCGGTATCGGAATTCCGATACCGAGTTCCGATACTTTCAGTATATCGGATACCGGAATCGGAAGTTCCCATAATTCAAAGAGCCAGAATTCAGCCAATGAGGAATGATTAGAAGTGTGGGCACATCCTGTTCTGCATGGTGGGCATGGAAGTACTGGCATGGCTGTGATTGGCTGCTGATATGATGTCATGATGCAGTATAAAAGTCGCCGCCGCCATTTAGGGTTCACTCTGCTGTGAATTCAGTTAGGGACAGGATGCTGTGTTCTGACTGAGGGCCAGTTTAGAGATAGCGATTTGCTTCATTGTGCTTTCCCAGGCTAATATAGCAACAGACCCAGGAACATCTCCACCCATGGAAGAAGAAGAAATGAAAATTCACACTGTTCTTGGAGATTTTCCCCAGTCTTGGACTCAAATACATCAGGCCATAGTGATACCTGTCTTAACTTTTCCCCAGCCGGAAATACAAGAAGAAGTGACTCAGGACCATCCTGAACCAGAAGAGACTTCACACCAGCAGGTTCAAGCAGCCAATGTCACCCCCAGCAGTGGAACCAGAGAATCCACCCTCTGCTATTGGTGAAACTGTCAGACCTATGGTGAATCTGAGAACTCGCAGACAATTACCCTGTCTACCCACACAATGCAGGTCTACACATGGTACACGTACTAGTGGGTACACTACAGCAGACATGGTATACCAGGAAATACGTAGGTCTACTCGTGGCACCAAGGGTCAAATCCCAGCCCGTTACACGGACTGTCAGTAATTGGTGTTACCTGTTTAAAATGTTTGCATGTATTCCATTACAGGTTTATAATGCACATTGAGGTAATGGACAGTGATTACCCAAAAACTTTTATTGTAAATAGTTTGCCACCCTCAAGGTGCACCCTGGTTCTGCCCACTTGCCGGCGTGGGTAGAGCCTTCTTTGTTTCAGCAGACCGAAGGTAAAACCGTCTGGTGTGGTAAACACCTGCTCAGGATATGCCTTGAAGCCCGCCCAAATCCTACGTTGAGGGTTTATGACAGGTCCCTCGCATCGGTACTGTTTAACTTATGAACATGGACACCCAGGTATAGGGCCAGATATACTTTTATAAATTGTTTGCAACGTTCAAGAACCGTGCCTCCTGTAAGGGATGAAAAGTTTAACCTGTTTTGATGTATTTCAAATGTATTTACAAAAATTTCTATGTTAACCTGTTGTTTATGTTTCTTTTCCCAGTCCAGGAGTACTGGATTCAATGGGGGAGAATGCAGCACCCCAGGAGTTCGGGTACCATAGTAGTGCTGCCTTCCTCTCAGGGAGGGTAGTGCTAAGTCTGGAGACAAGTGAGATTCCCTTTGGTAAGTTATCACACACACAACACCTTCCAAATCCAGGCCAGGAGGGGGAGCTCAAAACTCTGTTTTAGGGCAGCTTCCCTGGATAAAGATCCTGGTTTGGAGGTGGAGTTAGTTGAGTTAATGCAGTCTGTGTGTGAGGAAAATCTGTGTGTGAGGAAAATCTGTGTGTGAGGACAGTCTGTGTGTGAGGACAGACAGTGATGGAGCATAGTGGAGATACAGGACTCCAGGAGTGGACTAGGAAGGCCTCCAGGGAGTCAGAGCGCAGTAGCCAGGTACCGGGAGCCCGAGGTTTTTGTGGACTATAAGACACAGAGCAGAACTGGAGGACATTGAATTACATGGACTTTGCCCATAGCTACCTGTGGCACAATAGCACCTTGGAGCCTGGAGTCACCATGAAAGGACCCCAGTAGGCACGGTTTTAAGCTGCCTGCCATACAGGTACCTGTCTCTGGACAGGAGAATGATTAAAGACTTTGCTTAGGACATTTAGTGACAGCAGGGACCTCAGAGACAGTGAGCGCAGAGCGGAAGGCTCCTACCTGACCTGCTAAGGGGATTCCACTCGTCTCTGGACTACCCGGACTTCTAATTCACCTGTTGCCGGTGCCCTGGACTGTGGCCTGTCACCCACAAGTAAACCAGGTAAAGACTTACAACCTGTCTCCTCCATTTATTCACCGGCTTTACCATCAACGCCACACACCACATGACCCCTGGGGACCCCGCTTCACCTGTGGGAAGTGTAACATCTGGGCTACCACATCCCCCAGGGGACCCCTCTAATGCAGCGTCAGGCCCCCTACTAACCGAACTCCACAGGTGGTGTCACAACAAACTTTGAACATTTAACCCCTTTTATCGTTGATGCCCAGGGCCATGGACCGGGTCACAGCCACCGTGACATCCCCCTTTGCGATCGGACCCGGTACTGAGTATCCCACTGCCCTGTGGTTGCGTTAGGAGCAATGAGGGAGCAATGAGGGGAACAATGAGGGAACAATGAGAAGAACAATGAGGGAACAATGAGGGAACAATGAGGAGAACAATGAGGGAACAATGAGGACCAATGAGGAGAACAATGAGGAACAATGAGGAGAGCAATGAGGGAACAATGAGGGAACAATGAGGAACAATGAGGAGAACAATGAGGAACAATGAGGACAGCAATGAGGGAACAATGAGGGAACAATGAGGAACAATGAGGAACAATGAGGAGAGCAATGAGGGAACAATGAGGAACAATGAGGAACAATGAGGGGAGCAATGAGTGTCATGGTTCTCAATGGCAAGAGAACATAGTAAAGCATACAAAAAGGACTAGCTCTTGGAAGATGGGAACTCGAGCTGACTGTGAGCTAAACCTACCGCACAACTAACAGTGGCCGGGTAGCGTGCCTATGTTTTATCCCTAGACGCCCAGCGCCAGCCGGAGAACTGACTGACCCTAGCAGAGGAAAATACAGACCTGGCTTACCTCTAGAGAAATTGTCCCCAAAAGGCAGACAGTAGCCCCCACATATATTGTCGGTGATTTCAGAGGAAATTGACATACGAAGTATGAAGATAGGTTTAGCAAATTGAGGTCCGCTTACTAGATAGTAGGAAGACAGAAAAGGGAACTTCACAGTCAGCTGAAAACCCTTTCAAAACACCATCCTGAAATTACTTTAAGACTCTAATATCAACTCATGACACCAGAGTGGCAATTTCAGCTCACAAGAGCTTCCAGCCTCAGAAATAATCAATCGCAGAGAACTGGAACAAAAATGCAAAACAAACTTAGGACTACAAGTCCAACTTAGCTGATAGTAGTCTAGGAGCAGGAACATGCAACAGAAAGGCTTCTGGTAACATTGTTGGCCGGCATAGAAATGACTGAGGAGCAAGGTTAAATAGAAAACTCCCACATCCTGATGGAAACAGGTGAACAGAGGAGATGAAGCACGCAAGTGCAGTACCACCAGAAACCACCGGGGGAGCCCAGAAACCAAATTCACAACAGTACCCCCCCCTCAAGGAGGGGGCACCGAACCCTCACTAGAACCACCAGGGCGATCAGGATGAGCCCTATGAAAGGCACGGACCAAATCGGAGGCATGAACATCAGAGGCTGTCACCCAAGAGTTATCCTCCTGACCGTAGCCCTTCCACTTGACCAGATACTGAAGTCTCCGTCTGGAAACACGGGAGTCCAAGATCTTCTCGACAACGTACTCCAACTCACCCTCAACCAACACCGGAGCAGGAGGCTCAACGGAAGGCACAACCGGTACCTCATACCTGCGCAACAATGACCGATGGAAGACATTATGAATAGAAAAAGATGCAGGGAGGTCCAAACGAAAGGACACAGGGTTAAGAATCTCCAATATCTTGTACGGGCCGATGAACCGAGGCTTAAACTTAGGAGAAGAAACCTTCATAGGGACAAAACGAGAAGATAACCACACCAAGTCCCCAACACAAAGACGAGGACCAACACGACGACGGCGGTTGGCAAAATGCTGAGTCTTCTCCTGGGACAACTTCAAATTGTCCACCACATGCCCCCAAATCTGATGCAACCTCTCCACCACAGCATCCACTCCAGGACAATCCGAAGACTCCACCTGACCGGAAGAGAAACGAGGATGAAACCCCGAATTACAGAAGAAAGGAGAAACCAAGGTGGCAGAACTAGCCCGATTATTGAGGGCAAACTCCGCCAAGGGCAAAAAGGTAACCCAATCATCCTGATCCGCAGACACAAAACACCTCAAATAAGTCTCCAAGGTCTGATTAGTTCTCTCGGTCTGGCCATTAGTCTGAGGGTGGAAAGCAGACGAAAAAGACAAATCAATGCCCATCCTAGCACAGAACGCTCGCCAAAATCTAGACACGAATTGGGTTCCCCTGTCAGAAACGATATTCTCCGGAATACCATGCAAGCGCACCACATTTTGAAAAAACAGAGGAACCAGCTCGGATGAAGAAGGCAATTTAGGCAAGGGAACCAAATGGACCATCTTAGAGAAACGGTCACACACCACCCAGATGACAGACATCTTCTGAGAAACAGGGAGATCAGAAATAAAATCCATGGAGATGTGAGTCCAAGGCCTCTTCGGAATAGGCAAGGATAACAACAATCCACTAGCCCGAGAACAACAAGGCTTGGCCCGAGCACAAACATCACAAGACTGCACAAAACCTCGCACATCTCGCGACAGGGAAGGCCACCAGAAGGACCTAGCCACCAAATCCCTGGTACCAAAGATTCCAGGATGACCTGCTAACGCAGAAGAATGGACCTCCGAGATGACTCTACTGGTCCAATCATCAGGAACAAACAATCTACCAGGCGGGCAACGATCAGGTCTATCCGCCTGAAACTCCTGCAAGACCCGTCGCAAATCTGGGGAAACAGCAGATAATATCACTCCATCCTTAAGGATACCTGTAGGTTCAGAATTACCAGGGGAATCAGGCTCAAAACTCCTAGAAAGGGCATCCGCCTTCACATTTTTAGAACCCGGTAGGTAAGAAACCACAAAATTAAACCGAGAGAAAAATAACGACCAGCGCGCCTGTCTAGGATTCAGGCGCCTGGCGGACTCAAGATAAATCAAATTCTTGTGGTCGGTCAATACCACCACCTGATGTCTAGCCCCCTCAAGCCAATGACGCCACTCCTCAAAAGCCCACTTCATAGCCAAGAGCTCCCGATTACCAATATCATAATTTCGCTCACCGGGCGAAAACTTACGAGAAAAGAACGCACAAGGTCTCATCACGGAGCAGTCGGAACTTTTCTGCGACAAAACCGCCCCAGCTCCGATTTCTGAAGCGTCGACCTCAACCTGAAAAGGAAGAGTAACATCAGGCTGACGCAACACAGGGGCGGAAGAAAAGCGGCGCTTAAGCTCCCGAAAGGCCTCCACAGCAGCAGGGGACCACTCAGCAACATCAGCACCCTTCTTAGTCAAATCAGTCAAAGGTTTAGCGACATCAGAAAAACCAGTTATAAATCGACGATAAAAATTAGCAAAGCCCAAAAACTTCTGAAGGCTCTTAAGAGAAGAGGGTTGCGTCCAATCACAAATAGCCTGAACCTTGACAGGGTCCATCTCAATGGAAGAGGGGGAAAAAATGTACCCCAAAAACGAAATCTTTTGAACCCCAAAAACGCACTTAGAACCCTTTACACACAAGGAATTAGAGCGCAAAACCTGAAAAACCCTCCTGACCTGTTGGACATGAGAGTCCCAGTCCTCCGAAAAAATCAAAATATCATCCAGATACACAATCAAAAATTTATCCAAATATTCACGGAAAATGTCATGCATAAAAGACTGAAAGACTGAAGGGGCATTTGAAAGACCAAAAGGCATTACTAAATACTCAAAATGGCCCTCAGGCGTATTAAATGCGGTTTTCCACTCATCCCCCTGCTTAATTCGCACTAAATTATACGCCCCACGAAGATCAATCTTAGAGAACCACTTGGCCCCCTTTATTCGAGCAAACAAATCAGTAAGCAGTGGCAAAGGATATTGATATTTAACCGTGATTTTATTCAAAAGCCGATAATCAATACACGGCCTCAAAGAGCCATCTTTTTTAGATACAAAGAAAAAACCGGCTCCTAAGGGAGATGACGAAGGACGAATATGTCCCTTTTCCAAGGACTCCTTAATATATTCCCGCATAGCAGCATGTTCAGGCACAGACAGATTAAATAAACGACCCTTTGGAAACTTACTGCCCGGAATCAGATCTATAGTACAATCGCACTCTCTGTGCGGAGGTAGTGAACCAAGTTTAGGCTCCTCAAAAACGTCACGATAATCAGATAAAAATTCCGGAATCTCAGAGGGAATAGATGACGAAATGGAAACCAAAGGTACGTCCCCATGAGCCCCCTGACATCCCCAGCTTAACACAGACATTGCTTTCCAGTCGAGGACTGGGTTATGAGATTGCAGCCATGGCAATCCAAGCACCAACACATCATGTAGATTATACAACACAAGGAAGCGAATAATCTCCTGGTGATCCGGATTAATACGCATATTTACTTGTGTCCAGTATTGTGGTTTATTACTAGCCATTGTCATGGACTCATTCAGACCTGTAGGCACAGGGAACCCCACCATAACATCCTTAATGGCATCAGAGAGACCCTCTCTGAAATTCGCCGCCAGGGCGCACTCATTCCACTGAATAAGCACAGACCACTTACGAAATTTTTGGCAGTATATTTCAGCCTCATCTTGCCCTTGAGACAGGGCCATTAAGGCTTTTTCAGCCTGAATCTCTAAATGAGGTTCCTCATAAAGCAACCCCAAAGCCAGGAAAAACGCATCCACATTGAGCAACGCAGGATCCCCTGGTGCCAAAGCAAATGCCCAGTCCTGAGGGTCGCCCCGGAGCAAGGAAATTACAATCCTGACCTGCTGTGCAGGATCTCCAGCGGAGCGAGATCTCAGAGACAAAAATAATTTACAATTATGTTTGAAATTCTGGAAGCGAGATCTATCCCCGGAGAAAAATTCAGGTAAAGGAATTCTAGGTTCAGATATAGGAGCATGAATAACAAAATCCTGTAAACTTTGAACCTTCACAGCGAGATTATCCAAACCTGTAGCTAAACTCTGAGGATCCATATTAATCAGGTGAAATCAGAACCATTCAAGGATTAGAAGGAGAGAGAGACGAAGGCTGCAGTAAGCAGAGATGCAAGTGAATCAACTAATGAGCAAACTCAGGAAAAAAAAAAAAAAAAATTCTCTGCAGAGTTCTTTTCTCTCCTTTCTTCTGCCAATTATTTTAACCCTTGGCCGGCCAAACTGTCATGGTTCTCAATGGCAAGAGAACATAGTAAAGCATACAAAAAGGACTAGCTCTTGGAAGATGGGAACTCGAGCTGACTGTGAGCTAAACCTACCGCACAACTAACAGTGGCCGGGTAGCATGCCTACGTTTTATCCCTAGACGCCCAGCGCCAGCCGGAGAACTGACTGACCCTAGCAGAGGAAAATACAGACCTGGCTTACCTCTAGAGAAATTGTCCCCAAAAGGCAGACAGTAGCCCCCACATATATTGTCGGTGATTTCAGAGGAAATTGACATACGAAGTATGAAGATAGGTTTAGCAAATTGAGGTCCGCTTACTAGATAGTAGGAAGACAGAAAAGGGAACTTCACAGTCAGCTGAAAACCATTTCAAAACACCATCCTGAAACTACTTTAAGACTCTAATATCAACTCATGACACCAGAGTGGCAATTTCAGCTCACAAGAGCTTCCAGCCTCAGAAATAATCAATCGCAGAGAACTGGAACAAAAATGCAAAACAAACTTAGGACTACAAGTCCAACTTAGCTGATAGTAGTCTAGGAGCAGGAACATGCAACAGAAAGGCTTCTGGTAACATTGTTGGCCGGCATAGAAATGACTGAGGAGCAAGGTTAAATAGAAAACTCCCACATCCTGATGGAAACAGGTGAACAGAGGAGATGAAGCACGCAAGTGCAGTACCACCAGAAACCACCGGGGGAGCCCAGAAACCAAATTCACAACAAATGAGGAAAAATGAGGGAAGAGGAACAATGAGGGAACAATGAGGAGCAATGAGGAACAATGAGGGAACAATGAGGGAACAATGAGGAGAGCAATGAGGGAACAATCGGGAACAATGAGGGAACAATGAGGAACAATGAGGAGAGCAATGAGGAACAATGAGGGGAGCAATGAGGAACAATGAGGGAACAATGAGGAACAATGAGGGAACAATGAGGGAGCAATGAGGAACAATGAGGGAACAATGAGGGACAATGAGGAACAATGAGGGAACAATGAGGAACAATGAGGGAACAATGAGGAACAATGAGGGAACAATGAGGAACAATGAGGGAACAATGAGGGAGCAATGAGGAACAACGAGGGAACAATGAGGAACAATGAGGGAACAATGAGGAACAATGAGGGAACAATGAGGAACAATGAGGAACAATGAGGGAGCAATGAGGAACAATGAGGGGAGCAATGAGGGAGAATGAGGGAGGGGAACAAGTTTCCCATTGTCTCTCTTTGCTGGCCCATTATGACAATGAGGGAACAATGAGGGAGCAATGAGGAACAATGAGGGAACAATGAGGAACAATGAGGGAACAATGAGGAACAATGAGGGAACAATGAGGAACAATGAGGAACAATGAGGGAACAATGAGGGAGCAATGAGGAACAATGAGGGAGCAATGAGGGAGCAATGAGGAACAATGAGGGAACAATGAGGAACAATGAGGGAACAATGAAGAACAATGAGGGAACAATGAGGGAGCAATGAGGAACAATGAGGGAGCAATGAGGAACAATGAGGGAACAATGAGGAACAATGAGGAACAATGAGGGAACAATGAGGAACAATGAGGGAACAATGAGGGAGCAATGAGGAACAATGAGGGAACAATCGGGAACAATGAGGGAACAATGAGGAACAATGAGGAGAGCAATGAGGGAGAAATGAGGGAGGGGAACAAGTTTCCCATTGTCTCTCTTTGCTGGCCCATTATGGCGGAGGCCTGCGGTGCGGAGCAATGAGGAACAATGAGGGAGCAATGAGGAACAATGAGGGAACAATGAGGAACAATGAGGGAACAATGAGGGAACAATGAGGGAGCAATGAGGAACAATGAGGGGAGCAATGAGGAACAATGAGGGAACAATGAGGAACAATGAGGGAACAATGAGGAACAATGAGGGAACAATGAGGAGCAATGAGGAACAATGAGGGAGCAATGAGGAACAATGAAGGAACAATGAGGGAGCAATGAGGAGAACAATGAGGGAACAATGAGGAACAATGAGGGAACAATGAGGGAGCAATGAGGAACAATGAGGGAACAATGAGGAACAATGAGGGAACAATGAGGGAACAATGAGGGAGAAATGAGGGAGGGGAACAAGTTTCCCATTGTCTCTCTTTGCTGGCCCATTATGGCGGAGGCCTGCGGTGCGGAGCAATGAGGAACAATGAGGGAGCAATGAGGAACAATGAGGGAACAATGAGGAACAATGAGGGAACAATGAGGGAACAATGAGGGAGCAATGAGGAACAATGAGGGGAGCAATGAGGAACAATGAGGGAACAATGAGGAACAATGAGGGAACAATGAGGAACAATGAGGGAACAATGAGGAGCAATGAGGAACAATGAGGGAGCAATGAGGAACAATGAAGGAACAATGAGGGAGCAATGAGGAGAACAATGAGGGAACAATGAGGAACAATGAGGGAACAATGAGGGAGCAATGAGGAACAATGAGGAACAATGAGGGAACAATGAGGGAACAATGAGGGAGAAATGAGGGAGGGGAACAAGTTTCCCATTGTCTCTCTTTGCTGGCCCATTATGGCGGAGGCCTGCGGTGCGGAGCGGCACCGCTGAACATGGCGTCCTGTGCACACTGTGAGGCCTTGCAGCTCCGCAGCCACATAGATGGCGGTTGCACCCTGAGGCTGGAGACCTACACAGAACACAGGACATTTCTACATGTCACACACCACAGAAGGGATAGAGCCGCACACATATTACATGTGGATTTATAAAGTCTGCATGCCCCTGGTACTGTGCCAGGTGTTTGTCGCGTAATATCATCCTTCCATATCAGGACTTTCCTCCTCTAATGTCGCCATAATCTGCAGAAGTGAAAAATAAACCAAAATCATTTAGAAGGGAAAATGAAAAATAACCAAACTACAATAATATGATTGCATAAGTGTGCACACCCTCCTATAATCGGGGCTGAGGTTGTGTTCAGAAGCAGCCGATCACATTTCCCCTATGTTACATAGTAGTCAGCGCTCGGCCGCCGTCACGTACAGTGATTCTGATTAGCCCCGGAGAAAGTGTCGCTGCTCCAGGAGGATTTTCCTGGCATTTTCTTGTCTGTAATCAGCTGACCACACAGCAGAGGATCTCACTGATCTCAGCCATCTCCAGCTTCAGGTTCTGAGCTTTTTGCTCCATTCTGGCTTATTGTGAGCGGTGCCGTCATGCAGTGTAATTACAGGAGGCGGCCGGCAGATGGCGCTGCGCCAACCCTCTGCATTGTGCACTGTGCATCTCGCAGTCTACGTGTAGCATTGACATTTGAGCATGCGCAGTTCTTCTAGTGCAGTCCTGCGCATGGGAGTAGTAAGATGGCGCCAATGATGGGCGGAGCCAGCGCAAGTTCACTTCCATCCGCATCCGCTCGCGCACCGGAAACGGAAGCTGAGTAGGTGACGTGTCCGCAGTTCTGGAGGAGAGCGGCTGATTCCTCACTGACAGGTACCGGGGTCTGTGCGACGTGAGCGGTGTACAGGGGGAGCAGAGCGGTGTACAGGGGGAGCAGAGCGGTGTACGGGGGGAGGTACAGGGGGAGCAGAGCGGTGTACGGGGGAGATACGGGTGGAGAGCGGTGTACAGGGGGAGCAGAGCGGTGTACCGGGGGAGGTACAGGGGGAGCAGAGCGGTGTACGGGGGGAGGTACAGGGGGAGCAGAGCGGTGTGCGGGGGGAGGTAGAGGCGGAGGAGAGCGGTGTACCGGGGAGGTAGAGGCGGAGGAGAGCGGTGTACCGGGGAGGTAGAGGCGGAGGAGAGCGGTGTACCGGGGAGGTAGAGGCGGAGGAGAGCGGTGTACAGGGGGAGGTACAGGCGGAGGAGAGCGGTGTACAGGGGGAGGTACAGGCGGAGGAGAGCGGTGTACAGGTGGAGGAGAGCGGTGTACGGGGAGAGGTAGAGGCGGAGGAGAGCGGTGTACCGGGGAGGTAGAGGCGGAGGAGAGCGGTGTACCGGGGAGGTAGAGGCGGAGGAGAGCGGTGTACCGGGGAGGTAGAGGCGGAGGAGAGCGGTGTACAGGGGGAGGTACAGGTAGAGGAGAGCGGTGTACCGGGGAGGTAGAGGCGGAGGAGAGCGGTGTACCGGGGAGGTAGAGGCGGAGGAGAGCGGTGTACCGGGGAGGTAGAGGCGGAGGAGAGCGGTGTACCGGGGAGGTAGAGGCGGAGGAGAGCGGTGTACAGGGGGAGGTACAGGTGGAGGAGAGCGGTGTACGGGGAGAGGTAGAGGCGGAGGAGAGCGGTGTACGGGGAGAGGTAGAGGCGGAGGAGAGCGGTGTACAGATGGAGGAGAGCGGTGTACAGGGGGAGGTACAGGTAGAGGAGAGCGGTGTACCGGGGAGGTAGAGGCGGAGGAGAGCGGTGTACAGGTAGAGGAGAGCGGTGTACCGGGGAGGTAGAGGCGGAGGAGAGCGGTGTACCGGGGAGGTAGAGGCGGAGGAGAGCGGTGTACCGGGGAGGTAGAGGCGGAGGAGAGCGGTGTACAGGGGGAGGTAGAGGCGGAGGAGAGCGGTGTACAGGGGGAGGTAGAGGCGGAGGAGAGCGGTGTACCGGGGAGGTAGAGGCGGAGGAGAGCGGTGTACTGGGGAGGTAGAGGCGGAGGAGAGCGGTGTACAGGGGGAGGTACAGGCGGAGGAGAGCGGTGTACAGGTGGAGGAGAGCGGTGTACGGGGAGAGGTAGAGGCGGAGGAGAGCGGTGTACGGGGAGAGGTAGAGGCGGAGGAGAGCGGTGTACCGGGGAGGTAGAGGCGGAGGAGAGCGGTGTACAGATGGAGGAGAGCGGTGTACAGGGGGAGGTACAGGTAGAGGAGAGCGGTGTACCGGGGAGGTAGAGGCGGAGGAGAGCGGTGTACAGGTAGAGGAGAGCGGTGTACCGGGGAGGTAGAGGCGGAGGAGAGCGGTGTACCGGGGAGGTAGAGGCGGAGGAGAGCGGTGTACCGGGGAGGTAGAGGCGGAGGAGAGCGGTGTACAGGGGGAGGTAGAGGCGGAGGAGAGCGGTGTACAGGGGGAGGTAGAGGCGGAGGAGAGCGGTGTACCGGGGAGGTAGAGGCGGAGGAGAGCGGTGTACTGGGGAGGTAGAGGCGGAGGAGAGCGGTGTACAGGGGGAGGTACAGGTGGAGGAGAGCGGTGTACCGGGGAGGTAGAGGCGGAGGAGAGCGGTGTACCGGGGAGGTAGAGGCGGAGGAGAGCGGTGTACCGGGGAGGTAGAGGCGGAGGAGAGCGGTGTACAGGGAGAGGCAGAGGAGAGCGGTGTACCGGGGAGGTAGAGGTGGAGGAGAGCGGTGTACAGGTAGAGGAGAGCGGTGTACCGGGGAGGTAGAGGCGGAGGAGAGCGGTGTACCGGGGAGGTAGAGGCGGAGGAGAGCGGTGTACGGGGGAGGTAGAGGCGGAGGAGAGCGGTGTACAGGGGGAGGCGGAGGAGAGCGGTGTACCGGGGAGGTAGAGGCGGAGGAGAGCGGTGTACCGGGGAGGTAGAGGCGGAGGAGAGCGGTGTACCGGGGAGGTAGAGGCGGAGGAGAGCGGTGTACCGGGGAGGTAGAGGCGGAGGAGAGCGGTGCACCGGGGAGGTAGAGGCGGAGGAGAGCGGTGTACAGATGGAGAGCGGTGTACCGGGGAGGTAGAGGCGGAGGAGAGCGGTGTACAGGGGGAGGTACAGGCGGAGGAGAGCGGTGTACAGGGGGAGCAGAGCATTGTATGCAGGGGTGCTATACAGTGGGTAATTTTTCACTCTGTTTCATTGCAGCCATTTGGTAAATTCAAAAAAGTTCATTTTTTTTCTCATTAATGTACACTCTGCACCACATCTTCACGGAAAAAAAAAACTGTAGAAATTTTTGAATATGTATTAAAAAAGCAAAACTGAAATTTCCCATGATCATAAGTATTCAGACCCTGTGCTCAGTATTGAGTAGAAGCTCCTTTTTATTATTAGTTATTTATATAGCAGCATTGATTCCATGGTGCTGTACATGAGGAGGGGCTACATACAGATTACAGATATCACGTACAGTAAACTAACAATTACAGACTGATACAGAGGGGCGAGGACCCTGCCCTTGTGCGCTTACACTCTACAGGATGGTGGGGATGGAGACAATAGGTCGAGAGTTGCAGGAGCTCCGGTGTTGGTGAGGCGGTAGCTCCGGTAGTGATGAGGAGGCAGCGGGGGTCAGTGCAGGCTGTAGGCTTTCTTGAGATGGGTTTTCAGGTTCCATCTGAAGGATCCGAATGTATAGTCTGACGTGTTGGGGCCCAGAATTCCAGAGGATGGGGGATATTAAGGCGAAGTCTTAGGTGAGGAGCGAATAAGTGTGGAGGCGAGAAGGAGGTTTTGGGAGGACCTGAGATTACGTGAGAGAAGATATCTGGAGATTAGTTCAGAGATATATGGAGGAGACAGGTTATGGATGGCTTTGTAGGTCAGTATTAGTCATTTGAACTGGATACGCTGAGGGAATGTGAGCCAGTGAAGAGATTTGCAGAGGGGGGAAGCAGAGGAGTAGCGAGGAGAGGTGTGAATTAGTCGGGCAGCAGAGTTAAGGATGGACTGGAGGGGTGCGAGAGTGTTAGCAGGGAGGCCGCAGAAAAGGATGTTGCAGTAGTTGAGGCGGGAGATGATGAGGGCATGCACAAGCATTTTAGTAGACTGAGGGTTGAGGAAGGGATGGATTCTGGAAATATTTTTGAGCTGGAGGCGACAGGAGGTGGAGAGAGCTTGGATGTGCGGTTTGAAGGACACGCCAGAATCAAGGGTTATTCTGAGGCAGCGGATATCCGGTACGGGGAAAGCATGATGTAATTTATTGTGATAGATCAGATAAGGAAGATATGCGAGATGGAGGAAAGATGATGAGTTCAGCTTTGTCCACATTAAGTTTGAGGAAGCGAGAGGAGAAGGAGGAGGATATGGTTGATAAGACACTCCGGGATTCTGGAGAGCAGAGAGGTGACGTCTGGGCCAGAGAGGTAGTGCCGAGTGTCATCAGCATAAAGGAGGTACTGGAATCCATGGGAGTTTGAGTTGTCCCAGGCCAAGTGTATAGATTGAGAAGAGTAGGGGTCCTAGAACAGAGCCTTTGGAGACTCCAACAGAGAGAGGGTGGGATGAGGAGGTAGTGTGTGAATGGGAGACGCTGAATCTGCGGTTGGAAAGGTATGAGAAGATCCAGGATGGGGTGAGGTCTTTGATGCCAAAGGAAGAGAGGATCTCTAGTAGGAGGCAGTGGTCAGCTGTGTGGAAAGCAGAGGACAGGTCTAGAAGAAGGAGTATAGAATGTTGTCCGTTAGCTTTGGCTGTAAGTAGGTCGTAAATAATTTTGGTCAGGGCAGTCTCTGTGAAATGATGGGGACAGATTGTAGATTGTCAAAGAGAAAGTTAGATAAGAGGTGGGAGGAAACTTCAGCGTGGACATGCTGCTCCAGGAGTTTGGAAGCTAGCTTTTGAGCTAGTACAGCCTTGACTTTTCTTGGGAATGATGCAACAAGTTTTTCAGACCTGGATTTTGGGATTCTCTGCCATTGTTCTTTGCAGATCCTCTCCAGTTCCATCAGGTTGGATGGTGAACGTTGGTGGACAGGCATTTTCAGGTCTCTCCAGAGAGGCTCCATTGGGTTTAGGCTCGGGCTGGGCCAGTCAAGAATGGTCACAGAGTTGTTGTGAAGTTGCTCCTGTGTTGTTTTAGGTGTGTGTTTAGGGTCACTGTCTTGTTGGAAGGTGAACCTTTGGCCAAGTCTGAGGTGCAGAGCACTCTGGAAGAGGTTTTCATCCAGGATATCTCTGTACTTGGCCACCTTCATGTTTCCTTCAATGACAACCAGTCGCCCTATCCCTGCAGCTGAAAAACACCCCCATAGCATAATGCTGCCACTATGTTTCACTGTTGGGATTGTATTGGGCAGTTGATGAGCAGTGCCTGGTTTTCTCCACATGTACCTCTTAGAATTATCACCAAAAAGGTCTATCTTCGTCTCATCAGACCAGAGAATCTTATTTTTCATAGTCTGGGAGTCCTTGATGTGTTTTTTAGCAAACTCTATGCGGACTTTCATATGTCTTGCACTGAGGAGAGGCTTCCGTCGGGCCACTCTGCCATAAAGGCCCGACTGGTGGAGGGCTGCAGTGATAGTTGACTTTGTGGAACTTTCTCCCTACTGCATCCCTGGAGCTCAGCCACAGTGATCTTGGGGTTCTTCTTTACCTCTCTCACTAAGGCTCTTCTCCCACGATTGCTCAGTTTGGCTGGACAGCCAGGTCTAGGAAGACTTCTGGTGGTCCCAAACTTCTTCCATTTAAGGATTATGGAGGCCACTGTGCTCTTACGAACCTTGAGTGCTGCAGAAATTCTGTTGTAACCTTGGTCAGATCTGTGCCTTGCCATAATTCTGTATCTGAGCTCCTTGGCCAGTTCCTTTGACCTCATGATTCTCATTTGGTCTTACATGCACTGTAAGGTCTTATATAGACAGGTGTGCGCCTTTCCAAATCAAGTCCGATCAGTTTAATTACACACAGCTGGACTCCAATGAAGGAGTAGAACCATCTCATGGAGGATCACAAGGAAATGGACAGCATGTGACTTACATATGAGTGTCTGAATACTTATGTCCATGTGATATTTCAGTTTTTCTTTTTTAATAAACTTGCAAAAATTTCTACTTTTTTTTTTTCTTTTCAGCCCACATGGGGTGGAGAGTGTACAATAATGAGAAAAAAATGAACATTTTTGAATTTACCAAATGGCTGCAATGAAACAGTGAAAAATTTAAATGGGTCTGAATAGTTTCCGTACCCACTGTAGGTGCAGCAGAGCGGTGTATGCTGGAGTGGTATAGGCACAGCAGAGCGGTGTGTGCAGGGGTGGTACAGGCGCAGCAGAGCGGTGTGTGCAGGGGTGGTACAGGCGCAGCAGAGCGGTGTGTGCAGGGGTGGTGTAGGCGCAGCAGAGCGGTGTATGCCGGGGTGTTACAGGCGCAGCAGAGCGGTTATGCCAGGGTGTTACAGGCGCAGCAGAGCGGTTATGCCAGGGTGTTACAGGCGCAGCACAGCGGTGTGTGCAGGGGTGATGGTACAGGTGCAGCAGAGCGGTGTGTGCAGGGGTGGTGTAGGCACAGCAGAGCGGTGTATGCACAGCAGAGCGGTGTATGCCCGGGTGTTAGACTGAGCAGAGCCGGTTTATTCCCGGGCGTTACAGGCGCAGAAGAGCGGTGTGTGCAGGGGTGGTGTAGGCGCAGCAGAGCGATGTATATTGGGGTGTTACAGGCGCAGCAGACCGGTGTATGCCGGGGTGGTATAGGCACAGCAGAGCAGTGTGTGCAGGGGTGGTGTAGGCGCAGCAGAGCGGTGTATGCCGGGATGGTACAGGCGCAGCAGAGCGGTGTGTGCCGGGGTGTTACAGGCGCAGCAGAGCGGTGTATGCCGGGGTGGTATAGGCACAGCAGAGCGGTGTGTGCAGGGGTGGTGTAGGCGCAGCAGAGCAGTGTATGTCGGGGTGTTACAGGCGCAGCAGAGCGGTGTGTGCAGGGGTGGTACAGGCGCAGAAGAGCGGTGTATATTGGGGTGTTACAGGCGCAGCAGAGCGGTGTGTGCCGGGGTATTACAGGCGCAGCAGAGCGGTGTATGCCGGGGTGTTACAGGCGCAGCAGAGCGGTGTGTGCAGGGGTGGTGTAGGCGCAGCAGAGCGGTGTGTGCCGGGGTGGTGTAGGCGCAGCAGAGCGGTGTACGGGCGATGCAGCTCTGGATATGACTGCAGTATTCTCAATCTCTTGTCTCCCTCTGCAGGATGATCACGGACGTGCAGCTCGCCATCTTCGCTAACATGCTGGGGGTGTCGCTCTTCCTCCTGGTCGTTCTCTACCACTATGTCGCAGTCAATAATCCAAAGAAGCAGGAGTGATGTGTGAGTGGGGGAGGGGCAGCAGGCAGTGACGCTGTGTAGTTGTCAGCACCTTTTTTACGCTCGCTGTGTTGTCGCCTTCTCTTGCTGCTTGGATGTGATGGAGTCGCCCTTCATGCAGGATGGGAGCTGGCACCTGAGAACAGTCGCTGGTTGTGGGCTTGTAGTAGCTTCCAGGACTTCTCCCCACCTGGGTGGGTCTTCATGTCGGGGCAGTATGACTGCCTGTGCATTCACTAATAAAGTCTCTTCTCTCCTCAGGTCGGATGTTCATCAGGAGGCCCCACACCCTTGGATGTGGATGAAGTCCCACCCCCTTGGCGCACATTTCCTCTATTGTACAGATATTTTCTAGATTTGATGTTTTCTTGCTGTAGATGAATAAACTCTGGACGTTGCGTCCATGACTCGTCGCCATCAGCGCAGTTTATCTGGGAGGTGGTGGGAGACGGCGGCGCCCCCAGCAGGAGCACGCTGAGACCAGCAGAGATTCTGGTGCCACCCGATAATGAGGTTTTGCAGTTCTCGGTGGCTTTTGCTTTCCATGCCCTCTAATTGCTTCCATTCACCCGGAGTCTGTCCTGGTCTCGGTGATCAGAGCTGTCCATCCATCTCGTAACCAGGACAGATTCATTGTGAGTGATGGCAAAGATCTTGGGACATGTAGTGCTTCGTGTTATCCTGAGAATTACCGTCACTGATGGGGCAATGGCCCTCTCACCAGAGTGGTGACGTTTATGAAGATGGCTTGTCTCAGGCCAGGGGATTGTATGCTGGTAGAAATTGCCGCAGGAGATGTGGAGACAGCGGACTCGCAGCAAAAAGGGATGAACTGACGGTTGGGTCACGGAATTTAGGGGGAACTTGATAGGAGCGGTCAGGTTCTGCAGGATTATTCATGGGTGGTTCCAGACATTGATAACGTGCTGCAATGATTTCACACCGGAATAAACCAAGAGCGGCGACCACAGCCTTCGTATCATATAAATACAAGATTTTATTTCGCTTTCTCCAGGACAGGGCACAGTGGGTGGAGAAATCACACATGGACAGGACCTAACAATAGCCCAGTGACAGCACAGGACTCTGCAGGGGCAGAAATTGTCCATTGCTGGGACAGGACCCAGAGCTTGCTCATTTTACAACCACAGCGTTAAAATCTCATAAAAAGTTCTCTATCAAAGTTCACTTGAAAAATTAAAAATACTGAAGACGAATCCACAGGACTGGAGAGTAGAAAACGTCACCGTGTACAAACCAGGGGACGGGTGTGAGAGTAACGTGAAGGAGGCCAAACACCGCCAGCACCAAAACCGTGATCACACAAGTGCAGAAGAAGAGGACATGACGGCACAGCCAGTGGTGACACACGAGAAAAAGGGGTATAAACATAGTGGTTCTTGGTCCAGTTTCACAATACATAGCACCATGGAAGAAATTGGTAACCGAGGAAGATCCTCAGCCCTCCGCACAGAACGACAGCACAGCCTGATACGGGGAGAGGTGAGCGCTCTCCGTAGAGACAACCGGAAAACCCTGGAACAAAGAAGGAAGAGATGAGGTTAAATGGAAATTGAGAGACTGAATGTGACTGGGCAGGCGTGGCAAAGTGACGCAGAAGGTGGCGGTGGGCAGGTGCGACAAAGTGAGGCAGAAGGTGGCGGTGGGCAGGCACAGCAAGAAAGTAAGGCAGAAATTGACAGCGGGGAGAAGATGCGAGAAAGAAAGGTGGCGATGAGCAGGCAAGAACACAAGGCGGAAGGTGACGGAGGGGTGAGCCAAATAGGGATGGTAGAATGTCAGACCAGGACGCTGTACAGTCACCTGCTCCTTAAGATCTGTGGATTGGTCACAAATGTAGAGCGGTTTTTCTGCCTTAGATCTGAGAAGTGGTAGCGAGCACACAGTCAGACTGGACGTCACTGTCGCCAAATCTGCAAAGAATATAAACACATGTCAGAGAGAACTTGTAGATTCCAATCAGCGCATTTCCTGGAACCATAGAGCACCGCGTTTCCCGTGACCGTAGCGCACCCTGTGCATGATGAGAGCACTGCGTTGCCCGTGACTGTAGCGCACCCTGTGCATGCTGAGAGCACCGCGTTGACCGTGACCGTAGCGCACCCTGTGCATGCTGAGAGCACCGCGTTGCCCGTGACCGTAGCGCACCATGTGCATGCTGAGCAATGCGTTTCCTGTGACCTTAGCTCACCATGTGCATGCTGAGCACTGCGTTTCCTGTGACCGTAGTGCACCTGTGCATGCTGAGAGCACTGCATTTCCTGTGACCGTAGCGCACTCTGTGCATGCTGAGCAATGCGTTTCCTGTGACCGTAGTGCACCTGTGCATGCTGAGAGCACTGCATTTCCTGTGACCGTAGCGCACTCTGTGCATGCTGAGCAATGCGTTTCCTGTGACCTTAGCTCACCATGTGCATGCTGAGCACTGCGTTTCCTATGACCGTAGTGCACCTGTGCATGCTGAGAGCACTGCATTTCCTGTGACCTTAGCTCACCATGTGCATGCTGAGCACTGCGTTTCCTGTGACCTTAGCTCACCATGTGCATGCTGAGCACTGCGTTTCCTGTGACCGTAGTGCACCTGTGCATGCTGAGAGCACTGCATTTCCTGTGACCGTAGCGCACTCTGTGCATGCTGAGCAATGCGTTTCCTGTGACCGTAGTGCACCTGTGCATGCTGAGAGCACTGCATTTCCTGTGACCGTAGCGCACTCTGTGCATGCTGAGCAATGCGTTTCCTGTGACCGTAGTGCACCTGTGCATGCTGAGAGCACTGCATTTCCTGTGACCGTAGCGCACTCTGTGCATGCTGAGCAATGCGTTTCCTGTGACCTTAGCTCACCATGTGCATGCTGAGCACTGCGTTTCCTGTGACCTTGGCTCACCATGTGCATGCTGAGCACTGCGTTTCCTGTGACCTTAGCTCACCATGTGCATGCTGAGCAATGCGTTTCCTGTGACCGTAGTGCACCTGTGCATGCTGAGAGCACTGCATTTCCTGTGACCGTAGCGCACTCTGTGCATGCTGAGCAATGCGTTTCCTGTGACCTTAGCTCACCATGTGCATGCTGAGCACTGCGTTTCCTGTGACCTTAGCTCACCATGTGCATGCTGAGCACTGCATTTCCTGTGACCGTAGCGCACTCTGCATGCTGAGCACCGCGTTTCCTATGACTGTGGCACACCCTGTGCATGGTCTTGAATTCCAGCGCATTTTATGCACCTGTAGTTCAGGATCTCTGTGCACAGGGCCCTTACCTGTGAGTGTGCAGTGCTTCAGCGCCTGCTCGGAGGTGTATTTCCAAACTCTGAGAATAGGAGAGTCCCGCTCGTTGGTAACATGGAGGAGGCTCTGGGAGTGCAGGAGAGCGCCCCTCCTCACTGGGATCCGGCTGGGACGAGTACCCAAACTTTCCAGAGACCTTTGGGGAAGAATAATGCAGATGGCAGACATGCAAGAACCATGACAATGATTGGGGCTTGGTTGGACATTATGGAGGTAGAGGAGACACAACAGACACCACCAGTGAGGCTATGGACAGCTCTGAGTATAAGGGGGCAGCATGTAACCCGTGCAGGACACCATACCTGGAAAACTCTGAGGTATTATGGCCGCAGCTTTTCTGTAAATGCTAAAAAGAAAATCAAACGACAATTGTGTTACACAAGTGATCAGAAGACACAGCCGCCAGTACTGTCCCCGCCTGGCACTGCACTGTCTGTCCCGCTATGGCACCTCCGACTGGTGGGGGGTGAACCAACTACTTTCTTAGTGATTGTAAGTTCTGGCTCAGGTGGTATAAAGTCTGGAATCAGCCACGTAGCGAATTCTCCACCAGGATGTTGTGTGGATATAAACACCACGGCAGGCGTCCGGCTCTGCCGATGGCAAGGAAGGTGAGGGTCAGCCATGTTGGTTAAATCTGCTGATCCTCACAGATGGGAGCTCTATGGCAGCGGCTTCCTATTGTCTGTACACCATTGCCCACCTTCTGTACCTGTATCAGGGGGATCTGAGTGTTGGCACGGATCGCTGGTTTGTGGGGGTCTCCCTCCCGTAGACTCTTCTTCACTGATGCTGGACTTTTGGTTTTGCTGGCTGAGGTGAAGCTGCTGAATCCACTGCCTGGTGGAAGGGAAATGGGAGAAGGGGTCATCACTGACTCTCTACGACCAGGCAGTCTGCTTGCAGAAGGAAGACTAAGGGTACAGTTAGGTCCATATATATTTGGACAGAGACAACATTTTTCTAATTTTGGTTATAGCCATTACCACAATGAATTTGAAACAAAACAATTCAGATGCAGTTGAAGTTCAGACTTTCAGCTTTCATTTGAGGGTATCCTCATTAAAATTGGATGAAGGGTTTAGGAGTTTCAGCTCCTTAACATGTGCCACCCTGTTTTTAAAGGGACCAAAAGTAATTGGACAGTTGACTCCAAGGCTATTTCATGGACAGGTGTGGGCAATCCCTTCGTTATGTCATTCTGAATTAAGCAGATAAAGGGCCTGGAGTTGATTTGAGGTGTGGTGTTTGCATTTGGAAGGTTTTGCTGTGAAGTAAACATGCGGTAAAGGAGCTCTCCATGCAGGTGAAACAAGCCATCCTTAAGCTGCGAAAACAGAAAAAACCCATCCGAGAAATTGCTACAATATTAGGAGTGGCAAAATCTAGTTTGGTACATCCTGAGAAAGAAAGAAAGCACTGGTGATCTCATCAATGCAAAAAGACCTGGGCGCCCACGGAAGACAACAGTGGTGGATGATCGCAGAATAATCTCCATGGTGAAGAGAAACCCCTTCACAACAGCCAACCAAGTGACCAACACTCTCCAGGAGGTCGGCGTATCAATAACCAAATCTACCATAAAGAGAAGACTGCATGAAAGTAACTACAGAGGGTTCACTGCACGGTGCAGCCACTCATAAGTGTCAAGAAAAAGGCTAAAGAACATCTAAAAAAGCAGCACAGTTCTGGAAGAACATTCTGTGGACAGATGAAACCAAGATCAACCTCTACCAGAATGATGGAAAGAGAAAAGTATGGTGAAGGCGTGGTCCAGCTCATGATCCAAAGCATACCACATCATCTGTAAAACCCGGCGGAGGCAGTGCGATGGCTTGGGCATGCATGGCTGCCAGTGGCACTGGGTCACTAGTGTTTTTTGATGATGTGACACAGGAATTAATTCTGAGGTCTTCAGAGCCGCCATACTGTGTGCTCAGATCCAGCCAAATGCAGCCAAACTGATTGGTCGTCGTTTCATACTACAGATGGACAATGACCCAAAACAAAGCCAGAGCAACCCAGGAGTTTATTAAAGCAAAGAAGTGGAATATTCCTGAATGGCCAAGTCAGTCACCTGATCTCAACCCAATTGAGCAGCATTTCACTTGTTAAAGACTAAACTTCAGACAGAAGGGCCCACAAACAACCAGCAACTGAAAACCACCGCAGTGAAGGCCTGGAGAGCATCAAAAAGGAGGAAACACAACGTCTGGTGATGTCCATGAGGTCAAGACTTCAGGCAGTCATTGCCAACAAAGGGTTTTCAACCAAGTACTAGAAATGAACATTTTATTTACAATTATAGAATCTGTCCAATTACTTTTGTTCTCTTTAAAAACAGGGTGGCACATGTTAAGGAGCTGAAACTCCTAAACCCTTCATCCAATTTTAATGTGGATCCCCTCAAATGAAAGCTGAAAGTCTGAACTTCAACTGCATTTGTTTTGTTTAAAATTCATTGTGGTAATGTCTATAACCAAAATTAAAAAATGTTGTCTCTGTCCAAATATATATGGACCTAACTGTATGTGCACACGTTGTGGATTTGGCTGCGGATTGTCCGCTGTGGATTTGCAGCCGTTTTCCATGCGGTTTACAGTACCATGTAAACCTATGGAAAAGCAAATCCGCAGTGCCAATGGTGTGGAAAATACCGTGCAGAAACGCTGCGGATTTCGCAGCAGTTTACACCTGCTCCTTAATAGAAATCCACACAAAAAACGCAGGAAATCCGCATGTAAAACGCAGTGTTTTACCTGCGGATTTTTCAAAAACGGTGTGGGAAAATCTGCACACAAATCCGCAACGTGGGCACAGCATTACACGCAGCACTCAGTCCTGAAGTACCAGTCACCCACCGCAGGGATCAGGTTCAGTGGTATGATGCCGTTTGCGCATCATCAATTTACTGCGTATGGCAGAGATGGACACTCGCCTGACATGCTGAGTGACACCGGGAGGCTGTAAGATGGCTTCTGGTAGACCGTAGAGCGTGGGCTTCCCCGGCTGATCAGCGCCGCCACATGAGGGCTCTGGGTAGCGGGGATCTGATGGCTCCTGGTTGGGCTGTGGACGGCGGCCCGAAGGAGTGACTGGTGGTGCTGGCGCCGTTTCTCCTGCGCTTTAGTGTCTGTCAACAGTGGAAATTATACAAATTAGATGGATGACAGCGGTCATGACTAAGGGCTGGATCAGCAGATAACGGCTGGAGAATGTGGCCGCAGGATGGACAGCAATGGCCATGTCATTTAATCCTTCTTTGTTTCAGGTTATAGCTAAAATAGAGAAATGTATAGAGAGATCGGCTAGTAAAGAGCTCCCCAAACCCAGCGGGGTCCTGTAGTAGGAGTCACCAGTGTAAAACCTCTGCCATTACTAACGTGACATCGGCCAGTGGTGAAGAGCTGCCTGATACCAGATCGGCCGGTGGTGCAGAGCTCCCTGATATCAGCGCGGTCCTGTAATAGGAGCCACCGGTGTATAACCTCCACCATTACTAACGTGACAGATCGGCCAGTGGTGAAGAGCTCCCTGATACCAGCACAGTCCTGTAATAGGAGCCACCGGTGTATAACCTCCACCATTACTAACGTGACAGATCGGCCAGTGGTGAAGAGCTCCCTGATATCAGCACGGTCCTGTAATAGGAGCCACCGGTGTATAACCTCCACCTCCACCATTACTAACGTGACAGATCGGCCAGTGGTGAAGAGCTCCCTGATACTAGCACGGTCCTGTAATAGGAGCCATCGGTGTATAACCTCCACCATTACTACCGTGACAGATCGGCCAGTGGTGCAGAGCTCCCCGATACCACCACGGTCCTGTAATAGGAGCCACCAGTGTATAACCTCTGCCATACTAACATGACAGATCGGCCAGTGGTGCAGAGCTCCCCGATACCACCACAGTCCTGTAATAGGAGCCACCGGTGTATAACCTCCACCATTACTAACGTGACAGATCGGCCAGTGGTAAAGAGCTCCCTGATACCAGCACGGTCCTGTAATAGGAGCCATTGGTGTATAACCTCCACCATTACTAACGTGACAGATCGGCCAGTGGTGCAGAGCTCCCCGATACCACCACGGTCCTGTAATAGGAGCCATTGGTGTATAACCTCCACCATTACTAACGTGACAGATCGGCCAGTGGTGCAGAGCTCCCTGATACCACCACGGTCCTGTAATAGGAGCCACCAGTGTATAACCTCTGCCATTACTAACGTGACAGATCGGCCGGTGGTGAAGAGCTCCCTAATACCACCACAGTCCTGTAATAGGAGTCACTGGTGTATAACCTCCATCCCCCGCCATGACTACCATGTACTAGAGGGGCAGAGCTCAGTAATAGCAGCGCAGTCCTGTAATAGGAGCCATCGGGGTAATAAGTCCGTCCATGAAATTACTTCCTCCTGAATACTCCCACATCACCTATGAGTGATATTATTGAGAAGTCGATTGAGACGTAGCAACTCCGCCACAGAGTGGAGACCACCGAGCGGGGAAAGCAGGAACGTCACCAGCACTCTGCTGACCCCATGACTGCAGAATCCAGACCTCTGGTATCGGCACAAACACTGCTCCCCACCGGGAGATTCAAGGCCGAGAAGTTGCATGCAGCCTTACATCACCAAACACAATGCCGAGCGTCGGAGTGGTGTAAGGCCGCCACCACTGGACTTTGGAGGAGACGCGTTCTGTGCAGTGATGGATCACACGTCTCCATCTACGTCTGATGGAGGAGTCTGGGTTTGCTGACTCCATGAGGACGTTACCCCGACTGCGTTGTGCCTCTGTACAGATGGTGGAGGAGGATATTGCTATGAGATATCGGGGCGGCTGCAGCCCCTCAGCTCCAGTGATGGGAAATCTTAACCTTGAAGCACAAGACGTAGATAGTTGCAGCTTCAGCTTTGTGGGAACAGTTTGGGAAAGACCCTTATCGGTTCTCCATGATGGTGCCCAGTACACAAGCTCCATACAGATATGGAGGGGCCATTTGGCGGAAGAACGTGACCTACAACACAGGTTAGACCACAACCCCATCCAACACCTATAATGGAAATTGTAAGCCTGGCCTCCACCAACATCAGGGCCTGACAAAATGATGAAAAGGCAGAAATTCTCACCAACACTTCCACAATATTGTAGAAATCCTTTCCAGAAGGGCGAAAGCTGACGTATCTGCAGAGGAGCAGACTTCATATTAATGTCTATGGAGGACAAAACAAACAAAAAAAAGCCCCTGGTGGTGGATGTGGAAGGGGCACATACATTTCACAGGTCCAGTGTGGTGCCTCCAGGGCTGCTTCAGTTGTTGACCAGCAGCAGTAGTGACCTGCTGACAGCACTGCAGCGGATCACAACGCTTAGCTGATGTTGACGTGATGTCACCTCTCATGTAATCAACAAGGACTGAATCAGCGCTGGAATCGGATGGGTAAGTAATACTCAGCTTGCCATTTTACACATCACTGAGCTTGCCAGCTAACATTTCAGGAGAGGGGACGAGCCTTTTAACAAAGCCTCAAGGGGCTCTCACACCTGAAGCAACAGCCAAAGAAAAACATGAGGCTCTTCATCTTGTACGGAGAGCGGTAGGATCTAGGATGGACAATGAGAAGAGAAACGGCAAGAAGGCGACATGGAGGGATCACAGACCCAAATAATAACCCATCAGTCAACAATCCTCCGTCTGCCTTGAGAACAAATATACAGTCAGTGTAAGGACACAGGACCATCTGTACGGCAGAGGAGCCGGGTCCACCACCGATGGAGACTCTACAGTGAACGTATATCAGATACTCATGACTGGTTGATTACGTATATACACTCACTGGCCACTTTATTAGGTACACCTGTCCAACTTCTTGTTAACACTTAATTTCTAATCAGCCAATCACATGGCGGCAACTCAATGCATTTAGGCATGTAGACATGGTCAAGACAATCTCCTGCAGTTCAAACCGAGCATCAGTATGGGGAAGAAAGGTGATTTGAGTGCCTTTGAACGTGGCATGGTTGTTGGTGCCAGAAGGGCTGGTCTGAGTATTTCAGAAACTGCTGATCTACTGGGATTTTCACGCACAACCATCTCTAGGGTTTACAGAGAATGGTCCGAAAAAGAAAAAAAATCCAGTGAGCGGCAGTTCTGTGGGCGGAAATGCCTTGTTGATGCCAGAGGTCAGAGGAGAATGGGCAGACTGGTTCGAGCTGATAGAAAGGCAACAGTGACTCAAATCGCCACCCGTTACAACCAAGGTAGGCCTAAGAGCATCTCTGAACGCACAGTGCGTCGAACTTTGAGGCAGATGGGCTACAGCAGCAGAAGACCACACCGGGTACCACTCCTTTCAGCTAAGAACAGGAAACTGAGGCTACAATTTGTACAAGCTCATCGAAATTGGACAGTAGAAGATTGGAAAAACGTTGCTTGGTCTGATGAGTCTCGATTTCTGCTGCGACATTCGGATGGTAGGGTCAGAATTTGGCGTAAACAACATGAAAGCATGGATCCATCCTGCCTTGTATGGAGCATCTTTGGGATGTGCAGCCGACAAATCTGCGGCAACTGTGTGATGCCATCATGTCAATATGGACCAAAATCTCTGAGGAATGCTTCCAGCACCTTGTTGAATCTATGCCACGAAGAATTGAGGCAGTTCTGAAGGCAAAAGGGGGTCCAACAGGGTGGATAAAAATCAATGTTTTTTTAAAAAAATCAAAAAAATCGGATTTTTTTTAATTTAAATCGGATTTTTTTGATTTAAATCGGATTTTTTTCAATAAACTGCTTTTTGAGGAAAATATTTTACCATCCAAAGGTTCTTCCATCATGAGATAAAGCTGAGTTGTTTAACTCAGTAGAATAAAGGCTGTATATGTGTAACATTCACAATGCCATGCTCTTCCAGAGGTTTCTGTAGGATGCTGACTATCCAACAAGTTTGGGCATGTCAACTGAATGGAAAAAGAAACTAAACCAAAAGTGAAACCAAGCTAGAAGTGTGGAATTAAAGGGGCAGTATGAACAAAATGTGGAGGCTATTAATAGTTTATACAATTAAGACATGCTGCTTTTAAACACCTACCTATTGCCATATAGTAAAACAAAAAAGATTTTCTTACTTTGGGGTCCCCCCCTCACCCTGGCGTTAGATCGTTGCCCCTAGTTTCGTCCGTGTAACTATGGGCGCACATGCGCACTGCTCTCACTTCTCATTTTAATCGTGATTTATATTAAAAAAAACCCTTTTGATTTAAATCAGTGATTTAAATCATGATTAAAATCGATCCGATTTAAATAGAAAAAAATCTTTTGATTTAAATCGTGATTTAAATCGGCGTGATTTAAATCAATCCACCCTGGGGTCCAACCCGTTACTAGCATGGTGTACCTAATAAAGTGGCCGGTGAGTGTATATGTATATATGTATATATATATATATATATATATATATATATATATATATATATATATATATATATTATATATATATTATATATATGTATATATATATTTATATATTATATATATGTATTATATATATATATATGTATTATATATATATATATATATATATATATATATATATATATATATATATATATATATATATATATATATATATATATATATATATATATAGTCTTTTCATATTTTTTTCCTTCAAACTCACTGGGAAACCACAGTGAATCAATTTTACTCGTTTCAAAGACTTTGTTTTAGTTATCTGGACCCTATAATGTGGCCTAAGCTCTTGTTTTCCATGTATAAAGGAGGGCATTACTGGTTGTTTGCCGTTACTATATACACTGCTCAAAAACAAAGGGAACACTAAAATCCCACATCCTAGATGTCTGAGTGAATTATTCCTGTTGCAAATTTTTATTCATTGCATAGTGGAATGTGTTCAGAACAATAAAACATCATTATCAATGTAAATCAAAACGAATATCCCAAGGAGGTCTGGAGTTGGAATGATACTCAAAATCAAAATGTGGAAAATCAAATTACAGGCTGATCCAACTTCAGTGGAAACGCCTCATGACAAGGAAAAGATGCTCAGTATTGTGTATGGCCTCCACGTGCCTGTATTACCTCCCTACTGTACATTGCCTGGGCATGCTCCTGATGAGTTGGCAGATGGTCTCCTGAGGGATCTCATCCAAGACCTGGACTAAAGCATCCGCCAACTCCTGGACAGTCTGGTGCAACGTGACGCTGGTGGATGGTGCGAGATATGATGTCCCAGATGTGCTCAATCGGATTAAGTTCTGGGGAACGGGCCGGCCAGTCCATAGCTTCAATGACTTCATCTTGCAGGAACTGCTGACACACTCCAGCCACATGAGGTCTGGCATTGTCCTGCATTAGGAGGAACCCAGGGCCAACTGCACCAGCATATGGTCTCACAAGGGGTCTGAGGATCTCATCTCGGTACCTAATGGCAGTCAGGCTACCTCTGGTGAGCACATGGAGGGCTGTGCGGCCCACCAAAGAAATGCCACCCCACACCATTCCTGACCCACTGCCAAACTGGCATGCTGAAGGATGTTACAGGCAGCAGATCGCTCTCCACGGCGTCTCCAGACTCTGTCACATGTGCTCAGTGTGAACCGGCTTTCATCTGTGAAGAGCACAGGGCACCAGTGGCGAATTTGCCAATCCTGGTGTTCTGTGGCAAATGCCAAGCATCCTGCATGGTGTTGGGCTGTGAGCACAACCCCCATCTGTGGACTTTGGACACTCAGACCATCCTCATGGAGTCGGTTTCTAACCGTTTGTGCAGACACATGCACATTTGTGGCTACCTGGAGGTCATTTTGCAGGGAGGAGGAGGTAGCGGTCCTGCTGCTGCGTTGTTGCCCTCCTACGGCCCCCTCCATGTCTCCTGGTGTACTGGCCTGTCTCCTGGTAGCGCATCCAGCCTCTGGACACTACGCTGACAAACAGCAAACCTTGCCACAGCTCGCATTGATGTGCCATCCTGGATGAGCTGCACTACCTGAGCCACTTGTGTGGGTTGTCGAGTCCATCTCATGCTATCACGAGTGTGAAAGCACAACCAACATTCAAAAGTGACCAAAACAGCCAGAAAGCATTGGCACTGAGATGTGGTCTGTGGTCCCCACTTCTTTATTGAGGGTGTCTTGATATTTGCCATCTGTTGTCTATTCCATTTGCACAACAGCATGTGAAATTGATTGTCAATCAGTGTTGCTTCCTAAGTGGACAGTTTGATTTCACAGAAGTTTGATTTACTTGGGAGTTATATTCTGTTGTTTAAGTGTTCCCTTTATTTTTTTGAGCAGTGTACTATAATAACTAGATGGGTATTTCCTGAAGGAACTACAGATAGTGCTTTGGAATGGTGCCCGGGCTGCCCCTGCAAGACTTTCACACTTGGGTGCCCCTCAGATGCTGGTTTGGTAGTTGTAGCCCCTCAGGGTTGAGGATTTGGTGGGCGGGGCCACTCTGGGTCCGATTTGGGGGGTGGAGCCACTCTGGGTCCGATTTGGTGGGCCGGGTCACTCTGGGTCCGATTTGGTGGGCCCGGGTCACTCTGGGTCCGATTTGGTGGGCCGGGTCACTCTGGGTCCGATTTGGTGGGCCGGGTCACTCTGGGTCCGATTTGGTGGGCCGGGTCACTCTGGGTCCGATTTGGTGGGCCGGGTCACTCTGGGTCCGATTTGGTGGGCCGGGTCACTCTGGGTCCGATTTGGTGGGCCGGGTCACTCTGGGTCCGATTTGGTGGCCCGGGTCACTCTGGGTCCGATTTGGTGGGCCGGGTCACTCTGGGTCCGATTTGGTGGGCCGGGTCACTCTGGGTCCGATTTGGTGGGCCGGGTCACTCTGGGTCCGATTTGGTGGGCCGGGTCACTCTGGGTCCGATTTGGTGGGCCGGGTCACTCTGGGTCCGATTTGGTGGGCCGGGTCACTCTGGGTCCTATTTGGTGGGCCGGGTCACTCTGGGTCCTATTTGGTGGCCCGGGTCACTCTGGGTCCTATTTGGTGGGCCGGGTCACTCTGGGTCCGATTTGGTGGGCCGGGTCACTCTGGGTCCGATTTGGTGGGCCGGGTCACTCTGGGTCCGATTTGGTGGCCCGGGTCACTCTGGGTCCGATTTGGTGGCCCGGGTCACTCTGGGTCCGATTTGGTGGCCCGGGTCACTCTGGGTCCGATTTGGCGGGCGGCGCCACTCTGGGTCCGATTTGGCGGGCGGCGCCACTCTGGGTCCGATTTGGCGGGCGGCGCCACTCTGGGTCCGATTTGGCGGGCGGCGCCACTCTGGGTCCGATTTGGCGGGCGGCGCCACTCTGGGTCCGATTTGGCGGGCGGCGCCACTCTGGGTCCGATTTGGCGGGCGGCGCCACTCTGGGTCCGATTTGGCGGGCGGCGCCACTCTGGGTCCGATTTGGCGGGCGGCGCCACTCTGGGTCCGATTTGGCGGGCGGCGCCACTCTGGGTCCGATTTGGCGGGCGGCGCCACTCTGGGTCCGATTTGGCGGGCGGCGCCACTCTGGGTCCGATTTGGCGGGCGGCGCCACTCTGGGTCCGATTTGGCGGGCGGCGCCACTCTGGGTCCGATTTGGCGGGCGGCGCCACTCTGGGTCCGATTTGGCGGGCGGCGCCACTCTGGGTCCGATTTGGCGGGCGGCGCCACTCTGGGTCCGATTTGGCGGGCGGCGCCACTCTGGGTCCGATTTGGCGGGCGGCGCCACTCTGGGTCCGATTTGGCGGGCGGCGCCACTCTGGGTCCGATTTGGCGGGCGGCGCCACTCTGGGTCCGATTTGGCGGGCGGCGCCACTCTGGGTCCGATTTGGCGGGCGGCGCCACTCTGGGTCCGATTTGGCGGGCGGCGCCACTCTGGGTCCGATTTGGCGGGCGGCGCCACTCTGGGTCCGATTTGGCGGGCGGTGCCACTCCGGGTCCGATTTGCGCCACTCCGGGTCCGATTTGGCGGGCGGTGCCACTCCGGGTCCGATTTGGCGGGCGGCGCCACTCCGGGTCCAATTTGGCGGGCGGCGCCACCCTGGGTCCGATTTAGCGGGCGGCGCCACCCCGGGTCCGATTTGGCGGGCCGCGCCACTCCGGGTCCGATTTGGCGGGCGGCGCCACTCCGGGTCCGATTTGGCGGGCGGCGCCACTCCGGGTCCGATTTGGCGGGCGGCGCCACTCCGGGTCCGATTTGGCGGGCGGCGCCACTCTGGCAGGCGGCGCCACTCCGGGTCCGATTTGGCGGGCGGCGCCACTCCGGGTCCGATTTGGCGGGCGGCGCCACTCTGGGTCCGATTTGGCGGGCGGCGCCACTCTGGGTCCGATTTGGCGGGCGGCGCCACTCTGGGTCCGATTTGGCGGGCGGCGCCACTCTGGGTCCGATTTGGCAGGCGGCGCCACTCTGGGTCCGATTTGGCAAGCGGGGGCACTCTGGTCCGATTTGGTGGGCTGGGTCCGATTTCGTGAGCGGGGCAATAATTATAAGACTACAGATAGTGTTTTGGAATTGTGCTGTACTGTCACTTTAAGAGCGGACATTATCTGACAAAACTTGTGACCTGGTGGGCTGATGTAGAGTTTATAGGCGTTGGCATAGTAACTGGGTCTCACTGCGCATATCAATGAGGTAATCAGCCAGGTGGCAGTTATTTTTAGAAATTGCCTCAGAAATCAGGCCCATTATAAACGTATTGGAAAATTTCCCTATTGAAACGCATTGAGACACTTTTTTCAAACGCAAATTGCGCCAAAACTACAAATCCGATCGACACGAAAAATACTTAGCACACCTCTCAGGGACGCTGGCTTCGAAATGACACCTCACTGGAGTCTGTGAGTTTAGCGGTTCGGGCCGCATTACGTGCGGACTGAATAATAAGAAGAACTAGATGGGCATTTCCTGAAGGAAATACATGGTGCTTGAACAGCGCTGCCAGCTTTACAGCAGCACTTTTCACACACGGGACCAGGGGGGCCACTTACTTTTCCACACCCGGGACCGGGGCGCACTAACTTTTGCACACGGGGCCGGGGGCGCACTTACTTTTGCACACGGGGCCGGGGGCGCACTTACTTTTGCACACGGGGCCGGGGGCGCACTTACTTTAGCACACGGGGCCGGGGGCGCACTTTCTTTTGCACACGGGGCCGGGGGCGCACTTACTTTTGCACACGGGGCCGGGGGCGCACTTACTTTTGCACACGGGGCCGGGGGCGCACTTACTTTTGCACACGGGGCCGGGGCGCACTTAATTTTGCACACGGGGCCGGGGGCGCACTTACTTTTGCACACGGGGCCGGGGCGCACTTACTTTTGCACACGGGGCCGGGGGCGCACTTACTTTTGCACACGGGGCCGGGGGCGCACTTACTTTTGCACACGGGGCCGGGGGCGCACTTACTTTTGCACACGGGGCCGGGGGCGCACTTACTTTTGCACACGGGGCCGGGGGCGCACTTACTTTTGCACACGGGGCCGGGGGCGCACTTACTTTTGCACACGGGGCCGGGGGCGCACTTACTTTTGCACACGGGGCCGGGGGCGCACTTACTTTTGCACACGGGGCCGGGGGCGCACTTACTTTTGCACACGGGGCCGGGGGCGCACTTACTTTTGCACACGGGGCCGGGGGCGCACTTACTTTTGCACACGGGGCCGGGGGCGCACTTACTTTTGCACACGGGGCCGGGGGCGCCCTTACTTTTGCACACGGGGCCGGGGGCGCACTTACTTTTGCACACGGGGCCGGGGGCGCACTTACTTTTGCACACGGGGCCGGGGGCGCACTTACTTTTGCACACGGGGCCGGGGGCGCCCTTACTTTTGCACACGGGGCCGGGGGCGCCCTTACTTTTGCACACGGGGCCGGGGGCGCCCTTACTTTTGCACACGGGGCCGGGGGCGCACTTACTTTTGCACACGGGGCCGGGGGCGCACTTACTTTTGCACACGGGGCCGGGGGCGCACTTACTTTTGCACACGGGGCCGGGGGCGCACTAACTTTTGCACACGGGGCCGGGGGCGCACTTACTTTTGCACACGGGGCCGGGGGCGCACTTACTTTTGCACACGGGGCCGGGGGCGCACTTACTTTTGCACACGGGGCCGGGGGCGCACTTTCTTTTGCACACGGGGCCGGGGGCGCACTTACTTTTGCACACGGGGCCGGGGGCGCACTTACTTTTGCACACGGGGCCGGGGGCGCACTTACTTTTGCACACGGGGCCGGGGCGCACTTAATTTTGCACACGGGGCCGGGGGCGCACTTACTTTTGCACACGGGGCCGGGGCGCACTTACTTTTGCACACGGGGCCGGGGGCGCACTTACTTTTGCACACGGGGCCGGGGGCGCACTTACTTTTGCACACGGGGCCGGGGGCGCACTTACTTTTGCACACGGGGCCGGGGGCGCACTTACTTTTGCACACGGGGCCGGGGGCGCACTTACTTTTGCACACGGGGCCGGGGGCGCACTTACTTTTGCACACGGGGCCGGGGGCGCACTTACTTTTGCACACGGGGCCGGGGGCGCACTTACTTTTGCACACGGGGCCGGGGGCGCACTTACTTTTGCACACGGGGCCGGGGGCGCACTTACTTTTGCACACGGGGCCGGGGGCGCACTTACTTTTGCACACGGGGCCGGGGGCGCCCTTACTTTTGCACACGGGGCCGGGGGCGCACTTACTTTTGCACACGGGGCCGGGGGCGCACTTACTTTTGCACACGGGGCCGGGGGCGCACTTACTTTTGCACACGGGGCCGGGGGCGCACTTACTTTTGCACACGGGGCCGGGGGCGCACTTACTTTTGCACACGGGGCCGGGGGCGCACTTACTTTTGCACACGGGGCCGGGGGCGCACTTACTTTTGCACACGGGGCCGGGGGCGCACTAACTTTTGCACACGGGGCCGGGGGCGCACTTACTTTTGCACACGGGGCCGGGGGCGCACTTACTTTTGCACACGGGGCCGGGGGCGCACTTACTTTTGCACACGGGGCCGGGGGCGCATTTACTTTTGCACACGGGGCCGGGGGCGCACTTACTTTTGCACACGGGGCCGGGGGGCACTTACTTTTCACACACGGGGCCGGGGGGCACTTACTTTTCACACACGGGACGAGAGGGTGTCATAGTCACTTTATTCTGATGTTTGACTTTGATAAATGATCATGTCCTAAAATGGACACCGTACATTTGCATAGCTGCCATCTTTGGAAGGTCAAGTTGGGGGTAATGGAAAGTTCGCCATTATTTCCTATGGGAAATTTTTTTTTTTAAATGCGATTTTTTAAAAAACTACATATCGGATCGACTATAAAAGTCATAGCACACCTGTCCCCACCGAGGCCTTTGAAACGCCGCCTGAACGGGGTCTCTGCGCCGAGCGGTTCGGGCCGCATTAATTGCGGAAAACGCGGAGAAGAATAATAAAATATAAGAAATCGGATTACAATATGTTGCTTGAACCTAGGAGGTTCAAGCACCATAATAATAATAAGAAGAAGTTTACCACGGTGGAATAACAGTATAGTGCTTTGTTCCAAAGCACTATAATTACTGCTATGACATTAGATCTCTGGTGGGAAAATTCATCTCGACCCCTGAAGGGTCACCAAATAAAAAAAAGAATAGTATGAGAAAGCAACAAAAATGAGTCAACCTGTCCCCTAACGGTCAGACCACCCCAAAACACATGGAGGGGACCTGCTGCCTCTGACCCGCACCTAGGACACTATTACTATGTCCGATCCTCTGTGCACCGCGGGGGGGCGGTGGTGTATCCCATGAGTGATATCTCGTTTGATGAAGAGATCAACTATTTTTTCAGTTCTTATCAAGTTAAAGCCCACATCAGTTTCCCAAAATTTGCTATAATTTTGGCATGAAATGTCTGTACGAGAAACTGATTCTGCCCTTAGAAACCGCACTCGATAATAGCTCATATAAAATGGGTATGTTCCCCCTAAATTATGAACCTGGGGTGAAGATAGAACAGAATCTGCAAAGAACCAGAAAGGTCATTTCAGAGATATTGTGGAGATGGCGGGGACACTAGAGGAGTCTGATGAGACTTCACCTGCCACTCCAGGGCAGCGAGGATGAGCAGCCGGGGACCCGCCTGTCCAACCTTTCTCCCCTGTGGCTCGGTCCATAGCTGTTAAAGTACAAGTCTCTCTGAAAAGATTCCTAGCCGAGATCCTACAGACAGTGCCCATGTAGTTTGGGCAGCATGATTACCTGTCAGGTTCCCGGAGACTGATATAATGGCGCCAGTAATGTAGATCACACTGCATCCTGTCCTAGTCATGTGTCAGACTGAGGACATAAAGCTCCCGGAGACCAGGGTCTCATCTGACAGAAGAGCTGGCTCACACACGTCCTACACGGAGACTGACAAACCCTTAGGACAATGAAGCTGGTGATATGACACACGCCAATTTATCACAATTCCAGAGGACCTCATTTAGAGCTTCTTCTGCTACTACACTGAAAAGGAGTAATATTCCACTGTATGACCGTAACAGACACCATATTAATAAACAGAAGCGCTTTCTCGGTATCTGATAAGTATAGCCAGGGCTGTGGAGTCAATAAGCCAAACCAACAACTCTACAGCCCTGAGTGTAACACTACGTCATCCACATATAATAAGAGCTTGTCCACTCTCCCACCACAAAAGAAAAATATATCCCCAAATCATTGGAAAAGTGTGAGCCCAATGTGTAATATGCCCCTCCGCCCTTTCAGGCGCACCCAGAGAAAGGATGGAGCGATCCAGGAAACCTAAGGACACTTTGAGGAACAAAACCAGAGACATCCCCACATGCGACGACGGTAATCTCCCTCGTTTCATCTTGCTGACAAAACTTTCACTACCAATTCGAAATCTGGTTGTTAAACTGGGGCCTATAAGAATCAATTAAGGTTTCTGATTTTTTTTTTTTTATAGCCAAGAGTGATAACTGGATTTGGGTATTTTTTTCATCCAATAGGTGATTAGTTAAAGGGATCTATTGCAGGAGTGAAGTGGCCATACTGCATACAGCTTTCTTCGCCATAAGGCCGGGATCACACATGCGAGAAACACGGCCGAATCTCACATGTTAATATCCGGCATTGCTGTCATCACTTAGGAGTGGAGCGTGCGGCCGCACAGCATAAAATGGAGCCGCACGCTCCGCTCCTGAGTGCCGGATATTAACATGCGAGACTCGGCCGTGTTTCTCGCATGTGTGATCTCGGCCTAACTGCAACTCACAACAAAGAGCTGTGCTGGTAACGTCCGGCACACCATCCATGTTAATCTGGTGTTGTGAAGCCATGAACAGCTGCAGCTTACAAGGCGCCGGTTCTTTCATGTCCTAAAGGATAGAGGCAAAGCTGCCATGTTTCTTATATGAACTTACTGTCTGGTCACGCACAAAGCTGCAAGTTCAAAACCAATCCAAGATTGTCCGAAAGATGCAGTGACAACCAAGGAAAAACTGCAAAAAAGAAGCGGACTTGCATGCTCATGTTGCGGAAGGCTGAAATAGAAATAAGGGTCACTATCCAAATTAAGCGAGCACCCAGTGTAGGTCGGCCCAGAGAGAAGATACCTGCCATGAAACATGAAGAAGGCTCGAGTGGTGTTGGTAGAAGACCAGCATGTCACTGCCTGACATTATTGTGCTCTGAGGTGACCTCCTGCCAGAGAAACCAGGGACACAAGTTCTCGGGTTATTTTGTCACACACACACACTTTTGACCACAGTTGGAGACGATGACTTGGCCATTTTCCTGTGGGAGGTGCGGTGAATGAAAAGCAACATTACAATTTACCAATTTCATCATTCCCTGAGATGTCAGGTACACAGTATCGGAGCAGGCAGAGCTGCCTTACAGCATCCTTCAGGTTTACTGGCAGCGATGCCAATCTTCTTCATGTGAGATGAGTTTTTTGTGTTCACAAGCTTGATGTGATTCACTAAACATCTTTAAATTTTGATCCATCTCCCAAAAGGTCATTCTCCAGGAGGGATTGGGACCAAAACACTCTCACGTGGCAGACTTATTGTAGCATTCCTTTAGGGTTTGGATTTGAAGGCCAGCTTGGGCCCTACCCCAAATTGTCCTCCTCGCTACATATATTCAGGGCCAGAGGGAGTCACACCCCTGAAGACTGCCACGCAATGTTTCCTCCCCATATCTACAGTACAAGCAGTGTGATCTGCACTCCCTGAAGGCTTGGATACTTTCCTCCGTCTCCGTACTCTGATCTGCTTAAAAAAACAAACAAAAAACCTCCTTTCCTTCCTTGGATGTAAAACATTAAAAAGGAAAGCAAGGAGCAAACACAGGTCGGTACGGTGTAGGAGCCAGCAGCATCGCCATTTATATACAAGATGCACACACTTTACAGAAGAAGCATTATTATGGGCTTTGGACATATTGGCACCAAGTAACCTTTTCAGTCAATGGCCATCCAAATAAATTGTGTTGCCTGCGTAATAATGACATGACTGGTCCTCCAGAGGAAAGGAAAGCTCTTCACATTGGCTAAAAGAAGAGGATCCTGAACAAAGGACTCTCCTCAATTATCTCTCTGAAGGGGTAAATGACATTTTTTTACACATTTATTAATTACAATAGCCACAGATGTCTTATATTTTGGGATTCAGGGGACCACCTGTAAGGAGATCAATAACGTTTAAAGTCAAACTTTCTTTGGAACATATATCTGTGTGGGGTACCACAATGGGTACGGACAAGAGCCCATATTCCAATGCAGGAACAAAGAAAAATTCCAAATAAAAGGGGCCTGTGTTCTCATCACAAACTACTTCACCGCCCTCTTAATCTTCTGGGCTCTCCTCATTCTAACGCTGCTCTACTGGTGAAATGTGCTTGTTAATTTTTTTTACACAGATATACAAGAATGAAATGTAAGGTACTTGAAGCGACACAGAGGCAGCGTGTATCATCAGCCTGAGCTCATTTATTATTGACGCTTATACAGACAACAGTTATTACATTACACTTGTTAGTCACTCACAGGGCACATTTACTGGGCCATCTTTGCCCTTATGGTCGAGTGTTAGTCGTTCTGAGCTCTGACATGAGATACACACATGATGACACAAACACATGCAGTATTATCACAACAGTGCCCGCTATCTGCAGGGCACATACACACAAGCAAGTGTGGATCCCAGAGGAGGTAAATAAGGACACTTCACCATACAAAAACAAAAGCTCCACAACAAAACTTCATTCAAGTATATCAGGAAAGAACAAATAACCGCAAATGGTAAAAAAGAAAAAACAGCAGCAAAAGGACAATTAAAAAAACAAAACAAAAACATACACACATGGACGTGAAAGAAGCCACGTTAGATTCTGAGGAGAAAATGTGAGACGCTCCCTCTGATACAGATGAGTGGCTGCAAGGCTGAGATGTCTGGGGTCGGTGCCATTGCAATGACCGGACAGTGACGACGCCTAACAGCAGACATTCCTGTAAACATGTACCCTTATAGGAGGGTAAAACGGGGGATGGCTGAACTGAGAATCTTCATGTAGGGAAAGGCTCATGGTGCAGCTTTTGGGAGCGATCTCTCAGACATCATAGCTTGCTGTGCTCTGAGGAGACATGTCCAGACCATCAACCCCAGCGCGCAGGTTACACTGATGTCTGTGCGTTTACCTGACTGAAGAGCTGGTCAAATCACTAAATGGAAGCAGCTGATAGCACAGGGAGGTCTTCACCTCTGCTCGGCCCAACAACGCCAGATGTATCCTAAGCGGGCGAGGACAGGATGCCAGCAATGTGCAGAGCTCAGCTTACCTCGCACTGGACCCAGGAGCTTGTGACCACCTCCCTTTGGGGGGCTCTGGCCGCAGATGAAGGTGAAGCTGGGGGAGGGTCTGGTCTGGGGCGAGTTTTGTTGGCTGCTGCTGCTGCTGGTGCCATTGCTGAAACTCCTCGCTCGGCTCACGTTCTCCGAAAAGGAGGATGAGGCAAAACTGGAGATAAAAAACAGGAAAAGAAAAATGGAGAATCTGACGAGAAGAACCAAGAACGGAAACACAGACACAATGATGGCAGCCCCAGAGAGCCTGGGGACACCAGAGAGACGACCCCTTTATTGCCTGGGGGTTTGACACTGGCATCCTACCTGCTGGGCTTTGGTGGGGTCTTGATGCCCTTCTTCCGGGACCCTCCGATAGAGATGGCTTTGGAGTTTCGGACGTGTTTCAGCATCCACGCTCGCAGGTTGGAGAGTCCGCTGTACTCTGACAGGACGAGTCGAGGCCACGGGTTACAATCTTCTATATCCAGAAGAGCAACGGCAACTGCTCTGCCAACCTGGATGAAAGATGGCGATTAGTCATCTGTAGACATTGCGACTTATGACGGCTGCTCACCAACAAGCCAGGACCTGATCACCAAGGTGAGGACACCACACAACATTGCTGCTGCTGCTCACATAACAGTATCCCACAATGCCGTGATGGCGACGGTGCCCGAGGACTTCACCCAGTGATCCCGATGCCACCTCTGAGCCATA
Organism: Ranitomeya variabilis; assembly: GCF_051348905.1. Lineage (NCBI taxonomy): Eukaryota > Metazoa > Chordata > Amphibia > Anura > Dendrobatidae > Ranitomeya > Ranitomeya variabilis. The sequence continues at coordinate 1,105,981,720 of NC_135233.1, forward strand.
AATCGCACAGGACATGGGCATAGACTGGCACATCACTGGGACAACACCTGATAATGAGGATTACCTGCTCGAATATGTCAGTGGTGAACTTGGGTGGGAAGGCAGGCGGTGGGGGAGGGGTGGCTCTCCCGCTGTCGTGGCATGCACCGGGGATGGTGTTGACGCAGCGGCCGGTGTTGTAATTGCACTCCAGCGTATAGCTGAAACAAGAACATCGCATAAGCGTCAAGTGCCACAGACACAACCGGGGCCCCAACACCGACCAAGGGCCACAGCATCACAATGACCACAGCATCACAATGACCACAGCATCACAATGACCACACTGCAGCCGCCTTCTTACCTGTGAATGATTCCTGTGGCTTTGTGAATGGACACACGACCGCTGCCCTCCTTGGACTGACCGTCTCGCTTGTCCTTCGCGTACATGTTCTTCTCAGAGAAATTACAGCCCATAAAATCGAAGTGAGCGGAATTCAGAGAGATGAGCTTAGGGTACAGGAGGTTCTCCACCTGCAGAAAGGATGGTACGGGGCATGATAGCACCTCTATTTCTGAACACGGAGGGCTGCATTATAGCACCCATCTTTCTGTACACGGGGGGTGGGGGAAGGCATGATAGCGCCTCTACACCTGTACATGGGGTCGGCACCATAGCGTCCCCATTCCTGTACATGGGGGCGTTATAGCGCCTCTAGTCCTGTACATGGGGGAACGGCATTATAGTGCCGATATTACTGCACGTGGAAAGCGGCATTATAGAGCCCATACTCCAATAAATGGGGGGGGGGGGGGGGGGGGGGAGGTTCGGCATTATAGTGCCCATACTTCTGTTCATAGGGAGGGGGGAGCACGGCGCATTATAGTGCCCATACGCCTGTACTTGGGGGGGGAGGGGGGGAAGCATTACAATGACCATATTCCTGTACATGACGGGCATTATAGTGCCTGCATCATTGTACATAGAGGACAGTATTGTAGCAGTTGTATTCTTGTACATGGGGCAGTATTATAGTAGTTGTATTCTTTTACATAGGGGGCAGTGCTATAGTAGTTATATTCCTGTACATAGGGGCAGTATTATAGTAGTTATATTCTTGTACATAGGGGCAGTATTATAGTAGTTATATTCCTGTACATAGGGGCAGTATTATAGTAGTTATATTCTTGTACATGGGGCAGTATTATAGTAGTTATATTCTTGTACATAGGAGCAGTATTATAGTAGTTATATTCTTGTACATAGGAGCAGTATTATAGTAGTTATATTCTTGTACATAGGGGCAGTATTATAGTAGTTATATTCCTGTACATAGGGGCAGTATTATAGTAGTTATATTCTTGTACATGGGGCAGTATTATAGTAGTTATAGTCTTTTACATAGGGGCAGTATTATAGTAGTTATATTCTTGTACATGGGGCAGTGCTATAGTAGTTATATTCTTGTACATAGGGGCAGTATTATAGTAGTTATATTCCTGTACATAGGAGCAGTATTATAGTAGTTATATTCCTGTACATAGGGGCAGTATTATAGTAGTTGTATTCTTTTACATAGGGGTCAGTATTATAGTAGTTGTATTCTTGTACATAGGGGGCAGTATTATAGTAGTTGTATTCTTGTACATGGGGCAGTATTATAGTAGTTGTATTCTTGTACATAGGGGGCAGTATTATAGTGGTTGTATTCTTGTACATGGGGCAGTATTATAGTAGTTGTATTCTTTTACATAGGGGTCAGTATTATAGTAGTTATATTCTTGTACATAGGAGCAGTATTGTAGTTATATTCTTGTACATGGGGCAGTACTATAGTAGTTGTATTCTTTTACATAGGGGTCAGTATTATAGTAGTTATATTCTTGTACATGGGGCAGTATTATAGTAGTTGTATTCTTGTACATAGGGGCAGTATTATAGTAGTTGTATTCTTTTACATAGGGGTCAGTATTATAGTAGTTATATTCTGTACATAGGAGCAGTATTATAGTAGTTATATTCTTGTACATAGGGGGCAGTATTATAGCAGTTGTATTCTTGTACATGGGGCAGTATTATAGTAGTTGTATTCTTGTTCATGGGGGCAGTAATATAGTAGTTGTATTCTTGTACATAGGGGACAGTATTATAGCAGTTGTATTCTTGTACATGGGGCAGTATTATAGTAGTTGTATTCTTGTACATAGGGGACAGTATTATAGCAGTTGTATTCTTGTACATGGGGCAGTATTATAGTAGTTGTATTCTTTTACATAGGGGTCAGTATTATAGTAGTTGTATTCTTGTACATAGGGGGCATTATTATAGTAGTTATATTCTTGTACGTAGGAGCAGTATTATAGTAGTTATATTCTTGTACATAGGAGCAGTATTACAGTAGTTATATTCTTGTACATAGGAGCAGTATTACAGTAGTTATATTATTGCTCCCACCTGGTCGTTCTCTTCGGTGAAGCAGTTCCCATACATGAAGCATCCTCTCTTAGATGCGTGGCCATGTAGATCCACATAGAAGGCAATTCCGCTTTCCTGAGGGGGTATAGATGATGTTGGGTCCTTGCTGCTGTCGCCAACTAGGCGGCACTCACAATTGTCACACACTTCAGCCTTGAGATCCGGCCCCAAGGCCCACATGTCCTTTTCCCTGATGAAATCCTCATGCTCCGGTAAGATGGTGGTTTCCTGTTCAAGGCCCGGGGATCCGGCGTGTGGACCCTTCTGGCCCATACTGTTTATCAGGTTGTTAGTCTTCTCCAGGTCAGATAAGTCATTTTCAGGGGGGTGCTGTGGAGGGGAATGATTGGAAGTCTTTGGTCGTAGTGCGGGGTTGGTAGGGGGAAGGGGTACAGAATTTCTCCAGTCTGGATCGCTGGCACGGACGCGGTTGTGGACATGGTGGTAGAGGAGAACGGACTTGGCTCCATAGACAGATGGGTGAAGCTCGAAGTCTGGGGCGAGGTACTGCCGGTTCAGGTTTACTCCACGGGTGTCTGTCCTATGAAACGATAGAAGAGCCTGTGACATGAATATAAGAATGGGCCGTCATCCTGGCAGGGGGTCCCATCACACAATGCTCACCTGTAATGTCCTCGCACCACCCCATCGGGATTCAGCATGGGGATGAGCTTGAAGACGTACATGCGCCTCAGCATTGCCGCCCGCGGGTCGTCCCGTCTCAGGATAAACTCTAAGAAGCCATTAAACACGAAGCTGGAGGGGGTCTCACCTGGGTGAACGCGGCTGCTCAGGAAGAATACCTGTGAATGGTGGGACAGCAGTGAGCATCTGGCGGTCCACTGTGCTAAGGGGAGGATAGACTGGCAAACTGACGCTAACCTTCTTCCCGGAGAAGCGGAACGGACGAGGACAGGAGCGGTCGGGGAACAGCTTGTCCAGTCTGGGCTCGCGTTCCTCCATCATCCCATGGCAGGAGCTGATAGTAAGAAGGTCGATACGAAGCCCCTCCAGGGAGTGACACAGCAGCTCCCGCTGGTAATAGATGGAGTGTGGGGGACTGCTGCACACAGTAAATAAAGGGGTTCTTAAAGGGACACGTCATTGTATGCAAATGTAACGCATCTCTGCATAAGAGGCAACATGTACAATTGTAAAGTGATGACCTGGTTCCTGTCCCACCCCCAAGACCTTCAAACCACTATGTCCCCCTCCCCACTGCGCCAACTTCCCAGCACACCCGCCGTACCCCTCGGTTGCCCCTCCATCATGCCATCATTTCAGACTTGTCCTCCCATTCCCTCAGTTGCCTACATAGATGTATGGAGGCGTATCTCTATATACCCCCTTCCCATGTGAACCTCCACAGTGGCAAAAACCAGATGCGCCAGAGTCTAGGAATGACGTGAATAACCCTTATTACTATGGTGACTGACATGACCTCGCCCTTAGCTATAGGTGGCCGGTTACCTCCCGGGAGACATGAGCCGGCTGTCGCTGAATCGGTCATCCAGTCCAGCCAGCAACTCCTGACTCTCCTCATAGGAGAAGGGGAAGCAGAAGGAGAAGTAGGTGGTGGCTCCGCGGCAGTCGAGGAAGCGGTGGACAAACGACAGGACAAACTGGTTCTCCACCATCTGTAAGGAGAAAGCGGAAATCAGCGGTGCCCCCAGAGGAGACCCGGAGGATGTCACGGTCCTGCCGGCTAGGTCTGACTCCAGGAATATTGAGCGGGGTGTAGAGGGCACAAGATGCAAGTACCTGGAAGGTGGGCCGGTCGCGGACACGCTCCCAACGTGAGCGGATAGGCACAGTGCGGACGAATGGCGCCATCCCCTGGCCGTATAGCTTGCTCTGCTTGTTCATGTTCATGATGTTGATTTTGATTTGCTTCCCCGGTGTGCCGCCCCTCACGCTGAAGAAAAACCAAGACCTGCGAGGAGATGCGAAGATAACGGGAAGTCTGCCCAGAACCCCTATTATCACCCAGCGCCCTCCGCATCACCCACCTGTTCCCATTTTCATACTCCGTGTCCGCGCAGTCCGGCCTTGTCCAGACATTGAACTCATAGTCGGGGGCAGGAGCGCTCCCGCCATTACTGCTTGGTGTGTCACCATCTCCATCTCTCTGCTCCACCTTCTCCACACGAGCCAAATTACCGGAATCAAACTTGGAGCTGAATAGAAGCCCCCCGCAGCGGACCTCCATCACCACAGGATGGCACCAGAGAGGAGGCTCATCCTCCAAGACCCTGCAAAGCAGGCAAGAGACATGTGACAAGCCGGAAACCAGAAGAGAGACCCCAAAACACAACACCGGAGATACCGACTGTCTGCAGCCGCTCTGCTAATGCCTTGTGTCCTAAGGACTCAATCTGAGCGAGGAGAACAGTAGAGATCCTGGACCCCCACAGCTCATAACACCCATTACTACCCCCTCCTATTGCTCCCAACCCACTATAAATACCCGAAATCTTGCCCACCTCAAATCCGTGCCCATGACGCCCACCCCCCTGCACCCTCTCTCTGGATAACTATGGAATGCCCGCGCCATCTGCAATAAACTCCATGTGATTCACGACCTCTACCTCTCGTAATCTTTTCTTTCTGGGCATCACCGAAACATGGCTGACACCCTCTGACTCCGCCTTCCCCGCTGCACTATGTTACGGTGGCCTCCACTTCACCCACACTTCTCACCCTGGAAATAAACATGGTGGAGGAGTGGGCCTTCTCCTTTCTTCCAACTGTACCTTTAACCCAATCCCACCTCTACCCTCCCTTATCCTCCCTTCTTTTGAAGACCACACTGTCCTCCTCACCCATCACCCATGTCCAGCAACATGCTCACCCACGCAGGAACCTCGCACACCTAGACACCCACACGCTCTCTGACTCTATCCTACCACTAGCATCCATATCCTCACTCCACAACACAGCCACTGCTTTGTACAATGCCACTCTTGCATCAGCCATTGACACGGTCGCCCCTCTCATGCATAGCAGAGTGCGACAAATCAATAGACAACTCTGGCACAATAACATCACTAAAAAGCTTTGGCAAGCATCCAGAATTGCAGAACGGCGTTGGAAGAAAACACATTCACAAGATGATTTCACGGCACTCAAACAAGCAACACTCGCATTCAAATCAGCTCTCACCTCTGCTAAACAGGCCTACTTCACAACCCTCGTATCTTCCTTATCCCACAACCCCAAACAGTTGTTCAACACCTAACTCCCTCCTCCGCCCACCACTGCCCCCTCCGAGTTTCCTAATCGTTGCAGAGGACTTTGCCACGCACTTCAAAAATAAGATCGACCAAACAAGGCAAGTCCAACCACCACAACCCCTTTGTATACCAGACCAATGCCCAAACCCCATAACTTCCCTTTCCAAAATCACTGAAGGGGAGCTTGCTCATCTTCTCTCCAAATCACACCTCACCACTTGTGCACTTGACCCGATCCCACCTCCTCCCCAACCTCACCACCACACTAATCCCATTCCTAAACCATCTCTTCAACCTATCACTAACTTCTGGTACCTTTCCCACTGCTTTCAAACATGCAACAATCACACCTATCCTCAAAAAGCCATCCCTTGACCCAAGCACTATATCCAGCTATCGCCCCATATCTTTGCTCCCATTTGCATCTAAACTCCTTAAGCAGCACGTCCATGCTGAACTTTCCTCTCACTTTGCATCTAACTCTCTTCGACAACCTACAATCTGGCTTCCGTCCCCACCATTCCTCTGAGACTGCCCTGACCAAAATTACTAACGACTTACCGTATATACTCGAGTATAAGCCGAGATTTTCAGCCCAAATGTTTGGGCTGAAAGTGCCCCTCTCGGCTTATACTCGAGTCACGGTAGGCGGTGGGGTCGGCAGGTGAGGGGGAGAGGGCGCTGAGGCATACTCACCTAGTCCCGGCGCTCCTGACGCTCCCCCTGCCTGTCACACTGTCTTCGGGTGCCACAGCTCTTCCCCTGTACAGCGGTCACGTGGGACCGCTCATTAGAGAAATGATTATGGACTCCACTCCCATAGGGGCGGAGCCGCAAATTCATTTCTCTAGTCAGCGGTGCCGGTGACCGCTGACAGAGGAAGAGCTGCGGCACCCGAAGACAGTGTGACAGGCAGGGGGAGAGCCAGGAGCGCCGGGACTAGGTGAGTATGTCATATTCACCTGTCCACGTTCCACACGCCGGGCGCCGCTCCATCTTCCCGGCGTCTCTCCGCTCTGACTGTGCAGGTCAGAGGGTGCGATGACGCATATAGTGTGCGCGCCGCCCTCTGCCTGATCAGTCAGTGCGGAGAGACGCCGGGACGGGACGCTGAGGAGCTGCAAGCAAGAGAGGTGAGTATGTGTTTTTTTTTTTTTTATTGCAGCAGCAGCGTTATATATGGCACAGATTTATGTGGAGTATCTATGGGGCAACGGTGCAGAGCATTATATATGGCACAGATTTATATGGCACATCTATGGGGCAACGGTGCAGAGCATTATATATGGCACAGATTTATATGGCACATCTATGGGGCAACGGTGCAGAGCACTATATATGGCACAGATTTATATGGCACATCTATGGGGCAACGGTGCAGAGCACTATATATGGCACAGATTTATATGGCACATCTATGGGGCAACGGTGCAGAGCATTATATATGGCACAGATTTATATGGCACATCTATGGGGCAACGGTGCAGAGCACTATATATGGCACAGATTTATATGGCACATCTATGGGGCAACGATGCAGAGCACTATATATGGCACAGATTTATATGGCACATCTATGGGGCAACGGTGCAGAGCATTATATATGGCACAGATTTATATGGCACATCTATGGGGCAACGGTGCAGAGCACTATATATGGCACAGATTTATATGGCACATCTATGGGGCAACGGTGCAGAGCACTATATATGGCACAGATTTATATGGAGCATCTATGGGGCAACAATGAACAGTGCAGAGCATATAAGGCACAGCTTAATAAGGAGCATCTATGGGGCCATAATGAACGGTGCAGAGCATTGTATATGGGGCATCTATGGGGCCATAATGAACGGTGCAGAGCATTGTATATGGGGCATTTATGGGGCCATAATGAACGGTGCAGAGCATTATATATGGCACAGCTTTATAAGGAGCATCTATGGGGCCATAATGAACGGTGCAGAGCATACTATATGGCACAGCTATATATGGAGCATCTATGGGGCAATAATCAACAGTATGGAGCATTATATATGGCACAGCTTTATATGGAACCTCCTTTGGGGCAATAATGAACGGTATGGAGCATCTATTTTTATTTTTGAAATTCACCGGTAGCGGCTGTATTTTCCACCCTAGGCTTATACTCGAGTCAATAAGTTTTCCCAGTTTTTTGTGGCAAAATTAGGGGGGGTCGGCTTATACTCGGGTCGTTTTATACTCGAGTATATACGGTACTTACAGCCAAAGCTAACAGACAATTCTCTATAATCCTCCTTCTAGACCTGTCCTCTGCCTTTGACACAGTTGACCACTGACTCCTACTACAGATCCTCTCTTCCTTTGGGGTCAAAGACCTCGCCCTATCTTGGATCTCCTCATACCTTACGAACTACACATTTAGCGTTTCCTACTCCCATACTACCTCTTCATCTCGCCCCCTCTCTGTTGGTGTCCCTCAAGGCTCTGTCCTTGGGCCCTTACTCTTCTCAATCTATACACTCGGCCTGGGACAACGCATAATGTCCTATGGCTTCCAGTACCATCTATATGCTGATGACACGCAGATCTACCTCTCTGGCCCAGATGTCACGTCTCTGCTCTCCAGAATCCCAGAGTATCTATCAGCCATATCCTCCTTCTCCTCTCGCTTCCTAAAACTCAATGTAGACAAATCTGAACTAATTATCATTCCTCCATCTCGATATCTTCCCTACCTGATCTATCTATCTATCAAAATAAATGAAATCACACTTTGCCCTGTCCCCAAAATCCACTGCCTCGGAGTAACCCTGGACTCTTCCCTGTCCTTCAAATCGCACATCCAAGCTCTCGCCATCTCCTGTCGCCTCCTCTCCCCTCTGTACCAGTCTGTCATTGTTAGTTTTGTTTACTGTAAGTGATATTTGTATTTTGATGTAACCCCTTCTCATGTACAGCACCATGGAATTAGTGGTGCTATATAAATAAATAATAATAATAAAGATACAGAGAGATGGAACGAAACCATCAGTGAAGTATTTCTCCCAGAACATTATCACAATTCCCCATGATTGGTTATACTCAGGTTTACTCCCGGTTTATTGGAACAACAGATAAAACAGAAAAAAAAAACAAACACAAAAAGGGGTCGGACAAAATTGTTTGCACCCTCCTCAATATTTGGTTGCCCCCTTTGCAATAAATAACTGCAATCCATCGCTTCCTATAACCATCCACAAGCTTCTTCCTCCTCTCAGCCGGGATCTTGGACGTCTCTTCTTACAATCTGCTCCTGGTCTCATATTTCGTCTTCTCCAAACAGAGATTGTAAGATCTCTCCACAGGGGATCTATGGGATTTAGATCCGGACTCATTGCTGCCACTTCACAACTCTCCAGCGCTTTGTTTCCATCTATTTCGGGGGGCTTCTTGAAGGATGTTTGGGGTCACTGTCCTAGCGGAAGACCCATGACCTACGACACAATCCCAGCTTCCTGACACTCAGCACTACATTGTGATCCAAGAGCCAATGGTAATCTTTAGATTTCATGAAGTCTTGCACACTGTTAACACCCCCAGTGCCAGCAAAACATCTCTGAACCTCCATCATATCTGACTGTAGGTACTGTGTCCTTTTCTTTGTAGGCCTCATACCGTTTTCAGTAAACAGTAGAATGATGTGCTTCACCAAAAATCTCCATCTTGGTCCCATCTGTCCACAAGACGCTTTCCCAGAAGGATTTGTTACATACATTTTGGCAAACAGCAGTGCAGCTCTTTTTGTCCCTTTGTCAGCAGTGGGGTCCTCCTGGGCCTCCTACCATAGCGTTTCATTTCCTTCACATGTGGTTTGCTCTGACACTCATGGACCCTGAGCCTGAATTTCTTTGGACCTTGTTGAGAATTATCCACCATCCAGACTATTCTGCGTTGCAACCTTCCATCAATTATCTGCTGTCCACATCCAGGGACATTAGTTACAGCGCCAGGGGTTGTAATTCTCTTATGTTGAGCTCCGTGGACGAAGGAACATCAAGATCTCTGCAGATGGATTGTAGCCTTCAGATTGTGATATTGTTCAAGAGTTTTGGCTCTCGTGTCCTCAGACTGTTCTCTTCTATTTGTTACGCTCTCCATTCTTAGTGTGGCACAGACAGACACACAACGCAAAGATGGAGTCAACGTCTCCCCTTTATACACCATGTATACATATCAGCCCCTCAGTATACAGCGTATATATCAGTACATAGCGCCCTCCCCTCAGTATACACCGTGTATATATACAGTTAGGTCCATATATATTTGGACAGAGACATTTTTCTATTTTTGGTTCTAGACATTACTACAATGAATTTTAAACAAAACAATTCAGATGCAGTAGAAGTTCAGACTTTTAGCTTTCATTTGAGGGTATCCACATTAAAATTGGATGAAGGGTTTAGGAGTTTCAGCTCCTTAACATGTGCCACCCTGTTTTTAAAGGGACCAAAAGTAATTGGACAATTGACTCCAAGGCTATTTCATGGACAGGTGTGGGCAATCCCTTTGTTATGTCATTCCCAATTAAGCAGATAAAAGGCCTGGAGTTGATTTGACGTGTGGTGCTTGCATTTGGAAGGTTTTGCTGTGAAGTAAACATGCGGTCAAAGGAGCTCTCCATGTAGGTGAAACAAGCCATCCTTAAGCTGCGAAAACAGAAAAAAACAAGCCGAGAAATTGCTACAATATTAGGAGCGGCAAAATCTACAGTTTGGTACATCCTGAGAAAGAAAGAAAGCACTGGTGAACTCATCAATGCAAAAAGACCTGGGCGCCCACAGAAGACAACAGTGGTGGATGATCGCAGAATAATCTCCATGGTGAAGAGAAACCCCTTCACAACAGCCAACCAAGTGAACAACACTCTCCAGGAGGTCGGCGTATCAATATCCAAATCTACCATAAAGAGAAGACTGCATGAAAGTAACTACAGAGGGTTCACTGCACGGTGCAGCCACTCATAAGCATCAAGAGGAAAAAGGCTAAAAACATCTAAAAAAGCCAGCACAGTTCTGGAAGAACATTCTGTGGACAGATGAAACCAAGATCAACCTCTACAAGAATGATGGAAAGAGAAAAGTATGGCGAAGGCGTGGTACAGCTCATGATCCAAAGCATACCACATCATCTGTAAAACATGGTGGAGGCAGTGTGATGGCTTGGGCATGCATGGCTGCCAGTGGCACTGGGTCACTAGTGTTTATTGATGATGTGACACAGGAATGAATTCTGAGGTCTCCAGAGCCGCCATACTGTGTGCTCAGATCCAGCCAAATGCAGCAGAACTGATTGGTCGTCGTTTCATACTACAGATGGACAATGACCCAAAACATGAAGCCAAAGCAACCAGGAGTTTATTAAAGCAAAGAAGTGGAATATTCTGGAATGGCCAAGTCAGTCACCTGATCTCAACCCAATTGAGCAGCATTTCACTTGTTAAAGACTAAACTTCAGACAGAAAGGCCACAAACAAACAGCAACTGAAAACCACCGCAGTGAAGGCCTGGCAGAGCATCAAAAAGGAGGAAACACAGCGTCTGGTGATGTCCATGAGTTCAAGACTTCAGGCCGTCATTGCCAACAAAAGGTTTTCAACCAAGTACTAAAAATGAACATTTTATTTACAATTATTTAATCTGTCCAATTACTTTTGGTCCCTTGAAAAACAGGGTGGCACATGTTAAGGAGCTGAAACTCCTAAACCCTTCATCCAATTTTAATGTGGATACCCTCAAATGAAAGCTGAAAGTCTGAACTTCAACTGCATCTGAAGTGTTTTGTTTAAAAGTCATTGTGGTAATGTCTATAACCAAAATTAGAAAAATGTTGTCTCTGTCCAAATATATATGGACCTAACTGTATACACTGTGTTCCAAATTATTATGCAAATTGGATTTAAGTGTCTTAAAGATTTAATTGTTTTGTTTTTCAAATAAACTCGTGGACGGTATTGTGTCTCAGGGCTCAATGAATCACTGAAATCAATCTTAAACACATGTGATAATTGGTTTTCCAGGTGATTCTAATTAAAGGAAAACTACTTAAAAATGATGTTCCACATTATTATGCAGGTCACAGGTTTCAAGCAATATGGGAAATAAAAAGGATCTCTCTGCTGCTGCTGAAAAGCGTTAAATAGTGCAATGCCTTGGACAAGGTATGAAAAAATTAGATATTTCACCAAAACTTAAGAGTGATCATCATACTCTGATGAGATTTGTGACTGAAACAGAGCACAGACAGAGTTCATGCAAATAAAGGCATAATGAGGAAGGTTTCTGCCAGACAAATTCATTAGATTAAGAGAGCAGCTGCCAAAATACCATTACAAAGCAGCAGTTATTTGAAGCTGCTAGTGCGTCTGGAGTCCCTCGAACCTCAAGGTGTAGGATCCTTCAAAGGCTTGCTGTGGTGCATAAACCTACTATTCGGCCACTCCTAAACAGTGTTCACAAGCAGAAATGGTTGTATTGGGCCCAGACATACATGAAGACTAATTTTCAAACAGTCTTGTTTACTGATGAGTGTCGAGCAACCCTGGATGGTCCAGATGGATGGAGTAGTGGATGGTTGGTGGATGGCCACCATGTCCCAACAAGGCTGCGACGTCAGCAAGGAGGTGGAGGAGTCTTGTTTTGGGCTGGAATCATGGAGAAACAGCTGGTGGGGCCCTTTAAGGTTCCTGAAGGTGTGAAAATGACGTCAGCAAAGTAAATAGAGTTTCTGACTGACAACTTTCCTCCATGGTATAAAAAGCAGAAACGTGCCTTCAGGAGCAAAATCATCTTCATGCTGACAATGCACCATCTCATGCTGCAAAGAAAACCTCTGAGTCATTGGCTGCTATGGGCATAAAAGGAGATAAACTCATGGTGTGGCCACCATCTTCCCCTGACCTCAACCCTATAGAGAACCTTTGGAGTATCATCAAACAGCTCTGGGAGGGAAGAAATACAAGCAGAAACTCTCCGAAAACTCACAAGTTCAATGGATGTAGGAATTGTGAAGGTGACATCAAAGAAGGGTCCTATGTTAACATGTAACTTGGCCTGTTAGGATGTTATGGAGTTAAATAGCTTTTTTGATCAGTGAATGTGATCTCCTAATGCTGCAAATTCCACAAATGAGCTTTTTCAGTTCTTTAAAACATATCAAATGATACTACTGTGCCTAATAATTTGGAACAGTGCATTTTGAGTTTTTATTCATTTTGGAGATTATACTGTTATCATTGGGAGGTTTCTCAATAAAATTCGATGTATAATCTAACGGTGATGACTTTTATTAGACTGACTGTCATTTGCACTGAACATTTAAGAAAAATGTCGTTTGCATAATAATTTGGAACAGTGTGTGTGTGTGTGTGTGTGTGTGTGTGTGTGTGTGTGTGTGTGTGTATATATATATATATCAGCCCCTCAGTATACAGTGTATATATCAGTACATAGCGTCCTCTCCTCAGTATACACCGAGTATATCTGCTGTCTGCTTTTTTCAAGTAGAAGATTGATAACATCAGAGACAGTTTTGGTCAACAACCCCCAGAGCCCTTCCTCCCGACTTCCCAGCCCACCACCTTCAAAACCAACTTCTCCACCATTACAGAAGATCAACTCTCCACTCTACTCTCAAGATCGCATCTCACCACCTGTGCACTTGACCCGCTCCCATCCCACTTCATCCCAAACCTCACCACAGTCTTCATCCCAACCCTAACCCATCTCTTCAACCTATCACTAACAACTGGTGTTTTCCCCTCAATCACACCTATCCCTCAAAAAGCCCTCTCTTGACCCATCCTCTGTATCTAGCTATCGCCCTATATCTCTTCTCCCTTATGCCTCAAAACTACTGGAACAACTTGTCTACCTTGAACTGTCCTCCCATCTCTCTTCTTGCTTTCTCTTCGACCGCTTACAATCTGGCTTCCGGTCACACCACTCCACTGAAACTACCCTAAGGTCACCAATGACCTCTTAACCGCCAAGAGCAAGCGACACTACTCTGTCCTCCTCCTCCTCGACCTGTCGGCTGCCTTTGACACAGTGGACCATTCCCTATTATTACAGACCCTCTCATCCCTTGGCATCACAGACTTGGCCCTATCCTGGATCTCCTCATACCTAACAGACCGGACATTCAGCGTCTCCCACTCACACACCTCCTCCTCACCTTGTCCCCTATCTGTCGGAGTCCCGCAAGGTTCAGTCCTTGGGCCCCTGCTCTTCTCCATTTACACCTTTGGCCTGGGACAGCTCATAGAATCTCATGGCTTTCAGTATCACCTCTATGCTGATGACACACAGATCTACATCTCTGGACCAGATATCACCACCCTACTAACCAGAATCCCTCAATGTCTATCCACTATTTCATCCTTCTTCTCCGCTAGATTTCTGAAACTTAACATGGACAAAACAGAATTCATCGTCTTTCCCCTATCTAACGCGACCATACCAACGAACCTATCCATTACAGTAAATGGCTGCCCACTCTCCCCAGTCCCACAAGCTGCCTCGGGGTAATCCTTGACGCTGATCTCTCCTTCAGACCACATATCCAAGCCCTTTCCACTTCCTGCCGACTTCAACTCAAAAATATTTCCCGAATCCGTACATTCCTAAACCAAGAATCTGCAAAAACCCTAGTCCATGCCCTCATCATCTCTCGCCTTGACTACTGCAACCTCCTGCTCTGTGGCCTCCCCTCAAACACTCTTGCACCCCTCCAATCTATTCTAAACTCTGCTGCTTGACTAATCCACCTGTCCCCCCGCTATTCTCCGGCCTCTCCCCTCTGTCAATCCCTTCACTGGCTCCCCATTACCCAGAGACTCCAGTACAAAACCCTAACCATGACGTACAAAGCCATCCACAACCTGTCTCCTCCTTACATCTGTGACCTCGTCTCCCGGTACTTACCTACACGCAACCTCCGATCCTCACAAGATCTCCTTCTCTACTCCCCTCTTATCTCCTCTTCCCACAATCGTATACAAGATTTCTCTCGCGTATCACCCCTACTCTGGAACCCTCTACCACAACACATCAGACTCTCGCCCACCATCGAAACCTTCAAAAAGAACCTGAAGACCCACCTCTTCCGACAAGCCTACAACCTGCAGTAACCACCGATCGACCAAACCGCTGCATGACCAGCTCTACCCTCACCTACTGTATCCTCACCCATCCCTTGTAGATTGTGAGCCCTCGCGGGCAGGGTCCTCTCTCCTACTGTACCAGTTATGACTTGTATTGTTTAAGATTACTGTACTTGTTTTTATTATGTATACCCCTCCTCACATGTAAAGCGCCATGGAATAAATGGCACTATAATAATAAATAATAATAATATATATATCAGCCCCTCAGTATACAGTGTATATATCAGTACATAGAATCCTCCCCTCAGTATACAGTGTATATATATCAGCCCCTCAGTATACAGTGTATATATATCAGCCCCTCAGTATACAGTGTATATATCAGTACATAGAATCCTCCCCTCAGTATACAGTGTATATATATCAGCCCCTCAGTATACAGTGTATATATATCAGCCCCTCAGTATACAGTGTATATATCAGTACATAGCGTCCTCCCCTCAGTATACAGTGTATATATAGCAGCCCCTCAGTATATGGTGTATATATCAGTACATAGCGCCCTCCCCTCAGTATACAGTGTATATATATCAGCCCCTCAGTATACAGTGTATATATATCAGCCCCTCAGTATACAGTGTATATATATCAGCCCCTCAGTATACAGTGTATATATCAGTACATAAAATCCTCCCCTCAGTATACAGTGTATATATATCAGCCCCTCAGTATACAGTGTATATATCAGTACATAGAATCCTCCCCTCAGTATACAGTGTATATATATCAGCCCCTCAGTATACAGTGTATATATATCAGCCCCTCAGTATACAGTGTATATATCAGTACATAGCGTCCTCCCCTCAGTATACAGTGTATATATAGCAGCCCCTCAGTATACAGTGTATATATAGCAGCCCCTCAGTATACAGTGTATATATAGCAGCCCCTCAGTATACAGTGTATATATATCAGCCCCTCAGTATACAGTGTATATATAGCAGCCCCTCAGTATACAGTGTATATATATCAGCCCCTCAGTATACAGTGTATATATATCAGCCCCTCAGTATACAGTGTATATATAGCAGCCCCTCAGTATACAGTGTATATATATCAGCCCCTCAGTATACAGTGTATATATAGCAGCCCCTCAGTATACAGTGTATATATATCAGCCCCTCAGTATACAGTGTATATATAGCAGCCCCTCAGTATACAGTGTATATATATCAGCCCCTCAGTATACAGTGTATATATCAGTACATAGAATCCTCCCCTCAGTATACAGTGTATATATCAGTACATAGCGTCCTCCCCTCAGTATACAGTGTATATATATCAGCCCCTCAGTATACAGTGTATATATATCAGCCCCTCAGTATACAGTGTATATATATCAGCCCCTCAGTATACAGTGTATATATATCAGCCCCTCAGTATACAGTGTATATATCAGTACATAGCGTCCTCCCCTCAGTATACAGTGTATATATATCAGCCCCTCAGTATACAGTGTATATATAGCAGCCCCTCAGTATACAGTGTATATATAGCAGCCCCTCAGTATACAGTGTATATATAGCAGCCCCTCAGTATACAGTGTATATATATCAGCCCCTCAGTATACAGTGTATATATAGCAGCCCCTCAGTATACAGTGTATATATATCAGCCCCTCAGTATACAGTGTATATATAGCAGCCCCTCAGTATACAGTATATATATATCAGCCCCTCAGTATACAGTGTATATATCAGTACATAGCGTCCTCCCCTCAGTATACAGTGTATATATATCAGCCCCTCAGTATACAGTGTATATATAGCAGCCCCTCAGTATACAGTGTATATATAGCAGCCCCTCAGTATACAGTGTATATATAGCAGCCCCTCAGTATACAGTGTATATATATCAGCCCCTCAGTATACAGTGTATATATATCAGCCCCTCAGTATACAGTGTATATATAGCAGCCCCTCAGTATACAGTGTATATATATCAGCCCCTCAGTATACAGTGTATATATCAGTACATAGCGTCCTCCCCTCAGTATACAGTGTATATATATCAGCCCCTCAGTATACAGTGTATATATAGCAGCCCCTCAGTATACAGTGTATATATAGCAGCCCCTCAGTATACAGTGTATATATAGCAGCCCCTCAGTATACAGTGTATATATATCAGCCCCTCAGTATACAGTGTATATATAGCAGCCCCTCAGTATACAGTGTATATATATCAGCCCCTCAGTATACAGTGTATATATAGCAGCCCCTCAGTATACAGTATATATATATCAGCCCCTCAGTATACAGTGTATATATCAGCCCCTCAGTATACAGTGTATATATAGCAGCCCCTCAGTATACAGTGTATATATAGCAGCCCCTCAGTATACAGTGTATATATCAGTACATAGCGCCCTCCCCTCAGTATACAGTGTATATATATCAGCCCCTCAGTATACAGTGTATATATATCAGCCCCTCAGTATACAGTGTATATATCAGTACATAGCGTCCTCCCCTCAGTATACAGTGCATATATAGCAGCCCCTCAGTATACAGTGTATATATCAGTACATAGCGCCCTCCCCTCAGTATACAGTGTATATATAGCAGCCCCTCAGTATACAGTGTATATATATCAGCCCCTCAGTATACAGTGTATATATCAGTACATAGCGCCCTCCCCTCAGTATACAGTGTATATATAGCAGCCCCTCAGTATACAG
The DNA here is from genome assembly GCF_051348905.1 of Ranitomeya variabilis. Lineage (NCBI taxonomy): Eukaryota > Metazoa > Chordata > Amphibia > Anura > Dendrobatidae > Ranitomeya > Ranitomeya variabilis. The sequence continues at coordinate 1,105,999,275 of NC_135233.1, forward strand.
TGTATATATCAGCCCCTCAGTATACAGTGTATATATAGCAGCCCCTCAGTATACAGTGTATATATAGCAGCCCCTCAGTATACAGTGTATATATCAGTACATAGCGCCCTCCCCTCAGTATACAGTGTATATATATCAGCCCCTCAGTATACAGTGTATATATATCAGCCCCTCAGTATACAGTGTATATATCAGTACATAGCGCCCTCCCCTCAGTATACAGTGTATATATATCAGCCCCTCAGTATACAGTGCATATATAGCAGCCCCTCAGTATACAGTGTATATATCAGTACATAGCGCCCTCCCCTCAGTATACAGTGTATATATAGCAGCCCCTCAGTATACAGTGTATATATCAGTACATAGCGTCCTCCCCTCAGTATACAGTGTATATATATCAGCCCCTCAGTATACAGTGTATATATCAGTACATAGCGCCCTCCCCTCAGTATACAGTGTATATATAGCAGCCCCTCAGTATACAGTGTATATATCAGTACATAGCGTCCTCCCCTCAGTATACAGTGTATATATATCAGCCCCTCAGTATACAGTGTATATATATCAGCCCCTCAGTATACAGTGTATATATCAGTACATAGAATCCTCCCCTCAGTATACAGTGTATATATATCAGCCCCTCAGTATACAGTGTATATATATCAGCCCCTCAGTATACAGTGTATATATCAGTACATAGCGTCCTCCCTTCAGTATACACCATGTATATATATCAGACCCTCAGTATAGTGTATATAGCAGTCACCTCAGTATACAGTGTATATATCAGTACATAGCGCCCTCCCCTCAGTATACCGTGTATATAGCAGTCACCTCAGTATACCGGGTATATACGCTGCTCCGGTCTCCGGTGACAGTTCAGTTCCGTAACCCAAACAAACCCCCTCTCCTGCTCTGCGGGGAGCTGTAACAAGCCGCGCTCTGATTGGCTTTCACAAACGTCTGTGAGTATGAAGGCTTTTAATTCGCTGTTTTCCTTCTTCTCTGCGCTCCACGCCTCACTGTGAGATCAGGGCGGGGACACGAGTCTCGTTTCCATGGACACTGAGGCAGAGAAATGACTCTCTCTCAGTATGAGGGAGGAGCCTGGGGAAATCACTGTGTCCGCGATGACTGCAGCTGGCACTGCCGCCTGGCGTCTACAGAGCTGAGCTGGGAGAGCGGAGGAGGAGAGTGCGGAGAGGAGGAGAGTGCGGAGAGGAGGAGGAGAGTGCGGAGAGGAGGAGGAGAGGAGGGGAAGAGTGCGGAGAGGAGGAGGAGAGTGCGGAGAGGAGGAGGAGAGTGCGGAGAGGAGGAGAAGAGTGCAGAGAGAAGGAGAAGAGTGCGGAGAGGAGGAGGAGAGTGCGGAGAGGAGGAGGAGAGTGCGGAGAGGAGGAGGAGAGTGCGGAGAGAAGGGGAAGAGTGCGGAGAGGAGGAGGAGAGTGCGGAGAGGAGGAGGAGAGTGCGGAGAGGAGAGTGCGGAGAGGAGGAGAAGAGTGCGGAGAGGAGGAGGAGGAGAGTGCGGAGAGGAGGAGGAGAGTGCGGAGAGGAGACTGCGGAGAGGAGGAGAAGAGTGCGGAGAGGTGGAGGAGGAGAGTGCGGAGGAGAGGAGGAGAAGAGTGCGGAGAGGAGGAGAAGAGTGCGGAGAGGAGGAGAGTGCGGAGAGGAGGAGAAGAGTGCGGAGAGGAGAAGAGTGCGGAGAGGAGGAGGAGAGTGCGGAGAGGAGAAGTGTGCGGAGAGGAGGAGGAGAGTGCGGAGAGGAGGAGAGTGCGGAGAGGAGGAGGAGAGTGCGGAGAGGAGGAGGAGAGTGCGGAGAGGAGAGTGTGGAGAGGAGGAGAAGAGTGCGGAGAGGTGGAGGAGGAGAGTGCGGAGGAGAGGAGGAGAAGAGTGCGGAGAGGAGGAGAAGAGTGCGGAGAGGAGAAGAGTGCGGAGAGGAGGAGGAGAGTGCGGAGAGGAGGAGGAGAAGAGTGCAGAGAGGAGAAGAGTGCGGGGAGGAGGAGGAGAGTGCGGAGAGGAGGAGAAGAGTGCGGAGAGGAGGAGTAGAGTGCGGAGAGGAGGAGAAGAGTGCGGAGAGGAGGAGGAGAAGAGCGCGGAGAGGAGGAGGAGACTCAGGAGAATGCGGAGGAGAGGAGAGTGCAGGGAGGAGGAGAAGAGTGCGGAGAGTAAGAGGAGACTCAGGAGAGTGCGGAGGAGAGTGCAGGGAGGAGGATGAGAGTGCGGAGAGGAGGAGGAGGAGAAGAGTGCGGAGAGGAGGATGAGAGTGCGGGGAGGAGGAGAAGAGTGCTGAGAGGAGGAGCATGAGAGTGCGGAGAGGAGGAGGAGACTCAGGAGAGTGCGGAGAGGAGGAGGAGAAGAGTGCGGAGCGGAGGAGAAGAGGGCGGAGAGTAAGAGGAGAAGCGTGCGGAGAGTAAGAGGAGACTCAGGAGAGTGCAGGGAGGAGGAGAAGAGTGCGGAGAGGAGGAGAAGAGTGCGGAACGGAGAAGGAGAAGAGCGTGGAGAGGAGGAGAAGAGTGCGGAACGGAGGAGGAGAAGAGTGCGGAGAGGAGGAGGAGAAGAGTGCGGAGAGGAGGAGGAGAAGAGTGCGGAGAGTAAGAGGAGACTTAGGAGAGTGCGGAGGAGAGGAGAAGAGTGCTGGGAGGAGGAGGAGAGTGCAGAGAGTAGACTCAGGAGAGTGCGCAGGAGAAAGGTGGGGAGAGGAGGAAAAGAGTGCGGAGAGGAGGAGAAGAGTGCGGAGAGGAGAAGAGTGCGGAGAGGAGGAGGAGAGTGCGGGGAGGAGGAGGAGAGGAGGAGGAGAGTGGGGAGAGGAGGAGGAGAGTGCGGAGAGGAGGAAAAGAGTGCGGAGAGGAGGAGGAGAAGAGTGCAGAGAGGAGAAGAGTGCGGGGAGGAGGAGGAGAGTGCGGAGGAGGAGAGTGCGGGGAGGAGGAGGAGAGGAGGAGAAGAGTGCGGAGAGGAGGAGTAGAGTGCGGAGAGGAGGAGAAGAGTGCGGAGAGGAGGAGGAGAAGAGCGTGGAGAGGAGGAGGAGACTCAGGAGAATGCGGAGGAGAGGAGAGTGCAGGGAGGAGGAGAAGAGTGCGGAGAGTAAGAGGAGACTCAGGAGAGTGCGGAGGAGAGTGCAGGGAGGAGGATGAGAGTGCGGAGAGGAGGAGGAGGAGGAGAAGAGTGCGGAGAGGAGGATGAGAGTGCGGGGAGGAGGAGAAGAGTGCTGAGAGGAGGAGCATGAGAGTGCGGAGAGGAGGAGGAGACTCAGGAGAGTGCGGAGAGGAGGAGGAGAAGAGTGCGGAGCGGAGGAGAATAGGGCGGAGAGTAAGAGGAGAAGCGTGCGGAGAGTAAGAGGAGACTCAGGAGAGTGCAGGGAGGAGGAGAAGAGTGCGGAGAGGAGGAGAAGAGTGCAGAACGGAGGAGGAGAAGAGCGTGGAGAGGAGGAGAAGAGTGCGGAACGGAGGAGGAGAAGAGTGCGGAGAGGAGGAGGAGAAGAGTGCGGAGAGGAGGAGGAGAAGAGTGCGGAGAGTAAGAGGAGACTTAGGAGAGTGCGGAGGAGAGGAGAAGAGTGCTGGGAGGAGGAGGAGAGTGCAGAGAGTAGACTCAGGAGAGTGCGCAGGAGAAAGGTGCGGAGAGGAGGAAAAGAGTGCGGAGAGGAGGAGAAGAGTGCGGAGAGGAGGAGAAGAGTGCTGAGAGTTAGGCTATGTGCACACGTAGGAAAAGAGGTGCAGAATTTTCTGCACAAAATCCGCAGCCGCGTATTTGCCGCGGTTTTTATGCGGATTTTGCGCGGTTTTTATATGGATTTTCTGCAGTTTTTACCCCTGCGGATTTCTATAATGGAGGGGTGCAGAAACGCTGCAGATCCACACAAAAGAAGTGACATGCACTTCTTTGAAATCCGCAGCAATTCCGCACTGATTTTTCCTCACCATCTGCACAGCTTTTTTTTTTATCCCATTGAATAACATTGTACTGTACATCACACAGTGCTGATCTGCAGCTTTTCTGCGTGGAAAAATCCACTGCGGATCCGCAGCAAATCCTCATCGTGTGCACATAGCCTAAGAGGAGCCTCAGGAGAGTGCGGAGGAGAGGAGAGTGCAGGGAGGAGAAAAAGAGTGCGGAGAGAGGAGGAGGAGAAGAGTGCAGAGAGTAAGAGGAGACTCAGGAGAGTGCTGAGGAGAGGAGAGTGCAGGGAGGAGGAGAAGAGTGTGGAGCAGAGGCATGGGGAGGGGAGGAGAGCAGAAGATTTCAGAGCGAAGGGGTGGAGAAGAGTGTGGAGCAGAACAGTGGAGAGGAGAGTGAAGCACAGGAGTGCAGAGGGGAGCGGAGGAGCGTAGTGTGGATCAGAGCGGAGGAGCGTAGTGTGGAGCAGAGCGGAGGAGCGTAGTGTGGAGCAGAGAGGAGGAGCGTAGGGTGGAGCAGAGGGGAGGAGCGTAGTGTGGAGCCGAGCGGAGGAGCGTAGTTTGGAGCAGGGCGGAGGAGCGTAGTGTGGAGCAGAGCGGAGGAGCCTAGTGTGGAGCAGAGCGGAGGAGCGTAGTGTGGAGCAGAGCGTAGTGTGGAGCAGAGCGGAGGAGCCTAGTGTGGAGCAGAGCGGAGGAGCGTAGTGTGGAGCAGAGGAGGAGGAGCGTAGTGTGGAGCAGAGCGGAGGTGCGTAGTGTGGAGCAGGGTGGAGGAGCGTAGTGTGGAGCAGAGCGGAGGAGCGTAGTGTGGAGCAGAGAGGAGGAGCGTAGTGTGGAGCAGAGCGGAGGAGCGTAGTGTGGAGCAGAGGAGGAGCGTAGTGTGGAGCAGAGTGGAGGAGCGTAGTGTGGAGCAGAGCGGAGGAGCGTAGTGTGGAGCAGAGCGGAGGAGCGTAGTGTGGAGCAGAGCGGAGGAGCGTAGTGTGGAGCAGAGCGGAGGAGCGTAGTGTGGAGCAGAGGAGGAGCGTAGTGTGGAGCAGAGCGGAGGAGCGTAGTGTGGAGCAGAGCGGAGGAGCGTAGTGTGGAGCAGAGCGGAGGAGCGTAGTGTGGAGCAGAGCGGAGGAGCGTAGTGTGGAGCAGAGCGGAGGAGCATAGGGTGGAGCAGAGCATAGGAGCCTAGTGGTGAGCAGAGCGGAGGACCCTAGTGTGGAGCAAAGCGGAGGAGCGTTGTGTGGAGCAGAGCGGAGGAGCGTAGGGTGGAGCAGAGCGGAGGAGCGTAGTGTGGAGCAGAGCGGAGGAGCATAGTGTGGAGTAGAGCAGAGGAGCGTAGTGTGGAGCAGAGCGGAGGAGCGTAGTGTGGAGCAGAGCGGAGGAGCGTAGTGTGGAGCAGAGCGGAGGAGCGTAGTGTGGAGCAGAGCGGAGGAGCGTAGTGTGGAGCAGAGCGGAGGAGCGTAGTGTGGAGCAGAGCGGAGGAGCGTAGTGTGGAGCAGAGCGGAGGAGCGTAGTGTGGAGCAGAGCGGAGGAGCGTAGTGTGGAGCAGAGCGGAGGAGCGTAGGGTGGAGCAGAGCGGAGGAGCATAGTGTGGAGCAGAGCGGAGGAGCATAGTGTGGAGTAGAGCAGAGGAGCGTAGTGTGGAGCAGAGCGGAGGAGCGTAGTGTGGAGCAGAGCGGAGGAGCATAGTGTGGAGTAGAGCAGAGGAGCGTAGTGTGGAGCAGAGCGGAGGAGCGTAGTGTGGAGCAGAGCGGAGGAGCGTAGTGTGGAGCAGAGCGGAGGAGCGTAGTGTGGAGCAGAGCGGAGGAGCGTAGTGTGGAGCAGAGCGGAGGAGCGTAGTGTGGAGCAGAGCGGAGGAGGGTAGTGTGGAGCAGAGCGGAGGAGCGTAGTGTGGAGCAGGGCGGAGGAGCGTAGTGTGGTGCAGAGCGGAGGAGCGTAGGGTGGAGCAGAGCAGAGGAGCGTAGTGTGGAGCAGAGCGGAGGAGCGTAGTGTGGAGCAGAGCGGAGGAGCGTAGTGTGGAGCAGAGCGGAGGAGCGTAGTGTGGGGCAGAGCGGAGGAGCGTAGTGTGGAGCAGAGCGGAGGTGAGTGGAAAGGAGCAGAGGAATGCACATCGGAATTGTGTAGAGCTGAAGACTGCAGAGGGGAGGAGTGCAGTGGAGAAGTGTGAAGGGGAGTAGAGGACTGCAGTTCAGAGATGTGTAGAGCAGAGAAGTATGGAGAGGAGTGTAGAGCGGAGGAATGCAGAGTGGAGGATGTAGAGCAGAGGACTGCAGAAGTAAGCGGAGGAGTGCGAAGCAGAAGACTAGATCGGAGGAGTGCAGAGCAGAGGACTGTGGGGAGTGTGAAGCAGAGCTCAGAAGTGCAGAAGTGAGTGGAGGACTGTGGAGAAGAGGAATGGAGATGGTGAAGGTGAAGTGCGTCTAACCAGTTCCAGAGTAGGAAAAATTAGACGCTGCGGTCTTCTGGCTCCTCTCTGTTTCAGTTAACCCGTGACAGTACCCCCACTTCTATGAGCGACCTCCGTAACCTCAGAACCGGATTTATCAGGGTGTCCCACATGAAAAGACCAGATCAGCCTGGCCGCATGGATGTCGGATGCTGGTACCCACATCCTCTCCTCAGGACCGTACCCCCTCCAATGTACCAGATTCTGAAGCGACCGACGAACTAAGCGAGAATCAACGATCTTTGCTGTCTGAAATTCTGAGTTTCCATCCACAATGACCGGAGATGATGGTACAGAGGACGCAACGTATTTTTTTAGTACAAATCAATGAAACACATTATGGATCCTAAAGTGAGCAGCAATGTGGAACGCTATGGGATTGACGACGGCCACAATCTTATAAGATCGCAAGGAATGAAAACATTGGAGCACTCACCCGATCCTTCGTGATGTATATCGTTAATCCACAATTAGGATGACATCAAAACTTCTTCAAGTGCGGTGTGCAGGTGTCAGGGGAGATTTGGAGGGGAAAAAGCCTGAAGGACCTCGGCCGTTACATGCTTAGTTTGCGCTTCTATGGGTCAGCGCGAAATGGCCGTTGTCCGTCAGGCTTTTTTTCCCTGCAAAGTTCCCCTTCCACCTGCACACCGCACTTTAAGAAGTGTTGATGTCATCCTAATTTTGGATTAAAGCTATACATCACAAAAGATCGGGTGAGTGCTCCAATTCTTTCATTCCTTGTTATCTAGTTACAATTATTGTTTGAGCATGCACCACCCTGCAAGGATCCTGAGAAGGTTTATGAGGCTTTGGGTTAACAGACACGTGTAAGCTGCATTAATTGGTACCTAGCTCTTTCACATGAACAATCTTAGAAGAAACCTTCTAAACTGGGACCCAGTTTCTATGAAGGAACCTTCAACTTAATGTTCCTTGAGGACAACTACACCAAGTCACCAACACACAGGTCCAGACCCACCAAACGACTCCGATCAGCAACACTCTTCTATTTGGACCCCATCTTCCTTAAATTATCAATAACCCCTTGACACACAAACGTAATTGATGATGAAGACCGTTTGGCTTTACGTATTCCCGAAAAATGATTCCTATTAAAGGAGCTGAACTGAGGATGAATCCCGTATACCCTGAAAATCGAGGACTTACCAGTAGACTCATGACAACGATTACTGTTGTGAATTCGGTTTGTGGGCTCCCCCGGTGGTCTGTTATGGTAGTGCCTCTTATGTGCCTTCCTCCATCTCTGATTACCTGTCGCCACCCTCTTGGGGAGTTTCCTATTTAAGGCTGCTTGGCTGTTAGTCACATGCCGGCCAACAATGTGCTAGTAGCATTCTGTTGCATTCACCTGCCTCAAGTTCCAGTTCAGCTAAGTTGAATTTTGTTTCTTGTTTTGCTATTTTTGTCCAGCTATCTGCAATGTGACTCTTCAGTGCTGGAAGCTCTTGTGGACAGAAAATTACTACTCCAGTGGCATGAGTTGTCACTGGAGTTTAAAGTAGTTTCTGGATGGTGTTTTTGAATAGTGTTTTTAGGTTGACCGTGAAGTAACACTTTCCTGTCCTTCTGCTATCTAGTAAGCGGACCTCACTGTGCTAAATCTGCTGTTCATCCTACGTATGTCATTTCCTCTGAACTCACCGTCAATATCTGTGGGGGCCTACTATCATCTTTTGGGGTTCCTCACTGGAGGTAAGGCAGGCCTGTATATTCCTCTTATAGGGGTAGTTAGATCTCCGGCTGGCGCGTGGTGTCTAGGGCATCGTAGGTACACTCCCCGGCTACTGTAAGTGTTGGGTCAGGTTCAGGTCACGGTCGACCTTAGTTTCCATCACCCGAGAGCTAGTCCGTTTTGTATTTTTATTCCCCTGGTCATTGGGGTAACCATAACAGTTTGGCCGGCCTGTAAAAAATCTATGTGTTAAAATATGCACTAAAGCAGGAAGGAGAAGAAAAGGTTTTTTTTTTTCTGTGTTTGAAAGTGCACCTTAGTTTGATCATTTGTATTCCTTGCTTAAACTGCAGTCTTCAGCCTTTTTTTTTTTTTTTTCCTCTCCTCTTAACCTCTGAATGCTTGGGTTACACCCATTTGAAACATGGATCCACAGAGTTTAGTTGCAGGTTTGAATAACCTTGCGACAAAAGTACAGAACCTACAAGATTTTGTTATACGTGCTCCAATGTCTGAACCTAAGATTCCTCTGCCTGAATACTTTACCGGAGACAGATCCCGGTTTTTGAGTTTCAGAGAAAATTGCAAATTGTTTTTGTCTCTGAGATCTCACTCTGCTGGTGATCAGACTCAACAAGTTAAAATTGTTATCTCTCTACTGCGCGGCGACCCACAAAGTTGGGCATTTGCATTATCGCCAGGGGATCCTGCGTTGTTAAATGTAGATGCGTTTTTTCAGGCTTTGGGGTTGCTTTATGAAGAGCCTAATTTGGAGATTTTGGCTGAGAAAGCCTTGATAGCTCTTTCCCAAGGGCAAGATGAAGCTGAGATATACTGCCAGAAATTCCGTAAATGGTCGGTGCTTACTAAATGGAATGAGTGCGCTTTAGCAGCTAATTTCAGAGAAGGTCTCTCTGATGCCGTGAAGGATGTCATGGTGGGGTTCCCTGTGCCTACAGGTCTGAATGATGCCATGAAATTGGCTATCCAGATTGATCGGCGTTTGCGGGAGCGCAAATCTGTGCACCATATGGCGGTATCTTCTGAGGAAGAATCTGTGCACCATATGGCGGTATCTTCTGAGCAAAAACCTGTGCACCATATGGCGGTGTCTTCTGAGCAAAGACCTGTGCACCATTTGGCGGTGACCTCTGAAAAGGCATTAGAGCATATGCAATGCGATCGTGTTTTGTCTAGAGGCGAACGTCAAAATTACAGGCGCAAAAATGGATTGTGCTTCTACTGTGGAGATCCAGCTCATGTTATATCAGCATGCTCTAAACGTATAAATAAGGTTGATAAAAAGGTTGATAAATCTTTTTCTACAGGTACCTTGCAGTCAAAATTTCTTTTGTCCGTGACATTGATTTGTACCTTATCATCTGTGACTGTGAATGCTTATGTGGATTCTGGCGCCGCTCTGAGTCTCATGGATTGGTCCTTTGCCAAGCGTTGTGGGTTTGATTTGGAGCCGTTGGAAGTTTCTATTCCCCTGAAGGGTATTGATTCTACACCTTTGGCTAGCAATAAACCACAATATTGGACACAAGTGACTATGCGTCTTACCCCAGACCATCAGGAGATTATTCGTTTCCTTGTATTATATAACCTACATGATGTCTTAGTGCTTGGATTACCATGGTTACAGATTCATAATCCCGTCTTGGACTGGAAATCTATGTCTGTGTTGAGCTGGGGATGTCGGGGTATTCATGGGGATGCACCTTTGGTTCCTATTTCTTCATCTACTCCCTCTGAGATCCCAGCATTTCTGTCAGATTTTTATGATGTCTTTCAAGAGCCTAAAGTTGATTCTCTCCCTCCCCACAGAGAGTGTGACTGCGCTATTGAATTGATCCCCGGTAGTAAGTTTCCTAAGGGTCGCTTGTTTAATTTGTCTGTACCTGAACATACTGCTATGCGGGAGTATATCAGAGAATCCTTGGAAAAGGGTCATATTCGCCCCTCGTTGTCTCCACTAGGGGCAGGATTTTTCTTTGTGGGTAAAAAGGATGGTTCATTGAGACCTTGTATCGACTATCGACTTTTGAATAAGATTACAGTTAAATACCAGTACCCGTTACCTTTACTGACTGATCTGTTTGCTCGCATAAAGGGGGCTAAGTGGTTCACTAAGATCGATCTACGTGGTGCGTATAATTTGGTGCGGATTAAGCAGGGGGATGAGTGGAAGACCGCATTTAATACGCCTGAAGGCCATTTTGAGTATTTGGTAATGCCTTTCGGTCTCGCAAATGCCCCTTCCGTTTTTCAGTCCTTTATGCACGATATTTTCCGTGAATATCTGGATAAGTTTATGATTGTGTATTTGGATGATATTCTTGTTTTTTCGGAGGACTGGGAATCTCACGTTCAACAGGTCAGGAGAGTTTTTCAGGTTTTGCGAGCTAATTCTCTTTTTGTAAAGGGCTCAAAGTGTAGTTTTGGAGTTCAGAGAATTTCCTTTTTGGGATATATTTTTTCCCCTTCATCTATGGAGATGGACCCTGTCAAGGTCCAGGCCATTTGTGATTGGATGCAACCTACTTCTTTGAAGAGTCTGCAAAAGTTCTTGGGTTTTGCTAATTTCTATCGCCGATTTATAGCGGGTTTTTCTGCCATTGCTAAACCTTTGACTGATTTGACCAAAAAGGGTGCTGATGTTGCTAATTGGTCCTCTGCGGCTGTGGAGGCCTTTCAAGAGCTTAAGCGCCGCTTTTCTTCCGCTCCTGTGTTGCGCCAACCTGATGTGTTACTTCCGTTCCAGGTTGAGGTGGATGCTTCGGAGATCGGAGCAGGTGCAGTTTTGTCGCAGAAAGATCCTGACTGCTCAGTAATGAGACCATGTGCGTTTTTCTCCCGAAAGTTTTCGCCCGCTGAGCGAAATTATGATGTGGGAAATCGGGAACTTCTGGCCATGAAGTGGGCGTTTGAGGAGTGGCGTCATTGGCTTGAGGGTGCTAGACACCAGGTGGTGGTCCTCACTGACCACAAGAATCTAATTTATCTTGAGTCGGCCAGGCGTCTGAATCCTAGACAGGCGCGCTGGTCGTTGTTTTTCTCCCGATTTAACTTTGTGGTGTCATATCTGCCTGGGTCCAAGAATGTGAAGGCGGATGCCCTCTCTAGGAGTTTTGAGCCTGACTCGCCTGGTGATTCCGAACCTACCGGCATCCTGAAGGATGGGGTGATATTGTCAGCTGTCTCCCCAGACCTGCGGCGTTCTTTGCAGGAGTTTCAGGTGGATAGGCCTGATCGCTGTCCGCCTGGTAGACTGTTTGTCCCTGATGATTGGACCAGTAGAGTTATCTCGGAGGTTCATTCTTCCGCGTTGACAGGTCATCCTGGAATTTTTGGCACCAGGGATTTGGTGTCTAGGTCCTTCTGGTGGCCTTCTTTGTCTCGAGATGTGCGCATGTTTGTGCAGTCTTGTGATGTTTGTGCCCGGGCCAAGCCCTGCTGTTCTAGGGCCAGTGGGTTGTTGTTGCCCTTGCCTATTCCTAAGAGGCCTTGGACGCACATCTCTATGGACTTTATTTCTGACCTTCCGGTTTCTCGTAGGATGTCTGTCATCTGGGTGATTTGTGACCGTTTTTCCAAGATGGTTCATTTGGTACCTTTACCCAAATTGCCCTCCTCCTCTGAGTTGGTTCCTCTATTTTTTCAGAATGTGGTGCGTTTGCATGGTATTCCTGAGAATATAGTGTCTGACAGGGGTACTCAGTTTGTGTCTAGATTTTGGCGGACGTTCTGTGCCAGGATGGGTATCGATTTGTCTTTTTCGTCTGCATTCCATCCTCAGACTAATGGCCAGACTGAGCGTACTAATCAGACCTTGGAGACTTACTTGAGGTGTTTTGTGTCCGCTGATCAGGATGATTGGCTTGACTTTTTGCCATTGGCAGAGTTTGCCCTTAACAATCGGGCTAGTTCTGCCACTTTGGTTTCTCCATTTTTTTGTAATTCAGGGTTTCACCCTCGGTTTTCGTCCGGTCAATTGGAGTCTTCGGATTGCCCTGGAGTGGATGCTGTGGTTGATAGGATGCATCAGATTTGGGGACAGGTTGTGGACAATCTGAAGTTGTCCCAGGAGAAGACTCAACAGTTCACTAATCGTCATCGGCGTATTGGTCCTCGTCTTTGTGTTGGGGACCTGGTGTGGCTGTCTTCTCGATTTGTTCCTATGAGGGTCTCGTCTCCTAAGTTTAAGCCTCGGTTTATCGGCCCTTATAGGATTCTGGAGGTTCTTAATCCTGTGTCCTTTCGTTTGGACCTCCCAGCATCTTTTAATATCCATAATGTTTTCCATCGGTCATTATTGCGGAGGTATGAGGTGCCGGTTGTTCCTTCTGCTGATCCACCTGCTCCTGTGTTGGTTGAGGGTGAATTGGAGTATGTGGTGGAAAAGATCTTGGACTCCCGTGTTTCCAGACGGAAACTTCAGTATCTGGTTAAGTGGAAAGGTTATGGCCAGGAGGATAATTCTTGGGTGACAGCATCCGATGTTCATGCTCCCGATTTGGTTCGTGCATTTCATAGTGCTCATCCAGGTCGCCCTGGTGGTTCTGGTGAGGGTTCGGTGCCCCCTCCTTAAGGGGGGGGTACTGTTGTGAATTCGGTTTGTGGGCTCCCCCGGTGGTCTGTTATGGTAGTGTCTCTTATGTGCCTTCTTCCATCTCTGATTACCTGTCGCCACCCTCTAGGGGAGTTTCCTATTTAAGGCTGCTTGGCTGTTAGTCATATGCCGGCCAACAATGTGCTAGTAGCATTCTGTTGCATTCACCTGCCTCAAGTTCCAGTTCAGCTAAGTTGAATTTTGTTTCTTGTTTTTGCTATTTTTGTCCAGCTATCTGCAATGTGACTCTTCAGTGCTGGAAGCTCTTGTGGACAGAAAATTACTACTCCAGTGGCATGAGTTGTCACTGGAGTTTAAAGTAATTTCTGGATGGTGTTTTTGAATAGTGATTTTTAGGTCGACCGTGAAGTAACACTTTCCTGTCCTTCTGCTATCTAGTAAGCGGACCTCACTGTGCTAAATCTGCTGTTCATCCTACGTATGTCATTTCCTCTGAACTCACCGTCAATATCTGTGGGGGCCTACTATCATCTTTTGGGGTTCCTCACTGGAGGTAAGGTAGGCCTGTATATTCCTCTTATAGGGGTAGTTAGATCTCCGGCTGGCGCGTGGTGTCTAGGGCATCGTAGGTACATCCCCCGGCTACTGTAAGTGTTGGGTCAGGTTCAGGTCACGGTCGACCTTAGTTTCCATCACCCGAGAGCTAGTCCGTTTTGTATTTTTATTCCCCTGGTCATTGGGGTAACCATAACAGATTACTGCAAATTCAGCTAGAGGTAAGTAGGTAACCCAGTCCTCCTGATTCTCAGACACAAAGCACCTAAGATAAGTCTCAAGATTTTGGTTAACCCGTTCAGTTTGCCCATTAGACTGCGGGTGAAATGCAGAAGAAAATGGCAGGATCCCCAAACGAGTGCAAAACACCCTCCAAAATTTGGAAATAAACTGCATTCCCCAGTCAGACACAATATCGTTTGAGATCCCATGTAATTTTATAAACTCATGAAAATTTGCGCCAAGGGTATTTTATTGCGGGTAGCGCAATAAAATGTGACCTTGTACTGAATCTGTCCACCACCATCAAATTTATAGTATTCCCCGCCGACGATAAAATGGACCAAAAAATGAGTCCGAAATCTACTGGGAATTGCCAATGGTTGGAAAGACCCAGACATACCAGTATGAGAGGTTTTAGAATGCACACAGACACTGCAGGGGGCTACATACTCCCAGACCTCCTGATGTACCCCAGATCACCAAAAATGCCAAGTGAGAAGATCTCTGGTGGCTTTATTACCGGGGTGCTTGGCCAAGACCGAAGCACGATGTTTACTAAGGACTCTCAGACCACAATTCACAGGTACAAAGAGTTTTCCTAACGGACAGGCAGCAGGAGCGTCCCCCTGCGTCTCAACAACCTCTTTCTCAAGATTGGAGCATATAGATGTCATGACCACCCCTTTTTGTAGTATAGGAACCAGTTCACAATTCTCTCCACCCCCAAAAAAACCAAAGAGATAAGGAATCCGCCTTATTGTTCCCCGGCCTATATGTAACAAAAAAGTTAAACCTGGTGAAGAACAATGCCCATTTTACCTGTTGAGGTGATAGGCGTTTTGCAGACTCTAGATATAGGAGATTCTTATGATCCGTGATAACCATAACTGAATGAACTGTCCCCTCCAGAAAATGATGCCACTCTTGAAAGGCCCACTTGAATGCCAAGAGTTCCCTGTTACCAAGGTAATAATTGCTCTCCGCAGATGATAGTTTTTTTTTAGAAAAGTATGCACATGGACATGGAGGCCATTTACCATGAGACGCACCCTGCGACCATACAGCCCCCACTTCAGACGCGTCAACTTCTCCAATATAAGGCTGACGTCAAGCTGTATGAGAATCGGGCAGATGGAAAATACTCCTTCAAGGTATCGAATGCTTCTCTGGCCAGACTGGACCACTTGGAAAAGTTTGTCCCTTTCCTTGTTATATTCGTCAAGAGGTTTGGCCACTACCGAAAAGTTTTTGATGAACTTACGATAGTAGTTGAGCAAACGCAAAAACCTTTGTAACGCCTTCAAATGCTCAGGACGATCCCAATTCAGTACCTCCTGGACTTTCGCAGGATCCATGCGAAAAAACGGTGGACGATAAAACATATCCTAGAAAATGGATTTCCTCAACCGAGAACATTTCTCTAGTTTGACAAATAATTTATTATCTTTGACTCACGTTCAGGTGAATAAATTAAAATGTCATCATGATAGATAACCATGAATCTGCCTACCAGGTGAGATATCTTTTATAAAGGTTTAAAGGATGACGGGAGCGTTCGGTAACCCAAATGGCATCACAAATTTCTCAGAGTGTCCCTCAGGCGTATTGAAAGTTGTTTTCCACTCATCTCCCTCTTTAATATGAATGAGATTATACCCCCCTGAGATCCAGTTTAGAAAAACATTTTGCTCCTACAATCTTATTAAAAAGAGGTCCAGGATGAGAGGGCGCGAATCCGGATCCCGTGATCACATTGAGTTCGCGTAAATCTATGCAGGGGCGTAATCCTCGTCTTTCTTCTTTACAAAGAAAAACCCGCAGCAACGGGACATGAGGATGGTCTGATATGACCCTTTGCCAGACTCTTGGCAATATAGTCCTTCATGACCTGCCTCTCTGGATCAGAAATATTATATTGTCTGCTCTTTGTCAATTTGGCCCCAAAAACAAGATTAATTCATAAGGACGATGAGGAGTAAGTTCTTGGCACTCCTGCCCTGAAAACACATCTGCAAACTCAGACAGGTATTTAGGCACAGACTTGGTATCCACTCTTGCAAGCCAGGTGTCCAAGCAGTGTCCTTGACAATACACCCTCCACTTTACCACCTCCCGAGTCTGCAAGTCTACCACAGGATTGTGCAGAATGAGCCAAGGAACTCCAAGAACCGCAGGAGAGGAGAGACTTCTGGCACATAACATTCAGGATTTTTTTTTAGTACCGTTCCGCGTGTGGTGAAATTGATAAAGCAGTTTTATTCTTCGGGTCAGTACGATTACAGCGAAACCTCATTTATATAGATTTTTTATGTTTTGCCACTTTTACACAATAAAAGCTTATAGAAAAAATCATTTTTGCATCTCTATTCTGAGGGCTATAAGTTTTTTATTTTTCTGCTGATGGAGCTGTATGGCTGCTTGTTTTTTGTAGGACAAGATGACGTTTTCAGCAGTACCATTTTTATTTATATGCGTCTTTTTCATCACGTTTCTTGCACTTTTTGTTCGGCAGTATAATGATAAAGCATAGTTTTTTGCCTTTTTTTACAGTGTTTACTGAAGGGGTTAACTAGTTTTATAGAGTAGGTCATTATGGACGCGGCGATACCAAATATGTGTACTTTTATTTTTTTTTAATTACATAAATAAATGTGTTGGAAAAATATATATATTTTTTTTCTTTAGAGAGTTAAAAAAATATATTTTTGCACCTTGTAATATTTTTTTTTTACCTTTCTACATTGTCCCACGATAGGATATTACTATTTTACATCAGATCCCTGATCTGACGCTGCACTGCAGAGCATCAGATCAGGATCTGACAGGCAGGGAAGGAGGCATCTCAGGCCTGCTCTCAGCAGGCGCTCACAAGCCACCTTCCCTGCAGGACTCGGAAGGACCCCATGGCCATCTTGGGGTCAGGGGTCTCTATAAAGACAATCAGGACAAGGTGATTGCATTGCATTGTCCTGATGGAAGTGTGCAGGGAGCCCCCTCCCTGCGCGATGCCCCTCTATGCTGCTGTCACTACTGACAGCGGCATCAGAGGGGTTAAATGCCAGTGATTGGTGCTAGCACCGATCGTGGGCATTGCTGCTGGGTGTCGGCTGTCACATACAGCATGAGACCACGTCATTGGTGCGCCGTACTAGTGCTGCTGTTTGTGGGAATGTAATTCCTGCAGAGCAGTACTAGTATGGCGCATGCCAGGATCCACTTCACTCTCCACGCCAATCTTTTCCCTTTGGACTAGACCAAGATTGCCTTCATGGTCTCTCTGCTGTCAGGACGAGCCCTGGCTTGTGCAAACACTATTTGGGGCATGGAGGTCCCGAGACTCGCAATGTTTGGAGATTCTTGGAGATGGTCTCGGCAGTATTCGAAGAACCTGGCCACACCTCGTCTTCAGCCTTGTTCCTGCTGATTCTAAGACAGGGCATGGCACGATGGCTCAGTATGTCTTACGCTTTCGCAACCTAGCGGCAAAGCTGTTCTGGAATGAAGAAGCCCTGGTGGCAACCTTCTGGCAGGGCCTGTCTGGTTGCATCAAGGACGAGTTAGCAGGCAGAGGTCTACCATCCTCTCTGGATGCCCTTATACACCTCACTTTACGTTTGATTTCCTTTTCTATGAGCAAACTCTAGAACAGGCTCAAGAGTCTGTTTTTTGGGGGGAACCTCCCAGATTGGTTCCAAACTTTCAGTACCCTTTGCTGCTGAAAGTGCCACCTCCTGCTGTAGAGCTGATGCAGTTAGTGTGAGCCAAAATCTCTGTACAAGAGAGCCAGCAAAGGTATTAAGACATTGTGTGAATGTACTGTGGGGACAAGGGACATTATCTTCATATGTGCCCAGTGAGGTCAGGAGGCCTCCAGAACCGAGTTGGAAAGATAACTCTGGGCTGGACATTTACCTCTCCAAAACTGCTGATCCAAGTCACCTTAGTTTGGGGAAAGAAGTCTCTTTCCATGGCAGCCCATTTAGACTCTAGATCAGGGGGTCCCCAACCTGTAGCTCGGGAGCCACATGTGGCTCGCGGTCCCATGAATTGTGGCTCACGACTGTCTGCCTGCTTGGTGCATTAGCTCCATATCTAGCAAACTGGTATGAAGAGAACATCTCAAAATGGTGAATTTTGTGAGTTGCCCTGCACAGAAGTGCAGATCTGGATGTACATTTACTGGTTTTAGGGGTTTAGAGATGTTTTAGGTATGGTACACTAGAAGGTGGTACTACCTGTTAGAGGATATGCTCAAAGCTGGATGTGACTGTGTTGGGAGTCCTTGATGGGAGAATACAGAATGGGGGTACTGTGGTAACCCATGGATCTCAGTTTACTGCTTTGGAGTGATTTATGTGCAAAGGTTTGGTTATTATACCTGTAATGGGGGCTTTGGTTGACACAACTTTGAAGGGGGTGGGAGCTGGATGTGGCTCACGACCCTCTCTCAGTGCTGAATGTGGCTCGCGACCCTCTCTCTAAGCTGAATGTGGCTCTCAATGTCAGAAAGGTTGGGGACCACTGCTCTAGATCCATTGCCGACCTCATCCACCCCAACCTGGTTTGTCAGCTAGTGCAGCTCCCAAACACAGTATAATTCAGCACCCACACAGCATAGTGGAGGGATTTCCTGAAATCCCGTCTCCACTATGCAGTAAAACACGCAGGTGGCAGACGCGCGTAAACGGACATGCGGCTCGTCTTTTCAGAACGCAACATGTGTTTACAGTTTACACTCAGTAAATTTACCATAGATAATCATTAGATGCGGTAAAACCACATCTAATGATTAGTCACATGCGTAAACGCACCTTACTACGCATGTCTCCTAATTTACATGCCGGCTAACCTGCCCCGTCGCCGGAAGTCCCGCGACCACTGCATGTCAGGACTCTGAACATTTTTTACCTTTTGTGCATTACTGCCCTTTTCCAAGATGGCGTCTTTAGTCTCATGTGCACTGTGTCTTCCTGCTATAAAACTCCACCCCAGCCTTCAGTCTGTCCTAGAGTATTCTGCCTTGCATCCAGCTCCTGACCTCTGATTACTCCCTGGCTATACACCTGCTCCTGTGAACCTGTGTGGTGATCCTGCTACTCTGCTCTGAGTTCCTGCTGCATTCACAACTTTCCAGTAATCCTCCTTCATCTGCTGCTCGTGTTTACTTCATCTGCTGCTCATGTTTACTTCATCTGCATTTGCTGGACATGGAAGCTGCTGCTGCTTTGCAATAACCTGAGACTATTAACCAAGCCTCCCTGGTTGAGCTAAGATATGATTTGAACTGCCTTATAAGCATATCTATCTGTGTTTGGACTAAGACAAGGATTTATTCGTGTCAAGTTTCCTCAAGAATAACTGTGCTTCATAGACTTTCTGCTTGATTGCATTTCCCTCTGAAGTTTCCTATAGACTGCTAAGCTGCGTTTATTATTTGCACCAAGTGTTGTGGACTTGAGTTTCTCTCTCCACCTATTTGAATCACCGTGTGATAATATAGACTTTACCACTTATAAAACTGTGTCCTGTAGTTGTCTTGTTCCACGCAAAGAGTCTCCTGAGTTATCCCCTATAATTATTACAGGATACTCTAGCATAAAAAAAAGGAGACTTCTGGAACAATGACTGCAGAAAGCAGATTAGAGCAGGTGTTTTCCATAATTAGATCACTGCAGAAAGATGTGGAAGGTCTGCAAAAGAAGTTTGGAAGCTTTGAACACAATCAACAAGTGTTTGGACAAACTTTGCAGGACTTAAGCAACCGCATGGCAGCCCAGGAAAACAAACTTGCTGGCATAGAGTCCCAGTATGGACGGACTTTTCAGGACATAAGCACGCAAATAGCTGCACAAGTGACTTTACCCTCTGGGCAACCGCCACCAGCTAGCCCACCTAAGTTGCCCCATTCAGATTTAATGGTGATCGCGACAAATTTTTGTGGCTTTGTGAATCAATGTATGCTATATTTTGATGTGTATGCTGACCGTTTTCCTACTGATAGATCCAAAGTATTGTGTGTAATAATGCTACTGACCTCACGAGCGCTCGCCTGGGCGAATCCGATGATTGAGTCTCGTGACCCACGGTTAAATAACTTGGATGATTTCTTGGCCACTATGGCATTAATGTTTGATGACCCTAATCGCCGTGCAACCGCTGAATCTGCTTTGTTGTCTTTACGCCAGGCTAAACGTTCTGTTATTGAGTATGCCACTGAATTCAGGAGATTATCGGTAGATACCAATTGGGACAGTTATGCACAATTGCCTATTTTTAAAAGGGGTCTGTCTAGTATTGTAAAAGATGAACTAGCCCACTCTGAGTCACCACAAGAGCTAGAGACATTTATACAGCATTGTGTGCGCATAGACATTCGCCTTACTGAGCGTAGGCAGGAGAAATTTGCTGCATATAACCGTGTTTCTAACTTTTCCCTTCCTTCCAAAGAGCCTGCAGGTAAAACCTCTCGGGAGGTGGAGGAGGTGCCCATGCAAATTGATTCCATTCAGAGGCGCGAGATCAATGAGCATCGGGAGCATCGCCTTCGTGAAAGTCTATGTTTCTACTGTGGCCAGTCTGACCACTTCTTGATCAATTGTCCTAAGTGTCCTAGACGGCCTAACAAGGTGCTAGCAGCAATAGGGGAGTATGACAACTGTGATGATGAATCTGACATCTCTGAATGTAGCCTGCCTTTAAACGCTGTATTCCATTCACTTTCTATTACTTCATCCCCCAAGGAGCTGAAGGAAAAGAACTCTCACTGTTCTCTCCCTATTAAGATCCTGTGTTCAGGACAGTGGATTTCCAGTGCAGCTATGATTGACTCTGGTGCAGGTGGCAATTTCATGGATATCGCATTTGCCAAGGAACATGGTATTGAAATTCAGCAAAGAGCCTCTCCAATTATCATGGAAACAGTGCATGGGTCACCTTTAATCTCTGGGCCTGTGGATCAGGAGACCGTACCCCTTGAAATTTTGTTGGAGCCTAATCATCAGGAGCAACTTTCTTTCTTGCTAATTTCTTCTCATTTTCCTGTGATTTTAGGCATTCCTTGGTTGTGTTCTCAGAACCCAATTATCAACTGGGAGACCAAGGAGATTATCTTCCCAACAAGGAGCAACTCAGTGCTAACAGAAGCTGTCCCTGAGTCCATGGCTACGGAACCACATGTACAGGTATTTTCTTTACCTCCAGCATATAAAGAGTTCTCTGACATCTGTGACAAGAAGAATGCAGATCAGCTTCCTCCATTATGACTGTCCCATTGGCATTATGACTGTCCCATTGAGTTGCTTCCTGGGGCAGCTATTCCTTTTGGTAACGTATACCCTTTGGCGGCACCCGAGCTTCAAGCCTTAAAGGAGTATATTGATGAAAATCTGGCCAAAGGCTTCATACGTCCTTCTTCCTCAACAGCAGGGGCACCTATCTTTTTTGTAAAAAAGAAGGATGGGACCCTGAGACCCTGTGTTGACTATCGGGAACTCAATAAGGTAACCATACGAAACCATTACCCTTTGCCTCTGATTCCCGAATTACTGTAAAGAGTCCACCATGCTAAGGTGTTCTCTAAAATGGATCTTCGTGGGGCTTATAATTTGGTGCGTATTCATCCAGGGGATGAGTGGAAGACAGCATTCAGATGCCGGTATGGACACTTTGAATCTCTTGTGATGCCCTTTGGGCTTTGTAATGCCCCTGCAACGTTTCAACACCTTGCTAATGACATTTTCAGAGATTTGTTGGACCAGTTTGTAGTGATCTATTTGGACGATATACTAATCTTTTCTGACTCTCTACAGGACCATGAAGAACATGTCGAAATTGTTTTAAGACGTCTGAAAGAGAACCATCTGTATATTAAGCTGGAGAAATGCGAGTTCCATCGTTCTGAGATACACTTCTTAGGTTATATCATCTCTCCCCAGGGGCTGAACATGGAATCTGGTAAGATTCAGGCTATCCTTGACTGGCCGGTACCCAAGATCGTTAAGGAGGTCCAACGTTTTATTGGTTTTGCAAATTTCTACAGATGCTTCATTCGAAATTTTTCTGATATTGTCCGTCCCATTACTTCCCTGACAAAGAAGGAAAAGCCCTTTAAGTGGTCATCACAGGCTCAAGAAGCTTTTGATCGGCTTAAGATTTGTTTCACGTCAGCACCGCTGTTGATACACCCAGATCCAACACATCCTTTCATTGTGGAGGTGGATGCTTCTGATAATGCTTTGGGGGCTATTCTCTCCCAAAGAACTGGAGAGAAGGGTCTGCTACATCCTTGTGCTTTCTTTTCCCGTAGACTAACCTCAGCAGAGAAGAATTACGACGTGGGAGATAAGGAATTGCTGGCTATTACTGCGGCTTTCAAAGAATGGAGGCATCATCTGCAAGGAGCTGCACAACAGATCATAGTGCTAACTGACAATCGCAATTTAGAGTTCCTTAGATCCGCTAGATGTATTTCTCCTCATCAGGCTCGTTGGAACTTATTTTTAAATCAATTTAACTTTGTTATCTCGTACCGTCCAGGTTCTCGTAATGGGAAGGCTGATGCTTTATCCCGAATCCATGCTGCGGATTCCGTACCTGGAGCCCCGTCCAAGACCATTTTATCTGATGCCAATTTCATCGGAGTTATCCACGATCAGGACTTGTGGAAGGAGTGCAGGGAGGCCTATGAAGGTGATGTATTTCTGGCCAACCCACCTGTGGATATTAATCTTGTCTTTAAGGTTGCATGTGCTTCAGAGATCGACGTATCTACGTCCCTGGGGTCATCCGTCTGCAGATCCTCAAGTTGGTACATGACTCCAAGTTGGCTGGTCACAGGGGGGTACAGAAGACACAAGAGTTCCTGAGCCGATTCTTCTGGTGGCCAACTTGCCTGAAGGATACCAAGGACTATGTCCTCTCTTGCGAGGTATGTGCCCGTTAAAAGACTCCTCATGTGGCACCTACGGGTCTTCTACAACCATTACCTGTTCCGTCCCGCCCTTGGGGGTCTATATCAATGGACTTTATTGTGGAGCTGTCTACATCAGGGGGCATGAATGCAATCATGGTGGTAGTTGATCGCCTGACTAAAGCTGCTCATTTCGTTCGGTGCACCGGCCTCCCCTCAGCTAAAGATACAGTGAACTTGGTTATACAGAATGTCTTTCGGTTGCATGGGGTTCCGGATGAGATCATCTCTGACCGTGGAGTACAGTTCACTTGAAGATTCTGGAAGGGGTTTTGCTCTGCACTCAATATTAATGTCTGTCTCTCTTCTGCTTACCATCCCCAGACAAATGGCCAGACTGAGCGTACCAACCAGACGCTGGAACAATATCTAAGATGCTATGTCAGCCATCTCCACGATGATTGGTTGGAGTTGCTGCCGTTAGCCGAATTTTCATATAATAATTCTCAGAGCGCCTCCACTAAATTTACACCTTTCTTTGCCAATCTGGGTTATCATCCGTGTATTTTACCTAGGTCTCCAATTAATTCTCTGGTTCCAGCAGTGGAGGAAAGGCTGACTGCGATGAGACAAAATCTGGAGGTTCTGAAGGAATCCCTGACTACAGCTCAAGAACGTTATAAGAGATCGGCTGATAGATTCCGTAAACCTGCACCCATGTTCAAGGTAGGAGATTCCATGTGGTTAGAAACTAAGAATCTGAAGTTAAACGTTCCTTCACAAAAACTTGGACAGAAATTAATTGGCCCTTTCAAGATCAATGGTATTGTGAGCTCTGTGGCCTGCCGGCTGAAGTTGCCTAGGACTATGAAGGTACACACAGTTTTTTATGTATCTTTACTAAAGCCTGTATCTCCTAATACCTTCCAGGGACGTGTTGTGCCACCTCCGCAGCCTGTGGTGATTGATGGGCAAGAACAATTTGTGGTAGAGGAAATTATTGATTCCAGTGTTATGGACCTGGTGGTTAGGTGCACCAGGAATGACCTGATAGTTAAACACGGAATCAGGACGAGCTCTGGGGAAATGGGAACTCTGCTGACCGCAAACCCTACTCCTATCAACACAACTAGAAACAGCCGTGGAGCGTGCCTGACTCTGCCTAGACGCCTCTTCACAGCCTAAGAGCTAACTACCCCTAAAGAAAGGAAACAAAGCCTTACTTGCCTCAGAGAAATTTCCCCAAAGGTAAAAGCAGCCCCCCCACAAGTGTTGACTGTGAGATAAGAGGAAATCACAAACACAGGATGAAATAGGTTTTAGCAAAGAGAGGCCAGTCTAACTAAACAGATTGAGGATAGAAAAGGGATCTTTGCGGTCAACACAAAAAGCTACAAAAACCACGCAGAGTGTGCAAAAAATACCCCCGCACCGACTCACGATGCGGTGGTGCCACTCTGCACCCCCAGAGCTTCCAGCTAGCCAGGTAGTTTCATGATAGCAAGCTGGACTAGAACTTAGCAAGAAAAACCATATGTAACAAATGAACAAGCAGGAACTTAGCTTGTGCTGGAGTAGACAGGTCCTCAGAAAGATCCAGGAGAGATCTGAACCAGTACTAGAACATTGACAGCTGGCATGGAGTAACGATCTGAGTGGAGTTAAATAGAGAATCAGCCTAGCCCCAAACGAGGGCAGCTGGAGAAGGAATCTCAGAACCAGCAGCTCCACTCACAGCCACCAGAGGGAGTCCACGGACAGAACTCACCGAAGTACCATTCATGACCACAGGAGGGAGTTCGAGAACGGAATTCACAACATTCCAGGATTCGCAGGAATCGGCTCCAATATCTGATAAGATGGCAGGGATATCCCCCTGAGGAAGACTCTTGGGAACCTGTGGAAAACATCAATGCCCAACAGAAGATTTCTCGTTTTCATCAGAGATTCCCTGAAAAACCAGGTCCAGGATCGTCCTGAGGCCGCTTCTAAGGAGGGAGTAATGTCAGGACTCTGAACATTTTTTACCTTTTGTGCATTACTGCCCTTTTCCAAGATGGCGTCTTTGGTCTCATGTGCTCTGTGTCTTCCTGCTATAAAACTCCACCCCAGCCTTCAGTCTGTGTTAGAGTATTCTGCCTTGCATCCAGCTTCTGACCTCTGATTACTCCCTGGCTATACACCTGCTCCTGTGAACCTGTGTGGTGTTCCTGCTACTCTACTCGGAGTTCCTGCTGCATACACAAGTTTCCAGTAATCCTCCTCATCTGCTGCTCGTGTTTACTTCCATCTGCATTTGCTGGACATGTAAGCTGCTGCTGCTTTGCAATAACCTGAGACTATTAACCAGGCCTCCCTGGTTGAGCTAAGATATGATTTGAACTGCCTTATAAGCATATCTATCTGTGTTTGGACTAAGACAAGGATTTATTCGTGTCAAGTTTCCTCAAGAATAACTGTGCTTCATAGACTTTCTGCTTGATTGCATTTCCCTCTGAAGTTTCCTATAGACTGCTAAGCTGCGTTTATTATTTGCACCAAGTGTTGTGGACTTGAGTTTCTCTCTGCACCTGTTTGAATCACCATGTGATAATATAGACTTTACCACTTATAAAACTGTGTCCTGTAGTTGTCTTGTTCCACACAAAGAGTCTCCTGAGTTATCCCCTATAATTATTACACTGCAGTTCTCGCGATAACTTATCGTGAGAACTGCCATGCACGTGACCGGGGGTTATCTCCGGTCAGTAGTCTGGTTCTCACAATCAGCTGATCAGCTGGCTATGCAGCATCAATAGTAAAAAGATATAATGTTAAAAATAATTAAAAAAAATTAAAAATCATGCTATTCTGACCTTCCGTCGCCTCCGCAGCTTTTCCGCTCCTCCCGATGCTCTTGGCAGCTTCCTTTCCCAGAGATGCATTGCGAAATTACCCAGATGACTTAGCGGTCTCGCGAGACTGCTAACTCATCTGGGTAATTTCGCAATGTATCTCTGGGAACGGAAGCTGCCGGCCGCATCGCGAGGAGCAGGACAGCTTCGGTGGATGACGGAAGGTGAGTATATAACTATTTTTTATTTTAATTCTTTTTTTCACAGGGATATGGTGCCCCCACTGCTATATACTATGTGGGCTGTTATATACTACGTGGGCTGTGCTATATACTACGTGGCCTGTATTATATACTACGTGGGCTGTGTTATATACTACGTGGCTGCTATAGATTACCTGGCTGCTATATACTACATGGCTGTGCTATCTACTGCGTGGGCTGTGTTATATACTATATCGCTGTGCTATATACTACGTGGCTGCTATATACTACGTGGCTGCTATATACTATGTGGCTGTGCTATCTACTGGGTGGGCTGTGCTATATACTACATGGCTGTGTTATATACTACGTGGGCTGTGCTGTATACTACATCGCTGTGCTATATAACACATGGCTGTGCTATCTACTGTGTTGGCTGTGTTATATACTGCGTGGACTGTGTTATATACTACATTGCTGTGCTTTTATACTACGTGGCTGTGCTATATACTACGTCGCTGTGCTATATACTACGCGGCCGGCCGCGACCAGTCAGCGATATTGGCTCGAAATTTAACCCCCACTCACAGCGCGACGTACATACATACATACATATTTTAGAATACCCAATGCGTTAGAATCGAGCCACCATCTAGTATATATATAATCATCTAAGGGTCTGTTTGTCTGTAATGGAATTCCTGCATCGCTGATTGGTCGCGGGTGGCTGGCGCGACCAATCAGCGACAGGTGCTGTTCGGCCGCGAATTGGCGCGGGATTTAAACCATGCTTCGCTGATTGCTCGCGCCTGGCCGGCCGTGACCAATCAGCGATATTGCAGCGGGATTTAAACACCACTTCGTAAATAAACTACATACATATTCTAGAATACCCGATGCGTTAGAATCGGGCCACCATCTAGTAGATATGTAATAGCAAGGCCGATGTTATTAATGAATGTTTAATTAAAAAAAAAATGGCGTGGGCTCCCGCGCAATTTTCTGCACCAGAGGGGGAAAGCCAATGGCCTGGGGCCAATATTTGTAGCCTGGGAAGGGGTTAATACCCATGGCCCCTCTCTAGGCTATGAATATCAGCCCGCAGCTGTCTGCGTAGCCTTTACTGGCTATTAACCCCTTCATGACCTTGGGTTTTTCCATCTTCGTTTTTTGCTCCCCTTCTTCCCAGAGCCATAACTTTTTTATGTTTCCGTCAATATGGCCATGTGATGGCTTATTTTTTGCGAAACAAGTTGTACTTTTGAACAACATCATTGGTTTCACCATGTCGTGTACTAGAAAACGGGAAAAAAATTCCAAGTGCGGTGAAATTGCAAAAAAAAAAAGTGCAATCCCACACTTGTTTTTTGATTGGCTTTTTTGCTAGGTTCACTAAATACTAAAACTGACCGCCATTATGATTCTCCAGGTCAGTACGAGTTCATAGACACCTAACATGACTAGGTTATCTTTTATCTAAGTGGTAAAAAGAAATTCCAAACTTTGCTAAAAAAATAAAATCGCGCCATTTTCCAATACCCGTAGCGTCTCCATTTTTCGTGATCTGGGGTCTGGTGAGGGCTTATTTTTTGCGTGCTGAGCTGATGTTTTTAATGATATCATTTTGGTGCAGATACGTTCTTTTGACCGCCCGTTATTGCATTTTAATGCAATGTCGCGGCGACCAAAAAAACGTAATTCTGTCGTTTTGAATTTTTTTCTCGCTACGCCGTTTAGCGATCAGGTTAATCCTTTTTTTTATTGATAGATCAGGCGATTCTGAATGCGGCGATACCAAATATGTGTAGGTTTGATTTTTTTCATTGATTTATTTTGAATGGGGCGAAAGGGGGGGGATTTAAACCTTTATATTTTTTTTATTTTCTTAACATTTTTTTAAACTTTTTTTTTTTACTTTTGCCATGCTTCAATAGCCTCCGTAGGAGGCTAGAAGCTGGCACAACGCGATCAGCAGAAATGCAGGTGTGCTATGAGTGCCGACCACAGGGTGGCGCTCTCAGCAGACCGGCAACAGTAACCATAGAGGTCTCAAGGACCTCTATGGTTACAATGCAGAAGCATCAACGACCCCCGATCATGTGACGGGGGTCGGCGATGCGCTCATTTCCGTCCGGAAGCGCCAGTTAAATGCCGCTGTCAGCGTTTGACAGCGGCATTTAACTAGTTAATAGCGGTGTGTGAATCGCGATTTCACCTGCCGCTATTGCGGGCACATGTCAGCTGTTCAAAACAGCTGACATGCCCCGGCTTTGATGCGGGCTCACCACCGGATTCCTGCATTAAAGCGCGGTATCTGACCTCGGACGTACTATCCCATCCGAGATCAGAGAGAGGTTAAATTAAGGGGACCCCCCAAAAAAATGACGTGGGGTCCCCTTATATTTTATAGCCAGAAAGGCTACGCAGACAGCTGCAGGCTGATATTCATAGCCTAGAGAGGGGCAATGGTTATTGGCCCCCCCGGCTACAAATACCAGCCCCCAGCCGCCCCAGAAATGGCGCATCTGTAAGATACACCAATTCCGGCACTTAGCCCCTCTCTTCCCACTCCCGTGTAGCCGTGGGATATGGGGTAATAAGGGGTTAATGTCACCTTGCTATTGTAAGATGACATTAAGCCTGGTTAATAATGGAGAGGCGTCAATAAGACGCCTATCCTTTATTAATCCTAGAGTAGTGAAAGGGTTAAAAAAAATAAAGACACAGCCAGAAAAAAGTTTTTTAATATTCTTCATTTAACCATACTTACCATACTCGATCGCCTGCAAAAAATTAAAATAATAAACCAACCGTATACTACCTGTCCGCTGTAGTCCAATTAATAACGAGTGTCCCACGACGATCTCCCCTATAGCACAGTGACATCGGGTGATGTCACTGCTCTATAAGACCTTCAGTGACACACTGACAGGAGACAATGGCTCCTGCTGTGTATCACTGAGGTTACCTGAGTTCAGGGTCTCACTTTCTGGCAAAACCTGCGTGGTAATTTTCCCACACAGCAGTGCCACAAGTGAGACTAGGGACTATTTCTCACGGGCGTAGGAATACATTGCTGAAGGATACCTTCTGTCATTGTATTCCTGGAGCCCCTGGAGAGCGGTCACATCAGCTGATGTGGCTGCTCTCCACGGGAGATCGTCGTGGGACACTCGTTTTAATTGGATATCTGTGGACTCAGGGAGTATAGTGTTTGTTTATTATTTTAATATTTTTTTACAGGTGACAATGGCTTTGGGGATCAAGGTGATGGTGAGTATGTACTCTATGTTTAATGTACTGTATGTCTATATGTATGTAGTGTATGTATGTTGCATGGTGCATATCGTATAGTGCATGTCGCATGGTGTATGTCGCATGTTGTATGTCACACGTTGCATGTCGCATGGTGTATGTCGTATGTTGTATGTAGCATGTCGCATGGTACATGTTGTATGTCGCATGGTACATGTTGTATGTCGCATGTCACATGTTGTATGTCGCATGGTACATGTTGTATGTCGCATGGTGCATGTCGCATGGTGCATGTTGTATGTCGCATGGTGCATGTCGCATGGTACATGTTGCATGGTGCATGTTGTATGGTGCATGTCACATGGTACATGTTGTATGGTGCATGTCGCATGGTACATGTTGTATGGTGCATGTTGTATGTTGCATGTCGTATGTCGCATGGTGTATGTTGCATGTTGTTGCATGTCGTATGTTGCATGGTGCATGGTGCATGTTGTATGTTGCATGTCATATGTCGCATGTTGAATGTCGCATCTCTCATGTCGTATGTTGCATGTCGTATGTTGCATGTCGTATGTTGCATGTCGTATGTTGCATGTCGCATGTTGTATGTCGCATGGTTTATGTTGCATGTTGTTGCATGGCGTATGTTGCATGGTGCATGTTGTATGTTGCATGTCGTATGTCACATAGTGCACGTTGTATGTCGCATGGTACATGTTGTATGTCACTGTTGCTTGTCGCATGGTGCATGTTATATGGTGCATGTCGCATGTTGAATGTCGCATCTCATGTCGTATGTTGCATGTCGCATGTTGTATGTCGCATGGTGTACTGTATGTTGCATGTTGTTGCATGGTGTATGTTGTATGGTGAATGTTGTATGGTGTATGTTGTGTGTTGTATGTGCACACAGTCTAGATGAGTCCGGCTCTGCTACATCTGGATGCCTGACATCCAGATGTAGCAGAGCCTGTAGATGATCGCCGGAGATAACACTCCAGTGATCGCCTACACTGCAGCATTCTCACAATCAGCTGATCAACTGTTTGTGAGAACCAGACTAGTGACCGGAGATAACCCCCGGTCACGTGCACGGCAGATCTCACAATAAGCTAAGTTATCGCGAGAACTGCAGTGGACGAGGGACTTCCGGCGGTGGGACAGATGAGCCGGCAAACATGCGTAGTAAGCTGCATTTACGCAGTTACTACTACTACGCATGTGACTAATCATTAGATGCAGTTTTACCTCATCTAATGATAGTCTATGGTAAATTTACGGCGCAGCAACGGAGCGTCGCCGCATTTTAAACAGACATGCTGCGTTCTGAAGAGACGCGCCGCATGTCCGTTTACGTGGGTCTGCCGCCTGCATGTTTTACCACATTTCATTCATGAAATCCCCCCCACTATGCTGTAACATCTGGACGCTGCGTGTTTGATGCTGCGGCTCTACGCAGCATTTCCTGAACGTGGAAACACGCCCTTACACACATGTTACACACATCTCCCTGCAGATCATTTGCTCTTGATAAGCGGATTCCGGTGAGGCACAAATGTACTTACATGTGTGTGTTATGTTAGGGTATGTGCACACGTCCGGATTTCTTGCAGAAATTTCCTGAAGAAAACCGGAAATTTTCTGCAAGAAATCCGCATTTTTTTTTTTGCGTTTTTTTTCCGTTTTTTTCGCGGTTTTTTAGCATTCTGCAAGCGTAATTAGCTTGCAGAATGCTAAAGTTTTCCAGGCGATCTGTAGCATCGCTTGGAAAACTGACTGACAGGTTGGTCACATTTGTCAAACATACTGTTTGACAAGTGTGACCAATTTTTTACTATAGATGCAGCCTATGCAGCATCTATAGTAAAAAATAGAATGTTTAAAAATAATAATAATAATAAAAAAAAAAAAATGCTTATACTCACCTGCAGACCTCAGCGGCGTCCGTTCCGTATAGATGGTGTGCGCGCGCAGGACCTTCCATGACGTCGCGGTCACGTGAGCGGTCACATGACCGGTCTCGACCAATCACAGGACCGTGACGTCATCGCAAGGTCCTTCACCACACACCAGCTATAGAAACCGAAGCGGCAGCATGCAGCGGAGAGGCGGGAAGACATCGAAGGTGAGTATAGGACTATTTTTTATTTTAATTCTTTTTTTTTTTACCAATTATATGGTGCCCAGTCCGTGGAGGAGAGTCTCCTCTCCTCCACCCTGGGTACCAACCGCACATAATCTGCTTACTTCCCGCATGGTGTGCACAGCCCCGTGCGGGAAGTAAGCAGATCAATGGACTCCTAGGTGTGCGGAATCCCCGCAATTCCGCATTTTTAATGAACATGTTGCTTTTTTTTCCGCGATGCGATTTTTTTCGCGGAAAAAATCACAACATTTGCACAAAAAATGCGGAATACCCTGTAAATAATAGGAGGCATAGGTTAGCATTTTTTTCGCGTTTTTATCACGTTTTTATAGCGAAAAAACGCGAAACAAAACGCGAAAAATCCTGAACGTGTGCACTTGGCCTTAGAACAGTACTCAAGGTCTGGGGGAAAATGGCTACTTTTGCCCAGAAACCAGGGGGGCGTCTCTAGTCAGACCACAGACTTAAAGTGATGTACTCCTGAATACAGAACATGATAAATGTGTACCTAATGACCTCTAATAGTGACAACTGGTACTACATTGTGAATTAACTTGTTGCACATTAATGGGCAGAACAAGGATGGGGGACATATATATATACCACAAAGGAGCCCAGGATGGGGACATTGCTACATACTGGGGGGGTGCAACTCGTATGTCCTTATAGGATTTAGGATGCTACAATGGCCTATACATCTGACCTGGGCTCAGGTTCAAATTTTGCACTGGGCCCATCGGATTCTGGTTACACCACTGAATAATGAATATATAGGGCTGGGGCGGCCATGTACAGGACTGCAAATATATATTAGATAATACTACGCAGCATATAACAGTAGATGTAAAATGTGCATCCATTAACACAAACTAATTTATACATCTGCACCTTAAAAATAAAACTGCTGTTTAGCCGTGGTCTCAGTTAGGTCCCATGATATCCAGTCCTCAGAAGGGTCTCACGATATCCGCTCTTCAATCACAGTCCTCATACAGGTCACATGATCTCTGCTCCTCAGTCAAGTCCCACAGTCCCACAGTCTTCACTCCTCAGTTACATCCCGCGATCTACGCTCCTCAATCATGTCCCACAATCTCCACTCCTCAGTCAGGTACCACAATCTCCACTCCTCAGTCATGTCTCACAATCTCCACTCCTCAGTCAGGTCCCACGATTTCTGCTCAGACAGGTTGAACGGTGTCCGCTCCTCAGATCCCACAATCTGCGCTCCTCAGTTAGGTCACATAACTTCCACACCTCAGTCAGGTTACACGATCTCCTCTCCTCAGTCCGGTCCTACAATCTCTGCTCCTCAGTCAGGTCTCACGATCTTTATTCCTCAGTCAGGTCCTATAATCTCCGCTCCTCAGTCAAGTCCAATGGTCGCCATTCCTCAGTCATGTCCCACAATCTCCACTCCTCAGGTTGCATGGTATCTGCTCCTCAGTTAGATCCCACGATCTTCGTGCCTCAGTTAGGTCACATGACATCCACCCCTCAGTCAGGTCACATGATCTCTCCTAAGTCAGGTCCCACAATCTCCACTCATCAGTCATGTCCCACAATCTCTATTCCTCAGTCCCACAATCTCCACTCCTCAGTCATGTTCCACAATCTCCACTCCTCAGTCAAGTCCCACAATCTCTACTCCTCAGTCATGTCCTACAATCTCCACTCTTCAGTCAGATCCCACGATCTCCGCTCCTCAAACAGGACTCGTGAGCTCCACTCCTGAATCAAGTCCAACGGTCACCGTTCCTCAGTCATATCCCACAATCTCCACTCATCAGTTAGGTTGCATGGTGTCCGCTCCTCGGTTAGGTCCCACGATCTCCTCCCCTCAGTCAGGTCTTACAATCTCCACTCCTTTGTCAGGTTCTATAATCTCCGCTCCTCAGTCAGGTCCTACAATCTCCGCTCCTCAGTAAAGTCCTATAATCTCCGCTCCTCAGTCAGGTCCTATAATCTCCGCTCCTCAGTCAGGTCCTACAATCACCGCTCCTCAGTAAGTTTTCACGATCTCCATTTCTCAGTCAGGTCACACGACCTCGTCCCCTCAGTCAGGTCCTACAATCTCTGATCCTCAGTCAGGTCCTACAATCTCCACTCCTCAGTCAGGTCTCATGATCTCCATTCCTGTCAGGTCATTATCTGGGTGTTCTCTGCTTGTGTTACTATATCAGTTGCTTTGTGACCACACAATATCAGTTGCTTTGTGACATCACACAATGTTGCCCCTCCCCCTGTGATGAGTGAACGCTTTCCTGCTGTTAGAGCATTATTTTTGGCTTGTTACTGTAGGTTGTCTGCTCTCGATGTAGCATTGTGTACTGTGAAGTTTATTACAGTAACGTGACATCCGTGTCACCCACAACTCTGGTCTCCACCCCTGAATATCAGACATCTCAGGATAACTAATCCTGTCATTTGGTTTTACAACTTGTCATGACTCATTCTGTATTAAATCTTCTCTACCAGACATGGTGACTCAAGCCTTCGATAGCTCAGCTGGTAGAGCGGAGGACTGTAGAGGAGATGCAGATATCCTTAGGTCGCTGGTTCGATTCCGGCTCGAAGGACATTTTGTTTCAAGCTTCCTCTTCTTTGGCATTGAAAGTGACTATTGAGGATATGAAGAATCTGTTGTGTGTATTATTTTCTTGTGAAGTAGAATACTGACCTTCTCTTCCCTCTATAAGCGGTGAAGCTTTTTTTAAGATGATTACTGTACTTCGTGCAACTTGGTCACACATTGGTCTTTATTCTGG
Source organism: Ranitomeya variabilis (assembly GCF_051348905.1). NCBI lineage: Eukaryota > Metazoa > Chordata > Amphibia > Anura > Dendrobatidae > Ranitomeya > Ranitomeya variabilis. The sequence continues at coordinate 1,106,032,762 of NC_135233.1, forward strand.
GGATGCTGCTTAGGTCCACTGCAGGGGGCAAAGAAGGGGTTAATAATTCTGACAATTACACTGAACGAATTGCAGCACAGAGACTGTGTGGCCAGCTGGTAGAGAAGGTCCAAGAGTTCTGTATGGTTTAGAAGCTAGGATTTCAGGTCTTCAACCAGGTGGCCTTTGATTGACATCCTGTATGGGAAGTTGTGCACTTTTTTCAGTCCCGATTCTCTCAAAATAAATTAAAAAAGTAGAAGATGGGAAAGAACAATATAAAGAATTATCCAGATTCTCGGAGCCGCAGCTTAACCTGTTGCTGCCCAGGACCACAAAAAGGAGGCAACCAGGACGGTGATTATGAGTGATGCAGAGGTGGCCTTAGTACCAGGGGACTAGGATAAAAAGAAGAGTCCCTCTGCAATATAATGCACCAGTATTACAACTGACACATGGAGGGTAGGGGGCACATTACACCATTTTATGTCGGGACCTAGGAGTGCTGGGAATAGAAGAGCGGGGGAGGGGTAGAGGTGGGGACAGTGGTATACAGGGTGGGCCATTTATATGGATATATCTAAATAAAATGGGAATGGTTCGTGATATCACCTTCCTCTTTGTGGCACATTAGTATATGGGAGGGGGAGAACTTTTTAAGATGGGTGGTTACCATGGCGGCCATTTTGAAGTCTGCCATTTTTGAACCAACTGTATTTTTTTCAATGGGAAGAGGGTCATGTGAAGCATCAAACTTAATCAGAATTTCACATATCAACCATGTGCTGCAGACTGCTAACTGGCCAAGAAACGCTGTCCCCTGCTTGAGGCGTCATCTCTGCCTGCTCTGCATCACCCCACCCTCGCTCTACATACTGACTACTAGAGCATTGTGTACCTCCCTCCTCTGGACAGATGTCTTCCTCCTCCATTGACTCCTCCTCACAAAGTGACCCCTGCCTAGGCCTTTGTGAGGAACCACGTAGCGCTGACTGTCCAGAAGCAGATGGCATTTGTGACTCCTCATCCTCCACCTCTTCCACAACCTCATCCCTTAGTGCTTGCAGTGTTTTTTCAAGCAGGCAGATAAGGGGGACAGTCATGCTGACTAGTGCATCATCTGCACTCGCCATCCGCGTGGAATCATCGAAGGCACGCAAAATGTGGCAGACGTCCTTCATAGTGGCCCACTCAGTGGTGGTGAAGTGTGAACGGCACGCAGTGCAACTTGTTTGCGCCTGATGCAGCTGGTACTCCAATACTGCTGCCAGCTGCTCACACAACCTCTCCAACATATGTAACGTGGAATTCCACCTGGTAGGTAGGTCACATATGATGCGATGTTCCGGTAGGCGGAATCGGCGCTGCAGAGCTGCAATGCGCGATCTTGCCATGCTGGAACTCTGCAAGTGAGCGCACTCTATGTGGACCTTGTGCAGCAGTGCATCAAGATCCGGATAGTCCCTAAAACAACTCTGCATGACCAAGTTGAGCACATGTGCCAGACATGGGATGTGAGTGAGGTTGCCTAGGCCCAGAGCTGCCACCAGATTTCGGCCATTGTCACACACTACCATGCCTGGCTGGAGATTCGCTGGCACAAACCACACATCGCTCTGCTGCTTGATGGCATTCCAGAGCTCCTGCGCTGTGTGGCTTTGATTCCCCAAAGAAATTAATTTCAATACAGCCTGTTGACGTTTGGCCACGGCTGTGCTCATATCGGTCGTGACAGGTAAGCGTTCAGGGGTCCATGTGGAGGTGGACTGTGACGGCTCCTGCAGCGCTGATTCAGAGGAACTGGAGTATGAGGAGGAGTCAATGTGTACAGAATGGATTCCTGCAATCCTTGGAGTTGGCAGAACACGTCCTGCGCCACTCTCAAGATCTGCACACGGCTCAACAACATTAACCCAATCGGCAGTGAGGGAAAGGTATCGCCCCTGTCCATGGTGACTGGTCCACGCATCGGTGGTGAGGTGGACCTTGCTACTGACGGCGTTTAGTAGCGCATGTTTAATTTTTCCCTCCACATGCTTTTGCAGGGCAGGGACAGCTTGCCTGCTGAAATAAAAGCGGCTGGGCATGTTGTATTGTGCCATGAAGTTACGGAAGGTGTCAGTCTCCACCAGCCTGAATGACAGCATTTCAAGGGACAGTAGTTTTGCAATGCCAGCATTCAGAGCCTGTGCTCGGGAGTGGTTTGCCGAGAATGGCCGCCTTTTCTCCCATGCTTGTGCTACCGATGGCTGTAGACTGGGCTGGAAGTGTGAGGATGACTGGGAACGTGGTGCTGTGGGTGGAATGACACTGTATCTCTGTACAACAGTGCCAGAGGTTCTTCCATGGCGATCCTGTGAGGAAGCCGAACCAGCTGTGTGTGAGCTGGAGGAAGAGGCTACAACACGAGCTGAAGAGGTGTGTTGTGAATTCTGCTCTTGGGATCCCTCCGGTGGTTGTTGGTAGTAATGCAGTTGTCCCTGGGTTGCAATCCTGGGCAGGTGTCCCTGCTGATTGCAGCTCTGACTGGGATATTTAGGTGTGCAGGATTCATTAGCCCTTGCCAGTTGTCCATTGTTCTTGGAGGTTTTGCATCTCTGTCTGGTTCCTCCTGCCCTGCTGCCAAATCAGCAAAGATAAGTGTCTGGTTTTGTTTCTGCAGCACACATGCTGTGTGCTTTACAATTCAGTACTATTCAATGTTTTTTCTTGTCCAGCTTAGACTGTGTTGGATATTTCAGTCAAGTTGGATTCTCAGGAGATGCAGATATACATTCCATGTCTTTAGTTAGATGGTGGAATTTTTGTATTATCTGCTGTGGATATTTTTAGGGTTTTAATACTGACTGCTTAGTATTCTGTCCTATCCTTTCCTATTTAGCTAGCGTGGCCTCTTTTGCTAAATCCTGATTTCTGCCTGCGTGTGTCTTTCCTCTAATACTCACAGTCAATATTTGTGGGGGGCTGCCTATCCTTTGGGGTTCAGCTCTGAGGCAAGATAGAATTCTCATTTCCATCTATAGGGGTATTTAGTCCTCCGGCTGTGTCGAGGTGTCTAGGATGTGTTAGGTACACCCCACGGCTACTTCTAGTTGCGGTGACAGTTTAGGGTTTGCGGTCAGTACAGGTACCACCTACTCCTGAGAAAGTCTCATGCGGCTCCAAGGTCACTGGATCATAACAGAGGTGGTAGGTGGCGCTGTAGGTTGGCCTAGGTCTTCAGTGTGTTTTTGTAACCACCACGTGCTTGGTCCGCACATGTTTCCACATATTTGTGGTATTGAGGTTGCTGACACTTTTCCCTCTTTTGACTTTCTGATTACACAGCTTGCATTTGACAAAGCAAATGTCATCTGCAACTGTGTCAAAAAAGGACCAGGCACTGCAAGTCTTGGGAGCGCCCGTTTTGGGTTTGGAAGATGCATGCTCCGTGACATCTGGAGCGCCCCCAAGGGCAGCAGGATACTCGGTACCAGGTCCTTCGGTTCACAGGGGGATGTCACGGTGGCTGACCCAGTCCGTGGCCATGCCTGGGACGTCCGTGTAAAAGGGAAAGGTCTTTAAGGGGAATGTTCGTGACGCCACCTGTGGTATTCGGTCAGGATGACCGACGCTGCTTTAATGGGTCCGCTGGGGTGATGTTATGGCAGCTAGATGGTATACCTTCCCACAGGTGAAGTATGTCGCCAGGGCTTCCCAGTGTGTAGATGGTGGATGGTGAGAGGCGCAGAGAAGAACGAGGACACAAGGTTGCAGTCTCTTTACCTTTACTGAAGGCTTCAGCATCCACAGTCCAGGGCACCAGATTACAGGGCAGGCAGAGTCCGGTCGGTTTGGAGGCAAATCCAGAGTCCCCTTGTCCAGGTGGAAATCAGTAGCCTTCCTCTAGCGCCTGGGTGTTGTAGTCCCTTACTGCTAAGCTTCTCATAAGGTCCTCACAGATGTTGTAGATGTTATGTCTCTCTCTCTGTCCCCCAGGTGGATAGGACAAACCCGTATGACCGGTGACTTGAGGCGTTTTACAGGGACTCTATCATGCCCCAGCCTCTCGTGGGTGCCACCTTGCCTCCTGGGTGTAGGGGCGGACAGTTAATGTGAAATTAGCTGTCCTGCCGGTCTCTGGAGCAAGGCATAAAGGATCGTTGCTCCCTTGGTGTTCGGGCTACCAGGATCCTGCGCCTCAGAAGGAGGCAGCCTGTGCAGGGATGGTCCCCTTCTGGTATCCACTCCTTTGCTACAACTTCTTCACTCTCTCTACAATACAGTCCTCCTTCAGTGTCTTTTTCTAGAAGCTGCCGCACTTAGGGCAGGCACAGCTCCGTGTCCTTCTCGATCTCTGACAGGATCCCACCCCTGTCAGGGACCAACTCACTGAGCGAAGCTCAGCCAGCATCTAACTAACTTCCTCCCCAGGCAACCAGTTTTTCCTAAGTGTGAGGAGTGCCCTAATAAATAGGAGCATAGCTCCCCCTGGTGGCCTGGAGTGTGAAATGTGTTGCATGTTTGTGATACCTGGATGCAGTTGTCCTTCTTTTGCCTCCAAACGTAACAACACTCCCCCCTAGAGGAAAATGACATTACTGCAACGACCAGGACCCTGGGACGTTCCACATCCCCCTGTATACCGCAGGACCCGGTACTGAGTACCCCACAGCCCAGGTGAAGAATCAGCAAGTGGAACACAATTGTGAAGTTGAATGAAATTTATTGGTTATTTTAAAATTTTAAAGATAAAAAGGGGAAACACTGGTGCTACAGGCAGTTGCTGGTGAAGAGACAATTGCTTACTGCAGAATACTGCTGGTTAATACAACAGGTTCTGTGTGGACCTGTTAGATAAGGCTACTTTCACACTAGTGTCGTGCACTGCACGTCGCTATGCGTCGTTTTGGAGAAAAAATGCATCCTGCAAAAGTGCTTGCAGGATGCGTTTTTTCTCCATAGACTTTTATTAACGACACAGTGCGACGGTTGCGTCGTGTTGCGTCGGACCGTCGCCACCAAAAAACGTTGCATGTAACGTTTTTTGGTGCGTCATCTGCAGCATTTCCGACCGCGCATGCGCGGCCGGAACTCCACCCCCGCCTCCCCGCACATCACAATGGGGCAGCGGATGCGTTGAAAAACAGCATCCGCTGCCCCCGTTGTGCGGCGCTTCCACACTATGCGTCGGTGCGCTGCAATGTCGCATAGCGACGTGCAGTGCACAACTCTAGTGTGAAGGTAGCTTAAGTAGTATAGATACTTGGTAAAAAAATATATATAGCATTCACCTGCGCTGTCTACATTACATAAGCAAAAAATAAATGTGTGTAGTAAAGTGGATATAAGTTCAAAAAGCACTTACTCATTAGATCATCATTGATGATGAGGTAGATTTTTTGATAAACCCTTTTATAGGTGCTGGTACAATCTTTTTAAAGGATAAGAGAGGAAAAAGAAAAAAAAATAGCAGATGCTTTTATGTTAATCAAATTCATAAATATAGTAGAATAGTGGGATATAGAATTTCTACTCACTTAGGTACTGAATGGCAATATGCGGTAGGGGACCGTGATTCTTTTGTGTCCACAATTATTACTGGTGTCGTGATAGCTAAAAGTGCTTTTTTCCAAGGCTGAACGGTTCCTCCTGCTTAGGGCTTGTTTCCACTTGCGAGAAACACGTCTTTGTCTCGCATGTGGAAACCAAGCTCTGGCACCGGCACTCCAGAGCGGAGCGTGCTGCTCCATGTATTGCTATGTGGCCACAAGCTCCGCTCTGGAGTGACGGCGCCAGAGCTTGGTTTTCACATGCGAGACACGGACGTGTTTCTCGCAAGTGGAAACAAGCCCATAGAAGAACATACGCCCTTTTACAAGTGTGATTCTAAATGTCTGTGATCCAGTTCTCACAGCGTTAAGTATACTTACTACTGATAACGTCAGGAGTGAAGCAAGGTTTTGTTGGTGGTGAGTATGTAAGTTGCCGTCAGGTGGTGTTTGAAGTAAGTTACTTTGAATAGAGACAGTTACCCGTGCATAAACAATGAGTGGTAATCTCCCTATGGGAGGTGGAGCCGCATATTCATCACTGTAATGAGCGGTACCACGTGACCGCTCACACAGGACAAGCTGCCGGCGCTGAGAGGAGGCATCGCGGGAGCTGGGTGAGTATTTCTCTGCAAGCGGGCGGGCGTACAGGGGGTGGGGAGAGGTGGGAAGCGGGAGGTGACCCCAAACTTTATTTTAAACAAAAAAAAACTTGATCTTTCATCCCTTCTCTCCTGCTAGCGCTGCTTTCAGCCGAGCAGGACAGAAGGGATGAATGCCGGCTTCAGAACCACATGCAGGGGACAGCGCTTAACTGTAGCGCTGTTCCTCCTGCGGCGGTACGTGCACACGGAGGAGAGTGCACACTGTTCTCCGTGTGCACGTGTGCGGGACGCTTTGCGGACCATGCTGCCGGAGAAACATGGACATGTCTCCGTGTTTTGCACACGGACACACGGTCCGTGAAAACACGCAGGCATGTGCATAGACCCATTCATTTGAATGGGTCTACGTGTGTCAGTGTCTCCGGTACGTGAGAAAACTGTCACTACACGTACCGGAGCCACTGACGTGTGAAACCGGCTTTAGAGTCTGACGGCTATAGTGACCTGTTCAGAAGTTAGTGACATTTAGGTGGTAAAAATCAACCTTTTCATTGCTATCATGCCACTTTGCATTAATTCCTGAAAAGCAAAAAATATATTATATATTACTCGCGCTGGAAGTAGATATATACAATATCCACTATAAGGACCAGAAATGGAAAAAGTAATGACTATACTAAGTAGCCAAGGAAATAAACAATTCAAAACTAATAGGATATATCTAATGTCTAATTGAATCTATTGCCAAAACATTATGAAGTACTGTGGCTGGAAAGAGGAAGATGCGTGCACGGAAAATACCTTTGTAAAGATATGATGCTGTTGACAAGTCTCTAGTCCTTCAGGTAATCTTTTTCCTGCATCTCGTTACGGCCACAGTGGATCTTGAACAATGCCTTCTGAGGAGCGAGCTGTGGACACTGCCCCGGCCGGTAGCAGAGTGTCCTGCGCCCGCTTCCTCCGTGCAGTGAGGTAGCACTTCTGGTTTCAGCCGTTAGGTTCTCTGCATCCGCAGGACCTTTCGTGACGTCACGGTCACGTGTAGATACACGTGACTGGCTTTGGAAGGCTACAGAGGGAAAGAGGGACCAATTCCTACGCGTTTCGGTAACAAACGTGTACCTTCTTCGTGTACCTGAAGAAGGTACACGTTTGTTACCGAAACGCGTAGGAATTGGTCCCTCTTTCCCTCTGTAGCCTTCCAAAGCCAGTCACGTGTATCTACACGTGACCGTGACGTCACGAAAGGTCCTGCGGATGCAGAGAACCTAACGGCTGAAACCAGAAGCGCTACCTCACTGCACGGAGGAAGCGGGCGCAGGACACTCTGCTACCGGCCGGGGCAGTGTCCACAGCTCGCTCCTCAGAAGGCATTGTTCAAGATCCACTGTGGCCGTAACGAGATGCAGGAAAAAGATTACCTGAAGGACTAGAGACTTGTCAACAGCATCATATCTTTACAAAGGTATTTTCCGTGCACGCATCTTCCTCTTTCCAGCCACAGTACTTCATAATGTTTTGGCAATAGATTCAATTAGACATTAGATATATCCTATTAGTTTTGAATTGTTTATTTCCTTGGCTAGTTAGTATAGTCATTACTTTTTCCATTTCTGGTCCTTATAGTGGATATTGTATATATCTACTTCCAGCGCGAGTAATATATAATATATTTTTTTCTTATCCTTATTGGCACAGATGTGGTACTGTGCCCATACTTGCTGCAGGACACACCTGGTTTGAAGCGCTACTGGCACATATATATTTAATTCCTGAAAAGCACCTGAAGGGTTAATAAACTACCTGACAGCAGTTTTCAATATGTCAGGGGGGTGCTGTTTTTAAAATATTATCACTTTTGTGGGTTTTCCAATATATAGGACCCCTAAAGGCACTTCAAACATGGACAGGTCCCTAAAAAAATAAATTTTGCAAATTTCCTTGAAAAAAAAAATGAAAAATTACTGCTACATTTTTAAACCTCCTAAAATACTAACAAAATAAAATAACATTTTAAAAATGGTGCTGATGTAAGCAGGCATGTGGGAAATGTTATTTATTAATGTTTTGTTGTGGTGTGATTATCTGGATTAAATGGATAATCATTTAAAGTTTGAAAATTGCTAATTTATTAACATTTTTCTCAAATTTCTGATATTTTTTTTTATACATAAACACAAAACATATTGACCTAAAGTTACCATTATCATAAAGAACAACGTGTCACGAAAAAACATTCTCAAAATCACTGGGATATGTTGTAGCGTTCCAGAGTTGTTACCACATAAATTGAAACTGGTCAGATTTCAAAAATGTGGCTCCGTCACTAAGGGCATTTCTCAATCCATTCGCCCCTTTTCTCTTGTTGCTTCCAGACCCATTTGCACCCATCAAAGAAATCTATTGACTTTCGTCTCCTCTCTCCAAGTCACCCATTTCCAGTCTTCTAGTGTTCACTTTTCGTCTCATGATGATTCTTCACTTGTTTTTGGTCCACCATTCCAGACTTGTGTAGGGTGCGGTCCACCGTTCTGGCATGGACATCTCTGATCTCACTATTATGAAGCTTCAGAGTCTCCTCCTGCATTCATGTTGATCAGGATGTGGTTGGAAAGGCCGGGTGTGCTCCTGAACTTTGTCCACACCCGAAATGAAGTTCATGAGGCTGGGTTAAAAGGTTTGCTACTATATATAAGTGTTATTGAATTTTTATTAGTAGGAATTGTATTGTCTTTTTATGATACCTGAAGAAGGATATATACTGTATCCGAAACGCGTTGTACTTTATCAATTAATAAAAAAGAAAAAATTCTAAATATCATCTTTGGATGTGAGTCCTGGGAAGCGCTGCCGTGCATGGGCTGGTTGTGTTCGTTTTGATTAAGCCTCCTCCACGGCCGTGTTTGTCGCACCAGAACCGATAGACCTTGTGATGAGCTTCTCACCCAACCAAATCAGATCTTGCGCTTTGCACTGATGAGTCTCAGTACCCCGAGACAGTGTCTGCAAAGTAAGATTCTGTTTTTGGCTTTTACCCTAAATAAAGTGACAAGGCTCATTAAAGAGTTCCAACAGGTGGCGCTAGAGTTCCAGACATCTTCCTCTCTGAAGAGACAATTTGCATATTTAATTGAAAGACCAAAAAAACCCCTTCACTTTCCAACTCACGCTGAAGGGCAGACAGGTGATCATTCAGGAGCTACAGAGACCGGCGCTGAGGAGCTGCTATTAGTGACATTACGGCTGCCACACATCCTGACCAGTGTAAACAGTGTGTTGTGTATTCTCCCATATGGTCTAGCGGTTAGGATTCCTGGTTTTCACCCAGGCGGCCCGGGTTCGACTCCCGGTATGGGAAGACTTGAATTTTTTTTCCTTCTAATTCATAAAAATCGTCCATCTCACAACGCAGGAAAGCGACAGCACATCCATCCCACAACGCAGGACAGTGACAGCACATCCATCCCACAACGCAGGACAGCTACAGCACGTCTATCCCACAACGCAGGACAGTGACAGCACGTCCATCCCACAACACAGGACAGCGACAGCAAGTCGATCCCACAACCCAGGACAGCGACAGCACGTCTATCCCACAACGCAGGACAGCGACAGCACGTCTATCCCACAACACAGGACAGCGACAGCACGTCTATCCCACAACCCAGGACAGCTACAGCACATCCATCCCACAACGCAGGACAGCGACAGCACGTCTATCCCACAACACAGGACAGTGACAGCACGTCCATCTCACAACGCAGGACAGCGACAGCACATCCATCCCACAACGCAGGACAGCGACAGCACGTCTATCCCACAACGCAGGACAGTGACAGCACGTCCATCTCACAACGCAGGACAGCGACAGCACGTCCATTCCACAACGTAGGACAGTGACAGCACGTCCATTCCACAACGTAGGACAAGGTATGAAGAGCAAATCTCAAAATGGTGAATTTTATGAGTACCCCTGCACAGAAGAGCAGATCTGGATGCACATATAGTGGCCTTAGGGGTTTAGAAATAATTTAAATATGGTATGCTGAAGACAGGATGATACTACCGCTCAGTGGAGGTGCTGGATGTGAGAATACTGAATGGGGGTGTCACGGGGTCCTTCTCCGATACCACACAATCAACAGAGCGAGGGAAGTGTCAACAATCCCAAGACCTTTATTATAGGCAAAACTAAAAGCTCCATAAACAATCCACCACACTGAGGATACAATAGTCCAGAACACGAATGCAGTTCAGTAACAGGATAAAATGTCCAAGGAGATGAGAGTCCAATAATCCAGCAGACAGAGGATAAAAAATCCATATGCTTCCCTTTCTCTCTGACGTGCTGTGTTCCCACCAACCTCACCACACGGGACTGACTTCCAGCTCCTGTCCTCCCCAACCCCCTCCTCATGAGATGGGGTAGTCAGACAGGTTGGGGTGATTTTCAGGCCTCCCAGACCTGACAAATGTGCCTCGGAGATTAAGGGGGTCATCAGGAGGCATAGATACAGTCAGGCTGCAAACAGTAAGTGAGCTAATTCAATTATCAGCCTTTTGGAAGGTAATTGAGTCTCTAGACAGTATGGGGAATTCGTGGAATGATAAAGGGCAACAAGAGAACACTATGAAAATCAGTAAAATATAGATATACACAAAATTATATCCACATAACATCACACTGTCACAGGGGGTATTGTGGGGACCTCTGGATCTTGGGCATACTGCATCAGGGTGATTTCTGTGGAAAAGGTTTGGTTATCATTATACCTGTAATGGTGGCTTTGGTTGCCACTACTGTGAGGGGGTAGGAGCTGAATGTGTCATGCGACCCTCTCTTAGAGCTGAATGTGGCTCTCCAGGCCAGAAAGGTTGGGGACCACTGGTTTAAACAAATGAGTGCGGTCCCTATTTTTTTTCATTGTGCATTTTACCTAAAAGCATGAGTCTTGCGACATTGTACACATTGTCCTCGGTGGGGTCAGTTTTCATCATAGAAGCTAGACACAGATCGGACACACGGTGCCTGGGCACAGATGTGACACACGACGCCTGGACACAGATTGGACACCCGGCACCTGGGCACAGATCGGACACAAAGCGCCTGGACATAGGTCGGACACAAAGCCCCTGGACACAGATCGGACACCCGGCGCCTAGACACAGATCGGATGCACGACATCTGGACACACGGGGTCTGGACACCCATCTGACACACGGTGACTGGACACAGATGGGACACACAGTGGCGTAGGAAGGGGGGTGCGGGGGGGGGCGGACCGCCCCGGGTGGCACAATGCAGGGGTGGGTCACCGGGCCGCGGCCGGCGCTGCAGGCTGCAGCTGTTTAACGCTATTGACGCGCGGCACGCCCGCACGTCAATAGTTAACAGCCGCCAGCCAATCTGAGGCTGGCAGCTGACATCAGTCCCAGCGTGCATGTCGCCGGCGTCTGACGTCATTGTCAGTCGCCAGCGAGTGCACGCCCCTCATGTGCAGCTCCGCCGCCTGCTCCGCTCTCTGCCGGGAGAGGGACAGCAGCTCCTTCTCGTTGTAGCGCATCCTGAGCACATAGCCCAGGGCTGAGCGGATGAGTACTAGGCTCTGGCTTGATCTTGCACTGACTCCCTCGTCATACAGCTCCTTGCACGGAGCAGGAGGGGTAGGATGCAGCACAGCGCTTGTTTGTGCGATCTTCTAGTCTGGAACACTCGACATTGCAACAAGTGTAGCTAGTGGTGCCGCTCCTGAGGAGAGCTCCTGCCCAGAAGCTTCCAGCGCAGCAGTTCCACCACGCCCGCTCTGCAGACAGTGACACTCTGAGAGAAGACGGCGCAGGGTGAGTGGGGGGGCGCCAAACTCGGGAACAGCCCCGGGCGGCAAAAGCTCTAGCTACGCCCCTGGGGACACACAGCCCCTGGACACAGATCGGACACACGGCGTCTGGACACAGATCGGACACACAGCCCGTGGACACAGAGTAGACACAAAGATCGGACATGCTGCGTCTGGACACAGATTGGACGCACGGTGTCTGGACACAGATCGGACACACAGCGCCTGAGCACAGATCGGACACACGGCATCTGGTCACAGATCGAACACATGGCACCTGGACACAGATCGGACACACGACCCCATGGAACTCCGGTAAACTCTCTCACAGCAGCTTGGTGATACAATGCAGGATCGATTACCTCCTGTCAGTGTATCGCCGGCAGTCGGGTAGAGCGGTCACATCTCCCGATGTAACTGTTCTACACGTGAGATCGCTGTGGGATACTCGGGATTACGTGGATTACGGTGGAAAGGTTAGTATATGTTGGTTTATTATTTTACATTATTTCTAGTCAACGACGGCGTTGGGGATTTGGCGTTAGGTGAGAATAATGGGTTTTTATTTTTATTTGAATATGCATGTAATTTTACTGTTTTTTTCAGTGTGAGCACAGGCGCCGGCAGATGAGACTACGTCTCCCATCAGTGGCACCTGCTGTCACTGTTCTCACAGCTGTTATTTCAGTCCTTGCACACTAAGTGCAAGGGCTGAAAAACATTTAACCCTGGGGGTATACATGTATATATGTAAGAGAATTTTAGAGGTAGGCCTCTAAAAATTATATAGGCGGGCATCAAAGACACCCGAGGGTCGGATCATGACCCTGTAGATATGGTGGAGGACGAGGAGGACAAGAAAAAGAAGAAACCATGAACCATATACTCTTTTATGGGTGGGAAGGGGTGCATGGAAATACACCATAAAAAAGAACATCAGAATTAGCTTTATGTTCGGCTGCTGTCTCCCTGTGGGGTTGAGAACTTTGGCCAAATCCAGGCCTTGTTCATTTTGTTAAGGGTTAGCTTGTCAGCATTTCAGTTGAGAGGCAGATGCACCTATCAGGTAACAAAACACTAGCGGCAGGGCAGGCCAACACCTCCAAGGCATAGAGAGACAGTTCATGCCATGACAGTTCATTAATTGCAAAACCAATTATGTTGTGTATTGAATACAATGTAATTTGTGCAATATTAACTATGTGAGATGTAAAGTAAAAAAAAAATAACACTTACAAAATATTAGCAATAAAAACCAAACATTTTCAGGATAACAAAGCATTTAATAGAGACACATAATGGTAACATCCAGGGCTTTACCTTCTTTTGGATGAAGACGTTTAATTGTCCAGATAGAGGAGGAGATTGGCGAAAAACATTACTTCTCAGAGAAAAGTTCTGAATAATAAACTTGATACCAAACAGCCTGGGGGGATGAAATACAGAAGCGACACCGTGCTGATTTATTGGGAGTTATCTCTGGCTTCTTCCACATTGCTGTGTATATTATTCTATGGTGACTTTATTATATATCTTGTATAATAGTATTTCTGTTCTGTGTTCTCATCTGTATTTAGGTTCCCACGATTGGTTCTTTGTTGTTTTATAGGAAATATCCCATGATTCCCCGATATACTCTCTGACCAAGGTCGTTAACTCCAGGAATGCGTTGGGTACGTGGTTATCCCCCATCGTGGACTTTTTACTATTTTATCCGGGATAAATTAAAACCTTGAAGTTTTATTCAGCTCCACCGCAGTCCGGAATTCTTTCTTGCACTGTTTTTGAAGCCATTCGTAGTTTTTGAAGCAGAAACCTCTTTAGGAAAAGATTGTGGCGTTTTCTAAGAGTTTTTCCCGGCAGCACTTGAGTAGGACATTGTATAGTTTGGTGAAGTTTCCTTCAAGGGCTACTGGTAATAATAATATAGTCGGTTTCTTTTCTTCCACGCATTGATGAAAACCTCTTCAGGAAAAAAACAATTGTAAAGAAGATTTCTCATGTGGACCTAGTATTGATATGAATAGGAAGAGTTTTCCAAACATTTTTACAACAGATTCTGTGACCAATTTCAGGTTTTGGATGATTATAAGATAGAGAAAAAGGAGAAAGTGTTCACCAGGAGTCTAAATGTGTGATATGAATAAGGACAGTTCATGATGAAGGAATAAAGACACTCTTTGGCCAGGAAACAAACCAGGGTCAACTACTTGGCAGGAAGCCATGCTCACCACTATACCACCAACGCCTATAAAACAAGCTCCTCTCCAGCTCTAAAAGACCAGATCTCTTCTCTGAGAACATTAGTCATGGATCACCATGTGACAGTAGTGTGCTTATGGTGTAGAGCAGTGATTGTCCACAGCCGCCCCAGTGACTCCCAGTTAGCGGCTGCAGGGAATAGATATCTCTTCGTCTTCTTGATCTTTTTCCGTTTAGTTGCTGCAGATGAGCACACAGGAGATTTCCTGCAGATTTGCTCTGTGGCCACTGTTAAAAAGCTTTCCTGCCTACAGGTTCCCATTAAACATTTTTTGTGGACTACAATTGTGGCCAAAAGTTCTGAGACTGACACACATTTTTGTTTTCACATTTTGCAGCTTCAGTGTTTTTTTGCTCTTAGTCGTCTGTTTCTCTGGTTACTGACCGACAATTATTGACATTTCAGATGGCCGCCCATTCTTGTCTTATTAGAGCTTGGAGATTATCAGAATAAGATCTGGGGAGTTTCCTGGATGCAAAATATCAATATTCTGCTCACCGAGCCACTTAATTATCATTTGTGCCTTGTGACATGGTGTTCATCATGGGGAAAAATTCATCACCACATTGTACTTGATGATGGGAGAAGTTCCTCTTGGGGGAGGTTTACATCTCGTTCTTTACTCATGGCCGTGATTTTAGGTAAAACTGAAGGGGCTTAATCAGAGAAAATACCTGCAGGAAGTACAAGAATGAACTGCAGAGGACATGAAGCATCATCCAGGTCAGGCATCGGTTCCTCGACCTTTTCAACAATAATATGGCAAAAGAAAGCAACAAAAACAAAGAAACAATTGCAAAATCCCAGGAATTCTCTAGTCTCAGATGTCACCAGAGGAAAGTATCTCATGGGTGCCAGCAGGATCTCATGTGGAGGATCCATGTCTCCTCCTCTGAGCACATTATGGGGTTGGTCTCTAAGTCAGTGACCGTAATGTAACCTCACACCTCAGTGTAGTGAGTGATATGTTTGCAGGTAATGAGCGAGTGACAATGCATGAAAACAGCTGCATCAGCCAGTAGTCGTGGCCGAGTGGTTAAGGCGATGGACTTGAAATCCATTGGGGTCTCCCCGCGCAGGTTCGAATCCTGCCGACTACGAAGGAAGCTTTTGTTGAACAATAATATGAGGAATTGTGTCCTCTAGTGGCACTAACAGGACAGAATTTTTCATTTTGGAGAGGAGTTTAGATACTTGGATATTTACAGAAAGTCTCGTAAGGAGAATCAGGAGCTTCCATGGATTCTGAAAAAGCTCTGATTGTAGAAACCTCCCTCATTGGTGATTACCATAATGTACTGATGTAACATCCACCATCAAGAGACTTTCTGGGGGATGCCAGCTCTTCTGTCTTGTTCTCCATGGGGTCCAGTTCCAGGTTGCCGGTCTGTGCAGTGTATGGAGTCGCTGGATTCACAAAGGCTGCTCCATGATTGTGGTTCCTATTAGTAATTGCTTGGTGTAACATCCAGAGAGTTAGGAGATGACATCAACTGTCTGTTCGGCCCCCTGAAATTACTGCATGGAGACTAGATGGAGCTGGTGCACGACAGCATTGACGATCATGATACTTAAATGACCAAACATCAGTGATCTGAGTCCCCTCCGGTCGCTGCTGTTTTAGGCCGGTACAACATTGCGTTTGAGGCGGAAACTTCTGCTTCTTCTCTGCTGCCCGTACGTCTGATGTTCTCCTACCCATGTTGTCAGCTGCATGTCAGATATTATCCCCTCATGTGACTGCTGTCTCTTTTGTGTCACCTTTTATTCTGTCCATGTGATCTCACTCCCGTCCTTGTGTATAAGGCTGGTATCTGATTTCTGGGATCTTGACAAATTTTTGCCTTCTAATGAAAGGTAATGTCTGTCAGAGAGTTACCAACAAAACAGGAAACAACAACGCCCAGAGATGATGCAGAATCGCTGCTCTGTCCTGTTGTTGGAAACCCCCTGTAGACACAGGAGACATCCCGCTGCCTCCCGTATTAATGGGGTCATTCTCATTAAGAATAATATGTGCCAGTAATTGGTGAATCTTCAGGAATTAGATTTACCCAAATCATCTGAATTTGGCAGAGAAATTGGATTTTGTGAGGTTATGGCCGCTCACTAAAGATTATAGGACAAATGGACATAGAGTCCTTCACCTCTACGATACGAGAGAGAAACTTTTTCCAGCATGGAGCACCGGTTTTGGCGTGTTTTATTAGATATTTTCTTGCTGTGTTTTATTAGTGATTTGCTTGCTTGTCAGTTCATCCTCAGTAATCAATGTAACATTCACTGACAGTAAGTAGAGGAAGAGGAGTAGGATAGATCTTATATATAGTGAAGGCCAGACAGTAGACTGCTAAGGGTACCGTTACACAAAACAATTTACCAACGATCACGACCAGCGATATGACCTGGCCGTGATCGTTGGTAAGTCGTGTGGTTGCTGGGGAGCTGTCACACAGACAGCTCTCCAGCGACCAACGATGCCAAAGTCCCTGGGTAACCAGGGTAAACATCGGGTTATTAAGCGCAGGGCCGCGCTTAGTAACCCGATGTTTACCCTGGTTACCATCGTAAATGTAAAAAAAACCAAACAGTACATACTCACATTCCGGTGTCCGTCAGGTCCCTCGCCGTCCGCTTCCCGCACTGACTGAGTGCAGGCCGTAAAGTGAAAGCAGAGCACAGCAGTGACGTCACCGCTGTGCTGTGCTTTTACTTTCCGGCCGGCAGTCAGTCAGTGCGGGAAGCAGACGGCGAGGGACCTGACGGACACCGGAATGTGAGTATGTACGTTTTTGTTTTTTTTTTACATTTACGATGGTAACCAGGGTAAACATCGGGTTACTAAGCACGGCCCTGCGCTTAGTAACCCGATGTTTACCCTGGTTACAAGCGAACGCATCGCTGGATCGGTGTCACACACACCGATCCAGCGATGACAGCGGGAGATCCAGCGACGAAATAAAGTTCCAAACGATCTGCTACGACGTACGATTCTCAGCGGGGTCCCTGATCGCTGCTGCGTGTCAGACACAGCGATATTGTATGGATATCGCTGGAACGTCACGGATCGTACCGTCGTAGCGACAAAAGTGCCACTGTGAGATGGTACCCTAAGGGTAAATGCAAAGCAATCATCCTATCAATTCCCTCTGTATCTCAAGGTCTCACACCATTGCACTCCCACTCCTAGGCCCATTGTGTGGATGGAGATTGTAGACCCAGGGGAGCCGTCACCACAGGGGGTTTCACATCAGTCTCAGGTGATGGAATATGTTTTGTTCTGTGAACTCAAGAATAATATTTAAGGGGAGGGAGAAATAGACACAGGGGGTTGAATCAGGCAGTTTTTTGAGGAACTTCCTTGGAAGAGGATCCAAGCTGGGATGGATGGATGAACTATGGAGCTTTGGAGAATGATTGTTGGCCGGAGGGGTATCCATGAGCTACGGTCATAATATTCCCATCGCCTGGAGAAACATAGGCTGTGACTGCACACTATACCGGCTGGAGTTGCCAAAAGCTCTGGGCCAACGAAAAGTTGGGAGACAGTGGGTATTGCCTGATACAGGACCAGTGGAACTACCGAACTCAGATTGGAAAGTTGTGGACTGAGGACATTGTACATTGGCCATCTACCTGGATTTGTTGTACAACCATAGATGTATGGAATAAAAATAGTTGCATCGTAAACCTGCCTAGGTGATTTTATAGCCCACAACCTCAGACCTTCACAGATTTAATTCAAATATATTTATTTGCGAATTGAATGTTCCCAGAATGGAATGAAAATAGACTTTTATTATATTCTGAGGTCTTCGGCCCCAAACCATAAAAATGTTTGGTCTGAAAATTGCTTATAGAACAACAGGACATCATCCTCAGGTCCCTTCTTCCCGGTCACTGCAGCTCCTGCCCGTCCTCCGCTCGCTCCCATTGCTCTGTCCTTCTCTTTGGTCTTTATTCACACATTCTGTGCCAATTACACCACAGGAAAGTGGATTTCACACAAAAATGATTGGGAAGAGGTTTTTTTCTGGAGACAATCTACCAAAAAATTAATGTTCTTCACACTGAGTATTTTGAGGAATCTTTGGGACTCCAAAGGTCAGAGCTCTGCTCACATTCCTTAGCGAAGACCAGCTGCCCTGCCAAGGATTTCTACAGAACCAGTCTGTGACTACGAGCACAATGTTGCTCCTTAGCTCCGAGATCTAGAGGAATTTTTGTGTAAAGGAAAAGGAGAAATTCCTTCCTGGGAGCTGAGCCGTGTGATGTGCAGGATCTATCGGTGTCAGCAGGACAGGACTTTGGATGTGTCATGAAGGCTCAGCAGTGACAAACGGATTTCATTGTGCAGGAATAAAATGTTTTCTGCGTTGGCCGGGAATCGAACCCGGGTCAACTGCTTGGAAGGCAGCTATGCTCACCACTATACCACCAATGCTCCACATATCATCTGCTCTCCATTTCTATGATCCTAGGAACATTGCACCATAGGATGTCAGTTATGGAGTAGTGTGTTCATGGCTGCGAGAGACAAGAGAGGGAAAAGCAGCTGCTGAGTACGAGGGGATTAGCTCAAATGGTAGAGCGCTCACTTAGCATGCGAGAGGTAGCGGGATCGATGCCCGCATCCTCCACCTTTTTATCAAATGGAGGGAGAATTTTATTTCTTTGTCTTTCTTTTAGACTTGATGAGCCCACTTAGTCCATGATCCAGTACATGACGCCCATCACTGGAGAACTACGAGGTCTTACTGTGCTGGAATCTACAACAGCCGAGTAACGGCCCTGAGTGGTGACTGCACCGAGGTTGTACGGCCATTTACTAATCACCGAGCAGCAATCTCCGCAAATCTTTTTTCGGTCCTATCTAAGAACATGTTAAAGAAATACCAAGATTTGTCTTATTTTGACCCCAAGCAGAATTTCCTGTGGTCTTTTTTCTGGACATTTTTCCTGTTTTTTTCGCTGATGTCAATAGGATATAAGATTTTTATTATACATGTCTGTGGTTTTTGCATTTTTTTAGGCTTTTTACCAAAATATTAGTATGATTAAGAAACAAGATAAACTGGTCACATGCATAAAAGAAAATGTCATGAAAGTTGTAATGAGGGTCTACAAGCACCAAACTTTCCACATTTTCCATCACTTAACTGTGCCAAAAACCTGCATCAGCTCCTGGCGGAGGAAGATCTGCTGTTCTGATGTATGAACAGACAAATATAAGGGGCACGGGAAACCCCAGTGTAGGGAAAGTCGTCCAAACTCAAGATTCGTTTGCAGTCACCTCCATCTATTGCTTAAAAAATGAGAAAAGCTGCAGTATTTTTCCAAACTGCATTGTATGTGAATTTACCCTGATGGAGACTATTAGACATCACACTTTTAGGAAAAAGCACAAACCTGTTTTTGCTTCATTATTTCCTGCAGTTTTCATATAAATGTGGCTGTGAGTTATCAGACTTTTGTCACTATTTCCTCACTTTTTGTGCACATGTTCGGTCAATGATAATTTCACATAAAAAAATGAATCACGAGTGGTGTCCATTCAGTTTACCTACAGGACGTATAAAACACATGACAAAAATTGTGAAAATGTCCGAATAAGAAATGTCTCCCAAAAAACAATGGGGGGAAGCTGGCTGATGTGAGAGGCCCCGCACCTAAACATAAATCAGGGGCAAATATGGGGCCTTACCTCCAGAAGATCAGACACTGATGGGAGGGGGTCCATGAAGTGACGGGCGGCACAAGCCTGTGATGTGGGGTCCAGCAGCTGCCATCACTTGTATCTGCTCATGTAGCATGCTGTTTTCAATGCTTTCTGTTACAAGAAATAATGCTGAGATAACTTAGTTCGGCCACTAGACCTCACCTTGGTACAAGGGAAGAAAGCTCTGAAAACAGGAAGTGAGTGTCTGGTTTTTCGTGAGGTAATTGGAAGAAGGAGCCCTGCCTGAGAGTCTGAGAGCCTGAAGTGATCCAAAGGGAGCTGCTCATGTGAGTAAACTGAGATGTGTGACCGGTCACCAACTGTTTAGTTAGTTAGGGAGAGTTAGATAGAAGTCGCAGCATATTGAAGAACATTCCTGTTACTGAGATGACCCATGGACTGATGGAGACTGTGTGAGCTCCAGTATACTGAGACTCTGATAAAAACGTGAAGGCCAAAGAAGAGTTATGTGAAATACTACTGGGACTGATCTGGATCTTCACCAGCACCTGTGTCAGAGGATTTGGTGACCTAGAAAGCTGATTAAACCTGGTGGCCGGACGTCAGAATAACAAATCCAGTCTTTTACTGTTGAAGATATCCTGTCAGGACGTCTCGTCTGAGCGTTCGCTAAGGGTACCGTCACACATTGAAATTTTCATCGCTGCGACGACACGATTCGTGACGTCGCAGCGTCGTATGATCATCGCTCCAGCGTCGTAGACTGCGGTCACACGTTGCAATCACGGCGCTGGAGCGATGCCGAAGTCCCCGGGTAACCAGGGTAAACATCGGGTAACTAAGCGCAGAGCCGCGCTTAGTAACCCGATGTTTACCCTGGTTACCAGCGTAAACGTAAAAAAACAAACAGTACATACTCACCCGTCGGTGTCCTTCAGGTCCCTTGCCATCTGCTTCCTGCTCTGAGTGCAGCCGTACAGTGAGAGCAGAGCGCAGCACCGCTGCGCTCTGCTCTCACTTTCCGGCTGGCACTCAGAGCAGGAAGCAGACGGCAAGGGACCTGAAGGACACCGACGGGTGAGTATGTACTGTTTGTTTTTTTACGTTTACGCTGGTAACCAGGGTAAACATCGGGTTACTAAGCGCGGCCCTGCGCTTAGTTACCCGATGTTTACCCTGGTTACAAGCGAAGACATCGCTGGATCGCTGTCACACACAACGATCCAGCGATGTCAGCGGGTGATCAAGCGACGAAAGAAAGTTCCAAACGATCTGCTACGACGTACGATTCTCAGCAGGGTGTCTGATCGCAGTAGCGTGTCAGACACTGCGATATCGTAACGATATCGCTAGAACGTCACGAATCGTAACGTCGTAGCGATGGAAATTTCAATGTGTGACGGTACCCTAAGAGGACAGTGCACTGTGTACATATTGTGTTGGTTCAAGTGATTAGTCGTGTAAATATACATATATCAAGGGGAAAACAGGGTACCCGGAATCTATTGTAATTAAGGCTGGAGGTGGGTGTAAGATTGTATACCTGAGAGGACCGCGTGTCACGGTCACGGTAGAACCCCGGATAGGCTCTGTACCGGATAAGGGGAGGAGTGGGATAGTTTTGGGATAGTCTTGCTCCTTTTTATTAAGTTAATAAAAAAAAGAATAACAGTCTGTCACCCATCTGACCTACCCCTCCCACTCCCACTCCCCCTCCTCTTCCCCCACCCCTCCCCCTCCTCTTCCCCGACCTCCTCCTCCACCCCTCCCCCTCCTGCACCCCCACCCCTCCCCCTCCTCTTCCCCCACCCCTCCCCCCTCCTCCTACCCCTCCCCCTCCCCAAAACACATCCAGCTGCTCATCATACAGCACCCCTAATCTAGCCAAAGTCCAACAAAAGCATTAGTGGAAACTCGATAATTTACCGAACTTTGGCTGAATTGTGCCGATCTTGAGTAAAATGCTCGGAAATCCTTACGTGCAAGTTCTGTGCCGAATTTGAGATTGGCAAATGTTTTCTGAACAAGTGCCCTCATCTCTACTTACTAACAGGAAAGTGGATTTCACACAAAAATGAATGGGAAGAGGGTTTTTTTTTCAGCAACTTTTGAAGAGGATTATGGAGAGAATCTACTAAAAAAATAATGTTCTTCGCACTGAGTATTTTGAGGAATATTTGGGACTTCAAAGCTCAGAGCTCTGCTCACAATCCTTAGGCTAGGTTCAGATTGCGTTAGTGCAATCCGTTTAGCGCGAGCGCTAGCGGATTGCGCTAACGCAATGTCTTTTTCAGGGCCGCGTTCAGGGGTCGCGTTAACGTCCCCGCTCTCGCAGATCCCCGATCTGCGAGAGCGGGGAACGGACCTCTGGCGCGCCGCGGACGCTGCAAGCAGCGTCCGAGGCGCGCTACAAAAGACCGGCACATCGCTAGCGTGTGCCGAAAATGACACGCGCTAGCAATGCGCTCTAACATTGCCGGCAATGGGAGCGCTAACGGACGCGGTGCACGGCGTTAATTTCGCCGTGCAACGCTGTCCGTTAGCGCTATCCCATTAATGCAATGGGAACCTAGCCTAAGTGAAGACCAGCTGCCCTGCCAAGGATTTCTACAGAACCAGTCTGTGACTACGAGCACAATGTCGCTCCTGAGCTCTGGAGGAATTTTTGTGTAAAGGAAAAGGAGAAATTCCTTCCTGGGAGCTGAGCCGTGTGATGTGCAGGATCTATCGGTGTCAGCAGGACAGGACTTTGGATGTGTCATGAAGGCTCAGCAGTGACAAACGGATTTCATTATGCAGGAATAAAATGTTTTCTGCGTTGGCCGGGAATCGAACCCGGGTCAACTGCTTGGAAGGCAGCTATGCTCACCACTATACCACCAACGCTCCACATATCATCTGCTCTCCATTTCTGTGATCCTAGGAACATTGCACCATAGGATGTCAGTTATGGAGTAGTGTGTTCATGGCTGCGAGAGACAAGAGAGGGAAAAGCAGCTGCTGAGTACGGGGGGATTAGCTCAAATGGTAGAGCGCTCGCTTAGCATGCGAGAGGTAGCGGGATCGATGCCCGCATCCTCCACCTTTTTATCAAATGGAGGGAGAATTTTATTTCTTAGTCTTTCTTTTAGACTTGATGAGCCCACTTAGTCCATGATCCAGTACATGACGCCCATCACTGGAGAACTACGAGGTCTTACTGTGCTGGAATCTACAACAGCCGAGTAACAGCCCTGAGTGGTGACTGACCCCAAGCAGAATTTCCTGTGAGTTTTTTCTGGACATTTTTTTCTTGTTTTTTCGCTGCTGTCAATAGGATATGAGGCTTTTATTACACAGATCTGTGTCTTTTGCATTTTTTCAGGCTTTTTACCAAAATATTTGTAAAAATAAGAAACAAGATAAACTGGTCACATACATAAAAGAAAATGTCATGAAAGTCGTAATGAGGGTCTACAAGCACCAGCAAAAAGTTATCAGACTTTTGTCGCTATTTCCTCACTTTTTCTGCACATGTTCGGTCAACGATAATTTCTTTAAAAAAAAATCACCAGTGGTTTCTGCACACTCCATTCAGTTTACCTACAGGATGTATAAACCACATGGTAAAAATTGTGAAAAAGTCCAAATAAGAAATGTCTCCCAAAAAACAATGGGGAGAAGCTGGCCGCTGTTGAGAGGCCCCGCACCTAAACATAAACCAGGGGCAGATATGGGGTCTTACCTCTAGAAGATCAGACACTGATGGGAGGATACATGAAGTGATGGGAGGATACATGAAGTGACGGGTGGCACAAGCCGGAGATGTGGGGTCCAGCAGCCACCGTCACTTGTATCTGCCACATAAATGGAGGAATCCGAATAAGGGAAGAACCTCCAGTGTCTCCTGCGTCATCTCCACAGGTCGGATCTGAGGAGTCTCGGTTCTGTGCTGTTGCTGCACGTTCACAGCTTCTTCTATGTAGCTAGAATTCCTGTTTTTTTCCCAGGTGTGACTCACGTTATGGGAAGATGTTTTCCGTTATTATGATTGTTACAGTCAGAATCGTATTGACCAGTAAATAATGTACATGTATACTATATTATGTGTAATTACCTTTATGCCGAAAAAGATAAAAGTCTTCTAGGAGAGACACCTTTAGTCTGTAACCAGACTGATCACATTGTGGTGTCCTCCGAGCACAGAGACCTCTTCATCAGGTTTACAAACTGTACTGAGAATTCATTCTGTTATCTCCTGATGAAGAGGTCTCTGTGCCCCACGGATGCCACAACGTGATCAGTCTGATTAGAGAATAAAGGTCTCTCTTCTAGAAGACTTCTATTTTTTGCCATTAAAATACACTGCACAAAAAGATAACAGGAAGACTTAGGCCATATTCACACTTTGCGGTTTTTACCGCGGATCCGCGGCGATTTTGATGCTGCGGGTCCGCAGCAGTTTCCATAGCGTTTACATTAACATGTAAACCCTATGGAAACCGCTGTGCATATGCTGCGGGAAAAACTGCGCAGAAACGCAGCTGTTTAAAACCCGCAGCATGTCACTTCTTTGTGCAGAACCGCAGCGATTCTGCACCCATAGAAATGCATTGAACCGCTTACTTCCCGCATGGGGCTGTGCCCACGTTGTGGGAAGTAAGCGGATAATGCGTGGGTGGTACACGGGGTGGAGGGGAGGAGACTCTCCTCCAGGCCCTGGGAACCATAAATAGTGTAAAAAAAAAAGAATGAAAATAAAAAATGATGATATACTCACCTCTCAGCGCTGCCCGCGGCCGTCCGGTCTTCGGTTTGTTGTGCGAGCAGGACCTGTGGTGACGTCGCGGTCACATGACCGTGACGTCACGAAGGTCCTTCTCGGCACAGCATCTTTGGAACCGGACCGCCGGGTGCAGCGCCCAGGAGATCCGGACATCAGAGGGTGAGTATAACCAATTTTTATTATTTTTATCATTACTATTGATGCTGCATATTGCTGCATATGCAGCATCAATAGTACAGGAGTAATCCCGCAGCGGAAACCGCGGAACAAACCGCGATAAATCTGCAGGGATAACCGCAGCGGTTTTGCCCTGCAGATTTATCTATTCCGCTGCGGGATAAACCTGCAGAGCACACCGCAAAGTGTGAACATGGCCTTAAACAACACAATGTAACTCCAAGTCAATCACACGTCTGTGAAATCATCCTGTCCAGTTATGAAGCAACACTGATTGTAAATCAATTTCTCCAGTTGTGCAAATGGATCAGACAACAGGTATAAATGATAGGTAATTAGCAAGACAAGCCATATAAAGGAGTGGTTCTGAAGGGGCCACAGACCATTTCTCTGTTCTTTGTTCAAGAGGTACTGTATAGTAGCATGAGGTGGTGTCTACAGCCCACAGAAGTTGCTCAGGTAGTGCAGCTCATCCAGGATGGCACATCAATGTGAGCTGTGGCAAGATGGGTAGCTGTGTCAGTCAGATGCCAGAAGACATGGAGGGGCAGTAGGAGGGCAACAACCCAGCAGCAGGAGCAACACCTTCTTTGTGTAAGGAGGAACAGGAGGAGCAGTGCCAGAACCCTGCAAAATGACCTCCAGCAGGCCACTAACATCCATGTGTCTGCTTAAACTGTCGGAAACAGACTCTATGAGGATGGTATGAGGACCTGACGTCCACAAGTGGGTGCTGTGCTTATAGCCCAACACTGTGCTGGGTGATTGGCATTTGCCAAAGAACACCAAGATTGGCAGATTTGACATTGGCACCCTGTGCTTTTTACAGATGAGAGCAGGTTCAGACTGAGCATGTGACAGACGTGATAGTGAGTGATAGAGACTGGAGACGCCGCAGAGAACGTTCTGCTCCCAGCAATATCTTCCAGCATGTCCGGTTTGGCAGTGGGTCAGTAATGGTGTGGGGTGGCATTTCTTTGGGGGACGCACAGTACCATGTGCTAGACAGAGGTAACCTGAGACCCATTGTGAGGCTATGTGCAGGTGCAGTGGGCCCTGTGTTCCTTCTTTTTTTAAAATCAGATCTTTTTATTGATTATTTGATTTTATAAACCATTACATACATTATACAATATAGTACAAACATAATAAACTTAGTAAACGAGTTTAACCCTTAAAGTTTATATAGTCCTATACCTGACATTGTAACCATTTTTAGTAACAATATCTCCTCTTAGAGAATTACATTATAATTAAACATATTGATAATTTCATCATTGCTAGACCTTATTCCTACAAGAATATTTTAGTAACACATCTTAACCCCGGGAATGCATTGACCAGAGGCCATAAAGGTACCTTCACACTAAACAACTTTCCAACGAGAACGACAATGATCCGTGACGTTGCAGCGTCCTGGATAGCGATCTCGTTGAGTTTGACACGCAGCAGCGATCTGGATCCCGCTGTGATATCGCTGGTCGGAGCTAGAAGTCTGGAACTTTATTTGGTCGCTAGATCAGCGTGTATTGTCGTGTTTGACAGCAAAAGCAACGATGTCAGCAATGTTTTTACATGGAGCGTGAACGAGAAGTGAGTCGCCGTTACGTCACTGGATCGCTCCTGCATCGTTCTGGAGCAGCTGTGTTTGACGTCTCTACAGCGACCTAACAGCGACGCTCCAGCGATCTAGCTTAGGTTGGATCATTGTCTATATCGCTGGAGCGTCGCTTAGTGTAACCGTACCTTAACTATTGGAATATGGTTTATTTACATTGGCATTATGTTACCTGCTAATAGACTGCATGTATTAGGTGCTTTCATGTCAAGGGGGATCAAGCCCAACATGGGGTACATTTGACTTGCTTTTAAATGTTTTTAATCTTTTAATGTTGTGTGGACTCTAATAAAATTTGTTATTTAGTATATTTATTGGTGGTCCCTGGAATATAGTGTGTTTCTTTGTTTTTGCTTGGGATTTTAGTACTTCCTTCATGTTTTTGAGCTGTTTAAAATTGATGTTTCTGGACTCCCTACTATGTAATTTCATATTGTAAAGTGTATTGAGACATAGATGTGACCTTTACACCTGAAGGCATAGAGAGGTGATAAGAAAAAAGCAGGACACGAGCCTTCGATAGCTCAGCTGGTAGAGCGGAGGACTGTAGTGGAGCACAGACATCCTTAGGTCACTGGTTTGATTCCGGTTCGAAGGACATTTTATTACCTTTTGGCAGAATTATATAATTATCTCCTGAATTAACAGCCAAATTAATAAAGCAGAAATTTTACCCAAAATATTAATTCTCCTGACCAATATCTCCTCACCGCCCGCTCTCCTGATGTCGACTTCCATTTAGGGTAACTAGGCTTCTTCTTTGATCACTTTCCTCCTCTCTTGTACCTGCCCGTCAGTCAGCAGAAGCTTCAAGGATGACAGGTGAGACATGTTTCCAGATTCTTTGTGTCCGATCTGTGTCCAGGCGCTTTGTGTTGTGTCCGATCTGTGTCCAGGCGCCATGTGTCCGATCTGTGTCCAATCTGTATCCAGGTGCCGTGTGTCTGATCTGTGTCCAGGCGTTTTGTGTTTGATCTGTGTCCGATCTGTGTCCAGGCACTTTGTGTCCGATCTGTGTCCAGGCGCTTTGTGTCTGATCTGTGTCCAGGCGCTGTGTGTCCGATCTAAGTCCGATCTGTGTCCAGGCACTTTGTGTCCGATCTGTGTCCAGGCGCTTTGTGTCCGATCTGTGTTCAGGCGCTTTGTGTCCGATCTGTGTCCAGGCGCTTTGTGTCCGATCTGTGTCCAGGCGCTTTGTGCATGATCTATGTCCAGGCGCTTTGTGTCTGATCTATGTCCAGGTGCCTTGTGTCCGATCTGTGTCCAGGCGCTTTGTGTCCGATCTGTGTCCAGGCACTTTGTGTCCGATCTGTGTCCAGGCGCTTTGTGTCCGATCTGTGTCCAGGCGCTTTGTGTTCATTCTGTGTCCAGGCGCTTTGTGTTCATTCTGTGTCCAGGTGCTTTGTGCATGATCTGTGTCCAGGCGTTGTGTGTTTGATCTGTGTCCAGGCGTTTTGTGTCTGATCTGTGTCCAGGCGCTTTGTGCATGATCTGTGTCCAGGCGCTGTGTGTCCAGGCACTGTGTGTCCGATCTATGTCCGATCTGTGTCCAGGCACTTTGTGTCCAATCTGTGTCCAGGCGTTTTGTGTTTGATCTGTGTCCAGGCGTTTTGTGTCTGATCTGTGTCCAGGCGCTTTGTGCATGATCTGTGTCCAGGCGCTTTGTGTTGTGTCCGATCTGTGTCCAATCTGTGTCCAGGCGCTTTTTGTCCGATCTGTGTCCAGGCACTTTTTGTCTGATCTGTGTCCAGGCGCTTTGTGTTCATTCTGTGTCCAGGCGCTTTGTGCATGATCTGTGTCCAGGCGCTTTGTGTTCATTCTGTGTCCAGGTGCTTTGTGCATGATCTGTGTCCAGGCGCTTTGTGTTCATTCTGTGTCCAGGTGCTTTGTGCATGATCTGTGTCCAGGCATTTTGTGTTTGATCTGTGTCCAGGCGCTTTGTGCATGATCTGTGTCCAGGCGCTGTGTGTCCAGGCGCTGTGTGTCCGATCTATGTCCGATCTGTGTCCAGGCACTTTGTGTCCAATCTGTGTCCAGGCGCTTTGTGCATGATCTGTGTCCAAGCGCTTTGTGTTGTGTCCGATCTGTGTCCAATCTGTGTCCAGGCGCCTTTTGTCCGATCTGTGTCCAGGCACTTTTTGTCTGATCTGTGTCCAGGCGCTTTGTGTTCATTCTGTGTCCAGGCGCTTTGTGCATGATCTGTGTCCAGGCGCTTTGTGTTCATTCTGTGTCCAGGTGCTTTGTGCATGATCTGTGTCCAGGCGTTTTGTGTTTGATCTGTGTCCAGGCGTTTTGTGTCTGATCTGTGTCCAGGCGCTTTGTGCATGATCTGTGTCCAGGCGCTGTGTGTCCAGGTGCTGTGTGTCCGATCTATGTCCGATCTGTGTCCAGGCACTTTGTGTCCAATCTGTGTCCAGGCGTTTTGTGTTTGATCTGTGTCCAGGTGTTTTGTGTCTGATCTGTGTCCAGGCGCTTTGTGCATGATCTGTGTCCAGGCGCTTTGTGTTGTGTCCGATCTGTGTCCAATCTGTGTCCAGGCGCTTTTTGTCCGATCTGTGTCCAGGCACTTTTTGTCTGATCTGTGTCCAGGCGCTTTGTGTTCATTCTGTGTCCAGGCGCTTTGTGCAGATCTGTGTCCAGGTGCTTTGTGCATGATCTGTGTCTAGGCCCTGTGTGTCCGAACTGTGTCCAGCTGAACGCGCTAACTGAATGTGCCACAGAGACACGAGGGCCCACAATTTTTGCCTGCACCTTAAGCAAGGTCAGACACTGTGTCTGCAAATGATTTTCATCCATAATATGACAAAATAAACCAGAAAAAACAAAGAAACAATTGCAGAACACCAAGAATAATCTAGTTGCCAACAAATAAGCAATGGCTGATAAATTACATGACATAGACATATCAGACTCTCACCTATCATCGAAACCTTCAGAAAGAACCTGAAGACCTACCTCTTCCGACAAGCCTACAACCTGCAGTAACCACCAATCCACCAAACCACTGTGTATCCTCACCTCCTGTATCCTCACCCATCCCTTGTAGATTGTGAGCCCTCGCAGGCAGGGTCCTCTCTCCTTATGTACCATTGTGACTTGTATTGTACTGTACTTGTTTTTATTATGTATACCGCCTCCTCACATGTAAAGCGCATGGAGTAAATGGTGCTATAATAATAAAAAATAATAATAATAGACCAGAAGGCAGGCAGTAATTAGACTTCGACTTTGAGCATCCATCACCACAAGCAGAGTGGCGCAGCGGAAGCGTGCTGGGCTCATAACCCAGGGATTCTCTTTTTTCTCTCTATTTTTAGGTAGTCCGTCCTCTGTAACTGGAAATAAATAACTACAGCATTGCTGGAGTGTTGTTTCAGTGTCTTTTCCACCACATTTATTACATCATTTTCTATCTCACTGCAATAACCTTCCATAACCCCTGGGTGAGGTCTGTGGTCCCCGCACCTATCGTGCTGTTCTCAGAGTACAATGGTTGTAGTTTAGGAGTTCTGGGGCGGTGACACCTCAATCTTCATCATTATAGTGACTAGTGAGTCTGTAGATGACAACCTGGTGACACCGCCTTCTCCTCTCCATTTCTGAACTGTGATGTTCTATTACTATGCAGAATCACCACAAAATGGCTGCTGCATTTCCTTTTGTACAGGTTATAATTCCTCCTGATTGGTTGTGTTATACCATGTGATGTGATAGCTGCAAGGCATCATGGGCAAGCTACACCTGAGGTCATGTGACTTTCTGTGGCTGATGAAATCGTCTGAAATTTGTAGAATGGTGATGGCCGTGTTCATTGATTTACAAGAAGTGACGTGCACATTGTTCAAATTTGTTGGGTTTTGACAATTCTTCAAAATTTGAGCTAAATAATTTTGCATCTAATCTATTGGCTCCTCTTTATTATCCGGTTGTCAATCCCTGAAGAGAAGAATCTCTGCTGGAAAAAGTCATCATGGAGGAATAAACAGAAAAGAGAAAGATCGACCCGAGCCCGATAGTGAGATGTTTAGCTGTAGGGCCACATTCACATGGTCAGTATTTTACATCAGTATTTGTAGCCAAAACCAGGAGAGGAACAATCAGAGGAAAAGTATAATAGAAACACATCACCACTTCTGTATTTATCACCCACTCCTGATATTGGCTTATAAATACTGACCAAAGACTGAACGTGTGAATTGGCCTAATAGAGACCATACAGAGAAGATGGCTCCCACTGACAATTCATCCACCCCCATGCAGAGGGTTTGCAGGATAATAACAGTTGGTGTCGCCTCCGAACTGTCCATGTAACACCAATCAATCACTAATGTGAATGGAGATTATGAAGTGGCCATTGTGGGTCTGGTGTCTCCAAACACAGACCAGGCATCCTGGAGTGAGAGAGAATATGGGAAAAAGTTGAAATCCCCAGAAAGTCTCCAAACCCGTTGAAAAAAAAGCAACGTTCCTGTGGTGTTGTAATGTCCAGATGGGAATTTCTCCCACATGTTTGTAGATTGGAAGTGAATGTGCAAATTGTCTCTTCAGAGAAGAAGATTCTGGTTTGGCTTTTATCCTACGTCATGTGGCAAGGCTCGATATTGACTCATAGGTTCGCTGCTTCCAGTAGGTGTTCATGTCGTCTTCCTCTCTGAAGAGATAATTTGCCTATTGAATTTCCCAGCAGAGGAGCGTACATGGCTTTTAAGTCTCCTCAATCTCACATGCCAGGCTTCGCTTGTCACTCTCCACAAGGAGAAACGTTACCCCTTAGTACCCTAGATTGGAAGTAATGAGAAGTCCACTGCTCAGTCCTAACGGCTCCTCGCAGTTTGGTGATGGAGGTATAATCTCAGCGCAGTCATTACTCGGGGCCGTTACTCGCCTGTTGTAGCTCTTTGTAGGGTAAGACCTCATAGTTCTGCGGTGGTGGTCGCCTCACACTGTAACTGGGCTAACTGTGGCCCGGACTAAAAAGATAAAAAGTCGATTAATCATTTGCTTTTTGTAAAGTCACTTTTTGGTTTTGTCTTGTTGCATTTGTTGACTTTTCATTTCACAATGGTGCACGCTGTTTATTAATTTTTTGCAAAATCATTTTCATCTTTTACCGTTTTTTGTGACATTTTGGGGCTGAAAGTCACATCTTCCTCTTTCTTGCCATACTTGCACAAAAATTCCAGATGTACAAAAAACTAGTTGCTTGTACGACGAGAGAACATTTACAGAAAGAATTGGTGATTTAAAAAAAAAAAAAGAAATCGCAATTGAATGAACCAAAATGATCAAGAAACTCCACATCCCGTCCACAATGTCAAACATAAAAAGAAGTGTGAAAACAGGAAGCAGACTTTAAAAAAGAAGCAAATTAAAAAATGAACACACCTAGACATAAAAACCTCACAATAGTGAATCGAGGCCAAAGAGATTAAAAAAAAGTGAAATTGTGGAAGGGAAGGGAGGAAGGAAATCAGAGAACGAAACCTTCTGTATGGATGATCCGCTCTCTGCCACCCTCTGGTAGAAAGGGATGAACCAAAAGTGATAGAAGCCCCACATCAGGAGAGCGAGAAGGAAGAGGTATTGTTAAGGAAAATGAATACTGTGGCTAATGTGACCCCATCAGTAATGTGGCTGCTTAATTCCTGAGATAATTATATCATTTTACCAATAAGCAATAAAATGTCCTATGAACCAGTGACCTAAGGATGTCTGTGCGCCACTGCAGTCCTCCGCTCTACCAGCTGAGCGATCAAAGGCTCGTGTCCTGCCGTCATCTCCTCGCTGCATCTCCAGGTTTATGGGTCACATAACACCGGACATTTCTATCATATATTACAGGAAAGATATATATCTTGGTACCGTGTTAGTCAGTTGATTAAAAAAAATATTTAGAATTGAGAGTCCTCAGTGGTTGATACCTTTTAATGGAAAAACAAGAAAACATGGTAACAAATTGCAGCTTTCAAGACTACACAGGTCTCTTCATCAGGCATCACATATTTATACAGTACACAACACAACACAGAACTGTCATTATGGGAGAGTGATAAGTGGTAAACAGTTGTGTCCATAAATATTGGAAAGTTAATAGATAAGGAGTGAATGTTTTGTCCTCTGATTGGGGTCTGGTTCTGTTATGATGATCCCTTAAGGTCTGAGTGCAAATTCCTTAATTGACGTAAAAAGGCATAAATCCATGCAACACATTCATTCCTGCACTAGGTGTGTCAAAGGTCGTCATAAATTTATACTCCGAGATTCTCCTGTCTCTCTGTAATTTGAAATTACCTTTTTAATACAAGTAATTTCAAGTCCATAATGTTATGATTGGGGAGACAAAAGTGTATTGCAACAGGTAGATCCATTCTTTTTTCTCTTATTGTATGGCGGTGAGAATTTATCCTTGTTCTCAGTTTCTGCCCTGTCTCCCCCACATACAGACCCCCAGCTGGACATTTGGTACATATAATTAGGCACACCATATTAGAACTGATGCAGCTGAAAGTACCTGGTATCTTGTAGTCCTGATGTGAGTTGGGGATATTTATCTTGTCCGTGGTCATTATAAATGGACAGGTTTTACATTTCTTCTGGTTGCAAGGAAAGGTTCCTGCAGCTGTTGGAGAGGACAGGGAGCTTCTGGCAATGATGCTTCTTAGATCTGGGGGCTGCCTAAAACACAGTATTGGGGGGTCTGGAAAAAATGGAGGAATTAGGAAGCAAAGACCCGCCTCCATGGCGATTTCAGGGTAAGAGGGGGAACATTTTATAAACGTTTACTTCAGCGTGTGCAGGCATTATAACTAAAAGAGCCACCTTGTCAGAATGCAGCATTTGTGCTGCACAAGGTGGCTCTTTTAGTTACAAACGCCTGAGGGGGGTGACAGGTTCCCTTTAAAAGGTATCAACCACTGAGGACTCTCAATTCTAAATTTTTTTCATAATATATTATACATGTACATTATTTACTGATCAATAAAACAACTGACTGTAACAATAAGGACACAGCAAAAAAAAACCTAACATCTTCCCATACCGGGAGTCGAACCCGGGCCGCCTGGGTGAAAACCAGGAATCCTAACCGCTAGACCATATGGGAGAAGCTGTGAACATGCAGCTCCAGCAATGAGTCGAGACTCTGAGATCCGACCACCTGTGGAGATGACACAGGAGACAATGGATGTTCTTCCCTTATTCAGACTCCTCCATTTATGTGGCAGATTCAAGTGACAGCGGCTGCTGGAGCCACATCTCAGGCTTGTGCCACCCGTCACTTCATGCAGCCTCCTCCCCTGTCTTCCTGTAGCCGACTCCTTATTATGGCTTATGAATATGTTGCCTATCCTAATGAATCCCACATAGGTTTTTGGTGTCTTAGACGTCCGGTACGGTGATTCTCCATGTCAGGGCTATTTTCCTGGTCAGGGCGATTCTCCAGATCAAAGCGATTCTCCAGATCAAAGCAATTCTCCTGGTCAGGACGATTCTCCGGGTCAGGACGATTCTCCGGGTCAGGACGATTCTCAGGGTCAGGGCGATTCTCCAGGTCAGGACGATTCTCAGGGTCAGGGCGATTCTCCAGGTCATGTCGATTCTCCGGGTCAGAGCGATTCTCCAGTTCAGGGCTATTCTCCGGGTCAGTGCGATTCTCCGGGTCAGAGCGATTCTCCAGTTCAGGGTGATTCTCCAGGTCAGGGTGATTCTCCGGGTCAGAGCGATTCTCCAGCTCAGGGTGATTCTCCGGGTCAGAGTGATTCTCTGGGTCAGGGCGATTCTCCAGCTCAGGGTGATTCTCCGGGTCAGGGTGATTCTCCGGGTCAGGGCGATTCTCTGGGTCAGAGCGATTCTCCGGGTCAGGGCGATTCTCCGGGTCAGGACGATTCTCCGGGTCAGGGCGATTCTCCGGGTCAGAGCGATTCTCCAGTTCAGGGCGATTCTCCGGGTCAGAGTGATTCTCTGGGTCAGGGCGATTCTCTGGGTCAGAGCGATTCTCCGGGTCAGGGCGATTCTCCGGGTCAGGGCGATTCTCCGGGTCAGGACGATTCTCCGGGTCAGGGCGATTCTCCGGGTCAGGGTGATTCTCCGGGTCAGGGCAATTCTCCGGGTCAGGACGATTCTCAGGGTCAGGGCGATTCTCAGGGTCAGGGCGATTCTCCAGGTCAGGGCGATTCTCCTGGTCAGGGCGATTCTCCAGGTCAGGACGATTCTCCGGGTCAGGACGATTCTCTGGGTCAGGACGATTCT
Source organism: Ranitomeya variabilis (assembly GCF_051348905.1). NCBI lineage: Eukaryota > Metazoa > Chordata > Amphibia > Anura > Dendrobatidae > Ranitomeya > Ranitomeya variabilis. Next base: position 1,106,067,464 of record NC_135233.1, read on the forward strand.
CAGGGTCAGGGCGATTCTCCAGGTCAGGGCGATTCTCCGGGTCAGGACGATTCTCAGGGTCAGGGCGATTCTCCGGGTCAGGGCGATTCTCCGGGTCAGGGCGATTCTCCGGGTCAGGGTGATTCTCCGGGTCAGGGCAATTCTCCGGGTCAGGACGATTCTCAGGGTCAGGGCGATTCTCAGGGTCAGGGCGATTCTCCAGGTCAGGGCGATTCTCCTGGTCAGGGCGATTCTCCAGGTCAGGACGATTCTCCGGGTCAGGACGATTCTCTGGGTCAGGACGATTCTCAGGGTCAGGGCGATTCTCCAGGTCAGGGCGATTCTCCGGGTCAGGACGATTCTCAGGGTCAGGGCGATTCTCCGGGTCAGGACGATTCTCCGGGTCAGGACGATTCTCCGGGTCAGGACGATTCTCCAGGTCAGGGCGATTCTCCAGGTCCGTGCGATTTCAGCGATATGATAACAAACTTGTGAACAGATTATTTATTGTAACATTAGAAAACATTCAGAAAGAACAAACAGTTTCTGTCGTCGTATTTTTGTCTTTCCTCTGATCAAGCTGTGTGGGGACTTGTCATATTTTGTGGGGTGATCAGATGTGTTTATTGATATGAAGTTGGGGACCACTTGATATTTTGTTCACTTTCTGCTGTATCTTTTCAGGGAGTTGATAAAAAAAACGCAATTCTGACTTTTTAAAAAATTTTCAGATAATTGTATTTTCCGTTAATTCATTTTATATTTTTATAGACCGGAGGTTTATGGATGGAGAGATATCAATTTTTTTGTATTTTTTATTTACATTTTTATTTAATGTTTATGAATGGGGAATTGAAACTTTATTTATTAATTTTTTTTTAGCGGTGAGTGGAGACCAGAGCTGGCGTTGGGGTGGGGGAGGGGTGCTATGCAGAACTTATAATATATACAAAGGATCTCAAAATGATATCTACATTGTAAAGAGGCACAAAATGTGTCACAGTCCAACACCACTATGCAGCCACAAGAAAACCTCTCTCCATAATGATCTTTTCATTACAACTTGTGTCGAGATTTGTTTCCACTTCTTACATCACCGGATTGAGAACCACAACCATTTATGTGACTTTACAAAAGCTGCAGTTCAAACCTCTGGATCAGACCAATGTGGACAGAAAACCTCATCACCGTCCCAACCACAATTCAATCATGACAACAGCAGCACAGAAATACAGACAAAAAATTGTGACAATTTGACGAGAGACAGAAAATCGGTGCCAAAACCTTGAAAGCTCCAGATGAGAGCGATGTTCCTGCAGTGTTATAGGTAATATCTGTCTCTGATGATATCAATAAGAAAGACTGAAAATAAAGGAAGAGCGAGAGAAGCCGTGTAATGGAGGGAAGAGAGGACATGAACCGCTGAGGAAGGGAAGAAAGGAGAGAAGATACTGGAAGAAGGGGCGGAAATAAATAATCTGCTGGAAGAGGAAGTCAAGAAAGGGATGAGCAGAGAGCAGAAACCTTCTGGTCCTTCTGCACAAGTTCAAACGGGATTAAGGCTATGTGCACACGTTCCGGATTTGTCCATTTCTACATTAAGCATCCCATCAATTTAATACATTTATGTAGATTGTGAGCCCCATCGGGGACAGTGATGATAAAGTGTGCAAACTGTAAAGTGCTGCGGAATATGTTAGCGCTATATAAAAATAAAGATTATTATTATTCCCCAATTTTTGTGCCCATGCTGCATTTTTTCCTGTGTTCATTAATTTAGCGGAAAATGTGCGGATTTGCTGCTAAATTACTGTATTGGGAACCTCCCTAAGAAAAAAACGCGAAAAATCCACAAAAAAAGCCCCCAAAACACAATAAAAACGCGTGCGGATTTCCTGCAAAAGTAGTCCGGATTTGCTCAGGAAAATTCTGCAAACCTTCCTGAACGTGGGTGGGCACATAGCCTTAGGGTTTTGACCAGTATTTTTGATCCACTTTCTGTTGACAGAAGCATTTGGATGCAATGTAATGATGAAAAGTATAAAACACAACCTTTTAGCAGAGGATGGTTTCGATCCATCGACCTCTGGGTTATGGGCCCAGCACGCTTCCGCTGCGCCACTCTGCTCGTAGTGTTGGATGCTTAGAGTCGAAGTCTAATTACTGTCTGCCTTCTGGTCTGTGTCGTGTAATTTATCAGCCATTTCTTATCTGTTGGCAACTAGATTATTCTTGGTGTTTTGCAATTATTTCTTTGTTTTTTTCTGTTTCCTTTAGTCATATTGTTGAAAATCATTTGCAGAAACGGTGTCTGACCTTGCTTAAGGTGCAGGCAAAAATTGTGGTCCATTGGGTCTCTGTGGCGCAATCGGTTAGCGCGTTCGGCTGTTAACCGAAAGGTTGGTGGTTTGAGTCCACCCAGGGACGTCGCACCCTTTTGCAGTCCACCCAGAGACGTTGCACAGTTGGAGAAGTTTTTGCATTGGTGCTGAGCATCTCTCTCATGTAAAAGCCATTTTGCTGACTATGTTTTGAATTCACGAGGCAAACTGGAGAAAAACTTTCTGTATGAGATAAGATAAACAAAACTTCCTTCGAGCCGGAATTGAACCAGCGACCTAAGGATTGCTAATTTAGAGCTACAGTCCTCCGCTCTACCAGCTGAGCTATCGAAGGATTGTTTTGGCCACTGTCGAAAGCCTCCTAGGTTTGGCCGTGGGTGCCACGGGCAGATGGTAAAAATGATTCATTCAACTCTGCGAAAAAGGAATCCAATGGTAGCATTGGAGAATGCGGGCATCGATCCCGCTACCTCTCGCATGCTAAGCGAGCGCTCTACCACTTGAGCTAATCCCCCAAACCTGTGAAACTTGACGTCAGTTTCACGTCACACCAGGTCACAATTTTCATATACAGTCACAGATGACATTGCTTTTTTTTTTTTTTTTTTTTTAAGTGTGGACTCCGTTTTCCCATACTTGAAGAACATTTAAGGAGTCCACAACGTGATTGGTGACCTACAAATACAGTCGAGCAACTTTCTAGCAAACCCTTTCTATGCACATGGAGAATCAAACCGGGGACAGTGAAAAAACTTGCATAGTTTGTAGAAAAAAGTTGTGATGTAGCACAATCCCAAGGAGAACCGTTGAACTTTTATGGGTTGGTTTGTTTATCGAAAATGCTGAGAGGTCGTGAAGGCCTCCTGGTCTTTTTTTTTCCTCCTTTCTGTGGTTGCTAAACTGTAAGAAGAGAGTAGAGCATGAGCCTTAACACAAAACATTAAAAGAGAATAAATGCAACACCAATGGTGAAAAGCAAGACATGCGTTGGCCGGGAATCGAACCCGGGTCAACTGCTTGGAAGGCAGCTATGCTCACCACTATACCACCAACGCTTTCGGAAGTGTACTTTTTTTGACATTTTCTGCAATAACACTAAACTTTCTGTTGACAGGAGCATTTGGATGCAATGTAATGATGAAAAGTATAAAACACAACCTTTTAGCAGAGGATGGTTTCGATCCATCGACCTCTGGGTTATGGGCCCAGCACGCTTCTGCTGCGCCACTCTGCTCGTAGTGTTGGATGCTTAGAGTCGAAGTCTAATTACTGTCTGCCTTCTGGTCTGTGTCGTGTAATTTATCAGCCATTTCTTATCTGTTGGCAACTAGATTATTCTTGGTGTTTTACAAATGTTTCTTTGACTTTCATCTATTATTTGAGGAGATGATGAAAGGAAACGGCTCCTGATATTTACTACAAAAGACAAACATTAATGACACCAGGGAGCGCGTATTCTTCTTTATTTTGCTTCTCTCTGAGGAAAATGATGAGAAATTAAGATGAAATTTGCTGCTCTCCTGACTTACATGTATGACATTCCCTCGTTTTGTTTCTTATATAAATCTTTGTCTTGTTTGTCGCTATTTAATATTGACAACAGCAAAAAAAAAGCCAGAAAAATGTGAGTAAGGCCGGGGGGGAACACAACGTATAAAAATATGGTCCGTTTTACACGGACGAGAATCGCACAAATTTTTGCAAAACAGTGATCCGTGTGCAGTGCGAGGATGCGATTTCCTCGCATCAAATTATCCGTGTGTCATCTGTATGTCATCCGTACGGCGATATTTTCTTGCAGGCTTGCAAAACGGACATAGAATGGATCCATGGGCTCAAATATTAGTAAAAACATATATACAGTCTAAATATATATATATATATATATATATATATATATATATATATATATATATATATATATATATATATATATATATATATATGTCAGTGAGACACATATATATACATATATTTATATTTCATACAGCGCTAGATAGCAGGAAAGCCGGTAATTCAATTGCCGGCTTTTGCTATCTCCTTCCCAAACCCGACATGATAGGAGACATGATTACATACAGTAAACCATCTCATATCCCTTCTTTTTTTACATATTCCACACTACTAATGTTAGAAGTGTGTATGTGCAATATTTTGGGAATCTAGCTGTTAAAATAAAGGGTTAAATCGCGGAAAAAACTGGCTTGGGCTCCCATGCAATTTTCTCCGCCAGAGTGGTAAAGCCAGTGACTGTGGGCAGATATTAACCCCTTCACCCCCGGAGCTTTTTCCGTTTTTCCGTTTTCGTTTTTCGCTCCCCTCCTTCCCAGAGCCATAACTTTTTTATTTTTCTGTCAATTTGGCCATGTGAGGGCTTATTTTTTGCGGGACGAGTTGTACTTTTGAACGACATCATTGGTTTTACCATGTCGTGTACTAGAAAACGGGAAAAAAATTCCAAGTGCAGTGAAATTGCAAAAAAAGTGCAATCCCACACTTGTTTTTTGCTTGCCTATTTTGCTAGGTTCACTAAATGCTAAAACTGACCTGCCATTATGATTCTCCAGGTCACTACGAGTTCATAGACACCTAACATGACTAGGTTCTTTTTTACCTAAGTGGTGAAAAAAAATTCCAAACTTTGCAAAAAAATAAATAAATAAAATTGCGCCATTTTCCGATACCCGTAGCGTCTCCATTTTTCGTGATCTGGGGTCGGGTGAGGGCTTATTTTTTGCGTGCCGAGCTGGCATTTTTAATGATAGCATTTTGGTGCAGATACGTTCTTTTGATCGCCCGTTATTGCATTTTAATGCAATGTCGTGGCGACCAAAAAAACGTAAATCTGGCGTTTCGATTTTTTTTTTCATTACGCCGTTTAGCGATCAGGTTAATGCTTTTTTTTTATTGATAGATCGGGCGATTCTGAACGCGGCGATACCAAATATGTGTAGGTTGGGTTTTTTTTTAATTGATTTATTTTGATTGGGGCGAAAGGGGGGTGATTTAAACTTTTATATTTTTTTTATTTTTTTCACATTTTTTTTTACTTTTTTTTTTAACTTTTGCCATGCTTCTATAGCCTCCATGGGAGGCTAGAAGCAGGCACAGCCCGATCGGCTCTGCTACATAACAGCGATCATCAGATCGCTGTTATGTAGCTAAAATGCAGGTGTGCTGTGAGCGCCGACCACAGGGGGGCGCTCACAGCCACCGGCGATCAGTAACCATAGAGGTCTCAAGGACCTCTATGGTTACAATGCACAAGCATCGCCGACCTCCGATCATGTGACGGGGGTCGGCGATGCGCTCATATCCGGCCGCACGGCCGGATGCGGTAGTTAAATGCCGCTGTCTGAGTTTGACAGCGGCATTTAACTAGTTAATAGCGGCGGGTGATCGCGATTTCACCCGCCGCTATTGCGCGCACATGTCAGCTGTAAAAAACAGCTGACATGTCGCGACTTTGATGTGCGCTCACCGCCGGAGCGCACATCAAAGCGGGGGTCCCGACATGTGACGTACTATTCCGTCACATGTCGGGAAGGGGTTAATAGCCAGGAGAGGGTCCATGGTTATTGGCCCCCCTGGCTACAAACATCTGCCCCCAGCCACCCCAGAAAAGGCACATCTGTACTCCCTTGAGAAAGTGGCCCCAAGTAGCCGCGAAACGTGCGTCGGGACCCTCCATCCGACCCCCCTTGTTCCCACTCATCTGCTGGTAAGCATTGCACCTTTTGCTAGTTACTTCCGTACTTTATATGAAAGATAGACAGGTGTTGCTTTATCCTTAGTCACTTTATGGATGCCTGCTGACCTCCAGGTGTCCACTTTTGGATGCACTGCTCCCTCAGGGTTATGGTCTTTGGACCTTTGTGTTATTTTTTCAGGGACTCATGTGCAATGTGAGGTGGTGATAGGTGGGGGGTGGGGTATATAGCAATCTGCATTGTTTATGGCTCTTTATGTACTGTTGAGATGTTTTATCTTTTCTACGAATTAATAAAGTTATATGACTATTTTTACCGGATGTAATCAGTTTGCTGCTTTTTCTCCTATTTTTGACATCTGGAAGATGCACCTATTCTGGCACTTAGCCCCTCTCTTCCCGCTCCCCTGTAGCAGTGGGATATGGGGTAATAAGGGGTTAATGTCACCTTGCTATTGTAAGGTGACATTAAGCCAGGTTAATAATGGAGAGGTGTCAATAAGACACCTATCCATTATTAATCCAATAGTAGTAAATGGTTAATAAAACACACATATTAGGAAAAAAGTATTTTAACCCCTTCACCCCCAAGGGTGGTTTGCACGTTAATGACCAGGCCAATTTTTACAATTCTGACCACTGTCCCTTTATGAGGTTATAACTCTGGAACGCTTCAACGGATCTTGGCGATTCTGACATTGTTTTCTCGTGACATATTGTACTTCATGATAGTGGTAAAATTTCTTCGATATAAGTTGCGTTTATTTGTGAAAAAAACGAATATTTGGCGAAAATTTTGAAAATTTCGCAATTTTCCAACTTTTAATTTTTATGCCCTTAAATCACAGACATATGTCACGCAAAATACTTAATAAGTAACATTTCCCACATGTCTACTTTACATCAGCACAATTTTGGAACCAAAATTTTTTTTTGTGACGGAGTTATAAGGGTTAAAAGTTGACCAGCAATTTCTCATTTTTACAACACCATTTTTTTTTAGGGACCACATCTCATTTGAAGTCATTTTGAGGGATCTATATGATAGAAAATACCCAAGTGTGACACCATTCTAAAAACTGCACCCCTCAAGGTACTCAAAACCACTTTCAAGAAGTTTATTAACCCTTCAGGTGTTTCACAGGAATTTTTGGAATGTTTAAATAAAAATGAACATTTAACTTTTTTTCACACAAAATTTATTTCAGATCCAATTTGTTTTATTTTACCAAGGGTAACAGGAGAAAATAGACCCCAAAATTTGTTGTACAATTTGTCCTGAGTACGCTGATACCCCATATGTGGGGGTAATCCACTGTTTGGGCGCATGGCAGAGCTCGGAAGGAAAGGAGCGCCATTTGACTTTTCAATGCAAAATTGACTGGAATTGAGATGGGACGCCATGTTGCATTTGGAGAGCCCCTGATGTGCCTAAACATTGAAACCCCCCACAAGTGACACCATTTTGGAAAGTAGACCCCCTAAGGAACTTATCTAGATGTGTGGTGAGCACTTTGACCCAACAAGTGCTTCACAGAAGTTTATAATGCAGAGCGGTAAAAATAAAAAATCATATTTTTTCACAAAAATGATCTTTTCGCCCCCAATTTTTTATTTTCCCAAGGGTAAGAGAAGAAATTGGACCCCAAAAATTGTTGTGCAATTTGTCCTGAGTACGCTGATACCCCATATGTGGGTGTAAACCATTGTTTGGGCGCAGGGCAGAGCTCGGAAGGGAAGGAGCGCCATTTGACTTTTCAATGCAAAATTGACTGGAATTGAGATGGGACGCCATGTTGCATTTGGAGAGCCCCTGATGTGCCTAAACATTGAAACCCCCCACAAGTGACACCATTTTGGAAAGTAGACCCCCTAAGGAACTTATCTAGATGTGTGGTGAGCACTTTGACCCAACAAGTGCTTCACAGAAGTTTATAATGCAGAGCCGTAAAAATAAAAAATCATATTTTTTCACAAAAATGATCTTTTTGCCCTCAATTTTTTATTTTCCCAAGGGTAAGAGAAGAAATTGGACCCCAAAAATTGTTGTGCAATTTGTCCTGAGTACGCTGATACCCCATATGTGGGTGTAAACCATTGTTTGGGCGCAGGGCAGAGCTCGGAAGGGAAGGAGCGCCATTTGACTTTTCAATGCAAAATTGACTGGAATTGAGATGGGACGTCATGTTGCGTTTGGAGAGCTCCTGATGTGCCTAAACATTGAAACCCCCCACAAGTGACACAATTTTGGAAAGTAGACCCCCTAAGGAACTTATCTAGATGTGTGGTGAGCACTTTGACCCAACAAGTGCTTCACAGAAGTTTATAATGCAGAGCCGTAAAAATAAAAAATCATATTTTTTCACAAAAATGATCTTTTCGCCCCCATTTTTTTATTTCCCCAAGGGTAAGAGAAGAAATTAGAGCACAAAAGTTGTTGTGCAATTTGTCCTGAGTACGATGATACCCCATATGTGGGGGTAAACCACTGTTTGGGCGCATAGCAGAGCTCGGAAGGGAAGGAGCGCTATTTTACTTTTCAATGCAAAATTGACTGGAATTAAGATGGGATGCCATGTTGCGTTTGCAGAGCCCCTGATGTGCCTAAACATTAAAAAACCCCACAAGTGACACCATTTTGGAAAGTAGACCCCCTAAGGAACTTATCTAGATGTGTTGTGAGAACTTTGAACCCCCAAGTGTTTCACTACAGTTTATAACGCAGAGCCGTGAAAATAAAAATTCTTTTTTTTTTCACAAAAATGATTTTTTAGCCCCCAGTTTTGTATTTTCACAAGGGTATCAGGATAAATTGGACCCAAAAAGTTGTTGTCCAATTTGTCCTGAGTATGCTGATACCCCATATGTGGGGGGAAACCACTGTTTGGGCGCATGACAGAGCTCGGAAGGGAAGGAGCGCCATTTGGAATGCAGACTTAAATGGATTGGTCTGCAGGCGTCACGTTGCATTTGCAGAGCCCCTGATGTACGCAAACAGTACAAACCCCCCACAAGTGACCCCATATCGGAAACTAGACCCCCCAAGGAACTTATCTAGATGTGTTGTGAGAACTTTGAACCCCCAAGTGTTTCACTACAGTTTACAACGCAGAGCCGTGAAAATAAAAAATCTTTTTTTTCCCACAAAACTTATTTTTTGGCCCCCAGTTTTGTATTTTCACAAGGGTAGCAGGAGAAATTGGACCCAAAAAGATGATGTCCAATTTGTCCTGAGTACGCTGATACCCCATATGTTGGGGTAAACCCCTGTTTGGGCACACGGGAGAGCTCGGAAGGGAAGGAGCACTGTTTTCCTTTTTCAACGCAGAATTGGCTGGAATTCAGATCGGATGCCATATCCCGTTTGGAAAGCCCCTGATGTGCCCGAACAGTGGAAACCCCCCAATTATAACTGAAACCCTAATCCAAACACACCCCTTACCCTAATCCCAACAGTAACCCTAACCACTCCTCTAACCCAGACACACCCAACCCTATTCCCAACCGTAAATGTAATCCAAACCCTAACCCTATCTTTAGCCCTAACTGTAGCCCCAACCCTAGCCCCAACCCTAGCCCTAACCCTAGCAATAACCCTAGCCCTAACTCTAGTCCTAACTCTAGCCCTAACCCTAACCCTAATGGGAAAATGGAAATAAATACATTTTTTAATTTTTTTATTTTTCCCTAACTAAAGGGGTGATGAAGGGGGGTTTGATTTACTTTTATAGCGGGTTTTTTAGCGGATTTTTATGATTGGCAGCCGTCACACACTGAAAGACGCTTTTCATTGCAAAAAATATTTTTTGCGTTACCACATTTTGAGAGCTGTAATTTTTCCATATTTGAGTCCACAGAGTCATGTGAGATCTTGTTTTTTGTGGGATGCGTTGACGTTTTTATTGGTAACATTTTCGGACACGTGACATTTTTTGATCGCTTTTTATTCCGATTTTTGTGAGGCAGAGTGATCAAAAACCAGCTATTCATGAATTTCTTTTTGGGGAGGCGTTTATACCGTTCCGCGTTTGGTAAAATTGATAAAGCAGTTTTATTCGTCGGGTCAGTACGATTACAGCGATATCTCATTTATATCATTTTTTTTATGTTTTGGCGCTTTTATACGATAAAAACTATTTTATAGAAAAAATAATTATTTTGGTATTGCTTTATTCTCAGGACTATAACTTTTTTATTTTTTTGCTGATGATGCTATATGGCGGCTCGTTTTTTGCGGGACAAGATGACGTTTTCAGCGGTACCATGGTTATTTATATCAGTCTTTTTGATCGCGTGTTATTCCACTTTTTGTTCGGCGGTATGATAATAAAGCGTTGTTTTTTGCCTCGTTTTTTTTTTTTTCTTACGGTGTTTACTGAAGGGGTTAACTAGTGGGCCAGTTTTATAGGTCGGGTCGTTACGGACGCGGCGATACTAAATATGTGTACTTTTATTGTTTTTTTTATTTTATTTAGATAAAGAAATGTATTTATGGGAATAATATTTTTTTTTTTTTTCATTATTTTGGAATTTTTTTTTTTTTTTTTTTTTTTTTTTTACACATTTGGAAAATTTTTTTTTACTTTGCCCCAGGGGGGGACAATACAGATCGGTGATCTGTCAGTTTGCATAGCACTCTGACAGATCACCAATCTGCGAGAAGTGCAGGCTGCTTCACAGTGCCTGCTCTGAGCAGGCTTCTGTGAAGCCACCTCCCTCCCTGCAGGACCCGGATCCGCGGCCATCTTGGATCCGGGTCTGGAGCAGGCAGGGAGGGAGGTAAGACCCTCGCAGCAACGCGATCACATCGCGTTGCTGCGGGGGGCTCAGGGAAGCCCGCAGGGAGCCCCCTCCCTGCGCGATGCTTCCCTGCACCGCCGGCACATCGCGATCATGTTTGATCGCGGTGTGCCGGGGGTTAATGTGCCGGGGGCGGTCCGTGACCGCTCCTGGCACATAGTGCCGGATGTCAGCTGCGATATGCAGCTGACACCCGGCCGCGATCGGCCGCGCTCCCCCCGTGAGCGCCGCCGATCGCGCTGGACGTACTATCCCGTCGGCGGTCATACGGGCCCACCCCACCTCGACGGGATAGTACGTCCGATGTCAGGAAGGGGTTAATGAAATAAAGACACAGGGTGTTGTAATAGTTTATCATACTCTCAATCCAATTGAAGACCCTTGTCACCTGAAACAAAGTTAAAGTAAAAAAACAACAATATCCCATACCTTCCGTTGTTCAGTCATGTCCCACGATGTAATCCATCTGAAGGGGTTAAAGATTTTTACAGCCAGGAGCTCTGCTAATGCAGCTGTGCTCCTGCCTGTAAAAACTGGGGAATGAATGGTAAACAGGGGACCATAGCTACCTAGACTCGCGGTGATGCGCCCCCTGCTGGTATAAACTCATATGAACTCGAGCGTGGGAATTTTTCTGAATCTTTTCTCACGCTTGAGTTAATATGAGTTTATGCCAGCAGGGGTGCCTATTCTGGCACTTGGCCACTCTCTTCCCACTCCCACCGCTACAGGGGAGTGGGAAGAGAGTGGCCAAGTGCCAGAATAGGCGCATCTTACAGATGTGCCTTTTCTGGGGTGGCTGGGGCCAGATGTTTTTAGCCAGGGGGGCCAATAACCATGGTCCCTCTCTAGGCTATTAATATCTGCCCACAGTCACTGGCTTTACCACTCTGGCGGAGAAAATTGCGCGGGAGCCCACGCCAGTTTTTTCCGCGATTTAACCCTTTATTTTAACAGCTAGAGTCCCCAAATTTTGCACACATACACTTTTAACATTAGTAAAGAGGAATGTGTAATAAAAGAAGGGATATGAGATGGTTTACTGTATGTAATCCATGTCTCATCCTGTCGGGTTTGGGAAGGAGATAGCAAAAGCCGGCAATTGCATTACCGGCTTTTCTGCTATCTAGCGCTATATGAAATATATATATGTATATATATGTGTATCACTGACATATATATGTATATATATATATATCTACCTATACTATGTGTAGACATTTATTTTATCTATTCTATTCTGTCAGTGTGATTTTACTGTACACTGCCCTGAATTGCCGGCTTTTCTATAGAACACCGGTGCATATTTCTCGCAAGTCACACACATGGTCCGTGTGTAATCTGATTTTTTCTCGCCCCCATAGACTTTCATTGGCGATTCTCGGCCGAGATACGCTGACAATCGCAGCATGCTGCAATTTCACTCGGATCCTGGATACGGCCGAGAAAACAACGGATAATAGGAGCTGCCCCATAGATTAACATTGAGCCGAGTGCTATGCGATTTTTTATCGCATTGCACTCGGCCGTATTAAGGTCTAGTGTGACTCTGGCCTAATAAGAAGTTCGGTGCTATAGGTTGGTGATTAGTAATGGCCAAAGAACCTCGGTGCAGTCACCACTTGGGGCTGTTACTTGGCTGTTGTGGATTTGGGTATAGTAAGACCTCGTAGTTCTCTGGTGATAGTCACCTCGTACTGTATCATTGATTCTGGGTAAAAGAAACAAAATAAGAACATTTTCAATGCATTTGATAAAAGGTGGAGGATGCGGGCATCGATCCCGCTACCTCTTGCATGCTAAGCGAGCACTCTACCATTCGAGCTAATCCCCCTGCACTCAGCAGGTGCTTTTCCCTCTTTGGTCACTCGGTGGCCGGTCACTTTCCAGCAGACTTTTTCTTTCTTGGTGATTGATAGTGGAGCGTTATATAATCATCTCTACTGTAATAACGGTTGCCAGAGACAGGAGGGACGATCACAGCAGTTTCTCACCGCACAGATAAAGCCGACTGTAAAATATGTCTACGGACAGATCAGGATAATCTGCCGATATCGCGGGTCCTGGTGATGTTGTGAAACATTCTCCATCTGTTGTGTCACAGGACAGAGACGTCCGTTTTGCTTGTGGTTTCTGTGGACTTTATATTAATTACTTGTAGAATATTTCATGTAGCGATGATGAATTTGATTCTAGTTAGAAGCTCATTTAGATTTGATCCTGAAAAATTCACATATTTTATGATTGAATGCACAGAAATTTCAGCCATTTTCTGGATTCAAATGGGTAGAAATACCGTAGGTTAAATGCTAGTCTTGGCACACGGTCAGAGGCGTAGCTAGGGGTTCAGCTCAGGGGGGGGCGAAACATGTGAGTGGGCCCCTAACAGGCGGACATATCATTAGTACAAACTATGCAGCAGCACATGGGCCCCAGAGTTAAGGGGCCCATTTCTACCTCTAAATAAGGTGCAATTTTGTATTTTTAGTAGCTCTTGGGCTGCAAAGGGCCCATATATTGTTCTTGCACATAGGCGCTTTTCTGTCTGTGTCCACCTATGGCCCTTAACCAGGTAACCATGATTGTAACTACGGTGGGTATAGGGGAACCTCAGGAGATGACCGCACTGTTATTGAAAATAAATCTCTATACAATAACCAGCACTGATATTACCGCCATACGGTAATACCATATAGTGGTAGATACCAGTCCTGCATGACATAGAGACTCAGCCGCCTCGCAGCCGTCCATCATCCCACCGAGCACCGCCTCTCAGTCTTGTGCCGTCACCGGCGCTCTGCAATTATTTCTCGGGCATGCGCAGTGCGCGCTGCCTTGGAACTTATATCAAGTGATGTAAGTAGATCGCACCTGGGCACAGCGTCAGATTCCCAGCCCCGCAGTGTGAATAATTCAAAACACACTGCGGGGCGGGATCTCGGCCCTCCGCTACACGCAGGCGCGATATCAGTACATCAGCTGATGTGAGTTCCCGGGCAGCGCACACGGCGCTTGCCCGAAAAATGAGAGCCCAGCCCAGGCATCGGCACCCAGTGGGATGATGGACGGCTGGGAGGCGGTTGTGTCTGGGGACAAAAGACGTACCCCCCAGACTCAGTACAGGTATAGCACACAATTTATAAAAGAGAATATTTCAGCGTTATTAGAGAACAAAAACATAAGAGCCACCTTCACAGAATGCAGCCTTAGGGTATGTGTCCACGCTCAGGATTGCATCAGGATTTGGTCAGGATTTTTCATCAGTATTTGTAAGCCAAAACCAGGAGCGGGTGATAAATACAGAAGTGGAGCATATGTTTCTATTATACTTCTCCTCTAATTGTTCCACTCCTGGTTTTGGCTACAAATACTGATGAAAAATCCTGACCAAATCCTGATGCAATCCTGAACGTGGACACATACCCTAAGTGCTGCTGAAGGTGGCTGGCTGTATTAACTTAATAGGCCCTGGGGGGGTGACAGGTTTCCTTTAATAATTTAATTATAAGCAATTTATTCTTATAACATAGAATGCAGCCCGTGGTTACTGTATTGTTATATTTGTTAGGGAGCAGACGGACGGACGTATTTCTTATGTGAAGATCGCATCGCAATCCTCGGACTGACAGTCGGCTCTCCTGATCTGAGGCTGACAGTTGCATAGTAAGGTTACTTTCACACTAGCGTCGGGCACTGCACGTCGCAATGCGTCGTTGTGGAGAAAAAACGCATCCTTCAAAGTTGCCCGCAGGATGCGTTTTTTCTCCATAGACTTTTATTAGCGACGCAGTGCCACACGTCGCAACCGTTGGCGCACCGCCGGCACAAAAAACCATTACATATAACGTTTTTTTGTGCGTCGAGTCCCCCATTTCCAACCGTGCATGCGCACCCGAAACTCCGCCCCCTCCTCCCCGGACCTTGCAATGGGGCAGCGGAAGCGTCGTAAGACTGCTTCCGCTGCCCACGTCGGGCATTTATTTCACAGTATGCGTCGGTACGTCGGGCCGACGCAGCGCAATGGCCCCGTACCGACGCTAGTGTGAAAGCAGCCTAATTTATCACGCTGTCTAGCTTATGTCAGGAGAGGTGTCAGGGCCAGTCTGAGGATTGCAATGCGATTGTCGCATGAGTTATACAGTGTCTGTCTGCGCCCTTATGTTAAAGGGAACCTGTCACCCCCCCAGGCGTTTTTAACTAAAAGAGCCACCTTGTGCAGAAGTAATGCTGCATTCTGACAAGGTGGCTCTTTTAGTTCTGGGTGCTGTAACTGCAGAAATAATCCATTTTGTAATTTGTCCAAAATACCTTGTCTTCAGTCCTGGAGGCCGGCCTTTCCCCCCTGCTGCAGACGCCACACAGCTGTCACTCAAATCTTCTTGGCACCGGGCGCCGCCTCCTCACCGCTGTTTTGAAATGAGCCACCGCCTGCGCTCTTTTCTCCTGCCTTGGGCAGGCGCAGTGAGCGCTGCCCGTCCTCTGCTCATATGCAGTCTAGCTGACTGCGCCTGCGTGGCCGCCCTGCCTGTGAATCCCAGCCCCGCAGTGAGAATAAATCAGAAGACACTGCGGGGCGGGGATTCACAGACAGGGCGGCCGCACAGGCGCAGTCAGCCGGACTGCATATGAGGACAGACGGGCAGCACTCACTGCGCCTGTCCAACGCAGGAGAAAAGAGCGCAGGCGGTGAGGAGGCGGCGCCCGACGCCAAGAAGACATGAGTGACGGCTGTGTGGCGTCTGCAGCAGGGGGGAAACGCCGGCCTCCAGGACTGAAGAAAGGTATTTAGGACAAATTACAAAACGGATTATTTCTGCAGTTACAGCACCCAGAACTAAAAGAGCCACCTGGTCAGAATGCAGCATTACTGCCGCACAAGGTGGCTCTTTTAGTTAAAAACGCCTGGGGGGGTGACAGGTTCCCTTTAATACTTATCCTTGTTATAGTAATATTAACCTTCTTTGCTATGCTTGTTTTACTAATACTTATAAAAGACCCAGCTCGCAATAATAAAAAGCCCCCGATCTCCTCATCTCCAGCCCCCAAGACAGCAACTATTAGGGTAGGTTTCCAAGGGGCGTATTGCTTGGGGTTTTGCTGGGGATTGGACGCTGTGTACATCCGCAGCGTCGAAACTGCAGCTTCCAGATGTTACAGCACACAAGATAAATAAAACAGTCTATGAATAGGATGCGGTGATTCCACCTGTGTTCAATGAATATATGCGGAATCACCGCGTGTACAACAGGGGGCAGCGCTTTGGGCGGAGCGGGGTATCTGCTGCGTCCAAAGCGCGGCCAATACACCTCGAGGACACATCCCCTCACATATGATGGAGTGAATATCTCATAACATTAAACAGTATAATAATAATCAGCCCTGTTATGACCCCAATGGCGAGGGTCTCAGAGATATCAGCAAGTCTGCGAAGTACAAAAATCCAGCTCATAGGGCAGTGGTAACTGGGTTGACCATATATCTACTCCTAACGCCAACACTAGAAGTAGCCGGGGAACATGCCTACGTTGGTCGCTAGATGTCTCGCGCCAGCCGGAGGACTAACTACCCCTAGAAGAGGAAAACAAAGACCTCTCTTGCCTCCAGAGAATAGACCCCAAAAGTTGGATACAAGCCCCCCACAAATAATAACGGTGAGGTAAGAGGAAATGACAAACACAGAGATGAACTAGGTTTAGCAAAGAGAGGCCCACTCACTAATAGCAGAATGTAGTAAGATAACTTATATGGTCAACTAAAACCCTAACAAAAATCCACACTGGAGATTCAAGAACCCCCGAACCGTCTAACGGCCCGGGGGGAGAACTCCAGCCTCCCTAGAGCTTCCAGCAAGGATAGGATACAGATTATGTACAAGCTGGACAAAAATGCAAAACAAAAACAATAGCAAAAAGCAAGAAAGCAGACTTAGCTTAATCAAGCAGGAACCAGGATCAGTAGACAAGAGCACTACAGATTAGCTCTGATATCAACGTTGCCAGGCATTGAACTGAAGGTCCAGGGAGCTAATATAGCAACACCCCTGACCTAACGACCCAGGTGAGCATACAAGGGATGATAGACATACCCAGAGAAAAAACACTAGTAGCCACCAGAGGGAGCCAAAAGGTAAATTCACAACAGTACCCCCCCCTTAGTGAGGGGTCACCGAACCCTCACCAAGACCACCAGGGCGATCAGGATGAGCGGCGTGAAAGGCGCGAACTAAATCGGCCGCATGCACATCAGAGGCGACCACCTAGGAATTATCCTCCTGACCATAGCCCTTCCACTTGACCAGGTACTGAAGCCTCCGCCTGGAGAGACGAGAATCTAAGATCTTCTCCACCACGTACTCCAACTCGCCCTCAACCAACACCGGAGCAGGAGGCTCAGCAGAAGGAAACACAGGCACAACGTACCGCCGCAACAAGGACCTATGAAATACGTTGTGAATGGCAAACGACACCGGAAGATCCAGGCGAAAGGATACAGGATTAAGAATCTCCAATATCTTGTAAGGACCAATGAATCGAGGCTTAAATTTGGGAGAGGAGACCTTCATAGGAACAAATCGAGAAGACAGCCACACCAAATCCCCAACACGAAGTCGGGGACCCACACCGCGGCGGCAATTGGCAAAACGCTGAGCCTTCTCCTGTGACAACTTCAAGTTGTCCACCACATGATTCCAGATCCGCTGCAACCTATCCACCACAGAATCCACTCCAGGACAGTCAGAAGGCTCCACATGTCCCGAGGAAAAACGAGGATGGAAACCGGAGTTGCAGAAAAATGGCGAAACCAAGGTGGCAGAACTAGCCCGATTATTAAGGGCAAATTCAGCCAACGGCAAGAAGGTCACCCAATCATCCTGATCAGAAGAGATAAAACACCTCAAATACGCCTCCAGAGTCTGATTAGTTCGTTCCGTTTGTCCGTTAGTCTGTGGATGAAAAGCGGACGAAAACGACAAATCAATGCCCATCCTACCACAAAAGGATCGCCAGAACCTGGAAACAAACTGGGATCCTCTGTCCGACACAATATTCTCAGGAATGCCGTGCAAACGAACCACGTTCTGGAAGAACACAGGAACCAGATCAGCAGAGGAAGGCAGCTTAGGCAAAGGAACCAGATGGACCATCTTGGAGAAACGATCACATATCACCCAGATGACAGACATGCCTTTAGACACCGGGAGATCCGAAATGAAATCCATAGAGATGTGTGTCCAAGGTCTCTTCGGGACAGGCAAGGGCATAAGCAACCCGCTGGCACGAGAACAGCAAGGCTTAGCTCGAGCACAAGTACCGCAGGACTGCACAAATGACCGCACATCCCTTGACAAGGAAGGCCACCAAAAGGACCTGGCCACCAGATCTCTGGTGCCAAAAATTCCCGGGTGCCCTGCCAACACTGAGGAATGAACCTCGGAAATGACTCTGCTGGTCCATTTAGCAGGCACAAACAATCTGTCAGGTGGACAAGAGTCAGGCCTACCAGCCTGAAATCTCTGCAACACACGTCGCAGATCTGGAGAAATCGCTGACAAGATAACTCCTTCCTTAAGAATACCCTCAGGTTCAGCGACTCCAGGAGCATCAGGCACAAAGCTCCTAGACAGAGCATCGGCCTTCACATTCTTAGAACCTGGTAAATACGAGACCACAAAGTCAAAACGGGAGAAAAACAATGACCAGCGGGCCTGTCTAGGATTCAGGCGTTTAGCAGACTCGAGATATATCAAATTTTTGTGATCAGTCAAGACCACCACCCGATGCTTAGCACCCTCGAGCCAATGACGCCACTCCTCAAATGCCCACTTCATGGCCAATAACTCCCGATTGCCCACATCATAATTTCGCTCTGCCGGCGAAAACTTCCTAGAGAAAAAGGCACAAGGTCTCATAGTAGAGCAACCAGGGCCTCTCTGCGACAAAACGGCCCCTGCCCCAATCTCCGAAGCATCCACCTCAACCTGAAAGGGAAGTGAGACGTCAGGCTGGCACAAAACAGGCGCCGAAGTAAACCGGCGTTTCAACTCCTGGAAAGCCTCCACGGCAGCAGGAGCCCAGTTAGCTACATCAGAGCCTTTCTTGGTCATATCCGTCAGCGGTTTAACAACGCTAGAGAAATTTGCGATAAAACGACGGTAGAAGTTAGCAAAACCCAAGAACTTCTGAAGACTCTTAACTGATGAGGGTTGAGTCCAATCATGAATAGCTCGGACCTTGACTGGATCCATCTCCACAGCAGAAGGGGAAAAAATGAACCCCAAAAAGGGAACCTTCTGTACACCAAAGAGACACTTTGAGCCTTTTACAAACAAAGAATTTTCACGCAAAATCTCAAAAACCATCCTGATCTGCTCCACATGCGAGTCCCAATCATCAGAAAAAAACAGAATATCATCCAGATAAACAATCAAAAATTTATCCAGATACTTCCGGAAAATGTCATGCATGAAGGACTGAAAAACTGAAGGTGCATTAGAGAGCCCAAATGGCATCACCAAGTACTCAAAATGACCTTCGGGCGTATTGAATGCGGTTTTCCATTCATCGCCCTGCCTAATGCGCACAAGGTTGTACGCACCACGAAGGTCTATCTTGGTGAACCACTTGGCACCTTTAATCCGGGCAAACAAATCTGACAACAACGGCAAAGGATACTGAAATTTGACAGTGATCTTATTTAAAAGCCGATAGTCAATACAAGGCCTCAAAGATCCGTCCTTTTTGGCCACAAAAAAGAATCCCGCACCAAGAAGGGAAGAAGAAGGACGGATATGCCCCTTCTCAAGAGACTCCTTGATATATGAACGCATCGCGGTATGTTCAGGTACCGACAGATTAAACAGTCTCCCCTTAGGAAACTTACTGCCAGGGATCAAATCTATTGCACAGTCACATTCCCTATGAGGAGGCAGTGCACTGGACTTAGACTCGCTGAAGACATCCTGATAATCAGACAAATACGCCGGAACTTCCGAAGGCGTAGAAGAAGCAATAGACAAGGGCAGGGAATCTCCATGAATTCCATGGCAGCCCCAACTTGACACTGACATAGCCTTCCAGTCCAAGACTGGATTATGGGTCTGTAACCATGGCAAACCCAAAACAACCAAATCATGCATTTTATGCAGAACAAGAAAACGTATTACCTCCCGATGTTCGGGAGTCATGCACATGGTAACCTGTGTCCAAAACTGCGGTTTATTTTTTGCCAATGGCGTAGAATCAATACCCCTAAGAGGGATAGGATTTTCCAATGGCTCAAGAACAAATCCGCAGCGCTTGGCAAATGACAGATCCATAAGGCTCAGGGCAGCACCTGAGTCCACAAACGCCATGACAGGATACGATGACAGTGAGCAAATCAAAGTTACAGATAGAATAAATTTAGGTTGCAAATTACCAATGACGACCGGACTAACAACCTTAGTAAGATGTTTAGAGCATGCTGAGATAACATGTGTAGAATCACCACAGTAGTAACACAAGCCATTCTGGCGTCTATGAATTTTCCGCTCATTTCTAGTCAGGATTCTATCACATTGCATTAATTCAGGTGCCTGTTCAGACAACACCATGAGGGAATTTGCGGTTTTGCGCTCCCGCAACCGCCGGTCGATTTGAATAGCCAGGGCCATAGAATCATTCAGACCTGTGGGAATGGGAAAACCCACCATCACATTCTTAATGGCTTCAGAAAGACCATTTCTAAAATTTGCAGCCAATGCACACTCGTTCCACTGGGTCAGCACGGACCATTTCCGAAATTTTTGGCAATACACTTCAGCCTCGTCCTGGCCCTGAGACATAGCCAGCAAGGCTTTTTCTGCCTGAATCTCAAGATTGGGTTCCTCATAAAGCAAACCGAGCGCCAGAAAAAACGCATCAATATCAGCCAATGCCGGATCTCCTGGCGCCAGCGAGAAAGCCCAATCCTGAGGGTCGCCCCGTAAAAAAGAAATAACAATTTTCACTTGCTGAGCTGAGTCTCCAGAGGAACAGGGTCTCAGGGACAAAAACAATTTACAATTATTCCTGAAATTTCTAAACTTAAATCGGTCTCCGGAAAACAGTTCAGGAATCGGTATCTTAGGTTCTGACATAGGATTTCTGGTAACATAATCTTGTATGCCCTGCACACGAGCAGCAAGCTGGTCCACACTTGTAATCAAGGTCTGGACATTCATGTCTGCAGCAATCACAAGCCACTCAGAGGTAAAGGGGAAAAGAAAAAAAAATGAGAGAGAAAAAAAAAAAAAAACTCAGAACTTTCTTTCTTATAATCCCGCTTCTGCAATGCATTTAACATTTAATACTGGCCTGGCAAACTGTTATGACCCCAATGGCGAGGGTCTCAGAGATATCAGCAAGTCTGCGAAGTACAAAAATCCAGCTCATAGGGCAGTGGTAACTGGGTTGACCATATATCTACTCCTAACGCCAACACTAGAAGTAGCCGGGGAACATGCCTACGTTGGTCGCTAGATGTCTCGCGCCAGCCGGAGGACTAACTACCCCTAGAAGAGGAAAACAAAGACCTCTCTTGCCTCCAGAGAATAGACCCCAAAAGTTGGATACAAGCCCCCCACAAATAATAACGGTGAGGTAAGAGGAAATGACAAACACAGAGATGAACTAGGTTTAGCAAAGAGAGGCCCACTCACTAATAGCAGAATGTAGTAAGATAACTTATATGGTCAACTAAAACCCTAACAAAAATCCACACTGGAGATTCAAGAACCCCCGAACCGTCTAACGGCCCGGGGGGAGAACTCCAGCCTCCCTAGAGCTTCCAGCAAGGATAGGATACAGATTATGTACAAGCTGGACAAAAATGCAAAACAAAAACAATAGCAAAAAGCAAGAAAGCAGACTTAGCTTAATCAAGCAGGAACCAGGATCAGTAGACAAGAGCACTACAGATTAGCTCTGATATCAACGTTGCCAGGCATTGAACTGAAGGTCCAGGGAGCTAATATAGCAACACCCCTGACCTAACGACCCAGGTGAGCATACAAGGGATGATAGACATACCCAGAGAGAAAACACTAGTAGCCACCAGAGGGAGCCAAAAGGTAAATTCACAACACAGCCCCCCAGTGCCCCCTCACCCACGTCAGCCCTCACAATACCCTCAAACTCTCCCATTCACCCCCAGTGCCCTGTCCCCCTCCCACAATACCACCATCCTCTCTCATTCACCCCCACAGTGCCCTGTCCCCCTGCACACCCACAATAACCCCCATCGTTTCACATTTACCCCACAGTGCCCTGTCCTCCTCTCCCACTTCAGCCCTCACAATACCACCATCACCCTCCACAGTGCCCTGTCCTCCTCTCCCACTTCAGCCCTTACAATACCACAATCCTCTCACATTCACCCCCACAGTGACCATGATAGGCCTAAATCGAATTACTCTAATAAATTTCCTCCCCACTTACTGAGGAAGTTTTCAGGCAGACAGTGAGGAGAACCAGGATGTGTCCAGATAGATGCAAAGAGGGCACTAGGACCCAGTGTGCCTCAGCCAAACCCAGCCTGCACACACTGCACAGCCTAGTGATGGGCAGTCCGGCTCTTTTTGGATCCTAAATGGATCCGTATTGAATATCTGAGCAGGCGTCCGAAACTCCGCCCATCTACTGCAGAAACTCCGCCCACTTCTTAGAGCCAATTAATTTGAAGAGTGGGCGGGGTTTTGCTCAGGTGGGCGGAGTTATACATGCCGAAGTCCGGGATTTTACGCCCAGTGAGTGCCATTCAGGAATTTTAGTGGCTCTCACTGGTGTGCCGACTCCCATCGTTCACAGCAGGGAGCCGGCTCTTTGTGTCGGCTCGTTCGTGAACGACACATCACTAGCACAGCCAGAAAGTATCTGCAGCTGCTGCTGCCAGCCAGGAGGAGACTCCTCGGGTGAGACCACATGCACTCTGCACGGAGGGAGGCTCTGCAGCCGGCATTGTGCTGCTCTCTCCCTGACACCTCAGACTCGGCAGTGGATCTCCCGGTGGGCCCCTTCAGGTGACTGGGCCCCTTCAGGTGACTGGGCCCGTGGCAATGGACCCCTCTGCCCCCCAGTAGCTACGCTACTGCACATGGTATAATCTCATGGAGTAGTTGGCACAGGATGTGTGAGTAAAGACCAAAGAGAAGGACAGAGCAATGGGAGCGAGTGGAGGACGGGCAGGAGCTGCGGTGACCGGGAAGAGGAGGCCTGGGGAGGTTGTCTCATTGTTCTCTAACCACTGAAGACCTCAGAATATAATACAAGTCTCTTTTCATAACAGTCTGGGAACATTCAATTTCCAAATAAATAAATTTGAATTAAATCAAATTGCTCCGCCAAATTTAGACGATTCTGGTAAATTTAAATTCCTGAAGATTTACTAATTACTGGCACATATTATTCAGTAATGAGTCCCAACAGTGACCTGTATTTCCCTTCTTGTTATGGGGAAGCATACCCACAATTGTAGGGTCCGATGCAGACAGATGGCCAACAAAAACAACGGGAAATTGCCAGAATGATGCTATGCTATCATCACTTGGGTATCCCCCTTGTGGTTTGACTCATTACTGATTATATATTATTCTATGTCTCCCACATTGGGCCAGATATAACCCCAATTAGCAAATTATTGCAAATTATTATTCTTTGTATTGATTGAATGCTTTTCTGCGTGATCACATTATACTTTGGATGCAATACGGGCTGTAATTAACATCTTTTTTATACACTCGTCGTGTGTACTTATTCCACCCAGTTATTTGGGTCACAATCCAGTGTCCATATATGCTTGTACCCACAGTCAGTCCATTATCTTACTCTTAACATTGTTCCTCCCTATATACAGAAAAAGGTTGCACTCTATCGTGCCAAAGCAGGTCGAATATGAAATACATGAAATATGAATAGCAAAATGGCTTTTTGAACATTAGGAAAAATATTTATGAGACGCTTTGCACAGAATTTGGCCAAATAGTGTGAGCCCATCCATCGTCAAGGTGGCCTCATTCTGTGCAAAGCGTCTCATAAATATTTTTCCTAATGTTGAAAAAGCCATTTTGCTATTCATATTTCATGTATTTCATATCCGACATGCTTTGGCACGATCGAGTGCAATCTTTTTCTGTATATTATATATGGAGGTAGCTGCTCCTGGTTTGCACCTATTCACACTAGTTTGGATGTGCCAGTCGTTTTTCTGTCATTGTTCCTCCCTGTGATAAATTTAGTCTGGAGGGGTGTTGGTTTATTAGTCATGTATGTATGTTTTTAATGTTTTTAATATTGTCTTGTTTGAGGTGTAATAAAGGTTGTTATAAATTTCTTATTATACTGTGGATGTGCATACCCTCATTATTCTAGTCTGTTTTCTTTTTTGCTTTGACAAAAGAACTGGCAGTCACATGAGGAGGTAGTATCTGCAGTGTTCGAAGAACATCAGACACAAGGACAGGAGAGAAGAAGCAGAAGCTTCCACCCCAGACCCAATGTTATACCTTCCTATAACAGCAGCGACCAGAGGGGACCCCGATCACTGATGTTTGGTCACTTAAGTGCCCCAATTGTCAATGATGTCACACACCAGCTCCATCTAATCTCCATGCAGTAATTTCTGGGCACCGACAGGTGATGCCATCTCATAACACTTCGGGATGTTACACCAATCACCGATGAGGGAGGTTTCTACAATCAGAGCTTTTCCAGAATCCATGGAAGCTCCTGATTCTCCTTACGAGGATTCTGTTGGTAATGAGACTTTCTGTCAATATCAAAGTATCTAAACTCCTCTCCAAAAACAAAGAAATGTGTCCTGTTAGTGCTGCTAGAGGACACAATCCCTCATATTATTGGACAACAAAAATCATACAACCATTTCAGATGACGGTGGATGGTCTTACCTCACTCATACGCCTCCATTTATATAGCAGGTACAATTTATGGCTGCTGCTGGTGCCCCGAGTCAGAGGCTTGTGCCACCTGTAACTTCATGTAACCTCAACCCATCACTGGTACATATCTGATCTTCTGGAGGTAAGACCCCAAATCTTCTCCTGACTTATTACAAGGTGCTGGGCCTCTTACTGGTTCTTTATTTTGATTGATGAATATCTTACTGATATTAATAAATTCCCCCATAGTTATTTGGAGGCTTTTTTATTTATACTTTTCATGTGTTTTATACATCCTCTAGAGAATCCTAAAGGAAGGAGGAAGAAATCCCCAACAATATTTTTTTTTAAATAAATTTATCATTGACCTTAAAACATGCACGAAAAGTGATGAAAAAGCCTAAAAAAAGGTGGAAGATGCGGGCATAAAAATAAAACAACACTTCATTTCGTAAGACATTGGAGGATGCAGGCACTGATCCGCCTACCACTCGCATGCTAATCCCCGTTTGCTGTAGTTTTGTATTGCTTTTACCTCCCTCATCACAAAGCGGCTGGTCACTGCACTTTCCAACTGATGTTTGACAAAACAGGAGATAAATTTTCACCGCATAGATGAGGACTAGTGTTGAGCATTCCGATACCGCAAGTATCGGGTATCGGCCGATACTTGCGGGTATCGGAATTCCGATACCGAGATCCGATACTTTTGTGGTATCGGGTATCGGTATCGAAACAACATTAATGTGTAAAAGAAAGAATTAAAATAAAAAATATTGCTATACTCACCTCTCCGACGCAGCCTGGACCTCACCGAGGGAACCGGCAGCGTTCTTTTATTAAAATGCGCGCTTTTCCTTCCTTCCGTGACGTCACGGCTTCTGATTGGTCGCGTCCCGCCCATGTGGCCGCGACGCGACCAATCACAGCAAGCCGTGACGTAATTTTCAGGTCCTTCTAGGCATTCAGTATTTTAAAATTACGTTCCGGCGTTGTGATTGGTCGCGTCGCGGTCACATGGGCGACATGACCAATCACAAGCCGTGACGTCACGGGAGGCAGGAGACGCGCGCATTTTAAAATGCGCGCGTGTCCAGCCTCCCGTGACGTCACGGCTTGTGATTGGTCGCGTCGCCCATGTGACCGCGACGCGACCAATCACAACGCCGGAACGTAATTTTAAAATCCTGAAGGACCTGAAATTACGTCACGGCTTGCTGTGATTGGTTGCGTCGCGGCCACATGGGCGACGTGACCAATCACAAGCCGTGACGTCACGGGAGGCTGGACACGCGCGCATTTTAAAATGCGCACGTCTCCTGCCTCCCGTGACGTCACGGCTTGTGATTGGTCGCGTCGCCCATGTGACCGCGACGCGACCAATCACAATGCCGGAACGTAATTTTAAAATACTGAATGCCTAGAAGGACCTGAAAATTACGTCACGGCTTGCTGTGATTGGTCGCGTCGCGGCCACATGGGCGGCACGCGACCAATCAGAAGCCGTGACGTCACGGAAGGAAGGAAAAGCGCGCATTTTAAGCAAAGAAGGCTCCCGGTTCCCTCGGTGAGGTCCAGGCTGCGTCGGAGAGGTGAGTATAGCAATATTTTTTATTTTAATTCTTTATTTTACACATTAATATGGTTCCCAGGGCCTGAAGGAGAGTTTCCTCTCCTTCAGACCCTGCGAACCATCAGGGATACCGTCCGATACTTGAGTCCCATTGACTTGTATTGGTATCGGGTATCGGTATCGGATTAGATCCGATACTTTGCCGGTATCGGCCGATACTTTCCGATACCGATACTTTCAAGTATCGGACGGTATCGCTCAACACTAATGAGGACGACTGCAAAATCATGTCTACTGATAGATCGCGACTAGTGATGAGTAAGCACTAAAATGCTCAGCTGCTCATTACTCGAATCAAGCACGTTGGACTGCACGGGTAATTGATTTGAGTAACGAGTATAATGGAAGTCAATGCATTTTTCTGGCAGATCTGGAGGGCACTAAAATCACTGAAATAAATTAAGAAAAGTGCTCAAATGGAAACAGCATGAGAAAGACCCCTGTAAGCATCTCTGACTCCCAGGTGGTGGTTCCTTGTGGCATGGAAAGATTTTAGAGTTCCTCATTGTCTACTGGCAGTGCTGCTTATTGGAACTACACCCTTCCATTATATAAACCTATGCCTGGCTTCCCTCCATGCCAGCAGTAGAACATTCATTTTGTTTCTGGTTGCATTGGAGAAAGTGCTTGTCACGGGGAGACTAGGTGGGCAAGAGCTAATAACCCGGGCCCCTGCAATTTCCCTCAGACTAGGGAAATCCTGACTGACCCTCTACCTAGAGTTTACACTGATGGTGTGCATGTCTAGGCCTCGACCCTCGCCCTGTCTCTTGTTTCAACCCTAGGCTGAAACCACCGCCCACCACCCAGTGAAAAGATCATACACCAATACCCACAGTTAGAACAGACAAGGATAACGGAAAATATGAACCACGCCGCAGTCACTCAGGAATACACTATAAATGCCCAGGGCAAAATAAATACAAATATAGGAAGGAGTAAATAAGACAAAGGGAAATACACCACCAGCAACGATACTCCAACTACTAGCTCACAACTCCAGACCGAGATAACAACGCACAAGACAGAAGCTATAATCGGCGACGCCCAATGTTCAGGAGAACTATTTAAAGGCAATGGGCATGGCCCAGCTTCCAATCCGAGCATCAGGTAAATTAACCCCGGACCAGCTAGATAAAATCTAGCCGACGCCAATGAGCACATAGTGGTCAAAAGCGGAATTACCGCTGTCTGTCGAACTACCTGGTCTGAACAGCATCCGACATGACAGTACCCTGCCTTTTACGAGGGACCCCAGGGCCCTCACAGCTTATAGGACCCGGCTTGCCCGGATGGCGACGGTGAAAAAACCTGACCAGCTGATCCGCATGAATGTCCGAGGCTGGTACCCAGGACCTCTCCTCAGGCCCATAACCACGCCAGTGTACCAAGTACTGTAAAGTGCGGTGCACTACATAAGAGTCAACCACCTTGGAGACTTCAAATTCCAAAATACCATCCACCAAGACTGGAGGTGGCATAGGCGCCGCGTCCACAGAACCTACCACCTTCTTTAAAAGACCTGTGGAACACGTTGTGTATCTTATACACCGTAGGAAGCTCCAATTGGTACGCTACTGGGTTAATGACGGCGGTGACCCTAAATGGACCAATAAACCGTGGACCCAATTTAAGGGATGGTATTTTGAGTCTTATGTTTTTTGTGGATAACCACACCCAGTCATCCACACTCAGGTCAGGACCCGGCACACGCCTACTGTCAGCCACACGTTTGTACCTAGCACCCACACTCAACAGGCGCTGTTTAACTCTCCTCCAGACTGATGACAATTGTGCTCCTAACTGGTCCTCCTTCGGAATGCCGGAAGAGCCCCTCTGACTCAAAATACAAAATTGAGGATGTAGCCCGTAAACACAAAAAAACGGAGACTCCCCAGACGACTCCTGGCGGTGATTATTGATGGCAAACTCAGCCAAAGGAAGAAAGGTAGACCGCTCCTCCTGGTTATCAGAGACAAAGCAGCGTAAGTACTGTTCCAAATTTTGGTTCATACGCTCAGTCTGACCATTTGACTAAGGATGAAACGCCGAAGAATGAGTCAACTTGATCCCCAGCTGTGAGCAAAATGCTTTCCAAAATTTTGCCACAAACTGAGTACCCCTATCAGACACGATGTCAGACGGAACCCCATGAACCTCCTGCACAAACACCTGAGCCAGAGTCTTAACGTTAGGCAACGAAGGCAAAGACACAAAGTGCGACATTTTTGAAAACCGATCAACAATCACCAAGATGACCGTGTTCCCAGCTGAGGAGGGCAAATCAGTGATGAAATCCATGGAGATTTCCGTCCATGGCTTACTAGGTACCTCAAGAGGAAGTAGTGTGACAACAGGACGGGAGCGGGGCGTCTTAGCCCTAGCGCACGTGGTACAAGCTGACACGTATGAGACCACATCCTGTCGGATCTTGGGCCACCAAAACCGACGTGACACCAACTCCAAGGTACCTCTAACCCTTGGGTGGCCAGCCAGGACAGCATCATGATGCTCCGCCAAAACCTTTAAGCGGAGATGAAGCGGTACAAAAGATTTGTTGATGGGAAGTGTTATGATCCTAGTGGCTGAGGATCACAAGACGGACTAGCTAAGTTTATGAACATAGACACGAGCTCTAGGGAGGTGGTAACTGGACTGACCGCAAACCTGATCCTAACCAACACACTAAAGGAAGCCGTTGAACGTGCCTAAAATCCTGGACATCTTGACGCAGCCTGAGAAACTATCTACTCCTGGAGGGAAAGTAAGACCTCACTTGCCTCAAGAGAAATCACCCCAAAGATATAGGAAGCCCCCAACAAATAATAACGGTGAGGTAAGGGGAAAACACAAACGTAGAAATGAAAACAGATTAAGCAAATGAGGCCCGCTAATACTAGATAGCAGAAGACAGATAGGGAACTGTGCGGTCAGTAAAAAACCCTATGCAAAATATCCACGCTGAGAATACAAGAACCCCCACACCAACTAACGGTGTGAGGGGAGAAACTCAGCCCCCTAGAGCTACCAGCAAGCAAGGAAATCACATATTAGCAAGCTGGACAAGAAAACAAAAATAAACCAAGAAACATATGACCACTGATGGTCAAAAAATGAACCAAGCAAAACTTAGCTTCTCTTGAAGAGACTGATAACGAAGGGCTGCAGGAGAGCTCCAAAATAGCACTGAAGACATTGACAGCAGGCAACAACTGAGAGTCCAGGTGAACTAAATAGGAAACCAGCTAAGAGATAACGAGACAGCTGATCCTGCCTCCGACCTGCAGAATCACACAAAGAACCACCAGAGGGAGCCCAAAGACAGCACTCACACAGTACCAGTTGTGACCACAAGAGGGAGCCCAAAAACAGAGTTCACAACAGGGAAGCTCAGATGGTACTTCCTCCTGAGCCTCGGATATCTCAGCCTCAACCTCGGTAGTGAGAGCCGAAACCACAACACCCTTTTGGAGGATGGGTACTGGATCCTCCCGAGGTTCTCCCCCCGGAAAACACCTGGACAGAGCATCCGCCTTAGTGTTTTTAGACCCCAGTCTGTAAGTGACAACGAAATTGAACCGCGTGAAAAACAATGCCCAGCAAGCCTGCCTGGGGAACAGACGCTTGGCTGACTCCAAATACAGCAGATTCTTATGATCGGTAATAACAGTAACCTGATGTACTGACCCCTCCAAGAAGTGTCGCCATTCCTCAAAGGCCAACTTGATTGCCAACAACTCCCTGTTGCCGATATCGTAGTTACGTTCGGTGGACGACAGTTTCTTGGAGAAATAGGCGCATGGACGCAAATCACTCAAAGATGAGCCTTGTGATAGTACCGCCCCCACACCAACCTCAGACGCATCGACTTCCACAACAAAAGGTTTTGATACGTCTGGCTGCACAAGAATGGGGGCTGAAACAAAACTGTTCTTAAGAAATTCAAACGCGCACTGCAGCCTCAGGCCAAACGGAAAAATTGTTACCCTTTTTAGTCATGTCAGTTAGTGGTTTAGCAATGATGGAAAAATCCTTGATACATTTCCTATAGTAGTAAGAAAGCCCAAGGAACCGCTGAAGTGCTTTCAGGTTATCAGGCCGTTCCCAATGCAGCACCGCTTGCACCTTAGCGGCGTCCATTTAAAAACCAGAAGCAGACACAATATAACCCAAGAAAGGCAACTCTTGAACAGAAAATACACATTTCTCAAGTTTAGCATACAGCTTATTCTCTCTGAGAAGCTGTAACACCTGCCTGACATGATCTAAATGAGTATCACGGTCGCAAGAATATATGAGAATGTCATCTAGGTACACGATAACGAATTTCCCCAAAACATGCGAAAACACATCATTAATGAAATGTTGGAACACTGCAGGTGCGTTAGTCAACCCAAATGGCATCACCAAATTTTCAAAATGACCCTCAGGGGTATTAAAAGCCATCTTCCACTCATCACCTTGACGGACTCTTATGAGATTGTACGGCCCCCTGAGGTCAACCTTGCTAAACCACTTAGCACCCGCCACCTGGTTGAACAAATCTGGTATTAGTGGCATAGGGTATGGATCACGAACCGTAATCTGGTTCAATTCCCTGAAATCCAAACACGGGCGTAATCCGCCATCTTTCTTCTTCACGAAGAAGAACCCTGCTGCCACAGGCGAGGATGAAGGCCTGATGTGCCCTTTGCTCCAACTTTCAGCAGTGTAATCCTTTAATGCTTGTCTCTCCGGACCGGAGATGTTAAACATCCTTGCTTTAGGCAATTTGGCCCCTGGCTTAAATCTGATAGTACAGTCATAGGGGCGATGTGGCGGCAACTCTGAACAACCCTTCTCAGAGAACACATCCACAAAATCCAGAAGTGACTCCGGAACGCTTGAAGTCACAGCAGACACACATGTGGCCAGGCAATTCTCCTGGCAGAATTCGCTCCACTGAAATATGTCCTGAGTTTTCCAGTCATTTACCGGGTTGTGCATAGACAACCATGGAAAACCCAAAACCACCTGAGTAGGAAGGTTCCTGAGCACCTTACATGTAACCTGCTCGGAATGTAGAACCCCAATGTGGAGTTTCACCTCAGCCACAAATTCAGTAATCTCCCCCTGTGAGAGAGGAGCAGCATTGATGGTGACCACGCGGATAGGATGAGGCAGTTTTTCTATCCTAAAACCTGCTGTGTGCGCAAACTCCTCATCACTGAGATTTGTGGCTAAACCACTATCCACAAACAGTAATTGGCAGCTTACTGCCAGCGATTATAACCTTAGCAGGGAGCATGCATTGAGAAACCATCATGGAGGATATACATAAGCTCAGATTGGTCTCCTCCACACCCTCTGAGCTTAGAAGTTTTCCGCCGTTGCGTTTTTCTTAGACAGTAGAGGACAGATGTTAATGAAATGACCAGTCTTTCCGCAGTAAAAACAGGCTCCCTGCTTCCTGAGCTCAGGGGCTCGACGCTTCACATGTGACACCCCTGCGATTTGCATAGGCTCCGTGGGCTCACCTGCAGCAACCACACGTGAACCTAAACCCTCTCCCATAAGCGGTGTCTCATGCTCCCCCTGACGCCAACGGCGATCAATGCGGACAACCAGACTCATAGCGGAATCTAGAGAAGAAGGAGTCTCGTACATCAGAAGGGCTTTTTTAACCCTTCCAGAAACCCCATGAATAAGCTGACTCCGCAGCGCTGGATCATTAACACTGTGTATCGATTGCCCAGCGACGAAATTCAGAACAGTAATCCTCTGCAACTCGCTCCCCCTGGCGAATAGTGCGTATCTTAGATTCTGCTAGAGCCATTCTGTCTGGCTCATCGTAAATATTTCCAAGAAAGGAAAAAAAAACTCTCTTCAGAGTCAAATGCAGCAGAATCAGATGGCAAAGAAAACGCCCATGCTTGGGGATCCCCGCTTAACAATGACAACACCAGGCCCACATGCTGAGCCTCATTACCTGAGGAGATCGGGTGCATACGGAAATATAGTTTGCAAGCTTCATGAAAAGAAACAAATTTACTGCGTTCCCCAGCAAATTTTTCAGGCAAAGGAAACTTAGGCTCAGCAACTCTACCTGTCGCTCCAGCTTGCACATTAGATACTGCTAGTCCTTGTTGCTGCACTGCCCCCCTCAACTCAGTGACCTGTAGGGACAGCGCCTCCAACTGGCCGGTTATGGAAGTCATGGGATCCATGACAAAACAAAAAAGGAACCCCTTTTTTTTTTTTTTTGTTTTTGTTTTAAAGGCCGATTATAATGTCACGGGGAGACTAGGTGGGCAAGAGCTAATAACCCGGGGCCCTGCAATTTCCCTCAGACTAGGGAAATCCTGACTGACCCTCTACCTAGAGTTTACACTGATGGTGTGCATGTCTAGGCCTCGACCCTCGCCCTGTCTCCTGTTTCAACCCTAGGCTGAAACCACCACCCAGCGAAGAGATCATACACCAACACCCACAGTTAGCACAGACAAGGATAACGGAAAATATACACCACGCCGCAGTCACTCAGGAATACACTATAAATGCGCAGGGCAAAATAAATACAAATATAGGAAGGAGTAAATAAGACAAAGGGAAATACACCACCAGCAATGATACTCCAACTACTAGCTCACCACTCCAGACCGAGATAACAACGCACAAGACAGAAGCTATAATCGGCGACGCCCAATGTTCAGGAGAACTATTTAAAGGCAATGGGCATGGCCCAGCTTCCAATCCGAGCATCAGGTAAATTAACCCCGGACCGGCTAGATTTTATCACGCCAATGAGCACATAGTGGTCAAAAGCGGAATTACTGCTGTCTGTCGAACGACCTGGTCTGAACAGCGTCCGACATGACAGTGGTCTGGAGATTTGCTCTTAGTCATTTTATGTTGCATGCTGTTTGCTGTGAATACCTCTATCCTACTCATTTGGCATTTTTTTGTTGCTTTTCTGACTCTGTACTGTGCATCCATTTCCCTTTTGTATTTTTCCTTTGTGTCTGTCATTTGATTATGCTTTGGAGTCCCCCTATCTGTCCAGCTTGTGTTTATCCTTTCATTCCTGCCACTTTCATCCCTGGGGGAAGGGTGGGAGCAGGTACAGATATTGTAGCAGAACAGAGAGGTGAGAGACCCAGGCAATTCCACCTTCAGGGGTAGCTCTGGGGTTAGGAATAGGACTCGCTTCCTCTTGTGGCAGTGAAGGGAATCAGACAGCACGGAGGCTTCATATAGATGGAAGCAGGAGTTTACATTTTCTTTTTATCTCCTCTGAGACCTTTGCCAATGAAAACTCATGAATCATGGGGAGAGGGTAAACCTCTCCAACTCCTCCTGGGTTAAGATCACCACAAGTCTTTTGTCCATTTAATCACTCAGGAGGCGCATTTGGGCCTTTCTACCATGGTATGAATGTATCTTCATTTTTATATTACAGTGTTGAAGCAGATCTGAGGCTTGCAGGCCGCATTCACTACTCCCTCCCTGTTTAAGTTGATTCCATGGGTTTTTAGTGGGGGCATAATAATAGACAGGCGCATCCGCCTGTCAACTGAAAATTCTGACAGGCTGACTGTTCTCTAAATGAACAAGGCCTGGATTGGCCAAAAAGTCTCAACTCTGCTGGATTACAGCAGCGGAATATAAAAGCAATTCCAATGTTCTTTTTTTTTTTCTAGTGTATTCCCATGCACTCCTTTCCACCCCAAAAAGATATACCATTCATTTCATGGTTTCTTCTTTTTCTTGCTCTCTTATTCCTCCTCATTCACCAAATCAAAAGGGTTTATAAGGCGACCCTCGCTACAAATTTTTTGAGGGCCATCAGGCGGCCCTCGATTATACATTTTGGAAGGGCATCAGGCGGTCCTCAGCCATAAATATAGGAGGGCCCTCACACGGCCCTCAGTCATAAATTTTGGAGGTCCATCATTCGGCCCTCACACAAAACTTTTGTAAGGCAGCAGCAGGCCCTCACTCTAAATTCATTTTCAAGGCTATACATTTTATTTTTCAAAAATAACACCATACAGTTTTCAGCCAGGAGCACAACAAATACAGTCAACCACGAAACCTAGCTACCTGTCCCACTTTTCAACACTCTTGAAGCCAGAACAATGAAAACAGATGTTCGGTTGGATGGCAAAAAATGCTTCCAATCTGTTTCCAAGAACCACTCTGTCTTCCACATAGTCCAGTCTCACTGGCCAAGAGGCTGGACCACATAATCATCAACCTGATCCTCCTTCCTCAAACCATGGCGAGTCCCAAGAGTGAGGAGGAGCGAGTCTTTACGTTTCCATTTATTATTTGTGATCTCTCACCCTGCACTTTTCAAGAGGGACATGAAAAGATCATGTGTAGTGATTCCCAATATTTGAGCAGCCACTGTCGGAAGAAGATGATGGTGTGCAACGGCAATTAGTGTCTAAAGCAGTCGAAGATGATGAGACACAGTTGCTAACAAGTGATGTTGTTAAGTCAACCGTCAGGAGGAGGACCAAAGTGCGGAGATGATGGATGATGAAGTCACTGATCCAACCTAACGAGGTGCCATGCAGAACGAGGACAGCAGTGCAGAGGTGGTGGGATCAGCAACACTGCAAAAGGCAAGAAGAGGCAGTGGGGTAGTCAGAGGGAAAAGGCGTATAACTATTCCCCACATAAGGCAAGTTCCCAGACCAAGGGTTAGTTTTCCTTTTTTTCGTGTATTCCCATGCACCCTTTCGCAGCAAAAAAATGGCATATAATTCATTGTTTCTTTTTATTGTCCTCCTCAAATTCAAAACTGTCCCTCCCCCAGCACCTATCCCTGCACTAAATGCAGCTAAAGGTACCTTCACACGAAACGACTCTACAACGAGAACGACAACGATCTGATCGCTGCAGCGTCGCTGTTTACATCGCTGTAGAGATGTCAAACACAGCAGCTCCAGAACGACGCAGGAGCGATCCTGTGACGTAGCGGTGACGCACTTATCGTTCTCACAGGTCGTTAGCTCCATGTTTAACATTGCTGGCATCGTTGCTTTTGCTGTCAAACACGACGATACACGCCGATCTGACGACCAAATAAAGTTCTGGACTTCTAGCTCCGACCAGCGATATCACAGCAGGATCCAGATCGCTGCTGCGTGTCAAACACGACGAGATCGCTAACCAGGACGCTGCAACGTCACGGATCGTTGTCGTTCTCGTTGTAAAGTCGTTTCGTGTGAAGGTACCTTTACAGTGCTATGAATAGGGAAAAGAATAGAACAGATGTAACCCTGATAAGGACTGTTGGTTTAAACCTTACCCATATGCCTATAATGCACAACTATCCCTATACCAGTCTCTGGTTGCAGCTGTTGTAGTCATGTGCCGGTGTATAACACTGTGGTGCCATACCGTGGCACCTGACTATAACAGCAGTGACCGGAGCAGACTCAGATCACTCATGTTTAACCATGTAAATATAAGGAATGTGGATGCGCTCATGCACTTACTCCATCCATTTCTAGTCCAGGGTATCAATAGTTGGTGTTATCTCCTAACTCTCCAGATGGGAAACTAAGCAATCAGTATTGGGAATCATCATCATGGAGCGGCCATTGTGGATCCGGCGTCTCATACATAGCACAGACCGAGAGCCCAGGAGCTGAACCGGAGGGAGAATATTATATCGGTACATTACAATAATTACCGATAAGGGAGGTTTATACAATCACAGCTCGTCCGCATCCATGGAAGCTCCTGACTCTCCATATGAGATTCTGGCTAGTAACAAGTCATTATGGCAACGATTCCGCTGAAGTACTTCAAGTATTCTGAGAAAGCTCAACTCCAGATGTAAAGGAGAAAACAATATTCAAAGCGCCTCCTACAGGAAATGTCTGCTTAATTCCTTGGCCAAAAAAGCTGTTACACGTAGTCGGCAGGATTCGAACCTGCGCGGGGAGACCCCAATGGATTTCAAGTCCATCGCCTTAACCACTCGGCCACGACTACAGCTGTTGAGTCTTCCATGGTGTGATGTCACCTGCTCATTGTCTTCAGGCTTGTCACTCACTACACTGAGGTGTGAGGTTTTCAATACTGTCACCGACTTGACAATGTACTCAAAGGAGGAGACATGGATCCTGCATCACACCCATGTCATTCTTTCCTCTGGAGACATCTGATACTGGATCTGCCATTGTTTCTTTATTTTTGTGCATTCTTTTGTCATATTGTTGCTGTAAAAGGTAATCTGAAGAAATGGTGCCTGACCTGGATGATGCTTCATGTTCTCTGCATCCGCTCCCTGTACTTCCTGCAGTTGTTTTCTCTGATGAAGCAAATTCATTTTTTCTTAAGAACTCACCATGAATAAAGAATGGGATCTACACCCTTCCCAAGAGCAACTTCTCCCATCATCCAGGAGCAATGTGGTGATGATCCTTTCTCTAGCTGACTTTGTCTCAAGGCAAAACTGAAAACTAAGTGGCACAGATAACAAATACTTCACCTTTTGGGTCCAGGAAACTCGCCAGTAGTGATGAGCGAGCATGCTCGTGTGCTAACAGAGTATCTTTGGCATGCTCAAATACTATGTTCGAGTCCCTGTAGCTATGTAAGAAGATGGACCGTGTTGTGAATTTGCTTTTTGCTCCCTCTAGTGGTTACTAGTTTTTTGACTCTGGTTTTTCTGTCATTCCTTTTATCCGCACCTGGGTCGTTAGTTAGGGGTGTTGCTATATAAGCTCCCTGGACCTTCAGTTCTATGCCTGGCAACGTAGTTATCAGAGCTAGTCTGCTGTGCTCTTGTCTACTGATCCTGGTTCCAGTTATATCAGCTAAGTCTGCCTTTTGCTTTTTGCTATTTGTTTTGGTTTTGTATTTTTGTCCAGCTTGTTCCAAATCTGTGTCCTGACCTTTGCTGGAAGCTCTAGGGGGCTGGTGTTCTCCCCCCGGACCGTTAGACGGTTCGGGGGTTCTTGAATTTCCAGTGTGGATTTTGATAGGGTTTTTGTTGACCATATAAGTTA
Source organism: Ranitomeya variabilis (assembly GCF_051348905.1). Classification (NCBI taxonomy): domain Eukaryota; kingdom Metazoa; phylum Chordata; class Amphibia; order Anura; family Dendrobatidae; genus Ranitomeya; species Ranitomeya variabilis. The sequence continues at coordinate 1,106,104,848 of NC_135233.1, forward strand.
CCTGTCTTTATTCTGCTATCAGTAAGCGGGCCTCTCTGTGCTAAACCTGGTTCATTTCTGTGTTTGTCATTTCCTCTTACCTCACCGTTATTATTTGTGGGGGGCTTCTATCCAGCTTTGGGGTCCCCTTCTCTGGAGGCAAGAAAGGTCTTTGTTTTCCTCTACTAGGGGTAGCTAGATTCTCCGGCTGGCGCGTGTCATCTAGAATCAACGTAGGAATGATCCCCGGCTACTGCTAGTGTTGGCGTTAGGAGTAGATATATGGTCAACCCAGTTACCACTGCCCTATGAGCTGGATTTTTGTAGTCTGCAGACTTCCACGTTCCTCTGAGACCCTCGCCATTGGGGTCATAACAGTTTGCCAGGCCAGTATTAAATGTTTAATGCATTGCAGAAGAGGGATTATAAGAAAGAAGATTCTGAGTTTTTTTTTTTTTTTTTTCTTCTTCCCCTTTACCTCAGAGTGGCTATGCTTGCTGCAGACATGAATGTCCAGACCTTGATTACAAGTGTGGACCAGCTGGCTACTCGTGTGCAGGGCATACAAGACTATGTTATCAGAAATCCTAGGTCAGAACCTAAAATACCGATTCCTGAACTGTTTTCCGGAGACAGGTTTAAGTTTAGGAATTTCTTGAATAATTGTAAATTGTTTTTGTCCCTGAGACCCTGTTCATCTGGAGACTCTGCTCAGCAAGTAAAAATTGTTATTTCGTTCTTACGGGGCGACCCTCAGGATTGGGCTTTTTCGCTGGCGCCAGGAGATCCGGCATTGGCTGATATTAATGCGTTTTTTCTGGCGCTCGGTTTACTTTATGAGGAACCCAATCTTGAGATTCAGGCAGAAAAGGCCTTGCTGGCTATGTCTCAGGGGCAGGACGAGGCTGAAGTCTATTGCCAAAAATTTCGGAAATGGTCCGTGCTGACACATTGGAACGAGTGTGCACTGGCCGCTAATTTTAGAAATGGCCTTTCTGAAGCCATTAAGAATGTTATGGTGGGTTTTCCCATTCCCACAGGTCTGAATGATACTATGGCACTGGCTATTCAAATTGACCGGCGGTTGCGGGAGCGCAAAACCGCAAATTCCCTCATGGTGTTGTCTGAACAGACACCTAATTCGGTGCAATGTGATAGAAAAACCACAAATTCCCTCATGGTGTTGTCTGAACAGACACCTGATTTAATGCAATGTGATAGAATCCTGACTAGAAATGAGCGGAAAATTCATAGACGCCGGAATGGCTTGTGCTACTACTGTGGTGATTCTACACATGTTATCTCAGCATGCTCTAAACGTATAGCTAAGGTTGTTAGTCCTGTCACCGTTTGTAATTTGCAACCTAAATTTATTCTGTCTGTAACTTTGATTTGCTCACTGTCGTCTTATCCTGTCATGGCGTTTGTAGATTCAGGTGCTGCCCTGAGTCTTATGGATCTGTCATTTGCTAAGCGCTGTGGTTTTACTCTTGAACCATTGGTAAATCCTATTCCTCTTAGGGGTATTGATGCTACGCCATTGGCAGCAAATAAACCGCAGTATTGGACACAGGTTACCATGTGCATGACTCCTGAACACCGCGAGGTGATACGTTTCCTGGTTTTACATAAAATGCATGATTTGGTTGTTTTGGGGCTGCCATGGTTACAGACCCATAATCCAGTCCTGGACTGGAAGGCTATGTCAGTCTCAAGTTGGGGCTGTCGTGGTATTCATGGGGATTCCCTGCCTGTGTCTATTGCTTCTTCTACGCCTTCGGAAGTTCCTGAGTATTTGTCTGATTATCAGGATGTCTTCAGTGAGTCTGAGTCCAGTGCACTGCCTCCTCATAGGGACTGTGACTGTGCTATAGATTTGATCCCAGGCAGTAAATTTCCTAAGGGAAGACTGTTTAATCTGTCAGTACCTGAACATACCGCTATGCGTTCATATATCAAGGAGTCTCTGGAGAAAGGACATATTCGTCCGTCTTCTTCCCCTCTTGGTGCGGGATTCTTTTTTGTGGCAAAAAAGGACGGATCTTTGAGGCCTTGTATTGATTATCGGCTTTTAAATAAGATCACTGTCAAATTTCAGTATCCTTTACCGCTGTTGTCTGACTTGTTTGCCCGGATTAAAGGTGCCAAGTGGTTCACCAAGATAGACCTTCGTGGTGCGTACAACCTTGTGCGCATTAAGCAAGGTGATGAATGGAAAACCGCATTCAATACGCCCGAAGGTCATTTTGAGTACTTGGTGATGCCTTTTGGGCTCTCCAATGCGCCTTCAGTTTTTCAGTCCTTTATGCATGACATTTTCCGGAAGTATCTGGATAAATTTTTGATTGTTTATCTGGATGATATTTTGGTTTTTTCTGAGAATTGGGATTCGCATGTGGAGCAGGTCAGGTTGGTCTTTAAAATTTTGCGTGAAAATTCGTTATTTGTCAAGGGCTCAAAATGTCTCTTTGGTGTACAGAAGGTTCCCTTTTTGGGGTTCATTTTTTCCCCTTCTGCTGTGGAGATGGACCCAGTCAAGGTCCGAGCTATTCTTGATTGGACTCAGCCCTCGTCAGTTAAGAGTCTTCAGAAGTTCTTGGGTTTCGCTAACTTCTACCGTCGTTTTATCGCTAATTTTTCTAGCATTGTGAAACCTTTGACGGATATGACCAAGAAGGGCTCCGATGTAGCTAACTGGGCTCCTGCTGCCGTGGAGGCTTTCCAGGAGTTGAAACGCCGGTTTACTTCGGCGCCTGTTTTGTGCCAGCCCGATGTCTCACTTCCCTTTCAGGTTGAGGTGGATGCTTCAGAGATTGGAGCAGGGGCCGTTTTGTCGCAGAGAGGCCCTGGTTGCTCTGTTATGAAACCTTGTGCCTTTTTCTCTAGGAAGTTTTCGCCTGCCGAGCGAAATTATGATGTGGGCAATCGGGAGTTGTTGGCCATGAAATGGGCATTTGAGGAGTGGCGTCATTGGCTCGAGGGTGCTAAGCATCGTGTGGTGGTCTTGACTGATCACAAAAATCTGATGTATCTCGAGTCTGCTAAACGCCTTAATCCGAGACAGGCCCGCTGGTCATTGTTTTTCTCCCGCTTTGATTTTGTTGTCTCGTATTTACCAGGTTCAAAGAATGTGAAGGCCGATGCTCTTTCTAGGAGCTTTGTGCCTGATGCTCCTGAAGTCGCTGATCCTGTTGGTATTCTTAAAGATGGAGTTATCTTGTCAGCTATTTCTCCGGATCTGCGACGTGTGTTGCAGAGATTTCAGGCTGATAGGCCTGAGTCTTGTCCACCTGACAGACTGTTTGTCCCGGATAAGTGGACTAGCAGAGTCATTTCCGAGGTTCATTCCTCGGTGTTGGCAGGTCACCCGGGAATTTTTGGCACCAGAGATCTGGTGGCCAGGTCCTTTTGGTGGCCTTCCTTGTCAAGGGATGTGCGGTCATTTGTGCAGTCCTGTGGGACTTGTGCTCGAGCCAAGCCTTGCTGTTCTCGTGCCAGCGGTTTGCTCTTGCCCTTGCCTGTCCCGAAGAGACCTTGGACACATATCTCCATGGATTTCATTTCTGATCTTCCGCTATCTCAGGGCATGTCCGTTATCTGGGTGATATGTGATCGCTTCTCCAAGATGGTCCATTTGGTTCCTTTGCCTAAGCTGCCTTCCTCTTCCGATCTGGTTCCTGTGTTTTTCCAGAACGTGGTTCGTTTGCACGGCATCCCTGAGAATATTGTGTCAGACAGAGGATCCCAGTTCGTTTCCAGGTTCTGGCGATCCTTTTGTAGTAGGATGGGCATTGATTTGTCGTTTTCGTCTGCTTTCCATCCTCAGACTAATGGACAGACGGAGCGAACCAATCAGACTTTGGAGGCTTATTTGAGGTGTTTTGTCTCTGCTGATCAGGACGATTGGGTGACATTCTTGCCGTTGGCTGAGTTTGCCCTTAATAATCGGGCTAGTTCCGCCACCTTGGTTTCGCCTTTTTTCTGCAACTCTGGTTTCCATCCTCGCTTTTCTTCGGGTCATGTGGAGCCTTCTGACTGTCCTGGGGTGGATTCTGTGGTGGATAGGTTGCAGCGGATCTGGAATCATGTGGTGGACAACTTGAAGTTGTCACAGGAGAGGGCTCAGCGCTTTGCCAACCGCCGCCGCGGTGTGGGTCCCCGACTACGCGTTGGGGATTTGGTATGGCTTTCTTCCCGCTTTGTTCCTATGAAGGTCTCCTCTCCCAAATTTAAACCTCGTTTTATTGGGCCTTACAAGATATTGGAAATCCTTAATCCTGTATCTTTTCGTCTGGATCTTCCTGTGTCGTTTGCTATTCACAATGTATTTCATAGGTCCTTGTTGCGGCGGTACATTGTGCCTGTAGTTCCTTCTGCTGAGCCTCCTGCTCCGGTGTTGGTTGAGGGCGAGTTGGAGTACGTGGTGGAGAAGATCTTGGATTCTCGCCTCTCCAGGCGGAGGCTTCAGTACCTGGTCAAGTGGAAGGGCTATGGTCAGGAGGATAATTCCTGGGTGGTCGCCTCTGATGTTCATGCGGCCGATTTAGTTCGTGCCTTTCATGCCGCTCATCCTGATCGCCCTGGTGGTCGTGGTGAGGGTTCGGTGACCCCTCACTAAGGGGGGGGTACTGTTGTGAATTTGCTTTTTGCTCCCTCTAGTGGTTACTAGTTTTTTGACTCTGGTTTTTCTGTCATTCCTTTTATCCGCACCTGGGTCGTTAGTTAGGGGTGTTGCTATATAAGCTCCCTGGACCTTCAGTTCTATGCCTGGCAACGTAGTTATCAGAGCTAGTCTGCTGTGCTCTTGTCTACTGATCCTGGTTCCAGTTATATCAGCTAAGTCTGCCTTTTGCTTTTTGCTATTTGTTTTGGTTTTGTATTTTTGTCCAGCTTGTTCCAAATCTGTGTCCTGACCTTTGCTGGAAGCTCTAGGGGGCTGGTGTTCTCCCCCCGGACCGTTAGACGGTTCGGGGGTTCTTGAATTTCCAGTGTGGATTTTGATAGGGTTTTTGTTGACCATATAAGTTACCTGTCTTTATTCTGCTATCAGTAAGCGGGCCTCTCTGTGCTAAACCTGGTTCATTTCTGTGTTTGTCATTTCCTCTTACCTCACCGTTATTATTTGTGGGGGGCTTCTATCCAGCTTTGGGGTCCCCTTCTCTGGAGGCAAGAAAGGTCTTTGTTTTCCTCTACTAGGGGTAGCTAGATTCTCCGGCTGGCGCGTGTCATCTAGAATCAACGTAGGAATGATCCCCGGCTACTGCTAGTGTTGGCGTTAGGAGTAGATATATGGTCAACCCAGTTACCACTGCCCTATGAGCTGGATTTTTGTAGTCTGCAGACTTCCACGTTCCTCTGAGACCCTCGCCATTGGGGTCATAACAGGACCGGACCGAAGGTACCTCTCTTGCCCCCATTTCAGAACTGTCGGGACTGTTACCATTGTTGCCCGGGGAAAGCTTTGCAACCCGGACTGACCTTTGCAGTTGACAGCAGGGGGCGGTGATAAAAGGTCCTGTGAGTGGGAAAGAAGGGGAAGACTTGGTGGGAAGACAGAGCGCGCAGCAGGGCAAGGTTGGTGCTCCGTCCTCTGAGCATCATGATAGCGCAGGCTCGTGCTGTTGATCCCCTGTGTCCAGGAACACTGTGGACACACATCTGCCATGTGCCCGTTGCCTCCCGTGACCGAAAGCCACAGATGCTCCGGGCCGGTGGTTAGTGCATGCAAGCCACCTAAGACAGACCGGGTGACTCATCTAGAACTGTACCATTCCTCACCCGCTTACTGCTGCTGAGCTGAGTCACGCTCCGGCGGTGTTACAGGTTGTGCTGGACCCCATTCGACGTACCTTGGATCCAGGACCCTGCTTAGTACAATGAGTATTCACCGCCATCGCTGGGAACTGGACCTCCAGCATTTTCAGGATAACACCGGAGTCATCACACGCAAGTTGCGTGGGCGCCACCGTTGGAACTTAAAAATTTCTAATTTCAAAAAACAAATTTAAAAAAACTGACCGTCACATCCAAACGTAGACTAAGTGTGAAAGGGTGCTGAACCTAGAGTCACCAACTCATATACAGTTAAATGAATAAGGCAGCACACTGCGGCGCTAAAACATGAAACATGAAAATTGAACTGCATTACTGCACTAGAAATAAAAAAAATTGAGAGCATTTAGCGCATAAATTGGCCAAATCATGTGTACCTGGTAGCCACATTAAGGCATCTCTTGTATACCAGGTCCTAAACTTTCTTTTCTTTTTGAGAATAAGCGTCTTCATCTGAATGGGATACTTGGAACTTAAGGCTTTGCAACCAGGAATCTGGCGAAACTGATAAGTTAATTCTTTCATGCACAGTTGCTTTATCCGTTACCTTACCCCACACTCATATCATGCTAATATCACCTCCCATACCCCCTCTTTAACCGATTACCTCCCTGCGTGGAGAATACCCCTGTTAATAAATCTGTTAACTCTTGATCTGCCTCCTGTCTGTTACTGCATCCCGCTACCTGCTCACAGCTATTTGACAGCCGCAACACGTGCATTGATAGCCATTTTGTTAGGCAATCCCTTCATGTGTTGCGGCTGTTGGACAGCCAGGAGATACGCAGCCTCTGCAGCTCAAACATAGTATTCGAGCACACCAAAGATACTCTGTTAGCACATGGGCATCCTTGGGTAACACCTTTTCGGAGCATGTTCACCCAACATTACCCCCCAGATCTCATTATCATTAAGAACCTGGGATCAATCCTCTAAAAGAGACAAACAAAACCTAGAAATTGTGATAATTCTGAGCTCTGATGAGACAAGAACGGGCTGCCATCAGTCAGGATCTGTCCAAAAGCCGATATCCAGTTGACCAGTGAGAAGGGCAGAAGTCTGGAGAATTAAGGGCAGCACTGGGAATATTTTGGCATCACTGAGAGTTTATGAATTTGACAGTAACTGTGTAAAAACTCATGAAATGTTTATGATTGTCCATCAGTAACCAAAGAAACAGCAAAGAGCAAAATCACTGAAGAGGCAAAATGTGAGAACCCAAATTTGTGTCCATTTCAAAACTTTTGCTTACAATTGAAGGTAAATATCCTCAATGATCATCTTCAGCAGCCAAACAGGTAAAAGATAGTGAGAAGATGAAGATAGCTACTTCCTGTAGCTGCTCACTGCCAGCCATCAGGGTGGCCATGGACAGTCACTGCTACAAACCGCGGGTGCATGCAGCTCTCCATGACTGAAAGCCATGTGATTAACCCCACAGAACGTTTGGCTATTCTTAGCTGCATTTTACAGTAAAAATCATGGTCCCTGCACTAAGGGAGGCATGGAGGAGGCAACATTGTGCTTCGGGCAATTTATTGCCAGCTGGAACTGGGTCTTTAGTCAAAATAGAGGGACTTATGGGCAGTTTCAAATACAGCACACATCAATTTCACAACAAAACCTTCAGGCCTCTCATAAAAAGCTGAAGATGAAGATGAATTCCACCTTTCAGCATGACAATAACCAAAAGTGACCTCCAAATCACCAAAAGGATGAAGATAAGAGTTTTGGAACGGCCAAGCCAGAGCCAAAATCTGAATCCAAGTGACATCATCTGGTGACCTGATAAGGGCGCTGTAGCCGGAAGATGCCCCCACTATCTGGCAGATGTGGAGCTGCAGCAAGGAGGAGCGGGCACAGATCACCAATCCCAGATGTGACGCACTGATAAATTCCGACCCCAAAAGTCTGAATGCTGCCAAAAATTCATTGGGGAGTGCAACAAATTATTAGTGTAAGGGTTCTGTGTTTTTACACTTGATAAAGATGCCATTACTGCATTGAAACGCGTAGTGGATACTAAAGATCCTTCTTAGAATAAAGCAGAAAGAGATATCTTTCCAACGAAGCAGTCAATTTTTAAACATGGTTTTAACCTGTTTTAGCAAAATCTACAAGACTTATGTCTCCACTTACAAAGCTCTCCACAGAGCTGCACCGCTCCACATTTGCTTCCTCATTTCTGTCTACCACCCTACCTGTCCTCTCCACAGTGCTGCACTACCCTACATCTCTTCCTCATCTTTGACTACCACTTACCCATCCTCTCCACAGTGCACCCCCCACATCTCCTCATTTCTGTCTATCACCTACCTGTCCTCTCCACAGAGCTGCGCCGCTCTACATCTCATTCTCATCTGCCTATTACCCTACCCATCTTCTCCACAGTGCACCCCCCACATCTCCTCATTTCTGTCTATCACCTACCTGTCCTCTCCACAGAGCTGCGCCGCTCTACATCTCATTCTCATCTGCCTATTACCCTACCCATCCTCTCCACAGTGCACCCCCCCACATCTCCTCCTCATTTCTGTCTATCACCTACCAGTCCTCTCCACAGAGCTGCGCCGCTCTACATCTCATTCTCATCTGCCTATTACCCTACCCATCCTCTCCACAGTGCACCCCCCACATCTCCTCATTTCTGTCTATCACCTACCTGTCCTCTCCACAGAGCTGCACAGCTCTACATCTCATTCTCATCTGCCTATTACCCTACCCATCCTCTCCACAGTGCACCCCCCACATCTCCTCATTTCTGTCTATCACCTACCTGTCCTCTCCACAGAGCTGCACAGCTCTACATCTCATTCTCATCTGCCTATTACCCTACCCATCCTCTCCACAGTGCACCCCCCACATCTCCTCATTTCTGTCTATCACCTACCTGTCCTCTCCACAGAGCTGCACAGCTCTACATCTCATTCTCATCTGCCTATTACCCTACCCATCTTCTCCACAGTGCACCCCCCACATCTCCTCATTTCTGTCTATCACCTACCTGTCCTCTCCACAGAGCTGCACAGCTCTACATCTCATTCTCATCTGCCTATTACCCTACCCATCCTCTCCACAGTGCACCCCCCCACATCTCCTCATTTCTGTCTATCACCTACCTGTCCTCTCCACAGAGCTGCACAGCTCTAGATCTCATTCTCATCTGCCTATTACCCTACCCATCTTCTCCACAGTGCACCCCCCCACATCTCCTCATTTCTGTCTATCACCTACCTGTCCTCTCCACAGAGCTGCACAGCTCTAGATCTCATTCTCATCTGCCTATTACCCTACCCATCCTCTCCACAGTGCACCCCCCCACATCTCCTCATTTCTGTCTATCACCTACCTGTCCTCTCCACAGAGCTGCACAGCTCTAGATCTCATTCTCATCTGCCTATTACCCTACCCATCTTCTCCACAGTGCACCCCCCCACATCTCCTCATTTCTGTCTATCACCTACCTGTCCTCTCCACAGAGCTGCACAGCTCTACATCTCATTCTCATCTGCCTATTACCCTACCCATCCTCTCCACAGTGCACCCCCCCACATCTCCTCATTTCTGTCTATCACCTACCTGTCCTCTCCACAGAGCTGCACAGCTCTACATCTCATTCTCATCTGCCTATTACCCTACCCATCCTCTCCACAGTGCACCCCCCCACATCTCCTCATTTCTGTCTATCACCTACCTGTCCTCTCCACAGAGCTGCACAGCTCTAGATCTCATTCTCATCTGCCTATTACCCTACCCATCCTCTCCACAGTGCACCCCCCCACATCTCCTCATTTCTGTCTATCACCTACCTGTCCTCTCCACAGAGCTGCACAGCTCTACATCTCATTCTCATCTGCCTATTACCCTACCCATCCTCTCCACAGTGCACCCCCCCACATCTCCTCCTCATTTCTGTCTATCACCTACCAGTCCTCTCCACAGAGCTGCACAGCTCTAGATCTCATTCTCATCTGCCTATTACCCTACCCATCCTCTCCACAGTGCGGCCCCCCTACATCTACTCCTCATTTCTGTCTACCACCCTACCTGCCCTCTCCAAGGTGCTACACTGCTCTTTATCTCCTCATCTCTGTCTACCACCCTACCTGTCATCTCCACAGTTCTGCACCACCCTACATATCTTCATCTGTCTACCATTCTACGCATCCTCTCCACAGATCTGCACCATCTTTCAATTCTACTACATCCTACATTTCCTACCTATCTGAGTTGCCTGCCAGGGCCGTGGGGTACTCGGTACCCGGTGTGTAGGTGAAGATGGTGAATGGTGCAATAAAGAAAGAGGACACAGGTTTGCAGTCTCTTTACCTGGTTTACTGGAGACTTCAGGTATCCACAGTCCAGGGCTCCAGATCACGATCACAGGTACAGCCAGGGTCCGGCCAGCTTGGAAGCAAGTTCAGAGTCCCCTCTACCAGGTGGATATGAAAGCCTTCCTCATAGCGCAGTGGTATTGTAATCCCTTACTGCCTATGGCTTCTAGCAAGGTCCTCACAGTTCATCTCTGTCCTCCATAAAGGTGGGACACAAACCTGTATGACAGGTGGCTCGAGTCTTTTTATAGGGTCTCTATCATGACCTCGGCTCTATGCGCCACTGTGCCTCCTGGGTATTAGGGTGGATAGGTAACGTATAGTCCAGCTGTCCTGACAGTTTCTGCTGTGCCTCCTAGAGTCCGACACAACCTCGGTCTTACAGCTACCGGTATCTGCACTCTGCCAGGGAGGTAGCTCAGTCTCAGCTATCCTTCCCAGATGTCACTTTCCTGTGCTTTGCTCTCCTGCACACTCTCTACAATCTGTTCTTTCCTTCAGTATTCTCTTTCTCCAGGAGCTGCAGCAACTCTGGCTGCATTGCCCCTTCAGTCCTTACGACCCTCATGGTCAGACTACTCTCTTCTCTGTCCCTTAGACAGACTGCTTACTGACTTCCCCTCCAGCTAGAATATATCTATATCTATAGGGAAGTTCCCCTGAAAACCAGGTTCAGAGCTCCTCCTTCTGGCCTGGAGTGTGAACGTGTTGCATGTTAGTGTTTACCTGATAGAAGAGATCTTCCCTTGCTTCCAAGTGTGGCATCACTCTCCCCATGAGGAAAGCAATGCTACTGAAACAACCAGGACCATGGGGTGTTACATATCCTCTCCTTATCTCTGTCCACTACCTACCTTTCCTCTACACAGTGCTACACTACTCTACATCTCCTCATCTCTGTCTACCACCTACCCATCCTCTCCACAGTGCTGCCCCACTCCACATCTCCTCCTCACCTCTGTCTATCACCCTACCTGTGCTCTCCATTCTGCTAGCAATGCTATATTGACATCCTGCAAAATTCAAACCCCACACCTCATATGGTATAATGCTGCCCCCTCATATGGTATAATGCAGCCCCCTCATAGGGTATAATGCAGCCCCCCTCTTAAGAGTATTATTATTAATATTATTATTCCCCTCATAGGGTGCAATGCAGCCCCTCATAGGGTATAATGCAGCCCCACTCATAGGTTATAATGCAGCCCACCCTCATAGGGTATAATGCAGCCCCCTCATAGGCTCAAAACTAACGGTCTATCTAATTAGATAGCCGAAAAACATGAAGAGATCCAAGATACTATTAAAATAAGGCTTTATTAATGGAAAATATATCCAATGCCATAGTGCACAAGCACCTAAACAAGAAATGGGAAGCTACCACAAATATTACGCTAAAAAGCACTTTTTTCAATAAGACAGGAGGCAGCGCGCTAAATATAAATCAGGTATACACCACTTTACATTGCATAAGCATACATATAGTGACATCAATATGTTAAATGTACAAGAGCAACCGCCATATAATGCAGCCCCCTCATAGGATATAATGCAGCCCCCCTCTTAGAGTATTATTATTATTAATAGTATTATTCCCCTCATAGGGTGCCATGCAGCCCCTCATAGGGTATACTGCAGCCCCACTGATAGGGTATAATGCAGCCCACCTGTTGTGAATTCCGTTCTCGGGCTCCCTCCTGTGGTCATGAGTGGTACTGTGTGAGTTTGTTCTTGGGCTCCCTCTGGTGGCCTTTAGCGATATGGCTGGGCTCAGCTGTTTCATCTCCTGCTAGGCTGGGCCTATTTAACTCACCTGGACCTTCATTTGTCTCCTGCTGTCGGTGTATTCAGTCCTGATCCTGTGCTCTCCTGAATATTCCTTGTGACCAGTCTCCTGCTATGAGAAGCTAAGTTTGCTTGTTCAGTTTCTCATTATTTCCTTGAAAACGCTTCTCATTATATGATGAGTTCAGCCCAGCTTGCTTTCATGTGATTTTTTGCTTGCTGGTTAGTTCTGGGGTGCAGAGTGCGCCCCTCACATCGTGAGTCGGTGTGGGGGTTCTTGTATTCTCTGCGTGGTTTACTTTTGATAGTTTTTGTACTGACCGCACGGACACCTATCTTTATCTGCCTATCTAGTATTAGCGGGCCTCATTTGCTAAACCTGTTTCATCTCTACGTTTGTGTTTTCCCCTTTACTCACCGTTATTATTTGTGGGGGGCTATCTAAAACTTTGGGGATATTTCTCTGAGGCAAGTGAGGTCTTTGCTTTCTCTCTAGGGGTAGTCAGTTTCTCAGGCTGTGACGAGGCGTCTAGGTTTTCAGGTAACGCTCCACAGCTGCCTTTAGTGTGTTTGGATAGGATCAGGATTGCGGTCAGTATAGCTTCCACATCCCGAGAACTTGTCCTATATATTCAGGGTACATGTGTCAGGTCAGTTTGAGATCCTACCACCAGGATCATAACAGTACAGCAGGCCCACAAAGTGTTAATGCAGCAGAAGAGGGAGAAGAGGAATCCTGAAGTCATTTTTTTTTTTTCCCTCTGCACTGTGTTTGGCTTCTCTCCTCCCCTTAATCTCTGGGTGGTTCTGAATTCAGTTGCAGATATGGACATTCAGAGTCTGTCTTCTAGTGTGGATCATCTCACTGCAAGGGTACAGGGCATTCAGGATTATGTAGTCCGCAGTCCTATGTCAGAGCCTAAAATACCAATTCCTGAGCTGTTTTCCGGAGATAGATCTAGGTTTTTGAACTTTAAGAATAATTGTAAGTTATTCCTTTCTCTGAGACCTCGCTCCTCTGGTGATTCTGTTCAGCAAGTTAAAATTGTTATTTCTTTGTTGCGTGGTGACCCCCAAGATTGGGCATTCTCTCTGGCGCCAGGAGATCCTGCATTGCTAAATGTGGATGCGTTTTTTCTGGTGCTTGGAGTGCTTTATGAGGAACCTAATCTGGTAGACCAAGCAGAGAAGATTTTGCTGGCTCTCTCTCAGGGTCAAGATGAAGCAGAGGTTTACTGTCAGAAGTTTAGGAAGTGGTCTGTGCTCACTCAATGGAATGAGTGCGCCCTGGCGGCGATTTTCAGAAAGGGTCTTTTGGAAGCCCTTAAAGATGTTATGGTGGGGTTCCCCACGCCTGTGGGTCTGAATGAGTCAATGTCTTTGGCCATTCAGATTGATCGGCGTTTGCGGGAGCGCAAACCTGTGCACCATCTGGCAGTAATTTCTGAGCAGAAACCTGAGCCTATGCAATGCGACAGGATTCTGACCAGAGTTGAACGGCAAGACTACAGACGTCAGAATGGGTTGTGCTTTTACTGTGGTGATTCTGCTCATGTTATCTCAGCATGCTCTAAGCGCACAAAGAGGTTTACCAAATCTGTCACCATTGGTACGGTACAACCTAAATTCATTCTGTCTGTTACTTTGATTTGCTCTCTGTCATCCTACTCAGTTATGGCTTTTGTGGATTCAGGTGCCGCCCTGAATCTGATGGATTTGTCATTTGCCAGGCGCTGTGGTTTTATCTTGGAGCCTTTACAATTCCCCATTCCACTAAAGGGAATTGATGCTACACCATTGGCCAAGAATAAACCTCAGTACTGGACTCAAGTGACCATGTCTATGACTCCTGCACATCAGGAGGTGATTCGCTTTCTTGTGCTACATAATTTGCATGATGTTGTCGTGTTGGGTCTGCCATGGCTGCAGGCTCATAATCCAGTCCTGGATTGGAAAGCAATGTCTGTGTCAAGTTGGGGTTGCCAGGGAATTCATGGCGATGCCCCTTTGGTGTCAATTGCTTCTTCTACTCCTTCTGAAGTCCCTGAATTTTTGTCAGACTACCAGGATGTATTTGATGAGCCCAAATCCAGTGCCCTACCTCCTCATAGGGATTGTGATTGTGCTATAAATTTGATTCCTGGTAGTAAGTTCCCTAAGGGACGACTTTTTAATTTATCTGTGCCAGAACATGCCGCTATGCGGAGTTACATAAAGGAGTCCTTGGAGAAGGGGCATATTCGCCCGTCCTCGTCCCCTTTGGGTGCGGGGTTCTTTTTTGTGGCCAAGAAGGATGGTTCTCTGAGACCCTGTATAGATTATCGCCTTCTAAATAACATCACGGTCAAATTTCAGTACCCCTTGCCACTGTTGTCTGATCTGTTTGCTCGGATTAGGGGGGCCAGTTGGTTCACCAAGATAGATCTTCGAGGAGCGTATAATCTTGTGCGCATAAAACAGGGCAATGAATGGAAAACAGCATTTAATACGCCCGAAGGCCATTTTGAGTACTTGGTGATGCCTTTTGGGCTTTCTAATGCTCCCTCTGTGTTTCAGTCCTTCATGCACGACATCTTCCGAGTGTATCTGGATAGATTTATGATTGTGTACCTGGATGATATTTTGGTCTTTTCTGATGACTGGGAGTCTCATGTGAAGCAGGTCAGGATGGTATTTCAGGTCCTGCGTGCCAATGCCTTGTTTGTGAAGGGCTCTAAATGTCTCTTCGGAGTCCAGAAGATTTCTTTTTTGGGCTTTATTTTTTCTCCGTCTACTATTGAGATGGATCCAGTCAAGGTCCAGGCTATTCATGACTGGACTCAACCTACATCTGTGAAGAGTCTTCAGAAGTTCTTGGGTTTTGCTAATTTTTACCGTCGCTTCATCACTAATTTTTCTAGCGTGGTTAAGCCTTTGACGGATTTGACCAAGAAGGGTTCTGATGTGACGAATTGGTCTCCTGCGGCCGTGGAGGCCTTTCAGGAGCTTAAGCGTCGGTTTTCTTCGGTTCCTGTCTTGTGCCAGCCCGAAGTCTCTCTTCCCTTTCAGGTTGAGGTTGATGCTTCTGAGATTGGAGCAGGGGCTGTCTTGTCGCAGAGAAGCTCTGATGGCTCTGTGATGAGACCATGTGCTTTCTTTTCAAGAAAGTTTTCGCCTGCCGAGCGGAATTATGATGTTGGTAATCGTGAGTTGTTGGCAATGAAGTGGGCATTTGAGGAGTGGCGACATTGGCTTGAGGGAGCCAAGCATCGTGTGGTGGTCTTGACGGATCACAAGAATTTGACTTATCTCTAGTCTGCCAAACGGTTGAATCCGAGACAGGCTCGATGGTCGTTGTTTTTCTCTCGTTTCAATTTCGTGGTTTCATATCTTCCGGGTTCGAAAAACGTGAAGGCTGATGCTCTTTCTAGGAGTTTTGTACCTGACTCCCCGGAAGTTTCTGAACCGACTGGTGTTCTCAAAGAGGGGGTGATTTTGTCTGCCATCTCTCCTGATCTGCGACGGGTGTTGCAGGAGTTTCAGGCCAATAGACCTGACCGTTGTCCACCGGAGAGACTGTTTGTCCCAGACAGATGGACCAGTAGAGTTATTTCCGAGGTTCACTCTTCGGTGTTGGCAGGTCATCCTGGGATTTTTGGTACCAATGATTTGGTGGCGAGATCCTTTTGGTGGCCTTCCTTGTCGCGGGATGTGCGTTCCTTTGTGCAGTCCTGTGGGATTTGTGCTCGGGCCAAGCCTTCGTGTTCTCGTGCCAGTGGATTGCTTTTGCCTTTGCCTGTCCCGAAGAGGCCTTGGACGCATATTTCCATGGATTTTATTTCGGATCTTCCTGTCTCTCAGAAGATGTCTGTCATCTGGGTGGTTTGTGATCGTTTTTCCAAAATGGTCCATTTGGTACCCTTGCCTAAGTTGCCTTCCTCCTCCGATTTGGTGCCACTGTTTTTTCAGAATGTGGTTCGTTTACATGATATTCCGGAGAACATTGTGTCCGACAGAGGATCCCAGTTTGTGTCCAGATTTTGGCGATCCTTTTGTGCTAAGATGGGCATTGAATTGTCTTTTTCGTCAGCCTTCCATCCTCAGACGAATGGTCAAACCGAATCAACTAATCAGACCTTGGAAACTTATTTGAGATGTTTTGTTTCTGCTGACCAGGATGATTGGGTGACCTTTTTGCCATTGGCTGAGTTCGCCCTCAATAATCGGGCTAGTTCTGCTACTTTGGTTTCACCTTTCTTTTGCAATTCTGGTTTTCATCCTCGTTTTTCCTCGGGTCAGGTTGAGTCTTCTGACTGTCCTGGGGTGGATTCTGTGGTGGATAGGTTGCAGCAGATTTGGAACCATGTGGTGGACAATTTGACTTTGTCCCAAGAGAAGGCTCAGCGCTTTGCTAACCGCCGTCGCTGCGTGGGTCCCCGACTTCGTGTGGGGGATTTGGTATGGTTGTCTTCTCGTTATGTCCCAATGAAGGTTTCCTCTCCTAAGTTCAAGCCTCGTTTCATCGGTCCTTATAAGATTTTGGAAATCCTCAACCCTGTGTCTTTTCATTTGGACCTCCCAACATCGTTTGCCATTCATAATGTGTTCCATAGGTCAATGTTGCGGAGATATGTGGTGCCTGTGGTCCCTTCTGTTGATCCTCCTCCTCCGGTCTTGGTCGAGGGGGAGTTGGAATATGTGGTGGAGAAGATCTTGGATTCTCGTATTTCGAGACGGAGACTTCAGTACTTGGTGAAATGGAAGGGTTATAGTCAGGAGGATAATTCCTGGGTTGTCGCCTCCGATGTCCATGCGGCCGATTTGGTTTGTGCCTTTCATTTGGCTCGTCCTGATCGGCCTGGGAGCTCTGGTGAGAGTTCGGTGACCCCTCCTCAAGGGGGGGAACTGTTGTGAATTCCGTTCTCGGGCTCCCTCCTGTGGTCATGAGTGGTACTGTGTGAGTTTGTTCTTGGGCTCCCTCTGGTGGCCTTTAGCGATATGGCTGGGCTCAGCTGTTTCATCTCCTGCTAGGCTGGGCCTATTTAACTCACCTGGACCTTTACTTGTTGCCTACTGTCGGTGTATTCAGTCCTGATCCTGTGCTCTCCTGAATATTCCTTGTGACCAGTCTCCTGCTATGAGAAGCTAAGTTTGCTTGTTCAGTTTCTCATTATTTCCTTGAAAACATTTCTCATTATATGATGAGTTCAGCCCAGCTTGCTTTCATGTGATTTTTTGCTTGCTGGTTAGTTCTGGGGTGCAGAGTGTGCCCCTGAGTCAGTGTGGGGGTTCTTGTATTCTCTGCGTGGTCTACTTTTGATAGTTTTTGTACTGACCGCACAGACACCTATCTTTATCTGCCTATCTAGTATTAGCGGGCCTCATTTGCTAAACCTGTTTCATCTCTACGTTTGTGTTTTCCCCTTAACTCACCGTTATTATTTGTGGGGGGCTATCTAAAACTTTGGGGATATTTCTCTGAGGCAAGTGAGGTCTTTGCTTTCTCTCTAGGGGTAGTCAGTTTCTCAGGCTGTGACGAGGCGTCTAGGTTTTCAGGTAACGCTCCACAGCTGCCTTTAGTGTGTTTGGATAGGATCAGGATTGCGGTCAGTATAGCTTCCACATCCCCAGAACTTGTCCTATATATTCAGGGTATATGTGTCAGGTCAGTTTGAGATCCCACCACCAGGATCATAACACCCACCCTCGTAGGGTATAATGCAGCCACCTCATAGGGTATAATGCAGCCCCCTCATAGGGTATAATGCTGCCCCCTCATCGTGTATAATGAAGCCCCCTTGATAGGGTATAATGCTGCACCCCCATAGGGTATAATTTTGCACCCCTCATATTGTACAATGAAACCAGGACTCACTGATAAAAAAACAAACCACAATACTCGCCTCTCTTCCCCATTCCTACACTGAATCCGGCTCTGTTCCGTATCAGCAGATGCATTGCCGTCTGCCTGACACACAATGGGTATGCAATGAAGTATCCTTCATGTATGATGCCGATATAGTTGAATGCAGCATGCAATGGGAGGCCCCATAGTGGATGCTGCCCCCCTCATAGGGCATAATGCAGCCCCCCTCATTGGGTACAGGGACAGACTTTAGCCGCAGCAGCCAGGTTCTTGTCACCTGCTGCTGCTCCGCCGTCACTGGGGGCCCTCATAGCAGGTGCGTGGTGTGCCGCTATTAGGCTACTTTCACACTAGCGTCGGGAACAACCCGTCGCTGTGCGTCGGGCCGAGGTTCCCGACGCTAGCGTGGTCTCCGCCGCACAACGGGGGCAGCGGATGCATTTTTCCCACGCATCCGCTGCCCCATTGTGAGGTGCGGGGAAGTGCGGGGAGGTGGGGGCGGAGTTCCGGCCGCGCATGCGCGGTCGGAAAAAGCGGACCGTCGGGAGCAAAAAACGTTACATGTAACGTTTTTTTCTCCCGACGGTCCGCTACCACACGCCCAAGCGTCGCAAAACGGACGCAACGATTGGCAATGCGTCGCAAATGCGTCGCTAATGTTAGTCTATGACGAAAAAACGTATCCAGCAAGAACTTTTGCTGGATGCGTATTTTCGGCAAAACGACGCATTTGCGACGTATTGCAGTTAACGCTACTGTGAAAGTAGCCTTAGTGACATGCCACTGGATAGGGGCCCATGGAGCAGCGGGGGCCCTAGGCAACTGCTGGCCCTGTGTGCCAGCAAGTATCAGTGCCTGGGCCCTCCATAGAATCCTCGGTTTCTCCGGTGGGCCCATTCGACCCTGAATAACCATATAATAAATGCACAGAGATAATTCCATAAAGTTATTCCAAACAATAATAGACGGATATAAGGTGTAAAATGCCACAAAAAGCTCAGAATCTCTGAGAGATGTCGAATTCCAAGAATTATCACTTCATAAAGTGACTCTTATCAGATCTGAAAAACGTGCTCTGGCCGTGAAGTTCTTAAAAAAGATTTTATCTTGAGTTTCTGAGGAGGTTTTATAAATTAAAGGAAAAAGAAAGTACTGCGTTGGCCGGGAATCGAACCCGGGTCAACTGCTTGGAAGGCAGCTATGCTCACCACTATACCACCAACGCTACATGCCCTAGTCTTTCTCGTAACTCCAGCACTTTACAGGGGTGGGCACAAATTCTCACAAGATGTCTCCCATTAACCTCTTTGTTCCCCTTCTGTTCCCTCACGGTCAGGGTGTATGGAGCAGGATCAGGAGCCGTGCCGCTACATACAGGGCAGCTGTATTACCTTATAATAAACTCACAAGTTGTCTCCCTTACAGCTCAGCCATCGGCCGATCTCTGATGCTTTTCCAGAATCTATTATTCAATATTTTTGAATAAAAGAACAAATATAATTTCACCCATAGAGACTTATAGAAACTGCCAATCACCGGGGAAGGAAGTTTTCTTTATCCTATCAGATGTTTTCAACCTTCTGGCAAATACAAGCCGGTGCTGCAACAGAGCTGTTCCTTGAGGGAGACGCCGAGCACCAATGCCAAAACTTCTTCAACTGTAGCAAAAAGGTGCGACGTCCCTGGGTGGACTCGAACCACCAACCTTTCGGTTAACAGCCGAATTCGCTAACTGATTGCACCACAGAGACAACTACAGAATCTCTCTCAGCACCTGAAGACAAAACAAAGGTCATTTTTTCTCAGTGCACATGATGACTGGTTGATGGTGACTATTGATCTTCTGGTTCGGAGGACAACACCAGATAATATTGTGAATTTCCTCTACATTGAGGCGTTCTCAGAATGATTATGACTATTGTCATCCATACAGTTCTACCTGCTTTCTGTGAAATTATGGTGGTGTAAAATTTTTAAAAACCACTTGGACTGGTACGGTTGACAAAATATTTTTGTTCCAAAATTTGATTATTTGTATCCGTACAGTTTAACGTGCTTTGTGTGAAATTACGTTTGTTTTAAATAAAATAAATGACCTTGGCCTGCTACAGGTGACCACATTTTGTTGTTCAAAAATTGACTATTGTATTCATATAGTTTAACCTGCTTTACGTGAAATTATTAAGGTGGTTTGAAATAAAAAAAAAAAATGCTTTGCCTGCTGCAGATTACCAAATTTAGTTTTTTTATTCCCAATTTTTTTTTCAATTATTCAAGGAAACTTGGTTTCCAGATACCCAGCAATTACAAAATACATAAGGTAAGGTATGGGGACGTGGAAGTGCTGATGATGGTGAAGGCAGATGCTGAGGTTGTGGGGCAGGTGTGACTACGCTTGATGCTGAAGCATAGGAAACACGCCCATCCACAGCACATAGGTTCCTGTCCCACTTTGCAGGAAGGCACGGTACACCACTTCTGAAGCCAGGCCAGTGCAAACAGGTGGATGGTTTAATAGCAGATAATGCTTCCAGCATGCTTGCCAGCACCAAACTAATCTACTACATGGTTCAGTCTCACCACCCAAGAGTCTGGATCACTTAATTCTCACCCTGACCCTCCTTCCTTCCACCATGTCAAGTCCCCGGAGACCAGTGATACCACTTTCCTCTTCAAATCACACCTCAAAACTTGTACACTTGACCCCATCCCATCCCACCTCCTCGCCAACCTCACCACCACATTCATTCCATCCTTAAGCCATCTTTTCAACCTATCACTAACTTCTGGTACCTTCCCTTCTGCTTTCAAACATGCCACAATCACGCTTATCCTCAAAAAGCCATACCTCGACCCGAGCGCTATGTCCAGCTATCGCCCCATATCTCTGCTCCCATTCGCTTCCAAATTCCTTGAGCAGCAAGTCCAAGCTGAACCTTCATCCCATCATCTAAATTGCTCTTTGATAATCTACAATCTGGCTTCCGACCTTATCATTCCACTGAAACTGCCCTGACCAAAATGACTAATGACTTGCTTACAGCCAAAGCTAACAGACGCTTCTCTTTACTCCTCCTTCTAGACCTGTCCTCTGCCTTTGACACAATTGCCTCCTACTACAGATCTTCTCTTCCTTTGGTGTCAAAGACATTGCCCTATCTTGGATCTCCGCATACCTTTCCAACCACACATTTAGCATCTCCAACTTATTTTCTTTCCTTCATCTCAAACATCTTCCCTACCTGATTTATTTATCACAATAAATGAAGCCACACTTTCCCATGTACCAGAAATCCACTGCTTCAGAGTAACTCTTGACTCTACCCTGTCCTTCAAACCACACATCCAAGCTCTTTCCACCTCCTGTCGCCTCCAGCTCAAAAATATTTCTAGAATCCATCCTTTCCTCAACCCTCAATCTACTAAAATTCTTATGTATGCCCTCATCACCTCCTGCCTCGACTACTGCAACATCCTCCTCTGTGGCCCACCTGCTAACACTCTTGCACCTCTACAGTCCGTCGTTAACTCTGCTGTCTGACTAATTCATCTCTCTTCTCGATACTCCTCCACTTCTTCCCTTTGCAAATCACTTCATTGGCTCCCAGTTCCCCAGTGCATCCAGTTCAAACTACCAATACTGCCATTCATAACCTGTCTTCCCTGAATATCTCCCATTATCATTCCTCATGTAATCTCCGGTCCTCCCAAGATCTCCTTCTCATTTCACCTTCTCACTTATTCATTCCTCACCCAATTGCCTTTCAAGACTTCTCCCAAAAATCCCCCATCCTCTGGAATTCTGTACCCCAGCAAGTATGAATATCCACGACATTCGGATAATTCAGACGGAACTTGAAAACCCAACTGTTCAAGAAAGCTTACAGCCTGCAATGACCACATTGTCACTTCAACACCTTCGGAGTGACAACAAACACCCATCCAACTGTTTCCTGATTCTCTGGTGCCTGGTGTCACATCTTCACCCATGTAATCTCATAAATAATAAATATATCTTATGTGTTCATTATTTTTTTTTTTAAATTCGTTACGTGTTCATTATTTACTGGTCAGTAAAGTTCTGACTTCAGACACACAATATTTATAAAAATGTAAAAGCCAAATTATAAGATCATATCTTCCCATACCGGGAGTCGAACCCGGGCCGCCTGGGTGAAAACCAGGAATCCTGACCGCTAGACCATATGGGAGAAGCTTAACTGCTGCAGCAATTGTAGAGAAACAAGATTCCTCAGATCCGACCCAACTGGGCTGAAATAATTCATCAACTGCACTGAAATAATTCATCAACTGCACAGCGAGAGGAGGGAAAAAATGGGGCCTTGGATTTTTATTTTGTTCCGAAAAGCGTTTGCTGTTGACAGAAGCATTTAGATGAAATGTAATGATGAGTATAAAACACAACCGTTTAGCAGAGGATGGTTTCGATCCATCGACCTCTGGGTTATGGGCCCAGCACGCTTCCGCTGCGCCACTCTGCTCGTAGTGTTGGATGCTTAGAGTCGAAGTCTAATTACTGTCTGCCTTCTGGTCTGTGTCGTGTAATTTATCAGCCATTTCTTATCTGTTGGCAACTAGATTATTCTTGGTGTTTTGCAAATATTTCTTTGCTTTTCACCTTTTATTTCGGGAGACGATTGGAGGAAACGGCTCCTACATTTACCACAAAAGATAAAAGGACGTTTCTAATTTACTTTGCTTCTCTCTGGGGAAAATAATGAGAAATGTAGAAACAAATTGCTTCTATCTGGGCAAATTATCTGCGTTAATGACCAGCTCAGATCAATTCCATCGTCTGTGAGATCAGTCAGAAATCTAGGAGGGTAAACTCTGCTCCCGGGGCCGTGTGTAATGAGGGAGCGGAGCTGTGATACCGGATTCCACCCGTTAGAAGCAATTTTGCATGAGGTGAGGCCGCTACACGACACAGTAAGACCTTGTAGTTCTCCGGTGATGGTCGCCTCGCACTGTATCATGGAATAAGAGGGATTATTTTGACTAAAACACTACAAAGAAAAAAAAAGCTTTTTCCATCCCCTTTGGAAGGTGCAGACATCCCTCTCGGATGTCTTCATCTGTATCTTTTTCCTCTCTCGTCACCAGGTGGTCGGTCACTTTCCATCTGATGTTTTCTTCCTCGGTGAAGCGGCTGGTTAATAGCGGAGCATTATATACCGTAGTCCTCGCCACCATAACAACGGTTCCCAGAGACAGGAGGGACGATCACCGCAAGTTCTCACCACACGGATGAGGCCGACTGTAATGTCTACAGATAGGTCAGGACTCTCAGTCAATACCGCAGATTCTGCTGTAGGAAAGAAACATTATTGATCCGTATACTGCTGCATCACAGACCAGAAAAGTCCTCACAAGAACAGAGGTCAGACGTAGAATATGGATGTCTTAGAACGATGAGCAGACTAATCCTTGATGAAATATTTCTTTAGAATTGACGCTGACTAATCCTTTTTTTTATGATTCAAATTACACAAATCTAGAAATGTGGCGGCCATTTTGCTGGATTCAGATTGGCTAGGGATGGGTGTAAAACTGGCCTCGACACCCGTTATGAAGCCATGATGTGCATCACGGTGTAAATGGTGCAGAAAGCTCTAAAGAAGAGAAAATAAAAGGACAGAGCTGTGCAAGTGAGCGAAGGACGGGCGGGAGCTACCGGTGTCAGAAAAGAAGGGACGTGAGCATGATATCTTTAACCCCTTCCCATCCTTTGGATGCTTTGATGTTGGAAGATCTCAGAATATAATATAACTAGATGGCAGCCCGATTCTAAAGAATCGGGAGTCTAGAATCCATATATACTTTATTTATTCAAATGTAAGAATAATACAATTAATAAATAATAGTAAGAAAGAACAAAAAAATGGCTGCACTCACCAGCTCTTGACAATTCTTGACAGTACGGCACATTTCTGATTGGTCGCTCGCGGCAGGCGGCAACCAATCAGAAAAGTGCCGCGCACCACGAAGGCATATATCTTTGTCCACCCTGAGCCGGTGTAGGACGCTGGTGACGTCACTTATCTCCGGACATTATCTCCGGACAAAGCCACGGAAGTTGGCACAAATTGCCGGAAGTAGTATTCTAGGCAATTATATATTAGATTTTAATGTTATCAGTGTTTACCTTTGAACGTTTATATTGTATTGTCCTGTCACCAGCCATGTGTACGATTATCGGCCGAAAGCCTCTCTGGAACCAATAATCACCCCATGTAAAGGTATCTTTATAAGTTAAAGATTCAGAATACTATGACTTTTATCATATCCTGAACAGTCAAGTTTTTTATGAACCGTTAAGGTTTTCTGGTTGAAGTAAAAAAAACTCTGAGTGTTTACAGTTTGAAACCATAAAATGTTGAAAAATTATGTCATTCTTGAGTATATCACTCAATGGTGCTCATAAACGTGTCAAATTTGATCTATAATATACTTTAATATACGTTACTTTAATCTTTAATATACTTAAGAACAGGGCCCCAGACATCACACAGGGGGTCTGAAACACCGCACAGTGGTCCAAAATATCGCTGTGCTCTGCCTGGGGCCCCATATGCTGCCTGGGGCCCCTGTGCTCTGCCTGGGGCCCCTGTGCTCTGCCTGGGGCCCCATGTTCTGCCTGGGGCCCCTGTGCTCTGCCTGGGGCCACTGTGCTCTGCCTGGGGCCCCTGTGCTCTGCCTGGGGCCCCATAAGCTGCCTGGGGCCCCTGTGCTCTGCCTGGGACCACTGTGCTCTGCCTGGGGCCCCATATGCTGCCTGGGGCCCCTGTGCTCTGCCTGGGGCCACTGTGCTCTGCCTGGGGCCCCATATGCTGCCTGGGGCCACTGTGCTCTGCCTGGGGCCCCATATGCTGCCTGGGGCCCCTGTGCTCTGCCTGGGGCCCCATATGCTGCCTGGGGCCACTGTGCTCTGCCTGGGGCCCCATATCCTGCCTGGGGCCCCTGTGCTCTGCCTGGGGCCCCATATGCTGCCTGGGGCCCCTGTGCTCTGCCTGGGGCCACTGTGCTCTGCCTGGGGCCCCATATGCTGCCTGGGGCCCCTGTGCTCTGCCTGGGGCCCCTGTGCTCTGCCTGGGGCCCCATAGGCTGCCTGGGGCCCCTGTGCTCTGCCTGGGACCACTGTGCTCTGCCTGGGGCCCCATATGCTGCCTGGGGCCCCTGTGCTCTGCCTGGGGCCACTGTGCTCTGCCTGGGGCCCCATATGCTGCCTGGGGCCCCTGTGCTCTGCCTGGGTGTAGGACACTGGTGACGTCACTTATCTCCGGACATTATCTCCGGACATTATCTCCGGACATTATCTCCGGACATTATCTCCGGACAAAGCCACGGAAGTTGGCACAAATTGCAGGAAGTAGTATTCTAGGCAATTATATATTAGATATCATTTTAAGGCCAAATTTGAATTTTTGCCAATCTCCTTGTCTTTGATTAGCAGCACAAATTTTTTCTGAATTTCAGCAACCTCTTTAACGTGGGACACAGCTGGATGTGTACTGTGCCTACAGGGGGTTTACAAAATGTGATGTGAAGATGTGGTGAGAACTGAGAACCCAACTTAATGGAGAAGGACAGGAGAAAAAACACGGGGAAGGATAAAAAGTTACACAGAAAGCAACCCAAAAAATGACAAATATCAGACACATAGACCGGAAAGCAGAAGCAGAACCTTCCGCCTCACACCCTGATGTAACTGTATGTTACAGTCCGGTGCGGTGCTTGCTCCAACGGGATGTTGTACAGCAGCATCTAACTATAACTGCAGCGACCAGAGCGAACTCACATCACTGATGTTTAACCAGTTAATGCCCTGATTGCCAATTTGGTCGTGTCCCAGCTCCATCGACCCCCCATGCAGAGTAGTTGCAGGAAACCAACAGGCAGCGTCATCTCCTAAGGCCGGAGACACACTAGAGCAGGGCTCTCAAAATGCATTCCTTGAGGGCTGCAAAACGTGCGTGTTCTCAAGATTTCCTTAGCATTGCACTAGGTGCTAGAATCATTATCTGTGCAGGTGATTACATTATCACCTGTGCAATGCAAGGAAATCCTGAAAACATGACCTGTTTGCAGCCCTTGTGGAATGTAGCTTGAGACCTCTGCACTAGAGTGTGGCATCGCATCAGATGTGATATGCCAATGACACTCGGCTGCGGATCTGCTGCGCGAGTGACCCGGGTGTCATTGCGCTATGCTCCGAACCCCTCACAGAGGATCACAGCACAGGTGAGGAGGAGATGGAGAAACTAATTTCTCCGTCTTCTCTATTGCCGGCGTCTACAGGAATCGCACTGCTCTCGGGTGACATCCAATGTTTCACACTCACCCATAGACTTGTATAGCTGCATGCGATCCGATTCTCACTGCCCCAAAGAATAACATTAGGCCCAGTGCAATGTGACATTTTATCGGACTGCACTCATCCGATTTATTCGCTCCTGTGAGTGAGCCCTAAGTCTGGATGTGACTCAAATCAATCACTAACGGGACTCGCAATCATGGAGCGGCCACTGTGGATCCAGCATCTCCATACACAGCACACACCGGGCATCCTGGAACCGAAGGGAGAATGTTATATCAGTACATTATCGTAATCACCGGTGAGGGAGGTTTCTACAATCGGAGCTCGTCCGGATCCATGGAGGCTCCTGATCCTGCTGATATCGAGTCTTTATGGTAACAATCCCGAAGAATAATTATACAAGCAGACTCCTCTCCAGATAAAACAAAAAAAAAAAAAAACGACAAAAACAGGTCCAAAAAGTAGTATACTAAAGATGTAATATTTTATTAATTGTTAAAAAATCAGAGAGATAAAAAAAATGGGAGCACAAGACAACAATGTATACAAAGACAGTTGATTAAAAAAAAAGGTCGCACATCCACATAACAATTAATGGCCAAAAATAGTGAATACAGAGATGTAATCGGGCCAAACTGCGATTCGCAATGTAAAAAAATACATAAGGAAATGGTGATGAAGTGACAATAAATATATTAAAATATATAAAAAATTAGAAATAAAGAATTATTATTAAAAGTGTTATGCACAAAATACACAGTAATCTGCCATAAACAGTTCAGTGCTAATGTGTCATAAAAAATGGAAAACTCAGTGAAAAAATGATGTCACTGCAACCAAAAAAGTAAGAACTGAAGAGAATGTGGTACATAGATACATTGGAAAAGCAGAGTAAAGGTACCGTCACATTAAGCGACGCTGCAGCGATATAGACAACGATGCCGATCGCTGCAGCGTCGCTGTGTGGTCGCTGGAGAGCTGTCACACAGACCGCTCTCCAACGACCAACGATGCCGAAGTCCCCGGGTAACCAGGGTAAACATCGGGTTACTAAGCGCAGGGCCGCGCTTAGTAACCCGATGTTTACCCGTGTAAATGTAAAAAAAACCAAACACTACATACTTACAGGTCCTTCTCAAAAAATTAGCATATAGTGTTAAATTTCATTATTTACCATAATGTAATGATTACAATTAAACTTTCATATATTATAGATTCATTATCCACCAACTGAAATTTGTCAGGTCTTTTATTGTTTTAATACTGATGATTTTGGCCTACAACTCCTGATAACCCAAAAAACCTGTCTCAATAAATTAGCATATCAAGAAAAGGTTCTCTAAATGACCTATTACCCTAATCTTCTGAATCAACTAATTAACTCTAAACACATGCAAAAGATACCTGAGGCTTTTAAAAACTCCCTGCCTGGTTCATTACTCAAAACCCCCATCATGGGTAAGACTAGCGACCTGACAGATGTCAAGAAGGCCATCATTGACACCCTCAAGCAAGAGGGTAAGACCCAGAAAGAAATTTCTCAACAAATAGGCTGTTCCCAGAGTGCTGTATCAAGGCACCTCAATGGTAAGTCTGTTGGAAGGAAACAATGTGGCAGAAAACGCTGTACAACGAGAAGAGGTGACCGGACCCTGAGGAAGATTGTGGAGAAGGACCGATTCCAGACCTTGGGGAACCTGAGGAAGCAGTGGACTGAGTCTGGTGTGGAAAGGCGTGTGCAGGAAATGGGCTACAGGTGCCGCATTCCCCAGGTAAAGCCACTTTTGAACCATAAACAGCGGCAGAAGCGCCTGACCTGGGCTACAGAGAAGCAGCACTGGACTGTTGCTAAGTGGTCCCAAGTACTTTTTTCTGATGAAAGCAAATTTTGCATGTCATTCGGAAATCAAGGTGCCAGAGTCTGGAGGAAGACTGGGGAGAAGGAAATGCCAAAATGCCTGAAGTCCAGTGTCAAGTACCCACAGTCAGTGATGGCGTGGGGTGCCATGTCAGCTGCTGGTGTTGGTCCACTGTGTTTCATCAAGGGCAGGGTCAATGCAGCTAGCTATCAGGAGATTTTGGAGCACTTCATGCTTCCATCGGCTGAAATGCTTTATGGAGATGAAGATTTCATTTTTCAGCACGACCTGGCACCTGCTCACAGTGCCAAAACCACTGGTAAATGGTTTACTGACCATGGTATTACTGTGCTCAATTGGCCAGCCAACTCTCCTGACCTGAACCCCATAGAGAATCTGTGGGATATTGTGAAGAGAAAGTTGAGAGACGCAAGACCCAACACTCTGGATGAGCTTAAGGCCGCTATTGAAGCATCCTGGGCCTCCATAACATCTCAGCAGTGTCACAG
The DNA here is from genome assembly GCF_051348905.1 of Ranitomeya variabilis. Taxonomy (NCBI): domain Eukaryota; kingdom Metazoa; phylum Chordata; class Amphibia; order Anura; family Dendrobatidae; genus Ranitomeya; species Ranitomeya variabilis. The sequence continues at coordinate 1,106,133,329 of NC_135233.1, forward strand.
GCTGATTGCCTCCATGCCACGCCGCATTGAAGCAGTCATTTCTGCCAAAGGATTCCCGACAAAGTATTGAGTGCATAACTGAACATTATTATTTGATGGTTTTTTTGCTTGTTATTAAAAAACACTTTTATTTGATTGGACAGGTGAAATATGCTAATTTATTGAGACAGGTTTTTTGGGTTATCAGGAGTTGTAGGCCAAAATCATCAGTATTAAAACAATAAAAGACCTGACAAATTTCAGTTGGTGGATAATGAATCTATAATATATGAAAGTTTAATTGTAATCATTACATTATGGTAAATAATGAAATTTAACACTATATGCTAATTTTTTGAGAAGGACCTGTACATTCCGGTGTCTGTCGCGTCCCCCGGCGTCCGCTTCCCTGCACTGTGTAAGCGCCGGCCCTAAGCACAGCGGTGACGTCACCGCTGTGCTTTGCTTTACGGCCGGCACTGACACATTCAGTGCAGGAAGCTCTCAGCAGCAGCGTGTAACCCTGTGGACTCCGGGGGACATGACAGACATCAGAGGGTGAGTATGTACTGTTTTTTTTTTTACTTTTGCAATGGTAACCAGGGTAAATATCGGGTTACTAAGCGCGGCCCTGAGCTTAGTAACCCGATATTTACCCTGGTTGCCATTGTAAAACATTGCTGGCATCGTTGCTTTTGCTGTCAAGCACAACAATACACACCGATCTGACGACCAAATAAAGTTCTGGCCTTCTAGCTCCGACCAGCGATATCACAGCAGGATCCTGATCGCTGCTGCGTGTCAAACACAACGATATCGCTATCCAGGACGCTGCAACGTCACGGATCGCTGTCGTTATCGTTGTTAAGTTGTTCAGTGTGAAGGAACCTTTACTAAATGGGGAAGGGAGACAACCTAAATGAATAAAGATCTAATCATGATGAAAAATAATCAAAAGATGTAAGAATGCTTACAGAGATACTGGGATCTCACTCTCCTGGGATGGCGTGCCTCTGCAGTTAGAAGAAACCTATCCTGTCAGTTCTTCCTCACATCATTCTACCACAAAAAACCTTCCACGTAGTTGGCAGGATTTGAACCTGCGCGGGGAGACCCCAATGGATTTACAAGTCCATCGCCTTAACCACTCGGCCACGACTACAGCTGATTTATCTTCTATCTCGTGAAGACACTCCCTTATGACCTGCAGACGACTCAGTGACCAACCCCATAATGTGCTCAGAGGAGAAGACATCCTGCCGGCACCCATGAGATACTTTACACTGGAGACATCTGAGACTACAGTCCCTCTGGGATTCTGCGATTGTTTATTTGTTTTTTTTTAATTTGTTTCAGGATATTATTTTTGAAAAGGTGGAGGAATTGGTGCCTGACCTGGATGAGGCTTTAATGTCCTCTGCAATCTGTTCTCTGTACTTCCTGCAGGTATTTTCTCTGATGAAACCCCTTGAGTTTAGCGTACAATCATGGCCATAAAAACCTCCTCAAAGTGCATCTTCTTCCATCATCTAGGCCCTATGTGTTGATGATGATTTTCTAACATTATGGAAGTGATGACTAAGTGGCTCGGTGAACAAAATGTTGTCATTTTGGTCCATGGACATGAAACACCACAGATCTCATCCCATTGAGAACCTGCGGTCAGTCCTCAAAAACCAACAAACCAGAAACCAAGAAATTGTGATAAACTCGGAGCTAAGGATTCGCCCAGAAGCTGCCGGGGTAAAGGGCAGAAATCTGGAGAATAAGGGGCAATGCCGGGAATATTGAGGTGCCACAGAAACTTCATGGATTCATCATAAAGTGTAAACACTTCTGAAATATTTATAATTGGATATCAGTAACCAGAGAAACAGCAGCAAAAAGAGCGAAAAAACAATGAAGAGTGAAAATGTAAAAAACAGAACTTGTTTTAAAACTTTTGGCCATGACTGTAACCTAAAAAAAACCTTTACAAGGAACACAAAAAAACAGTTTTCTCATCAGCAGCCATAACGCAAATCAAATCTGCAGTAAATCTCCTCAGTGATCGTCTGCAGCAGCCAAACTGGAAGACAAAGGGAGAAAAAGTAGAGCTATCTACTCCCTGCAGTCGCTCACTGGCAGCCATCCGTGGACAGTCACTGATTGATGCAGAGTGCACGCCGCTATCATGCGATGCTCCATGACTGACATACTGTGGTCGATACTGACTTTTAGTAATACTATTTTCAATAGGGGGCACTCGAGGTCTAGTCCTCTTACTCTCTGAAGAGACGATTTGCATATTTCCCAGAAGAGCATTGCAGTTTAAAGTCTCCTCACCTCGGCATATCAGGCTTGACATGTCAACCTCCGCAAGGAAAAACATTGCCCCTTGGATCCCGGTCAGACGCCTCTCATCCAGCCATACCAGATCTCGCACTTTGCACTGATGAGTCGCACCACCCTGAAACACAGTGTCTGCAAACTGAGATTCTTGTTTTGGCTTTTTATCCGAAGTCATGTGGCAAGACTTGTTGGAGAGTCCATACTGACTTCTAGAATTGCTACCTCCTATAGGTGGCACTAGTGTTCTAGTCCTCTTCCTCTCTGAAGAGACGATATGCTTGCTGTAGGACGACAAAAGTGATTCATTTTGGTAGACCTGGAGATAAGCACCAGTATCTCAGCGTTGGTGGTATAGTGGTGAGCATAGCTGCCTTCCAAGCAGTTGACCCGGGTTCGATTCCCGGCCAACGCAGAATTAGTTTTATTCCTTTAACATGAAATCCTGCTGTCAGTCTCAGAGGACACATCTTATGTCACTGTGCTCATCACAGGTTTCATCTCCTGGTAAAGATTTCCTTTTTTTTCTGTATTTTTCTTTAACCCCTTAATGACCGCCAATACTCCTTTTAACGGCAGTCATTAAGGGGCCTTATTCCTCAGTGCCTGCTTTTAACAGTGCTGAGGAAAATGAGAACAGCACCGCCGTGACAGCTGACACCCTGCTGTATCGGCCTGGCCGGTTTTGCCACCAATTGGGGCCGATTAACCCCTTAAATATTGCTGTCAATCACGACAGCAGTATTTGAGTTATTAGAAGGGGGTCAAAAGAACCCTTTACTAACTGTGGCGCCCCAGGGTCCTGGTCATCACAGTGGCATTGCTTTCCTCTCGGGGAGAGTGATGCTACGTTTGGAAGCAAGAAAGGATAACTACATCCAGGTATCACAAACATGCAACACATTCACACTCCGGGCCACCAGGGGGAGCTTCTGCTCCTATTTATTAGGTGACTCCCCACATATACACTCACCGGCCACTTTATTAGGTACACCATGCTAGTAACGGGTTGGACCCCCTTTTGCCTTCAGAACTGCCTCAATTCTTCGTGGCATAGATTCAACAAGGTGCTGGAAGCATTCCTCAGAGATTTTGGTCCATATTGACATGATGGCATCACACAGTTGCCGCAGATTTGTCGGCTGCACATCCCAAAGATGCTCCATACAAGGCAGGATGGATCCATGCTTTCATGTTGTTTACGCCAAATTCTGACCCTACCATCCGAATGTCGCAGCAGAAATCGAGACTCATCAGACCAAGCAACGTTTTTCCAATCTTCTACTGTCCAATTTCGATGAGCTTGTGCAAATTGTAGCCTCAGTTTCCTGTTCTTAGCTGAAAGGAGTGGTACCCGGTGTGGTCTTCTGCTGCTGTAGCCCATCTGCCTCAAAGTTCGACGCACTGTGCGTTCAGAGATGCTCTTAGGCCTACCTTGGTTGTAACGGGTGGCGATTTGAGTCACTGTTGCCTTTCTATCAGCTCGAACCAGTCTGCCCATTCTCCTCTGACCTCTGGCATCAACAAGGCATTTCCGCCCACAGAACTGCCGCTCACTGGATTTTTTTTCTTTTTCGGACCATTCTCTGTAAACCCTAGAGATGGTTGTGCGTGAAAATCCCAGTAGATCAGCAGTTTCTGAAATACTCAGACCAGCCCTTCTGGCACCAACAACCATGCCACGTTCAAAGGCACTCAAATCACCTTTCTTCCCCATACTGATGCTCGGTTTGAACTGCAGGAGATTGTCTTGACCATGTCTACATGCCTAAATGCACTGAGTTGCCGCCATGTGATTGGCTGATTAGAAATTAAGTGTTAACAAGAAGTTGGACAGGTGTACCTAATAAAGTGGCCAGTGAGTGTATATAACTGTTAGTCTGTAGGGAAAGTTAGTCAGTTCCAGACAGAAGTTAGTTCCTGACAGAGCTCCAGTCAGGAGTTCTGTTAGAAAGTTCCAGACAGTAGTCTGAGGAGGACTGAAGGTTAAAGGAGCTGTGCATGCCCTCAGACATTGAAAGGCAGAATTGTATTGCAGCGAGCGTGAAGGAAGTCGAAGCAAAGGAGAGGATACCAGAAGTGGACCAGCCCCGCTCAGGCTGAATCCCGGTAGCCGGAACACCGAGGGAGTTAGGACCTCTACACCTTATTTCAGAGACCAGCAGGATAGCTAATTGCAGGTTACCTGTCCTCACCTACACCCAGGAGGCACGGTGACACCTACAGAGCCGGGTTATCTAAGAGACCCTATAAACCGGCTCAAGTCATTAGTCATACGGGTTTGTCCTATCCTATAGGGGGGATAGAGAGAGAGACATTACATCTGTGAGACCCTTATGTGAAGCCATAGGCAGTAAGGGACTACACCACCGCAGCGCAAGGGAAGGCTACTGATTTCCACCTGGATAAGGGGACTCTGGATTTGCCTCCAAACCGGCCGGACTCTGCCTGCCCTGTGGTCTGGTGCCCTGGACTGTGGATGCTGAAGCCTTCAGTAAAGGTAAAGAGACTGCAACCTTGTGTTCTTGTTCTTCACTGCGCCTCTCACCATCCACCATCTACACACTGGGAAGCCCTGGGGATACACTTCACCTGTGGGAAGGTATACCATCTAGCTGCAATAACATCACCCCAGCGGACCCCTTAAAGCAGCGTCGGTCACCCTGACCGAATACCACAGGTGGCGTCACGAACATAAACTTTATCCCTTTAAAGACCTTTCCCTTTTATACGGATGTCCCCGGGCCACGGACTGGGTCAGCCACCACGACATCCCCCGTGAACCGAACGACCTGGTACCGAGTACCCCACGGCCCTTGGGGGGTGATCCATAACCATCGGACCCTCACAATGAGAATCGCAGGTCCCGATACCTACCATGGTACCCTGAGGTCATGTGATAACCCCAGGGTACGGTGGCCTGTGAAATCCAGCAATAAGCTGAGTCTCACAGACCCCATTCAGTGATACCCTATCACAGTGATCAGAAAAAAATAGTAAAAAAATAGTATGCCCTGTCAGCATAACTCCTCATTCAGATGTTGAGCCATTAACCCTATATCTGCAGGTCATTAGCATTTTATTGCATGACAGGTTCCCATTAAAAATAGAAAATATTTTCTTCAATATTGTTGAAAAAATTGTTTTTGATGACAAATTCCCTTTGATGTTTTTTTCTCTGGAGCTAAAAATGAAGTTTTAGAGTAAATGCAAAATTCAGCTCCTGCGTTGGCCAGGAATCAAACCCCAGACAACTGCTAGGAAGGCAGCTATGCTCACCACTATACCACCAACAAGGCAGCTATGCTCACCAGTATACCACCAACAAGGCAGCTAGTCTCACCACTATACCACCAACAAGGCAGCTATGCTCACCACTATACCACCAACAAGGCAGCTATGCTCCCCACTATACCACCAACAAGGCAGCTATGCTCCCCACTATACCACCAACAAGGCAGCTATGCTCACCAGTATACCACCAACAAGGCAGCTAGTCTCACCACTATACCACCAACAAGGCAGCTATGCTCACCAGTATACCACCAACAAGGCAGCTATGCTCACCACTATACCACCAACAAGGCAGCTAGTCTCACCACTATACCACCAACAAGGCAGCTATGCTCACCACTATACCACCAACAAGGCAGCTATGCTCACCACTATACCACCAACAAGGCAGCTAGTCTCACCACTATACCACCAACAAGGCAGCTATGCTCACCAGTATACCACCAACAAGGCAGCTATGCTCACCACTATACCACCAACAAGGCAGCTATGCTCACCAGTATACCACCAACAAGGCAGCTATGCTCACCACTATACCACCAACAAGGCAGCTATGCTCACCACTATACCACCAACAAGGCAGCTATGCTCACCACTATACCACCAACAAGGCAGCTATGCTCACCACTATACCACCAACAAGGCAGCTATGCTCACCACTATACCACCAACAAGGCAGCTAGTCTCACCACTATACCACCAACAAGGCAGCTATGCTCACCACTATACCACCAACAAGGCAGCTATGCTCACCACTATACCACCAACAAGGCAGCTAGTCTCACCACTATACCACCAACAAGGCAGCTATGCTCACCAGTATACCACCAACAAGGCAGCTATGCTCACCACTATACCACCAACAAGGCAGCTATGCTCACCAGTATACCACCAACAAGGCAGCTATGCTCACCACTATACCACCAACAAGGCAGCTATGCTCACCACTATACCACCAACAAGGCAGCTATGCTCACCACTATACCACCAACAAGGCAGCTATGCTCACCACTATACCACCAACAAGGCAGCTATGCTCACCACTATAACACCAACGCTCTGTATCCAAGCCTTCCATGTAACTCCAGCACTGCACCTGGATCACAAGATGTCTCCCTTTAATCCCTTTGTTCTCCTGCTGTTCCCTCAGGGTCAGGAGCCATGCCGCTACGTACAGGGCAGATGGCAGCTGTAATATAGCAGAATAATAAAGTTACAGGTCTCATAAAATGAGGAAACAAACACATTTTTTTTTATTTTCAAATTTCGGAATTTTTTTCACTCTAAAATAATTAAAATAAACTATAGACAACATTATGACGTGGTGATGGCCACAGTAACCTGATGTGACTTCCTGATGTTGTAACACAAACAGGACTGGATGGGTGACAATAAAGCTGGGTTCACATTGCGTTAATGTGTGCACGCTAACGGACAGCGTTGCACGCCGAAAATGTCGCAATTAACGCCGTGCAACGGGGCCGTTAGCGTGCCCATTGACAGCAATGTCAATTTCTCCTGCAGCGCATCACTAGCGCGTGCCTTTTTCGGCTCGCGCTAGTGATGTGCCGTTCTTCTGTGACGCGCCTCGGACGCTGCTTGCAGCGTCCGCCGCGCGCCCGAGGTCCGTTCCCCGCTCTCGCAGATCGGGGATCTGCGAGAGTGGGGACGTTAACGCGACCCCTAACACGGCCCCTAAATAAACATTGCGTTAGCGCAATCCGCTAGCGCTAGCGCTAAACGGATTGCCCTAACGCAATGTGAACCTAGCCTAAGGAGTGGGTGAAGGGTCTGGGTAGATGAGCAGTAGGCGGATTATCAGGGTGTAAGGAGGCTAATGGACGCGTAGTCGATGGGAGGTATGAGTCACAGAGATGGCTGCTCTCTGTGATGTAACCCAGAGTATTTTCACTAGAGCATGTAAGCAGTAAGAGGTTTGTTTGGTGCACCTTGGACCGGGTTGCGGGTAGCTATGAGAGATGGGGGTCTGGCTACCCACATCCCTCACCTCTGGGTGTGGCTACAGCCTATATAATGGAGGCTGTTACTTAGCACATGGTCTGTGTGTTGGGAGGGAGAAGGCCTCCTGTGTGTTTGGCTCCAGACTGAGCCTGAGGACTGGACACTACCCCAGTCCGTGTGCCCAGTCCTGCTATGGACATTTTGTGTTGTACTTGTCTGTTGTAAATTTTGTTTATTTTCTGTTTTGCTTCTGGGGTTTATGAAGCAAATAACCCCCCATGTACTTTTAAAGGAACAAGCCTCCTGATTTCCTCACCAGAGTGAGTAAAACACCTACAAGGGATTTTAGGTGGTCCTTTATATATGAGATAAATGTCATCCAGCGGCAGCCATGTTACTGAACTTATAAGGACAGAAAAGCCTCACCAGCACCAGGTCAGATAACAAATGCACTCGAAGGATGCAGCAGACCTCCATGATAATAGCGGGAGCCGTTTTCATCAGAATTTTGCACCTGTGCTGCCCCATTTTATCATGGGGTTCTAGCCCACATTTTTCCATTTTTTTGCAGTATGCAGTCCGGCCTTTTAGTGTTGGTTGGGTGAATTGGGGTGTCTGTCCTTTTGGGTTAGGGTACCGTCTCACAAAACGATTTACCAACGATCACGACCAGCGATACGACCTGGCCGTGATCGTTGGTAAGTCGTTGTGTGGTCGCTGGGGAGCTGTCATACAGACCGCTCTCCAGCGACCAACGATGCCGAAGTCCCCGGGTAACCAGGGTAAACATCGGGTTACTAAGCGCAGGGCCACGCTTAGTAACCCGATGTTTACCCTGGTTACCGTCGTAAATGTAAAAAAAAAAAAACAGTACATACTCACATTCAGGTGTCCGTCAGGGTCCCTCGCAGTCTGCTTCCCGCTCTGACTGAGTGCCGCCGTAAAGTGAAAGCAGAGCGCAGCGGTGATGTCACCGCTGTGCTCTGCTTACTTTCCGGCCGGCCGGCAGTCAGAGCGGGAAGCAGACTGCGAGGGACCCTGACGGACACCGGAATGTGAGTATGTACTGTTTTTTTTTTTTTACTTTTACGATGGTAACCAGGGTAAACATCGGGTTACTAAGCGCGGCCCTGCGCTTAGTAACCCGATGTTTACCCTGGTTACAAGCGAACGCATCGTTGGATCGGTGTCACACACACCGATCCAACGATGACAGCGGGAGATCCAGCGACGAAAGAAAGTTCCAAACGATCTGCTACGACGTACGATTCTCAGCAGGGTCCCTGATCGCTGCTGCATGTCAGACACAGCGAGATCGTATGGATATCGCTGGAACGTCACGGATCGTACCGTCGTAGCGATCAAAAGTGCCACTGTGAGACGGTACCCTTACACTTAAGGTACCGTCACATTAAGCGACGCTGCAGCGATATCGACAACGATGCCGATCGCTGCAGCGTCGCTGTTTGATCACTGGAGAGCTGTCACACAGACCGCTCTCCAGCGACCAACGATGCCGAGGTCCCCGGGTAACCAGGGTAAACATCGGGTTACTAAGCGCAGGGCCGCGCTTAGTAACCCAATGTTTACCCTGGTTACCAGCGTAAAATGTAAAAAAAACAAACAGTACATACTTACATTCACGTCCCCCGGCGTCCGCTTCCTGCACTGACTGAGCGCCGGCCCTAACAGCAGAGCGGTGACGTCACCGCTGTGCTGTACTTTCACTTTCACTTTACGGCGCTCAGTCAGTGTGGGAAGCGGACGCCGGGGGACGCGATGGTGAGTATGTAGTTTTTTTTTTTACATTTTACACTGGTAACCAGGGTAAACATCGGGTTACTAAGCGCGGCCCTGCGCTTAGTAACCCGATGTTTACCCTGGTTACCAGTGTAAAACATCGCTGGTATTGTTGCTTTTGCTGTCAAACACGACGATACACTCCGGTCTGACGACCAAATAAAGTTCTGAACTTTGTTCAACGACCAGCGATATCACAGCAGGATCCTGATCGCTGCTGCGTGTCAAACTAAACGATATCGCTAGCCAGGACGCTGCAACGTCACGGATCGCTAGCGATATCGTTACAAAGTCGTTTCGTGTGAAGGTACCTTAACAGTATGGGCGTTATCAAAAAGCTGAATCTTAATTATGCTAGACGTGTCTTTCTTCAAGAGATAGACTATTGTTCGTAGGAGCCTGAATGTTGACTTTTGAGTTGTGGTTTGCTGAAGCTTGTTGTCTGCTATCTTTGGAGACAGGGACATGGTATGGTAATAGAACAATTGATGTTAGCTACTATGTTAATTACCCATTGTATAAATCCATGTAGTTTGTTGACCTCCAAACAGTGGCTGAACATTTAAAGGGAACCTGTCAGCAGGATTGTGCACTGTAACCTACACACAGTGCTAGGTCTGCACCGTTATACTGAATAACATGATACTTTAGTTGATGAAATCCGTCTTGTGGTTGTTTCTTAATCTTTATTTTCAGTTTTGTGCTAATGATACGCTCGTGCCCTAAGGCGGTGTATGTGGTGCTCTGATTAGATATTCATGATGCAGACTGCTGACAGGCCACTGATCCCTGATCATTACATCATGCTTAATACTCTGGAAACTTGGAATTAATCTGTCTGTCTGGGGAAGAATGCACTAAAGAACTAGCTCAAGATTAATCTTGGAGACATGAGATGGAGGTTCAGATTTTAGAAAACCTCAGTCTTAGAGCTTTAATGGAAGAGGACAGGTTCGGTAAGGGTACCGTCTCACAGTGGCACTTTGGTCGCTACGACGGTACGATCCGTGACGTTCCAGCGATATCCATATGATCTCGCAGTGTCTGACACGCAGCAGCGATCAGGGACCCTGCTGAGAATCGTACGTCGTAGCAGATCGTTTGGAACTTTATTTCGTCGCTGGATCACCCACTGTCATCGCTGGATCGTTGTGTGTGACACTGATCCAGCGATGTGTTCGCTTGTAACCAGGGTAAACATCGGGTAACTAAGCGCAGGGCCGCGCTTAGTAACCCGATGTTTACCCTGGTTACCATCGTAAATGTAAAAAAAACCAAACAGTACATACTCACATTCCGGTGTCACGTCCCTCGCCGTGTGCTTCCCGACCCGCATTGACTGTGAGCGCCGGCCGTAAAGTGAAAGCAGAGCACAGCGGTGACGTCACTGCTGTGCTGTACTTTACGGCCGGCACTCACAGTCAGTGTGGGAAGCAGACGGCGAGGGACGTGACACCGGAATGTGAGTATGTAGTGTTTGGTTTTTTTACATTTACGATGGTAACCAGGGTAAACATCGGGTTACTAAGCATGGCCCTGCGCTTAGTAACCCAATGTTTACCCTGGTTACTCGGGGACTTCGGCATCGTTGGTCGCTGGAGAGAGTTGTCTGTGTGACAGCTCCCCAGTGACCACACAACGACTTACCAACGATCACGGCCAGGTCGTATCGCTGGTCGTGATCGTTGGTAAATCGTTTAGTGTAACGGTACCCTTAAAGACAGAAATAAGACAGATGGATTTTGGTTCAGACCTGTGGAGAGATTTGGGGATCATAGTGACTCGTTTATATTGTATCCTGCAGCAAAGGACAATCAGTGTAATGTCTGACACAGCGTGGAGGTGTCAGTGTAATGGTACAATAGAAATATGACCCTGGTGTCACACTGACTGTATGTAAATAGGGAAAGTGGCCCTGACTATCCCTGCTCCCAAAAGGTACCTCTAAAAGTGAGGAGGTTTGGGCCACCAGCCTTACTGTTCTCCTGTAATACCCTAAGCTGCCCCTCCCCAGGAGGACTGGGACAGAAATGCTAGTGTATAGAGATGAGCAAACTTGTTCAGAAGACATTCACCAACCTCAAACTATGCACAAATGTAGCACATTGAGATTCGTGTTCGGACTCCAGAACATTTTCCTCAAAATTGGCAAAATTCGGCCATAGCTCGGTAAGTGATCACAATTCCACTAATGCTTTTATTAGGATTTTGGCTAGGATAGTGGTGTTGTATGATGAGCAGGGGAACGTGTTGATGAGGGAAGGGGATGGGGAGAGGTCAGAGGAGCAGCAGACTTTTATTTTTTCCATATTAACTTAATGTGTGGAGATTCCGGCAGCCAATCAGGGCACACAAGCCATCCACAATATCCAGACACTAAGGCTTCTGTCATTGGCTGACAGAGTCACATGTTCTTCTCCATATAAAAAGTGGACATGTGGCTTTGGCGCCATTTTGTGAGTGATGCTGCAAGTAGTCCGATAGCTAGGCGTTTTATTCTCAGCTAATTCAGAGAGATGGCTTCCTGTGTCAAAACAAAGTCGCCACTTCAATGTATAAATCCATGGTACTGCTGATTCTGTGATTCAGTGCTTCAGCGACCAATCGCCTCTTCGGCATATAAGTCATACTTCTAATTGTATGGTCCTGCCACCAATCCACATTTCAGCATCTAAATCTTTGGTGCTAATTCTGTGGTCCACCCACACTGCTACTTTAGTGACAGGTGACTGACAGGTCTTGGCCTAAGGTTGTGAAATAGCAGGTTAAAAGAGGGGAAGGGTACATCCAACATGAGTGGGATAAAGCGAGGTCATGGTGGAAGGGGGAATAGGCTTGGTGTTCGACGTGTACGTGGGTTAAATTGTAATGTTAGTGAAAGTGTAACGAATGGAAGCGGAGGCACAGATGTGGCAGTGTTCATTCGTTTATTGCTATTTTAGTGGAACCACTGGACCACGGTCTGGGGGGCTCCGAAGAGGGCATGACTATGCGAGCCCCAGACACCTGTAGTAAGACCCCTCAAACAGGATCAGATTGGAATGTCTGAGGGATGCAGTTGCTACCTCCAGTTAGACCCCAGACACGTGGAAGCTGTCCCAGCAGAACAGGTGGACTGGCAGAGATAGCAGTTGGCATTCAACTTGACAGATGGCAAGGGGCAGAGCGAAACAGAACTGACACAGGTAGTAGTGAAGTCATCCTGGGTAATGGAGTGACGGACGGCTGAGCAGGACAGGACTGGCACAGGCAGTATGGGTAACGTTCCAGGAGATGGGGTGACCTATGGCAGGATTCTGAGAAGACAAACAGTATTAGCTGGATACTGGCAGGTCACTAGCGGTACACAGACAGAATGCAGGCACAATAGTACAGGAACTGGAAACTAGCAACAGGAAACACTTGTTGCTCCGATGCCCCCTCTATGGCAAAGTGGCCAGAAATAGCACTCATTATCGCAGCATTGGTTAGGAGCATACTTGAAAAATGCGCGCTGTCTCTTTAAGAGACCGGAAGTGTGCGTGTCACCTCAGCGTCAAACCAGGAGACCTGCTGGCCGTGCGCCAGGCAGCAGGAGCAGGAGAATAGCCAGAGACAGAAGGCGGGCAGCAGACTGAGAGCGGGAACCCCGACGGGGACCCTGTGGAGGTACGTATGTTACAGAAAGCTCAGCTGAACAAACACCAGCTCATCCTATCCAAAGATAACTGACAACTTCTGTTACCGGATGGGCTACTCCATTCCTTTACTTTGGGAGCCACACAGCGGCACACCTTGTAGATGAGGCCAGAAAGAACATGTGCTCCAGTGGATGGCAAGCGCTGCATCAAGTGGCCTCTCCTCCTCTTCCTCCACGTTAAGATCACAGACAGTATAGTCCTCTGAGGTGGCATCCGAATTACCCTTGTATCCCCCTCACATCGCAACTCTCAACGGCCCAACTGACTGTGGGGAAACACAGATGGGCCAGTGTGCAAATAGGAGGGATGATTATCTCTTTGCATTTTTATCTTTTAAGTCCTCACCAAGTAAGGGTACTGTCACACAGTGGCACTTTGGTCGCTACGACGGTACGATCCGTGACGTTCCAGCGATATCCATACGATATCGCTGTGTCTGACACGCAGCAGCGATCAGGGACCCCGCTGAGAATCGTACGTCGTAGCAGATCGTTTGGAACTTTATTTCGTCGCTGGATCTCCCGCTGTCGTCGCTGGATCGTTGTGTGTGACAGCGATCCAACGATGCGTTCGCTTGTAACCAGGGTAAACATCGGGTTACTAAGCGCAGGGCCGCGCTTAGTAACCCGATGTTTACCGTGGTTACCAGCGTAAAAGTAAAAAAAAAAAAAACGTACATACTCACATTCCGGTGTCCTTCAGGTCCCTTGCCGTCTGCTTCCCGCTCTGACTGACTGCCGGCCGGAAAGTAAGAGCAGATCACAGCGGTGACGTCACCGCTGTGATCTGCTTTCACTTTACGGCGGCACTCAGTCAGAGCGGGAAGCAGACGGCAAGGGACCTGAAGGACACCGGAATGTGAGTATGTACGGTTTTTTTTTTTTTACATTTACGCTGGTAACCACATTAAACATCGGGTTACTAAGCGCGCGGCCCTGCGCTTAGTATCCCGATGTTTACCCTGGTTACCCGGGACCTCGGCATCGTTGGTCGCTGGAGAGCGGTCTGTGTGACAGCTCTCCAGCGACCACCCAACGACTTTCCAACGATCACGGCCAGGTCGTATCGCTGGTCGTGATCGTTGGAAAGTTGCAGAGTGTGACAGTACCCTAAGAGGAGAATGGTCACCGGGGAAGATTACGGACTTGTTGCTCAGATCCCAACGATCTTTCCCCACAAAGTGAAGCATTTCTTGCAGTTTCTTCTCCCAATATTGAATCACAATACGATCATTCATCCAATGTGCACGAATTAACGGGTCTCCTAACAACAGTAAAACAGCCTGTCTGTGCCATTTTGTCAGTATAATAGTGCAGAGAGGCTGCTCCTGTTGCTGCATGTAGTCAGATAGTTAGCTAGGAGGTTTATTGTCAGATAGTTCAGCTAGACAGGATCCTGCTTCAACTCGAGCTTCCAGCATCTAAATCATTTGTGCTAATAATGTGGTGCAGTCAGGAATCCACATTTCAGAATCTAAATCCTTTATGCTAAGTGAGGTGAATCCAAGAGGACACAATTCAGAATCTAAATAGCTTGTGCTAATTGTGTTGTCTATCCAGGAGTCCACATTTAAGAATCTAAATCCTTTCCACTAATAGTGTGGTCCAGCCAAGAGTCCACATTTCAGAATCTACATACTTTCTGCTAATAGTGTGATCCAGATAGGAGTCCACATTTCAGAATCTAAATCCTTTCTGCTAATAGTGTGGTACAGACACCAGGCCACATTTCTGAATCTAAATCCTTTCTGTTATTAGTTGGTCCAGATAGCAGTTCACATTTCAGAATCTAAATAGTTTGTGTTAAAAGTGTGGTTCAGCCAGGAGTCAAGATTTCAGAATTTAAATCCTATGTGCAAATTCTGTGGTCCAGCCACAGTATCTAGCTAATAAATACAGATTGTTAATTTACTGAGATGTGACTGACATGTGTGGGCCTAGGGCTGTGAAAAAGCTGGTTAAAAGAGGGGAAAAGTACATCCAGCATGAATGGGAAAAAGCAAGTTCGCGGAAGATGGGGGAATAGGCTTGGCGTTCGAGGTGAATTTGAGGTTGATGGTAATGTTACTGAAAGCTCTACTGATCAAA
Source organism: Ranitomeya variabilis (assembly GCF_051348905.1). Classification (NCBI taxonomy): domain Eukaryota; kingdom Metazoa; phylum Chordata; class Amphibia; order Anura; family Dendrobatidae; genus Ranitomeya; species Ranitomeya variabilis. The sequence goes on from NC_135233.1 coordinate 1,106,148,459, forward strand.
CACTGGCTTGTCCTATCCAAAGACAACTGGCAACTTCTGTTACTGGACAGGTTACTCGATTCCCTTTCTTTGGTGGCCACACAATAGTAGGCCATGTAGATGAGGGCCAGAAAGAGCATATGCTCTAATGGATGGCAAGTGATGCATCAAGTGGCCTCTCCTCCTTTTCTTCCACCTTAACATCACACATAGTACAGTCCTCAGAGGTGGCACACAAATTACCCTTCTTTCCTCCCATGTCACAACTCTCCAATCACCCAACTGACTGTGGGGAGCCACAGATGGGTGAGTCTGCAGAGCTGTTCCCACATTCTATTCCATGGGCATCAGAGGTCTGCTCCAAAGATTCTCAAACTCAAGAGGAGAAAAACATCTGCATCGATGCCCCAAATTTTTTCAATTGGAAGCGGGGCCATATGAAGTAGGATCCAAGCAGAATTCAGACCCAGGTCACCAGACGTTAACCTCCGGGAGTGGAGATTACTGTGATGAGACTCAGAGACCTGAGGCACTCGTGCATTATATTGTGCTGCCAGAGCAGGAAGATGAGGAGGGTGACTTTGAAAGAGAGGAGTGGGAGAACAGAGAGGATGACGATGAGGTTGTAGATCCCACTTGGTGTGAACCCAGAGGCACTCAGCTGAGTAGCTTTGCAGAGGAGGTGAAGGAGGAGGAAGATGAGAAGGTTACATTGGGACATCCAGCACAGACATGGAGTGATGCAATCACGACAAGCATTGCATCCTCAGCCACAACTTTTGCTGTGGGTAGCAGCGGTCACGGGTCTGTAATTTGCAGGGGCAGCTAGGGTTGCTTAACCTGGGTCTCTTTTGAAGCTGCAAATGATGACCCAACTGACGTTATCTACTTTGTAAAAAAAAAACGACTCAGTAGGGGCAAAAATTCCACTAATTTGACTACTATATGCGCCCATGTGCAATCAACATGCGTTAGTTTGGGTATCTCACTGGGCTAAAATGCGGCCTAGTGGGCCTCGCCAACCACCAACTGCACGATAAACTGCATCTGTTAATTCTCCCTCTTTCATAACCATGGCAAGTGTTCTCACACAGGTCTCCGGGCCACAGAACATCCATTTGTTTACCTGCTACAGTCGGGGTGAGATAGAGCTATTACAGAAGTGGACATGCCTGCTGTTTTTGACCCATCCCAGACACTGAGCACACCACATCTTTCTCTATCAACCATAACATCTCCACCTGCACCTCACTTACAGTCCAGCAGTTTGTCATGTATACCCTACTCCACCCTCTCTCAGCACAGCAGCCAGCCCTCAGTCCCGCAGTTGTGATCACACAAAAGATTTTTTCCTCCTACAATATGCCAAAGCTAAGAGCTTGAAATCCACTATCTCCAATCTGTTGACCATGGAAATGCTGCCTTTCTGCCAGGTGGATACATACAGTTTCCAAAAGCTGATGTCATCGCAGTTCCCCAGTACCAGTTGCCCAGTCACCATTACTTCTCTAAGAAAGCTGTTCCTACACTACACCAGCATGTCACAGACCACATCTCCTGTTCCTTGAAACAATATGTCTGCCAGAGTGCACTTTACCACTGAGACCGAGACAAGCAAGCATGGCCAGGGGCATTACATCTCGCTGATTGGGCACTCAGTGACTCTGGTGGCTTCAGAGGCAGGCAGGGAAGGGACTTCTCCACAAGTCTTGAAATTCTCAAGGTTTGCGGGACAAACCTCTGTATTTAACCCCTTTCTGCCATTGGACATACTATTCTGTCCATGTGGGGTGGGCCCTAATTCCCAAGGACGGAATAGTACGTCCAGCGCGATCGGCCGCGCTCACGGGGGGAGCGCGGCCGATCGCGGCCGGGTGTCAGTTGCCTATCGCAGCTGACATCCGGCACTATGTGCCAGGAGCGGTCACGGACCGCCTCGGCACATTAACCCCTGGCACACCGCGATCAAACATGATCGCGGTGTGCTGGCAGTACAGGGAAGCATCGCGCAGGGAGGGGGCTCCCTGCGGGCTTCCCTGAGACCCCCGGAGCAACGCGATGTGGTCGCATTGCTGCAAGGGTCTCTTACCTCTCCTCCCTGCAGCAGGCCCGGATCCAAAATGGCCGCGGCATCCGGGTCCTGCAGGGAGGGAGGTGGCTTACCAAGTGCCTGCTCAGAGCAGGCGCTTGGTAAGCCTGCAGCGCTGGAACTCAGATCGGTGATCTGACAGAGTGCTGTGCAAACTGTCAGATCAGCGATCTGTGATGTCCCCCCCTGGGACAAAGTAAAAAAGTAAAAAAAAAAATTTCCACATGTGTAAAAAAAATTGAAAAAAAAAATTCCTAAATAAATAAATAAAATATATATATTATTCCCATAAAAACATTTCTTTATCTAAATAAAAAAAATCAAACAATAAAAGTACACATATTTAGTATCGCTGTGTCCGTAATGACCCCACCTATAAAACTGTATCACTAGTTAACCCCTTCAGTGAACACCGTAAAAAAAAAAAAAACAAGGCAAAAAACAACGCTTTATTCTCATACCGCCAAACAAAAAGTGGAATAACACGCGATCAAAAAGACAGATATAAATAACCATGAAACCGCTGAAAACATCATCTTGTCCCGCAAAAAACGAGCTGCCATACAGCATCATTAGCGAAAAAATAAAAAGTTATAGTCCTCAGAATAAAGCGATGCAAAAATAATTATTTTTTCTATAAAATAGTTTTTATCGTATAAAAGCGCCAAAACATAAAAAAATGATATAAATGAGGTATCACTGTAATCGTACTGACCCGAAGAATAAAACTGCTTCATCCATTTTACCAAATGCGGAACGGTATAAACGCCTCCCCCAAAAGAAATTCATGAATAGCTGGTTTTTGGTCTTTCTGCCTCACAAAAATCGGAATAAAAAGCGATTAAAAAATCTCCTGTGCCCGAACATGTTACCAATAAAAACGTCAACTCGTCCCGCAAAAAACAAGACCTCACATGACTCTGTGGACTCAAATATGGAAAAATTATAGCTCTCAAAATGTGGTAACGCAAAAAATATTTTTTGCAATAAAAAGCGTCTTTCGGTGTGTGATGGCTGCCAATCATAAAAATCCGCTAAATAACCCGCTATAAAAGTAAATCAAACCCCCCTTCATCACCCCCTTAGTTAGGGAAAAAATAAAAAATTAAAAAAATGTATTTATTTCCATTTTTCCATTAGGGTTAGTGTTAGGACTAGGGTTAGGGTTAGGGCTAGGGTGAGGGCTAGGGTTAGGGTTAGGGCTAGGGTTAGGGTTAGGGCTAGGTTTAGTGCTAGGGTTAGGGTTAGGGCTAGGGTTAGGGCTAGGGTTAGGGCTAGGGTTAGGGCTAGGTTTAGGGTTAGGGCTAGGGTTAGGGTTGGGGCTAGGGTTAAGGCTACAGTTAGGGTTGGGGCTAAAGTTAGGGTTGGGGCTAAAGTTAGGGTTAGGGTTTGGATTACATTTACGGTTGGGAATAGGGTTGGGATTAGGGTTACCATTGGGGTAAGGGGTGTATTTGGATTAGGGTTTCAGTTATAATTGGGGGGGGTTTCCACTGTTTAGGCACATCAGGGGCTCTCCAAACGTGACATGGCGTCCGATCTCAATTCCAGCCAATTCTGCATTTAAAAAGTAAAACAGTGCTCCTTCCCTTCCGAGCTTTCCCATGTGCCCAAACAGGGGTTTACCCCAACATATGGGGTATCAGCGTACTCAGGACACATTGCAGAACAACTTTTGGGGTCCGATTTGTCCTGTTACCCTTGGGAAAATACAAAACTGGGGGCTAAAAAATAATTTTTGTGGAAAAAAAATATTTTTTATTTGCACGGCTCTGCGTTATAAACTGTAGTGAAACACTTGGGGGTTCAAAGTTCTCACAACACAACTAGATAAGTTCCTTAGGGGGTCTACTTTCCAAAATGGGGTCACTTGGGGGTTTCTACTGTTTAGGTACATTAGTGGCTCTGCAAACGCAATGTGACGCCTGCAGACCGTTCCATCCAAGTCTGCATTTCAAAAGGTGCTCCTTTACTTCCGAGCCCTGCCATGCGCCCAAATGGTGGTTCCCCCCCACATATGGGGTATCAGCGTACTCAAGACAAATTGGTCAACAACTTTTGGGGTCCAATTTCTCCTGTTACCCTTGGGAAAATACAAAACTGCGGGCTAAAAAATAATTTTTTGGGGAAATTTTTTTATTTTATTTTCACGGCTCTGTGTTATAAACTGTAGTGAAACACTTGGGAGTTCAAAGTTCTCACAACACAACTAGATAAGTTCCTTGGGGGGTCTAGTTTCAAATATTGGGTGACTTGTGGGGGGTTTCTGCTCCATAGGTACATTAGGGGCTCTGCAAACGCAATGTTGACGCCTGCAGACCAATCCATCTAAGTCTGCATTCCAAATGATGCTCCTTCCCTTCCGAGCTCTGCCATGCGCTCAAACTGTGGTTCCCCCCCACATATCAGGTATCAGTATACTCAGGACAAATTGGACAACAATATTTAGGGTCCAATTTCTCCTGTTACCCTTGGAAAAATACAAAACTGGGGGCTAAAACATGATTTTTGTGGAAAAAAAAATATTTTTTATTTTCACGGCTCTGCGTTATAAACTGTAGTGAAACACTTGGGGGTTCAAAGCTCTCACAACACATCTAGATAAGTTCCTTAGGGGGTCTACTTTCTAAAATGGTGTCACTTGTTTCTACTGTTTAGGTACATTAGGGTCTCTGCAAATGCAATGTGATGCCTGCAGACCATTCCATCTTAGTCTGCATTCCAAATGGCGCTCCTTCCCTTCCAAGCTCTGCCATGCGCCCAAACGGTGGTTCCCCCCACATCTGGGGTATCAGCGTACTCAGGACAAATTGTACAACAACGTTTGGGGTCCAATTTCTCCTGTTACCCTCGGGAAAATACAAAACTGGGTGCTAAAAAATAATTTTTGTGGGAAAAAATTTTTGTTTTATTTTTACGGTTCTGCATTATAAACTTCTGTGAAGCACTTGGTGGATCAAAGTGCTCACCACACCTCTAGATAATTTCCTTAGGGGGTCTACTTTCCAAAATGGTGTCACTTGTGGGGGGTTTCAATGTTTAGGCACATCAGTGGCTCTCCAAACGCAACATGGCGTCCCATCTCAATTCCTGTCAATTTTGCATTGAAAAGTCAAACGTCTCTCCTTCCCTTCTGAGCTCTCCCATGCGCCCAAACAGTGGTTTACCCCCACATATGGGGTATCATCGTACTCAGGACAAATTGTACAACAACTTTTGGGGTCCAATTTCTTCTCTTACCCTTGGGAAAATAAAAAATTGGGGGCGAAAAAATTATTTTTTTGAAAAAATGTGTTGTTTTTTTTACGGTTCTGCATTATAAACTTCTGTGAAGCACTTGGTGGGTCAAAGTGCTCACCACACCTCTAGATAAGTTCCATAGGGGGTCTACTTTCCAAAATGATGTCACTTGTGGGGGGTTTCAATGTTTAGGCACATCAGGGGCTCCCCAAACGCAACATGGCGTCCCATCTCAATTCCAGTCAATTTTGCATTGAAAAGTCAAATGGCGCTCCTTCGCTTCCGAGCTCTGTCATGTGCCCAAACAGTGGTTTACCCCCACAAATGGAGTATCGGCGTACTCAGGACAAATTGTACAACATTGTTTGCGGTCCATTTTCTCCTGTTACCCTTGGTAAAATAAAACAAATTGGAGCTGAATTAAATTTTTTGTGAAAAAAAGTTAAATGTTCATTTTTATTTAAACATTCCAAAAATTCCTGTGAAACACCTGAAGGGTTAATAAACTTCTTGAATGTGGTTTTGAGCACCTTGAGGGGTGCAGTTTTTAGAATGGTGTCACACTTGGGTATTTTCTATCGTATAGATCCCTCAAAATGACTTCAATTGAGATGTGGTCCCTAAAAAAAATGGTTTTGTAAAAATGAGAAATTGCTGGTCAACTTTTAACCCTTATAACTCCCTAACAAAAAAAAATTTTGGTTTCAAAATTGTGCTGATGTAAAGTAGACGTGGGAAATGTTACTTATTAAGTATTTTGTGTGACATATCTCTGTGATTTAATTGCATAAAAATTCAAAGTTAGAAAATTGTGAAATTTTCAACATTTTCGCCAAATTTCCATTTTTTTCACAAATAAACGCAGGTAATATCAAAGATATTTTATGACTATCAGGAAGTACTATATGTCACGAGAAAACAATGTCAGAATCACCAGGATCCGTTGAAGCGTTCCAGAGTTATAACCTCATAAAGTGACAGTGGTCAGAATTGTAAAAATTGGCCGGGTCATTAACGTGCAAACCACCCTTGGGGGTGAAGGGGTTAACACTTCCTCCACTGCTTCTGCCTCCTCCACCTCCTCTGAGGCCTTCGCCTGCACCCTCAATCTCTCCCTTAATGAGACACGCACACCAACAATGCAGAGAGAATCTACCCCACCTCCGTACTGCCCAGCCAGGGCTCACCGCAATCAGGCAGTGTTTAACCCCTTCCTGACATGTGTCATACTAGTACTGGTCTGCGGGAATTGCGTTCATGCAAGCAGTAGTACTAGTACTGCGCACTGATCACACGGCCTCATGCTGAGTGCCGAGGCGATCAGGTGCGGGTGTCAGTTGTATGTGTGTGACAGCTGACACCCCACAGAAATGCCCACGATCAGTGCTAGCACCGATCGTGGGCATTTAATCCCTCTAAAGCTGCTGTCAGTAGTGACAGCAGCATAAAGAAGCATCGCGCAGGGAGGGAGCTCCCTGCGCACTTCCATCAGAACAACGTGATGCAATCGCATTGGCCTGATGGTCTCCATGGAGACCCCCAGTACCAAGATGGCCATGGGGTCCTTCCAGGTCCTGCAGAGAGGTGGCTTGTGAGTGCCTGCTGAGAGGATTTGCTGGCATGCCTTCTTCCCTGCCTGTCAGATCTCTGATCTGATACTCTATAATGTCAAGCGATCTGACACTGCACTGCATAGTGATGTCCCATCCTGGGACAAAGTAAAAAAGGAAAAATAAATATTAGAATGTGTAAAAAATATATTTTTTTAAATTCCTAAATAAAGAAAAATAAATATTTTTGGAATAAATACATTTATTTATGTAAATAATACAATAAAAGTACACATATTTGGCATTGCTGCTTCCATAATGACCTACTCTATAAAACTATCCCACTAGTTAACCCCTACAGTGAACACCGTAAAAAAAAAAAAACAAGGCAAAAAACAATGCTTTATCATCATACAGCCGAACAAAAAGTGCAATATAATGCGAGCAAAAAGAAGGATGTAAATAAACATACGTACCGCTGATAACTTCATCTTGTCCCGCAAAAATCAAGCTGCCATACAGTTATATAAAAGTTATATGGCGCGCCCCCAGACGCAGGGCTGCGGGGTACTCGGTACCGGGCCTCTCTGTCTCAGTTCTGGGGTTGTCACGGTGGCTAGACCCGGTCCGTGACCCTGCTAAGGGGCGTCCAATGAAAGGTGTGATGTTGGTGCGTGGTGCAGGTCGCGATGAATAACAAGGACACAGGGTTGCAGTCTCTTTACCTCTTTACTGAAGGCTTCGGCATCCGCAATCCAGAGCACTGCTAACAGGGCTGTCTGAGACCGGCCGGTCCGAAGGCACATCCAGAGTTCCCTTTGCAGGTGGAAATCAGTAGCCTACCTACCTGCCTGGGTGTTGTAGTACCTCCCTGCTAGCACCACAGGATAGTCCTCACAACTGTCGTGTATGTTTCTGTTCTTTCTCTCCGTCCCCCAGATGTATTTTATAGGGACCCTAGAGACACCCCTCTCCCACAATTGCCTCATATGTCTGCTTAGGTGATTTAGGTGAGACAGCCAACCTATAATTAGCTGTGCTGCCGCTGTTTGAAGTAATGCTTGGAGCCAATACTTCCTCGGCGTTCTGGCCACCGGCTACGCGCCTCAGTAGGATGTTGCCGATCTCACGGCACGACTCCTACTGGTTCTATTCCCCTTTGTGATGTGATCTCGTTTCTCACTTCTCCACAATAAACCTCGCTTCTTGTCCTTTCTTAAGATACCGCCGCAATGAAGTGCAGGTGCGGCTCCGTAACGATCTGTCCTTTTCGCTAGGCCTCTGTCAGGATCCCACCCCTGACAGGGACCCCCCTGAATATTCCCAGGAACTCCCTCTCTCACAGGATGTTGCCTGGGCAAAACCCAGTCAGCTTCTCCCTAACTTCCTATCCAGCCCCCAGTTTTACCAGAGTGTGAGGAGTGGCCTAATACATAGAACCCTTTGCTCCCCCTGGTGGCCAGAGTGTGAAGTGTAATGTGTGACTGTGATACCTGGTCAGGTGAACTCCTTAAGTGCCATCAGACTTACCATCACTCCCCTTAGTGGCGGAGCGTCAGTACTGCAACGACCAGGACTCTGGGGTGCTGCACTCCCCCCCGGTTAAATCCAGTACTCCCGGACTGGGAAGAAGAACAACAATACATGTTAGCAAAAGACATACAAAATTTTGAAATGCAATGAACAAGTAAATTTAACAGTGCTTCCCTTTATGGGAGGTGAGGACACTTGAACGTTACAAACGGAAACATATTTACATTTTTACTCAAGGCTATAAATAACACTTATGACTAACTTGACTATAAATAACCATCATTACCCAGCCGGGTATTCAATCTACTAAGTGCAAATTTTTGAACAATAATTTAACTTTTCCTTTAAGGGCGTATAAGCTGGACCCACTAAAGGCTTACTATAAAACTGTAAAATATAAATTAACTTTGTCTTTATTCTCTGACTTCGAACATGCAGGAGCGCCTGGCTACTCGTCCGGGCCTACTGCCTCTTTTCTTCTATTAGCTCAAGTTTTATTCACAGTATAAGATCAATCAACCATCTCTCTATGGTTTCCAGGAGGACTCACTAACCCCTACGGGTTCACTTATTGAAATTCAGCTTTCAACTTATTTCTGTCCTTAATCTTTAGTATCATCATCAAACATTTTCCTATTATTTCTTAAATAACTACACACTATTCACTACTATTTAACATTCTGAAAGTAACATTATACTTAAGTGCAACACCTGAACATTCCCTTTAAGAGGGAACCAAGTCTCTTTGAGGTAGTGCAGACTCTCTATCTGCAAGTCCGTTTAAGGCAAGAACTTCTGCGCTGTATTCAAGAAGTCTCTTCAAAAAGTTCTCCTTTAAGAAGGTGCGAACTATTTACAACACAGTTTGTGAACCAATCACGGTCCATGATTCGGCAGTCTTTTAGAACAATGTAGAAAACTTGTGCAAAAACATAAAACAATAGGGATCCCTTGTCAACAAAGGGATCCCTTTAAGAACTAACCCTGGTCAGGTTTAAAGCAGCAAAACAGCAGGAAAACAAACAGTTAACTATTTACAGTTTCAGGTTTCCGAGGTTTAGTTGGATGGCTACCAGGGCGGCACCTGGCACTTAACCCTTCTTGGCCTGGGAAAAGTGAGGTCCAGGGTTACACGCAGTGCTGGATAAACGCCGTTAATCCGTCTTTCATGTACGGTTAAGTCATGCACAGCGATGGAGGTCTGCGCAGCTTGAGTATGAGCATTTGCTGCAGGAGAGGTAGCGGCTGCGGCAAGATCAGTCACTGGAACGGAGTCAGCAGCTGTGGCACTAGCAGTCGCTGGAGTGGTGTCGGTCATCAGGGCAGGGTCATCCTTCATACCTGCTTCAGATGCGGTCCCTCCGGTGCCGGTCTGCTCTGTCTCCGCTGGGGTCTGGAACGCTGGTTGCAGGGCCTTGTGCTGCAACGTTGTCATCTCTGTTTGCAGCATCTCGCTTTCCGGCAGGGCCTTGTTTTCTGGCTTCGGAGCGCTGGAACGTCTTTCTTGCTCCGGACCAGACGAGTGTTATGGCTGGACCTAGTGGTTAGGAGCACCTGGAATGACCTGATAGTCAAAACTGAAAAATAGAGCGAGCTCTGGGAAGTGGGAGCTCTGCTGACCGCAGCCCTAATCTATTATCACACACACTAGAATTAGCCGTGGATCGTACCTGACTCTGCCTAGACGACTCTTCACAGCCTGAGAGGTAACTACCCCTAAAGAGAAATATAGCCTCACCTTGCCTCAGAGAAATTCCCCAAAGGAAAAGAGCAGCCCCCCACATATATTGACTGTGAGTTAAGAGGAAGGCACAAACATAGGAATGAGACAGGTTTCAGCAAAGGAGGCCCGACTTACTAAATAGACAGAAGATAGATAAAGGGATCTTTGCGGTCAGCACAAAAAACTACAAAAAGCCACGCAGAGTGAGCAAGAAACCCCCCGCGCCGACTCACGGCGCGGTAGGTGCCACTCTGCAACCCAGAGCTTCCAGCTAGTGAGACAATATCATGATAGCCAGCTGGACAAAACTTAGCAGGTACTCAGAAATATATTCAGCACACAAATGAACAACAAATGAGCTTAACAGGGACTTAGCTTCTGCTGAAGTAGACAGGTCATCAGGAGATCCAAGTGAGATCTGAACCAGTACAGATACATTGACAACTGGCATCAGGTAACGATCTGAGCAGAGTTAAATAAGGGACCCAGCCCAGTCCCAAACGATGCAGCTGAGGAAGCCACCTCCAGACCAGCAGCTCCACTTTCAGCCACCAGAGGGAACCCACGGACAGAACTCACAGAAATACCATTCCTGACCACAGGAGGGAGTTCGAGAACAGAGTTCACAACAGACGAGGCTGCCGACAGGCGTCTGGTGAGGCTCCCGATGAAGATCTTCTTCCACCTGGCCTCAGTGCTCAGCTGCGTCCGCAGGAGTTGGTCGCTGAGCTCTTCCACGCCGGCCTGCAGGAAATCAGCATCAGCCTGGTTACGGTGCCCCTCTGGGTAGCTGGGGGAGTCCTCTGCTCCGACCCCACGCTCCGGCTCCGGGTGGCTGGCCATGGCGTCCTCCACGTGGATGACTTCTTCTTTGTCCTTTTCCCGCTCTCTCCTCCGTGGGCGGTTTCCCTTTCTTTGTCTCCGCCCTCCATTGAGAATCAGGAGGCGGATCTCGGCTGCTGACGGACACGTCCTCAAAGTACAGAAATATTTAGACTGGGCGGCCATTGTCTTTCACGCTCTTCAGCTTGTTTACGCCCACTTCTACGCCCTTCTTCTTCTCCTGCGCTCCTCTTAGCACTGTAATGGTGGTGGTTTTGGCGGGAATCGGCAATGCACAGTCTTTGCAATAAATCACGTTTCAAGCACAATTCAGACACAGTTCCAAGGCACACATGACCTGATTCTTCAGGCTTAAGTAGATCCTGTTCGTGACGCCAAGTTGGAGCACCCCCAGATGCAGGGCCGCGGGGTACTCGGTACCGGGCCTCTCTGTCTCGGTCCTGGGCTTGTCACGGTGGCTAGACCCGGTCCGTGACCCTGCTAAGGGGCGTCAAATGAAAGGTGTGATGATGGTGCGTGGTGCAAGGTGCGATGAATAACGAGGACACAGGGTTGCAGTCTCTTTACCTCTTTACTAAAGGCTTCAGGATCCTCAATCCAGAGCACTGCTAACAGGGCTGGCTGAGACTGGCCGGTCCGAAGGCACATCCAGAGTTCCCTTTGCAGGTGGAAATCAGTAGCCTACCTACTAGCGCCTGTGTGTTGTAGTACCTCCCTGTTGAGCACCACGGGATAGTCCTCACAACTCTTGTATCTGTTTCTGATGTTCTTTCTCTCCGTCCCCCAGATGATATGGATAGGACACACCCGTATGACGGGTAGGCCTGGAGCTATTTTATAGGGACCCTAGAGACGCCCCTCTCACACAATTGCCCCCTATGTCTGCTTAGGTGATTTAGGTGAGAAAGCCAACCTATAATTAACTGTGCTGCCGCTGTTTGAAGTAATGCTTGGAGCCCAATACTTCCTCGTTGTTCCGGCCACCGGCTACGCGCCTCAGTAGGATGTTGCCGATCTCGGGGTACGACTCCTACTGGTTCTATCGCCTTTGTGCTGTGATCTCGTTTCTCACTTCTCCACAATATACCTCGCTTCTTGTCCTTTCTTAAGATACCGCCACAATGAAGTGCAGGCGCGGCTCCGTAACGATGTGTCCTTTTCGCTAGGCCTCTGTCAGGATCCCACCCCTGACAGGGACCCCCCTGAATCTTCCCAGGAACTCCCTCTCTCACAGGATGTTGCCTGGGCAAAACCCAATCAGCTTCTCCGTAACTTCCTATCCAGCCCCCAGTTTTACCAGATTGTGAGGAGTGGCCTAATACATAGAACCCTTTGCTCCCCCTGGTGGCCAGACTGTGAAGTGTAAAGTGTGACTGTGATACCTGGTCAGGTGAACTCCTTAAGTGCCATCAGACGTACCATCACTCCCCTTAGTGGCGGAGCGTCAGTACTGCAACGACCAGGACTCTGGGGCGCTGCACTATACCTCTCAGAATAATGTGACGCAAAAATAAGTATTTTTTCTATAAAATAGTTTTTATTGTGTAAAAGCGGCAAAGCATAAAAAAAATAATATTGTGGTATCACTGTAAACATACTGACCCAAAGAATAAAGCGGTCTTATCAATTTTACAACATGCAAACAAAAGCAAAAAGCAATTCTTGAATTGCTGGCTTTTGTTCATTCTGTCTCCCAAAAAATCGGAATAGAAAGCGATCAAAAAATGTCATGTGCCCAAAAATGTTACTAATAAAAACATCAACTTGTCCCACAAAAATCAAGCCCTCACATGACTATCGGCCAACATATGAAAAAATTATAAAAATGATAGCTTTCAAGATATGGTGATGCAAAAACTAGTTTTCACAATAAAAAGTGTCTTTTAATGTGTGACAGCTGCCAAACATAAAAACTCGAGATAAATCTGGTATCGCTGTAATCGCACCGACCCAAAGAATAAAATCGCCTAATCACTTATACTGCTCGAGGAATAGTGTAAAAAATAAATCAAGCCAATTCTTCACATGCTGTTGAATTTTTTCATTCTGCCTCCCAAAGATCGCAGTAAGGCTCGGCGCACATTTATCCCGCACACTGCACTGAGCGCTTACACTGTGAGTTTTCCGTGTAAATATCTGAAATACGTGATTCAGACAGAACCTCTGATGGAAGATTCCCTATAATGAGTCAGATGGAGGCACTGTGGACACCATAGGACCTGTGATCCGGCGGTATCCGTCTTTTTAGGAATGCATAAAAGTGCCGTCGGCCACAGTTTTGTGCACTTCTGAAAAGGACACCACCGAACAGAGGCCAGATGAAGCCCAGAGTAACTCTGCTGCCTCATTATAGTGAATTGATCCCTCTGGGGTTTCATCTGTAACGTCACTAGGAGATTTAGATGGAAACCCCAAAGTAAGTGCTCAGAGTAGAGCGCCGGATAACTGTGATCTCAAACGTGGTGTAAAATGTTCCCAATAAAAGCTTCAAATAAATCCAGAAAAAAAAGTCCCCACTCAGATCTGTCATCTGTTAATGGAAATATAGGAGGCTTCTATGCTACTGGTAGCAAAAAGGCTCTGGAAAAGCTAAATGTCTCCTCACCCGCCAAAAGAAATTCAACAAATTATCCACTCCCCTCCCTTCTGAGCCCCACAGTGTACCTAAATCACATTTAGCGCCCACATGTTTGGCATTTCTGTAGTGATGAGAACCCACATAGCTTACAGGTGCGTGTGTAAGGGTTTGGCGGAACGCACCAAATATAAACTGTATTTATAGAGTAATCGGTGAATTTGCAACCAAGGGTCCACCGTGCAGGAGTAAAACCAGCTGCTAGTTACTGATGGTACTATATGGCGGTATAAGTGAACTCTGTTACTTCACAGAGTCACTAAAGACAAGAGAACGCTGTGCCCTGTTAACCTGACAGAGGAACACAGCTACCAAATAGAGCAAACAGTGGTCATGCAGTCAGAATAGCACACGCAAAACTCCTCACCAAAGGAGCCAGTATTCTAGGGGCTTATTTCAGCCAAACCCTGAAAACACATACACATGACCACACTGGCGCAGAACACATAAGTTAGTTGATACCGTGCGGCCATGCAAACCTTTTATAGCTGCAGCAACTTCAGGACCTTCCTAGAGGACCAATGGGAGCTGCTGCAGTACCTGAGCAATTTCAGGACCTTCCTAGAGGACCAATGGAAGCTGCTGCAGTACCTGAGCATGTGACCCCCGACCTCCAATGAGAGGTCTTACCCTGGGCATGCTCAGAAGGGCAAAAGCAGGACTTATTCCCAGAGACGTCTGCTCGCCGCTGACCAGTACTGGTTACAATGGCTGAACCTGGAAAGGCAGCAGTAATCATCCGCACCGTATCAGGCTGAGCCAGACGCTGGGACCGACGTCTCCGCTGAGCAGGCTCCACTGCAGTTGGAGAAGAATGGGAGACCGCAGCAGAGATGGCTCGAGATTCCCTTTGTGCAGAGGCAGGAACTTGACCCCTAACATTACCCCCCTCCTTGGACCTCGCTACGCTCGAAGGCCACAATGAGCTGCGGAGCTTGAATGTGCTCAGCAGGCTCCCATGACCTGTATTCTGGGCCACAACTCTTCCAGTCCACCAAATAAAATTTCTTGCCCCATCCCACCTTGCACCCCAAAATAGCGTTCACCTCGTAATCATCCGTAGACAAACCCGATGTCCCGGCAGATGACTCTGAAAACCGGGACATGTATATGGGCTTCAAGAGGGACACATGAATGGTGTCGATGATACCCAGGCATGGAGGAAGGGCCAGACAGTAGACCACAGCGTTAACCTGTTCGAGGACCTTGAAGGGACCCAAGTAGCGAGGTTCAAACTTAGCGGGCTCAACACACAGCCTGATGTTACGGGCGGAGAGCCACATTAAGTCGCCAGGAGCAAAGGTTGGAGCAGGGCGCCGATGAGCATCGGCGGAGGACCTCATTCTCTCCTAGGAGGCCCACATGGCATCCTGAGTGCGGTCCCAAATGTCCCATGCCTCCACAGCCCAGTCTGCCACCCTGGAGTCGGCGGAAGACACGGGCATGGGCACAGGGACACGCGGATGCTGGCCGTAATTAAGGAGGAATTGAGTCTGACCGGTGGAGTCGGCAATGGCATTGTTAAGTGCTAACTCCGCCCATGGTAGTAAGGATGCCAAGTCATCCTGCCTGGCAGAAACAAAATGACGTAGATATGTGACCAGAGTTTGGTTGGCCCTCTCTACCAACCCATTTGTCTCAGGATGAAATGCCGAGGAGAGATTCAACTCAATGCTAAGTAGACGACAAAGCTCTCTTCAGAATCGAGGCACAAACTGGGGACCCCGGTCACTGACAATTTTGTCCGGCATACCGTGTAGGCGAAAGATATGTTTAATAAACAACGCTGCCAGCGCCCGTGCAGAAGGTAGCCGTGGAAGAGGCACCAAGTGCACCATTTTGGAAAAATGGTCAGTGATCACCCAAATAATGGTGCAGCTACGAGACTTGGGTAAGCCCACCACAAAATCCATCCCGACCATCTCCCAGGGCCTGTCTGCCACCAGCAGGGGGTAAAGCAACCCAGCTGGCCATTGACGAGGAGACTTGTTCTTGGCGCAGGAGACACACGCCCAGTATGTCCTCGCCAGTAGCTCAGATGTCCTTTTGGACCCAAAATGTCCACCCACCCTGGATGAGTGAGCCCAAGAGAGAACCTCCGGACAGAGACTGGATAGTACAAAAGTCTTGCCTGGGGGCACAGACTCTAGCGAAACCTGGGCCACAGTTCTCAGACTCTCGGTAGGGACAATAAGCTGAGGCTCCTCTTCCTCCTCATCAGATGACACAACGGAGCGAGAGAGAGCATCGGCACGACTGTTCTTCTCCCCGGAAAGGAAATGGAGGGTGAAATGGAACTGGGAGAAGAACAAGGACCATCTGGCCTGGCGAGAATTTAACCGCTGGGCTGTCTGTAGGTAAGCCAAATTCTTGTGGTCTGTGAATACTTGGAAAGGAAAGCGAGCCCCCTCCAAAAGATGTCTCCACTCAGAGAAGGCCAACTTCATTGCTAGCAACTCCCTGTCCCTGATGGAATAATTCCTCTGGTGTGAAGGTCTTGGAAAAGAAGAAGCAAGGATGCTTCCGACCTTGAGCATCCTTTTGAAAGAGGACTGCTCCAGCACCAATGGAAGAGGCATCCACCTCTGTTATGACCCCAATGGCAGAGGATCTCAGAGGTTACAACAAAGTCTGCAAACACAAAAAACCAGCTCATAGGGAAGTGGTAACTAGGCTGACCGTATACCTGATCCTAGCACAAACACTAGTAGCAGCCGGGGAACGTACCTACGTTGATTCTAGATGTCTCGCGCCAGCCGGAGAACTAACTAACCCTATAAGGGAAAATAAGACCTTTCTTGCCTCCAGAGAAAAGACCCCAAAGTTGGATACAAGCCCCCAACAAATAATAACGGTGAGGTAAGAAGAAAAGACAAACGTAAGAATGAACTAGGTTTTAGCAAAGAGAGGCCCACTGACTAATAGCAGAATATAGGAAGATGACTTATATGGTCAGCAAAAAACCCTATCAAAATATCCACGCTGAATATTCAAGAACCCCCGAACCGACTAACGGCGTGGGGGGAGAATATCAGCTCCCTAGAGCTTCCAGCAATATCAGGAATCACATTTTGTACAAGCTGGACAAAAATTAGAACAATGCAAATAACCAAAAATAAGGAAGCAGGACTTAGCTTATCTTGCAAAGAACCAGGACCAGCAGACAGGAGCAAACAGAAATGAACTGATTACAACGATGCCAGGCACCAGACTGAGAATCCAGGAAGTTTAAATAGCAACACCCCTGGCCTAACGAACCAGGTGGGTACCAAGCTGAGGAAAGACAATCCCTGTGTCATACCACTAGTGACCACAAGAGGGAGCCAAAAAGTATAGTTCACAACACACCTCCATTATATACGGCTTATCTACATCGAGGCGATGTAGGATGTGAACGCTAGCAAAATGAGACTTAGTAGAAGTGAAGGCATTGGAGACCTCCTCAGACCACAATTTTGGATTTGCTCCCTTCTTGGTGAGGGCTACCAAGGGAGCTACCAAAGTTGAGGAATGAACTGGCAATAATAGTTAATGAATCCCATAAAGCGCTGCACCGCAATGGGGTTCTTGCCAGTCCATCACAGCCTGTAGTTTGGCAGGATCCATAGCCAATCCCTGGCCGGAGATGATATAGCCCAGGAAAGGTAAGGACTATTGCTCAAACACACATTTCTCCAACTTGGCGTAGAGGGAATTAGCTCATAAGAGGTCGAAGACTTTGAAAACATCTCTCCGGTGGGAGTCAATATCTGGAGAGTAGATCAAGATATCATCCAGATAGACTACAACCGAGGTGGAGAGCATATCCCGGAAGATATTGTTTACAAAGTCTTGGAAAACAGCTGGGGCATTACAGAGCCCAAAGGGCATCACTAGATATTCATAGTGCCCATCCCTGGTGTTAAAAGCCGTCTTCCATTCATCCCCCTCACGGATGCGAATCAGGTTGTAAGCACCCCCTAGATCTAGTTTAGTAAATACCCTTGCTCCCCAAAGCCTATCAAATAGCTCAGAAATCAGGGGCAGGGGATATTTATACTTAATGGTGATGGCGTTAAGACCCCTGTAGTCTATACATGGAGGTAGTTCCCCGTTCTTCTGCACGAAGAAGAACCCGGCCCCTGCAGGTGACACTGACTTCCTAATGAATCCCTTTGCCATATTTTCCTGGATGTACTGTGACATTGCCTCCGTCTCTGGGAGAGATAACGAATAGACTCAACCCCGGGGAGGCTCAGCACCAGGCAAGAGGTCAATAGGTGTTATGATCCTTAGTGGTTGAGGATCACAAATTACTCCAGCTAAGTAACATACATAGGACAAGCTCTAGGGAGGTGGCAAACTGGACTGACCGCAAATCTGAACCTATCCAAACACACTAGAAGTAGCCGGTGAACGTGCCTAAAAATCCTAGACGTCTCGAGCCAGCCTGAGGAACTAACTACCCCTAGAGAGAAAGAAAGACCTCTCTTGCCTCCAGAGAAATAATCCCCAAAGATATAGAAGACCCCAACATATAATAACGGTGAGGTAAGAGGAAGGCACATACACAGGGGTGAAAACAGATTTAGCAAATGAGGCCCACTAATACTAGATAGCAGAAAATAGTAAAGGGGTCTGTGCGGTCAGTAAAAAACCCTTACAAAATATCCACACTGAGATTTCAAGAACCCCCGCACCAACTAACGGTGTGGGGGGAGAAACTCAGTCCCCTAGAGCAACCAGCAAGCGAGGAAATCACATTTTAGCGAGCTGGACTAAAAACATAATAAATGCTGATAATCAAAAAAATGATCAAACAAAAACTTAGCTTGTCTTGGAGAGACTGGGAGCAAGGTAGTCACAAGGAATCTGAAGAGCACTGAATACATGGAGAGCAGGCAAGGAACTGAGTATCCAGGTGAGCTAAATAGGAAACCAACCAAGGATAACGAATCAGCTGATGCTGCCAACCTGCAGAAAGACAACACTACACAGTACCGCTTGTTGTGACCACTAGAGGGAGCCCAAAAACAGAGTTCACAACAATAGGACAGTCATGGGGAGGTGAGGCGGAAGGGTCTCCGCAGCCCTTTTGGAGAACACGTCCGCATAAGGCCAATATTTCTTGGGGAGAGAGGATAGATCTGCGGGTACTTTGGTAGTAGCAACCTGAACGCATTCCCTCTGACATCTACCCCCACAAGTTTCACCCCATCCCAAAATTCTGCCTGTGGACCGCTCAATATGAGGAGAGTGGTACCGTAGCCAAGGTATCCCTAACAGGACCTCATCAATTCCCTCAGGAATGACAAGCAGAGATATAATCTCCTGATGAGATGGCGACATGGACAGAGTGAAAGTGATGGTCTGGTGTGTTATCTGAAAGGGCGGTGTCGACCCATTCACCACTCGTACCGTTACTGGTTGAGCTAGCATAACCAGGGGAATTGCGTGACGTTGGGCGAAGGCTGAAGACATAAAATTGCCCTCTGCCCCAGAATCCACGCAGAGCTCTACCGAGTGGGAGAATGAGCTTATAGTAATTGTCCCCTTAAAGGACAATTTGGAGGCAAACGTCGCCGTGTCTAGTGTATCTCCACCTACTACCACTAGACGCTGAAGTTTCCTCAACCGCTGGGGATATCTGGTGGCAAGATGTCCTGACTGCTGGCAAGCATGACAGACCTTGAGTGTACAAGCGGTCCGGGACTTAGATCTCACTCGTGACACCTCCATGGCCTCATGTGACTCAGGGACCAGGACCGGAGATTCCAAAGGTTTGGCGAAGGTGGGAGCCAGCCGAAACCTCTGCCTACACTGGGCTCGCTCTAACCTCCGCTCATAAAAACGGAGGTCAATATGAGTGGACACAGCTATTAACTCCTCCATTGTGACGGGAATCTCCCTAGTGGCCAGAGCGTCCTTCACGTGGTCAGCCAGCCCCCTCCAAAATATTGGGATAAGGGCTTCAGCCGAACCCTGAAACCACATACACATGACCACACTGGCGCAGAACAAATAAGTTAGTTGATACTAGTGCATGGCCATGCGGCCATGTGAACCTTTTATAGCTGCAGTAACTTCAGGACCTTCCTAGAGGATCAATGGGAGCTGCTGCAGTACCTGAGCAACTTCAGGACCTTCCTAGAGGACCAATGGGAGCAGCTGCAGTACCTGAGCATGTGACCCCCGACCTCCAATGAGAGGTCTTACCCTGGGCATGCTCAGAAGGGGAAAAGCAGGACTTAGTCCCAGAGACGTCTGCTCGCCGCTGACCAGTACTGGTTACATTGGCTGAACATGGAAAGGCATCAGTAATCATCCACAAGCTGCCTGCAATGCGGGTAGTGTTCCACTAAAAGGACAGACTGAGAGAGGGACTTGAAGAGAGCTTAAGGCATCAAGAACCTAAAGAACAGTGCAGTAGGGAGGTGTTGTGATTTTGCTTTTTGCTCCCTCTAGTGGTCATTAGTGATTTGACTCTGGAGCGTCTGTCTTTTCCTATATCCTCACCTGGGCCGTTAGTTCAGGGGCGTTGCTATATAAGCTCCCTGGACCTTCAGTTCAATGCCTGGCATCGTTGAAATCAGAGCTAATCTGTTGTGCTCTTGTCCTCTGATCCTGGTTCCTGTTTTTCAAGCTAAGTCTGCTTCTTTGCTTTTTGCTTTTGTTTTGTTTGGTATTTTTGTCCAGCTTGTTCCTATCTGTATCCTGACCTTTGCTGGAAGCTCTAGGGGGCTGGTGTTCTCCCCCCGGACCGTTAGACGGTTCGGGGGTTCTTGAATCTCCAGCGTGGATTTTTATAGGGTTTTTGTTGACCAGATAAGTTATCTTGCTATATTCTGCTATTAGTAAGCTGGCCTCTCTTTGCTGAACCTGGTTCATTTCTGTGTTTGTCATTTCCTCGTACCTCACCGTTATTATTTGTGGGGGGCTTGTATCTTGCTTTGGGGTCCCTTTCTCTGGAGGCAAGAGAGGTCTTTGTTTTCTTCTCCTAGGGGTAGTTAGATTCTCCGGCTGGCGCGAGTCATCTAGCGATCACCGTAGGCATGATCCCCGGCTACTTCTAGTGTTGGCGTTAGGAGTAGCTATTTGGTCAACCCAGTTACCACAGCCCTATGAGCTGGATTTTTGTATCTTGCAGACTTACACGTTCCTCTGAGACCCTGTCCACTGGGGTCATAACAGTATGCCAGGCCAGTATTAAATGTTTAATGCATTGCAGAAGTGGGATTATAAGAAAGAAAATTTTGAGTTTTTTTTTTCCCTCTCTCATTTTTTTTTTTTCTTTTCCCCTTTACCTCAGAGTGGCTTAAGCTTGCTGCAGACATGAATGTCCAGACCTTGATTACAAGTGTGGACCAGCTTGCCGCTCGTGTGCAGGGTATACAAGATTATGTTACCAGAAATCCTAGGTCTGAACCCAAGATTCCGATTCCTGAACTGTTTTCAGGAGACCGATTTAAGTTTAGGAATTTCAGGAATAATTGTAAATTATTTTTGTCCCTGAAACCTTGTTCGTCTGGAGACTCTGCTCAACAAGTAAAAATTGTTATTTCATTCTTACGGGGTGACCCTCAGGATTGGGCTTTTTCGTTGGCGCCAGGAGATCCGGCATTGGCTGATATTGATGCGTTTTTTCTGGCGCTCGGTTTACTTTATGAGGAACCCAATCTTGAGATTCAGGCAGAGAAAGCCTTGCTGGCTATGTCTCAGGGCCAGGACGAGGCTGAGGTGTATTGCCAAAAATTTCGGAAATGGTCCGTGCTGACACATTGGAACGAGTGTGCACTGGCCGCTAATTTTAGAAATGGCCTTTCTGAGGCCATTAAGAATGTTATGGTGGGTTTTCCCATTCCCACAGGTCTGAATGATACCATGTCCCTGGCTATTCAAATTGACCGGCGGTTGCGGGAGCGCAAAACCGCAAATTCCCTCATGTTGTTGTCTGAACAGACACCTGATGTGATGCAATGTGATAGAAAAACCGCAAATTCCCTCATGGTGTTGTCTGAACGGACACCTGATTTGATGCAATGTGATAGAATCCTGACTAGAAATGAGAGTAAAATTCATAGACGCCGGAATGGCTTGTGCTACTACTGTGGTGATTCTACACATGTTATCTCAGCATGCTCTAAACGTATATCTAAGGTTGTTAGTCCTGTCACCGTTGGTAATTTGCATCCTAAGTTTATTCTGTCTGTAACTTTGATTTGCTCACTGTCATCTTATCCTGTCATGGCGTTTGTAGATTCAGGTGCTGCCCTGAGTCTTATGGATCTCTCATTTGCTAAGCGCTGTGGTTTTATTCTTGAACCATTAGAAAATCTTATCCCTCTTAGGGGTATTGATGCTACGCCATTGGCAGAAAATAAGCCGCAGTATTGGACACAGGTTACCATGTGCATGACTCCTGAACACCGCGAGGTGATACGTTTTCTCGTTCTACATAAAATGCATGATTTGGTTGTTTTGGGGCTGCCATGGTTACAGACCCATAATCCAGTCCTTGACTGGAAGGCTATGTCAGTGTCTAGTTGGGGCTGTCGTGGTATTCATGAGGATTCCCTGCCTGTGTCTATTGCTTCTTCTACGCCTTCGGAAGTTCCGGAGTACTTGTCTGATTATCAGGATGTCTTTAGCGAGTCCAGGTCCAGTGCATTGCCTCCTCATAGGGAATGTGACTGTGCAATAGATTTGATTCCAGGCAGTAAATTTCCTAAGGGAAGACTGTTTAATCTGTCGATACCTGAACATACCGCTATGCGTTCATATATCAAGGAGTCTCTGGAGAAAGGACACATCCGTCCGTCTTCTTCCCCTCTTGGTGCGGGATTCTTTTTTGTGGCTAAAAAGGACGGATCTTTGAGGCCTTGTATTGACTATCGGCTTTTAAATAAGATCACTGTCAAATTTCAGTATCCTTTGCCGCTGTTGTCTGACTTGTTTGCCCGGATTAAAGGTGCCAAGTGGTTTACCAAGATAGACCTTCGTGGTGCGTACAACCTTGTGCGCATTAAGCAAGGGGATGAATGGAAAACCGCATTCAATACGCCCGAAGGTCATTTTGAGTACTTGGTGATGCCTTTTGGGCTCTCTAATGCCCCTTCAGTTTTTCAGTCCTTTATGCATGACATTTTCCGGAACTATCTGGATAAATTTCTGATCGTTTATCTGGATGATATTCTGTTTTTTTCTGATAATTGGGACTCGCATGAGGAGCAGGTCAGGATGGTCTTTAAAATTTTGCGTGAAAATTCTTTGTTTGTCAAGGGCTCAAAGTGTCTTTTTGGTGTACAGAAGGTTCCCTTTTTGGGGTTCATTTTTTCCCCTTCTGCTGTGGAGATGAACCCAGTCAAGGTCCGAGCTATTCTTGATTGGACTCAGCCCTCGTCAGTTAAGAGTCTTCAGAAGTTCTTAGGTTTCGCTAACTTCTACCGTCGTTTTATCGCTAACTTTTCTAGCATTGTGAAACCTTTGACGGATATGACCAAGAAGGGCTCCAATGTGGTTAATTGGGCTCCTGCTGCCGTGGAGGCTTTCCAGGAGTTGAAACGTCGGTTTACTTCGGCGCCTGTTTTGTGCCAGCCTGATGTCTCGCTTCCCTTTCAGGTTGAGGTGGATGCTTCAGAGATTGGAGCAGGGGCCGTTTTGTCGCAGAGAGGCCCTGGTTGCTCTGTTAAGAGACCTTGCGCCTTTTTCTCTAGGAAGTTTTCGCCTGCGGAGCGAAATTATGATGTGGGCAATCGGGAGTTGTTGGCCATGAAATGGGCATTTGAGGAGTGGCGTCATTGGCTCGAGGTTGCTAAGCATCGTGTGGTGGTCTTGACTGATCACAAAAATCTGATGTATCTCGAGTCTGCTAAACGCCTGAATCCTAGACAGGCCCGCTGGTCATTGTTTTTCTCCCGATTTGACTTTGTTGTCTCGTATTTACCAGGTTCAAAGAATGTGAAGGCCGATGCTCTTTCCAGGAGCTTTGTGCCTGATGCTCCTGGAGTCGCTGAACCTGTTGGTATTCTTAAGGATGGTATTATCTTGTCAGCTATTTCTCCTGATCTGCGACGTGTGTTGCAGAGATTTCAGGCTGATAGGCCTGATTCTTGTCCACCTGACAGACTGTTTGTGCCTGATAAGTGGACCAGCAGAGTCATTTCCGAGGTTCATTCCTCGGTGTTGGCAGGTCACCCAGGAATTTTTGGCACCAGAGATCTGGTGGCCAGATCCTTTTGGTGGCCTTCCTTGTCTAGGGATGTGCGGTCATTTGTACAGTCCTGTGGGACTTGTGCTCGAGCTAAGCCTTGCTGTTCTCGTGCCAGCGGGTTGCTCTTGCCCTTGCCTGTCCCTAAGAGACCTTGGACACATATCTCCATGGATTTCATTTCTGATCTTCCGGTGTCTCAGGGCATGTCTGTTATCTGGGTGATATGTGATCGCTTCTCCAAGATGGTCCATTTGGTTCCTTTGCCTAAACTGCCTTCCTCTTCCGATCTGGTTCCTGTGTTTTTCCAGAACGTGGTTCGTTTGCACGGCATCCCTGAGAATATTGTGTCAGACAGAGGATCCCAGTTCGTTTCCAGATTCTGGCGATCCTTTTGTAGTAGGATGGGCATTGACTTGTCGTTTTCGTCTGCTTTCCATCCTCAGACTAATGGACAGACGGAGCGAACTAATCAGACTTTGGAGGCTTATTTGAGGTGTTTTGTCTCTGCTGATCAGGACGATTGGGTGACCTTCTTGCCGTTAGCTGAGTTTGCCCTTAATAATCGGGCTAGTTCTGCCACCTTGGTTTCGCCGTTTTTCTGCAACTCTGGTTTCCACCCTCGTTTTTCTTCGGGTCATGTGGAACCTTCTGACTGCCCTGGGGTGGATTCTGTGGTGGATAGATTGCAGCAGATCTGGAATCTTGTGGTGGACAACTTGAAGTTGTCACAGGAGAGGGCTCAGCGCTTTGCCAACCGCCGCCGCGGTGTGGGTCCCCGACTACGTGTTGGGGATTTGGTGTGGCTTTCTTCCCGCTTTGTTCCTATGAAGGTTTCCTCTCCCAAATTTAAACCTCGTTTTATTGGTCCTTACAAGATATTGGAAATTCTTAATCCTGTATCCTTTCGCCTGGATCTACCTGTGTCGTTTGCTATCCACAACGTGTTTCATAGGTCCTTGTTGCGGCGGTACGTTGTGCCTGTGGTTCCTTCTGCTGAGCCTCCTGCTCCGGTGTTGGTTGAGGGCGAGTTGGAGTACGTGGTGGAGAAGATCTTGGATTCTCGTCTCTCCAGGCGGAGGCTTCAGTACCTGGTCAAGTGGAAGGGCTATGGTCAGGAAGATAATTCCTGGGTGGTCGCCTCTGATGTTCATGCGGCCGATTTAGTTTGTGCCTTTCACGCCGCTCATCCTGATCGCCCTGGTGGTCGTGGTGAGGGTTCGGTGACCCCTCACTAAGGGGGGGGTACTGTTGTGATTTTGCTTTTTGCTCCCTCTAGTGGTCATTAGTGATTTGACTCTGGAGCGTCTGTCTTTTCCTATATCCTCACCTGGGCCGTTAGTTCAGGGGCGTTGCTATATAAGCTCCCTGGACCTTCAGTTCAATGCCTGGCATCGTTGAAATCAGAGCTAATCTGTTGTGCTCTTGTCCTCTGATCCTGGTTCCTGTTTTTCAAGCTAAGTCTGCTTCTTTGCTTTTTGCTTTTGTTTTGTTTGGTATTTTTGTCCAGCTTGTTCCTATCTGTATCCTGACCTTTGCTGGAAGCTCTAGGGGGCTGGTGTTCTCCCCCCGGACCGTTAGACGGTTCGGGGGTTCTTGAATCTCCAGCGTGGATTTTTATAGGGTTTTTGTTGACCAGATAAGTTATCTTGCTATATTCTGCTATTAGTAAGCTGGCCTCTCTTTGCTGAACCTGGTTCATTTCTGTGTTTGTCATTTCCTCTTACCTCACCGTTATTATTTGTGGGGGGCTTGTATCTTGCTTTGGGGTCCCTTTCTCTGGAGGCAAGAGAGGTCTTTGTTTTCTTCTCCTAGGGGTAGTTAGATTCTCCGGCTGGCGCGAGTCATCTAGCGATCACCGTAGGCATGATCCCCGGCTACTTCTAGTGTTGGCGTTAGGAGTAGCTATTTGGTCAACCCAGTTACCACAGCCCTATGAGCTGGATTTTTGTATCTTGCAGACTTACACGTTCCTCTGAGACCCTGTCCACTGGGGTCATAACAGGGAGGCTTCCAACCCCACCTGGCTAGGGGCATTCTGAACTGCTTCCAGGCTGCCCGAATTTCCCATACCACCTGTATCTGTGTTCCGGACAGCACCTACAATTAAAAGGTAAAGACACTACAATCCCTGTTTCCTCCAACTATTCCTACACCTCAACTTCCACAACCCTTCATAGATTGCTCTGGTAGCCCTGGAGCCCCGCTCCACCTGTGGTTAGCAGGACCATCTTAGCTGCATCACCATCGGCCCCAGCGGTCTCTTTAAGCAGCGTCGGCCATCTATAGCCGAATACCAAAGGGGGTGTCATGAACAATCCCCTACAAACATTCCCTCATCCCTTTTAATTGCGTGCCCAGGGCCACGGACTGGGTCACTGCTGCCGTGACCACCCCTTTAAGAACTGTCCGACCTGGTTCCGAATACCCCACGGCCCTAGCGGGTGTTGCACGGTGATGCAGAAAGCACAGTCACTGTGTTCGCACCCTGTAGACCATCAACTTGCATCGCTACATAGGTCTTTTGGGCTACCAGTTAACTGGTTGATATGCAATGTGCCGACATATTGAAATTCCAATCTGCACATGTTGCAGCAACTGTGGCAGCAGTGAAGAGCCTTGGTGCAGTATGTATTTTTGCATAGCCTGAGCTAACCCAGTACAGACATGGTGCAAATTACGCTTGCGGAGTGGCCACAGATGAAGGACCTCTGCACCCTTCGGCAAATTTTCAAAATGGCTAATAAGCCAGCGCTGATGATGCCATCATCAGTATCACTATTTTGGTCATCTACATGCTGGAGCACACTTTGAATAGTCTGCGGGAGAAGTTGGTGGTCCCATCTGCAACATGATGACAGTATTGTTAGGATTAGAAATATTGCCGACTACTGGGTTGCCATTCTAGAAAAAACACCACAGAAAAACATGCAAGGTAAGCACCTTTGCTTGTTTTTCTGTGGTGTTTTTTCTAGAATAGTGGAGGTTTTTTCCTCCTTTTTTTCCTCCTGTTGTGGTTTTTGGGTTGCCATTCTGTTAGATCCATGGTACAAAAGTTAGTTTTGCCACATGCCTCCATTCCTGGAAAGGGATGTACGCATGCTGGAGTATTGAAACACTCTTTTAGACAATTTTAACAGTGTTTTTCCCCAAGACAGCAATGAGGCACACAGCGTGCATTGTGGTTTTAGACTTCAAACCCTAGGAACGTCGAGTCGTCAATGCAAGAACATTAGCAGCAGCAGCAGCAGTGTAAGTGGCAGAAGCAATTTCTGTGAGTCGTTTCACACATTTTTTTTTTTAACCATCCCATGCACTAGCAGAACAGAGTATAAGTCTGACACATAGTGAATGACGGGAAAGGATGGTGCAGGAGTATCTCAGGCTCAGTATAAGGGTGGTTTGGACCCTTCTGCATTTTGGTCTTCAAAAATGGAAGAGTGGCCTGAGCTTGCCAGTCACACATTGGAGGTTTTCTCATGCCCAGCAGCCAGCGTTCTCTCACAAAGTTTCTTCAGCACTACTGGTGGCGTCCTGATGGATCAGCTAATCCCCTCAAAGTGTAGATCACCTAACTTTCGTCAAGATGAACAAGCCATGGATCTCTGATGACTTTTGCACCCCAGTCGCAGACTGGGCAGACTATGCAATAGTGTAGTTTTCAGTGTACTGCATTGATCTCGCTTTATTGCAGTCTGTGACATTTTTGTCTTGGCTTCTGTGCCTGCTGCTTTTACTGCTGCTGATGTTACTAACAAGTGCCTTGGTGCTGCAACAATCAGAAGGTTACTTTTACAATTTGCCTTTACGACAAGTCAAATTTTTAGCAAATAGAGACTCATATTCTGGTCTCCTTGTTGTGTTTTGCCTCTAGTGAAAGGAATCTCAGAGCATCATTGTACTATTTATACTCTGGAGAAATTGATGCTACTTTTGTGGTGTGTGCCCATAAATTTTGGAAATATAGAGACTCCAAGTTGGGTCTGCATCTCATGAGTTGCTTATAGTTGAAGGGGTCTCTGAGAACCATTATACTATTTCCACTCTTCGGATATTGATGCCACTTTTGTGGTGTGTGCCAATATTTTTTTGAAATGTGGAGACTCCAAGTTGGGTCTCCATCTGGTGGGTTGCCTGTAGTGGAAGGGGTCTCAGAGCTCCGGGCCTACACCTGTCACTCATCCACCTCTTGCTGATCAATTTGTAAGCCAGAAATGCTGGGCCAGGTCCCTTCCCATCCATCTATGCTGCGTCTTTATAACATTTCTACTGTGTGTCCATTGATGCCACTTCTCCTGGTGTCTGCCCCTAATTTTTTGAAATGTTTGGATTCCAAGTTTGGCCTCCTTCATGTGTGTTGCCTGGAGCAGTAGGGCTTCCAGACAGGCAGGCCTAAACTTACTTTCAGTCAACTACCTCTGTTACTAAAAAGTACTACACTGCAAAGCTGATATTTGGGCCACCTGAATGTGGCTGAGCAGTAAAGCAGTTTTAGCTGTTACTTGAGGTATCTGTAC
This sequence comes from Ranitomeya variabilis, assembly GCF_051348905.1. Taxonomy (NCBI): domain Eukaryota; kingdom Metazoa; phylum Chordata; class Amphibia; order Anura; family Dendrobatidae; genus Ranitomeya; species Ranitomeya variabilis. The sequence continues at coordinate 1,106,176,754 of NC_135233.1, forward strand.
TCCTATCATGGCAGGCCTACACTGGTCCCTCACCCATCTCTTAATTTCAAAGATGTAAATGCTGATTCAGACCCTGTCTTATGCATGGCTCATGCCTGACTGCTGCGACATTATCAAATTTCTACTGTGGGTCAATTGTTGCCACTTTTCCTGGTGTCTGCCCCTAATTTTTGGAAATGTTTGGACTCCAAGTTGGGTCTCCTTTATGCTTGTTGCCTGAATTTGGCAGGGCTCTCAGAGTACCAGGCCTACACCTGCCACTAATCCACCTGTTACTGATCAATGTTTCAGCTAGAAATGCTGTTCCAAGCCCTGTCCCATGGATCCATGCTACGCAATTGTAATATTTTTTACTCTGGGTCAATTGATGCCACTTTTCCTAATGTCTGCCTTTAATTTGAGATGTTTTGGCAGCTTTTGAGCCCCCCTGAAGGTGTTGTCTATGCGTTTGTTTTTGCTTTCCATTGAATTTAATGGGGTTTGGATACATTCGGCGAACATCGGGAAGTTTGCCGATCCCAGCTGAACCTAACCTTAAAAGGTTTACTCATCTCTACTAGTTTATAAACATAAAAAAAACACAACTGAGCTTGGTTTAGGTTGGTTTACATGCAGCACATAAACGCATGTTCACATTGGCCATAAAGCATACAAAGCCTACAAGAAGCAAAATGAGCAAAAACCCTGCTGTAGCCAAATAAGTAAAGAGCAAAAGTGCATTTATATAACTCAGGGTTCTTAGTAATACTGTTTTTGATCAAAAATAGCATAAAAGCCATCCCACCACGACAAGGTGACCCTGATCAGGATGGTCCTACTCTGTCTAATATTAAACACCTTACCATGTGTCAGAGTTGACCTCAGTGTGTGAATAAGGGCAGACAAAAGGACAGTGTCCCGACCTGTGGACACCAGTCTGGGGAAGCCTTTATATGTAATTTCCAGCTCAGGAAAGGGAGGCCACCCCCCGACTTGCACAGAATGCAAAAATACAAATAAAAAACACAAAAATTGAGCTTGGTTTAAGCAGGTATACATGCAGCACATAAGCTCATGTTCACATTGACCATGCCAATCAGGGTCACCTTGTCGACGGTGGGATGGCTTTTATGCTATTTTTGATCATAAACAGTATTACTAAGAATCCTGGGTTATTTACATGCACTTTTGCATTTTACCTATTTAGTTACAGCAGGGTTTTTGCTCATGTTATTTCTTGTAGGTTTTGTATGCTTCATGGCCAATATGAACATGCATTTATGTGCTGCATGTATACCAACTTTGTATTTTTTGCATTCTGTGCCAGGCGCTATAGAAATAAAATTATTATTAGAGGAGAGTTTATCAAGAAGAAGACCGATTAGTTTAAAGTTGCAGTATTCAGTGCAAGAATAAATACAGTGATTATTTATGAAGCAAGGGAACATTTCTTCTTTATTTTACTTTTCTCTGAGGAAAATGTTGGAAACTGATGAGGAAGATGAAAATTCTTTTATCCTGACAATTATCTCAGTGTAAACAATGAGATCAGAAGAATTCCACCATCTCTAAGGGTACCGTCACACAGTGCCATTTTCATCGCTACGACGGCACGATTCGTGACGTTGCAGCGTCGTATAAGTATCGCTCCAGCGTCGTAGACTGCGGTCACACGTTGCAATACACGGCGCTGGAGCGATAATTTCATGACGTATTTGCGATGTATTAGCCGTTGGTTACTGTGCGCACATCGTATACAACCTGTGTCACACAATGCAATCATGCCGCCCACAGCGGGACACTAGACGACGAAAGAAAGTTTCAAACAATCTGCTACGACGTACGATTCTCAGCGGGGATCCGGATCGCAGTAGCGTGTCAGACACTGCGATATCGTAAATGCATCGCTGGAACGTCACGAATCGTGCCGTTGTAGCGATCAAAATTGCACTGTGTGACGGTACCCTTAGATCGTTCTGTTGGGTCACAAAGCCAAGTGTAAATTCAGCTCTTATTCAGCTTCAGTTTGGAGCTGAGGTACAATGTTGGAAATAACCAGGGTGTTCTGGAGGGGGATCTGCACATTATGACCTTGTAGTTCTCTAGAGATATTCACCGTTTAATGTGTCATGGCCTAAGTGGGTTGACCAGGGCGAAAAGAAAACAAAGAAAGAAATACAAAATTTCTGCCTTTATTTGATAAAAGGTGGAGGATGCGGGCATCGATCCCGCTACCTCTCGCATGCTAAGCGAGCGCTCTACCATTTGAGCTAATCCCCCTTCCTCTCATGATACTTGGTGGCCGGTCAATTTTCACTGTGATGATTCTGGTCTTGGTGAAGCTGCTATTGATAGTGGAGTGTTATAAAATCCTCTCTTCTGTAATAACATTTCCTAGAGACAGGAGGGACGTTCTCACTGCACAGAGAAGGACGACCACGAAGAAACCTCTACTGGTAGATGAGATCTCTCTGCTGATCCTGCCGCTGATGTAGATCACAGACATTTCACCAGTTCTCGCTGTTTCCCAGGACATCTTCCTTGACCTTTCTGTCCACACACAGCAGTGCCCAGATGTAGAGTTTATATTTATATTAGACCATTATCTGTAACCACGATCAATTCTAGAGGAAAGTGATCAGAGAAGGCGACTGCTGTCTGGATGATCCGCCCTGCAGTGAATTAGGAACCGTAATTACCCTAATATATGCCCCACATCAGTAGAGCTGACAGTGAGAAGCAATCAGTGTACAAACAGCTGTAGTCGTGGCCGAGTGGTTAAGGCGATGGACTAGAAATCCATTGGGGTCTCCCCGCGCAGGTTCAAATCCTGCCGACTACGTGAAAGTTTTTTTTTCTCTTGAAAAAAATCTAAATAATTTAATCTAAAATTGGGAGGCAGTAGAATAAACTATACATAACTATGGTAGGTGGACTGACAACCTTTTTATTTTATTATTATACCTTTTTATAGCGCCATTTATTCCATGGCGCTTTACATGTGAATACAGGGCAAATATAGACAAATACATTAAACATGAGCAAAAAACAAGGCACACAGGTACAGAAGGAGGGAGGACCCTGCCCGCGAGGGCTCACAGTCTGCAGGGGATGGGTGAGGATATACTAGCAGAGGGTAGAGCTGGTTGTGCAGCGGTTCAGTAGGTTGAGGATCACTGCAGGCTGTAGGCTTGTCAGAAGAGGTGAGTCTTCAGGTTCTTTTTGAAGGTTTCCGTGGTAGGAGAGAGTCTGATATGTTGGAGTAGAGTTCCAGAGTATGGGAGAAGCATGGGAGAAATCTTGGATGCGGTTGTGGGAAGAAGAGATGAGAGGAGAGTAGAGAAGGAGGTCTTGAGAGGATCGGAGGTTGCGTGTAGGTAAGTACCAGGAGACCATGTCACAGATGTATGGAGGAGACAGGTTGTGGATGGCTTTGTATGTCATTGTAAGGGTTTTGAACTGGAGTCTCTGGGCGATAGGAAGCCAGTGAAGGGCATGGCATAGGGGAGAGGCTGGGGAATAGCGGGGAGGCAGGTAGATTAGTCAGGCCGCAGAGTGTAGGATGGATTGGAGTGGTGCTAGAGGGGAGGCCAGAGAGTAGGAGGTTGCAGTAGTCAAGGCGGGAGATGATAAGAGCATGCACTAGTGTTTTTGTGGTGTCACGGTCAAGGAATGCATGGATCCGGGAGATATTTTTGAGTTTGAGATGGCAGGAGGAGGCAAGGGCTTGGATATGTGGCTTGAAAGAGAGGGCAGAGTCGAGGATCACCCCAAGGCATGGGGGCGTTGGACTGGGGAAAGTGAGCAGCCATTGACATTGATGGATAGGTCTGGTGGAGGGGTAGAGTGAGACGGGGGAAAGATGATGAATTCTGTTTTGTCCATGTTGAGTTTTAGAAAGCGAGCAGAAAAGAAGGCTGAAATAGCAGAGAGACAGTGCGGGATTTTGATGAGTAAGGAGGTGAGGCTGGGTCCAGATAGGTAAATCTGCGTGTCATCAGCATAGAGATGATATTGTAAACTGTGGGATTCTATGAGCTGTCTAAGACCAAAGGTGTAGATGGAGAAGAGTAGGGGTCCTAGAACAGAGCCTTGAGGAACACCGACTGACAAGGGGCGAAGTGAGGAGGTGTGTGGGAGAGGGAGACACTGAATGTTCGGTCTGTTAGATATGACGAGATCCAGGATAGGGCCAAGTCTGTGATACCAAGAGATGAGAGGATCTGTAGCAGAAGGGAGTGGTCCACAGAGTGAAAGGCAGAAGACAGGTCCAGGAGAAGGAGGAAAGAGTAGTGTCGCTTGCTCTTGGCGGTTAGTAGGTCATTGGTGACTTTAGTTAGGGCAGTTTCAGTTGAGTGATGTGGTCGGAAGCCAGATTGTAACCTCTGTCCTTCCTAAATGGCTGATGGATCCAGAAATAATTTTTTGTGTGAATACATGAGACCTGCTTGGAAGGCAGCTGTGTTCACCACTATACCACCAACGCTCCATATCTGAGCATTCCAGGTAACTCCAGCACTGCACCTGGGGTGGTGGTCAAGTTCTCACAAGAAGAAGTCACCCTTAACTCCTCTCCTTTGTTCTCCTGCTTTTCCCTCACGGTCAGGGTGTGTGGAGCAGGATGAGGCGCTGTGCCGCTACATACAGGCCAGATGGCAGCTGTAATATGTAGGGATGTAAACTGTCTTACTCTGTTCCTGCCCCTGAAGACAACAGCAGCACTGTGAGTATTATAATGTAGAAGAAACTTGGAATTCAACTTTTGTAGAAAAAAGGTTAATTTTTTAATGCAGTCAAAAGTAGTATAATATCCAGACATTTCGGTCCAACATAGACCTTCATCAGTGTACTAACAAAAATAAGGGCATATAATTTAACAAAGATTTCTGTTCATAGAATATAAAGTGTATACATGACAATTATTAAAATACTCAAAACATTCCTATAAGGACCAAATTGGTGCTTTGAATGGTAATAATCCCGTAAAGCTGTCTATAGCATGCTAGGTTTGAAGACAGTTCTCATTATATATGCAAGTACCGTATTTTTCTGACTATAAGACGCACTTTTTTTCCTCCAAATTTGGGAGGAAAGTGTGGGTGCGTCTTATAGTACAGATATAGCATGTGGGGAGGGGGGCATCAGCGAGTGGGATCGTAATGATATCCCACTTCAGGATGTCCCCGCTGCCGGAATCAGCTGCTGGGGAAACCACATGGCCCCGCTGATTAAGTGCAGTGAATATTCATTAGCGGCTCCCCGCCCACCGATCAGCTGAGCGGTGAGCGGGGAGCAGCAAATGAATACTGCACTTAAGCAGCGACACACAGTTTCCCCAGCACTGATTCTGGGGAGAATCTGTGTGTCCGGGGGAGGAGGCAGCAGCAGCAGAGGCCAGGAGATCGCTGCATACCTGCCTGTGCTGGACGCTGAGCTGTCTGTGGTGCACAAGGAGGACCTGTGTGATGTCAGAAGTGGGCGGGCTGGAGCATCACATGGCAGCTCAGAGCCCTCCCTCTTCTGACATCATCATAGGTCCTTCAGACTCCCACCTAGAATCTGCAGCTTCCTCTTATGTCCTGCGCGTGCGCTGTGGAAAGGCAACAAGAGAGAGGGCTCTGTGTGCAGCCATGGGATACTCCAGCTTTTACCTCACCACAGGCTGGCTCCCACAATTAAGAGGTTAGTCTTTACAAAACACAATAAAGCACTCTGCCACTTCTTTGGTGAACTATAACTCCCAGCATGTCATAGGATCTGCATGACATGCTGGGAGTTATAGTTCTCCCATGGGATTTTAAAGCAGCACTCCAGTGTTATTTTGCAGTGCTGGAGTGGTGCTTTCACTATAAGCCCTGTGCCCCCATTCTCATACTCACCCTCCAGCATCTTCATATAGTACTTCACAGACACCACACTGGTCCCGCAGCTTCCAACATAATAACACCACATATAATAGTATGTTATTTATGTTATTAAATATTTTACCACATTTTTTTTGCTTCAAATATTTTTTTCCCTATTTTCCACCTCTAAAACCTGGGTGCGCCTTATAGTCCGGTGCGTCCTATAGTCCGAAAAATACGGTAATACATAAGGAAAAAAGAAGAAAAGAAAGTAAAAGAAAGACTAAAACACCTACCTGACTGCTTATATGTATGGAGGGAGGTTATGCAGATACGAGACTCAGTGTCTCCTGTTCAAAGAATATAGTGAGTGAGTGGCTGGTAAATATACACCTGGCCGTGACCGATTCAGCACCCACCTGTGTGATGCTCACAGGTTCCGTTAATTGAAGTACCTTTGACAAAAAAGAGGAAGGGTATAGCGGCCATATTCGCCCTGAACATTACAGTGCAGTCCATAGTGATAAGAGTGCATAAAAGATGGTGTCCGTACCTTTAAGGCTATGTGTCCACGTCGCGGATTTCCTGCGGATCCGCAGCGTTTTTTGAGGTGCAGAAACGCTGCAGATCCACAAGTGATTTACAGTACAATGTAAATCAATGAAAAAAAAAATGCTGTGCTAATGGTGCGGAAAATTCCACGCGGAAACGCTGCCGATTAAAAGAACTAGCATGTCACTTCTCTAGTGCGTAGTGTTGAGCGATACCTTCCAATACTCAAAGGTATCGGTATCGGATGGTATCGGCCGATATCCAAAAAATATCGGATATCGCTGATACCGATACCCGATACCAATGCAAGTCAATGGGACACAAGTATCGGAGGGTATCCTGGATGGTTCCCAGGGTCTGAAGGAGAGGAAACTCTCCTTCAGGCCCTGGGATCCATATTCATGTAAAAAATAAAGAATTAAAATAAAAAATATGGATATACTCACCCCTCCGGCGGCCCCTGGACCTTACCGATGTAACCGGCAGCCTCCGTTCCTAAGAATGAGGAGTGAAGGACCTTCGATGACGTCGCGGCTTGTGATTGATCGCGTGACCGCTCATGTGACCGCTCACGCAACCAATCACAAGCCGCGACGTCATCGCAGCTCCTAAACTCACTGCATTCTTAGGAACGGAGGCTGCCGGTTACATCGGTAAGGTCCAGGGGCCGCCGGAGGGGTGAGTATATCCATATTTTTTATTTTAATTCTTTATTTTTTACATGAATATGGATCCCAGGGCCTGAAGGAGAGTCTCCTCTCCTCCAGACCCTGGGAACCATACACTGGGAACTTCCGATTCCTATTTCCGATATCACAAAAATATCGGAACTCGGTATCGGAATTCCGATACAGCAAATATCGGCCGATACCCGATACTTGCGGTATTGGAATGTTCAACACTACTAGTGCGGATCTGCAGCGTTTTTTTACCGATTCCATAATAGAAATCCGCAGGGGTAAAAACACAAGAAATCCGCACAAAAAGCGCATCAAATCTGCACCTGCGTTTTCTGCCAAGAGATGCAGAATCCGCACAAAAAGTTCCAGAGGCAAATCCGCAACGTGGGCACATAGCCTCAGAAGGGAGCATGAGATTCCCACCGTAGCAATAAACGTTTACGTCTCTACAATCACAACCGAAGGTACTGGTAAATTGGGTTTTGGGCTGATCATCAAAGAGCATGCTGTAAAGTTTACAAAACCTTCCACTCTGCTGCGGTCATAGTGATGTGGCAAAACGCGGTGTCTGCCGCTGATTGTAGCCATATAGGGAGCAGTATATCAGCGTGGGGTGGAATAATCTAATAGCCAATAGTGAAGTGCTCGCATTACCGGAAGTGAGGCTGTGTCTGTGCGCCTCATGCGGGGGAAGTGCCTCATGTATTCCAAATAGGGTATTGGCGAGTCCAGGATCTTTCTAGACAAGAGCCACTTCTCCAAACTTGTGAAGACCAGGGCACTGGGCATTCTCTCTCATAGCGATGTGATGACAGGATACTCAAAAGTGTTCTAACGGTGCCGCAGTCGAGTAGGAAAGAGCGAGATCCAAAGGATGAGGTCAAGAGGCATGAACTTCATTTAATCTACACGACTCTGTAGAGGAGAGTATGTGATTAGTATTTATGATATAAGTACACATAAACAGAGTGACGAGGTGATCCCTAGGGAGCAAGAAGATTCATACAGAATGATCATAGAACATGGACATAAAGTAATGATGACATGATAAAAACTATTTTTTTATATTCAAACAAAGGAGAGTAAATCGTTCTCCCTATTGAGGCCTCTGGGGAACAAAGTTTGCAATTCATGGATCCAGTAGGCCTCTTTTTGTTTTAAAATGTGCACACGATCACCCTCTCATCGTGGCGGGGGGACCTGTTCTATGTCTTGAAATTTCAATTGGGACACATACCAGTGATGATAATGATAGACGTAGCACAGTGGGTGGGGCTAGTGCTGATGAAAATTGGGACACTTCCTGGTAGTGGAGGATTATAGAAGTGCATAGTAAAGGTCAGGTTCAGGTGCGGTGGGCTGCTAGGGGCAGCATCAGCCAATCATTCTAGGCAGCGGGAGGCTGAATAGTTCCCTGAGGGACATTCCTGTAGCATGTGGAGCCTAGGGCTCTGGCCAATTGCCAAGGAGCGAGTCTGGTCTTCTGCCATCTTGAGGTTGGTGGACATGGAATTACATGTGGGGCAGGTGGCGGGTCTAGGGTGCAGTGCCGGGGTGGACATCAAATCCCTGAGGCTGATTGAATCAGTTAGCTTGGGGGTAATCCAGGATGAACGAGTGTCAGGGCTGAAGAGGCACTGTACTGAGGAAGGAAGAGACGTGAAATTCCTGACCGCACATGTCGCCACCTGATGAACGTGAACTGACCAGTAAATATTTGTCTGTTTCAACGACCTTGGTGTCCTCTGAATAAGAGATTTTTGTTTTTTAAACTTTGGTGGTTCTTTATCAGATAAATGGCATCCAGCGGCAGCTATGTTACTGAATTCAGAAGGCCAGAACAGCCTCACCAACACCAAGTCAGGTTACAAATGCACTAGCAGGATTCAGCAGACGCCATGATAAAGGCGGCGGCAGCACAGGTGCTAAATACTGATGAAAGCTGCCACTCACAAACCTAACAATTCATGGAGGGAGCGGCTGTGTAGTATTACACATGCACCTGGATGAGGCTTGTATAGGGTGCCAGTCACACAAGTACGTGTGATGCACAGTATCCGCCTTACAGCCTATTGAAGACGCCCATGCTATTAGATCAGGCGGCCACCCAGCACTATATAAGTACACCCCACAAGCCAGACGCTTTAAATCACCCAGCCAACACTAAAGGGCATGGCTGCTTCCACATACTGTTCACTGTTGGCCACTCCCATCTCCTACATATTGTGGACCCTGGTAAGCACTCATTGTCAGAGCTTGCTTCATGCTGCATGGTTAGGAGATGGTGGTTTGTTGTTGTTTGAGAAGGTGTTTGGTGGATTTATCTGTGACTGTTGCTAGGTTTTGAGTTTGTGATAATTCCCCTTCTTCTTCTACTTTGATTTTACCACATTCAGCACTCTCCGGTGCATTCCTCTGTTATATGTGACTGTATAGTTGTATGTTTGGTATTTTTCATTACCCTTGTTCGTATTGCCTTATTAGTCTGATTGGGGTACTACGGTGCACTACTATTCCCCTTTCTCGTGGGTGGGGGAAGGGTACAGACTGAGGGTGGATTTAGAAGCTAATGCAAGGTACGTGGCCCCGGGGTTTTCACCATCAGATGTAATCCAGGGAGCAAGGCAAACTATGGCGCCATTAGCGATAGAGACAGGGAGGAGCCACAGGTTCCGAGATACCTGACATCACAGTCGTGACTCCACCCTAAATTATTTTGCCTTGAAGAGCAATTGAAGTTCGTGTAGCATGGCTCTTCATACATTGCAAAGCTTTCTGTGGATGATGCAGCTACTGATGACTATTCTCCGACAGTGGCGGTGCCATGGACAACCCCTGAGGGGAGCAGATTAGCAGTCATCAACTGGATTACTCAGATAAGACCCTATTTCTCAGATAAGATCCTATTAATCAGATAAGATCCTATTAATCAGATTAGATCCTATTATTCAGATAAGATCCTACTTCTTAGATTAGATCCTATTAATCAGATAAGACCCTATTACTCAGATTAGATCCTATTATTCAGATAAGATTCTATTAATCAGATTAGATCCTATTAATCAGATTAGATCCTATTACTCAGATTAGATCCTATTAATCAGATAAGATCCTATTACTCAGATAAGATCCTATTACTCAGATTAGATCCTATTAATCAGATAAGATCCTATTACTCAGATAAGATCCTATTAATGAGATAAGATCCTATTACTCAGATAAGATCCTATTAATCAGATGAGATCCTATTAATCAGATAAGATCCTATTACTCAGATTAGATCCTATTAATCAGATAAGATCCTATTAATCAGATAAGATCCTATTACTCAGATTAGATCCTATTAATCAGATAAGATCCTATTACTCAGATAAGATCCTATTAATCAGATAAGATCCTATTAATCAGATAAGATCCTATTAATCAGATTAGATCCTATTACTCAGATTAGATCCTATTAATCAGATAAGATCCTATTAATCAGATAAGATCCTATTACTCAGATTAGATCCTATTAATCAGATAAGATCCTATTACTCAGATAAGATCCTATTAATCACATTAGATCATATTGCTCTTTGTATCCTTGTTTGCTGTAATAACGATTCCTAGAGACAGGAGGGACGTTCTCACTGCACAGAGAAGGACGACCACGAAGAAACCTCTACTGGTAGATGAGATCTCTCTGCTGATCCTGCTGCTGCTGTAGATCACAGACATTTCACCAGTTCTCGGTTTCCCAGGACAGGACGTCTTCCTTGACCTTTCTGCCCTCACACAGCAGCGCCCAGATGTCGAGTTTATTATTAGACCATTACCTGTAACCACGATCAATTCTAGAGGAAAGTGATCAGAGAAGGCGGCTTCTGTCTGGATGATCGGCGCTGCCGTGAATTAGGAACCGTAATTACCCTAATAGAAGCCGCACATCAGAAGAGCTGGCAGGAAGGAGGGATTACTAAGGAAAATTAAAATTGTGGCTAATGTGACCCCATCAGTAATGTGGCTGATTAGTCCTGTAGATAATTCTAATAATGAGTGATAAAATGTCCTTCGAACCGGAATCGAACCAGTGACCTAAGGATGTCTGCTCTCCACTACAGTCCTCCGCTCTACCAACTGAGCTATCGAAGGCTCGTGTCCTGCAGCTCTCCTGCCTGTGTCTCCAGGTTTATGGTCACAGAACACCGGACATTTCTATCATATCTTATACAGGTGCATTATTTACTGATCAATAAGATTCTGACTGTAACAGTAATAACGAAACAGCAAAAATAAAAGGAGTCACCTTCCCATACCGGGAGTCGAACCCGGGCCGCCTGGGTGAAAACCAGGAATCCTCCTGACCGCTAGACCATATGGGAGAAGCTGTGAATGTGCAGCTCCAGCAATGAGTCGGGACCCTGAGATCCGACCGGTGGAGATGACACAGGAGACACCGGATGTTCTTCCCTTATTCAGACTCCTCCATTTATGTGGCAGATGCGGCTTGTGCCGCCCGTCACTTCATGGATCCTCCTCCCATCACTGCTGGAGATATGAAAAAAAAACTGACGTAGGAGGGATGGTTATGTTTCTGCTTCTTCATCTTTTAAGTCCTCACCAGGTAAGAGGAGAATGATCCCCGGGGAACACTGCAAACTTGTTGCTCAGATCTCTATAATCTTTCCCCACAGAGAGATATACAAATTGCCTCTTTAGAGAAAAAGAGGACTTAACTCTCTAGCGCCACCTGTTGGAAGTAGCGATCCTACAATCACAATTAACTCTTTAACGAGATTTGCAATATGACTTAGGATAAAAGCCAAATCAGTATCTCAATTCGCAGACACGGTGTTTCGGGCTGTTGGCCCTCGTCAGTGCGAAACATGAGAACTGATTTGGATAGATGAGAGGCTCTGGACTGGGGTCTAAGGTTTCTCCTTGTGTACAGGGACATACCAGCTTTGGCTTGTCAAGGTAAGGAGGCTAACTCGCCGTGCAATGCTCCTCTGGGAAATGTAATATGCAAATTGCCTTTAACGGAATACCCTTTAACAAGTCTTGCAATATGACTTAGCAATAAATAACTAAAGAGGTGACAAACGGCAGTGAAATATACATAGTGGTCAGGACAACTATATATAAAAGTGAGAAACACCAATAATAATAATTAATTGCCTGATAAACTTTCCTGCCATGGATTCCAAAAAAATAAGACCAGTTACCAAATAGCAAATATAAACAAAGGGGGGAAGGAACAAATCCAACAGATAACCTATGGTCTATTAAAATAATGCTTTATTGTGCAAGGCATGGAAATGGTGGCAGCAGCAAATGGTCACCAAACATGAAAAAGAAGGGGCACTGAGAGCCCACACGTGCCTAACAAAAGTATAAATATATACATACATAATGTAAACAATGTGCACAGGGTGTAAGGATGTGTCACACTACATGAAAAAAGTTTAACTTTATCTATGCACAAATAGTTTTATGTTCAAGCTCCAATAGGGAGACCAGATACATCAAAGACAAAGTCAGCAAAAGTCATGCAAGTAGCAAAAATCCAGTAATACATCACCCAGGAAGTCCAAGCAAGTGCGGGCAGGTAGGGGGTCCCAGGAGCCACTACGAGGGAATACCAAGAGCTACTTTCTTGGATAATGCTGTCCCTCGTTGTGGTTCCTTTCCGTGTGGTCGCTGTGTGGCGTGCCCTAACATGGACCGTATTAATACGTTTAAAGATTCTGGCGGGAATAAGACCTTTAAAATTAAAAGAGAGATTACATGCAATACACGCTATGTAATCTACTACGCCACATGCCCATGTGGGCTTATCTACGTTGGACTCACTACCCGTCAATTCAAAGTGAGGATACGTGAACACGTATTGGGCATTGAATCAGCAGCTACTTGCACTGATATCTCCACTCTAAAAACGCTCCCAAGGCATCTTAGATCTTTTCATGGGAGTGATGGGAGACTTCTTCGGTTCCGTGGGATTGATGCATTAGATATTGGCATACGGGGTGGTAAACTATCCTCCAAATTGGCACGCCTCGAATCGAGGTGGAGATGGACTCTGCGGACTGTACACCCCCTTGGACTCAATGAACATCTTAGTTTCGCTCCCTTCTTGTGATCCTCTGACCGCGCGGTCCCATCAGCGGCGATTTGTCGCCTGACATGTTTTAATACAGCTTTTTATGTTTTTAGATTCTTTCTTCTACTTTATTGGCCACGTCTATGGAGTGCTGTTCTTTCTATGGACCAGGATTCTAAACATGAGATCATATGCTACTTATCGGGACACCATATTCTGGAGCAAGACCTTTATTATGTACTATAATGTACCCACAGATATATGTTTTGTGCTTTTTTGTATTTAAAATGTATGGATAATTGTATCTAGTTACCCTTACTATTTTGATATATATGCTGTGGGCTACTTTAACTATTTTGGGCAACACTGTCGCACTATTTTTTGTTCCTTAAGTGCTTCTGTAGGTTTTTCTGTGTATATATGTATGTGTATCTGTATGTGTATGTATATGTGTATATATGTATATATTTTTTGGTCATTGTATATGAATGTATTTGGTATTTTCATTTTCATTATATACCCTTATATGTGCCATTACTCCTTGTGTCCTCATATTATGTGGCGTTTTTTTGCTGTAATACTTTCTTTATGTATGCGCCCATGTACTATCCCTTTGTTTGCGCTGCTGTATATATAAATATTTGTGATTTTCAGTGTTCATTGCCATTGTATACCTTCATGTGTGATACTTGCCCTTCTATTGCTATGCCTTTTTGCCCTGACATTACATGGTGTTCCTTGTTGTAATACCTCTTGTTGCGCATGTGCCCATATACCATCCTTGTCCGATGGCGCCGCCCATGGCTCTGTTGCGTGCGGATCACGTGGGGCCCCACGTGATTTCCGTCCGCACATCCTGGATGACGCCGTTCGGGCTTTGTGTATGGTTGCTATGGAACGCCGAAGCACTTCCGGTGCGCTCCGATGGTGCACTTCCTGCGCGTGGCCTTTTTAAACCCCTTCCCTTCACTGTTCTATGTGCCCCCTGACGAAGGTTTCCCGAAACGCGCGTTGGGGCGGGCGCTGGGACCCCCTACCTGCCCGCACTTGCTTGGACTTCCTGTGTGATGTATTACTGGATTTTTGCTACTTGCATGACTTTTGCTGACTTTGTCTTTGATGTATCTGGTCTCCCTATTGGAGCTTGAACATAAAACTATTTGTGCATAGATAAAGTTAAACTTTTTTCATGTAGTGTGATACATCCTTACACCCTGTGTACATTGTTTACATTATGTATTTATATATTTATACTTTTGTTAGGCACGTGTGGGCTCTCAGTGCACCTTCTTTTTCATGTTTGGTGACCATTTGCTACTGCCACCATTTCCATGCCTTGCACAATAAAGCATTATTTTAATAGACCATAGGTTATCTGTTGGATTTGTTCCTTCCCCCCTTTGTTAATATGACTTAGCAAGCAAGACTCGTTAAAGGGTTGATTGTGACTTGTACTATCGCTACTTCCAATGGGTGGCGCTATAGAGTTCAGGTCCTCTTTTCTCTGAAGAGGCAATTTGCTTTTTAAATTTCCCAGAGGAGCATTGCACGGCGAATAAGCCTCCTTACCTTGAGAAGCCAGAGCTGGTATGTCACTTCCCACAGAGAGAAGCATTTTTTGCAGTTTCTTCTCTGCATATTGAATCACAATACGACCATTCATCCAATGTATACAACATAACGTGTCTCCTAACAACAATAAAACAGCCTTTCGGTGCCATTTTGTCAGTATAACAGCCTGGAAGGCTGCTCCTGCTGCTGTAAGTAGTCAGTTAGCTAGGCGGTTTATTGTCACACAGTTCAGTTAAATAGGATCCTGTTTTAAATTGACCTTCCAGCATCTAAAACCTTTGTGCTAATAGTGTGGTGCAGCCAGGATTCCACATTTCACAATCTAAATAGTTTGTGCTAACAGTGTGGTGCAGCCAAGAGGCTACATTTCTGAATCTAAAGTTTGTGCTAATAATGTGGTTCAGCCAGGAGATCACATTTCAGAATTTAAATCCTTTGTGCACATTCCGTGGTCCAGCCAGCAGTCTACATTTGAGCATCTAAATTGTTTGTGCTAATCGTGTGGTCCAGACATCAGTCCACATCTAAATATTTTGTGCTAATTCTGTGGTCAAGCCACAGTATCTCAGCAAATAGCTATAGATTGCTAATTTACTGACAGGTGACTGACATGTGTGGACCTAGGGCTGTGAAACAGCTGGTTAATAGAGGAGAAGGGGTACATCCAACATGAATAGGAAAAATCAAGATCGTGGTGGATGGGGGATTAGGCTTGGTGTTCGAAGGGTATTTGTGGTTGGTGTTAATCTTACAGAAAGCTCTACTGAACAAACACCCACTCGTCTTGTCCAAAGACAACTGTCAATTTGTGTTACTGGATGGGCTACTCGATTGCTTTTCTTTGGCACCACACAACGGTACGCCTTGTAGATGAGGATCAGAAAGAAAATGTGCTCCAGTGGATGGCAAGCGCTGCATGAAGTGGCCTCTCCTCCATTTCCTCCACCTTAACATCACACACAGTACAGTCTTCAGAGGTGGTACACGAAATACCCTTCTTTCCTCCTGCATCACAACTCTCCAACCACCTAACTGACTGTGGGGAACCAGAGATGAGTGAGTCTGCAGAGCTGTTCACACATTCTATTCCATGGGCATCAGAGGTCTTCTCTAAAGATTCTCAAACTCAGAGGAGAAAAGCATCTGCATTCAGGCCCCAAATTACCCTTGTTTCCCCCTTGTCATAACTCTCCAACCGCCTGTAAGGAAAACACAGGAGGGAGTTGGGGGATATGGATGTCACCCCGCCGTCACCAATCTGTGACTGGACTTAGACATTCACAGCTCTCTGGGACCCCCTTACTCTCAGGTTAGTCATGGAACTGCACCTAGGAGAAGTAGTCACCGGAGAGGCTGCCCTGTCAAGTACTGATTATCGAGGCACTCTGCAGTGAAGGCGGTATATATATCACCAGTCCAGGCCAGGAATATATATATATATATATATATATATATATATATATATTGTAGCATAGCGCCTACTACGTGTCTTGGGGAACACTCGCTTGGCAGCAGAATCAAGGCACTCGGGCACGGTTTTCTATCAAAAACAGTCTTTTCGTTTTATTTCACATAATGTAAACCACATCCACGGGAACTTGGTAACAGTTTGAACACAGTCTGCATATATTCATCTTTACCACAGTTCGTCTCTGACCCCGGTCAGCATTATACACGGTTTTCAGACCGTTACCCGTTGGCAACCTTCATGGGTTCCTGGACACCTCTTAGCCTCTGAGGTGCCCATACACAATGTCTCTCACTCTGACCCCGGTCAGTACAAACACGAATCTCCATTCGTTACCTGTTGGTGCCGCACAGGTTCTCGAATACCTCTCTTCACCAGAGGCATCCTTCAGATGTTTACACTCAGTCTTCCCTTTTCTCTGACCCCGGTCAGTAATATACACGAATCTCCATTCGTTACCTGCCATTGCTGCACAGATTGTCGGATACCTCTCTCCACTAGAGGCATCCTTCCGACATTCTCACACTGACCCCGGTCAGTACAAACACGGATCTCCATCCGTTCCAGAGTCTGGTCTGTGGAGGTCCAGCACCCCCGCCATGTGCTCTTCAGGGAGCCGCCACTCCCAACACATGGGGCTCTCTCCAGGACCTTCTAGCACAAAACCATTCAGATCCACACTCAGAGCCCATGTGACCAAACCTCAGTCACATTATATGCTACTAACCACTCCCCTAGATGGGAGTGTGTTTGGCTAGTCTGACCCTCCCATCTCTCAGATCTAGCCCTGCCAATCTCCCTAGCTAAACAACACACACAATTCACTTGTTATCATCATCATCCTTAATAATAATAATAATAATTTTATTTATATAGCGCCAACATATTCCGCAGCGCTTTACAACTTATAGAGGGGACTTATACAGACAACAGACATTACAGCATAACAGAAATCACAGTTCAAAACAGATACCAGGAGGAATGAGGGCCCTGCTGCTCGCAAGCTTACAATCTATGAGGAAAAGGGGAGACACGAGAGGTGGATGGTAACAATTGCTTTAGTTATTTGGACCAGCCATAGTGTAAGGCTCGGGTGTTCATGTAAAGCTGCATGAACCTTGCTTCAGATTGACAGTGCAGAGTGTCTCCCTCTGCGACACACACACCGGCCATTCACCATAATGCCGGACTTTGACTCACCACCACACTTATATCTGTGATTATCATGCATTCCTATGGCCTCCATACGCCTCTATGCACACTCTGGGAAGCTCATACAGCGCCCCCTACCTACAAAACAGGTCACTATACTACAATATATATATATATAAACCTCTGGTCAATCACTGCCAGGATCCTCCAATAACACCAGCAAAGTATGCTGCCACCAGTTCCTTGTTAGATATAAGTTCGGTCCATTATCAAGCTTATATCGGGTCAGAAACCAACCCGAGGTAGCGTATAAGTACCTTCCCGGATTCATGGATATGGAGATAAAAGTTCAGCCCCAAATTAATTGATAATTTAATTGCCGAAAGGTGCACTAGATGATACAAATATGTATATACAGGGTAATATACAGATACTGTAGCCAAATGTACAGATAAAGGTAGTGTACAGGTATGGGGTTTGCAGTTAACTGTATGTGTCACATTACTGCTTCTTATACGTTGTGGATGAAGGGAAGCTCTCATATCCACAGGCACCTTCTTAGTTTCTGGTCCATCTCCACGCGTGACGTGGCGCAGCTTCCACGGTAGAACAATAACAAAGGCTAAAGGTGTGTGGCTAACTTTCAACTTCTACCTTGCCCTCTCCCATATTCACCACTGCCCCTCTGGGTTGGACTGAATTCTCCTCCCTTGACCTCCTAGCTGAAATAATTCCCAATATCTAGGATGGGTCATAACTTCCTAGTGGGATATCCAAATGGGACAACAGACGTCTCAATGGGTTTGTTGGGGCTGAACCGATATGGAGAGTTCAATCTTGGGTCAGCTAAGTGGTTCTGGAGAGCCAGTCTCGATAGCTTGGTATACGGGATAGCTAGAGAAAGGTAAGATGCAGGGGTGTGTGCGAAGGTCTCCCAGGATTCTGGTGGCATATTGGACTTAACCCTGAGATGCATGGTACTTTACTAATTCATCTCTAGATGTCGGTGACCCTTTCCCTTGATGTTGGCCGACTTGCACAAAAGACAGCAGGGGTCCTAGTTCTGCTCCTCCTTGCCTTTATTAACACGTGACCTCTAATTCTCTGGCTATTTGGCAAAAGTTCTGTTCTCTTGGAAATTATGTACTTTTCCCAAGGGTGGGGGCCACAACCCTGCTGTGAAGGGAGATCTCTGGATAATCTATGGGGCCTAAATTAATAAATCCAAAATCGAGTCTCCCTCATACCTCCCCGCTTTAAAGGGCGCTGGGGGATATCACATTCCTGTGTTCCCTCGCGCTCCCTTCCACAACCTCTCCTTGCCAGGATAACATATCAGCATTCCAGTGGTCATGCCCCCTTTTATGCCAAATGGTGAAGTGTAGTGTTGAGCGATACCGTCCGATACTTGAAAGTATCGGTATCGGATAGTATCGGCCGATACCCGAAAAGTATCGGATATCGCCGATACCGATACCCGATACCAATACAAGTCAATGGGACACCAAGTATCGGAAGGTATCCTGATGGTTCCCAGGGTCTGAAGGAGAGGAAACTCTCCTTCAGGCCCTGGGATCCATATTAATGTGTAAAATAAAGAATTAAAATAAAAAATATTGATATAATCACCTCTCCGGAGACCCTGCACCTCACCGCTGTTAACCGGCAGCCTTCTTTGCTTAAAATGAGCGCGTTTAGGGCCTTCCATGACATCACGGCTTCTGATTGGTCGCGTGCCGCTCATGTGACCGCCAGGCGACCAATCACAAGCCGTGACGTCATTCTCAGGTCCTAAATTCCTAGAATTAGGAATTTAGGACCTGAGAATGACGTCACGGCTTGTGATTGGTCACGTGGCGGTCACATGAGCGGCACGCAACCAATCAGAAGCCGTGACGCCATGGAAGGTGCTGAACGCGCTCATTTTAAGCAAAGCAGGCTGCCGGTTACTACCAGGGCGCGTCAGAGGGTGAGTATATCCCTATTTTTTATTTTAATTCTTTATTTTTTACATGGATATGGATCCCAGGGCCTGAAGGAGAGTTTCCTCTCCTTTAGACCCTGGGAACCATACACTGGGAACTTCCGATTCCGATTCCCGATACCACAAAAGTATCGGATCTCGGTATCGGAATTCCGATACCGCAAGTATCGGCCGATACCCGATACTTGCGGTATCGGAATGCTCAACACTAGTGAAGTGGTATTGCTGGAGCGTGAGGCTCCAGCGTAGCAACCTCCTATTCATCCAGGAGACCATGTGTAACCAGCTGAGGGGGTTGTGGTCCGTCTCTACGAAGAAGTGGTGCTCGTATAAGTAGGGCTGCAGACGTTGCAGGGCCCATACAATTGCCAGGCATTTCTTTTCCATCGTGGAGAAGGCCACCTTCCTCGGCAATAGCTTCCTGCTCTGGTACAAGACAGGATGTTCATGGCCTGTTGAGTTAACCTGACTGAGTACAGCACCAAGGCCAAAGTCACTGGCGTCGGTCTGTACTACAAATGGCCATTCAAAGTCAGCAGCTTGTAGTACTGGGAAGCTAGAGAGAGTGATCTTGAGCGCCTGGAAAGCTGTCTCACAGGGGACTGTTCAGTTTACTGTGATAGGCAACTTCTTGGTGAGGTCGATCAGGGGTTTTGCCAGGGTACTATAGTGTGGGACTAATCGCCTATTGTACCTGGCGGTCCCCAGGAAGGACACCACCTGCTTCTTGGTCCTGGGGGTGGGCCAGGATGCAATGGCATCCACTTTCCCAGGCTCTGGCTTCAGAACCCCCCTGCCTACCCGGTGACCTAGGTAGAGGACCTCGCCCATGCCCAGCTGGCATTTTTCTGGCTTGATGGTCAAACCTGCCCATTGGATCCACCCAAGCACCTGTGCCTGATGATATCTTCCAGGTACACGGCCGCGTACCCTTCAAGTTCATTGAGTTGATGTTCAGTGTGTTGACCATCCACTGAAAAGTGGCAGAGGCATTCTTCATCACTGTGGACTCATACAGTCCAAAAGGGGTAGTAAAGGCAGAGTGTTCCCGTGCCTCATGGATCATGGGAATCTACCAATATCCCTAGCTCAGATCCATGATGGTCAGGTACTTAGCCCTGGCCAAAAGGTCATCATCAGCAGGTCATCGATGTGTGGTATGGGGAATGCATCAGTGAGCTTCACAGCAATGAGCCCCCTGTAGTCCACGCAGAACTAGGTTGTTGGTTCTTTTTGGGAACTAGGACTACAGACGAAGCCCATGCGCTGCCGGATGCTTGGATCACCCCAGCTTCAGCATTTCATCAATCTCTTGGCGCATGTGCTGCTGCACCTCGTTAGAGACCTGATATGCTGAAGTCCAGATCTGGGGGTGATTCCCAGTGTTCACGTCATGGACGGCTGTCTCAGTCCTTCTGGGCAGGCTGCTGAACAGCTCCCGGAAGGGGTTGTAACAATATATAGGTACTAAGGAATCTGATAGCATGGGATAAAACCAGTCTGAGAGCAAAGCTGCAGTAAAAGATATATTTAAACAAAACAGAAATGCAAACAGAACTAACACAGATATTCCTGCAATTGTAACGAGGTGCTCAGCACAATATGGTAAACAAGAAAGCAAACAGAACTAACACAGATATTCCTGCAAATGTAACGAGATGCTCAGCACAATATAGTAAATCACAGCACAGTGGATTGCGGGACGCGACCGCTAATATGAACCAGTCCAGCAAGGATATGACGAGGGGGCAAACAGGACACTTGACAAGGAAGTCCAGTAGGTTATCAGTGGAAATGTACACAGTACTTAAACTTGAGAATCCAGCAGAAGTGAAGTAGAAATGCACACAGTACTTAAACGAGGAAGTCCAGCAAAACTTGATCCCACGTGCGCACAGCACTTGTTTGTGGAAGTTCAATAATATGCAGGTGGTGCATTGATCATGAAGTCCTGGTGAAAGAGGATGAAGGGAAAAAGAGGAAGAGCGCTATCTAAGCGTAGTAGATAAGTACAAAACTCTCTTGGTGAGAAAAGCAACACTGGAATCTTGTTCACCTGGTGTGGTTGTGCAAAGAGGCACAACACTGGGAAAAGCTTAGCAAACAAGGGAAATCCTTCCACAGGTGTGCTGCCAGTCGCAGCAGTTCCAGAGGTGAGATGCAGCTCAAAGGGGCGAGGCAGACTGCCGAGTAGTGAGCAGCTGAAGCAGGGAGTTCCCCAGACCACAGGCAGAAGCTCAGGAGCCAGCAGCACAAAATACTGAAGCACAGAACACCACATGACTCGGACTTAAATAATCAGGACAGACAGGAAGTTCCATGACAGGGTGAGATCCAAGACTCCATCTTGGATCAGGGCAAACAGGAACAAGGGAAGTCCGGAATCCTTACAGGGGTGTACGGTGACCATCAGCTGGAACCATTGGTACTCTGAGACCTGGTTGCCAACCTTCACCTCCTCAATGGATCCACCGCCTTGGCTTGGGTAAGCAGATCCAGGAGGGTTTCTGCCTCTCCTTCCTCAAGAATGTTGCACATGGGGAGGGCTCAGGCCTCCCACTCATGATGGGTTTTCAGCGTGTTGAAGTGGAAGGCCTTCCTCCTTCCACAAGCATGGTTCAGGGTGACCAGGTACGTGACAGTTGAGCTGCTGGTGAGCATATTGTCATGCACCAGCCTCATCAAGGCCATCATCTTCTCCCGGAAGCGCACTGCTTACTCGATGACCAACACTTCAGGGGTGGTCAAGTCCCCTTCCCATGCCTCTCACCAGAGGCAGGGGCCCCCACACACATTGCCCATACAGGAGCTTAAAGGAGAAGAACCACATTGAGGCCTCTGGAACCTCCAGGTAGGCAAATAACAGGTGTGAGAGGTACTGCTCCCAATCTCTCCTGTGAGAGTCGACCAACATCTTAAGCAATTGCTTAAAAGTGCCATTGAACTGCTCGTACAGGCCATTAGTCTGTGGGTGGTACGGGCTGGTCACCAGATGTTGCAGAAGGGGTCTCAAAGCACCATTATATATTTCTACTCTGGAGAAATTGATGCCACTTTAGTGGTGTGTGCCAATACATTTTTGAAATGTGGAAACTCCAAGTTGGGTTTCCATCTGGTTAGTTACCTGTAGTGGAAGGCGTCTTAGCACCAGGCCTACACCTGTCACTCATCCATCTCTTAGGGTATGTTTCCACGTTCAGGAAACGCTGCGTTTTTGACGCTGCGTTTTTCCGCAGCGTCAAAAACGCAGCGTCCAGATGTTACAGCATAGTGGATGGGATTTCATGAAATCCAGACTCCACTATGCGTTAAAAAACGCATGCGTTTTTGCCGCGAAAACGCATGCGTGGTGCGTTTTTTCGAAACGCAGCATGTTGCTACTGTGAGCAAAACACGCAGGTACACCGCAGGTGACCTGCCAGTGACCTCAGGTGCAGTTTTGGTCAGGATTTTACCTGCATAAAATCCTGACCAAAGCCTGAAGCAAAACTGAACGTGGAAACATACCCTTACTGATCAATTTGTAAGCTAGAAATACTGGGCCAGGCCCTGTCCCATCCATCCATGCTGCATCTTTACAAAATTTCGGCTGTGGGTCCATTGATGGCACTTTTATATTAAAATATCACATATAGTTATAAATATATTATTTAATATCATGTGAATTGTTTTATATTTATCAAAATAAAGTATTGGTTTTAGCTAAGTTTGCTTCTCTTTAGCACTTCCTGATCTATACATGATTAACTGTCTTGTGATCTATTTTGGATTCTAGTGTATAAACACGCAGAACAAACAGGGATAACAAAAATAAACTAACATACAAAACACTCACCCAAAGGTAGAGAGGTATATAGGGAACTGTATGAACGTACAAACCAAATGTACGTTCAGTTCAGCTCAGCAACTCCAAGGAGCTAGGAAGTAAAACTTTCACCGACAAGGAAGAGGAGGTCTGGCCAGACTTTATAGAGAGAGAAATGACCAGATCAGGAACAGCTGGGAGATGGAATTGTAAGTTTTTAACCAGCATAGAAAGGGTTGTTAACCTCTGCAGCACCAAAGGAAACAAAATACACTTAATATGAAAAAACACTCGGGCTAAATGGAAGATATGTGATTCACAATATGTAGTGATTTTCTAAGATCTCCCAGGAAGACGTGGCCCACTCGTGACAACTGGCTGCTGCATTCAGTGTCGATTCGAGGGGAGAGTTTATCAAGAGGGAGACCGATTAGTGGAGAGCAGTATTCAGGACGAGAATGAGTAAAATGATTATTTGTGAAACAAGGGAATATTTCTTCTTTATTTTACTTTTCTCTGAGGAAAATGAAGGAAACTGATGAGGAAGATGAAAATTCCTTTATCCTGACAATTATCTCAATGTAAACAATGAGATCAGATGAATTCCATCATCTCTAAGATCGTTCTGTTGGGTCACAAACCTAAGTGTTAATTCAGCTCATATGGGATGTTTGGAGCTGAGGTACAACGGAAAAAATGGAAATAGCCTGGGTGTTCTGGAGGGGGTCTGCACATTATGACCTTGTACTTCTCTAGGGATAGTCACCGTTTAATGTATCATGGACTAAGTGGGTTGATTAGGATAAAAAGAAGAAAATTCTCACCTTTATTTGATAAAAAGGTGGAGGATGCGGGCATCGATCCCGCTACCTCTCGCATGCTAAGCGAGCGCTCTACCATTTGAGCTAATCCCCCTTTCTCTTGTTTCACAGTGGCCGGTCACATTTTACCGTGATGTTGCCTGTCTTGGTGAAGTTGCTGATTGATAGTGCTGTAATAAGGATTCCGAGAGACAGGAGGGACGTTCTCACGGCACAGAGAAGGACGACCACAAAGAAATATCTACTGGTAGATCAGATCTCTCTGCTGATCCTGCTGCTGCTGTAGATCACAGACATTTCACATTTCACCAGTTCTTGCTGTTTCCCAGGACAGGACATCACCCTTGGCCTTTCTGTCCTCACACAGCAGTACCCAGATGTAGAGTTTATATTTATTTTATAACATTATCTGTAACCACGATCAATTCTAGAGGAAAGTGATCAGAGAAGGCGACTGCTGTCTGGATGATCCGCGCTGCAGTGAATTAGGAACCGTAATTACCCTAAAAGAAGAGCCGGGGACAGTGATGATAATGTGTGCAAAACTGTAAAGAGCTGCGGAATATGTTAGCGCTATATAAAAATAAAGATCATTATTATTTTCAGCCCCACACGAAGCGAGCTGACACTGAGGAAGAACTGCAACATAAACAGCTGTAGTCGTGGCCGAGTGGTTAAGGCGATGGACTAGAAATCCATTGGGGTCTCCCCGCGCAGGTTCAAATCCTGCCGACTACGTGTGATTTTTTTTCTCTCTGTTAAACTGTAATGCGCTGCGGAACATATAATAAAAGATTATTATTATCATCATTATTAAATAAATAAAGATTATTATTCTCTTGAAAAATAATTTAATCTAATTGGAAGGCTGTGGAACACACTACACGTGACTATGGCAGGTAGACGGACAACCCCTGTCCTTCCTACATGGCTGATGGATCAGGTATAGAAATCATTTTCTGTGTGAATATATGACACGGTGACAGGAGGGTGAGGACAGCGGTGGTGAGGACAGGTCGGCAGCGGCGGTGACAGAAGTTCCAGGACAGCGGCGGTGAGGACAGGTCGGCAGTGGCGGTGACAGAAGTTCCCGGATAGCGGTGGTGAGGACAGGTCGGCAACGGCGGTGACAGAAGTTCCCGGACAGCGGCGGTGAGGACAGGTCGGCAGCAGCAGTGACAGAAGTTCCCGGACAGCAGCGGTGAGGACAGGTCGGCAGCAGCGGTGAGGACAGGTCGGCAGCGGCGGTGACAGAAGTTCCCGGACAGCGGCGGTGAGGACAGGTCGGCAGTGGCGGTGAGGACAGGTCGGCAGCGGCGGTGACAGAAGTTCCCGGACAGCGGCGGTGAGGACAGGTCGGCAGTGGCGGTGAGGACAGGTCGGCAGCGGCGGTGACAGAAGTTCCCGGACAGCGGCGGTGAGGACAGGTCGGCAGTGGCGGTGAGGACAGGTCGGCAGCAGCAGTGACAGAAGTTCCCGGACAGCAGCGGTGAGGACAGGTCGGCAGCAGCGGTGAGGACAGGTCGGCAGCGGCGGTGACAGAAGTTCCCGGACAGCGGCGGTGAGGACAGGTCGGCAGTGGCGGTGAGGACAGGTCGGCAGCGGCGGTGACAGAAGTTCCCGGACAGCGGCGGTGAGGACAGGTTGGCTAATACCAGTGTACAGATCTGTGCTCACTGCTGGGAGCAGTCTCTGCCACAGCCCTGATCTGAGCGGTGAGAGCAGGACAGCGGCGGTGACTTCTTCCATGGATGAGAACAGCACGGCAGCCCGGTATTCGTGGCACAATGTCAGGAAGCCGACCTGCACTCACCGCCGCTGTCAGCGCAGTGTTCACAGCAGTGTAAGCTCCTGCTGCAGCGCTCTGACCACTAAGTCAGCTCTGCTATATCAGCATAGCGCCTTATTCAGACGCTGAGCTATTAACCCTATAACTGCAGGTCAACAGCATTTGATTACATGACAGGCTCTCTTAGAAAATATCAAAACTTTTATATTATTTTTCATACTTTACATCATTACAACTTTTTTTGTATTAAAACTTTATTACTTTACATTCACTTCAATATTGTTGAAACAACAACTCAACAGGTCAACTGCTTGGAAGGCAGCTATGCTCACCACTATACCACCAACGCTCCACATCTGAGGCTCCTAAGGTAACTCCAGCACTGCACCTGGGGTGGTGGACAAGGTCTCACAAGATGTCTCCCTTTAACCTCTTGGTTCCCCTGCTGTTCCCTCACGGTCAGGGTGTGTGGAGCAGGATGAGGCGCTGTGCCGCTACATACAGGGCAGATGGCAGCTGTAATATGCAGGGATGTAAACTGTCTTACTCTGTTCCTGCCCCTGAAGACAACAGCAGCACTGTGTGTATGGTGTCATCAGGCTCGGACTGGCCCACCGGAGAACCGGAGGATCCTCCGGTGGGCCCAGGCACAGACACCTGCTGGAAGGGCCCCCACTGCTCTAGGGCCCCCACTGCTCCAGGGCCCCCACTGCTCCAGGGCCCCCCCCCTTGAAGACGATACTCACCAGGACCCTGCTCCAGCGATGGTCTCGGCGTCTGCACTGCAGCTCGTCCTGCTTGTGCGGTCACGTGGTACCACTCATTAAGGCCATGAATATGCGCATATTCATGACCTTAATGACAGTATCACATGACCGCACAAGCAGGAAGCAGATGCGATGCTGCGCCGCCGCCGGGAGTCGGGACAGCGCGAGGTATGTCGGCACGGCCGTGCAGTGTGTGGGACAGGTGAGTATGAGGACGGGGGTACTGGGGGCTGAAGGAGGACATTAGCCGGCGCGCGGTGCAGCGGCGGCGGCGGCGGGGGGGGTAAGTCTGGGGAAGATTGCTGGTCACACTGGGGGCAGTGCTGTACACTGGGGCAATGCTGGACACGCGCAGATTGCTGGACAATGGGGCAGATAGATTTCTGGACACACTGGGGGCAATGCTGGACACTGGGGCAGATTGCTTTTCACACTGGGGGCAGTGCTGTACACTGGGGCAATGCTGGACACGGGCAGATTGCTGGTCACACTGGGGGCAGTGCTGTACACTGGGGCAATGCTGGACACTGGGGCAGATTGCTGGACACTGGGGCAGATTGCTGGTCACACTGGGGGCAGTGCTGTACACTGGGGCAATGCTGGACACTGGGGCAGATTGCTGGACAATGGGGCAGATAGATTGCTGGACACACTGGGGGCAATGCTGGACACTGGGGCAGATTGCTGGTCACACTGGGGGCAGTGCTGTACACTGGGGCAGATTGCTGGACACTGGGGCAGATTGCTGGACACTGGGGCAGATTGCTGGTCACACTGGGGGCAGTGCTGTACATTGGGGCAATGCTGGACACTGGGGCAGATTGCTGGACAATGGGGCAGATAGATTGCTGGACACACTGGGGGCAATGCTGGACACTGGGGCAGATTGCTGGTCACACTGGGGGCAGTGCTGTACACTGGGGCAATGCTGGACACTGGGGCAGATTGCTGGTCACACTGGGGGCAGTGCTGTACATTGGGGCAATGCTGGACACTGGGGCAGATTGCTGGACAATGGGGCAGATAGATTGCTGGACACACTGGGGGCAATGCTGGACACTGGGGCAGATTGCTGGTCACACTGGGGCAGATTGCTGGTCACACTGGGGGCAGTGCTGTACACTGGGGCAATGCTGGACACTGGGGCAGATTGCTGGACACTGGGGCAGATTGCTGGTCACACTGGGGGCAGTGCTGTACACTGGGGCAATACTGGACACTGGGGCAGATTGCTGGACACTGGGGCAGATTGCTGGTCACACTGGGGGCAGTGCTGTACACTGGGGCAATGCTGGACACTGGGGCAGATTGCTGGACAATGGGGCAGATAGATTGCTGGACACACTGGGGGCAATGCTGGACACTGGGGCAGATTGCTGGTCACACTGGGGGCAGTGCTGTACACTGGGGCAATGCTGGACACTGGGGCAGATTGCTGGACACTGGGGCAGATTGCTGGTCACACTGGGGGCAGTGCTGTACATTGGGGCAATGCTGGACACTGGGGCAGATTGCTGGACAATGGGGCAGATAGATTGCTGGACACACTGGGGGCAATGCTGGACACTGGGGCAGATTGCTGGTCACACTGGGGGCAGTGCTGTACACTGGGGCAATGCTGGACACTGGGGCAGATTGCTGGACACTGGGGCAGATTGCTGGTCACACTGGGGGCAGTGCTGTACACTGGGGCAATGCTGGACACTGGGG
Organism: Ranitomeya variabilis; assembly: GCF_051348905.1. Classification (NCBI taxonomy): domain Eukaryota; kingdom Metazoa; phylum Chordata; class Amphibia; order Anura; family Dendrobatidae; genus Ranitomeya; species Ranitomeya variabilis. Next base: position 1,106,204,964 of record NC_135233.1, read on the forward strand.
CAGATTGCTGGACACTGGGGCAGATTGCTGGTCACACTGGGGGCAGTGCTGTACACTGGGGCAATGCTGGACACTGGGGCAGATTGCTGGACAATGGGGCATATAGATTGCTGGACACACTGGGGGCAATGCTGGACACTGGGGCAGATTGCTGGTCACACTGGGGGCAGTGCTGTACACTGGGGCAATGCTGGACACTGGGGCAGATTGCTGGACACTGGGGCAGATTGCTGGACACTGGGGCAGATTGCTGGTCACACTGGGGGCAGTGCTGGACACTGGGGCAATGCTGGACACACTGGGGGCAATGCTGGACACTGGGGCAGATTGCTGGACACACTGGGGGCAATGCTGGACACTGGGGCAGATTGCTGGACACACTGGGGGCAGTGCTGGACACTGGGGCAGATTGTTGGACACACTGGGGGCAGTGCTGGACATACTGGGGCAGATTGCTGGACACACTGGGGGTAATATGCTGGACACACTGGGGCAGATTGCTGGACACACTGTCTGGGGGCAATGCTGGACACTCTGGGGTAATATGCTGGACATACTGGGGCAGATTGCTGGACACACTGGGGGCAGGACTGGAGGCATGGGCAGAATGTAAACACGGGGCATGATTGGAGACACGGGGCAGAATGAAAGACATGGGGCAGGATTGGATCATGGGGCAGGATTGGATCATGGGGCAGGATGGATACGAAGGAGACAGAATGGGGCAGGATGGGGAGATCATATGGGGTAGAATGGATACTCATGAGGGCAGGATGCGAGAACATATGGCTGGAGCCAGGAATGAGATAAACGGGGCCAGGGTGGGGAATATTATTACCATAGGGGCTAATTAAGGGATATTATTACTGCAGTGATGTATTTATTTTATTTTTTGAGGACACTGTTTTAAATGGGGGGGGGCGGTCCTGTTAGTGTGCAGAGTGACACTATATCGCCTTTTTTTCTTCATGTGGTGTAATGTAGAAGTTGTGAAAAATTAAGTAATGTGTTCTGCAAGCGGAGCTCGAGATAACTGTGTTATTTCCTGCAGAAACGAGTCCTGGCTGGATGAAGTGACGGCGGTCTGTGCTGGATGAAAGATGAAGGACTTCACCTAGAGACGTCACTGGTGAGTCAGTGTTACCTATACACTGACACTATACACTGTATACTATATACAGAGGTCCTGTGTACAATGTCACCAGTGATCACTGTATTACCTATATATTATATACAGAGCTCCTGTGTATAATGTCACCAGTGATCTCTGTATTACCTCTACACAGACACTGCATACTAAGTACAGATCTCCTGTGTACAATGTCACTTAGGCTGCCGTCACACATTCAGTATTTGGTCTGTAATTTACATCAGTATTTGTAAGCCAAAACCAGGAGTGGGTGATAAATACAGAAGTGGTGCATATGTTTCTATTATACTTTGCCTCTGATTGTCCCACTCCTGGTTTTGGCTTACAAATACTGATGTAAAATACTGACCAAATACTGCTAGTGTGACGGCAGCCTTATGATGATAGTATTGTGATTTGTTTTGTTTTTTTTATTTCTGATCAGTATTGTAGTATTCAGTCACTATGTGGTGGTAATATGTGGTCTGGAAATGGTGTTGTGGTATTTGTCCCTTGTATGTGCTATTTGGTCACCAAGTGGTGGTAATATGTGGTCTGGAAATGGTGTTGTGGTATTTGTCCCTTGTATGTGCTATTTGGTCACCAAGTGGTGGTAATATGTGGTCTTGACATGGTGCGGTGGTATTTGTCCTTTGTATGTAGTATTATTCGGTCACTATGTGGTCTGGTCATGGTGTGGTGGTATTTCTTCCTGTATGTGGTATTATTGGTCTTGGTATAGTGGATTGTGTTGTGTATGGCGGTCATTTGTTCTCTCTGATATTAATTAGGAGAAGATTCTTTATTTCCATTAGAGTTTCAATGCTTTGTACACAGCGGCGGAGATGCACTTACAGGGGGTTTCCTGTGGAAAAAAGTAATCACCTCTCCACAGGATAAGTGATAACGTATTGATTGGTGGGGATCTGACTGCTTGGACCCACTCCGCAAAATGTGGAACTTTTTATCCCCATTAGACTGGAGTGGCATGTCCGACTAGATCACTGATCCATTAATTCCCTCAGTGGCTGCACTTGTTTTTTTCTGGAAGCCCCAAAGAGAATGAATGGAGCTGCGGTCAGAAATCCCACCTGCCGCTGCATTTTAAAATAGTAATAAAAGTGTCCTGTCAGGGATAAAACTTCCCCATTCTTCCGATCGGTGCAGTTTCTAATGGTCGGATCTAAGCGATCACCTATCCTGTGGAGCCCATGGATCGGTGATAACTTGTTCTAACCAAGAACCCCATTAATGTAAACTACCGTAATGATACATCCCAGTTATTGGGGCACACGGTAGATGTGCAGCAGCCGCCGGTGTTTTACAGCCGATGCTCCACTATAATGACTGATATTTGCATATAGCTGTAGGGTGGGCCCCTAGAGTCCATTCCTCTGGTGGGCCCCAGACACCCCAGTCCGACGCTGGGTGTCATGCTGTTTTGGGCGCCGGCATCACACTTAGGTCGGAGTCACACTACCGTTGAGTACGGACGAGTGCTTTGCGATAAATCGTCATGTAGCACTCGGACCAGTATTCCTCTATGGGACAGCTCCCTTCACGGTATTTTTTCTCAGCCGTTTTCAGTGTGTGAGTGGAATCACCGCGTGCTGCCATTGTCACCGACACGGACGCCTGACACTCGGTTCAGGCCTGCATCAGAGCAGGAGCAGAGGGTCATTAGCATATCGCAACACACGCCATACGCTAGTGTGACTCCGGCCTTACTGATAATGTCTGCAAAGCGCTGCGGAATATGTTAGCGCTATAGAAAAAGAAAGATTATTATTATTACTGTATGGAAAATTGGTCCGAGTCTCCTTCCCAAGAGTCGCACGAGTGTCATGCAAGTACAATCCGATATTTCAAACCTAGCATCCGATTCATATCTGAGTGCAATGCGATTTTAACATGAGCTTTTACATAGAGAAATTCTCTGCCATTTACACATAATTTTCAAAGTAAATATTCGTCAAAACACTATATATATATATATATATATATATATATATTTATATACACATATACATACATATACACACACACACACATACTGTACATATAATAGATAGCCGCAATTAATGTGTGCGTGTAGTGAAATCACGCTAACAGGTTAGAATAGAATAAGCAGAATAGATATATACACATAGAATACATAGATACAGATAGATATACACACATACATAGATATATACAGTGTGTCCGTAAAGTCATGGTGCACTTTTATAGTTTACATTTTGGCACCCTTTCTCTGGCCTAATCATATCAGACCTGTTCATGAGGAGAGATAACAAGAACCAATCAAATGACACAAACTCATTTAGGCCATGTGCACACGTTCAGGATTTTTCGCGTTTTTTTCGCGTTTTTTTCGCGTTTTTTCGCTATAAAAACGCGAAAAAAAAGCTAACCTATGCCTCCTATTATTTACAGTGTATTCCGCATTTTTTGTGCAAATGTTGCGATTTTTTCCGTGAAAAAATCGCATCGCGGAAAAAAAAGCAACATGTTCATTAAAAATGCGGAATTGCGGGGATTCCGCACACCTAGGAGTCCATTGATCTGCTTACTTCCCGCACGGGGCTGTGCACACCATGCGGGAAGTAAGCAGATTATGTGCGGTTGGTACCCAGGGTGGAGGAGAGGAGACTCTCCTCCACGGACTGGGCACCATATAATTGGTCAAAAAATAAGAATTAAAATAAAAAATAGTCCTATACTCACCTTCGATGTCTTCCCGCCTCCACTGCACGCTGCCGCTTCGGTTCCTATAGCTGGTGTGCGGTGAAGGACCTGCGATGACGTCACGGTCCTGTGATTGGTCGAGACCGGTCATGTGACTACTCACGTGACCGCAACGTCATGGAAGGTCCTGTGCGCACACACCAGCTATACGGAACGGACGCCGGTGAGATGTCTGGGTGAGTATAACCATTTTTTTTATTTTTTTTATTATTTTTAAACATTCTATCTTTTACTATAGATGCTGCATAGGCTGCATCTATAGTAAAAAGATGGTCACACTTGTCAAACGCTATGTTTGACAAGTGTGACCAACCTGTCAGTCAGTTTTCCAAGCGATGCTACAGATCGCTTGGAAAACTTTAGCATTCTGCAAGCTAATTACGCTTGCAGAATGCTAAAAAAAAAATGCGGATTTCTTGCAGAAAATTTCCAGTTTTCTTCAGGAAATTTCTGCAAGAAATCCGGACGTGTGCACATACCCTTAAGCTGTTGCTGAGCCCCCAGTCAGATTAACCCCTGATAAGCTGGACTCTGATTAATACACTGCCAGGTCTGTGACATCATTCAACCACAAGCTTATGCTATCATTTGGATGTGTTTAGGGAAACAAATGGAGCCCACATCGAACTGCACTGAATAGGTATGAAATTGGGAGAGTTTTAATTTTATTTGGAGCAGATTTCACATTTCTATCTTTTTTTATTGCATTCCGGTGAAAGGTCAAAAGTGCACCATGACTTTACGGACACACTGTAGACGTCAGTGACACACACACATATATATTACACAAATAGAAGAAAAGCCGGCAATTCAGCAGCCTCTACAGTATAATCACTGCAGGAGCCGACATGATAGAAAAGATGGATTACATGCAGTAAATACATAGAATAGGTAGATATATAGATGTCAGTGACAAATGCAATTACCACAGTGTGTGTGCAGCTTACTGTACATGTATTTAATTAATAAATAGAAAAACTCATATAGCTAGGGAGATACGGCATATTAGCGTTTAATACCATAAATATATATATATACCCCATAGCAAATCACAGGACGTGTACAGACACACTGAAATCCAACTGGAAAAACACCACAACACTATTCAGTGTAATAAAGTCCAAATACTACAAAAATGTATTGCAAAAATATTTATTAATAATTACAAAAGATAAATGGCAGAAACATGGCTAAAAGTGACAGATCTTACCAAAACAGTGGTAAGGGAGCATGTGACCGCCCTGGGAGACAACACTAAGTTACAAGCCCTGGGGAGGGCGGGCGAGTGAGTGTGTGTGTCCCTGCGCCACCAGGTATGTGATTGGAGACGCTGCCACTGTGCATTATGGCCTCTGTTTACTCATGGCCTTTTTACTAACGCTTGTAACTTAGTGTTGTCTCCCAGGGCGGTCACATGCTCCCTTACCGCTGTTTTGGTAAGATCTGTCACTTTTAGCCATGTTTCTGCCATTTATCTTTTGTAATTATTAATAAATATTTTTGCAATATATTTTTGTAGTATTTGGACTTTATTACACTGAATAGTGTTGTGATGTATTTAATTAATAAAATATTATTTTTCAGTAAAAAATGGCGTGGGCTCCTGCGCAAATTTCGCAACCAGCAGAGGGAAAGCTGATGGCTGAGGGCAGATGTTTATAGACTGGGAAGGGGGTAATACCCATGGAGCTTCCCAGGCTATTAATACGTTTCAGAGTAAAATCTGACTCCTTCCTCAGGCCAAGACTTTCACATGTGGGCAACACAGGTGCAAAAGAAAACCTCCCTCGCCTTCATCATGGAGGTCTACTGCACATTTCTCCATTTTTATACAGGAAGCAGCCAGGCCATTAAGTGTTGGTTGGGTGAACTGGGGCATCTGTCTTGAGGAGGGCACTTGCATAGTGTTGGGTGGCCGCCTGATGTAATAGCATGAGCTTCTTTAATAGTCTGTAATCCAGGTGCATGTGTAATCCTACACAGCTGCCCCTGCCATGACTTGATAGGTTTGGAATTGGCTGCTCCATCACTATTTTGCACCTGTGCTGCTGCCGGCCTTTATCATGGGGTCTGCTGCATCCTGTGAGTGCAGTCGTAACCTGACTTGGTGCTGGTGAGGCTTTTCTGTCCTAGTTCTATCATTAACTCTTTCCTATCTTACAGACTTAACCTATTGTTCTTATCCTATATCCTATCTGTCGCTAAGCCACTTACTCCAGTATTGCACGTACCTTCCCTATACACTGCTCATAGTATACAGTAACACGTTCCATGACTTATACTGTACATTACCATAACACAAGACATAACACACACATCACTATTAGGCCGGGGTCACACTAGCGATGAATATGGGTGAGTGCTATGTGAGAAAACATCGCCCTGCACTCAGACCAGTATTCATCTATGGGGCAGATCACAGCTCCGTATTTCTCTGTCGTATTCTACGTGTGTGCAAAATCGCAGCTGAGTCTCGCCAATGCAAGTCTATGGGTGCGAGAAAAATTGGACACCACAAGGACCATGCGAGTGCTGTCTGATGTTTACGCAGCGGTGTCCTTTGAAAAGCCGGCAATTCACGTGCTGCATACAGTAATATCCTACTGACAGGTTACAATAGAATAGAAATATACACATAGAATACATAGATATGTCTTGTATATGTATGGACAATAAACCACCTGTCACAATCAATTCTAGAGGAAAGTGATCAGAGAAGGCGGCTTCTGTCTGGATGATCCGCGCTGCAGTGAATTAGGAACTGTAATTACCCTAATAGAAGCCCCACATCAGAAGAGCGAGACGGAAGAGATATTATTAAGGAAAATAATATTGTGGCTAATGTGACCCCATCAGTAATGTCGCCGCTTAATTCTTGACTTAATTATGTAATTCTAATAGTAAGTAATAAAATGTCCTTCGAACCGGAATCGAACCAGTGACCTAAGGATGTCTGTGCTCCACTACAGTCCTCCGCTCTACCAACTGAGCTATCGAAGGCTCGTGTCCTGCAGCTCTCCTGCCGTCATCTCCTCGCTGCGTCTCCAGGTTTATGGGTCACAGAACACCGGACATTTCTATCATATCTTATACATGTGCATTATTTACTGATCAATAAGATTCTGACTGTAACAGTAATAAGGAAACAGCAAAAAATTAAAGGAGTCATCTTCCCATACCGGGAGTAGAACCCAGGCCGCCTGGGTGAAAACCAGGAATCCTCCTGACCGCTAGACCATATGGGAGAAGCTGTGAATGTGCAGCTCCAGCAATGAGCCGAGACCCTGAGATCCGACCGGTGGAGATGACACAGGAGACACCGGATGTTCTTCCCTTATTCAGACTCCTCCATTTATGTGGCAGATACAAGTGACGGCGGCTGCTGGAGCCACATCTCAGGCTTGTGCCGCCCGTCACTTCATGGATCCTCCTCCCATCACTGCTGGAGATATGAAAAAAACTGACATAGGAGGGATGGCTATCTTTTTGCTTCTTTAAAGGGCACCTGTCACCCCGTTTTTTCCGTATGAGATAAAAATACTGTTAAATAGTGCCTGAGCTGTGCATTACAACAGTGTATTTTGTGAACCCCGATTCCCCACCTATGCTGCCGAAATACGTTACCAAAGTAGTCGTTTTCGCCTGTCAATCAGGCTGGTCTGGTCAAAAGGGCGTGGTGTCTTCCCCCAGATCTTGTGTAGTTTTCCGTTGGTGGCGTAGTGGTTTGCGCATGCCCAAGGTCCCGAATCCACTGCACAGGGGAGTGAAAAGAGCGCGATGTGCGTTATTTCCCTGTTGATCGGTGGGGGCGGCCATCTTCCTTTGGCCGCGCGTATGCAGATGCAGCGCTCTGCTGCCCGCGGCTTCAGGAAAATGGCCGCGGGATGCCGCGCGTGCGCAGATGGAGATCGCGGCGGCCATTTTCCTGAAGCAGAATTCGCATCTCGGCTTCAGGAAAATGGCCGCCGCGATCTCCATCTGCGCACGCGCGGCATCCCGCGGCCATTTTCCTGAAGCCGCGTGCAGCAGAGCGCTCCATCTGCGCACGCGCGGCCAAAGGAAGATGGCCGCCCCCACCGATCAACAGGGAAATAACGCACATCGCGCTCTTTTTACTCCCCTGTGCAGTGGATTCGGGACCTTGGGCATGCACAAACCACTACGCCACCAACGGAAAACTAAGCAAGATCTGGGGGAAGACACCACGCCCTTTTGACCAGACCAGCCTGATTGACAGGCGAAAACGGCTACTTTGGTAACGTATTTTGGCAGCATAGGTGGGGAATCGGGGTTCACAAAATACACTGTTGTAATGCACAGCTCAGGCCCTATTAACAGTATTTTTATCTCATACGGAAAAAACGGGGTGACAGGTGCCCTTTAAGTTCTCACCAAGTAAGAGGAAAACTATCACTGGGGATCTCTGCAGACTTGTTGCTCAGATCTCTACGATCTTTCCCCACAGAGTGAAGCATTTCTTGCAGTTTCTTCTCTGCATAATCACAATACGACCATTCATCCAATGTGTACGACATAACGGGTCTCCAAACAACAGTAAAACAGCCTGTCTGTGCCATTTTGTCAGTATAATAGTGCAGAGAGGCTGCTCCTGTTGCTGCATGTAGTCAGATTGTTAAGGTACCGTCACACTAAACGATATCGCTAGTGATCCGTGACGTTGCAGCGTCCTGGATAGCGATATCGTTGAGTGTGACAGGCAGCAGCGATCAGGATCCTGCTGTGATATCGCTGGTCATTGAAGAAAGTTCAGAACTTTATTTGGTCGTCAGATCGGCGTGTATCGTCGTGTTTGACACCAAAAGCAACGATACCAGCGATGTTTTACACTGGTAACCAGGGTAAACATCGGGTTGCTAAGCGCAGGGCCGCGCTTAGTAACCCGATGTTTACCCTGGTTACCAGTGTAAAATGTAAAAAAACAAACAGTACATACTCACCTTCGCATCCCCCGGCGTCCGCTTCCCACACTGACTGAGCGCCGGCCGCAAAGTGAAAGCACAGCACAGCGGTGACGTCACCGCTCTGCTGTTAGGGCCGGGCTCAGTCAGTGCAGGGAAGCAGACGCCGGGGGACGCGAATGTAAGTATGTAGTGTTTGTTTTTTTTACATTTTACCCTGGTAACCAGGGTAAACATCGGGTTACTAAGCGCGGCCTTGCGCTTAGCAACCCGATGTTTACCCTGGTTACCCAGGGACCTCGGCATTATTGGTCGCTGGAGAGCGGTCTGTGTGACAGCTCCCCAGCGACCAAACAGCGACGCTGCAGCGGTCGGCATCGTTGTCTGTATCGCTGCAGCGTCGCTAAGTGTGACGGTACCTTTAGCTAGGCAGTTTATTGTCAGATAGTTCAGCTAGATAGGATCTTGTTTCAAATCGACCTTCCAGCATCTAAAGGTACCTTCACACGAAGCGACGCTGCAGCGATAGCGACAACAATGCTGATCGCTGCAGCGTCGCTGTTTGATCGCTGGGGAGCTGTCACACAGACCGCTCTCCAGCGACCAACGATGCCGAGGTCCCCGGGTAACCAGGGTAAACATCGGGTTGCTAAGCGCAGGGCCGCGCTTAGTAACCCGATGTTTACCCTGGTTACCAGCGTAAAAGTAAAAAAAACAAACAGTACATACTCACCTGCGCGTCCCCCAGCGTCTGCTTCCTGACACTGACTGAGCTCCGGCCCTAACAGCACAGTGGTGACGTCACCGCTGTGCTTTCACTTTCACTTTAGGGCCGGCGCTCAGTAAGTGTCAGGAAGCAGACGCTGGGGGACGCGCAGGTGAGTATGTACTGTTTGTTTTTTTTACTTTTACGCTGGTAACCAGGGTAAACATCGGGTTACTAAGCGCGGCCCTGCGCTTGGTAACCCGATGTTTACCCTGGTTACCAGTGTAAAACATCGCTGGTATCGTTGCTTTTGCTTTCAAACACAACGATACACGGCGATCGGACGACCAAATAAAGTTCTGGACTTTATTCAGCGACCAGCGACATCACAGCAGGATCCTGATCGCTGCTGCGTGTCAAACTAAACGATATCGCTAGCGAGGACGCTGCAACGTCACGGATCGCTAGCGATATCGTTACAAAGTCGTTTCGTGTGAAGGTACCTTAAGTCGTTTGTGCTGATAATGCGGTGCAGCCAGGAGTCCACATTTCAGAATCTAAATCCTTTCTGCTAATAGTTTGGTCCAGATAGCAGTTCACATTTCAGAATCTAAATAGTTTGCGCTAAAAGTGTGGTTCAGCCAGGAGATCACATTTCAGAAATTAAATTGTGTGCAAATTCTGTGGTTCAGCCAGCAGTCTACATTTCATCATCTAAATCCTTTGTGCTAATTGTGTTTTCCATCGAGGAGTCCACATTTTGGCATCTAAATCTTTTGTGCCAATTCTGTGGTCCAGCCACACTGTCTCAGCAAATAAATTCAGATTGTTAATTTACTGACAGGTGACTGACATGTGTGGTCCTAGGGCTGTGAAACAGCTGGTTAAAAGAGGGGAGGGTACATCCAACATGAGTGGGAAAAAGTGAGGTCATGGAGGATGGGGGATTAGCCTTGGTGTTTGAGGTGTATATGGGGTTGTTGGTAATCTTACTGAAACCTCTACTGAACAAACATCGGCTCGTCCTATCCAAAGATCACCGACAACTTCTGTTACTGGATGCGCTACTCGATTCCATCTATTAGGTAGCCACACAATGGTACACCTTGTAGATGAGGGCCATAAAGAGCATGTGCTCCAGTGGATGGCAAGCGCTGCATCAAGTGGCCTCCCCTTCTCTTCCTCCACCTTAACGTCACACACAGTACAGTCCTCAGAGGTGGCACCCCAATCACCCTTGTTTCCTCCTGCGTCACAACTCTCCAACCGCCCAGCTGACTGTGGAGAACCACAGATGGGTGAGTCTGCAGAGCTGTTCACACATTCTATTCCATGGGTATCAGAGGTCTGCTCCAACGATTTTCAGACTCAAGAGGAGGAAACATCTGCATTGATGCCCCAAATTACCCTTGCTTCCCCTTATGTCACAACTCTTCAACTGCCCACTGACTCAGAGTACAAACAGGTGAATGAGAGACAGGTGTAGTCCTGGTGCTCTGAGAGCCCTGCCAATTTCAGGCAACACACATGAAGGATACCCCACTTGGTGTCAAAGCATTACCAAAAATTAGGGGCAGACATCAGGAAAAGTGGCATCATTTATCCCACAGTAGAAATGTTATAATGGCACAGCAGCAGTCAGGCTTGGGCCATTTATGAGCCATGACTCTGAGCCAGCATTTACAGCTTTGAATCTAAGTTCATATTAAGAGGTTGGTGAGGGTGCGGTGTAGGACTGCTGTACTGGGAGCACTGATACCTGATGCAACAGCTCAAACTCCTTTTCTGCTCAGCCACACTCAGGTGGCACAAATATCAGCCTTGTAGCCTACTATTGTTTAAAAAAATTAAGGATAGCAACACAGGTAGTTGACTGAAAGTAAGAGAAGGCCTGTAGGATTAGGACCCCTACTGCTACAGGCAGGGCCAGTTTTAGGCAAAGTTTAAAATGGGGCCCCAAATGCTAACATATTGCACATCACACAGAAGCATTTCTGCTGTATTTACATGCACGGAGTTCAGGCCGCTAAACGAGTGTGATCGACAATACTGAAGTTGTTCAACGCTTGTTTCCCGGCCTCTTTCCACCGTCTGAGAAAGAATGATGGGACAGAACCATCACTAATAGATCACTAACAGATCACCATACAGGATCATGTTATCAGCAGCACATCTACAGTTTACACCCGCGATGTGCTGCTGAGAACAATGATTTTTATTCCGGCATAAACAATCCAATCACCCAATGAATATGCAGCATTTTGCTTGTTTAGTATAATACACCCCATACTCCTCCATATATTATAATGTGCACCACAGTCCTCCATATTGTAAAATGCACACCCCATAGTCCTCCATATAATATAATGTGCCCCATAGTTCTCCATATAGTATAATACACTCCTCATAATCCTCCATATAGTATTATACACTTCCCATCGTCCTCCATATAGTATAATAACTCCTCATAGTCCTCCATATATCAAAATATACTCCTCAGTCCTCCATATAGCATAATACACTCCTCATAGTGCTCCATATAGTATAATGCACCGCTATAGTCATCCATGTAGTACAATTCACTTCCCATAGTATAATGCACCCCATAGTTATTCATATAGTATAATGTATTCCCCATAGTCCTCGATACAGTATAATGCAGCCCACATATAGTATAATGCAGCCACCACCCCAGAGTATAATGCAGCCCCCACACAGAGTATAATGTAACCCCTGTTGTGAACTCTGTTTCCGGGCTCCCTCCTGTGGTCATGAGTGGTACTGTGTGAGTTCTCTCTTTGGGCTCCTCCTGGTGGCTCTTTTTGTTATTTTGCAGGTTTCTGGCAGGATCAGCTGTCTCATCATCTGCTAGTTAGGTTTCCTATTTAATCCACCTGGTCCTTCATTCCTTGTTGCCGTTGTATTCAGTGCTATTCTGATTGCTCCTGTCTATATCCGTTATCAGTCTATCCAAGAGAAGCTAAGTTCTGTTTGCTTATTTTTGCTCATCTGTGTTCAAGATGTTTCCTAGTATATGATGAGTTTTTGTCCAGCTTGCTAATATGTGATTTCTCTGCTTGCTGGTGCTCTGGGGTGCTGAGTTGCTCCCCCCACATCGTTAGTTGGTGTGGGGGTTCTCGCATTCTCTGCGTGGATATTTTTGCATAGGGTTTTTTACTGACCACACAGATCCCTTGCTATTTTCTGCTATCTAGCGTTAGCGGGCCTCATTTGCTTAACCTGTTTCATCTCTGCGTTTGTCTTTTCCTCTTAACTCACCGTTATTATTTGTGGGGGGCATCTATATCTCTGGGGGATTTCTCTGAGGCAAGTGAGGTCTTTACTTTCTCTTTAGGGGTAGTCAGTTTCTCAGGCCGTGAAGAGACGTCTAGGATTTCAGGAAACGTTCCACGGCTGCCTATAGTGTGTGCGGTTAGGATCAGGTTTGCGGTTAGTCCAGTTACCACATCCCCAGAGCTCGTCCTATTATTTTCTACTTAGCTGGTTAGATTTGTGATCCTAAGCCACTAGGATAATAACAGTGCAACAGGCCAAAAGTGTTAAATGCATCGCAAAAGTGGGATAAGAGAAATCCTGAGTTCAATTTTTTTTTCTGCTCTGCAGTCTGTCCTGCTTCTCTCCTCCCTTTAATCTCTGGGTGGCTTTGAGTTCAGCTGCAGACATGGATATTCAGAGTCTGACTTCTAGTGTGGATCATATTGCTGCAAGGGTGCAAAGCATTCAGGATTTTGTTGTTCACAGTCCTATGTCTGAGCCAAAAGTACCTATTCCTGAGTTTTTTTCTGGAGATAGATCTAGGTTTCTGAATTTTAAGAATAATTGTAAATTATTTCTTTCTTTGAGACCTCGCTCCTCTGGTGATTCCGCTCAGCAAGTTAGAATTGTTATCTCTCTGTTACGCGGCGACCCTCAAGATTGGGCCTTCTCCCTGGCACCAGGAGATCCTGCATTGCTGAATGTGGATGCGTTTTTTCTGGCGCTTGGATTGCTTTATGAGGAACCTAATCTGGAGAACCAGGCAGAAAAGACCTTGCTGGCTCTCTCTCAGGGTCAGGATGAAGCTGAGGTGTATTGTCAAAAATTTCGGAAATGGTCGGTGCTTACTCAATGGAATGAGTGTGCCCTGGCTGCAAATTTCAGAGAAGGTCTTTCTGAAGCCATTAAGAATGTTATGGTGGGGTTCCCCACGCCTGCGAGTCTGAATGAGTCAATGGCTTTGGCCATTCAGATTGATCGGCGTTTGCGGGAGCGCAAACCTGCGCACCATCTGGCGGTGTTTTCTGAACAGAAACCTGAGTCTATGCAATGTGATAGGATTCTGACCAGAATTGAACGGCAAAATCGTAGACGTCAGAATGGGTTGTGCTTTTACTGTGGTGATTCAGCTCATGTTATCTCAGCATGCTCTAAGCGCACAAAAAACTTTGCTAGATCTGTCACCATTGGTACTGTACAGCCTAAATTCATTTTGTCTGTTACTTTGATTTGCTCTCTGTCATCCTACTCAGTTATGGCTTTTGTAGATTCAGGTGCCGCCCTGAATCTGATGGATTTGTCATTTGCCAAGCGCTGTGGTTTTATCCTTGAGCCATTACAGTTCCCTATTCCATTGAAGGGAATTGATGCTACACCATTGGCCAAGAATAAACCTCAATACTGGACTCAAGTGACCATGTGTATGACTCCTGCACATCAGGAGGTGATTCGCTTTCTTGTGTTATATAATTTGCATGACGTTGTCATGTTGGGTCTGCCATGGTTGCAGGCTCATAATCCAGTCCTGGATTGGAAAGCTATGTCTGTGTTGAGTTGGGGTTGCCAGGGAATTCATGGCGATGCTCCCTTGGTATCAATTGCTTCCTCTACTCCTTCTGAAGTCCCTGAGTTTTTGTCGGACTACCAGGATGTATTTGATGAACCCAAATCCAGTGCCCTACCTCCTCATAGGGATTGTGATTGTGCTATAAATTTGATTCCTCGTAGTAAGTTCCCTAAGGGACGACTGTTTAATTTGTCTGTACCAGAGCATGCCGCTATGCGGAGCTATGTAAAGGAGTCTTTGGAGAAGGGACATATTCGCCCCTCCTCGTCCCCTCTTGGTGCGGGATTCTTTTTTGTGGCCAAGAAGGATGGTTCGTTGAGACCCTGTATAGATTATCGCCTTCTAAATAAAATCACGGTCAAATTTCAGTACCCCTTGCCATTGTTGTCTGATCTGTTTGCTCGGATTAGGGGGTCTAGTTGGTTCACCAAGATAGATCTTCGCGGTGCGTATAATCTTGTGCGTATAAAACAGGGCGATGAATGGAAAACAGCATTTAATACGCCCGAAGGCCATTTTGAGTACTTGGTGATGCCTTTTGGACTTTCTAATGCCCCTTCTGTGTTTCAGTCCTTCATGCACGATATCTTCCGAGAATATCTGGATAAATTTATGATTGTGTATCTGGATGATATTTTGGTCTTTTCAGATGATTGGGAGTCCCATGTGAAGCAGGTCAGGATGGTATTTCAGGTCTTGCGTGCCAATGCCTTATTTGTGAAGGGTTCCAAATGTCTCTTCGGAGTCCAGAAAGTTTCCTTTTTGGGCTTTATTTTTTCTCCTTCTTCTATTGAGATGGACCCAGTCAAGGTCCAGGCTATTCATGATTGGACTCAACCTACATCGGTTAAGAGTCTTCAGAAGTTCTTGGGTTTTGCTAATTTTTACCGTCGCTTCATTGCTAATTTTTCTGGTGTGGTTAAACCTTTGACGGATTTGACCAAGAAGGGTTCTGATGTGACTAACTGGTCTCCTGTGGCCGTTGAGGCCTTTCAGGAGCTGCAGCGCCGGTTTTCTTCGGCTCCAGTTTTATGTCAGCCAGATGTCTCTCTTCCCTTCCAGGTCGAGGTTGATGCTTCTGAAATTGGAGCAGTGGCTGTTTTGTCACAGAGAAGCTCTGATTGCTCTGTGATGAAGCCATGTGCCTTCATTTCAAGAAAATTTTCGCCGGCTGAACGAAATTATGATGTTGGTAATCGGGAGTTGTTGGCAATGAAGTGGGCATTTGAGGAGTGGCGACACTGGCTAGAGGGAGCTAAGTATCGTGTGGTGGTCTTGACTGATCATAAAAATTTGATTTATCTTGAGTCGGCCAAGCGGTTGAATCCTAGACAGGCTCGTTGGTCGTTGTTTTTCTCACGTTTCGATTTCGTGGTCTCGTACCTTCCTGGTTCGAAGAACGTGAAGGCTGATGCTCTTTCTAGGAGTTTTGTGCCTGACTCCCCTGGAGTTTCTGAGCCGGTTGGTATCCTCAAAGAGGGGGTAATTTTGTCTGCCATTTCCCCAGATTTGCAACGGGTGTTACAGGAATTTCAGGCGGATAGACCTGACCATTGTCCATCAGAGAGACTGTTTGTCCCAGATAGATGGACCAGCAGAGTTATTTCCGAGGTCCATTCTTCAGTGTTGGCGGGTCATCCTGGGATTTTTGGTACCAGAGATTTGGTGGCTAGATCCTTCTGGTGGCCTTCCTTGTCGCGGGATGTGCGTTCCTTTGTGCAGTCCTGTGGGATTTGTGCTCAGGCTAAGCCTTGCTGTTCTCGTGCCAGTGGTTTGCTTTTGCCTTTGCCGGTTCCTAAGAGGCCTTGGACGCATATTTCCATGGATTTTATTTCGGATCTTCCGGTCTCTCAGAGAATGTCTGTCATCTGGGTGGTTTGTGATCGTTTTTCTAAAATGGTCCATTTGGTGCCCTTGCCTAAGTTGCCTTCTTCCTCCGATTTGGTTCCGTTATTTTTTCAGAATGTGGTTCGTCTGCACGGCATCCCTGAAAACATTGTGTCTGACAGAGGATCCCAGTTTGTGTCCAGATTTTGGCGGTCCTTTTGTGCTAAGATGGGCATTGATTTGTCTTTTTCGTCTGCCTTCCATCCTCAGATGAATGGCCAAACCGAGCGAACTAACCAGACCTTGGATACTTATTTGAGATGTTTTGTTTCTGCTGACCAGGATGATTGGGTGGCTTTTTTGCCATTGGCCGAGTTTGCCCTTAATAATCGGGCTAGTTCGGCTACTTTGGTTTCGCCTTTTTTTTGTAATTCTGGTTTTCATCCTCGTTTTTCCTCGGGTCAGGTTGAGTCTTCTGACTGTCCTGGGGTGGATTCTGTGGTGGATAGGTTGCAGCAGATTTGGAACCATGTGGTGGACACTTTGATGTTGTCACAAGAGAAGGCTCAGCACTTTGCTAACCGTCGTCGCTGTGTGGGTCCCCGACTTCGTGTGGGGGATTTGGTGTGGTTGTCTTCTTGTTATGTTCCTATGAAGGTTTCTTCTCCTAAGTTTAAACCTCGTTTTATCGGTCCTTATAAAATTTTGGAAATCCTCAACCCTGTGTCATTTCGCTTGGACCTCCCGGCATCGTTTACCATCCATAATGTGTTCCATAGGTCTTTGTTGCGGAGGTATGTGGTGCCTGTGGTTCCTTCGGTTGAGCCTCCTGCTCCGGTGCTGGTTGAGGGAGAATTGGAATACGTGGTGGAGAAGATCTTGGATTCTCGTATTTCAAGACGGAGGCTTCAGTATTTGGTTAAGTGGAAGGGCTATGGTCAGGAGGATAATTCCTGGGTTGTCGCCTCTGATGTTCATGCGGCCGATTTGGTTCGTGCCTTCCATGTGGCTCACCCTGATCGCCCTGGGGGTTCTGGTGAGGGTTCGGTTACCCCTCCTCAAGGGGGGGGTACTGTTGTGAACTCTGTTTCCGGGCTCCCTCCTGTGGTCATGAGTGGTACTGTGTGAGTTCTCTCTTTGGGCTCCTCCTGGTGGCTCTTTTTGTTATTTTGCAGGTTTCTGGCAGGATCAGCTGTCTCGTCATCTGCTAGTTAGGTTTCCTATTTAATCCACCTGGTCCTTCATTCCTTGCCTGTTGCCGTTGTATTCAGTGCTATTCTGATTGCTCCTGTCTACATCCGTTATCAGTCTATCCAAGAGAAGCTAAGTTCTGTTTGCTTATTTTTGCTCATCTGTGTTCAAGATGTTTCCTAGTATATGATGAGTTTTTGTCCAGCTTGCTAATATGTGATTTCCCTGCTTGCTGGTGCTCTGGGGTGCTGAGTTGCTCCCCCCACATCGTTAGTTGGTGTGGGGGTTCTCGCATTCTCTGCGTGGATATTTTTGCATAGGGTTTTTTACTGACCGCACAGATCCCTTGCTATTTTCTGCTATCTAGCATTAGCGGGCCTCATTTGCTTAACCTGTTTCATCTCTGCGTTTGTCTTTTCCTCTTAACTCACCGTTATTATTTGTGGGGGGCATCTATATCTCTGGGGGATTTCTCTGAGGCAAGTGAGGTCTTTACTTTCTCTTTAGGGGTAGTCAGTTTCTCAGGCCGTGAAGAGACGTCTAGGATTTCAGGAAACGTTCCACGGCTGCCTATAGTGTGTGCGGTTAGGATCAGGTTTGCGGTTAGTCCAGTTACCACATCCCCAGAGCTCGTCCTATTATTTTCTACTTAGCTGGTTAGATTTGTGATCCTAAGCCACTAGGATCATAACAAACCCCCCACAGAGTATAATGTAACCTCCCCATATAATATAATGCATCCCCCATATAGTATAATGTAGCCCCCTGATAGTGTATGATGCAATCACCTCTCATAGAATATAAATATATAATACAGCCCCCATAGAATATAATGTATAATGTACCCCCCCAAATATATAACAGTCACATAGTATATATCACAGCCTCCCCCATAGAATATAATATACCCCCATAGTATACAGCCCAGCCCACATAGTAGAATATAGCACTGCCACATAGTATATAGCACAGCCCACACAGTAGTATATAGAACAGCCCACACAGTAGTATAGAGCACAGCCCACACAGTAGTATATAGAACAGCCCACACAGTAGTATACAGCACTGCCCACACAGTAGTATATAGAACAGCCCACACAGTAGTATACAGCACTGCCCACACAGTAGTATACAGCACAGCCCACACAGGAGTATAAAGCACAGCCTACACAGTAGTATAAAGCACAGCCTACACAGTAGTATACAGCACTGCCCACACAGTAGTATACAGCACTGCCCACACAGTAGTATACATCACAGCCCACACAGTAGTATACATAGTTACATAGTTATTGAGGTTGAAGGTAGACTTTAAGTCCATCTAGTTCAACCCATAGCCTAACCTAACATGCCCTAACATGTTGATCCAGAGGAAGGCAAAAAAAACCCATGTGGCAAAGAGTAACTCCACCATGGGGAAAAAAATTCCTTCCCGACTCCACATACGGCAATCAGACTAGTTCCCTGGATCAACGCCTTATCAAGGAATCTAGTGTTTATACCCTGTAATATTATACTTTTCCAGAAAGGTATCCAGTCCCTTCTTAAATTTAATTAATGAATCACTCATTACAACATCATACGGCAGAGAGTTCCATAGTCTCACTGCTCTTACAGTAAAGAATCCGCGTCTGTTATTATGCTTAAACCTTCTTTCCTCCAGACGTAGAGGATGCCCCCTTGTCCCTGTCTCAGGTCTATGATTAAAAAGATCATCAGAAAGGTCTTTGTACTGTCCCCTCATATATTTATACATTAAAATAAGATCACCCCTTAGTCTTCGTTTTTCCAAACTAAACAGCCCCAAGTATAATAACCTATCTTGGTATGGCAGACCCCCCAGTCCTCTAATAACCTTGGTCGCTCTTCTCTGCACCCGCTCCAGTTCAGCTATGTCTTTCTTATACACCGGAGACCAGAACTGTGCACAGTATTCTAAGTGTGGTCGAACTAGTGATTTGTATAGAGGTAAAATTATGCTCTCCTCATGAGCATCTATGCCTCTTTTAATACATCCCATTATTTTATTTGCCTTTGTAGCAGCTGCCTGACACTGGCCACAGTATACAGCACTGCCCACACAGTAGTATACAGCACTGCCCACACAGTAGTATACAGAACAGCCTACACAGTAGTATATAGCACTGCCCACACAGTAGTATACAGCACAGCCCACACAGTAGTATACAGCACTGCCCACACAGTAGTATACAGCACAGCCCACACAGTAGTATACAGCACTGCCCACACAGTAGTATACAGCACTGCCTACACAGTAGTATACAGCACTGCCTACACAGTAGTATACAGCACTGCCCACACAGTAATATACAGCACTGCCTACACAGTAGTATACAGCACTGCCTGCACAGTAGTATACAGCACTGCCTACACAGTAGTATACAGCACTGCCCACACAGTAGTATACATCACAGCCCACACAGTAGTATACAGCACTGCCCACACAGTAGCATACAGCACTGCCCACACAGTAGTATACAGAACAGCCTACACAGTAGTATATAGCACTGCCCACACAGTAGTATACAGCACAGCCCACACAGTAGTATACAGCACTGCCCACACAGTAGTATACAGCACAGCCCACACAGTAGTATACAGCACAGCCCACACAGTAGTATACAGCACTGCCCACACAGTAGTATACAGCACAGCCCACACAGTAGTATACAGCACTGCCCACACAGTAGTATACAGCACTGCCTACACAGTAGTATACAGCACTGCCTACACAGTAGTATACAGCACTGCCCACACAGTAATATACAGCACTGCCTACACAGTAGTATACAGCACTGCCTGCACAGTAGTATACAGCACTGCCTACACAGTAGTATACAGCACTGCCCACACAGTAGTATACATCACAGCCCACACAGTAGTATACAGCACTGCCCACACAGTAGTATACAGCACTGCCCACACAGTAGTATACAGAACAGCCTACACAGTAGTATATAGCACTGCCCACACAGTAGTATACAGCACAGCCCACACAGTAGTATACAGCACTGCCCACACAGTAGTATACAGCACAGCCCACACAGTAGTATACAGCACTGCCCACACAGTAGTATACAGCACTGCCTACACAGTAGTATACAGCACTGCCTACACAGTAGTATACAGCACTGCCCACACAGTAATATACAGCACTGCCTACACAGTAGTATACAGCACTGCCTGCACAGTAGTATACAGCACTGCCTACACATTAGTATACAGCACTGCCTACACAGTAGTATACAGCACTGCCTACACAGTAATATACAGCACTGCCTACACAGTAGTATACAGCACTGCCTGCACAGTAGTATACAGCACTGCCCACACAGTAATATACAGCACTGCCTACACAGTAGTATACAGCACTGCCTGCACAGTAGTATACAGCACTGCCTACACATTAGTATACAGCACTGCCTACACAGTAGTATACAGCACTGCCTACACAGTAGTATACAGCACTGCCCACACAGTAGTAAGCAGCACAGGAACAGCCCACATCCCCCCTCCTCTCCCCTCCCGAGAATGGCTCCACAGTCCAGTAAATAAAAAAAAAAACACAAGCTCCTCACCTCTCCACACGTGCCCGCGCAGCTCCCTGCTCCTGTCTAGGCAGCTGCCGCTGCTCTGCCTGGGACACAGTGAGTGTGCGCCACCCACTGTGTCAGAGGCAGAGCGGGGAATGATGGGAGAGGGAGCGTCATGTGACGCTCTCTCCTCCATCATTGCATTGAACTGTACCGGCAGTTCAATGCGGCGGGGGAGTCGGCGCTGGCGGCAGGCGGGCCCCCCTGCCTCACAGGGGACCCATAGCAGCTGCGTGACTTGCCGCTAGCTGGGGGCCCCTGGGGGAGCGGGGGCCCCAGGCAACTGCCTGGTCTGCCTGCCCCTAACGCCGGCCCTGGCTACAGGTAGCACACATGAAGGAGATGCAAGTCAGAGTCCAAACATTTTCAAAAATTAGGGGCAGACACCAATAAAGTGGCATCAATTTCCCCAGAGTAGAAATAGTCTAATGGGGCTCTGACACCCCTTTTACTACAGGCAATCAACCAGATGGAGACACTTCAAGCCTCCAAAAGTATCGGTATCAAATTGGATCGGCCGATATTCAAAAAATATCGGATATCGCCGATACCGATACCCGATACCAATGCAAGTCAATGGGACCAAAATATCGGAATTAAAATAAACCCTTTCTTTCTTTGCGGGTTCATTCTACATGAAGGAAAACAACTAAGAATAATGTAGGATGTATTGGGGGAGGTGGCGGAGACATTAAAGGCACAGAGGTTTAGCCCAATCAAATGGAATAGCAGGAATTTCAATTTTTTTAAGACGTTCGGAGTTACAAAGATATTGACTGTTAAGATTTTTTATATTTTGTCAGATATTGATGTTTCACTACTTCCACGCTCTTCACCTTTTTTTACTTCTCCGACACTTTCTTCTTCATCTTCCTCAGCAGCAGCATCTTTTACTTCAACTTCTTCTTCACCTTATTCATCTTCTTCTTCATCTTCTACCTATTATTCTTTTTTGTTACATTCTTCATATTCTTTCTATTCAACTATTATTCTTCATATTCTACTTCTTCATCTTCTTCGTATTCTTTTTCATCATATTCTTATTTGTGACAGACATTCCTGTAGTTGTTATCTATAAAAGTTTGAAGATTACACCTTCCGTTTTGCCTGTCACAAAAGAGTAACAGGATGTGTCCACGTTCAGTTTGGCCTGCAGCATCAGGCTTTTTCCAGGGGCACCACGAGGAGGAACGGACTCACCCCCATACACTGCTTAGTCTTCTTCTGCTTATAATTTAGATAATATCTTTTGCTCTGATGTTTAGTCTTATGCTTAATGTTCTTCTGCTCTTTGTTCTGCAGCTTCTTGTTCTTCTGCTTCTCGGTCTCCAGGGTCGTCGTCTCCAGGGTCATCGCCGTCTTCGGGGTGGTCTACAGGGTTGTCATCTCCAGGGTCGTCATCTCAGGGGTCGTCGACTCTGGGGTCATCGTCATCTTAGGGGTGGTCTTCAGGGTTGTCGTCTCCAGGGTCGTAGTCTCAGGGGTCGTCGACTCTGGGGTCGTCGTCATCTTAGAGGTGGTCTTCAGGGTCGTTGTCTTTAGGGTCTTGAACTTGGAAATGTAGCAGAAGGTACAGGAAGGCTGAGGAAATGCCGAGAACCAGCTGACGGTACTGGAACCTGGTTACAAAGCAGGAGGTACCCGTGCCAGAAAGTACTACCAAGGACCACTTGACATTGGTGGAACTCGGATCAGTGGCGTATCTAGGGGGGGCAGCCGGGGCATGTGCCCCGGGCACAGCCGGCAGGGGGGCGCAGTCGGGCTGCCTAAAGCGGCGGTCCGCAGTGTCTCCCCGGCGGCTGCATTCTGCCGCCCCTCGCACTGGGAGTCAGCTGTTCTCTGTGCCGACTGTCAAGCTGACAGCCGGCACAGAGAAGCTGCAGTGCGCCGGCTCCCAGTGTTCAATTGTACTGCATCTGAGATGCGAGTACAATTGAAGCTCTGACTGCCGGGTCAGAGCGACGCCAGCAGCGTGATCAGGTCATGTGATCATGCTGCTGACGTCACTCACCTGCGCGGCAGAACAGAGGCAGAGCAGGAGAGATGCAGATCGGTGGTAAGTGCTCCAGTGGAGCTGAAGACACCGAAGGTGCAGGGGGGGGATTTAATGTGAGTGGGAATGGGGTGGATATATTTTGGGGGGATTTAATGTGAGTGGGGATGGGGGGGATATATTGTGGGGGGATTTAATGTGAGTGGGGATGGGTGGCATATATTGTGGGGGGGATTTAATGTGAGTGGGAATGGGGGGGATTTATTGTGAGGGGTAGATTTAATGTGAGTGGGGATTTATCGTGGGGGGGGAGATTTAATGTGAGTGGAGATGGGGGGATTTATTGTGGGGGGGATTTAATGTGAGTGGAGATGGGGGGATTTATTGTGGGGGGAGATTTAATGTGAGTGGAGATGGGGGATTTATTGTGGGGGAATTTTAATGTGAGTGGAGATGGGGGGATTTATTGTGGGGGGGAGATTTAATGTGAGTGGGGATGGGGGTATTTATTGTGTGTGGGGAGATTTGTCATGGGGATGGGGGGATTTAATGTGTGGGGGAGATCTGAGGACACAAAATGAAGAGCAAAGGGGGAGATGGGGGGGCATCTATGAGGAAACAGTATGGGGGATGGGTGCAGACAGTTTGGGGAGCAAAAGGGGGAATGTATGCAGACAGTATGAGTAGCGATGTGAAAAACGTATGTGGACAGAGTACGGGGAGTGAGGGTGATGAGATGTGTGCATGTGTAGCATGGGGGACAGTGTAAGGGCACAGCCAGGAGGGGACAGTATACCAAGGAGGGGGAGTGTGATGAGAGTACAGTATAAATACTGGGCCCTATAGGGGGGACACAGTGTGAGAGGTCAGTGTGAAGAGGGGGCCGGTATAGAAAGGAGAGGTCAGTGTGAAGAGCGTGTACCATAAGAGGGACAGTGTGGGGGTCATATTTTGTGCAGACAATATAGTGAGGGGCAATGTTTTATACAGGAGCATTATAATGACACTTGTATCTTTAAGGGCGTCATGTGGAGATTTTCTGCAAAAGACCGGAGAAGATGGAAGTCTGCAGAGACGGCTGTGGATGAGAAAACTCATAATGGGGTCTGGACAAGATGAAGAAAAGAAGGAGAACAACTCCAGAGAAGACGTCATCTATCAGGTACCTGGATGTAAATGTTATTTGTGATACTGATTAACTCATGTTTTTATTTATGTTAGGAGCATTAAAGGGGATGTCCAGGTTTGTGATGAGTCTGCAGTCATTCTTTGTGACTGCAGACTTCTGACTTCTCACAGTGCGCACTGCACGCTGTCAGGATTCTCTCATGCTGGTGATTTACATACATGCGGTCACATGCTGACTAGACATGTGTGGCCTCACTCAATGAAAATGAACTGAGTGGGGCTGGGCACGTCTGGTCGGAATGTGGTCAGAAGTATACAAATCTCATGCTTGTGCTGACATGACCGTCCACCGGCAAGGGAGAATCCTAAAAGTGTGCAGTGCATTAGTTGTGAGAATTCAGAAGCTGCGATGTCAGGATTCAGCTCTGCAGGTTCCAGTCGTCGACACATGGACACTTCACTCATATGCGATTTTCACACTTGTGGTCCTGTGACAACGAGCTTCTCTTCTGCTTCTCTCTGTTTTTCACTGAACATTGAGAGCTTAAGGGAGAGGAGCTCGTCGATACATGACTAAGTGTGAAAGTCGCATACGTTCTGGGGGGGCGCCAAACTGAATCCTTGCCCCGGGTGCCAGAAACCCTAGATACACCTCTGACTCGGATACCCAGAAGGAAGTACCTAAGCCAAAGGCTCTGCCCGGAACCAGCTGACGGTACTGGAACTAGGATGGGGAGCAGAAGGTACAAGAGCAAAAGACACTGCCGAGAACCAGCTGATGGAACTGGAACCCGGATGGGTAGCCGAAGGTCCAAGAGCCAATGGAACTACCGAGGACCAGCTGACGTTACTGGAACCCGGTTACTAAGCAGGAGGTACCCGTGCCAGAAAGCACTACCAAGGACCACCTGACGTTGGTGGAATTCGGATACCCAGAGGGAGGCACCTAAGCCAAAGGCTCTGCCCGGAACCAGCTGACGGTACTGGAACCAGGATGGGGAGCAGAAGGTACAAGAGCAAAAGACACTGCCGAGAACCAGCTGATGGAACTGGAACCCGGATGGGTAGCCGAAGGTCCAAGAGCCAATGGAACTACCGAGGACCAGCTGACGTTACTGGAACCCGGTTACTAAGCAGGAGGTACCCGTGCCAGAAAGCACTACCAAGGACCACCTGACGTTGGTGGAACTCGGATACCCAGAACGAGGCACCTAAGCCAAAGGCTCTGCCCGGAACCAGCTGACGGTACTGGAACCAGGGGGACCTATTCAAGATTGTCTTCCTAAGAACCAGCTAATGGTGCTGGAACTCTGATAGGCAGAAGAAGGTCCTCTGGAAAAACAAAAGTAGCTAGGCCGCGAGCTGGCCGTGGTTACTGTTGTGAATTCTGTTTTTGGCTCCCTCTGGTGGCTACTGGTGGTACTGGTTGACTTTGGTCTTGTGTTTCCAGTGCACCTGTTTTCATCAGGAAATTGGGAGTTTCCTATTTAGTCTGGCTTCTCAGTCACTCTAGTGCCGGCAATCAATGTTACCAGAGCATCTCTGTTGCTTGCTACCTGCTCCAAGTCTGCAATTCAGCTAAGTTGAAATCTTTGGCTTTTTGTGTTTGTTTTGTCCAGCATGCATTTATATTTCTCGTGCTGCTGGAAGCTCTAGTGATCTGAAATTACTACTCCGGTGTCATGAGTTGATAACGGAGTTAAGGTAGTTTCAGGATGGCTGCTTAGGGTTTTGAGGTAACCGCGAAGTCCTCTTTTGTATTTTCATCTATCTAGTCAGAGGGCCTCACTTTGCTGAATCTATATTCATACTGCGTTTGTGTTTTCCTCTTACCTAACCGTTATTACATGTGGGGGGCTACTATAACTTTTGGGGTTTCCCTGGAGGCAAGCCAGGTCTGTGTATTCCTCTTATAGGGGTAGTTAGCTCTCCGGCTGGCGCGAGGTGTCTAGGGATACAACGTAGGCACACCCCCTGGCTACTTTTATTTGCGTGTTAGGTTCAGCATCGCGGTTACCTGAGATACCATCTTCCTAGAGCTAGTCTGTTTTTGCCCATGTCCCTGCCATTGGGAATCATGACAGTATTGCCGGCCTCATAATTTCGCTCGGCGGGCGAAAACTTTCGAGAGAAAATGTCCGTCATTTGGGTGGTGTGTGACCGTTTTTCTAAGATGGTTCATTTGGTACCCTTGCCCAAATTGCCTTCTTCATCGGAGTTGGTTCCTTTATTTTTTCAGAATGTGGTTCGCTTACATGGTATCCCGGAAAACATCGTGTCTGACAGAGGATCTCAATTTGTGTCTAGGTTCTGGCAAGCGTTCTGTGCCAGGATGGGCATTGATTTGTCTTTTTCATCTGCGTTCCATCCTCAGACTAATGGCCAGACGGAGCGAACTAATCAGACCTTGGAGACGTATTTGAAGTGTTTTGTGTCTGCTGATCAGGATGATTGGGTCGCCTTTTTGCCGTTGGCAGAGTTTGCCCTCAATAATCGGGCCAGTTCTGCTACTCTGGTTTCTCCTTTCTTTTGCAATTCAGGGTTTCACCCTCGTTTTTCGTCTGGTCAGGTGGAGTCTTCGGATTGTCCTGGAGTGGATTCTGTGGTGGATAGACTGCACCGGATTTGGAGTCATGTGGTGGACAATTTGAAGTTGTCTCAGGAGAAGACTCAGCAGTTTGCTAATCGTCATCGTCGTGTGGGTCATCATCTCCGTGTTGGAGACTTGGTGTGGTTGTCTTCTCATTTTGTCCCTATGAAGGTCTCTTCTCCTAAGTTCAAACCTCGGTTCATAGGTCCTTATAGGATTTTGGAGATTCTTAATCCTGTATCTTTTCGTTTGGACCTTCCAGCATCTTTCACCATTCATAATGTTTTCCATAGGTCGTTGTTGCGGAGGTACGAGGTACCGGTTGTTCCTTCTGTTGAGCCTCCTGCTCCTGTGCTGGTGGAGGGTGAATTGGAGTATGTTGTGGAGAAGATTTTGGACTCTCGTATTTCCAGACGGAGACTTCAATATCTGGTTAAATGGAAGGGATACGATCAGGAGGATAATTCTTGGGTGACTGCCTCTGATGTTCATGCCTCTGATTTGGTTCGCGCCCTTCATAGGGCGCATCCAGATCGCCCTGGTGGTTCTCATGAGGGTTCGGTGCCCCCTCCTTAAGGGGGGGGTACTGTTGTGAATTCTGTTTTTGGCTCCCTCTGGTGGCTACTGGTGGTACTGGTTGACTTTGGTCTTGTGTTTCCAGTGCACCTGTTTTCATCAGGAAATTGGGAGTTTCCTATTTAGTCTGGCTTCTCAGTCACTCTAGTGCCGGCAATCAATGTTACCAGAGCATCTCTGTTGCTTGCTACCTGCTCCAACTCTGCAATTCAGCTAAGTTGAAATCTTTGGCTTTTTGTGTTTGTTTTGTCCAGCATGCATTTATATTTCTCGTGCTGCTGGAAGCTCTAGTGATCTGAAATTACTACTCCGGTGTCATGAGTTGATAACGGAGTTAAGGTAGTTTCAGGATGGCTGCTTAGGGTTTTGAGGTAACCGCGAAGTCCTCTTTTGTATTTTCATCTATCTAGTCAGAGGGCCTCACTTTGCTGAATCTATATTCATACTGCGTTTGTGTTTTCCTCTTACCTAACCGTTATTACATGTGGGGGGCTACTATAACTTTTGGGGTTTCCCTGGAGGCAAGCCAGGTCTGTGTATTCCTCTTATAGGGGTAGTTAGCTCTCCGGCTGGCGCGAGGTGTCTAGGGATACAACGTAGGCACACCCCCTGGGTACTTTTATTTGCGTGTTAGGTTCAGCATCGCGGTTACCTGAGATACCATCTTCCTAGAGCTAGTCTGTTTTTGCCCATGTCCCTGCCTGTTATGGTTCTCAATGGCAAGAGAACATAGCCCAGCAAACATAAGAACTAGCTCTTGGAAGGATGGAAACTAAACTGACCATGAACTAAACCTGCCGCACAACTAACAGTAGCCGGGTAGCGTAGCCTGCGTTTTATCCCTAGACGCCCAGCGCCGGCCGGAGGACTAACTAATCCTGGCAGAGGAAAATATAGTCCTGGCTCACCTCTAGAGAAATTTCCCCGAAAGGCAGACAGAGGCCCCCACAAATATTGGCGGTGATTTTAGATGAAATGACAAACGTAGTATGAAAATAGGTTTAGCAAAATTGAGGTCCGCTTACTAGATAGCAGGAAGACAGAAAGGGCACTTTCATGGTCAGCTGAAAACCCTATCAAAACACCATCCTGAAATTACTTTAAGACTCTAGTATTAACTCATAACATCAGAGTGGCAATTTCAGATCACAAGAGCTTTCCAGACACAGAAACGAAACTACAGCTGTGAACTGGAACAAAATGCAAAAACAAACAAGGACTAAAGTCCAACTTAGCTGGGAGTTGTCTAGCAGCAGGAACATGCACAGAAAGGCTTCTGATTACAATGTTGACCGGCATGGAAGTGACAGAGGAGCAAGGCTAAATAGCGACTCCCATATCCTGATGGAAACAGGTGAACAGAGAGGATGATGCACACCAGTTCAATTCCACCAGTGGCCACCGGGGGAGCCCAAAATCCAATTTCACAACAGTACCCCCCCCCCTCAAGGAGGGGGCACCGAACCCTCACCAGAACCACCAGGGCGATCAGGATGAGCCCTATGAAAGGCACGGACCAAATCGGAGGCATGAACATCAGAGGCAGTCACCCAAGAATTATCCTCCTGACCGTATCCCTTCCATTTGACCAGATACTGGAGTTTCCGTCTGGAAACACGGGAGTCCAAGATTTTTTCCACAACGTACTGCAACTCGCCCTCAACCAACACCGGAGCAGGAGGCTCAACGGAAGGCACAACCGGTACCTCATACCTGCGCAATAATGACCGATGAAAAACATTATGAATAGAAAAAGATGCAGGGAGGTCCAAACGGAAGGACACAGGGTTAAGAATCTCCAATATCTTGTACGGGCCGATGAACCGAGGCTTAAACTTGGGAGAAGAAACCCTCATAGGGACAAAACGAGAAGACAACCACACCAAGTCCCCAACACAAAGCCGAGGACCAACCCGACGCCGGCGGTTGGCAAAAAGCTGAGTCTTCTCCTGGGACAACTTCAAATTGTCCACTACCTGCCCCCAAATCTGATGCAACCTCTCCACCACAGCATCCACTCCAGGACAATCCGAAGATTCCACCTGACCAGAAGAAAATCGAGGATGAAACCCCGAATTACAGAAAAAGGGAGACACCAAGGTGGCAGAGCTGGCCCGATTATTGAGGGCAAACTCCGCTAAAGGCAAAAAAGCAACCCAATCATCCTGATCTGCAGACACAAAACACCTCAAATATGTCTCCAAGGTCTGATTCGTCCGCTCGGTCTGGCCATTAGTCTGAGGATGGAAAGCAGACGAGAAAGACAAATCTATGCCCATCCTAGCACAGAATGCTCGCCAAAATCTAGACACGAATTGGGTACCTCTGTCAGAAACGATATTCTCCGGAATACCATGCAAACGGACCACATTTTGAAAAAACAGAGGAACCAACTCGGAAGAAGAAGGCAACTTAGGCAGGGGAACCAAATGGACCATCTTAGAGAAACGATCACACACCACCCAGATGACAGACATCTTCTGAGAAACAGGAAGATCCGAAATAAAATCCATCGAGATGTGCGTCCAGGGCCTCTTCGGGATAGGCAAGGGCAACAACAATCCACTAGCCCGAGAACAACAAGGCTTGGCCCGAGCACAAACGTCACAAGACTGCACGAAGCCTCGCACATCTCGAGACAGGGAAGGCCACCAGAAGGACCTTGCCACCAAATCCCTGGTACCAAAGATTCCAGGATGACCTGCCAACGCAGAAGAATGAACCTCAGAAATGACTTTACTGGTCCAATCATCAGGAACAAACAGTCTACCAGGTGGGCAACGATCAGGTCTATCCGCCTGAAACTCCTGCAAGGCCCGCCGCAGGTCTGGAGAAACGGCAGACAATATCACTCCATCCTTAAGGATACCTGTAGGTTCGGAATTACCAGGGGAGTCAGGCTCAAAACTCCTAGAAAGGGCATCCGCCTTAACATTCTTAGAACCCGGCAGGTAGGACACCACAAAATTAAACCGAGAGAAAAACAACGACCAGCGCGCCTGTCTAGGATTCAGGCGTCGGGCGGACTCAAGATAAATTAGATTTTTGTGGTCAGTCAATACCACCACCTGATGTCTAGCCCCCTCAAGCCAATGACGCCACTCCTCAAAAGCCCACTTCATGGCCAAAAGCTCCCGATTCCCAACATCATAATTCCGCTCGGCGGGCGAAAATTTACGCGAGAAAAAAGCACAAGGTCTCATCACGGAGCAATCGGAACTTCTCTGCGACAAAACCGCCCCAGCTCCGATTTCAGAAGCGTCGACCTCAACCTGAAAAGGAAGAGCAACATCAGGCTGACGCAACACAGGGGCGGAAGAAAAGCGGCGCTTAAGCTCCCGAAAGGCCTCCACAGCAGCAGGGGACCAATCAGCAACATCAGCACCCTTCTTAGTCAAATCAGTCAATGGTTTAACAACATCAGAAAAACCAGCAATAAATCGACGATAAAAGTTAGCAAAGCCCAAAAATTTCTGAAGACTCTTAAGAGAAGAGGGTTGCGTCCAATCACAAATAGCCTGAACCTTGACAGGATCCATCTCGATGGAAGAGGGGGAAAAAATATATCCCAAAAAGGAAATCTTTTGAACCCCAAAAACGCACTTAGAACCCTTCACACACAAGGAATTAGACCGCAAAACCTGAAAAACCCTCCTGACCTGCTGGACATGAGAGTCCCAGTCATCCGAAAAAATCAAAATATCATCCAGATACACAATCATAAATTTATCCAAATAATCACGGAAAATGTCATGCATAAAGGACTGAAAGACTGAAGGGGCATTTGAAAGACCAAAAGGCATCACCAAATACTCAAAGTGGCCCTCGGGCGTATTAAATGCGGTTTTCCACTCATCCCCCTGCTTAATTCGCACCAAATTATACGCCCCACGGAGATCTATCTTAGAGAACCACTTGGCCCCCTTTATGCGAGCAAACAAATCAGTCAGCAGTGGCAACGGATATTGATATTTAACCGTGATTTTATTCAAAAGCCGATAATCAATGCACGGCCTCAAAGAGCCATCTTTCTTAGCCACAAAGAAAAAACCGGCTCCTAAGGGAGATGACGAAGGACGAATATGTCCCTTTTCCAAGGACTCCTTTATATATTCTCGCATAGCAGCATGTTCAGGCACAGACAGATTAAATAAACGACCCTTAGGGTATTTACTACCCGGAATCAAATCTATGGCACAATCGCACTCCCGGTGCGGAGGTAATGAACC
The DNA here is from genome assembly GCF_051348905.1 of Ranitomeya variabilis. NCBI lineage: Eukaryota > Metazoa > Chordata > Amphibia > Anura > Dendrobatidae > Ranitomeya > Ranitomeya variabilis. The sequence continues at coordinate 1,106,236,454 of NC_135233.1, forward strand.
AAGCTTAGGTTCTTCAAAAACGTCACGATATTCAGTCAAGAATTCAGGAATCTCAGAGGGAATAGATGATGAAATGGAAACCACAGGTACGTCCCCATGCGTCCCCTTACATCCCCAGCTTAACACAGACATAGCTTTCCAGTCAAGGACTGGGTTATGAGATTGCAGCCATGGCAATCCAAGCACCAACACATCATGTAGGTTATACAGCACAAGAAAGCGAATAATCTCCTGGTGGTCCGGATTAATCCGCATAGTTACTTGTGTCCAGTATTGTGGTTTATTGCTAGCCAATGGGGTGGAGTCAATCCCCTTCAGGGGTATAGGAGTTTCAAGAGGCTCCAAATCATACCCACAGCGTTTGGCAAAGGACCAATCCATAAGACTCAAAGCGGCGCCAGAGTCGACATAGGCATCCGCGGTAATAGATGATAAAGAACAAATCAGGGTCACAGATAGAATAAACTTAGACTGTAAAGTGCCAATTGAAACAGACTTATCAAGCTTCTTAGTACGCTTAGAGCATGCTGATATAACATGAGTTGAATCACCGCAATAGAAGCACAACCCATTTTTTAGTCTAAAATTCTGCCGTTCACTTCTGGACAGAATTCTATCACATTGCATATTCTCTGGCGTCTTCTCAGTAGACACCGCCAAATGGTGCACAGGTTTGCGCTCCCGCAGACGCCTATCGATCTGGATAGCCATTGTCATGGACTCATTCAGACCCGCAGGCACAGGGAACCCCACCATAACATCCTTAATGGCATCAGAGAGACCCTCTCTGAAATTCGCCGCCAGGGCGCACTCATTCCACTGAGTAAGCACAGCCCATTTACGGAATTTCTGGCAGTATATTTCAGCTTCGTCTTGCCCCTGAGATAGGGACATCAAGGCCTTTTCCGCCTGAAGTTCTAACTGAGGTTCCTCATAAAGCAACCCCAAGGCCAGAAAAAACGCATCCACATTGAGCAACGCAGGATCCCCTGGAGCCAATGCAAAAGCCCAATCCTGAGGGTCGCCCCGGAGCAAGGAAATCACAATCCTGACCTGCTGAGCAGGATCTCCAGCAGAGCGAGATTTCAGGGACAAAAACAACTTGCAATTATTTTTGAAATTTTGAAAGCAAGATCTATTCCCCGAGAAAAATTCAGGCAAAGGAATTCTAGGTTCAGATATAGGAACATGAACAACAAAATCTTGTAAATTTTGAACTTTCGTGGTGAGATTATTCAAACCTGCAGCTAAACTCTGAATATCCATTTTAAACAGGTGAACACAGAGCCATTCCAGGATTAGAAGGAGAGAGAGAGAGAAAGGCTGCAATATAGGCAGACTTGCAAGAGATTCAATTACAAGCACACTCAGAACTGGAAAAAAAAAAAAAAAAATCTTCAGCAGACTTCTCTTTTCTCTCCTTTCTCTGTCAATTAATTTAACCCTTTCCGGCCGGTCAAACTGTTATGGTTCTCAATGGCAAGAGAACATAGCCCAGCAAACATAAGAACTAGCTCTTGGAAGGATGGAAACTAAACTGACCATGAACTAAACCTGCCGCACAACTAACAGTAGCCGGGTAGCGTAGCCTGCGTTTTATCCCTAGACGCCCAGCGCCGGCCGGAGGACTAACTAATCCTGGCAGAGGAAAATATAGTCCTGGCTCACCTCTAGAGAAATTTCCCCGAAAGGCAGACAGAGGCCCCCACAAATATTGGCGGTGATTTTAGATGAAATGACAAACGTAGTATGAAAATAGGTTTAGCAAAATTGAGGTCCGCTTACTAGATAGCAGGAAGACAGAAAGGGCACTTTCATGGTCAGCTGAAAACCCTATCAAAACACCATCCTGAAATTACTTTAAGACTCTAGTATTAACTCATAACATCAGAGTGGCAATTTCAGATCACAAGAGCTTTCCAGACACAGAAACGAAACTACAGCTGTGAACTGGAACAAAATGCAAAAACAAACAAGGACTAAAGTCCAACTTAGCTGGGAGTTGTCTAGCAGCAGGAACATCCACAGAAAGGCTTCTGATTACAATGTTGACCGGCATGGAAGTGACAGAGGAGCAAGGCTAAATAGCGACTCCCATATCCTGATGGAAACAGGTGAACAGAGAGGATGATGCACACCAGTTCAATTCCACCAGTGGCCACCGGGGGAGCCCAAAATCCAATTTCACAACACCTGCCATTGGGAATCATGACAGGTTACCGAAAATCCACAGTCCTACAGGGGGAGCTTGTCCTATTGGCACTACCGAACCAGCCTTGATTGCCAGTTCCCACAGCCCACATAGGAAGCACCTAAACTTCAGGCACCATGGAGTCGGCTAACCCGACCTCAACCCGACAGGACAACGTATTGGAGGCCAAGTGACCTTGACACTACCTGGAAACAGCTGGCGTGCTGTAACCGGGCTGGGCAGGAGGGAGAACCTGTGCCAAAGACACTTCTGAGTAGCAACTAGCAGTGTTGGAGCCCCAGGACAGCAGGACGCACAGGCTAGAGTTATTGTCGCAACACAGCAGGGGCGCAGCTGGCGTTACTGAACCCCATTAACACAGGAGCGAGTGTTTTTCTCTGTGCAAACAGCACTTCCGAGCAGCAACTAGCGGTGTTGGAGCCCAGGGTCAGCAGGAGGAGCAGAGTGTAGGCCGAAGCCTGCACTCGAGGCAGTTTAACATCTGATGGAGTGTTAGAGTGGCGGTCGCAGGACACATTGCCGGATACACAGCAGGGGAACAGCTGACGTTACTGAACCCCACTAACACAGGAGCGAGTGTTTTTCTCTGTGCAAACAGCAATTCCGAGCAGCAACTAGTGGTGTTGGAGCCCAGGGTCAGCAGGAGGAGCAGAGTGTAGGCCGAAGCCTGCACTCGAGGCAGTTTAACATCTGATGGAGTGTCAGCGTGGCGGTCGCAGGACACATTGCCGGATACACAGCAGGGGAACAGCTGACATTACTGAACCCCACTAACACAGGAGCGAGTGTTTTTCTCTGTGCAAACAGGACTTCTGAGCAGCAACTAGCGGTGTTGGAGCCCAGGGTCAGCAGGAGGAGCAGAGTGTAGGCCGAAGCCTGCACTCGAGACAGTTTAACATCTGATGGAGTGTCAGCGTGGCGGTCGCAGGACACGTTGCCGGATACACAGCAGGGGAACAGCTGACGTTACTGAACCCCACTAACAAAGGAGTGAGTGTTTTTTTCTGTTCAGTCAATACTTCCGAGCACCATCTGACAGTGTTAGAGTCCAGGGTCAGCAGGAGGAGCAGATGTAGGCTGAGGCCTAATTGGAGCAAATTGAAAGTGAACCTTTAAACCCCCCAGGCGTTAGTAACTAGAAGAGCCACCTTGTGCAGCAGTAATGCTGCACAAGGAAAAGGTGGCTCTTTTAATTATGCTCCTTGCACACGCTGAATGAAACACTTATAAAATTGTGCCACTCTTACCGTCAAACCGTCACAGAGGCGGGACTTTCCTTCTTAATGAGACGCAGCACAGCTGTCAAAAATACCCCCTTGGCGCCGGGCGCAGCCTCCTGAGCGTAGATTTTTTGTGTACCGGAGTCTGCGCTGTTATGTTATCTCTTGGCCATGCGCTGTTAGCGCTGCTCGTCTTCTGACATCATTTGATGTCAGCCTGTGCGGTGGCGCTGCCCATGAATCCCAGCCCCGCAGTGTCTTCTGATTTATTCACACTGCGGGGCTGGGATTCATGGCCTTGCGCAGTAAATATCTTCGCCTCTCACTCATGTCCTTACGCCTGCTTCAGAATGTGCGGCGTCAGCTGATCCCTAATCACATGCCACGGCCGTGACGCCGCACAGTCTGAAGAAGGCGGAAGGAGATGAGTGAGAGGCGAACATATGCACTGTGCATGCCCATGAATCACAGCCCCGCAGTGAGAATAAATAAGACACTGCGGGGCGTTATCTCGGGCAGGGCGGCCACACAGGCGCAGCCAGCCTGACAACAAATGATGTCAGAAGACGGGCAGCACTAACTGCGAATGGCCAAGGGATAACATAACAGCGCAGGCTGCGGGACAGATTCAAACAACGCTGATGAGGTGGCGCATGGCGCAAAGGGGGTTGCTGTGTGTCATTACGAAGGAAAGTCACACCTCAGGGACAGTTTAACGGTATCAGGGGACACATTTTATACGTGTTTAGTTCTGCATGTGCAAGGAGAATAACTAAATGAGCCACCTTGTAAAAATGCAGCATTAGTGCTGTACAAGGTGGCTCTTCTAGTTACAAACGCCTGGGGGGGGAAAAGGTTCCCTTTAGTTTGTGTTGTTGTGTCAGCGTGGCGTTCGCACGACACATTGCCGGATACACAGCTGGGGATCAGCTGACATTACTGAAACCCAATAACAGAGGAGCAACTGTTCACTGTGCAAACAGCACTTCCAGGCATCAACTAGCGGTGTTGGAGCCCAGGGTCAGCAGGAGGAGCAGACTTTAGTTATTGCCGCAACACAGCAGGGGAGCAGCTGGCGTTACTGAACCCCAATAACAGAGGAGCAACTGTTAACTGTGCAGACAGCACTTCCGAGCACCAACTGGCGGTGTTAGAGCCCAAGGATAGCAGGAGGATCAGGCTAGAGTTATTGCCGCAACACAGCAGGGGAGCAGCTGGCGTTACTGAAATCCAATAACACAGGAGCGAGTGTTTTTCTCTGTGCAGACAGCACTTCCGGGCACCAACTGGTGGTGTTAGAGCCCAGGGATAGCAGGAGGAGCAGGCTAGAGTTATTGCCGCAACACAGCAGGGGAGCAGCTGGTGTTACTGAACCCCACTAACACAGGAGCGAGTGTTTTTCTCTGTGCAGCCAGCACTTCCGAGCACCAACTGGCGGTGTTGGAGCCCAGGGAATGCAGGAGAAGCAGAGTGTAGGCTGAGGCCTAATTGGAGCAAGTTGAAAGGGAACCTTTAACCCCCCCAGGCATTTGTAGCTGAAAGAGCCAACTTGTGCAGCACAAATGATGCAAAAGGAAAAAGTGGCTCTTTTAATTATGCTCCTTGCAAACGCAGAACTAAACACTTATAAAATGTGTCCCCTTTTTATTTAATCGTATGAACATATATTTTAACATCATATAAGAATGAATAACAAACAATAAAAAGTGATTGAAAGGGGACAAAGGAACAGAAATCAGAATCGAAATGATGTAAAATATATTGACCAAGAGATCTAGATGTAATTTGATTGTTTGGTCGTCAAGATTGTTAGTCCTTTAGCGTTACCCAGGGTGCACCACGTGGAGGCGGACTAACATTGCACCCCAATGTGTCCCCTGATACCGTGAAACCGTCCCGGAGGTGGGACTTTCCTTCGTAATGGGACGCAGCAGAGCCGTCATTCCTACCCCCTTGGCACCGTGCGCCGCCTCCTCAGTGTTGCTTGAATCTGTCCCGGAGCCTGCGCTGTTATGTTCAACCTTGGTCATGCGCAGTTAGCGCTGCCCGTCTTCTGACATCATTTGTTGTCAGGCTGGCTGCACCTGTGCGGCCGCCCTGCCGGGGATCCCGCCTCGCAGTGTCGTCTAATGTAATCACACTGCGGGCCTGGGATCCATGGGCATGCGCAGTGCATATCTTCGCCTCTCACTCATCTCCTTCCGGCTTCTTCAGACTGTGCAGCGTCACGGCCGTGGCATGCTAGTAGGGATCAGCTGACGGCGCACAGTCTGAAGAAGGCAGAGGGAGATGAGTGAGAGCCTGAGGTGAAGATATGCACTGTGCATGCCCATGGATCCCAGGCCCGCAGTATGATTAAATCAGAAGACACTGTGAGGCGGGATCTCGGGCAGCGCGGCCGCACAGGCCCAGTCCGCCTGACACCAAATGATGTCAGAAGACGGGCAGCGCTAACTGCGCATGGCCAAGGTTGAACATAACAGCGCAGGCTACGGGACAGATTCAAACAACGCTGAGGAAGCGGCGCACAGCGCCAAGGGGGTAGGGATGACGGCTGTGCTGCGTCCCATTACGAAGGAAAGTCCCACCTCCGGGACGGTTTTACGGTATCAGGGGACACATTTTATAAGTGTTAAGTTCAGCGTGTGCAAGGAGCAAAACTAAAAGAGCTACCTTTTCCTTGTGCAGCATTACTGCTGCACAAGGTGGCTCTTTCAGTAACAAACGCCTGGGGGGGACAGGTTCCCTTAAATTTCAGTTGTTGTGTCAGCGTGGCGGTCGCAGGACACATTGCCGGATACACAGCTGGGGATCAGCTGACGTTACTGAAACCCAATAACACTGGGTCATGTGTTTTGACTGTGCAGACGGCACTTCTGAGAATCAACTAGCGGTGTTGGAGCTCAGGGATTACAGTTCAGGTGGTAGAAACATGAACGCAACAGGAGACCTGGATACTGTAGCCAACCAATTATTTAATCTGGAAGAGGAGTGGCAAATTCCTGCGAGATCCAGGCCTTGTTCATTTTCAGAAAAGCCGGTCAACGTTATCGGAGGATAGTCGCATGTGACGGTCTGTTAGTACACCACCTGTGGCACTAAAGACGCATTCCGATAATACACTAGCAGCAGGGCAAGCCAGCACCTCCAATGCATACTGGCTTAGCTCTGGCCATGTATCCAGCTTAGAGACCCAAAATTTGAAGGGGGAAGAGCCGTCTGGGAGTACAGTAAGAGGGCAAGACATGTAGTCTGTCACCATCTGATGGAAACGTTGCCTCCTGCTGACTGGAGCCGTCTGTGATGGTGTAGACATGTGTGGCGGGCACACAAAACTGTGCCACAGTTGGGCCATACTGGTCTTGCCTTGTGCTGAGGCACTGCTTCTGCTCCCTCTTTGTGCAGAGCTTCCTCCACTGCCTCAACGCACTGAGCTGCTTTGTAAAGCACTAGCAGCACTGCTCTCAGTTGGACTGGAGAAGATGATGGTATTCACCAGTGTGTCTTGGTACTCCCGCATTTTACGCTCCCGGTTCAATGGTGTTATGAGGCTTTGTAAGTTGTCCCGGTAGCGAGGATCTAGCAGGGTGTACACCCAATAATCAGCCGTGTTGAGAATGTGGGCGATGCGGCGGTCGTTTCTCAGGCACAGCAGCTTGTAATCAACCATGTGCTGCAGACTGCCAACTGGCCAAGAAACGCTGTCCCCTGCTTGAGGCGTGATCTCTGCCTGCTCTGCATCACCCCACCCTCACTCTACACACTGACTATTGGAGAATTGTGTAACTCTTTCCTCTGGATTGACTCCTCCTCGTCCTCCTCACAAAGTGACCCCTGCCTAGGCCTTTGTGAGGAACCACTTAGCGCTGACTGTCCAGAAGCTGATGGAATTGGTGACTTCTCATCCTCCACCTCTTACACAACATCATCCCTTAGGGTACTGTCACACAGTACCATTTTGATCGCTACGACGGCACGATCCGTGACGTCGCAGCGATCGTATGAATATCGCTCCAGCGTCGTAGAATGCGGTCACACGTTGCAATCACGGCGCTGGAGCGATGCCGAAGTCCCCGGTAACCAGGGTAAACATCGGGTAACTAAGCGCAGGGCCGCGCTTAGTAACCCGATGTTTACCCTGGTTACCAGCGTAAAAGTAATAAAAAAAACAAACAGTACATACTTACATTCCGGTGTCTGTCCCCGGCGTTCTGCTTCTCTCCACTGTGTAAGCGCCATAGCCGGATAGCACAGCGGTGACGTCAGACGTCACCGCTGTGCTCGCTTTCCGGCTGGCAGACGCTCACACAGTGGAGAGAAGCTGAGACGCTGGAGGACAGACACCGGAATGTGAGTATGTACTGTTTGTTTTTTTTACGTTTACGCTGGTAACCACGGTAAACATCGGGTTACTAAGCGCGGCCCTGCGCTTAGTTACCCGATGTTTACCCTGGTTACAAGCGGACACATCGCTGGATCGCTGTCACACACAACGATCCAGCGATGTCAGCGGGTGATCAAGCGACGAAAGAAAGTTCCACACGATCTGCTACGACGTACGATTCTCAGCAGGATCCCTGATCGCTGCTGCGTGTCAGACACTGCGATATCGTAACGATATCGCTAGAACGTCACGAATCGTAACGTCGTAGCGATCAAAATGGTACTGTGTGACAGTACCCTTAGTGCTTGCAGTGTTTGTTGAAGCAGGCAGATAAGGGGGACAGTCATGCTAACTAGTGCATCATATGCACTCGCCATCCGCGTGGAATCATAGAAGGAACGCAAAACCTGGCAGACGTCCTTCATAGTGGCCCACTCTGTGGTTGTGAAGTCTGAACGGCGCGCAGTGAGACTTCTTTGCGCCTGATGCAGCTGGTACTCCGTTACTGCTTGCTGCTGCTCACACAACTGCTCCAACATATGTAACGTGGAATTCCACCTGGTGGGTAGGTCACATATGATGCGATGTTCCGGAAGGCGGAATTGGCACTGCAGAGCTGCAATGCGCGATCTTGCCATGCTGGAACGCCGCAAGTGAGCACACTCTAGGCGGACCTTGTGCAGCAGTGCATCAAGATCCGGATAGTCCCTCAAAAAACTCTGCACGACCAAGTTCAGCACATGTGCCAGACATGGGATGTGAGTGAGGTTGCCTAGGCCCAGAGCTGCCACCAGATTTCTGCTATTGTCACACACTACCATGCCTGGCTGGAGATTCGCTGGCACAAACCACACATCGCTCTCCTGCTTGATGGCATTCCAGAGCTCCTGCGCTGTGTGGCTTCGATTCCCCAAAGAAATTAATTTCAAGATGGCCTGTTGATGTTTGGCCACAGCTGTGCTCATATCTGTCGTAACAGGTAAACGTTCACAGGTCCATGTGGAGATGGACTGTGACGGCTCCTGCAGCGATGATTCTGAGGAACTTGTGTATGAGGAGGAGTCAATGCGGACAGACTGGATTCCTGCAATCCTTGGAGTTGGCAGAACACGTCCTGTGCCACTCGCACGATCTGTACCCAGCTCAACAACATTAACCCAATGGGCAGTGAGGGAAAGGTATCGCCCCTGTCCATGGTGACTGGTCCACGCATCGGTGGTGAGGTGGACCTTGCTACTGACGGCGTTCAGTAGCGCCTGTTTTATGTGTCCCTCCACATGCTTGTGCAGGGCAGGGACGGCTTGCCTGCTGAAATAAAAGCGGCTGGGCACATTGTATTGTGGGACTGCCAATGCCATCAAGTTACGGAAGCTGTCAGTCTCCACCAGCCTGAATGACAGCATTTCAAGGGACAGTAGTTTTGCAATGCCAGCATTCAGAGCCTGTGCTCGGGGGTGGTTTGCCGAGAATGGCCGCATTTTCTCCCATGCCTGTGCTACCGATGGCTGTAGACTGGGCTGGGAGTGTGAGGATGACTGGGAACGTGGTGCTGTGGGTGGAATTACACTGGGTCTGTGGACAACAGTGCCAGAGGTTCTTCCATGGTGAACCTGTGAGGAAGCCGAACCAGCTGTGTGCGAGCTGGAGGAAGAGGCAACAACACGAGCTGAAGAGGTGGTAGGTGCCGCTGTAGGTTGGCCTAGGTCTTCAGTGTGTTTTTGTAACTCCACCACATGCTTGGTAAGCACATGTTTCCACATATTTGTGGTATTGAGGTTGCTGACATTTTTCCCTGTTTTGACTTTCTGATGACACACCTTGCATTTGACAAAGCAAATGTCATCTGCAACTGTGTCAAAAAAGGACCAGGCACTGCAAGTCTTGTGAGCGCCCGTTTTGGCTTTTGGAAGAGGCATGCTCCTAACGGGTGCCGAAGTGGAGGCTACAGGCTCCGCAGTCTTCCCCCTCCCTCTCCCTCTTTGGGCTGTTCGGAGAATCTCTTCCTCAGAGCTGCTCCCACCACCTTCCTGTACCTCACGCCATGATGGGTCAAGGACCTCATCATCTACACTACCCTCTTACACCAACTGCTTCTCCTGGGTTGTCTCGGCAGCACAGTACGCACCTGAAAGTGGCAACTGAGTCTTATCATCAGATGTGTACTGAGGTGTGCTGACCGGAGGCACTAGCCCACCCGTCTCTTCAAAGTCAGAGAGAAAAAGCTGTTGGGCATCACCGCATACTGTCTCTTCTTCCATTTCTCCAATGCTGCTTGGCTGGCCCCCTCTCTCCAAGCCAAGAGATTCAGAGAAAAGAAGTAGAGATGGCTCCTGTCCTGGGCTCTCTGACTGCCTGGGCAATTTGGCAGGTGGTGAAGAGACAGATGGGTGCTCTTCAGTGCTCTGTGCCTGAGAGGATGTGGCACTAATTGAAGTCGATGCGTTAGCTGCCATCCATCCGACAACGGCTTCAATTTGTTCATCCCGCAGCAGCGGGGCACAGCGAGCTCCTACAAAGCTGCGCATGAAGTACTGTTCCTTGCTAAAACTGGGGGATGATGATTCACCGGTGCCCGCAGCAGGCACAGAATCCCCACGTCCTCTCCCTGCTCCACGCCCACGCCCACGTGCCTTACTCCCTGCCTTCTTCATCTTGGTAAACTGATAAAGATAGGCAGAACAGTACTAAGGGCTTAGTGTGCTTATTCCTGAACAGCTGCTAACAGGTATAAGGAACACTAACTTTATCAAGTGTGGACTAGACTTTAATATGAGCTAATGTGGCCTACACAACTCTAAAGTGGAGTGTTTGGTGAACTTTATAAACTTTTAGTTTTTTCCACAGAACAGACTACAGAGCAATCTGCACTCACACACAGACCATGCAGACAGCCGTAAACGGCGCTGCAAGGCCAAAAAAAGCTCCTCTACCTAATCCTATATAGTGTTTTTCCACAATCTAGCAGGATACGGATGGAAAGCCACTAATAGGATAAATTTGAAAAAATGTGCAGCAGGCTGTGGCTTCAGACAGACTACAGAGTGATGTGCACTCACACAGAGACCGTGCAGACAGCCGTAAACGGCGCTGCAAGGCCAAAAACAGCTCCTCTATGTAATCCTATATAGTGTTTTTCCACAATCTAACAGGATACGGATGGAAAGCCACTAATAGGATAAAGTTGAAAAAATGTGCAGCAGGCTGCACTAATTGCAAAAAAGGACAATGGAATGGTATGAGGCAGTGACGCACCCTGAGCTGACTACAACCGGCTGTGGCTGCGGACAGACTACAGAGTGAGCTGCACTCACACAGACACTTTGCAGACAGCAGTGAACAGCGCTGCAAGGCAAAAACAAGGTTCTCACACAGCGGTTGCTAAATTAGCCTGGGTAAAGCACAATGAAGCAAATCGCTATCTCTAAACTGGCCCTCAGTCAGAACACAGCGTCCTGTCCCTAACTGAATTCACAGCAGAGCCCAAAATGGCGGCGGCGACTTTTATAGTGCATCATGACATCATTTCAGTAGCCAATCACAGCCATGCCAGTACTTCCATGCCCACCATGCAGAACAGGATGTGCCCACACTTCTAAACATTCCTCATTGGCTGAATTCTGGCTCTGAATTATGGGAACTTCCAATTCCGGTATCCGATATACTGAAAATATCGGAATTCCGATACCGCAAATATCGGCCGATACCCGATACTTGCGGTATCGGAATGCTCAACACTAGTCTCCACATTTCAAAAAATTGTTTGTAACATCATCAGCAACGTTAGCATCAGTAGGCACAGAATCCATGACAAAGGTGTCACAGACTACAATAACGAGAGATCAATGCAGCACACTAAAAACAACACCATCGCCTACTCTGCCCAGTCTGTGACTGGGGTGCAAAAGTCATTGGAGATCCATGACTTGTTGATCTTGATGAAAGTTAGGTGTTATACATTTTCGCGGGTCAGCTGGATGCACTTATCCATCATGATACCACCAGCAGCTCTGTAGACACGTTCTGAGAGAACGCTGGCTACTAGGCATGACAAAACCTCCAAGGTGTGACTGGCGAGCTCAGTCCACTCTTCTATTTTTGAAGAGCAAAATGCAAAAGGGTCCAAACCCCCCTGATGGCATTGATGTTGAGCTCGAGATACTCCTCAACCATCCTCTCCAGTTGTTCACTACGTGTCAGACTTTTACTCTGTTCCACTGGTGCTTGAGCTGGTCTAAAACATGTGTGAAACGATTCACAGAAATAGCATTTGCCACGTACACTACTGCTGCTAATGTTTTTTCATTAACAGCTCGACGTACCCATTGACAACTCGATGTTTGCATTGACCAGGACAATGCACCATCATTACTTCCGTTACTGGAGAGGGATCACAAAATGCACCTGACAGAAGGGGCTCAGTGGAAGAACAAGGTAGAGGAGGAGGAGCAAGTTGCCAATGCAGCTGGGACACCGCCACCACCTCGGAAAGCAGTGTTAAAATGTTGAAAAACTTCCTCAACACGCTACAACATGCGACACCACCAGCTGATACTGTCCGTATAAGCAGGAGGCAGTGTTAGAACAACATGGTGGAAGAGTACATGTCCACATGTTTTCACTTACTAACTGATAGGTCTGCTCTATTTAACTTTTGGGTCTCCAAATAGGATACACGGCCTGTAGCTTGCACTTTACAACTTGGAGGTGCTGGCCTGCCCTGTGGCAAGGGTACTTTCGGAATGTGTTGGAACGTGTGTTTAGCACGGCACAGGGTGTGATCACAGACAGGTGCATACACCTCTCCACAGCCAAAGTGGGGAAGCTATCGTTCATTAAAATGCACACATGTCTATTTATGTGACTGACTAGACAACTATACCAGTTGCACCCAGCAAAAGTTATACTCTTTTTGCCATTTGTTTCATTTTGGAGCCTCCTCAAATAAAAAACAACAAACAAAACAAAATTAAAACAGCAAAAAATGTATTGTCTACCTCCTCTGCCTCTTCCACCTTCATCACATTCACTTTCACCTCCTCTTCCACTTTGACCTTCACCTCCTGGTTCAAAGTTATTATAGTGCTTTGGAACAAAGCACTATATTGTAATCCGAACGTGGTAAACTTCTTCTTCTTATTATTATTATTAGGCTTTTTTCCTCAATTAATGCGGCCCGATCCGCTGCACGCACAGACTCCAGTGAGGCGTCATTTCGAAGCCAGCGTCCACGAGAGGTGTGCTAAGTATTTTTCGTGTCGATCGGATTTGTAGTTTTGGCGCAATTTGCATTTGAAAATTGTTTTCCCCTCATTGGAAAGCATTGTCTCAATGTGTTTCAATAGGGAAATTTTCCCATAAGGTTATAATGGGCTGATTTCTGAGGCAATTTCAAAATAACTGCCAACTGCCACCTGGCTGATTAGCTCATTGATATGCGCAGTCAGACCCAGTTACTATGCCAACGCCTACAAACTCTACATGACCCCACCAGGACACAGTTTTGCCAGATAATATCAGCTCTTAAAGTGACCCGCCCACCAAATCGGACCCCGAGGTGCCCAGCCCACCAAATCGGACCCCAAGTGGCCCCGCCCACCAAATTGGACCCCGAGTGCCCCCGCCCACGAAATCGGACCCCGAGTGCCCCCGCCCACCAAATCGGACCCAGAGTGGCCCCGCCCACCAAATCGGACCCCAAGTGGCCCCGCCCACCAAATCAGACCCCGAGTGGCCCCACCCACCAAATCGGACCCCGAGTGGCCCCGCCCACCGAATCGGACCCCGAGTGGCCCCGCCCACCGAATCGGACCCCGAGTGGCCCCGCCCACCGAATCGGACACCGAGTGGCCCCGCCCATCTAATCGGACCCCGAGTGGCCCCGCCCACCAAATCAGACCCTGAGTGGCACCGCCCACCAAATCGGACCCTGAGTGACCCCGCCCACCAAATCGGATCCTGAGTTACCCCGCCCACCAAATCAGACCCAGAGTGACCCCGCCCACCAAATTGGACCCTGAGTGACCCCGCCCACCAAATCGGACCCTGAGTGACCCCGCCCACCAAATCGGTCCCTGAGGTGCCCCACCCACCAAATTGGACCCAGAGTAGCTCCGCCCACCAAATCGGACCCAGAGTGACCCCGCCCCCAAATCGGACCCAGATTGACCCCGCCCACCAAATCGGTCCCAGAGTGACCCCGCCCACCAAATCGGACCCAGAGTGACCCCGCCCACCAAATCGGACCCAGAGTGACCCCGCCCACCAAATCGGACCCAGAGGTGCCCCGTCCACCAAATCAGACCCAGAGTGGCTCCGCCCACCAAATCGGACCCAGAGTGACCCCGCCCACCAAATCGGACCCAGAGTGACCCCGCCCCCCAAATCAGACCCAGATTGACCCCGCCCACCAAATCGGACCCAGAGTGACCCCGCCCACCAAATCGGACCCAGAGTGACCCCGCCCACCAAATCGGACCCAGAGTGACCCCGCCCACCAAATCGGACCCAGAGGTGCCCCGTCCACCAAATCAGACCCAGAGTGGCTCCGCCCACCAAATCGGACCCAGAGTGACCCCGCCCACCAAATCGGACCCAGAGTGACCCCGCCCACCAAATTGAACCCAGAGTGACCCCGCCCACCAAATCGGACCCAGAGTGAACCCGCCCACCAAATTGGACCCTGAGGTGCCCCGCCCACCAAATCAGACCCAGAGTGGCTCCGCCCACCAAATCGGACCCAGAGTGACCCTGCCCACCACATCGGACCCAGAGTGACCCCGCCCACCAAATCGAACCCAGAGTGACCCCGCCCACTAAATCAGACCCAGAGTGAACCCGCCCACCAAATTGGACCCTGAGGTGCAAAGCCCACCAAATCGGACCCTGAGTGACCCCGCCCCCAAATCGGACCCAGAGTGACCCTGCCCACCAAATCGGACCCAGAGTGGCCCCGCCCACCAAATCGGACCAAGAGTGGCCCCGCCCACCAAATCGGACCCCAAGTGGCCCCGCCCACCAAATCCTCAACCCTGAGGGGCTACAACTACCAAATCAGCGCCTGAGGGGCACCCAAGTGTGAAAGTCTTGCAGGGGCAGCCCGGGCACCATTCCAAAGCACTATCTGTAGTTCCTTCAGGAAATACCCATCTAGTTATTATTATTATTTTAAGTAATTAAGTTATTTTAAGTAATTTCTCTAAAAAAAAATAACCCCCACCCACAACAACAGTGTTGGCTACCTCTTCCTTCACCTCTTCCATCTACATTGCGACATTCACCTCCTCCTCCACTTGGACCTCAGCCTCCTGGTTCAAGATTACTAGTTTTTGTTTTTTTGCTCTGTTATTTTAAATAGTTTTCATGTCCACATTTGTTTGCAGTGAAATTGATCTACTCTCAGCCCCATTTTACTTCCTTTTGCAGCCCCCTACTCTTCCTCCTTACTAACCCCATTTTACAGCACAAAAATGTGGGCCCCCATTAGCTTCTATTGGCTGTGAGCTGGTCTTATGTCATAAGTGCCATTATCTATGGGGCTTCTCAGTCTATTAGTATCAGCTCACAGCTGTCTACTTTGCCTTTGCTGGTTATTAAAAATGGGTCAGACCTAAAAAAAACAATGGGGGGTCGCCATTTTTAATAACCAGCTATGGCTGGTTTCACATTTGCGGTTGTGTTTGCAGCGTTTTGGACGCATACATCCGCGTGCGTCGTGTATTCCTATCCATTACATTAGGGATGCATGTGTCTGCGATAGGTTGTATTTTGCTGCATTTGACGACGCATGCATTGTTTCGTTGTCTGTAGCGTGGTGTGGAAAACGCTACAATGTACTAATTTCAGAGGCGTCCATTTGCCGCCTCGAAACGTATGCGGTTGTTAGCAGTAGGAATGCGTCGAAAAAGCACATTACAGTCTATGTGAAATCATGCGTTCGCAAGCACATGCGTTTGTTTGTGCTTGTGAACGCATGCGTTGTACCACAGGAAAACATGTCTAGACACTGATTAGCCACCCCCCACATACAAACTGATAAGAGGAGGGAGTGGGCATTTACAGGTCACTACTTAGCAGACTGGGAACAGGAGAACAAGCTCTGAAGCTGTGAGGATACTACACTCTGAACAATGTGAGTATCAAAGCCAATGTCTTTATTTTCTTTTTTCTGTCTCTGTATGTCCTAATAATTTCTGTATTTTCTTTCTTGCTGCATGCATCAGAATGTCTTCTTCTGAGGAGCAACATCTTGGCCCTGCACAAGATGGAAACAAAAGTGAAGTGAGTACTCACCTCTTCAGATTGGTAAGTATTCTCTGTCACATCTACATGTGACAAATTTTTTTTCTTTTAATTTTCAGAACAGTTCTTCAACTGCTGCAGAGGCCGAGCAGGAGCAGTGTGGACGCGGCCTTGTGGCAAAGCGGCATGTAAGTATACCTGGCTGATTGTCCTCTGTGTAATGTATCCTGACTGTACTATTCTTCACTGTTCATTTCTTTACTTTGCTCTTTCTTTACCTTTTTCATCTTGACTCCTTTTTTTCTCTTGACTTTGAATATTCTTGCCTGTTTTCTATCTCTGTTGTTTTCTTTCTTTCTTTTCCTTATATTAATGTCTCAAACATTAATGTATTTATTTATTTTCTAGGTTCCAGAATGGGATGAGGACCTTATTGACAACGATTTCCTCATCTCCCTGGCTCATGAGTGAGTCCCGTTGTCGGACACCCGGGTTCTGCAGCACTCGGACAACGTGACGATCTGGCGGCTATGAAATGCGGTGGCCCAAGCGCTGTGGGATGGCTGGGACAACGCCCTGACTCGGGTTTGCATTTCGTAAGTATTGCAATGCGGTTTGATGCAGCAGTGACCTTGGCCGGGATCACACAACTGTGTGTGATGAGAGAAACTCCTGAGTGTTTCTCTCATCACACACAGTTGTGTGATCACGGTCAAAAGTGCATTGTCTAACCATAATTTTTATTTTTCAACAGTGCTCAAAGTCAAAACATGTTTGCGTTTGATGAAGAATCGCTTCAACAAGGACCTTCGTCAAGAGAGCCGGGTTCCCAGTGGTTCTGGAGTAAGGATAGGAAAATATAAATATCACCGCATCCTGGCATTTTTGAGACCGGCCCTTGCCAAGAGAACATACGTTTTTTTTGTGGTGTTTTGGATTGTGTTGTATTTCTAATCTGTATTTTTCTATTCCACAGGAGTTGGCGCTTTTACTATTTGTGATGCAGCGGTAGGACCATACACAGTGAAACTGCAGTGACCCAAGCAAGTTCAAACAAAACGTTCTTTTATTGTGTTACCCGTGCCTCAGTGACTATATCACGCTGAAACGCCGCGGACCGCGCTGGCAACTCTGAGCATATATCTGTACTACGCCGCACCCGACCCTGAGCCTCCTGACACTGCTGTCTAGTGAGCGCTCTATCTAATTTACCCTGACCCCCAGCCCCATCCTTGACCAGTGCCAGAGGGTTCCTCGTGTGCACGTCCCCAGTCACCTCTGCGACCATACACTCTCGGCTCTTCTCATACCTGCAACTTTTATATCTGCATCTCCGAAAAGGACCCTGGATCTGAGCTGTCCTGACCTTACCAGGGAACACCTCCAGCTCCGAGTTCAATGGGGTCCCCACAACCTCTACTGCCACAACCTCTAGAGGGAGCCTATCAGGATTACACTATGTCCCTAGGTTGGCGACTCCTATGGCAGGTATCTCAATATCTTTGGGTTCTGCACCAGGTACAACACTTTCCTTGAGAGGGTTGACCCTGATCTCCCACAGGGACCATAACAGGGGCAATTCTCTCCCCAACACAGCCCCATATGGAAGCGTCTTCTCTTCACCACTCCCACCACATGTTTAATGTCCCCAAATGGTGTGGAAGAATTAACCTCTATGGTCGGGTACTCCCAGAATTCCCCGTGGATACCCGTCACCTCCACTTTCAGTCCTTTGGGTTTGTCACCGGCAACAAGGGACCCATGAACCAAGGTCACTATGCTCCCCGAGTCCAGGAGGACCTCTGTTTGGTACCCGTTCACAAGTACCTGGCACAGCTGGGGTTCGCTGTCGGTGTTGCCTGTAGTTGTGGTACCGATTGGCTGAGCATAAATAGAAATACGGCGACCATACCTGCAGTCCATAGGTTCAGACACCAACGGGCAGTTAGCAGCCACATGGCCAGGTCCTTGGCAGCGCCAACACCTGATCGCTGCGGCATGACTGTGCCCAGTAGCTGTTTTAGTTTTTCCTGGCTCCTGGGCTGGGGAAACCTTACGTGACAGCCGAAATGGAGCAGTGTCCCATATAAAGTCCTGAGTGGCTGTATATCACTCTACCAGTCCCACCACTTCATCCAGAGTGCCTGGGTCCCCTTGTACCACCCAACGCTGTATGGCTGCTGGCAGAGCCCTCACTAGGCAGTCAACCACCACCCTCTCTACCATCTGGAATGGGGTTAATGTCTCAGGCTGAAGCCATTTTTTAACCAGTTGCAGCAAGTCATGAGCCTGAAATCAGGCAGGGCGAGTCTCAGAAAAGGACCACTGGAACACCCGTTGGGCCCGCACATATGTATTAACCCCCAGTCTAGCAAGGATCTCACCTTTCAGCTTCCCATAGTCCAGGACATCGTCCCGACTGAGGTCTATGAAGGCTTTCTGGGCATCTCCTGTCAGGAAATTGAACACCACCTCAGCCCACTGAGTCACCAGCAAGCTCTCCCGCTCCGCAGTACGTTCAAAGATGGTGAGAAAAGCCTCCATGTCGTCCTCATGCTTCATCTTTCTCAGCGCTGACCAGACCTTGTACCGAGCCTCAGACCAGAATGCTGTCCCTGGTGGACCTGCCTCTCGCATAGCCGCGATCTGCTGCATCAACAATTCAATAGTCTGCCGCTGTTGCTTCTTTTGTAGCTCCAACTGTTGTCGCTGCAACTGCAGCGCCTCTTGCTGCTGCTGCTGTGAGTGGGCAAACTGCTTCAAAAGCGCCTCCATTATATTAGCTGGCTTAAACTGTAGCTTTGCAGGCTTAATCACTGATATGCAGCACGCTTTGGGTATGCCTCAGTTCACACTGCCCACATTCTCAAGCATGTGGGCAGTTGCCAAGCAGGCACAGCTAATAATTTTTTTTTTTTTGTTTATAAATAAATGTTAATGTTTTTTGCCCCCAATATTGTTTGGTTATTTGTGTATTTCACCGCCGGCAACACACATCATGCACCGAATATACAAACTGCGCCGTGCACTTTGCTTTTTTGCCACCTCATAGCTCCAGTAGTTATTAAGTACAACACTGCAGCTTTGGGTGTTTGGTATGGAGCTATGAGTTGTCAAAAATAATATTACTTTTATTTTCTCCATAATCTCTTCAATCTGCTTAATCTGTGTCGCAGACTGAAGAGACAATGGCGGTAATACAAAGCAGAACTATACTCAACAGGTGATGTGTCAAAAAACTCATTATTTATGACACCTGACCTGCCTTGTATAACCACCATTTTCTCTTCAGTCTACGTAATCTATTTCACACAAACTGAAGAGATGATGGAAGTCATACAAGGCATATCTATACTCACCTGGACAGGTGTCAGAAATAGTGAATTCATGAGGCTGGGTTTTGTGCTCATGAAGTCATTATTTCTCACACATGACTTGATGAGTATAGATCTTCTTTTTATTATACCTCCATCGTCTCTTCAGTCTGCGTCCAATAGATACTACAGAACAGAATCAGAATGTAATGACGTCAACTACCTTATCACTAACAACATAAGTGGTTTTTAGAGGAAATACATAGGAAACTCGGTACAGAAATCAAAACACGTTGTTTATTAACAATAAACATTTTTAACATTTAAAACATAACTGGTACAGACCCAAACCCAACAGCACATTTTACACAATATCATCTTGCCATGCAACACGTCCAATGTCAGAAGCAAAATAGGCAGCAAATTGGTTGCCGCATGTGGCCAACTTCAACAGTCGACCACAGCGGGTGATGTTGGTAATCTGGCAATGGGTTTGCAACTGGTTCATCCAGTTCAATGTTGGGTTGCTCCTTAGCCATTATGTAATTGTGGAGAACCACACAGGCTTTGACCACCTCATCGACTGTCTCCATTTTTAGATTAATGGCTGTCCCAAGAATGTGCCATTTTGAGACAAGAATCCCAAAGGTACACTCCACTGCTCTTCAGACCCTGGTCAGTCTGTAGTTATAAATCCTTTTAGTGTGGTTCAAGTCCCGACTGGAATATGGCTTCAGTAGGTTTTCACACATCTGAAAGGCCTCATCACCAACCATAACAAATGGCATCGGTGGGCCTTGAGTGTTGGGGAGAGGTCGTGGCAGTGGAAAATTAAAATTTTTGCCATACACATGTCGGCCCATATCCGAGTTCTTGAAAGTCTGGGAGTCATTGCCATGACCAAAAGCTCCAATGTCCATGGCGATAAAGCGACAGTCCGCATCTGCTATTGACATGAGCACTACATAAAAATATTTTTTGTAGTTGAAGTACTGAGATCCAGTTCTGGTGGGTTTGATAATACGTATGTGCTTTCCATCCACTGCTCCCAAACAGTTGGGGAAATCACGCACACTCCAGAATTTTTTGGCAATTTCCATCCACATGTCCGCTGTGGGTAGGGGTATAAATTCATCCCGGAGAACATTCCACAAAGCCCGGCAGGTGTCCGCAACTATTCCAGACAAGGTGGAAATTCCAAGCCGGTATTGGAAGTGGAGGGTTGATAAACTCTCTCCGGTAGCCAGGAATCTGAAATAAAATAATAAAAAAAAATTACAAACAATTCTATTTCTGGTGGTGTTTAGCTAAAGACATAAAGGAAAATACGAATAATACATGGCAGACAAACAATAATTATGACTTTCATTTGTTTAGAATTATTACGTACCTTAGTGTGACCAGGAGACTTTCCTCTGCAGGAATCGCTCAACAGAGCTGGGTGTCCTGTCTCCCGATGGCTCCTTGGACATGACCAAGCAAATCCCGAAAAGACTCTTGAGACATCCTGGTATATTCCGGAAATTTTTCCGGGTTGGCATTAAGCTCGCCCTATAGCGTGTGGTAGGCTATATGGCTCTCCTGGAGTTCAATAATGGGGTGTCTCCAAAAATGCCTACGTCGTGTCCTTCTCTGTCGTTCCCTATTTCTTTGCTGCTCCCAAGCAAACGCACAGGCAAGAAACAGCTTGATGCTTAAATCCAGGTTGAAATAAAAGCTCTCCATGTGAAGATCCATCATGACACAGGATACAGCAGCACACTGTGAAGATTTCAGCAGTCCTAGGGTCTATATAAAGATATCCCATAATACAGGGCCTCTGTAGTCACATTGGCGGTGTCTGTTTATCTAGATTTTTCTGTTACATTTTCCACCATGCGCACAGAAAACGCAAACGCATGCAAATCGCATGAAAAAGCGTGCAAACGCAGCATTTTTTACCGCATGCATTACCTTATGAGTCTAAAAACCTCTGCGTTTGTACACGTTTGCATGCGGTTTATCGTGAGTTTCAGGTTGCGGATTCTAACGCAAATGTGAAACTAGCCTAAGACAAAACAGATAGCTGGGGACTGATATTAATAGAATGGGAAGGTCGATGGATGTTTTCCCCTTCCCAGCCTAATATGACCAGCCCTCGGCCGCCCCAGAAATGGCAAATCCTTCAGATGCCCAAATTCTGGCTCTTATGGTACCGTCTCACAGTGGCACTTTGGTCGCTACGACGGCACGATCCGTGACGTTCCAGGAATATCGTTACGATCTCGCTGTGTCTGACACGCTACTGCGATCAGGGACCCCGCTGAGAATCGTACGTCGTAGCAGATCGTTTGAAACTTTATTTCGTCGCTGGATCACCCGCTGACATCGCTGCATCGGCGTGTGTGACGCCGATGCAGCGATGTCTTCACTGGTAACCAGGGTAAATATCGGGTTACTAAGCGCAGGGCCGCGCTTAGTAACCCGATGTTTACCCTGGTTACCATTGTAAATGTAAAAAAAAAAAAACACTACATACTTACATTCCGGTGCCTGTCACGTCCCCGGGCGTCCGCTTCCCTGCACTCCTCCTGCATCCTGTGTCAGCACCGGCCGGCCGTACATCAGAGCACAGCGGTGACGTCACCGCTGTGCTTTACGGCCGCGCTTACACAGGATGCAGGAGGAGTGCAGGGAAGCGGACGCCCGGGGCTGTGACAGGCACCGGAATGTAAGTATGTAGTGTTTTTTTTTTTACATTTACAATGGTAACCAGGGTAAACATTGGGTTACTAAGCGCGGCCCTGCACTTAGTAACCCGATGTTTACCCTGGTTACCCGGGTACTTCGGCATCGTTGGTCGCTGGAGAGCTGTCTGTGTGACAGCTCTCCAGCGACCACACAAGGACTTTACAACGATCACGGCCAGGTCGTATCGCTGGTCGTGATCGTTGGAAAATTGCTGAGTGTGACGGTACCCTTAGCTTTAGCTTTACCCAATTGCCCTGGTGCATTTAACAACTGGGATAATGGAATTGTGTGGTTCATGTTAGCAGCTGGCAAACATTCAGCCCTGAATTTAGTAATGGAGAGGAGTCTCTATGGTACACAATGTATCTTATCTCATCCCCACAACGAGAAAGATTCAGAGACTCAACCGTCATTGGAAGGAGGTAGTGTACCGCTTGCATCCGCCAAGGGTGCCCCATCCTTAGTCTTCAGTCCCATAAAAAGGCATATTGGAAGTCATTAACGGGTTTAGATTAACAAAACCCCAAACAGCTTCGGGTGGATAAGGCACAAGTCTTGAGATTGTTCTTAAAGAGGAATCCTTCATCCTCCAAACCTAGAGAGTTTGATATGCGATGATGAGAAGCTAAAGCTGGAAGCTTTGGAATGAAAGAAATCAGGAAAAGCATCAATAATTAAAGTTGTCCAAATTGCTAAGTCTGCATTCACTTATGAATCTTCGAAGTGTATGCACTGTGAGCTGCGAGGATTTGCCAGTTTCTGAGCCAGGACTGAAGGGTATGCATGCCTTAAACTTACTCCGGGCCATCACCTGTCCAGTGGGCATGGCCTCTCTCCATACACTTATATTGAGGGAGGCTGCGCCCTCTGGTTGGCCATGTCCAATGAATGGCAGCGCCACTAGTCGGGGCATGGCCCTGGCTCAGTACAAGTGTATACAGCGAGTTCGCACCCACTGGCTGGTACTATGTATAACGCACACGTGCCCTCTCATCCCAGCTCACAGTCTGGCAAAACCATTGACTACAGATTTATAGATTTGGACCGGACAACCCCTTTAACAAAATGTTCAACCTTAAGGGGATACAATTCTGCTGGAGCCTTAATGACGGCCTTAGACACTTGTCAGTATGACACTATCTACAGGGTGCAGGCAGACATTGGGCCCCAGAAATAGATAAAGAAATTCAGAAGTTTCAAAGAGATTTCTAAGAAATGGTTCTCTGTAGAGAGAGAGTCTTCGAGATGTGGGATTAGCTCAGATGGTAGAGTGCTCGCTTAGCATCTGAGCAGTTGGGGGATTGATGCCTTCGTCTTATAACTACTTTCTTTCCTTTTTTTTATAATATCATTGGGCAATTTTCTTTTTACTCCTGATCACACATTGTTACCCCAGTTACTCCTCATTACAGTACGAGATGACAATCACTGGAGAACTATAAGGTCTTACTGTGCAGAGGTCTACAACAGCCAAGTAATGGCCCCGAGTGGTGACTGCACCGAGGCTGTACGGCCATTACTCACATAACATCACAAAACAAAGCAACAGAACAAAGAAACAATATCAGATTCCCAGGAGGAGTTTAGTTCCAGATGTCACCAGTGGAAAGTATCTCATGGGTGCTGGCAGGATCTCATGTATGAGATCGATGTCTCCTCCATTGGGTACATTGTACAATTGGGGGCCGTTGAACACACTATACGTGACTGTCGTAGGTGGTTGGACAACCCATCTTTTCTACATGGCTGATGGATCAGTTATATAAATCTTTGTCAGTGTGATTGCATTAAATCTCTCCCTACGCTATCTCCACCTCGCAAAGAACTAATCTTTAACCGCAGTAGCTCTTAAAAGAGCTTTTTGGAATCACAAACTCTCCCTATACACTGCTTTCACTCTCCCTATGCTCTCAGTATGTTTCGTGCTGCAATATTCGCAAGATGGCGCTGGCAGGGACTAAATATCCCATATGACACTGTAAGGCCAGCCAATCACAGTAATGCCACACCAAAGATGGCACCAGCATTACTGTGTTTGGCAAGCAAGCCCAGCATGTTCATTGGCTGCAAATAAAGCTCCACACATGCAGGGCGGGTCACTCGAATATAATGAGGTGAATACCAGATTACTTTCCGAGTGATGAATAGCCCGAATACCATACTATTCGTGGGCATAACGAATAGTGTCAAAGGTATTCGTTCATCAATAAACCTGGTGATTGTGCAGGCACATGAGCTGTGCTCGTGCAATCGCCGCCAGATTTTCAACTTACATAACCAAGGTTGCCACTAGGAATTTCGGGCCCCATACTGGCAAAATTTTCAGGCCCCCTTGAGACTCTGCCCAGGCTCCACCCCAGCTCCGCTTCCACATCTCAAACCTTCCACAGTCCCACCGCCCACTCTTGGTAAAAACTCATCTTCTGCACCACGTAATCCCCAATCTGATATTAACAGTGCCCAGCAGATACCAGATCACACATAAATAGCTAGCGGCTTTTGTTTTGGCCAAAAGAATTTTTAAGCCACCACCAAGATAAGGTAGATTCTTTGGGCAGGGCTCTACTCTACTCTAACCTATTAAACATTTCTTAAAATATCCAATATTCTTTTTAAGTATATTTTTCTTTATTTTTCTTTAAGGGAATGAGTCACATATATTTTTTAGAATGACCATTAATACCACATACAAGGGACAAATACCATCACAACATGACCAGACGACATATTACCACCACATAGTGACGGAATAATACCACATACAAGGAACAAATACCTCCATACCGTGACCAGATCACATATTACCATCACATAGTGACCAAATAATACCACATACAGGGAGAAATAACTCCACACCATAACCACTTACTACCACCACATAATGACCAAATACTACAACACTGATAATAAAAAAAAAAACACAACACTAATGCTATTATACACATGAGCTCTGTATTTAATGTCAGTGTACAGGTAATACAGTGATCACCAGTGACATTATACACAGGAACTCTGTATATTATTATTTATTTATATAGCACCATTAATTCCATGGTGCTGTACATTAGACGGGGTTACATCAAAATATAAAAATCACTTACAGTAAACAAAACTAACAATGACAGACTGATACAGAGGGGCGAGGTCCCTGCCCTTGCGGACTTACATTCTACTGGATTGTGGGGAAGGAGACTGTAGGTCAGGGGTTGCAGCAGTATAGTGTCAGTGTGCTGGTAATACAGTAATCACCAGTGACATTATATACAAGAGCTCTGTATACAGTATACAGTGTATGGTGTCAGTGTACAGGTAACACACTGACTAACCAGTGACATTATATACAGGAGCTCTGTATACAGTATACAGTGTATGGTGTCAGTGTACAGGTAACACACTGACTAACCAGTGACATTATATACAGGAGCTCTGTATACAGTGTATGGTGTCAGTGTACAGGTAACATACTGACTCACCAGTGACATTATATACAGGAGCTCTGTATACAGTATACAGTGTATGGTGTCAGTGTACAGGTAACATACTGACTCACCAGTGACATTATATACAGGAGCTCTGTATATAGTGTACAGTTAGCAGGAACTAAAGTGTATAGTGTCAGTGTACAGGTAACACACTGACGTCTCTAGCTGAACAGTGACATCTCTAGCTGAAGTCCTTCATTCTTGCTTTTCTTTTTCATGCAGGGCATACTGCCATCATTTCTTCCAGCCAGGACTCGTCATATATAGTTACCTAGAGCCCCACTTCCAGAGCACATCTCTCACTTTTTCCCTTTCTTCTACACTACACATCTGAATACAGACTGCGCCCCCACCAACCATAAATAGCCATTTTCCTCACTTAATAAATATATACATTAATTAGTCCCTGTACTCTTTCCCCAATTCATTACCAGTCACTGCATCCTCAATGACCCCCACTATGTGCCTCACGCTCCCCTGATTCATTATATTTACATGCCCCTTCCACCCCAATTCATTGTCATGTCTTCTCTCTCTCCCACCCCCACTCTTTATTCATCATAAATTGCTCTCCCCACATTCAATAAATTATTTACTCCCACCCAGGGCCGTATTTAGAGTTTCTGCTGCCCTAGGCGCTTTTCGTGCTGCCTCCCCCATTGGAGAGTATGACTAATGCAGACACTGTCGGCAGTGACTTAGGCTACGTTCACATCAGCGATTTTTGCCATTTGCGGCAGATCCGTCAGTTTTTCTGCATCTGCCGCGTAACGGATCACTAACAGCAACACTGTGTTCAGCTTCATTCATTCCCTTCTGCTATAAGGACATGTGCATCTTTTGGCTTCTTTCACACTAGCGTCGGCACGGGGCCGTCGCTGTGCATTGGCCCCACGTGACGACGCGCGTTGTGAAAGTGATACCCGACATGGGCAGCGGAAACAGTCTTACGACGCTTCCGCTGCCCCATTGTAAGGTCCGGGGAGGAGGGGGTGGAGCTTCGGCCGCGCATGCACGGTCGAAAATGGCGGACACGGTGCGCAAAAAAAGTTACATGTAACTTTTTTTTGTGCCGACGGTCTGCCAAAACACGATGCAACCGTCGCGCAACACTTGCGACGTGTGGCCATACGTTGCAATGCGTCACTAATGTAAATCCATGGGGAAAAAACGCATCCTGCAGACAACTTTGCAGGATGCGTTTTTTCTCCTAAACGATGCATTGAGACGTGCAGCCAAAAACGCTAGTGTGAAAGTAGCCTTTGCGGTTTTGCTAGACTAATAGTTTTGTGGGGGCACCACAGGAAATGGTAACATGGGATCCTATCCTTGACCTAAAAATGTGCATAAGCTCTAAGAATCAAGAAACAGAATAGGCCATACAAAATGGGGATCACCAAAACACGAGAAATAAACCAAAACAACACAACTTTATTACAATATCACACAGGACATGAACATTTAAAATCAATTAAAACATTTACATACACTGAGCCTATAATAAGGCAAGCACCTGTGCTAGACAAATGGGGGGAAATAATTAGAGATATTCTGGACTTCTATATGGACAGCAAAAAGAGAGCAGCAGTAATAACAGAACATACCAATGAAGGCTTAGTTGTTAAGCCGCGAGTAAGTGCATAGGCAAAAAGATATATAGAAACTGGGGTGCACCAAAGAAGTCTAACGGACACTGTCAACCAAAGACCTAGCAGTCATCAACAGAACAAATAGGTCTCTGTGAGAGCAATAAAGGGATGTACAAATAGAAGTACCCCTAATAGATCCTAAATATATAGTGCTAAGTCGCACAAAAACACAGTGGTAAACTGTATATATACAGTAATTACTGACCATGGGATGTACACACAAATAGGAAACAAATGGTCCCCACAGTTTAAGACTAAAGATAATAGACAGAGGACGATAATAAGCATGCATACACATCTCTATGCCAGACCTATGCATGCAATATACCAGTTAATGCACCAGCCAATGCTAAAGCCCCAAAATGTTATACATAGTACCCCATGCTAGCAAGATCAGGCACTGAGAAAGCGGATGCTCAACGCGTGTCGCCACACAGCGGTGGCTTCGTCAGGGGAGCTGTTCCGCCAGAAATGCCCGTGTATAAATACCTTAATCCATAATTAGACCTGTAATGCAGCTGTGCTGTTGATTTTAGCCGCGTGGAGAGCCATGGGAAGTATAGCGCCATTAAGCCAGAATCAGCGGTACCTCGCATGCGCCGGCATCCATGCACCGGAAATGGCTCGCGCCTGGCAACAAGTATACACATACTTACAGGTACAAGAGCGGCGCCTGCGCATGAGACAGAGACCAAATCGCCGCACACATCACACATTATCATTGGTACTGGCGCATGCGCCGGCGTTCATATGCCGGAAATGACTGGTGCCTAGCAACGGATGTAAACTCAAGAATACACAGGCTGCGCCTATGCATAGAACAGAGGCCCCATAGCCTCAATAAACAAATAGACCTCAGCGCGCAGAGTCACCCGGCAGTGATCACACAAATAATGCAGTCAAGCTAATTCCCATTTTGATCGCATAGGAAGTACAAACAGATTCCGATGCCATCATTAGCATAACAAATAAACATCAATGCGTAGAGTCACCCGGCAATGATCACACAGATGGTACAACCCAGTAAGACGTATATATGGATTCTAATGCCATCATTAGCATACCACTAAGTTATGCGCCAAGACCAAGGCGAAAGCGCATGCACAATGGCTAGTTTTCCTCCTTGGGATCATGTGAACTAACACTAAAGAGAGCTAACGGTACCGTCACATTAAGCGACGCTGCAGCGATACAGACAACGATGCCGATCGCTGCAGCGTCGCTGTTTGGTTGCTGGAGAGCTGTCACAGAGACCGCTCTCCAGCGACCAACGATGCCGAAGTCCCCGGGTAACCAGGGTAAACATCAGGTTACTAAGCGCAGGGCCGCACTTAGTAACCCGATGTTTACCCTGGTTACCAGTGTAAATGTAAAAAAAACCAAACACTACATACTTACATTTCGGTGCCTGTCGCGTCCCTCGCCTTCAGCTTCCCTGCACTGTGTAAGCGCCGGCCCTAAAGCAGAGCGGTGACGTCACCGCTGTGCTTTGCTTTACGGCCGGCACTGACACATTCAGTGCAGGAAGCTCTCAGCAGCAGCGCGGACGCCGGGGGACGTGACAGACATCAGAAGGTGAGTATGTACTGTTTGTTTTTTTTTTACTTTTACAATGGTAACCAGGGTAAATATCGGGTTACTAAGCGCAGCCCTGCGCTTAGTAACCCGATATTTACCCTGGTTACCATTGTAAAACATCGCTGGCATCGTTGCTTTTGCTGTCAAAGACGACGATACACGCCGATCTGACGACCAAATAAAGTTCTGGACTTTCAGCAACGACCAGCGATATCACAGCAGGATACAGATCGCTGCTGCGTGTCAAACACAACGATATCGCTTGCCAGGACGCTGCAACGTCACGGATCGCTAGCGATATCGTTGTTAAGTCGCTCAGTGTGAAGGTACCTTAAGCCTATCTATGAAAAGCAGTTCCTGCTAACATATCATTCCTAATCAAATACACCCCTTACACACAGGGGAGTCTCACCAAACACTTTTCGTGACAACGGGTATCCGTGACTCCTGTGAGCTCTAATATAAAACCTTTTACCTTACCTTATGACACCCCCGGGATAACGGCCACCTCCCCCTTTCTTGCGGCCAAAGAATACCCCCTATTAAAACACACGACAAATAGGTTGGATTAATTGGCCACAGCAGCCGTTTATTAACATTTAACATATAAAAATGATATAACAATAAACCCTGGAAGTGGATGATCCTTGAAGCCCGAAAAACTGTATTAAATATTTTTGCCAACCGTCCCACCTATTTTGTCCTTATATCCGCCTTACCCCCAGCCGCTATGCACCAGCTCGGAGGCAAACTCCACCCGCCAGGCCAAAACCGCAACCTGCTTGTGGGTCCCCTAATAATCCCCTCCACGGGATTATCGATACCACTTTTCCGATTTCCAATCACCCCGGGGAGTCCAGGACCTATTGAGATCCCCCCCCATTAATCCGCCATTTTCCACCTCCACCAACTTCGAGGACCACCACCCCCTGCCACAAACATAAATGCACTAACCCCTTAGCCATTTATGTCCCTCCAAACCTTCAAAGCTGTTTCGATGCCCTCCTGGATCGCCAAACACCACATATCGGTACCCACTGCATTTAAATGCACCCCATCCAACCTCCAGTAACCTCCGGTGCCGGATTCTAGATTTATGTGCCGCACCACTACCGCTCCGTTCCTTGCCATGAACCGCGAAACAGCTTTGTTCACCTTGATCCTTGCCTTGTTTACCCCCTCTGGTGATCTAGCTCCCCGCCAAACTTTCCGCGGGACGATGTCCGACCAGACTGCCAAGACCCTTTGAAACATTGCCCACAACCTCAACATGTCGAACTTAATGTCCTTTATAAGTTCCCTGCACGGCCTCTTCCCCAAGTCATTACCTCCCAGGTGAATAACTACAATTTGTGGGACCTGATCCCAACGCACGAAACGATGAAACTCAGGCAAAAATTGACTCCAAGTCATCCCCCTTTTTCCGATCCATCTCAGTGACGTGACGTCCCGTGAAAACCCCAATTGCCGGCCGTCTGGACGAACCGCTACCCGCTCCGCCGCCCAGAACACAAATGAGTGTCCCATTATCCACACCAGCAACTTTCCGTGTTCTGCAAGAGAATAAACAATAACACCGATCAAGACGAGAAAATTCTACCGAACGCATACCCCCACGAAATTAAACCAGATCCAGGCGAACATAAGACCGGAATCTTTCTGATTCCCACCGCCCAATTCTTTTTACCACTTCCTCCCCTAAACCTCTTCTGGCTGCTTCCGTTGCAGCCCCTATCCGAAATGAGTGGCCACTGTATTTTCTGGGCGAAATTCCCCCGGACACTAAACACTTCCGAAACACAGAAACAAATTGGAAGCGTGACAAGAAAGAACCATCTGCGTGAACCAACAGTGGGTCGGATAATACACCCCCCCTATTCATCAATCTATCCACGCAGGTTACCGGGCACAATGAACAATTTGGAACCTGAAATAATACTAATTTGCAACCCTTTCCAAACACGTCCATTTTTGATGACCTAAGAAACACCACCACCTTGTCAAACGTAACATCCACGTCCTCCCTCCGCAAACCTCCTCCCTTATATCTTGAGGGGCTAACCAGCTCCCCCAAGCGAAATGCTCCAAAAAACGCCAATGAAAACGCCGCTTGAAATAAAATCACCTCCCAATCCGAAAAACAAACAACCCGTAATTGCCTTCCAATTGTCAACAACACCTCAAAAGAGACCGGTCGTCTGCCGTCGAACGACTTCTGCCCTTTTTTCAAACCCTTTACCACTTGCATCACCATAAAAGACTTCGTCTCATCCTGTAAACCTCTAGCCTTAAAACCGAACGCTAATCCAGCTAGAAACTTATTCACTTTAGACACCGACCAACCCGACTCCCACACATGACCTACTAGCAACAACAATCTACCCTCGTCGTCTATGCCGGACCCGTAAGACACCTTCCAATCTTCCCATGTCCTCCAGGCCTGCTCATACTGCAGCCAAGACCTGTCTGATAGTGATCTAGCAAATAGATCCATCACGGCCCTAAAGGCAGGTTGCACAGCTCCACTGGACACTCCCGGCACGCTGAGTCGAAGTAAGGCCTCGGCCCCTGAAATTGATCCCACTGTGAATGGAAAAGGACATCATCAGCATTAGTAGGCCCGGTTGACTTATAATCCGCTACAATCCACAAATTAAGCCTTAGGCCCAAGAAGACCAGGTGCTGCAGTACCCTAACAACTTCTGAAGACGCCGCAGATAACGTATTGATGGCTTCCACGACATTCGCATGCTCGCAAGAAAAACAGATCTTTTTATTCCTCACCGTCTCGCCCCACACTGACAATGCCACCACTCGGGGAAATAACTGTAGTAGCACCCGATTTTGTAACAAACCTCGTTCACGCCAATTAAGTGGCCACTCTACTACCACTGTCTGACCGCGATACCGCAGATTGAAACCACGCTTTTCAATCACGGTAATGAAAAGACCTAGATCAACCGCATTCTCAACTGACTGAATCCAAATGGATTTGCC
This sequence comes from Ranitomeya variabilis, assembly GCF_051348905.1. Taxonomy (NCBI): domain Eukaryota; kingdom Metazoa; phylum Chordata; class Amphibia; order Anura; family Dendrobatidae; genus Ranitomeya; species Ranitomeya variabilis. Next base: position 1,106,268,258 of record NC_135233.1, read on the forward strand.
ATTGTATTCCTCTAAGAAAAGAGCCCACACCTTCAAATCCTGTTTCAACTCCTTCGTCAATCTGATGAAATGCAGGGGAGACTTTACTCCCACCGTCGCTAAGGACAAACGCCGACAAAATGCGCGGCCCATAGGCATAATTCTGCAAGCAAAGTTCAGCTTGCCCAATAAAGATTGCAAATCGTGCAACGTTATCTTGCGCCGTGTACTTGCCTTTCCAACTTCCTCCCGAAAAGCAACTAATTTATCATCAGGCAATCTACATTCCATTGCCATGGAATCAATCTCTATACCTAGGAAACTTAGTGACGTCACTGGCCCGACAGTTTTTTCAGCCGCCAAAGGAACACCGAAACCTTTTGCTACTCTTTCCATCGTGTGCAATAGAATCGAGCAAGCCGCAGACTGTGGCGGGCCTACAAACAAGAAATCATCGAGGTAATGTAGACAAGAATTTAAACCAGATACGTCCTTAACGACCCATTCCAAGAATGTACTAAACGTTTCGAAATAGGCGCATGATAGTGAACAGCCCATGGGAAGACAACGATCAATGAAAAAACCTCCGTCCCAAAAACAACCTAACAGGTGCATACTCTCAGGGTGCACTGGTAACAGGCGAAACGCCGCCTCAATATCCGTTTTCGCCATCAACGCTCCCTTACCACATAGCCGTATTAAATTCATTGCTACATCAAAAGACGTGTAAGAAACTGCACACAGTTGAGGATCAATGCCGTCGTTCACTGACAGACCTTTTGGGAAGAATAAATGATGAATAAGCCTAAATTTATTGGGCTCCTTTTTCGGAACTACTCCCAGCGGTGACACTCTCAAATTACTGAGTGGAGCCGTTGGAAAAGGTCCGGCCATCCTACCCAGATCAATCTCTTTTCTTAATTTTTCAGACACAACGCTAGGAAATTGCAAAGCCGATTTTAGATTCTTTCTTGACAGACAAACATCCTGTTCAATAAACGGAATTTTAAAACCATAACCAAAACCTTCCCTTAAAAGTGACGCTGCTGCTACATCGGGGTATCTACTTAGATACGCTTCCATCGCGTCCAGCCGCACCGGTGTCTCCCCTTTTTTCAACACCATCTCCCCCTCTTGTTTTTCCCCCCCTGAAACACCTAGATGCCCCGTGTGTGCCCCCACAACTTGAGCATTCGTGCTTGAACTTACACTTGCTCCCAAACCTACATGCCCCTTCATTAAAGGAGAAACACAGTCCCTTTTGCATTGCGACCGAGTGTCCTGACTGTCCTGAACTCCCGGCGCCCCCCTGAAATGGCTGAGATCCCTGATTCGCTCTAACCGGTGCCGTAAGCCTCATCCATAACGCTATATCCTTATGCTCCCAACGCATGCTCGGTCGTACTGCTTTACGCTGCCTGAACTGCTTGTCGTACCGTAACCATCCGAAACCGCCATATACCCTGTAAGCCTCCCCAATTGCGTCCATATAACAAAAAAGTCCCGAACAATTCTCGGGCGCCTTCTCGCCTATTACACTCGCCAATATAGCAAATGCCTGCAACCAATTAGCAAATGTACGAGGGATCAGGCGGTACCTCCTCCTCTCCTCGTCATCTTTTTTGGAATCATCTCTCCTTAATCTATCCAGATTAAATCTTTCCAGCGGCAATAACGAAAAAATATCGACATAATCCCCCTTCCAGATCTTTTCTTTCACCTCTTCCTTCAAATGTGACCCTAGCGGCCCCTCAAAACAAACATATACCTTGGTCCTAGCGGAATCATCCAAACGCACCGATTCCTCGCTTTCTTTATCTTTGTTCGCCCCTTCACTACGGTTTTCCGCGTCGACTGACCCTGACCCCCTCTCTGTCTCACTGCTGCCCCCCACTGATGCAGCTGGGACCGCTGTACTTTGGCCCCCACACTGCGACACTACCTCAGACCTTGTTAACCCCCCAATCCCCGCTGGTCCTTCCGCATTTCCTAGCCACGCCGCCGCAGGTGACCCCCCACCTTGAGGGCCCCCATACCATATCCTAGCTAAGTCTCTAAGGCCATGTAATATCAAACCCATCCCCCCGCTAGCCCCCCCATAATTGACTCCCATTCCCTACTATCACTGGGAGCTACAAAGGGGTTAAAATTAGTAAAACGCTGGCTCTCACCTGGCTGCCTGGGCGCTGTGAACCCAGCAGCCGAAGATCCTGAGTCCTGGTGCAGGCGTGGCAATCCCAGGCTGGCTCCATCCGCTGGTGGCTCCGCAGCTCCCGGGTCAACCTGCCTCACCGGCTGCCCACCGCCAGAAGCAGGCGAACCGGCAAGAAACGCAGGGCCCCTCGGAGCTGCCGCCGTGCTCTGTAAGGCGCCTCCATCTTGGGGAGGTCCCCACAGCGCGCCGCCATCTTGGGGAAGTCCTGGGTGTTGTTGCGCAGGCGCTGGGCCCCATAGACCGGCGCCATCTTGCCGGAGTCCTTCTCCACGAGGCGCCGCACTTCCTGTAACGGCGCCATCTTGATTGAAGTCCTGGGTGAGCGGTGACGCTGCAGCGATGACGACCGAGGCAGCCGATCGCTGCCCGCTGCTCACCGGAGCCGCCCCCCTCACTCCCTGGGCTGAGGGTCTCCTGCACACCGCTCCATCTGGTGTGCCTGCAGACAGGCCGGCCGGTTGCCGGCTGCTAGGACGACGCCGCACAGGGGCCCGCCCCCTGGCTCCTCTCGATCCTCCACGCCGAGCGGGGCCTGCAGGGACGCTGACACCCGCCGCTCCTGGTCCCGGATCCCGTTGCCTCTGTGCCACGGGGGGGGAGGAACCCGGCCCCTGTTGAAGGTCCCGCCTGAGAGATGGATTCCTCCCAGCCTGAGGGCGGGGAGCAGGGGGGACGCGTCCACCGGCCCTGGCTGGAGGGTCCCTGGAGGGGCTCCGAATTTGGCGCCGGACCCGGGGGGGTAGCCTCAGGACTAAGGCGTGCCGGAGGCCGGGACCTCCGCGGCCGCGGTCCTGCTGGAGGGGCGATGGAGGCTCCGGCTACCGACCCCTGAAGCAGGCTGTTAACCGAAGCCTGCAACCAATCAGTCCCTTGAGTGTCTGCTTCCCTCCGGAGCTGCTGTAATAAGGCCTCTACATCCATCGCCTGGGTACTGCGGAGCTTCTCTTCACTGGCTGGTGAGTACCCAAAATGGTTGCCCCCTTTACGTTGCCACTACCTTTTATAAGGTCCCTCCCCCTTGCCCTGTGTCCGACCCCTCCTTCCTTTTCAAATTCAAAAAACTCCGTCCCTCCCCTCGGCTCCTGTTAACCCTATAACCCCCAACCTTCCTATGAGCTCCCTATTGTCCCACGTCACCCTGTCATGGCGGCCTCCCCTGAGGGCCGGAGGCCCAGTACGGCCTTTCTTGACAGAGAACCATATTGAGAACATAAGTGTGTGAGTAAACATTTTAATCCATTCCCTATATAATGACATATTACATCACAAGTTCTCCACAAACCCTATTGTACAAATGGATGGTGCGGACATAAAGGTTCACAAGGCTCGGTAAGATTATATTACAGCACAAAATATCACAAGTCAAGAATATGCCTCCTAAATGCGAAAAGGCGGAGACACCATACTAATGCCAGTACTTACTGAGCAAAAATAAGCATAGTTTGGTGTCCATGAAAAAAATGCAGAGCGACACCCACTCTCACACAGTACCAAAACAAGAGCAAAGACTGTATAGATGCCTAAATACATAGATGAACATCAATCTCACGGAATTGACGGCTATAAACGCTCACTTGTCACCATCTTACTGTACCGTAGAAATTTGTTGTAATGTCACAATCTCTTGTATGATGGAGGTTGAATAGTCCTAAGCACACAAAACTTATAATCCCTTTATAGATAAGAACATGAGAGGGAAAAATCATATAAAATGATTCAAGACAAGGAGGAAGGAGGGGAAGAGAAAATTGGTGTATGGGGGGAGAGAGACGAGAAGACCCCCGACTATCAAACAGGAAACCCACATAGCCACATGTTGGCCGCCAGACTGTAATAAGGTGCATAGTAACCAAAGTGCACATATGCTGTCCATATAGAATCTAAAAAGAGAACAATATTCTGAGCCAAAGGTTACATCATATACATTTATAAAACCCAGGAAATAATACGGTTTTGCTGCAATCCAGCAAATGTGGTATTTGCAGCAATGGGAAAAAAAGCTGCTAGCAGTGTTTTTTTGTCTCATTGTAAGTTCAAAACCTCAAGTGCTTAAAGGGGTTGTCCACTACTTTCAATTAACCCCCCAATGTATCCCCCCAGGGCCCCTAATGAATTGTGCAAATACCTTTCGTTGCCGTTTTCGCCTGTGAGCGGCGCTATTCTGGTGGGTGAGTCCGGGTCACGTGACCCCCAGGCTGCAGCCGCCGCTTATTTCCGCCAACATCACGTCAATTTCCAGACTCTGGAAATTGACGTGACGTCATGAGCAGGCGTGAGCCAGCCTCACAGTCAGCAGTCACTCATCAAGAGTAACTGGGCTGGGGGCGGGCGGGACTGTGCTGGGGGCGGGCGGGACAGCACTGGGGGCAGGCGGGACTGCGCTGGGGGTGGGCGGGACAGCACTGGGGGCAGGCGGGACTGCGCTGGGGGTGGGCGGGACAGGGCTCTGCATGCCGGCGCCGGTATGTGCGGGACGGGGCTCTGCGTGCCGGCGCCGGTATGTGCGGGCCGGCGCCGGTATGTGCGGGACGGGGCTCTGCGTGCCGGCGCCGGTATGTGCGGGCCGGCGCCGGTATGTGCGGGCCGGGGCTCTGCGTGCCGGCACCGGTATGTGTGGGCCGGCGTCGGAGCTCTGTGTTCCGGCGCCGGTATGGGCGGTGCTGGGGTCTGCTGCGGGGGTGGTCATTGGTGTGTGTGTGTCTCTGTGTGCAGGCATCGTCCGATGGGACTACAAGTCCCATCGGGCTCTGCCTGCTACAGTGACAGTGAGTGACACATTAGCCAATGATGGGACAGTAGTAGTCCCATCATCCGGCTAATGTGTTAAATGTAAAAAAAAAAAAAACACATACACATGTACAGTACATATATACAACACACACCATGTGACATGTGACATGCACCATGCGACAACATGCACCATGCGATGACATGCGATGACATGCAGCATGCGATTACATGCGACGACATGCACCATGTGAAAACATGCACCATGCGACGACATGCGACATGTGATTACATGTGATGACATGCCACATGCGATGACATGCGACGACATGCACAATGCAGCGACATGCAACATGCTATGACATGCGACATGCGATTACATGCGACGACATGCAACATGCGACATGCGATGATATGCGACGACATGCACAATGCAGCGACATGCAACATGCTATGACATGCGACATGCGATTACATGCGACAACATGCAACATGTGACATGCGACATGCACCATGCGACGACATGCAACATGCGACGACATGCAACATGTGACATGCAACATGCCACATACAGTACGTACATACATACAACATACATATAGACATACAGTACATGTAACATACACTCACCGGCCACTTTATTAGGTACACCTGTCCAACTTCTTGTTAACACTTAATTTCTAATCAGCCAATCACATGGCGGCAACTCAGTGCATTTAGGCATGTAGACATGGTCAAGACAATCTCCTGCAGTTCAAACCGAGCATCAGTATGGGGAAGAAAGGTGATTCGAGTGCCTTTGAACGTGGCATGGTTGTTGGTGCCAGAAGGGCTGGTCTGAGTATTTCAGAAACTGCTGATCTACTGGGATTTTCACGCACAACCATCTCTAGGGTTTACAGAGAATGGTCCGAAAAAGAAAAAAAATCCAGTGAGCGGCAGTTCTGTGGGCGGAAATGCCTTGTTGATGCCAGAGGTCAGAGGGGAATGGGCAGACTGGTTCAAGCTGATAGAAAGGCAACAGTGACTCAAATCGCCACCCGTTACAACCAAGGTAGGCCTAAGAGCATCTCTGAACGCACAGTGCGTCGAACTTTGAGGCAGATGGGCTACAGCAGCAGAAGACCACACCGGGTACCACTCCTTTCAGCTAAGAACAGGAAACTGAGGCTACAATTTGTACAAGCTCATCGAAATTGGACAGTAGAAGATTGGAAAAACGTTGCTTGGTCTGATGAGTCTCGATTTCTGCTGCGACATTCGGATGGTAGGGTCAGAATTTGGCGTAAACAACATGAAAGCATGGATCCATCCTGCCTTGTATGGAGCATCTTTGGGATGTGCAGCCGACAAATCTGCGGCAACTGTGTGATGCCATCATGTCAATATGGACCAAAATCTCTGAGGAATGCTTCCAGCACCTTGTTGAATCTATGCCACGAAGAATTGAGGCAGTTCTGAAGGCAAAAGGGGGTCCAACCTGTTACTAGCATGGTGTACCTAATACAGTGGCCGGTGAGTGTAGATTACATACTCACCATCACTTGTCACCTTGATCCCCGAAGCCAGTGTCATCTGTAAAAAATATTAAAATAATAAACAAACAATATACTCCCTGTCCACAGAAATCCAATTAAAATGAGTGTCCCTCGACGATCTCCCGTGGAGAGCAGGAGCATCTGCTGATGCGACTGCTCTCCAGGGGCTCCAGGAATACAATGATGGAAGGTATCCTTCCACAATGTATTCCTCACAATGTATTCCTACGCCCCTGTGAGAAAATAGTCCCTAGTCTCACTTTATGCCATTGCTGTGTGAGATATTTTCCCAGGCAGCAATTGCCATAAAGTGAGACTTTGAACTCAAGTAACCTCTCAGTGATGCACTGCAGGAGCCATTGTCTCCTGTCAGTGTGTCACTGAGGGTCCTATAGAGCAGTGACATCACCCGATGTCTCTGTTCTATAGGGGAGATCATCATGGGACACTCGTTATTAATTGGACTACGGCGGACAGGTAGTATACGGTTTATTATTTTACATTCTTTGCAGGCGCTGAAGTATGGTAAGTATGGTGAAATGAAGAATATTAAAATACTTTTTCCTAATGTGTGTGTGTTTTATTAACCCTTTCTTACTATTGGATTAATAATGGATAGGCGTCTTATTGACGCCTCTCCGTTATTAACCCGGCTTAATGTCACCTTACAATAGCAAGGTGACATTAACCCCTTATTACCCCATATCCCACCGCTACACGGGAGTGGGAAGAGAGGGGCTAAGTGCCGGAATTGGCGCATCTTACAGATGCGCCACTTCTGGGGCGGCTGCGGACTGGTATTTGTAGCCGGGGGGGGGAACCAATATCCATGGCCCCTCTCTAGGCTATGAATATCAGCCCGCAGCTGTCTGCGTAGCCTTTCTGGCTATAAAATATACGGGGACCCCACGTCATTTTTTTGGGGGGTCCCCCTATTTTAATAGCCAGTAAAGGCTACGCAGACAGCTGCGGGCTGATATTCATAGCAGGCTACAAATATTGGCCCCCGGCCGTCGGCTTTCCCCCTCTGGTGCAGAAAATTGTGCGGGAGCCCACGCCGTTTTTTTTCCGTTTTTTTATTAAATTAAACGCTCATAAAGGCTTCTTTCACACTTGCGTCGGTACGGGTCCGTCGCTATGCGTCGGGCTGACGTACTGACACACGTTGTTAAATTTGTGCACGTCGTGGGCAGCGGATGCAGTTTATCAACACATCCGCTGCCCATTCTGAAGTCCAGGGAGGAGGGGCGGAGTTTTCACCGCGCATGCGCGGTAGAAAATGGCGGATGCGACGGACAAAAAACGTTCACTTGAAAGTTTTTTCGTGCCAATGGTCCGCCAAAACACGACGCATCCGTTGCACGATGGACGCGACGTGTGGCCATCCGTCGCGATCCGTCACTAATACAAGTCTACGGGAAAAAAACGTATCCTGCGAGCACATTTGCAGGATCCGTTTTTTTCCCAAAAAGACAGATTGCTAAAAACGCAAGTGTGAAAGTAGCCTTAGAAACATCGGCCTTTCTATTATATATCTATGGATATATTTATCTATAGATATATTTATAGATATATCTATAGATACATAGATGTATCTATCCATATATCTGGCTGCTTTCACACATCAGGTTTTTGCCGTCAGGCACAATCCAGTGAGTTTTGAAAAAAACGGATCATTTTTTTCCGCTGGATCCGTTTTTTTCTCATAGAGTTGTATTAGCGCCAGATTGCGCCTGATGGCCACACGTTTCATCCGTTTTTTTGCCGGATCGGTCAAAAAAGCTGTTTCCGCCGGATGGAAAACACATACAGAGGAACGTTTTTTCTGTCCGGCGAAAAAACGCACAGCGACGGATCCGGCAAAAAACATATGAAACTGAGATGTGAAATGATGAATCCGGCCTCGGAATCCGTTTTTTCATGCATGTTTCCTTTCAAATCATGCACATTTTCCGTTTATTTATTTATTTCCAAAAACTGCATCAAAACCGCGCAAAAACCGCACCAAAACAGCATCAAAACTGCACCAAAATGCATCAAAACCTGGTGCAGTTTTGCAGTTTTGGTGCTGTTTTGATGCAGTTTTTGGTGCGGTTTTTGTACGGTTTTGATACAGTTTTTTGTGCGGTTTTGGAGCAGTGTTGATGCAATTTTGGTGCGGTTTTGATGCAGTTTTTGGTGTGGTTTTGATGTAGTTTTTGGTGCAGTTTTGATGCGTTTTTTATGCAGTTTTTTGCACGGTTTTGATGCATTTTTAATTCGCTTTTGGTGCAGTTTTTGCGCGGTTTTTATGCGTTTTGATGCGTTTTTGAAAGCTCAATAAAGATGTATTATTGAACAAAAAAAAAGATTTGTGATGTCATTATTGTCCAACCTCCTCTTTTACATTTGTCCAACCCACACTCCATTACACACACAGATAGACATATAGATGATAGATGAAATGGATAGACAGAGCTACATATAGATAGATCTATAGATGCATACATCCATCTATTCCTATATCTATCTATAGATATATCTGGATAGATATATCTATTGATAGATGTATGGATAGCATAGGGGGTGTGTCCACTGTCCGGATTACATCCGAATTAGCTGCAGATTGGATGCTGCGTACTTGTAGTCCCATCAGATGATGCCTGCACACACACCCCAAAAGACCCCCTGCACAGCCCCGCACACATCCGAACAGCCCGCAGACCCCGCACACATCTGAATAGTCCCGCACACATCTGCACAGCCCCGCACACACCTGAACAGTCCCGCACATACCCGAGCAGCCAGGCACCCACCCGAAAAGCCCCGCACACACCCGAAAAGCCCCGCACACACCCGAACAGTCCCACACACACCCGAACAGCCAGGCACCCACCCGAAAAGCCCCGCACACACCCGAAAAGCCTGGCACACACACGAACAGTCCCACACACATCCGAACAGCCCGCAGACCCAGCACACACATACACGCACACAGTCACCGCCCACATTCCGCCCACACACTTCCCTCCTCCCGAACTGCAGCGTTTCTCGGACCCAGATCTTTTTTACATCTGCGGTTTTGCTGCGGATGTGCCCGACTCAATGAAAGTCTATGGGTGCAGAAACGCTGCAGATCCGCACAAAAGAAGTGACATGCTGCGAGAAAAAAAAGCTACGTTTCGGTGCGGCTTTTTCCGCAGCATGTGCACAAGTCTGCGGCTCCCATAGACTTACATTGGTTGTGCACTACACTGCGGATTTGATGCAATTCTGTGCGGCAAAAAACCTTGCGGATCTGCAGTCAAATCCGCAACGTGTGCACAGCCTTAGCATTTAGGGAACCTAGCAAAAAAGCCAAGCAAAAAACTAGTGTGGGATTGCACTTTTTTGCAATTTCACTGCACTTTGCCTTTTTTGCACATTTTCTGTTACACGACATGGTAAAACCAATGGTGTCGTTCAAAAGTAGAACTTGTCCCGCAAAAGATAAGCCCCCACATGGCCATATTGACGGAAAAATTATGGCTCTGGAAAGAAGGGGAGCGATAAACGAAAAAAGCTCCAGGGGTGAAGGGGTTTAGAAACATGGATATGGACATACCTATGGAAATAGACATAGATATATCTGTATGTATCTATCTATCCATCCCATATCTATCTATCCATCCCATATCTATCTATCTATCTATCTATCCATCTATCTATTATCTATCTATCTATCTATCTATCCATCTATCTATTATCTATCTATCTATCTATCTATTATCTATCTATCCATCCATCTATCCATCTATCTATCTATCTATTATCTATCTATCTATCTATCTATCTATCTATCTATCTATCTATCTATTATCTATCTATCTATTATCTATCTATTATTTATCTATCTATCTATTTATCTATCTATTATCTATCTATTATCTATCTATCATTTATTACCTATTTATCTATCTATCTATCTATCTATCTATCTATCTATCTATCTATCTATCTATCTATTATCTATCTATCTATTATCTACCTATCTATTATCTATCTATCTATCTATCTATCTATCTATCTATCTATCTATCTATCTATCTATCTGTGTGTAATGGAGGGTGGGTTGGACAGAAATGACATCACAAATCTTTTTGAAGATAGAGGAGGGAGAGGAGGGAGGGGTTGGGGTGTGTTTTGGAGTGGGTGTGCCAGGTGCAGAGTTACAGGCCAGTGCAATGCATCATGGAACTTGTAGTATTAGAGCACAGTAAGTCGGGAGAAAGGAAGTTGTCAATTAACCCCATGAGAGCTGGATCCAGCACTGAAGATGTGCTGCTACAGCATGATAAAAGGTAATATTGCTAAAATAAACACAGTAGATGTTTTCAATGGCACATAATAGATCTATCCCCAGAAAACAAATCAGGAATTGGAATTCTAGGCTCTAACATCGGATTCTGAACTACATAATCTTGAATGCTTTGTACCTTTGCAGTGAGATGATCCACACAAGAGGACAGACCTTGAATATCCATATCTACACCTGAGTCCTGAACCACCCAGAGGTTAAGGGGAAAAGAGAGACAAAACACACTGCAAAGAAAAAAAAATGGGTTCAGAACTTCTCTTATCCCTCTTTTGAGATGCATTAACACTTTATGGCCAGCTGTACTGTTATGGACCTGGTGGTTAGGAGCACCAGGAATTACCTGATGAGTAAGTCGGGAGAAAGGAAGATGTCGATTAACCCCATGAGAGCTGGATCCAGCACTGAAGATGTGCTGCTACAGCATGATAAAAGGTAATATTGCTAAAATAAACACAGTAGATGTTTTCAGTGGCACATAATAGCAAGATTTATGAAAAAAAAAAAAAGGTTATAGTAGTGGACAACTTCTTTAACATGTCCGCAAGTCCCATAGGGAACCATAGGGAATGAATGAGGCCGAATCCTCATATATGCCCATGTAACTCTTTCAAAGACAATTTCAGCAATATTTTTACATGTTAAGTCCATTCATCTGAAATCAATTTGCATACGTATGCAAATGAGGGAGTAGATCTGTTACTCCAGCTCTATACCCGCTCAGTGCCACCTCTTCCTGATCGACTTACAGCTCTTTTTTCCAGAAAGAAACACAGCATAGAGGCTGTCAGTGAAGCAAAAGGAGGTGGCACTCTGCGGGAAATAGAGCTGGAGTGACAGAGGGTTAAGATCCACCACAGTCGTTAGGCATTATTTATATATCAATTGAAATGCTGATTTCTGAATAAGGCTAGGTTCACATTGCGTTAACAGCAGCCCATTCAACACTTGCGTTAATGGGCTGCTGTTAACGCAAGTGCCGACTTGTCACATCGCTAGCGCAGATAGAGCTAGCAGATGCTCTATCTGCACTAGCAGTGACGGACCTGGAAACGCTGCAGCCCAGGGTCCGTCACTCAATGACGGCACATCACTAGCGCACACCCATTGTAGTGATGCGTCCACCATAGGGCTTAATGGCGGCATTAACGGACTGCGTTACACCGCGTTATGCCACTGTGTAACATAGTCCGTCTAACGGACTGCTAAAACGCAGTGTGAACCTGGCCTTAAGGAGTTTGTCTTTGAAAGAGCTACATGCACATATAAAAGGTTTGGAGGGGTGAAATCCTGCAGACAGTCTGCCTTTAAATAAATATACTGTCACTGTCCCTGTGTTTGTATGGCTAAGTAATGAAGAGAAAATGAGTGGCGGCCATAGATCTCACTTCCAGTTAATGTCCCATGAACCCGAGAGTCGACACTGGTGGAACAGAGGCAACACAAGTGGTCAGTCTTCACAGAACTGCGGCGACAGTGAGGGCAAGGCTTTCGCTAGGAATTTTGGGGCCCCATACTGGCAAAATTTCTAAGCCCCCTTGAGACTCTGCCCAGAATCCACCTCAGTTCCGCCTGCACACCCTCAAGCCTTCCACAGTCCCAACTGTTATGGACCTGGTGGTTAGGAGCACCCGGAATGACCTGATGAGTAAACTCAAAATCGGGACTAGCTCTGGGGAAGTGGGAACTCTGCTGACCGCAAACCCTACTCCTATCACACACACTAGAAATAGCCGTGGAGCGTACCTAACTCTCCCTAGACGCCTCTTCACAGTCTAAGAGCTAACTACCCCTAAAGATAGAAATAGAAGCTTTACCTTGCCTCAGACAAATTCCCCAAAGGTAAAGGCAGACCCCCACATATATTGACTGTGAGTTAAGAGGAAAGTCACAAACACAGGAATGAAACAGGTTTTAGCAAAGGAGGCCAGATTTCACTAAATAGTCAGAGGATAGAAAAGGGAACTATGCGGTCAGCACAAAAGACTACAAAAAACCACGCAGAGTAAGCAAAAAGACTCCCCACACCGACTCACGGTGTGGAAGTGCCACTCTGCACCCCCAGAGCTTCCAGCTAGCGAAGGAATATCATGATAGCAAGCTGGACTAGAAATTAGCAGTACTAAGAAATATATTCAGGAAGCAGTAACAACAAATGAACTAGCAAAGACTTAGCTTCTGCTGGAGTAGACAGGTCCTCAGAGAAGTCCAAGAGAGATCTGAACCAATACTGAAACATTGACAGCTGGCATGAAGTAATGATCTGAGTGGAGTTAAATAGGGAAGCCAGCATAGCAATAAACAAGAGCAGCTGATAAAGCCAACCTCAGTGACCAGCAGTTCCGCTCGAAGCCACCAGAGGGAGTCCAAGAGCAGAACTAACCAAAGTACCATTCATGACCACAGGAGGGAGTCCGAGAACGGAATTCACAACAGTACCCCCCCCTTGAGGTGGGGTCACTGAACCCTCACCAGGGCCCCCAGGCCGATCAGGATGAGCCAAATGAAAGGCATGAACTAAATCGGCAGCATGGACATCGGAGGCAACAACCCAGGAATTATCCTCCTGACCATAGCCCTTCCACTTAACCAGGTACTGAAGCTTCCGTCTCGAAATACGAGAATCCAAAATTTTTTCCACCACATACTCCAACTCCCCCTCAACCAACACCGGAGCAGGAGGATCAACGGAGGGAACCATAGGCGCCACGTACCTACGCAACAACGACCTATGGAACACATTATGGATGGCAAAAGAAGCTGGAAGGACCAAACGAAATGAAACAGGGTTGAGAATTTCAGAAATCTTATAAGGACCAATGAAACGAGGCTTAAACTTAGGAGAAGAAACCTTCATAGGAACATAATGAGAAGACAACCAAACCAAATCCCCAACACGAAGTCGGGAACCAATACAGCGACGGCAGTTAGCGAAACGTTGAGCCTTCTCCTGGGACAACGTCAGATTGTCCACTACGTGAGTCCAAATTTGCTGCAACCTGTCCACCACAGAATCCACACCAGGACAGTCAGAAGGCTCAACCTGCCCCGAAGAAAAACGAGGATGAAAACCAGAATTGCAAAAAAAAGGCGAAACCAAAGTAGCCGAACTAGCCCGATTAATAAGGGCGAACTCAGCCAATGGCAAGAAGGTCACCCAATCATCCTGATCAGCAGAAACAAAGCATCTCAGATAGGTTTCCAAAGTCTGGTTGGTTCGTTCGGTTTGACCATTTGTTTGAGGATTGAAAGCTGAAGAAAAAGACAAATCAATGCCCATCTTAGCACAAAAGGACCGCCAAAACCTAGAGACAAACTGGGAACCTCTGTCCGACACAATGTTCTCCGGAATGCCATGCAAACGAACCACATGTTGAAAAAATAATGGCACCAAATCAGAGGAGGAAGGTAATTTAGGCAAGTGTTATGGTTCTCAATGGCAAGAGAACATAGCCCAGCAAACATAGAACTAGCTCTTGGAAGGATGGAAACTAAACTGACCATGAACTAAACCTGCCGCACAACTAACAGTAGCCGGGTAGCGTAGCCTGCGTTTTATCCCTAGACGCCCAGCGCCGGCCGGAGGACTAACTAATCCTGGCAGAGGAAAATATAGTCCTGGCTCACCTCTAGAGAAAATTCCCCAAAAGGCAGACAGAGGCCCCCACAAATATTGGCGGTGATTTTAGATGAAATGACAAACGTAGTATGAAAATAGGTTTAGCAAAATTGAGGTCCGCTTACTAAATAGCAGGAAGACAGAAAGGACACTTTCATGGTCAGCTAAAAACACTATCAAAACACCATCCTGAAATTACTTTAAGACTCTAGTATTAACTCATAACATCAGAGTGGCAATTTCAGATCACAAGAGCTTTCCAGACACAGAAACGAAACTACAGCTGTGAACTGGAACAAAATGCAAAAACAAACAAGGACTAAAGTCCAACTTAGCTGGGAGTTGTCTAGCAGCAGGAACATGCACAGAAAGGCTTCTGATTACAATGTTGACCGGCATGGAAGTGACAGAGGAGCAAGGCTAAATAGCGACTCCCACATCCTGATGGAAACAGGTGAACAGAGAGGATGATGCACACCAGTTCAATTCCACCAGTGGCCACCGGGGGAGCCCAAAATCCAATTTCACAACAGTACCCCCCCCTCAAGGAGGGGGCACCGAACCCTCACCAGAACCACCAGGGCGATCAGGATGAGCCCTATGAAAGGCACGGACCAAATCGGAGGCATGAACATCAGAGGCAGTCACCCAAGAATTATCCTCCTGACCGTATCCCTTCCATTTGACCAGATACTGGAGTTTCCGTCTGGAAACACGGGAGTCCAAGATTTTTTCCACAACATACTCCAACTCGCCCTCAACCAACACCGGAGCAGGAGGCTCAACGGAAGGCACAACCGGTACCTCATACCTGCGCAATAATGACCGATGAAAAACATTATGAATAGAAAAAGATGCAGGGAGGTCCAAACGAAAGGACACAGGGTTAAGAATCTCCAATATCTTGTACGGGCCGATGAACCGAGGCTTAAACTTGGGAGAAGAAACCCTCATAGGGACAAAACGAGAAGACAACCACACCAAGTCCCCAACACAAAGCCGAGGACCAACCCGACGCCGGCGGTTGGCAAAAAGCTGAGTCTTCTCCTGGGACAACTTCAAATTGTCCACTACCTGCCCCCAAATCTGATGCAACCTCTCCACCACAGCATCCACTCCAGGACAATCCGAAGATTCCACCTGACCAGAAGAAAATCGAGGATGAAACCCCGAATTACAGAAAAAGGGAGACACCAAGGTGGCAGAGCTGGCCCGATTATTGAGGGCAAACTCCGCTAAAGGCAAAAAAGCAACCCAATCATCCTGATCTGCAGACACAAAACACCTCAAATATGTCTCCAAGGTCTGATTCGTCCGCTCGGTCTGGCCATTAGTCTGAGGATGGAAAGCAGACGAGAAAGACAAATCTATGCCCATCCTAGCACAGAATGCTCGCCAAAATCTAGACACGAATTGGGTACCTCTGTCAGAAACGATATTCTCCGGAATACCATGCAAACGAACCACATTTTGAAAAAACAGAGGAACCAACTCGGAAGAAGAAGGCAACTTAGGCAGGGGAACCAAATGGACCATCTTAGAGAAACGATCACACACCACCCAGATGACAGACATCTTTTGAGAAACAGGAAGATCCGAAATAAAATCCATCGAGATGTGCGTCCAGGGCCTCTTCGGGATAGGCAAGGGCAACAACAATCCACTAGCCCGAGAACAACAAGGCTTGGCCCGAGCACAAACGTCACAAGACTGCACGAAGCCTCGCACATCTCGAGACAGGGAAGGCCACCAGAAGGACCTTGCCACCAAATCCCTGGTACCAAAGATTCCAGGATGACCTGCCAACGCAGAAGAATGAACCTCAGAGATGACTCTACTGGTCCAATCATCAGGAACAAACAGTCTACCAGGTGAGCAACGATCAGGTCTATCCGCCTGAAACTCCTGCAAGGCCCGCCGCAGGTCTGGAGAAACGGCAGACAATATCACTCCATCCTTAAGGATACCTGTAGGTTCAGAATTACCAGGGGAGTCAGGCTCAAAACTCCTAGAAAGGGCATCCGCAGGGCCGGCGTCAACACCCGGCCTAGCCGGGCAATTGCCGGGGCCCTGACGAGACAGGGGGGCCCACTCACACAGTCATAGAGCCATCTGGCTGCTTTAACCCTTTCAATTTGCGCTGGCACAAGCATCTTCTCACTGTCAGTGCAGGGCCAGGCACACATAGGGGTTAATTAAGGACACAGCCAGCGTGACATTGTGGGCGGAGAGTTCTCCTGCTCTGTATCTCCTGACTGTGTGCAGTGCTGAACTTATCAAGGAGACCGAGCTCCTACCAGCACCTGAGTGAGTGCAATGCTATATCGCTGTATGTTCTGACAGTCTGGGACTGGGTGACCTGGGGCGGCCATGGGCTGGGCGGCTGCAGCTGATATATATATACACTACAGCAGCCGCCCAGCCCAGGCCCCCAGCACAGCCTGTATAGATACAGTGTATATAATATATATACAGGACAGGTGCTGGGGGCCTGGGCTGGGCGGCTGTTGAAGTATATACACTGCACAGTACCACTCCCCTGTATATATACACTGCACAGTACCACTCCTGTCCTGTATATATACTCTGCATAGCACCACTCCTCCTGTATATATACACTGCACAGTACCACTCCTCCTGCCCTGTTTATATACACTGCACAGTACCACTCCTCCTGTCCTGTATATATACACTGCACATTACCACTCCTCCTGTCCTGTATATATACACTGCACATTACCACTCCTCCTGTATATATACACTGCACAGTACCACTCCTCCTGCCCTGTTTATATACACTGCACAGTACCACTCCTCCTGTCCTGTATATATACACTGCACATTACCACTCCTCCTGTCCTGTATATATACACTGCACAGTACCACTCCTCCTGTCCTGTATATATACACTGCACAGTACCTCTCCTCCTGTATATATACACTGCATAGCACCACTCCTCCTGTATATATACACTGCACAGTACCACTCCTCCTGTATATATACACTGCACAGTACCACTCCTCCTGTATATATACACTGCATAGCACCACTCCTCCTGTATATATACACTGTACAGTACCACTCCTCCTGTATATATACACTGTACAGTACCACTCCTCCTGTATATATACACTGTACAGTACCACTCCTCCTGTATATATACACTGCACAGTACCACTCCTCCTGTATATATACACTGCACAGTACCACTCCTCCTGTCCTGTATATATACACTGCACAGTACCACTCCTCCTGTATATATACACTGCATAGCACCACTCCTCCTGTATATATACACTGTACAGTACCACTCCTCCTGTATATATACACTGCACAGTACCACTCCTCCTGTATATATACACTGCATAGCACCACTCCTCCTGTATATATACACTGCACAGTACCACTCCCCTGTATATATACACTGCACAGTACCACTCCTCCTGTATATATACACCGCACAGTACCACTCCTCCTGTCCTGTATATAGACACTGCACAGTACCACTCCTCCTGTATATATACACCGCACAGTACCACTCCTCCTGTCCTGTATATATACACCGCACAGTACCACTCCTCCTGTCCTGTATATAGACACTGTACAGTACCACTCCTCCTGTATATATACACTGTACAGTACCACTCCTCCTGTATATATACACTGTACAGTACCACTCCTCCTGTATATATACACTGCACAGTACCACTCCTCCTGTATATATACACTGCATAGCACCACTCCTCCTGTATATATATACCGCACAGTACCACTCCTCCTGTATATATACACTGCACAGTACCACTCCTCCTGTATATATACACTGCACAGTACCACTCCCCTCTATATATACACCGCACATTACCTCTCCTCCTGTATATATACACTGCACAGTACCGCTCCTCCTGTATATATACACTGCACAGTACCTCTCCCCTGTATATATACACTGCACAGTACCTCTCCTCCTGTATATATACACTGTACAGTACCTCTCCCCTGTATATATACACTGCACAGTACCGCTCCTCCTGTATATATACACTGCACAGTACCTCTCCCCTGTATATATACACTGCACAGTACCTCTCCTCCTGTATATATACACTGCACAGTACCACTCCTCCTGTATATATACACTGCACAGTACCTCTCCCCTGTATATATACACTGCAGAATTTACAATAGCTATCACTCATGTAAGAAGTGAAATCTGGCATTGTACTATACCTATATTTCTCCGCTGTATCTGGGCATCATGAATCGTGATATATTTTAAAGGGGGGGGGGGCCCACTGAGACTCTTTCGCCCGGGGCCCTCAAAAACCTGGAGCCGGCCCTGGGCATCCGCCTTAACATTCTTAGAACCCGGCAGGTAGGACACCACAAAATTAAACCGAGAGAAAAACAACGACCAGCGCGCCTGTCTAGGATTCAGGCGTCTGGCGGACTCAAGATAAATTAGATTTTTGTGGTCAGTCAATACCACCACCTGATGTCTAGCCCCCTCAAGCCAATGACGCCACTCCTCAAAAGCCCACTTCATGGCCAAAAGCTCCCGATTCCCAACATCATAATTCCGCTCGGCGGGCGAAAATTTACGTGAGAAAAAAGCACAAGGTCTCATCACGGAGCAATCGGAACTTCTCTGCGACAAAACCGCCCCAGCTCCGATTTCAGAAGCGTCGACCTCAACCTGAAAAGGAAGAGCAACATCAGGCTGACGCAGCACAGGGGCGGAAGAAAAGCGGCGCTTAAGCTCCCGAAAGGCCTCCACAGCAGCAGGGGACCAATCAGCAACATCAGCACCCTTCTTAGTCAAATCAGTCAATGGTCTAACAACATCAGAAAAACCAGCAATAAATCGACGATAAAAGTTAGCAAAGCCCAAAAATTTCTGAAGACTCTTAAGAGAAGAGGGTTGCGTCCAATCACAAATAGCCTGAACCTTGACAGGATCCATCTCGATGGAAGAGGGGGAAAAAATATATCCCAAAAAGGAAATCTTTTGAACCCCAAAAACGCACTTAGAACCCTTCACACACAAGGAATTAGACCGCAAAACCTGAAAAACCTTCCTGACCTGCTGGACATGAGAGTCCCAGTCATCCGAAAAAATCAAAATATCATCCAGATACACAATCATAAATTTATCCAAATAATCACGGAAAATGTCATGCATAAAGGACTGAAAGACTGAAGGGGCATTTGAAAGACCAAAAGGCATCACCAAATACTCAAAGTGGCCCTCGGGCGTATTAAATGCGGTTTTCCACTCATCCCCCTGCTTAATTCGCACCAAATTATACGCCCCACGGAGATCTATCTTAGAGAACCACTTGGCCCCCTTTATGCGAGCAAACAAATCAGTCAGCAGTGGCAACGGATATTGATATTTAACCGTGATCTTATTCAAAAGCCGATAATCAATGCACGGCCTCAAAGAGCCATCTTTCTTAGCCACAAAGAAAAAACCGGCTCCTAAGGGAGATGACGAAGGACGAATATGTCCCTTTTCCAAGGACTCCTTTATATATTCTCGCATAGCAGCATGTTCAGGCACAGACAGATTAAATAAACGACCCTTAGGGTATTTACTACCCGGAATCAAATCTATGGCACAATCGCACTCCCGGTGCGGAGGTAATGAACCAAGCTTAGGTTCTTCAAAAACGTCACGATATTCAGTCAAGAATTCAGGAATCTCAGAGGGAATAGATGATGAAATGGAAACCACAGGTACGTCCCCATGCGTCCCCTTACATCCCCAGCTTAACACAGACATAGCTTTCCAGTCAAGGACTGGGTTATGAGATTGCAGCCATGGCAATCCAAGCACCAACACATCATGTAGGTTATACAGCACAAGAAAGCGAATAATCTCCTGGTGATCCGGATTAATCCGCATAGTTACTTGTGTCCAGTATTGTGGTTTATTACTAGCCAATGGGGTGGAGTCAATCCCCTTCAGGGGTATAGGAGTTTCAAGAGGCTCCAAATCATACCCACAGCGTTTGGCAAAGGACCAATCCATAAGACTCAAAGCGGCGCCAGAGTCGACATAGGCATCCACGGTAATAGATGATAAAGAACAAATCAGGGTCACAGATAGAATAAACTTAGACTGTAAAGTGCCAATTGAAACAGACTTATCAAGCTTCTTAGTACGCTTAGAGCATGCTGATATAACATGAGTTGAATCACCGCAATAGAAGCACAACCCATTTTTTCGTCTAAAATTCTGCCGTTCACTTCTGGACAGAATTCTATCACATTGCATATTCTCTGGCGTCTTCTCAGTAGACACCGCCAAATGGTGCACAGGTTTGCGCTCCCGCAGACGCCTATCGATCTGGATAGCCATTGTCATGGACTCATTCAGACCCGCAGGCACAGGGAACCCCACCATAACATCCTTAATGGCATCAGAGAGACCCTCTCTGAAATTCGCCGCCAGGGCGCACTCATTCCACTGAGTAAGCACAGCCCATTTACGGAATTTCTGGCAGTATATTTCAGCTTCGTCTTGCCCCTGAGATAGGGACAACAAGGCCTTTTCCGCCTGAAGTTCTAACTGAGGTTCCTCATAAAGCAACCCTAAGGCCAGAAAAAACGCATCCACATTGAGCAACGCAGGATCCCCTGGAGCCAATGCAAAAGCCCAATCCTGAGGGTCGCCCCGGAGCAAGGAAATCACAATCCTGACCTGCTGAGCAGGATCTCCAGCAGAGCGAGATTTCAGGGACAAAAACAACTTGCAATTATTTTTGAAATTTTGAAAGCAAGATCTATTCCCCGAGAAAAATTCAGGCAAAGGAATTCTAGGTTCAGATATAGGAACATGAACAACAAAATCTTGTAAATTTTGAACTTTCGTGGTAAGATTATTCAAACCTGCAGCTAAACTCTGAATATCCATTTTACACAGGTGAACACAGAGCCATTCCAGGATTAGAAGGAGAGAGAGAGAGAAAGGCTGCAACATAGGCAGACTTGCAAGAGATTCAATTACAAGCACACTCAGAACTGAAGGGAAAAAAAAAAATAAAAAATCTTCAGCAGACTTCTCTTATCTCTCCTTTCTCTGTCAATTAATTTAACCCTTTGTGGCCGGTCAAACTGTTATGGTTCTCAATGGCAAGAGAACATAGCCCAGCAAACATAGAACTAGCTCTTGGAAGGATGGAAACTAAACTGACCATGAACTAAACCTGCCGCACAACTAACAGTAGCCGGGTAGCGTAGCCTGCGTTTTATCCCTAGACGCCCAGCGCCGGCCGGAGGACTAACTAATCCTGGCAGAGGAAAATATAGTCCTGGCTCACCTCTAGAGAAAATTCCCCAAAAGGCAGACAGAGGCCCCCACAAATATTGGCGGTGATTTTAGATGAAATGACAAACGTAGTATGAAAATAGGTTTAGCAAAATTGAGGTCCGCTTACTAAATAGCAGGAAGACAGAAAGGACACTTTCATGGTCAGCTAAAAACACTATCAAAACACCATCCTGAAATTACTTTAAGACTCTAGTATTAACTCATAACATCAGAGTGGCAATTTCAGATCACAAGAGCTTTCCAGACACAGAAACGAAACTACAGCTGTGAACTGGAACAAAATGCAAAAACAAACAAGGACTAAAGTCCAACTTAGCTGGGAGTTGTCTAGCAGCAGGAACATGCACAGAAAGGCTTCTGATTACAATGTTGACCGGCATGGAAGTGACAGAGGAGCAAGGCTAAATAGCGACTCCCACATCCTGATGGAAACAGGTGAACAGAGAGGATGATGCACACCAGTTCAATTCCACCAGTGGCCACCGGGGGAGCCCAAAATCCAATTTCACAACAGGCAAGGGTACCAAATGGACCATCTTAGAAAAGCGATCACAAACCACCCAGATGACAGACATCCTTTGAGAGACAGGAAGATCTGAAATAAAATCCATGGAAACATGCGTCCAAGGCCTTTTCGGGACTGGCAAGGGCAAAAGCAACCCATTGGCACGAGAACAGCAGGGCTTAGCCCGAGCACAAGTCCCACAGGACTGCACAAAAGAACGCACATCCCGTGACAAGGAAGGCCACCAAAAGGACCTAGCCACCAAATCTCTGGTACCAAAAATCCCAGGATGACCAGCCAACACCGAGCAATGAACCTCAGAAATAACTCTGCTAGTCCATCTATCAGGGACAAACAGTTTCTCCGCTGGACAACGGTGTGGCATCAATTCCCCTTAATGGAATAGGATACTGCAAAGGCTCCAAGAAAAAACCACAGCGCCTGGCAAACTCCAAGTCCATCAAATTCAGGGCAGCACCTGAATCCACAAATGCCATAACCGAGTAGGATGACAAAGAGCAAATCAGAGTAACAGACAAAAGAAATTTAGGCTGTACAGTACCAATGGTGACAGACCTAGCGAACCGCTTAGTGCGCTTAGGACAATCAGAGATAGCATGAGTGGGGTCACCACAGTAAAAACACAGCCCATTCCGACGTCTGTGTTCTTGCCGTTCAGTTCTGGTCAAAGTTCTATCACATTGCATAGGCTCAGGCCTCTGCTCAGAGGACACCGCCAAATGGTGCACAATTTTGCGCTCGCGCAAACGCCGATCAATTTGGATGGCCAAGGACATTGATTCATTCAGACCAGCAGGCGTGGTGAATCCCACCATAACATCCTTTAGGGCTTCAGAAAGACCCTTTCTAAAAATTGCTGCCAGGGCACACTCATTCCATTGAGTAAGCACAGACCATTTTCTAAACTTCTGACAATATATCTCCGCTTCATCCTGACCCTGACACAAAGCTAGCAAGATTTTCTCTGCCTGATCCACTGAATTCGGTTCGTCATAAAGCAATCCAAGCGCCAGAAAAAACGCATCTACATTAAGCAATGCAGGATCTCCAGGCGCAAGGGAGAATGCCGAGTCTTGAGGGTCGCCACGCAACAAAGAAATAATAATTTTTACTTGCTGAATGGGGTCACCAGAGGAGCGGGGTTTCAAAGCAAGAAACAGTTTACAATTATTTTTGAAATTCAGAAACTTAGATCTATCCCCAGAAAACAAATCATGAATTGGAACTCTAGGCTCTAACATCGGATTCTGAACTACATAATCTTGAATGCTTTGTACCTTTGCAGTGAGATGATCCACACAAGAGGACAGACCTTGAATATCCATATCTACACCTGAGTCCTGAACCACCCAGAGGTTAAGGGGAAAAGAGAGACAAAACACACTGCAAAGAAAAAAAAATGGGTTCAGAACTTCTCTTATCCCTCTTTTGAGATGCATTAACACTTTATGGCCAGCTGTACTGTTATGGACCTGGTGGTTAGGAGTACCCGGAATTACCTGATGAGTAAGTCGGGAGAAAGGAAGTTGTTGATTAACCCCATGAGAGCTGGATCCAGCACTGAAGATGTGCTGCTACAGCATGATAAAAGGTAATATTGCTAAAATAAACACAGTAGATGTTTTCAGTGGCACATAATAGCAAGATTTATGAAAAGAAAAAAAAAAAGGTTATAGTAGTGGACAACTTCTTTAACATGTCCGCAAGTCCCATAGGGAATGAATGAGGCCGAATCCTCATATATGCCCATGTAACTCTTTCAAAGACAATTTCAGCAATATTTTTACATGTTAAGTCCATTCATCCGAAATCAATTTGCATACGTATGCAAATGAGGGAGTAGATCTGTTACTCCAGCTCTATACCCGCTCAGTGCCACCTCTTCCTGATCGACTTACAGCTCTTTTTTCCAGAAAGAAACACAGCATAGAGGCTGTCAGTGAAGCAAAAGGAGGTGGCACTCTGCGGGAAATAGAGCTGGAGTGACAGAGGGTTAAGATCCACCACAGTCGTTAGGCATTATTTATATATCAATTGAAATGCTGATTTCTGAATAAGGCTAGGTTCACATTGCGTTAACAGCAGCCCATTCAACACTTGCGTTAATGGGCTGCTGTTAACGCAAGTGCCGACTTGTCACATCGCTAGCGCAGATAGAGCTAGCAGATGCTCTATCTGCACTAGCAGTGACGGACCTGGAAACGCTGCAGCCCAGGGTCCGTCACTCAATGACGGCACATCACTAGCGCACACCCATTGTAGTGATGCGTCCGCCATAGGGCTTAATGGCGGCATTATCGGACTGCGTTACACCGCGTTATGCCACTGTGTAACATAGTCTGTCTAACGGACTGCTAAAACGCAGTGTGAACCTGGCCTTAAGGAGTTTGTCTTTGAAAGAGCTACATGCACATATAAAAGGTTTGGAGGGGTGAAATCCTGCAGATAGTCTGCCTTTAAATAAATATACTGTCACTGTCCCTGTGTTTGTATGGCTAAGTAATGAAGAGAAAATGAGTGGCGGCCATAGATCTCACTTCCAGTTAATGTCCCATGAACCCGAGAGTCGACACTGGTGGAACAGAGGCAACACAAGTGGTCAGTCTTCACAGAACTGCGGCGACAGTGAGGGCAAGGCTTTCGCTAGGAATTTTGGGGCCCCATACTGGCAAAATTTCTAAGCCCCCTTGAGACTGCCCAGAATCCACCTCAGTTCTGCCTGCACGCCCTCAAGCCTTCCACAGTCCCAACTGTTATTGACCTGGTGGTTAGGAGCACCCGGAATGACCTGATGAGTAAACTCAAAATCGGGACTAGCTCTGGGGAAGTGGGAACTCTGCTGACCGCAAACCCTACTCCTATCACACACACTAGAAATAGCCGTGGAGCGTACCTAACTCTCCCTAGACGCCTCTTCACAGCCTAAGAGCTAACTACCCCTAAAGATAGAAATAGAAGCCTTACCTTGCCTCAGAGAAATTCCCCAAAGGTAAAGGCAGACCCCCACATATATTGACTGTGAGTTAAGAGGAAAGTCACAAACACAGGAATGAAACAGGTTTTAACAAAGGAGGCCAGATTTCACTAAATAGTCAGAGGATAGAAAAGGGAACTATGCGGTCAGCACAAAAGACTACAAAAAACCACACAGAGTAAGCAAAAAGACTCCCCACACCGACTCACGGTGTGGAGGTGCCACTCTGCACCCCCAGAGCTTCCAGCTAGCAAAGGAATATCATGATAGCAAGCTGGACTAGAAATTAGCAGTACTAAGAAATATATTCAGGAAGCAGTAACAACAAATGAACTAGCAAAGACTTAGCTTCTGCTGGAGTAGGCAGGTCCTCAGAGAAGTCCAAGAGAGATCTGAACCAATACTGAAACATTGACAGCTGGCATGAAGTAACGATCTGAGTGGAGTTAAATAGGGAAGCCAGCATAGCAATAAACGAGAGCAGCTGATAAAGCCAACCTCAGTGACCAGCAGTTCCGCTCGAAGCCACCAGAGGGAGTCCAAGAGCAGAACTAACCAAAGTACCATTCATGACCACAGGAGGGAGTCCGAGAACGGAATTCACAACACCCAACGCCCACTCTGGGAAAAACTCATCTTCTGCACCACGTCCTCACCAATCTGATATTAACAGTTCTCAGCAGACAGCAGATCACATACATAGCTGGCAGCTTTTGTTTTGGCCAAAAGAGTATTTAAGGCGCCACCACAACAAGATAGTCTCTTTTGGTCAGACCCTACTCTGCTCTAACCCATTAAACATTTCTTAAAATATCCAGTACTCTTTTTAGGTATGTTTTTATTTATTTTTAAGGGATTGAGTCACATATATTTTTTAGAATGACCATTAATACCACATACAAGAGAGGAATACCATCAAACCATGACCAGACAACATATTACCACCACATAGTGATGGAATAATACCACAAACAAGGAACAAATACCTCCTTACCATGACCAGATCACATATTACCATCACACGGTGACCAAATAATACCACATACAGGGAGAAATACCTCCATACCGTGACCAGATCACATATTACCATCACACAGTGACCAAATAATACCACATACAGGGAGAAATACCGCCACACCATAACCAGATCCCATACTACCACCACATAGTAACCGAATACTACAATACTGATCATTAATAAGAAAAACACAACATTAGTGCCATTATACACAGGAGCTCTGTATATAGTGTCAGTGTACAGGTAGTACAGTGACAACCAATGACATTATACACAGGAGCTCTGTATATAGTGTCAGTGTACAGATACTACAGTGATCACCAGTGACATTATACACAGGAGCTCTGTATATAGTGTCAGTGAACAGGTGATAAAGTGTATAGTGTCAGTGTACAGGTAACACACTGACTCACCAATGACATCTCTAGCTGAAGTCCTTCATCTTTGCTGTTCTTTTTCATGCAGCGCTGACCGCCATAATTTTTGTCTCTGCATATAATAACACATAGTTACCTAGAGCACCGCTTCCAGAGCCCATTCCCCACTTTTTTCCTTTTTTCTACTACACTACACATCTGAATACAGTCGTGCACCCACCATTAATATATAATTAGTTAATATTAATCCACCAATATGCCCCCACCAACTATAAATAGCCATTTTCCCCACTTAATATACATATACATAAATTAGCCCCTGTACACTTTCCCACAATTCATTACCAGTCACTGCATCCTCAATGCCCCCACTATGTGCCTCCAGCTCCCCCGATTCATTATATTTACATGCCCCTTCTGACCCAATTCATTGTCATGTCTTCTCTCTCTCCCACCCCCACCCTCTATTCATTATCAACTGCTATCCCCCCACATTCAATACATCATTTACTCCCAACACCCTCAAAATTCATCATTATTTGCTCTCAACACCAACTATCTTCAATTCAATTGCTGTCCACCGTCCCTCACTTCATCTTTTGCTGTCGTCCTCCCCCTCACTTCATCATTTGCAGTCCCCCTTCCCCTCACTTCATCATTCGCAGTCCCCCATTTTCCCTTCACTTCATAATGTTCAGTCCCCTTCCATTCATGTGCTGTCCCCGTCCTCTCCCTCACATCATTTGCAGCCCCCTCCATCATTTGCAGCCATCCCTGTTGTGAATTCCGTTCTGGAGCTCCCTCCTGTGGTTGCTAATGGTATTTTTGTGAGTTCTGCCCTTGGGCTCCCTCTGGTGGTTTCGAGTGGAACTGCTGCTCCTTTAGGTAGCTGTAGCAGCTGACTCCACTGATCGCCTTGCCTGGGTTTGTTATTTAAACCTGCTCTGGGCTTTAGTTCATGCCAGCTGTCAATGTTCTTGGTTGGATTTGGTTCTCTCCTTGGATTTCTCATATGGCCTGTCATTGTCAGCAAAAGATAAGTTTTTGCTAGTTTTTGTTTGTCCATTTGTTTGGACTCTATTGCTCTGCAAATATGTCTCTTTTTGTCCAGCTTGTCACTGTGTCATATTCAGACTAGCTGGAAGCTCTGGGAAAGCAGATTTGCCCCTCCACACTGTGAGTCGGTGTGGAGTTCATTTTTGTAAACTCTGCGTGGATTTTGTAGTTTTTAATACTGACCGCACAGTATCCTTTTCTCTCTGTCTATCAAGTTTAGTATTGGCCTCCTTTGCTGAAATCTGATTTCATTTCTGTGTATGTCTTTTCCCTCTCCACTCACAGTCAATATTTGAGGGGGGCTGTCTTTCCTTTGGGGGTTTTCTCTGAAGCAAGATAGCTTTCTATTTCCTACTTTAGGGGTAGTTAGCTCTTAGGCTGTGATGATGTGTCTAGGGAGAGTCAGGAACATCCCACGGCTATTACTAGTGTTGTTGTTAGGATTAGGAACTGCGGTCAGTAGAGATACCACCTCCTCAGAGCTCGTCCCATGTTGCGTTTTAGCCAGCAGGTCATATCAGTGTGGCCTCTTAACCACCAGGTCATAACAGTACAGCTGGCCCACAATGTGTTAAATGCATCTCAAAAGAGGGAAAAGAAAGTTCTGAGTTGTTTTTTTTTCCTTTGTAGCTTGTTTTGTCTTTTTTTTCCCCTTAATCTCTGGGTGGTTCAGGATTTTGGTGCTGATATGGAGGTTCAGGGTCTGTCCTTGCGTGTGGATCAACTCGCTGCAAGGGTACAGAGTATCCAAGATTATGTTGTCCAGACTCCGGTATTAGAGCCTAGAATTCCTATTCCGGATTTGTTTTTTGGAGATTGATCTAAATTTTTGAACTTCAAAAATAATTGCAGATTGTTTTTTGCTCTGAGACCCCGTTCCTCTGGTGACCCCATTCAGCAGGTGAAGATTGTTATTTCTTTGCTGCGTGGCGACCCGCAGGACTGGGCATTCTCCCTTGAGCCAGGAAATCCTGCATTGCTCAATATTGACGCATTTTTTCAAGCGCTCGGATTGCTGTATGACGAGCCTAATTCTGTGGATCAGGCAGAAAAGACTTTGCTGGCTCTGTGTCAGGGTCAGGAAGCAGCAGAAGTATACTGCCAGAAATTTAGAAAGTGGTCTGTGCTCACAAAATGGAATGAGTATGCCCTGGCAGCGATTTTCAGAAAGGGTCTTTCTGAAGCCCTTAAAGATGTTATGGTGGGGTTTCCCACGCCTGCTGGTCTGAATGAGTCAATGTCTTTGGCCATTCAGATCGATCGGCGTCTGCGTGAGCGCAAGGTGGTGCACCATATGGCAGTGTCCTCTGAGCAGAGTCCTGAGCCTGTGCAATGTGATAGGATTTTGACTAGAGCAGAAAGGCAGAAATTCAGATGTCAGAATGGCCTGTGTTTTTACTGTGGTGATTCTGCTCATGCTATTTCTGATTGCCCTAAGCGTACTAAGAGGGTCCCTAGGTCTGTTACTATTAGTACTGTACAGCCTAAATTTCTCTTGTCTGTTACCCTGATTTGCTCATTGTCGTCCTTTTCTGTTATGGCATTTGTGGATTCTGGCGCTGCCCTGAACTTAATGGACTTAGAATTTGCCAAGCACTGTGGTTTTTCCTTGGAGCCTTTGCAGAGCCCTATTCCCTTAAGGGGGATTGATGCTACGCCATTGGCCAAGAATAAACCTCAGTACTGGACACAGTTAGCCATGTACATGGCTCCAGCACATCAGGAAAATATTTGCTTTTTGGTGATGCATAATTTGCATGATGTTGTTGTGCTGGGTTTTCCATGGTTACAGGTACATAATCCAGTGCTGGATTGGAGATCTATGTCTGTAACTGGCTGGGGTTGTCAGGGGATACATAGTGATATTCCTTTGATGTCAATTTCCTCGCCCCCTTCTTCTGAGGTTCCTGAGTTTTTGTCGGATTTCCAGGATATATTTGATGAGCCCAAGTCCAATTCCCTGCCTCCTCATAGGGACTGCGATTGTGCCATTAATTTGATTCCTGGCTGTAAGTTCCCTAAGGGCCGACTTTTCAATCTGTCTGTGCCAGAGCATGCCGCTATGCGGAGTTATGTAAAGGAGTCCTTGGAGAAGGGGCATATTCGCCCTTCTTTGTCACCATTGGGGGCTGGATTCTTCTTTGTTGCCAAGAAGGATGGCTCCTTGAGACCATGTATAGATTATCGCCTTCTCAATAAGATCACGGTCAAATTCCAGTACCCTTTACCTTTACTTTCTGATTTGTTTGCTCGGATTAAGGGTGCCAGTTGGTTTACTAAAATCGACCTTCGAGGGGCGTATAATCTCGTGCGTATTAAACAAGGTGATGAATGGAAAACAGCATTTAATACGCCCGAAGGCCATTTTGAATATCTTGTGATGCCATTCGGGCTCTCTAATGCTCCATCGGTATTTCAGTCCTTTATGCATGATATCTTCCGGAATTATCTGGATAAATTCATGATTGTGTATTTGGATGATATTTTGTTTTTTCCGATGATTGGGAGTCTCATGTGAAGCAGGTTAGGATGGTGTTTCAGGTCCTTCGTGCTAATGCGTTGTTTGTGAAGGGGTCTAAGTGCCTCTTTGGAGTTCAGAAGGTTTCTTTTTTGGGTTTCATTTTTTCTCCCTTGGCTATTGAGATGGACCCTGTTAAAGTCCAGGCCATTCATGATTGGACTCAACCCACATCTGTAAAGAGCCTTCAGAAATTTTTGGGCTTTGCTAATTTTTATCGCCGCTTTATTGCTAATTTTTCTAGTGTGGTGAAGCCTCTGACCGATTTGACGAAGAAGGGCGCTGATGTGATGAATTGGTCCTCTGCGGCCGTTGAGGCTTTTCAGGAGCTTAAACGTCGTTTTACTTCTGCCCCTGTGTTGCGTCAGCCAGATGTTTCGCTCCCTTTTCAGGTTGAGGTTGATGCTTCTGAGATTGGGGCAGGGGCTGTTTTGTCTCAGAGAAATTCTGATGGCTCTTTGATGAAACCATGTGCTTTCTTCTCCAGAAAGTTTTCGCCTGCTGAGCGTAATTATGATGTCGGCAATCGGGAGTTGTTGGCTATGAAGTGGGCATTTGAGGAGTGGCGACATTGGCTTGAGGGAGCCAAGCATCACGTGGTGGTCTTGACTGATCATAAGAATCTGATTTACCTCGAGTCTGCTAAGCGGTTGAATCCTAGACAAGCTCGGTGGTCTCTGTTTTTCTCCCGTTTTGATTTTGTGGTCTCGTATATTCCAGGATCTAAGAATGTCAAGGCTGATGCCCTTTCTAGGAGTTTTTTGCCTGACTCTCCGGGAGTTCTGGAGCCGGCTGGGATCCTCAAGGAGGGGGTGATTCTTTCTGCCATCTCCCCTGATTTGCGGCGGGTACTTCAGGAGTTTCAGGCTGATAAACCTGACCGCTGTCCAGTGGGGAGACTGTTTGTTCCTGATAGATGGACTAGCAGGGTAATTTCTGAGGTTCATTGTTCGGTGTTGGCTGGTCACCCTGGGATTTTCGGTGCCAGAGATTTGGTGGCTAGGTCCTTTTGGTGGCCTTCCTTGTCGCGGGATGTGCGTTCGTTTGTGCAGTCCTGTGGGACCTGTGCTCGGGCTAAGCCTTGCTGTTCCCGTGCCAGTGGGTTGGTGGGTTGCTTTTGCCTTTGCCTATTCCTGAGAGGCCCTGGACGCATATTTCCATGGATTTTATTTCTGATCTTCCTGTTTCTCAGAAGATGTCTGTCATCTGGGTGGTTTGTGACCATTTTTCTAAGATGGTCCATTTGGTACCGTTGCCTAAGTTGCCTTCCTCCTCTGATTTGGTTCCATTATTTTATCAGCATGTGGTTCGTTTACATGGTATTCTGGAGAATATTGTGTCTGACAGAGGTTCCCAGTTCGTTTCTAGGTTTTGGCGGTCCTTTTGTGCTAGAATGGGCATTGATTTGTCTTTTTCTTCAGCATTCCATCCTCAGACAAATGGCCAAACGGAGCGAACCAATCAGACCTTGGAAACCTATTTGAGATGCTTCGTGTCTGCTGTTCAGGATGATTGGGTGACCTTTTTGCCGTTGGCCGAGTTTGCCCTTAATAATCGGGCTAGTTCGGCTACCTTGGTTTCGCCTTTTTTTTTGTAACTTTGGTTTTCATCCTCGTTTGTCTCCGGGGCAGCTTGAGCCTTCTGACTGTCCTGGTGTGGATTCTGTGGTGGACAGGTTGCAGCAAATTTGGACTCATGTGGTGGACAATTTGACGTTGTCTTGGTGTGTTGGTCCCCGGCTTCGTGTTGGGGATTTGGTCTGGTTGTCTTCTCGTCATGTTCCTATGAAGGTTTCTTCCCCTAAGTTCAAGCCTCGCTTTATTGGGCCTTATAAGATTTCTGAATCAATCCGGTGTCTTTTCGTTTGGCCCTTCCAGCTTCTTTTTCCATTCATAATGTGTTCCATAGATCCTTGTTGCGGAGATATGTGGTACCTATGGTTCCCTCCGTTGATCCTCCTGCTCCGGTGTTGGTTGAGGGGGAATTGGAATATGTGGTGGAGAAGATTTTGGATTCTCGTTTTTCGAGGCGGAAGCTCCAATATCTGGTCAAGTGGAAGGGGTATGGCCAGGAAGATAATTCTTGGGTTGTTGCCTCCGATGTTCATGCTGCCGATTTGGTTCGTGCTTTCCATTTGGCTCGTCCTGATCGGCCTGGGAGCTCTGGTGAGGGTTCGGTGACCCCTCCTCAAGGCGGGGGTACTGTTGTGAATTCCGTTCTGGAGCTCCCTCCTGTGGTTGCTAATGGTATTTTTGTGAGTTCTGCCCTTGGGCTCCCTCTGGTGGTTTCGAGTGGAACTGCTGCTCCTTTAGGTAGCTGTAGCAGCTGACTCCACTGATCGCCTTGCCTGGGTTTGTTATTTAAACCTGCTCTGGGCTTTAGTTCATGCCAGCTGTCAATGTTCTTGGTTGGATTTGGTTCTCTCCTTGGATTTCTCATATGGCCTGTCCTTGTCAGCAAAAGATAAGTTGTTGCTAGTTTTTGTTTGTCCATTTGTTTGGACTCTATTGCTCTGCAAATATGTCTCTTTTTGTCCAGCTTGTCACTGTGTCATATTCAGACTAGCTGGAAGCTCTGGGAAAGCAGATTTGCCCCTCCACACCGTGAGTCGGTGTGGAGTTCATTTTTGTAAACTCTGCGTGGATTTTTTAGTTTTTAATACTGACCTCACAGTATCCTTTTCTCTCTGTCTATCAAGTTTAGGATTGGCCTCCTTTGCTGAAATCTGATTTCATTTCTGTGTACGTCTTTTCCCTCTCCACTCACAGTCAATATTTGTGGGGGGCTGTCTTTCCTTTGGGGGTTTTCTCTGAGGCAAGATAGCTTTCTATTTCCTACTTTAGGGGTAGTTAGCTCTTAGGCTGTGACGATGTGTCTAGGGAGAGTCAGGAACATCCCACGGCTATTACTAGTGTTGTTGTTAAGATTAGGAACTGCGGTCAGTAGAGATACCACCTCCTCAGAGCTCGTCCCATGTTGCGTTTTAGCCAGCAGGTCATATCAGTGTGGCCTCTTAACCACCAGGTCATAACACATCCCCCTCTCCATCATGTCCAGATCCCCCCTCTATCCTTCATGTGCAGATCCCCCCACCATCCATCATGTGCAGACCCCCCTCCATCCATCATGTGCAGATCCCCTCCATCCATCATGTGCAGATCCCCCTCCATCCATCATGGCAGACCCCCCTCCATCCATCAAGTGCAGACCCCCCTCCATCATGTGCAGATCCTCCTCCATCCATCATGTGCAGACCCCCCTCCATCCATCATGTGCAGATCCCCCCTCCATCCATCATGTGCAGATCCCCCCTCCATCCATCATGTGCAGATCCCCCTCCATCGATCAAACGAAGACCCCCCTACATCATGTGCAGATCTCCCTCCATCCATCATGTGCAGATCCCCCTCCATCCATCATGTGCAGATCCCTCCTCCATCCATCATGTGCAGATCCCCCTCCATCCATCATGTGCAGACCCCCTCCATTAATCAAGTGCAGACCCCCCTCCATCATGTGGAGATCTCCCTCCATCCATCATGTGCAGACCCCCCTCCATCCATCATGTGCAGATCCCCCCTCCATCCATCATGTGCAGATCCCCCTCCATCCATCATGTGCAGATCCCCACTCCATCCATCATGTGCAGATCCCCCTCCATCCATCATGTGCAGATCCCCCTCCATCCATCATGTGCAGACCCCCTCCATTCATCATGTGCAGACCCCCCTCCATCATGTGCAGATCCCCCTCCATCATGTGCAGACCCCCCTCCATCCATCATGTGCAGATCACCCCTCCATCCATCATGTGCAGATCCCCCCTCCATCCATCATGTGCAGACCCACTCCATCGATCAAGTGCAGACCCCCCTCCATCATGTGCAGATCTCTCTCCATCCATCATGTGCAGATCCCTCCTCCATCCATCATGTGCAGATCCCCCTCCATCCATCATGTGCAGACCCCCTCCATTAATCAAGTGCAGACCCACCCCCATCATGTGCAGATCTCCCTCCATCCATCATGTGCAGACCCCCCTCCATCCATCATGTGCAGATCCCCCCTCCATCCATCATGTGCAGATCCCCCTCCATCCATCATGTGCAGATCCCTACCCCATCCATCATGTGCAGATCCCCCTCCATCCATCATGTGCAGATCCCCCTGCATCCATCATGGGCAGACCCCCTCCATTCATCAATTGCATACCCCCCTCCATCATGTGCAGATCTCCCTCCATCCATCATGTGCAGACCCCCCTCCATCCATCATGTGCAGATCCCCCTCCATCCATCATGTGCAGACCCCCCCCCATCCATCATGTGCAGATCCCCCCTCCATCCATCATGTGCAGACCCCCCTCCATCATGTGCAGATCCCCCTCCATCCATCATGTGCAGATCCCCTCCATCCATCATGTGCAGATCCCCCTCCATCCATCATGGCAGACCCCCCTCCATCCATCAAGTGCAGACCCCACTCCATCATGTGCAGATCCCCCTCCATCCATCATGTGCAGACCCCCCTCCATCCATCATGTGCAGATCCCCTCCATCCATCATTTTGCAGATCCCCCTCCATCCATCATGGCAGACCCCCCTCAATCCATCAAGTGCAGACCCCCCTCCATCATGTGCAGATCTCCCTCCATCCATCATGTGCAGACCCCCCTTCCATCCATCATGTGCAGATCCCCCCTCCATCCATCATGTGCAGATCCCCCCTCCATCCATCATGTGCAGATCCCCCTCCATCCATCATGTGCAGATCCCCCCTCCATCCATCATGTGGAGATCCCCATAATGTCCAGACCAGACCAGAGGCAGATATATATTACACCTCCCACCCCACTCACTCTATCTGGGACTGGGTGCAAACAATAGCAGTGCTGCTGCTGCTGTCTGTGCTCCAGCCTCCAGACAGAAATGAGCCTGAGGAGTCTGATCAAAGTGGTGAGTCACTGACAAAGCCGTGCAGCAAGCAGCGTGCGGGCAGGAGGGAGATCATGTTTACTTACTGTGTACTGCTCTGCCGCTGTGAGTCCAAGGCCAGGCCAGCAATGTGTCCCAGCCAGGACGGGGGAAAGGGCGCCGCCACTCCACCTCAGCCCCAACCCCTTGTATGTAGACTGTGTGTCAGCAGGGAGTAGGGAGAGTTGGCACCAGCACCATATGTACTGACTGTCGCTCTGCCACCCCGTCTTCAGTGATGCACCGACATCCTCTCCTCACTCACTCCTCAGCAGTGACTTGCCAAAGACCCAATCCCCCCGCAGCAGCCGGAAGACTGAGGTGGGTGGGCGGGGCGACCCTGGACTTTAAAAAAAAAAAAAAAAAATTAAACTTGCTCAGGTGCCACCACCTTCGAATTGTCCCGCCCTAGGCATGTGCCCTCAA
Source organism: Ranitomeya variabilis (assembly GCF_051348905.1). Classification (NCBI taxonomy): domain Eukaryota; kingdom Metazoa; phylum Chordata; class Amphibia; order Anura; family Dendrobatidae; genus Ranitomeya; species Ranitomeya variabilis. Next base: position 1,106,303,873 of record NC_135233.1, read on the forward strand.
GTGCCTAGTGGCAAATACGGCCCTGACAGTTTTACAAAATTGTAAAAATATTCAAAAACTAAAAAATTACAAATTGATAAAAAAGCATTATACCCATGAATTCATGTTTTTGTAAAAAGCAAACAAAAAAGTACACATACTTGGTATCGCCACGACCGTAATGACCCAACCTACAAGACTGTCAGACTAGTTTACTCCTTCACTTAACACCAAAAAATAACTAAACTAAAAACGAGGCACATCATAGCTTTTTAATCATACAGGCTAACATAAAGTGGAATAAAACGCAATAAAAAAATCGAATCTAAATCAAAATTAGATAATTGAAGACGCCATCTTGCCTCGTAGAAAACAAGCCACCTTAAATGCAAAAAAGAGCTATAGCTTTGCATGCAGGGATGAAAAGATTATTTTATTTATTTTTTTCTATAAAATTGTTTTTATTGAGTAAAAGCACCAAAACATAAAACAATTATACAAATGGGTATCGCTGTACTGACGCGAAGAATAAAACCATGAAAATAAAAGCAAAAAAAATCCTGAATTGCTTGTTTTTGTGCTTACTACCTCCAAAAACTGTAATGTGCTTGAACATGGTACCAATAGAAAAGATAACTTGTCCAGCAAAAAAATAAGCCTTCACATGAATCTGTCAGCAGAACTATAGAAAAATTATAGTTCTCAAAATATGGGGATGCAAAAACATTTTTGCAAAAAAAGGCATCTTTTAATGCGTGACAGCAGCCAAACATAAAAACTCAATATAAATCTGGTATCGCTGTAATTGCACTGACCTGAAGAATAAAGTCATCTAATTAATTATACCGCATGAGGAATGGCGTAAAAAATAAATAAAATCAATTCTTCACTTGCTCTTGATTTGTTCATTCTGCCTCCCAAAGATTGCTGTACAAATCGGCTCACATTTATCCTGCGCACTATGCTGAGTGCTTACACCGGGATTTCCGTGTAAATCTCTGAAATGCATGATTCAGATGGACCCTGTGCCAGAAGATTACCTACAATGAGGGAAATGGAGACACTTTGGATGTTGTCTGGCCTATGATCTGACAGTGTCTGACTTTTGAAGTGTGCATAAAACCGCGGGGAACCACAGTTTTGTGCACTTGTGAAAAGAAGGACACTGCTGAACAGAGGCCAGATGGAGTCCAGAGAAACTCTGCTGCCCCAATATAGTGAATGGATCCATCAATGGTATTATCTGAAACACATCAGTGGGAGATTCAGATGGAAACCCTGATGTAAGTGCTCAGCACAGGATAAACATGATTAATTATGCTCCCAATAAAAGCTTCAACTCAATCAACAAAAACAAAACAAGTCCCCACTCAGGTCCGTCATCTGTTATCGGAAATATGGTGGACTTGAACATTACTGGTACCACTTAGCAATGCAACTAGATGTAGCAGAGTCATGGGACATATGGATTATCAATGGACAGGTGAGTATAAGTTTGCTTTTTTATTTTTGGTTAATAATTGGGTAAAAGAGGGTGGGTAGATTTTATTTCAAATAATGGACTTTACTCTGGTTGTGTCATTATTCAATTTGGCTACTGGGTTTGTAATGGGACATCTGACATAAACATCAAAATCAGACTTTCGGCTGGGAGGGGGCCAATATTTATAGGCTATTAATAGCCTGGGAAGCTCCATGGTTTGTGGCATCTTACCAGAATAACACTTAAATAATTATATATGTAATAATAATAAAATAATATAAATAATTTCCCTCAGCAGGTTAGCAAGAATAAGGGGGACCATTTTTTAAAAAGATTTACTTATTTATTGAATACATATACAGTAACATACACATGCACTGATTCTACATCTAACTGACATCTATTAGAATGCACAGGTGCCAGCTGATAAATAATCTAATCAGCAGCACCTGCTCACACGTCTGACAGTGAGAGCAGGTGCCGGCTTATGGGAGTAGTAGTCATCAACCGACGCCTGACCAGCGGTAACCTTTTTCTGTGTGATAGCATGGGAACAGCAGCGCTCTGACCAGTGGTCAACAACATTGTGACATGGCACCCTCAAACCATTCCAGCAAAATCTGAGCTCCAATATGGCACTTCTTCCCTTTGTACTTTGCCTCAAAAGTAGTTTTTGACCACATATGGGAAATCAGCATACTCAGAAGAAATTGCAGAATATATTATGTGGTGCAATTTTGTTTCTGTTACTCTTGTGAAAACAAAAAAAATTGGGCTAAAACAACATTTTTGTGGTAAAATGTGATTTTTTTTATTTTTATGGCTCAATGTTATAAATTTACATTAAGCACCTTGGAATTCAATGCGTTCACAAAACATCTAAGTAAATTCTTTGAGAGGGCTAGTTTCCAAAATGGTGTCACCTGCGGGGAGTTTCCACTGTTTAGGCACATCAGGGGCTCTCTAAGCCCGACATGGCGTCCGCTAATGAAGTCAGCCAATTTTGTGTTCAAAAAGTCAAATGGCGCTCCTTCCCTTCTAAGCCCTGCCATGCGCCAAAACAGTAGTTTTCCACCACATATCTCGAGAAATTTCATAACAAATTTTATGGTGCAATTTTTCCTGTTACCCTTGTGAAAAAGCAAAATGTGGGGCTAAAACAATATTTTTGTGGGAAATATCATTTTTCATTTTCTCGGCTCAACTTTGAAAAATTCAGTGTAGCACCTTTTGAGTTCAAGGTGCTCATGACACGTCTAGATAAAGTCTTTGTGTGGTCTAGTTTCCAAAACAGGTTCATTTGTGGAGGGTTTCCACAGTTTAGGCACATCAGGGGCTGTCCAAAGGAAGACTTTATAGTTCTCCAGTGATAGTCCATGATTCATGACTGAGAGACTAAGTGGGTTGATCTGAACTAAACAGAATAAAATATAATTACATTTCTCCCTCCATTTGAAAAAAGGTGGAGGATGCGGGCATCGATCCCGCTACCTCTCGCATGCTAAGCGAGCGCTCTACCATTTGAGCTAATCCCCCTTACTGATGGCTTTTGCTTCCCACGTCACTAGGTGGCAGCTCGGCTGATAGTGGAGCATGAAATGATACTTTCTGCTGTAATAATGATTCCCACGGACAGGTGGGACGTCCTCACTGCACAGAGAAAGATAACCACAAACAAACCTCTACTGGTAGATGAGATCTCTCTGCTGATCCTGCTGCTCGTGTTAATTACAGACATTTCACCAGTTCTTGCAGTTTCCCAGGACAGGACATCTAGCTTTGTCTTTGTGTCATCACACAGCAGCGCCCAGATGCAGAGTTTATTATTAGACCATTACCTGTAACCACGATCAATTCTAGAGGAAAGTGATCAGAGAAGGCGACTTCTGTCTGGATGATCTGCGCTACAGTAAGTTAGGAACCGTAATTACCCTAATAGAAGCCCCACATCAGAAGAGTGATAAGGAAGAGGGATTGTTAAGGAAAATTTATATTGTGGTAATGTAATCCCATCAGTAATGTTGCTGATTAATTTTGGACTTAATTCTATAATTCTACTAATAAGTAACAAAATGTCCTTCGAACCGGAATCGAACCAGTGACCTAAGGATGTCTGCACTCCACTACAGTCCTCCGCTCTACCAGCTGAGCTATCGAAGGCTCGTGTCCTGCAGCTCTCCTGCTGTCATCTCCTCGCTGCGTCTCCAGGTTTATGGTCACAAAACACTGGACATTTCTATCATATATTATACATGTGCATTATTTACTGATCAATAAGATTCTGACTGTAACAACAGAAAGGAAACAGCAAAAATAAAAGTATTCACACCTTCCCATACCGGGAGTCGAACCCGGGCCGCCTGGGTGAAAACCAGGAATCCTGACCGCTAGACCATATGGGAGAAGCTGCGAATGTGCAGCTCCAGCAATGAGCCGAGACCCTGAGATCCGACCGGTGGAGATGACACATGAGACACCGAATGTTCTTCCCTTTCAGACTCCTCCATTTATTTGGCAGATACAAGTGACGGCGGCTGCTGGAGCCACATCTCAGGCTTGTGCCGCCCGTCACTTCATGGATCCTCCTCCCATCGCTGCTGGAGGTCTGACATTCTGGAGATATCTCAGTTTTTCATTTTTTCATAGGAGGGATGATTATCTTTTTACTTCTTTATCTTTTAAGTCCTCACCAAGTAGGAGGAGAACTCTGGGGAACTGTGCGGACTTGTGGCTCAGATCACTATGATCTTTCCGCAGAGAGGACATCGCTCCTTGTGCAGATCAGTGGGGAAATCCCGTGTGGCTTTGGTGACTGCTCACTCACCTGAAATGGTGCAGCGTCCGTCACAACTGGGGTAAGCCGGGAAGGGCTCTCCGCTGGCAGCAGCAATATCTCCGGATCTCGTATGATGAGGATCCAGATGGACAGAATATGGATTAAAACACTAAAACTTCTGGCCTATAAAGTCCTGCCATCAGCCGGAGAGGAAATGGTTTGAAAAAAACACATTGTTATTAGACTAGGTTCACATTGCGTTAGTGCAGACCGTTCAACGCATGCGTTAAACAGACTGTGCCGCACAAGTGCCTTTTAAAGATCACATTATGCGATCGCGCTAGCGCAGATGCTCCATCTGTGCTAGTGGTGACGGACCCCAAAACGCTGCAGACCGCTTCCGGGGTCCGTCACAAAATAACGGCACATCACTAATGCATGCCGATTATGACATGCGTTAGCGATGCGCTACATAATGGCAGACAATGGATGCGCTATCGCATCCGTTACATAGCGTTAGTGCCGCTATGTAACGGATGCCGTCAGCGGCTTGCCATTAACGCAATGTGAACCCAGCCTTAGAGCTACACGTTACAGAAAGACTCCAGCTCCTTCCTCAGGCTCCTACAATACAAGTGATGAAGGCTGACCGATACACCTGCCACAATGACTTCAGGAAAAAGGTTTAAACCCTTCTCGACACGCACCGTATATATACTTGTAACGACCGGTACGCTGGTCGTTGTTTGAGAATGGGATACGGCACTGCTATGCACGACTCTGACCCTGATAAGATACTAAACCAACTATTCTTTATAACTTGTGGAAAAGGTAACAGGATTCTACTTCTCAACAAAATATGGGCCACAACAGCAACAATCCACAGAATGCACATTATGAAGCCTGAGAGATCCCAAGTGCCAGCTTCATGGGCGGGAGCAAGACTATCCCAAAACTTTGCCACTCCTTCCCTTATCCGGTACAGGGCATCTCTGGGGTTCTACCGTAACCGTGACACGTGGTCCTCTCAGGTATACAATCTTACACCCGCCTTAATTACTATACATTCTGGGTACCCTGTTTCCCCCTAGATATATGTATATTCACACGACTAATCGCTTGAACCAACACAATATGTACACAGTGCACTGTCCTCTTTGCGAGCACTCAGACGAGACGTCCTGACAGAATATGCTCAAACAGAAAAAAACTGGATTTGTTATTCTGACGTCCGGCCACCAGGTTTAATCAGCTTTCTAGGTCACCAAATCCTCTGATACAGGTGCTGGTGAAGATCCAGATCAGTCCCAGTCCACGAGTCGTCTCAGTAACAGGAACATTCTTCAGTATGCTGCGACTTCTATCTAACTCTCCCTAACTACCTAAACAGTCGGTGACCGGTCACACATCTCAGTTTACTCACGGAAGCCGCTCCCTCTGGACAACACCGTCCAATTTAGGTCACTTCAGGCTTTCGATCCTTCCACGTCTCTTCAGGCAGGACTTCTCACAATCTACCTCACAAGAATCAGACACAAAAGATTTCCTGTTTTCAGGGCTTTCTTCTCTGCTTCAAAGGTGACCTCTAGTGCTAAGCTATTACATCATCATTTCTTATAACCGAAAACATTGAAAACAGTAACATGCTACATACTGCTCTGCATATAATATATACTTTGTGACAATCACACGAGCTCATGCCAAGCTCCACCACGATCAAATACAGGGGTCAGCTCTATATCAGAGCTGACACCTTGCAGAAACACCCACGATCAGTGTAGCACCAATCGAGGGCGTTTAACCCCTCTGATGAAGCTGTTAATAGTGAAAGCGACATCGATGGGCATCGCACAGGGAGTGAGCTCCCTCTCTGCTCCCATCGGCACAACGCAATTGTGATCTCACTGTGCAGATGGTCTCCATGCCCGGCAATGTAAAAGCAGAGTATTAGATCAGTGATCAAGGCAGGAAATAACGATATCCCATCCAGGGACAATCTAAAAAAAAGTTTGTAAAAATTGTAAAATAATTTTTTTTAAATCACAAAATAAAGAGCAAAAAAAAGAAAAAATATTAATCCAAAAAAAAAACATATAAATAAAGAACACATGTGGCATCACTGCATCCAGAATGATCCGACCTATAAAACTATACCACTATACCACTAGTTAACCCCTTCAGTAAGCACCATAAAAAAAAACAAAAAGTCAAAAAACTATGTTTTTTCATCGTTCTGCCAATCAAAAAGTGGAATAAAGTGCAAACAAAATGTTGAATACAAATAAACATAGTATCTCTAAAAACGTCATCTTGTCACGCAAGAAACAAGCTGCCATACAGCTTCATCAGTGGAAAAATAAAAAAGATATATTTCTTAGAATAAAGCAATGCAAAATAATTATTTTTTCTATAAAATAGTTTTTATTGTGTAAAAGCGCCAAAACATTAAAAAATTATATAAATGTGATATCGCTGTAATCATACTGACCTAAAGAATAAAGCTGCCTTATTAATGTTACCACACATGGAATGGCATAAAAAAGCAAAAAACAATTCCTGAATTGCTGTTTTTTGCTCATTCTGCCTCCCAAAAATTGGAATAGAAAGCGATCAAAAAATATTATGTGAATGAAAATTGTGGAGTCTAGGACTTCATCATCTTCCCCCACTAATCACCCCTGCATTCCTTGCCGGTCTGTACACTGCAGTTTGCATCTGTGTTTTGTGACTGTGTTTTGTGATCCTCCGAGATGTTGGGCGGTGGTTCACTGACCATGTGCACTAGCCTTCCCATGTTCTCATCCTCCAACATACCAAGTGGTTGGGCATCAGTGACTTAGTCTCTTCCACTTCTGGGGCAGGACCAGGAGGATGGGCTAGGGAACCACAGCCAGCAAAGTCATCAAAAAGCAAAAGAGACTGCTGCATGACTTGGGGCTCAGACTGCTTGGCTGATTTGCAAGAGGGTGAAGTGGAAGCCAGATGACCATGGTCCTCAGGTGCAAAATCTGCAATTTCTGCAGGAGATTGGGTAGAAGACAATGCAAAGGAGCTGGAAGCGCTCTCAGCCATCCAATCTAACACTGCTTCAACATGTTCTGGTCGCAAAATTCATGCAGCAGTACTTGGACCTATGAAATGATGCAGAACATCTTGTCGCCTGTGTGTGTAAGCAGGTAGCAGTGACAGACCAGAGACTGAGTAAGAGTTAACAAGATATAACAATTTAATAAACAGGGAATTCACTCCTTGCAGGGAGGTTAATGGTTAAAAGAGGGTAACTGTAAAACAATAGTAGTCCAATGAATAGAACTTATGGTGTCCTGTATGGTCCTCTGCAGCTGATGATCCCGCTGGAGGACAGGTTGTTGTTGTGAATTCCGCTCTTGGGCTCCCTCCGGTGGTTGTAGGTAGCACTTTTGTGAATTCTGCTCTTGGGCTCCCTCCTGTGGTTTTGAGTGGTATAGCTGCTTCTTGGATTTAGCATCAGCAGCTGCTTCCACTGATCGTCTTTCTGGCTCGGCTATTTTAGTCTGGCCTTATCCCTCAATCAATGCCAGTTGTCAATTGTTCCTGCTTGGAGCCACTGCTGTTTTGGATTTCCCTGACACTGTGTCCAGTTCAGCAAAGATAAGTCCTTGCTTGTCCTTTTGCAGTCCATTTGTTGTGGACTTTATTGTTCAGCACATTCTATGTTTTGCTCATTTGTCCAGCTTATCAGTGTGGATCTATTCAGCTAAGCTGGAAGCTCTGGGCTGCAGATTTTGCCCTCCACACCTTTAGTCAGGTGTGGAGATTTTTGCATATCTCTGCGGTGGACTTTTTCTAGTTTTTATTACTGACCGCACAGTGTTCTTTCCTGTACTATCTATCTAGCTAGAAGTGGCCTCCTTTGCTAAATCTTGTTTCATGCTACGTATGTCATTTCCTTCTCCTCTCACAGTCAATATTTGTGGGGGGCTGTCATATCCTTTGGGGATCTTCTCTGAGGCAAGATAGCTTTCCTTTTCCTACCTTTAGGGGTAGCTAGTTCTCCGGCTGTGACGAGGTGTCCAGGGAGTGACAGGAACATCCCACGGCTACTGCTAATGTTGTGTTAAGATCAGGAACTGCGGTCTGTATAGTTACCACCTGCTCAGAGCTAGTCGCATGTCGCTCCTAAATTACCAGTCCATAACAGGTTGTAGAACTGACAGCGGCTGGGCAATGTCCTCAGATGAGGTCCATTAAGTGATGGTCCATCTTCTGGCGGCAGCGGTCGGTCTCCGGTACCTTCCGCTGAGCCCCTAGTCCATAACCACGTGCGGCCGAAACTAACAAGGCAACGGCACTCTCAGAGTCAAACATAAATGGGTGGGAAGCAAGTGGCAGGCTAGACCGCAAAAGTTTGTCCGCTACTGAGCCTTCTCTCCTCTTGCTACTCACAGTGTTGTGAATTTACATTTTGGCTCCCTCTAGTGGCTACTAGTGATTTGACTCTGGATATGTCAGTCATTCCTTTTATGCTCACCTGGGTCGTTAGGTCAGGGGTGTTGCTATATAAGCTCCCTGGACCTTCAGTTCAATGCCTTGCAACGTTGATATCAGAGCTAATCTGTAGTGCTGTTGTCCACTGATCCTGGTTCCTGCTTGATTAAGTTAAGTCTGTTTTTTTGCTTTTTGCAATTCGTTTTTGTTTGCATTTTCTGTCCAGCTTGTATATAATCTGTATCCTGACCTTGCTGGAAGCTCTAGGGTGGCTGGTGTTCTCCCCCCGGGCCGTTAGACGGTTCGGGGGTTCTTGAATCTCCAGCGTGGATTTTGATAGGGTTTTTGTTGACCATATAAGTTATCTTACTATATTCTGCTATTAGTAAGTGGGCCTCTCTGTGCTAAACCTAGTTAATCTCTGTGATTGTCATTTCCTCTTACCTCACCGTTATTATTTGTGGGGGGCTTGTATCCTACTTTTGGGGTCTTTTCTCTGGAGGCAAGAGAGGTCTTTGTTTTCCTCTTCTAGGGGTAGTTAGCTCTCCGGCTGGCGCGAGACATCTAGCGACCAATGTAGGCATGTTCCCCGGCTACTGCTAGGGTTGGCGTTAGGAGTAGATATATGGTCAACCCAGTTACCACTGCCCTATGAGCTGGATTTTTGTACTTTGCAGACTTGCTGATATCTCTGAGACCCTCGCCATTGGGGTCATAACAGTTTGCCAGGCCAGTATTAAATGTTAAATGCATTGCAGAAGTGGGATTATAAGAAAGAAAGCTCTGAGGTTTTTTTTCTCTCTCTCATTTTTTTTTCTTTTCCCCTTTACCTTTGAGTGGCTTGTGATTGCTGCAGACATGAATGTCCAGACCTTGATTACAAGTGTGGACCAGCTTGCTGCTCGTGTGCAGGGCATACAAGATTATGTTACCAGAAATCCTATGTTAGAACCTAAGATACCGATTCCTGAACTGTTTTCCGGAGATCGATTTAAGTTTGGAAATTTCAGGAATAATTGTAAATTGTTTTTGTCCCTGAGACCCTGTTCCTCTGGAGACTCCGCTCAGCAAGTGAAAATTGTTATTTCTTTTTTACGGGGCGACCCTCAGGATTGGGCTTTCTCGCTGGCGCCAGGAGATCCGGCATTGGCTGATATTGATGCGTTTTTTCTGGCGCTCGGTTTGCTTTATGAGGAACCCAATCTTGAGATTCAGGCAGAAAAAGCCTTGCTGGCTATGTCTCAGGGCCAGGACGAGGCTGAGGTGTATTGCCAGAAATTTCGGAAATGGTCCGTGCTGACCCAGTGGAACGAGTGTGCATTGGCCGCAAATTTTAGAAATGGCCTTTCTGAAGCCATTAAGAATGTGATGGTGGGTTTTCCCATTCCCACAGGTCTGAATGATTCCATGGCCCTGGCAATTCAAATTGACCGGCGGTTGCGGGAGCGCAAAACCGCAAATTCCCTCATGGTGTTATCTGAACAGGCACCTGATTTAATGCAATGTGATAGAATCCTGACTAGAAATGAGCGGAAAATTCATAGACGCCAGAATGGCTTGTGTTACTACTGTGGTGATTCTACACATGTTATCTCAGCATGCTCTAAGCGTCTTACTAAGGTTGTTAGTCCTGTCGCTATTGGTAATTTGCAACCTAAATTTATTCTATCTGTAACTTTGATTTGCTCACTGTCATCGTATCCTGTCATGGCGTTTGTAGATTCAGGTGCTGCCCTGAGTCTTATGGATCTGTCATTTGCCAAGCGCTGCGGTTTTGTTCTTGAGCCATTAGAAAATCCTATCCCTCTTAGGGGTATTGACGCTACGCCATTGGCAGAAAATAAACCGCAGTTTTGGACACAGGTTACCATGTGCATGACTCCTGAACATCAGGAGGTGATACGTTTTCTTGTTCTGCATAAAATGCATGATTTGGTTGTTTTGGGGTTGCCATGGTTACAGACCCATAATCCAGTCTTAGACTGGAAGGCAATGTCAGTGTCAAGTTGGGGCTGTCATGGAATTCATGGAGATTCCCTGCCCGTGTCTATTGCTACTTCTACGCCTTCGGAAGTTCCGGCGTATTTGTCTGATTATCAGGATGTCTTCAGCGAGTCTAGGTCAAGTGCATTGCCTCCTCATAGGGAATGTGACTGTGCAATAGATTTGATTCCAGGCAGTAAGTTTCCTAAGGGAAGACTGTTTAATCTGTCGGTACCTGAACATACCGCGATGCGTTCATATATCAAGGAGTCTCTGGAGAAAGGGCATATCCGTCCTTCTTCTTCCCCTCTTGGTGCGGGATTCTTTTTCGTGGCTAAAAAAGACGGATCTTTGAGGCCTTGTATTGACTATCGGCTTTTAAATAAGATCACTGTCAAATTCCAGTATCCTTTGCCGTTGTTGTCAGACTTGTTTGCCCGGATTAAAGGTGCCAAGTGGTTCACCAAGATAGACCTTCGCGGTGCGTACAACCTTGTGCGCATTAAGCAAGGAGATGAATGGAAAACCGCATTCAATACGCCCGAAGGTCATTTTGAGTACTTGGTGATGCCATTTGGGCTCTCTAATGCACCTTCAGTTTTTCAGTCCTTTATGCATGACATTTTCCGGAAGTATCTGGATAAATTTTTGATTGTTTATCTGGATGATATTCTGGTTTTTTCTGATGATTGGGACTCGCATGTGGAGCAGGTCAGGATGGTTTTCAAGATTTTGCGTGAAAATTCTTTGTTTGTTAAAGGCTCAAAGTGTCTCTTTGGTGTACAGAAGGTTCCCTTTTTAGGGTTCATCTTTTCCCCTTCTGCTGTGGAGATGGACCCAGTCAAGGTTCGAGCTATTCATGATTGGACTCAACCCTCGTCAGTTAAGAGTCTTCAGAAGTTCTTGGGTTTTGCTAACTTCTACCGTCGTTTTATCGCTAATTTTTCTAGCGTTGTTAAACCATTGACGGATATGACCAAGAAAGGCTCTGATGTGGCTAACTGGGCTCCTGCTGCCGTGGAGGCTTTCCAGGAGTTGAAGCGCCGGTTTACTTCAGCGCCTGTTTTGTGCCAGCCTGATGTCTCGCTTCCCTTTCAGGTTGAAGTGGATGCTTCGGAGATTGGGGCAGGGGCCGTTTTGTCGCAGAGAAGCCCTGGTTGTGCTACTATGAGACCTTGTGCCTTTTTCTCTAGGAAGTTTTCGCCGGCAGAGCGAAATTATGATGTGGGCAATCGGGAGTTGTTGGCCATGAAGTGGGCATTTGAGGAGTGGCGTCATTGGCTCGAGGGTGCTAAGCATCGTGTGCTGGTCTTGACTGATCACAAAAATCTGATGTACCTCGAGTCTGCTAAACGCCTGAATCCTAGACAGGCCCGCTGGTCATTGTTTTTCTCCCGTTTTGACTTTGTGGTTTCATATTTACCAGGTTCTAAGAATGTGAAGGCCGATGCTCTGTCTAGGAGCTTTGTGCCTGATGCTCCTGGAGTCGCTGAACCTGTGGGTATTCTTAAGGAAGGAGTTATCCTGTCAGCTATTTCTCCAGATCTGCGACGTGTGTTGCAGAGATTTCAGGCTGGTAGGCCTGACTCTTGTCCACCTGACAGATTGTTTGTGCCTGCTAAATGGACCAGCAGAGTCATTTCCGAGGTTCATTCCTCTGTGTTGGCAGGGCACCCGGGAATTTTTGGCACTAGAGATCTGGTGGCCAGGTCCTTTTGGTGGCCTTCCTTGTCAAGAGATGTGCGGTCATTTGTGCAGTCCTGTGGTACTTGTGCTCGAGCTAAGCCTTGCTGTTCTCGTGCCAGCGGGTTGCTCTTGCCCTTGCCTGTCCCGAAGAGACCTTGGACACACATCTCTATGGATTTCATTTCGGATCTTCCGGTGTCTCAGGGCATGTCTGTCATCTGGGTGATATGTGATCGTTTCTCCAAGATGGTCCATCTGGTTCCTTTGCCCAAACTGCCTTCCTCTTCTGATCTGGTTCCTGTGTTCTTCCAGAACGTGGTTCTTTTGCACGGCATTCCTGAGAATATTGTGTCGGACAGAGGATCCCAGTTTGTTTCCAGGTTCTGGCGATCCTTTTGTGGTAGGATGGGCATAGATTTGTCGTTTTCGTCCGCTTTTCATCCACAGACTAACGGTCAAACGGAACGAACTAATCAGACTCTGGAGGCGTATTTGAGGTGTTTTGTCTCTTCTGATCAGGATGATTGGGTGACCTTCTTGCCGTTGGCTGAATTTGCCCTTAATAATCGGGCTAGTTCTGCCACCTTGGTTTCGCCATTTTTCTGCAACTCTGGTTTCCACCCTCGTTTTTCCTCGGGACATGTGGAGCCTTCTGACTGTCCTGGGGTGGATTCTGTGGTGGATAGGTTGCAGCGGATCTGGAATCATGTGGTTGACAACTTGAAGTTGTCACAGGAGAAGGCTCAGCGTTTTGCCAACCACCGCCGCGGTGTGGGTCCCCGACTTCGTGTTGGGGATTTGGTGTGGCTGTCTTCTCGATTTGTTCCTATGAAGGTCTCCTCTCCCAAATTTAAGCCTCGATTTATTGGTCCTTACAAGATATTGGAGATCCTTAATCCTGTATCTTTTCGCCTGGATCTTCCGGTGTCGTTTGCCATTCACAACGTATTTCATAGGTCCTTGTTGCGGCGGTACGTTGTGCCTGTGGTTCCTTCTGCTGAGCCTCCTGCTCCGGTGTTGGTTGAGGGCGAGTTGGAGTACGTGGTGGAGAAGATCTTAGACTCTCGTCTCTCCAGGCGGAGGCTTCAGTACCTGGTCAAGTGGAAGGGCTATGGTCAGGAGGATAATTCCTGGGTGGTCGCCTCTGATGTGCATGCGGCCGATTTAGTTCGTGCCTTTTACGCTGCTCATCCTGATCGCCCTGGTGGTCTTGGTGAGGGTTCGGTGACCCCTCACTAAGGGGAGGGTACTGTTGTGAATTTACATTTTGGCTCCCTCTAGTGGCTACTAGTGATTTGACTCTGGATATGTCAGTCATTCCTTTTATGCTCACCTGGGTCGTTAGGTCAGGGGTGTTGCTATATAAGCTCCCTGGACCTTCAGTTCAATGCCTGGCAACGTTGATATCAGAGCTAATCTGTAGTGCTCTTGTCCACTGATCTTGGTTCCTGCTTGATTAAGTTAAGTCTGTTTTTTTGCTTTTTGCATTTCGTTTTTGTTTGCATTTTCTGTCCAGCTTGTATATAATCTGTATCCTGACCTTGCTGGAAGCTCTAGGGTGGCTGGTGTTCTCCCCCCGGGCCGTTAGACGGTTCGGGGGTTCTTGAATCTCCAGTGTGGATTTTGATAGGGTTTTTGTTGACCATATAAGTTATCTTACTATATTCTGCTATTAGTAAGTGGGCCTCTCTGTGCTAAACCTAGTTCATCTCTGTGTTTGTCATTTCCTCTTACCTCACCGTTATTATTTGTGGGGGGCTTGTATCCTACTTTTGGGGTCTTTTCTCTGGAGGCAAGAGAGGTCTTTGTTTTCCTCTTCTAGGGGTAGTTGGCTCTCCGGCTGGCGCGAGACATCTAGCGACCAATGTAGGCATGTTCCCCGGCTACTGCTAGGGTTGGCGTTAGGAGTAGATATATGGTCAACCCAGTTACCACTGCCCTATGAGCTGGATTTTTGTACTTTGCAGACTTGCTGATATCTCTGAGACCCTCGCCATTGGGGTCATAACACACAGTCACGGAGCGCATAACACTTTTGTTTCTGGCAGCTACTTAGCATACGGCGCTTTTGTCTCTGGCAGCTACTGAGCGCACGGCACTTCTCTCTGCCGCTGTAGTGCTTGAGGCAGCAGGGACCAAACAACGCAGCCCATCGTGGCGCCGATGCTCAGAGGATGATGCATGCTGCTCACCTGGCTAAGGGCGGCTGCTGATTCCCACCAAACTGCCCTGAAATATGGACGAGTGAGAGGTGCAAAAACAACGCATTGCACTCGGACCAATGTTTCTCTATGGGGCAACTTCCATCTGCCGTATATTTCTCGGCCGTATTTTATGGGCTGAGAAAATCACAGCATTCAGCATTTGTCAGCATATTGCACAAAAAATGCCAATGAAAGTCTATGGGGGCGAGAAAAATATGGATTACACACATGCATGTGAATTGCGAGAAATAGGAAAGACTTTTCCAGGTGACAGGAAATGGGCTAAGCCATTATCATGAAGCTTAGACATGCTAATTAGCTAAAAAAACGCTCCAGACCTCCCAGAAGAATGTCTCCACGGAGTCCTGCAGCATGTCCTCCTTCATAAACATGGAGATGCTTCTTGTTCTGGTCCAAGAAAGGTCAGAAATATGGGACCAGAGGGATGCACACTACTCCAACCAGGCCAGAAAAGAGGTGGCATGGAGGAGGATATATGGGCTAATTTTTGCTGATTTTGAAGACCATCCACGTGAGGGACAGCAACAAAAAAGTAAGTTCACTCCTGTTTTGAAATTAATATTACAAACTGTGCTAAATAACAGTTTCACACTATCCCCTTAAATCCTAGTCTGATGTTCTAAATCTAATTATTATGAATGCAGATAATGTTTTAAAAATATAGCTTACTAGGCCACATGACTATGTCAAATCTCACTAAACTTCTTGTTCAGATGTGCAATGTCCTTATACATTATTTTATTGTGTGTCATTGCAGTGGAAGATGTTATGAGACGCTGGCGCAGCATCCGCGACCAGTATAGGCGGGAAAGACAGCAGCGGTCCAGGAGTGGTGCTTCCGCACCTACAAAGTGGAGGTACATTTATTATGACCGGCTGGCTTTTCTGGATTCCAGTATGGATCTCAGACCGTAAGTACATACATCACACCACATTACACATATGTATTTTATGGTCATATGTTTAATATTTTTTTTTATTTCACACTTCGAAAACTAAAGTCCAACCTCACTGAGAGGAAGACATAGTCGGTTTCTGAGGCCATTATTGATCCGGCCAGGGAAGGTGAAGAGGTGGCTGGCCCACCTTCTCAGCCTTCCAACTGCATCCCTCAAGATCCTCCTGCACCAGCACCAGAAGCTCCTCCAACAACAGGCCCAGAAGCTGCACCAGCACCCGTCAGCCTGGAAGATCCAGGAAATAGCAGCAGCCCTACCTATCTCTGGAGGCCTCCCCACAGCCTGCTGTGATATCTCGCTGTGGGCGACAAAGGAGAGAGAACCCTGCCTCAGATACAAGGAGGCATGTGGATACGGGGGTTCTGAATTATCTGGCCAGGGTTTCCCAGGATGAGGGTGAGGAAGCATATTCCCGCAATCTGGCCCGGTACCTCCGTCCCCTACCCTGTGAGGTGAGGCTACGTGTAAGAGGGTGCATTCAGATCCTTATTGATGCATGCACACCCCCCAATACCCCTGTCACACCGTTCTGTCTGTATCTGGTTTTCGGCATGACAATGCATATGTTTGCTTTAACCCTTTGCTCTTTTCCCCCTAATTTGAGCTGGGATACTGTTGGCTGTTACCGGGATGGAGCCTTCTCAGCGCTGCGCAGCCATACATGGTGGTTAGGTCTTTTCTATTGCTTGACCATCCACAAGTGCGGTCCCTGGTTGCCGCTGTGGAAGCTGTCCGCGGGTTGTGAGGTCATTTGCAGCTGGTGCATGACTTTCCACGTGGGTCAGTGCTTGCAGTTACAGCCTGGTGCCCTGAGCCTCAGTTCCTGCACTGATTGTGCTGTAATGGTTCCTGTTTGTGTTTAGGGCGTGCGCGGCCACACGTCCCCTGCTTTTATCAGGGTTAGGGTGTGTACTTGAAATGTTGTCCCCAGCCAATTGCTGAGGGGCAGCTCCTATATAAAGTTCCCCTGCCCTATGGGCGGGGCCTGAGCTACTCACAAAGCTCCTGAACTTTGCTATGTGTGTTTGTGTTCCTGCACCTCTCCTGTCTATGTTTTGGTACCAAAGTCCTTGCCTTGATTCCTGTTTTGTCCTGTTCTGGCGCCTGTCCTGGAGGCGGTATATCCAGGCCCGAATCCTTGATCCTGTATCTGTCCTGTACCTGAACCTGTCTGAACTGTGTCTGCTGTGATTAGGTTTACTTGAATCCCTCTGCATCTGGAGCCTCGCACCCAGTGATTTTGAGTCTCTTGTAACCGGTGCTTCTGCTGAGCATCTACTACTCTGTGCTCTGGATACCATGCGGTGCTAGCACCTGGCAGGCCCAGCAATCCTGCGGATCTAGCACCATCCCACTTGAGTTCCTTCCTAGGTCCGATGCCCGGAGCCTGACGACCGCAGTCTGGAACCTGATGACCGCTGTCTGGAGATTGGAGCCTGATGACTGTGGTGGTGCCTGTAGGTTGTGTCGGATGTCAGGACCAAACGACTCCTGTCTGATGTCTGCCAGTGACCCTGGGTCCAGATGTCCTTATGTCCTGTCTGTACCCTGTAACCCTGCCTGTGTCCTGATGTCCTTCCTGTGTCCAATGTCCTGATGTAACTGATGACCTGGGCTGCCATGCCAGTGTCCCAGATGTCTATCCGGTATTCCTGATGTCCTACCCTGATGTCCTGATGACCTCATGTACCCTGATGTCCTGACGTCCTCGTGTATCCTGATGTCTTGTCTGTATCCTGATGACCTTGTGTACCCTGATGTCCTGCCTGTGTCCTGCTGTCCCGCCTATGTGTGCCTCGGTTGGTGCCTTGGGGTCCATTGGGTGGTACCCTTCTGGGAGGTGTGGAATCAGGAGCCTGACATCATTATGTTTTGTTTATGTACTGTGTGACTTTACTTTAGTAAACTTTACGTTCTCTAAACCTGAAGCTGTACGTTGTAATCAATTCCTACATGCATGTCTCTTTCCTTGTCCACATGCTCAGCTGCCACAGAACCCTGGTCTCTGCCCTCCCCTGGTTTGGGTTGGCCCAGGTCCCCCTCTGGGGTATAAAGGATCCGTATTGCGTCCCTCGCCCTTGTGGTTGTTTGGCGTGGGGGCGTCTATGGGCTGGGCCACATCAGCGGCTGCAGCTGACCGTGACAACCACATATCAGGTGCTTGAATTCTTGGAGAGGTGGCAGCTGTCACCCCATAACCTCATGAGAGTTCAAACAACTCCACAAGTGCATGCTCAACAGGGATCTGATGCACCTCCTCCACATGTGCCTACATCTCAACCCATTCCCCCCAAACCAACCATGGGCACAACAGGGACAAGTGGCATCCTATAACCAACCTTCTCAATATGGCCACGTGTACAGACCCAGTGATGGAGGCTGGTCCCAACCTGGGTTTGGATGACATGGCCATATTGGGGGGTATGAGTCATGTGGGTTCCATAATCCCCAGGAGTCTCATGTACAATATCTCTATGGTTACTTGGCTAGTCTCCAATCTGAGCATGAGCAAAATCTGCAGCAAGGCCAAGACACATTGTGAAGGACAATTTGGTCAACAAAGGCAGCAAGAGAGAGAGTCTGGACTGCCGCTATCACCTTCACCGTTTCAAAATCTGTAATTTGGTTTTTGTAATGTCTTTTGTAGTGATGAGTGAATAGACTCGTTGCTCGGGTGGTCTCTGAGTATTTGTAAGTGCTCGGAGATTAAGTTTTCATTGCCGCAGCTGAATGATTTACATCTATTAGCCAGCTTGATTACATGTGGGGATTCCCTAGCAACCAGACAACCCCCACAGGTACTCAGGCTGGCTAACAACTGTAAATAATTCAGCTGCGGTGATGAAAACTAAATCTCCGAGCAGTCATAAATACTCGGAGGTCACTCGAGCATGCTCGGGAAAACCCAAGCAATGAGTATATTCGCTCATTACTAGTCTTTTGCTGTTGCAAAATAAGTTTTGTTTCTGCTTTGAAATTTAAAGTATGTGTTACAAATATGTATGACCAAAGTTCTCTGGCCACAGAATCCTTATGACTTTAATATGGTTTTGATTAGTACAAAATTTGTTTTTGGTGTTATAAAAAAGTTTTAAAAGCCAATTTATGTTTCTTCTTACAATAATTAATACAACATACCAAATTAGATTAAAAACCATCTCTTAAAGAAGTAAAATCAACACACATAGTAACTTAAATGAAAAAATTATTTTTATATAGACAAATTTTAAACTTATAACATAGAGATAGCATGATCTTGTCAGAGAGTAGCACCCTGAGGTGTAGCAAAGTAATTTGTAAAGATATCACGGACTTTCAGTCCTGAAAGTGGATGACGCTGAGGGATAACATGAGGTGTAGGCCTACCCATATTGCCCAACACACCTTCAGCACCACCAGATGAAGAGCATTCATGAAGTCGGGTGAAATTATGTAGGGTCACACAAGGTTTGATTACTTCATTGACGTTGCCTTCACTCAGCTGAATGGCTGACTGGAGGACCCGCCATTTGGCACAAAGAATGCCAGTCTCCACCAGTCGCCATGAACGTGATAGATGCAAGTTAAATATCCGACACTGGTGGTCCAGGTTTCGACGGGGATATGGCCTCATTACATGCCTGGTTAACTGGAAGGCCTCATCTGCCACAAGGACATATGGCACAGATTCTACATTGGAGCCTGGAAGTTGACGAGGTGGTGGTAGGTCCAGCTGGTTATTGTGCAGCCGCCAACCCATAATGGAAGAAATGAAGACTCTAGAGTCTCCAGTTCTCCAATGAGCCCAAATATCTACAATTATAATAATAATAATAATAATTTTTATTTATATAGCGCCAACATATTCCACAGCACTTTACAATTAAATTATAAACCTGTAGTGACAGTCAACCAGAGCCAACAACACTACAGAAAAATATTGTTTATAATTATAGAATTGGGAACCTGAGTTCAGCGGCTTACGCACACAGATGTATTTGCCACCAAGGGCTCCAATGCAATTTGGGAATTGACAATGCTCCTGAAACCCACACACAATCCGCATCCAGTCTTCCATCTTGGGCTCAGGCGTGATCAGTTGAAGAAGTCTGGACCAGATATCTGCATAGGTAGACCGGACTATGCCGGAGATAGTAGCCCTCCCAATCAAAAATTCCAGATATAGGGCAGCATATCAAAGGCCAGTTGTCAGGAAGCTGAAAGCAGACAAAAATCCAAATTACAAGGTATGAATTATTTAGAACATTCGTAGAGACCACAAGTACTGTGTGGAACTTACAAGCCAGGCTAGCAGTACTGTAATAATTATAGGGGATAACTCAGGAGACTCTTTGCGTGGAACAAGACAACTACAGGACACAGTTTTATAAGTGGTAAAGTCTATATTATCACACGGTGATTCAAACAGGTGCAGAGAGAAACTCAAGTCCCCAACACTTGGTGTAAATATAAAATGCAGCTTAGCAGTCTATAGGAAACTTCAGAGGAAAATGCAATCACGCAGAAATTCTATGAAGCACAATTATTCTTGAGGATACTTGACACGAATAAATCCTTGTCTTAGTCCAATCACAGATAGATAAGCTTATAAGGCAGTTCAAATCATATCTTAGCTCAACCAGGGAGGCCTGGTTAATAGTCTCAGGTTCTTGCAGAGCAGAAATAGCTTACATGTCCAGCAAATGCAGATGGAAGTAAACACGAGCAGCAGATGAAGGAGGATTACTGGAAACTGGTGGGTGCAGCAGGAACTCAGAGCAGAGTACCAGGATCACCACACAGGAGCAGGTATATAGCCAGGGAGTAATCAGAGGTCAGGAGCTGGATGCAAGGCAGAATACTCTAGCACAGACTGAAGGCTGGGGTGGAGTTTTATAGCAGGAAGACAGTGCACATGAGACCAAAGACGCCATCTTGGAAAAGGGCAGTAATGCACAAAAGGTAAAAAATGTTCAGAGTCCTGACATTACTCCCTCCTTAGAAGCGGCCTCAGGACGATCCTGGACCTGGTTTCTCAGGGAATCTCTGATGAAATTGAGAAATCTTCTGTTGGGCATTGATGTTTTCCACAGGTTCCCAAGAGTCTTCCTCAGAGGGATATCCCTGCCATCTTATCAGATATTGGAGCCGATTCCTGCGAATCCTGAAATCAATAATTTCCTCCACCACAAATTGTTCTTGCCCATCAATCACCACAGGCTGCAGAGGTGGCACAACACATCCCTGGAAGGTATTAGGAGATACAGGCTTTAGTAAAGATACATGAAAAACTGGGTGTACCTTCATAGTCCTAGGCAGCTTCAGCCGGCAGGCCACAGAGCTCACAATACCATTGATCTTGAAAGGGCCAATGAATTTCTGTCCAAGTTTTTGTGAAGGAACGTTTAACTTCAGATTCTTAGTTGCTAACCACATGGAATCTCCTACCATGGGTGCAGGTTTACGGAATGTATCAGCCGATCTCTTATAACGTTCTTGAGCTGTGGTCAGGGATTCCTTCAGAACCTCCAGATTTTGTCTCATCGCAGTCAGCCTTTCCTCCACTGCCGGAACCGGAGAATTAATTGGAGACCTAGGTAATATACAAGGATGATAACCCAGATTGGCAAAGAAAGGTGTAAATTTAGTGGAGGCGCTCTGAGAATTATTATATGAAAATTCGGCTAACGGCAGCAACTCCAACCAATCATCCTGGAGATGACTGACATAGCATCTTAGATATTGTTCCAGCGTCTGGTTGGTACGCTCAGTCTGACTATTTGTCTGGGGATTGTAAGCGGAAGAGAGACAGACATTAATATTGAGTGCAGAGCAAAACCCCTTCCAGAATCTTGAAGTGAACTGTACTCCACGGTCAGAGATGATCTCATCTGGTACCCCATACAACCAAAAGACATTCTGTATAACCAATAACTGTGAGAATATAGAACAAGTCCACGGCACCAATGTGCCTACAAATTCACCGCTTCCACAAACACCGCTTCCACAAACCAAATATCGCTGCTGTGCCTTATATGCCTGACTTTAGACTCTGGGTGCACATGTATAGAGAACCATATAAATCCAAGCAAAGGAAAAAAAAACAGAAGTGCACTCACCGGTCTTTTTTGTGCAGTAATCCTTTATTAGAACATGTGCGGGCACACTTGGGGAGAACTGTTGTGAATTCTGTTGTGGGTTCTGCTCTTGGGCTCCCTACGGTGGTTATAAGTGGTAGTGCTGCTGTTTGTCCTTCACAGCAGTCATCAGGTGCGTCCACTTCGGACAGGGCTATTTAGTCTGGCCTCACCCTTTGGCTACATCCCATGGCTACTTCTAGTTGCGGTGTTAAGTCCAGGGTCTGCGGTCAGTACAGTTACCACATTCTCCAGAGTACGTCTCATGCCGCTCTTAGGCCACCAGATCATAACAGTACAACTGGCCAACAATGAGTTAACCACATCTCAAAAGAAGGGAAAGAAAGTGCTGAGCCATTTTTCTTTCTGTACTCTGTGGTGGTTTTTTTTCCCTCTTTACCTCTGGGTGTCTCAAGAGTTAGGCGCTGATATGGATGTTCAGGGACTTGCTTCTCGTGTGGATCAACTTGCTGCTAGAGTACAGGGTATTTCTGATTATATCGTGCAGACTCCTGTTTTGGAGCCTAGAATTCCTACCCCTGATCTGTTTTTTGGGGACAGGTCCAAATTTCTGAGCTTTAAAAATAATTGTAAACTGTTTTTTGCTCTGAAGCCCCGTTCCTCTGGTGATCCCATCCAGCAGGTAAAAATTGTCATATCTCTGTTGTGTGGCGACCCTCAGGATTGGGCATTTTCCCTGGAATCTGGGAATCCGGCCTTGCTTAATGTAGACACCTTTTTTCAGGCGCTTGGGTTATTGTATGATGAACCTAATTCTGTGGATCATGCTGAGAAAACCTTGTTGGCCCTGTGTCAGGGTCAAGAAGCGGCAGAATCGTATTGCCAGAAATTTAGAAAATGGTCTGTGCTTACTAAATGGAATGAGGATGCTTTAGCGGCAATTTTCAGAAAGGGTCTTTCTGAATCTGTTAAAGATGTTATGGTGGGGTTCCCCACGCCTGCAGGTCTGAGTGATTCTATGTCTCTGGCCATTCAAATTGATCGGCGCTTGCGTGAGCGCAGAGTTGTGCACACTATGGCGTTGTCTTCCGAGCGGAGTCCTGAGCCAATGCAGTGTGATAGGATTGTGTCTAGAGCTGAACGCCAAGGATTCAGACGTCAGAATAGGTTGTGCTTTTACTGCGGCGATTCTGCTCATGTTATTTCTGATTGCCCTAAGCGTGCCAAGAGAATCGCTAATTCCGTTACCATCAGTACTGTACAACCTAAATTTCTGTTATCTGTGACCCTGATCTGCTCATTATCGTCATTTTCTGTCATGGCATTTGTGGATTCAGGCGCCGCTTTAAATTTAATGGACTTAGAATTTGCCAGACGTTGTGGTTTTCCCTTACAGCCTTTGCAGAGCCCTATCCCTTTGAGGGGCATTGATGCTACACCATTGGCTAAAAATAAACCTCAGTTTTGGACACAGTTAACCATGTGCATGGCACCAGCCCATCAGGAAGATTGTCGTTTCCTGGTGTTGCATAATTTGCATGATGCTATTGTGCTGGGGTATCCATGGTTACAAGTACATAATCCGGTGTTGGATTGGAAATCTATGTCTGTGACTAGTTGGGGTTGTCAGGGGGTTCATGATGACGTTCCTCTGATGTCAATTTCCTCCTCCCCCTCTTCTGAAATTCCTGAGTTTATGTCAGATTTCCAGGATGTTTTCGATGAGCCCAAGTCCAGTTCTCTTCCACCGCATAGGGACTGTGATTGTGCTATTGACTTGATTCCAGGCTGTAAGTTCCCTAAGGGCCGACTTTTCAACCTGTCTGTGCCTGAACATGCCGCCATGCGGAGTTATGTTAAGGAGTCTTTGGAGAAGGGGCATATTCGGCCATCTTCTTCTCCATTGGGAGCAGGTTTTTTTTTGTTGCCAAGAAGGATGGCTCCTTGAGACCCTGTATTGATTATCGCCTCTTGAATAAGATCACGGTCAAATTCCAATACCCTTTGCCTTTGCTTTCTGATTTGTTTGCCAGGATTAAGGGGGCTAGTTGGTTTACTAAGATTGACCTTCGAGGGGCATATAATCTTGTTTGTATTAAGCAGGGTGAGGAATGGAAAATTGCGTTTAATACGCCCGAGGGCCATTTTGAATATCTTGTGATGCCATTTGGACTCTCTAATGCCCCATCTGTGTTTCAGTCCTTCATGCATGATATTTTTCGGAATTATCTTGATAAATTCATGAGTGTATATTTGGATGATATTTTGATTTTTTCAGATGATTGGGAGTCTCATGTGAAACAAGTCAGGATGGTATTTCAGGTCCTTCGTGATAATGCCTTGCTTGTGAAGGGGTCTAAGTGCCTCTTTGGAGTACAGAAGGTTTCTTTTTTGGGCTTCATTTTTTCTCCATCATCTATAGAAATGGATCCGGTTAAGGTTCAGGCCATTCATGATTGGATCCAGCCCACATCCGTGAAGAGCCTTCAGAAATTTTTGGGCTTTGCTAATTTTTATCGCCGTTTCATTGCCAACTTCTCCAGTGTGGTTAAACCCCTGACCGATTTGACGAGGAAGGGCGCTGATGTAACGAATTGGTCCTCTGAGGCTGTTTCTGCCTTTCAGGAGCTTAAGCGCCGATTTACTTCTGCCCCTGTGTTGCGTCAGCCGGATGTTTCTCTTCCTTTTCAGGTTGAGGTTGACGCTTCTGAGATTGGGGCAGGGGCCGTTTTGTCTCAGAGGAATTCTGATGGTTCCTCGATTAAACCGTGTGCCTTTTTTCTCGAAAGTTTTCGCCTGCGGAACGCAATTATGATGTCGGCAATCGTGAGTTGTTGGCTATGAAGTGGGCATTTGAGGAGTGGCAACATTGGCTTGAGGGGGCCAAGCACCGTATTGTGGTCTTGACCGTTCATAAGAATCTGATTTACCTCGAGTCTGCCAAACGGCTGAATCTTAGACAGGCTCGATGGTCCCTGTTTTTCTCTCGTTTTGATTTTGTTGTCTCGTATCTTCCGGGTTCTAAGAATGTTAAGGCTGATGCCCTCTCTAGGAATTTTTTGCCTGATTCCCCTGGGGTTCTTGAGCCGGTTGGTAAACCTGATCGCTGTCCAGTGGGGAAACTGTTTGTTCCTGACAGATGGACTAGTAAAGTGATTTCTGAGGTTCACTGTTCTGTGTTGGCTGGCCATCCTGGGATTTTTGGTACCAGAGATTTGGTTAGTAGATCCTTTTGGTGGCCTTCTTTGTCACGGGATGTGCGTTCTTTTGTGCAGTCCTGTGGGACTTGTGCGCAGGCCAAACCTTGCTGCTCCCGCGCCAGTAGGTTGCTTTTGCCTTTGCCGGTCCCTGAGGGGCCTTGGACGCATATTTCTATGGATTTTATTTCGGATCTTCCTGTTTCCCAGAGGATGTCTGTTATCTGGGTGGTCTGTGACCGGTTTTCTAAGATGATTCATTTGGTACCTTTGCCTAAATTGCCTTCCTCTTCTGAGTTGGTTCCGTTGTTTTTTCAGCATGTGGTTCGTTTGCATGGCATTCCGGAGAATATTGTGTCCGATAGAGGGTCCCAGTTTGTTTCTAGGTTTTGGCGGTCCTTTTGTGCTAAGCTGGGCATTGATTTGTCTTTTTCTTCTGCATTTCATCCTCAGACAAATGGTCAAACCGAGCGAACTAACCAGACTTTGGAGACTTATTTGAGATGCTTTGTGTCTGCCTATCAGGATGATTGGGTGGCTTTCTTGCCATTGGCCGAGTTTGCCCTTAATAATCGGGCTAGTTCTGCTACCTTGGTTTCACCCTTCTTTTGTAATTCTGGGTTTCATCCTCGTTTTTCTTCAGGGCAGGTTGAGTCTTCTGATTGTCCTGGGGTGGACTCTGTGGTTGACAGGTTGCAGCAAACTTGGGCTCATGTTGTGAACAATTTGGTGTTGTCTCAGGAGGTTCAGTGTTTTGCCAACCGTCGTCGGTTCCCGGCTTCGGGTTGGGGATTTGGCCTTGTTGTCTTCCCGTCATCTTCCTATAAAGGTTTCTTCCCCGAAGTTCAAGCCTCGGTTTATTGGTCCTTATAGGATTTCTGAGATTATCAATCCAGTGTCTTTTCGTTTGGCCCTTCCAGCCTCTTTTTCCATCCATAATGTTTTTCATAGATCTTTGTTGCGGAAATGTGTGGTGCCCGTGGTTCCCTCTGTTGATCCTCCGGCCCCGGTGTTGATTGATGGGGAGTTGGAGTATGTGGTGGAGAAGATCTTGGATTCTCGTTTTTCAAGACGGAGGCTTCAGTATCTTGTCAAGTGAAAGGGTTATGGCCAGGAGGATAATTCTTGGGTTGTTGCCTACGATGTTCATGCTGGCGATTTGGTTCATGCCTTCCATTTGGCTCGTCCTGATCAGCCTGGGGGCTCTGGTGAGGGTTCGGTGACACCTCCTCAAGGGGGGGTACTGTTGTGAATTCTGTTGTGGGTTCTGCTCTTGGGCTCCCTCCGGTGGTTATAAGTGGTAGTGCTGCTGTTTGTCCTTCACAGCAGTCATCAGGTGCATCCACTTCGGACGGGGCTATTTAGTCTGGCCTCACCCTTTGGTGAGTGCCAGTTGTTCATTGTTTCTGGAGGATTCACATTCCTTCCTTGTCACCCCTGCTTGCAGTTTATTTCTTCAAGATAAGTTCTGCTTGTTTTTCTGCCCACATGTTGTGGGCCTCATTGTTCAGTGCATTGCATGTTTTTTCTTGTCCAGCTTAATCTGCGTAAGGATTTATGCAGCCGAGCTGGAATCTCTGGAGAGGCAGATTTACCCTCCAAGTGTTTAGTTAGATTTGGAGGTTTTTTTAGTATTATCTGTGGTGGACATTTCTTAGTAATTTTAATACTGACCGCATAGTTCTCTGTCCTATCTTTTCTATCTAGCTAGATTGGCCTCCTTTGCTAAATTCTGTTTTCAGCCTGTGTATGTTCCTTCCTCTCCTCTCACAGTCAATATTTGTGGGGGGCTGCCTATCCTTTGGGAATTTTCTCTGAGGCAAGATAGTTTTCCCTTTTCTATCTATAGGGTTAATTAGTCCTCTGGCTGTGACGAGGTGTCTAGGATTGGTAGGTACATCCCACGGCTACTTCTAGTTGCGGTGTTAAGTCCAGGGTCTGCGGTCAGTACAGTTACCACATTCTCCAGAGTACGTCTCATGCCGCTCTTAGGCCACCAGATCATAACAGAGAACGTGGACAAAAGACAATGGCCGTTTCGTGCTGCCGCGCTTCTACGGGTCTCAATCCTTGAGACCCGTAGAAGCGCGGCAGCACGAAACGGTCATCGTCTTTTGTCCACGTTCTCCCCAAGTGTGCCCGCACATGTTCTAATAAAGGACTACTTCACAAGAAAGACCGGTGAGTGCACTTCTGTTTTTTTATCCTTTGCTGGGATTTATTTTGTATAACCAAGTTCACTGTATCTTTAGCTGAGGGGAGGACGGTGCATGGAACAAAATGAGCAGCTTTAGTCAGGCGATCAACTACCACCATGATTGTATTCATGCCCCCCGATGTAGGCAGCTCCACAATAAAGTCCATTGATATAGACCCCCAAGGGCGGGACGGAACAGGTAATGGCTGTAGAAGACCCGTAGGTGCCACATGAGGAGTCTTGTAATGGGCACATACCTCGCAAGAGAGAACATAGTCCTTGGTATCCTTCAGGCAAGTTGGCCACGAGAAGAATCAGCTCAGGAACTCTTGTGTCTTCTGTACCCCCTGTGACCAGCCAACTTGGAGTCATGTACCAACTTGAGGATCTGCAGACGGACAACCTCAGGGATGTAGATACATCGATCTCTGAACCAGATGCCACATTTAAAGACAAGATTAATATCCACAGGTGGGTTGGCCAGAAATTCATGACCGTCATAGGCCTCCCTGAACTCCTTCCACAAGTCCTGATCGTGGATAACTCCGATGAAATTGGCATCAGATAGAATAGTCTTGGACGGGGCTCCAGGTACGGAATCCGCAGCATGGATTCAGGATAAAGCATCAGCCTTCCCATTACGAAAACCTGGACGGTACGAGATAACAAAGCTAAATTGATTTAAAAATAAGTTCCAATGAGCCTGACGAGGAGAAAGACATCTAGCGGATCTAAGGAACTCTAAATTGCGATGGTCAGTTAGCACTATGATCTGTTGTGCAGCTCCTTGCAGAGGATGCCTCCATTCTTTGAAAGCCGCAATAATAGCCAGCAATTCCTTGTCTCCCACGTCGTAATTCTTCTCTGCTGAGGTTAGTCTACGGGAAAAGAAAGCACAAGGATGTAGCATACCCTTTTCTCCAGTTCTTTGGGAGAGAATAGCCCCCAAAGCATTATCAGAAGCGTCCACCTCCACAATGAATGAAAGTGTTGGATCTGGGTGTATCAACAGCGGTGCTGATGTGAAACAGATCTTAAGCCGATCAAAAGTTTCTTGAGCCTGTGATGACCACTTAAAGGGCTTTTCCTTCTTTGTCAAGGAAGTAATGGGACGGACAATATCAGAAAAATTTCGAATGAAACGTCTGTAGAAATTTGCAAAACCAATGAAACGTTGGACCTCCTTAACGTTCTTGGGAACTGGCCAGTCAAGGATAGCCTGAATCTTACCAGATTCCATGTTCAGCCCCTGGGGAGAGATGTTATAACCTAAGAACTGTATCTCAGAACGATGGAATTCGCATTTCTCCGGCTTAATATACAGATGGTTCTCTTTCAGACATCTTAAAACAGTTTTGACATGTTCTTCATGTTCCTGTAAAGAGTCAGAAAAGATTAGTATATCGTCCAAATAGATCACCACAAACTGGTCCAACAAATCTCTGAAAATGTCATTAGCAAGGTGTTGAAACGTTGCAGGGGCGTTACAAAGCCCGAAGGGCATCACAAGATATTCAAAGTGTCCATACCAGCATCTGAATGCTGTCTTCCACTCATCCCCTGGACGAATACGCACCAAATTATAAGCCCCACGAAGATCCAGTTTAGAGAACACCTTAGCATGGTGGACTCTTTCCATTAATTGGGGAATCAGAGGCAAAGGGTAACGGTTTCGTACGGTTACCTTATTGAGTTCCCGATAGTCAACACAGGGTCTCAGGGTCCCATCCTTCTTCTTTACAAAAAAGATAGGTGCCTCTGCTGATGAGGAAGAAGGACGTATGAAGCCTTTGGCCAGATTTTCAT
This sequence comes from Ranitomeya variabilis, assembly GCF_051348905.1. Taxonomy (NCBI): domain Eukaryota; kingdom Metazoa; phylum Chordata; class Amphibia; order Anura; family Dendrobatidae; genus Ranitomeya; species Ranitomeya variabilis. The sequence goes on from NC_135233.1 coordinate 1,106,332,708, forward strand.
CAATATACTCCTTTAAGGCTTGAAGCTCAGGTGCCGCCAAAGGGTATACGTTACCAAAAGGAATAGCTGCCCCAGGAAGCAGCTCAATGGGACAGTCATAATGCCTGTGTGGAGGAAGCTGAGCTGCATTCTTCTTATCACAGATGTAAGAGAACTCTTTATATGCTGGAGGTAAAGAAAATACCTGTACATGTGGTTCCCTAGCCGTGGAGTCAGGGACAGCTTCTTTTAACGCTGAGTTGTTCCTTGTTGGAAAGATAATCTCCTTGGTCTCCCAGTTGATAATTGGGTTCTGAGAACGCAACCAAGGAATGCTTAAAATCACAGGAAAATGAGGAGAAGAAATTAGCAAGAAAGAAAGTTGCTCCTGATGATTAGGCTCCAACAAAATTTCAAGGGGTACGGTCTCCTGATCCGCAGGCCCAGAGATTAAAGGTGATCCATCCACTGTTTCCATGGTAATTGGAGAGGCTCTTTGCTGAATTTCAATACCATGTTCCTTGGCAAATGTGATATCCATGAAATTGCCACCTGCACCAGAATCAATCATAGCTGCACTGGAAATCCACTGTCCTGAACACAGGATCTTAATATGGAGAGAACAGTGAGAGTTCTTCTTCAGCTCCAACAGAATGTTTAGACTGGCGTAAAGACAACAAAGCAGATTCAGCGGTTGCACGGCGATTAGGGTCATCAAACATTAATGCCATAGTGGCCAAGAAATCATCCAAGTTATTTAACCGTGGGTCACGATACTCAATCATCGGATTCGCCCAGGCGAGCGCTCGTGAGGTCAGTAGCATTATTACACACAATACTTTGGATCTATCAGTAGGAAAACGGTCAGCATGCACATCAAAATATAGCATACATTGATTCACAAAGCCACGAAATTTGTCGCGATCACCATTAAATCTGAATGGGGGCAACTTAGGTGGGCTAGCTGGTGGCGGTTGCCCAGAGGGTAAAGTCACTTGTGCAGCTATTTGCGTGCTTATGTCCTGAAAAGCCCATCCATACTGGGACTCTATGCCAGCAAGTTTGTTTTCCTGGGCTGCCATGCGGTTGCTTAAGTCCTGCAAAGTTTGTCCAAACACTTGTTGATTGTGTTCAAAGCTTCCAAACTTCTATTGCAGACCTTCCACATCTTTCTGCAGTGATCTAATTATGGAAAGCACCTGCTCTAATCTGCTTTCTGCAGTCATTGTTCCAGCAGTCTCCTTTTTTTTTATGGCTAGAGTATCCTGTAATAATTATAGGGGATAACTCAGGAGACTCTTTGCATGGAACAAGACAACTACAGGACACAGTTTTATAAGTGGTAAAGTCTATATTATCACACAGTGATTCAAACAGGTGCAGATAGAAACTCAAGTCCACAACACTTAGTGTAGATATAAAACACAGCTTAGCAGTCTATAGGAAACTTCAGAGGAAAATGCAATCAAGCAGAAAGTCTATGAAGCACAATTATTCTTGAGGATACTTGACACGAACAAATCCTTGTCTTAGTCCAAACACAGATAGATAAGCTTTTAAGGCAGTTCAAATCATATCTTAGCTCAACCAGGGAGGCCTGGTTAATAGTCTCAGGTTCTTGCAGAGCAGAAGCAAATTACATGTCCAGCAAATGAGATGGAAGTAAGCACGAGCAGCAGATGAAGGAGGATTACTGGAAACTGGTGTATGCAGCAGGAACTCAGAGCAGAGTAGCAGGATAACCCCACAGTTTCACAGGAGCAGGTATATAGCCAGGGAGTCACCAGAGGTCAGGAGCTGGATGCAAGGCAGAATATTCTAGCACAGACTGAAGGCTGGGGTGGAGTTTTATAGCAGGAAGACACAGTGCACATGAGACCAAAGGCGCCATCTTGGAAAAGGGCAGTAATGCACAAAAGGTAAAAAATGTTCAGAGTCCTGACAAGTACTTTAAAAAAATTAAACTGGCTATCTGAATTTAACATTAACATATTCTTAATAATAATAATATAGTATAGTTTTTGCATAAATAATACATTTATTAGAGACACATCAACAACATAGAGTATGAGGAGGAGGACTATATACCGTAAAGTAAGGAGAAGACGCTCCTCAGCAGATATATATTTCCGCATCCTGGTGTCCTGAAAGGTGATCCCAGGGCGCACTGTCTCCAACGAAAGATCAAAGGTGGCAAGGCTCATGTGACAATACTGATAAAACTAGTCGGGATGTGTCCGCAGAGATGCATAGAGATGGTGGAAACGGCCTTTAGTGATGCGTTGCCTCAAAAGCGTATAGACCCATATTCTTCTCCTCCTCCGTTGATCCACTATCACTGGGTATGGCTGACCAAAGCCACGTGACAAAACCAGTTATATTACACCCGCTCAGTTGGGGTTAACCTAAGTCTGTCTGACATGCTGCCAACAAACCACCAATACACCAACAGAAGCACAGCAATAAAAGGGCCAAATTGGAGGCTGCCACCTTTTGTAGAGGCAATAAATAGGGTTGCTGATGAAGATTTAAATTAGTTTCAGGCCTCAAAACCGTTAAATGTCCATTTTGGAAGGATCCGAGAAAAAAATGCTATACGGATGACATACGGATGACATAAGGAGGAATACATGAGCAAAATACGCAGCTACACCTTGCCAACTGATGACATACGGATCACTGTTCAGGGAACATTTCTGCGTATTAGGCCCATAAAAAACGGACCGTATTTTTATATGTTAGGTCTGACCCCGGCCTTAGAATTCAGCATACAGAGATCACTTTCTATGTGCTTCCTTGCCGGTTGCATTCTTTTCTCCTGGACCTGCCAGGGCCCCATCCTAGACTGGAGATCCAGCAAAGTGCTTCATTTGGTAGAGTCTTGCCAATAGAGGTCTTACCACCTAGCTATGACCCTCCATGGTAAGTCCGGTCTGTGGATCCACACGTACCAGTGTGACATGTACCATAGTCTTCTTTCTTATCTATGTATATAACTTTTTCTCTGCATGTACTACATGTTTTATGGTACACTACTTTTCCAATAATCCCATCCCCATAATGAGAAAGAGTCAGAAATTCCATACCCCCGTCATTGGTAGGAGGCAGTACACTGCTGGCATCCAACAAGGGCGTTAAACCCCTAATTCATCAGTCCCATAAAAGGCATCTTGTCAATAATTAAAGGGTTAAGACTGACAAAATCTCAAACAGCTTTGGATGGATAAGGCACAAGTCGTGAGACAGGAATTTTTGCCAAGACCTAGAGAGTTGGAAATGTGATGATGAGACGCTAAAGCTGTAAGTCTTGGAATGAAAGAAACCAGGGAAAACATCAATAATTTACAAAAGGTTCAATCTCAAAGGGATATAATTCTGCTGGAGCTTCAATTCGACACTATCTACCGGGTGCAGGCAGACATCGGGCCCCAGCTTGGTCTGCAGAAATGGATGAAAAAAGGAAGATTCCTTTCAGAATTTTCAAAAAGGTTTCCCATGAGTATATTTCTGGAGTGTGGTAGGAAACAAGAATTCTCAGAGGAAACCCATAAACACAGAGAGAACATACAAACTCATTGTAGATTTTGTCCTAGGGGGGATTTTATCTCAGGACTCCAGCACTGTACCCAGTACTTTATTTCCAGACTTTTTTTTCTATAAAATAGTGGGACTATTATCTTTTTACTCCTGATCACATTGTTACTAGTGATGAGTCGGCACTAAAATGATCGGGTGCTCATTGCTCGGGTCATGTAAGTCTACGGGAAACTCGAGCATTTTTGCCGCAATCCCCCCGGGGTCTTTTTAGGGTCTAAAAACGTCGGAAATCAATGGGAACAGTGCTCAAATGACACGGGAACATCATGGGGATATCCCCCGGAAGCATTCCTGACTCCCAGGTCACTGCTGTGAACAATGTTGTCAGAGTCTAAGGGTATGTGTACACGTTGCGGTTTTTGATGCGTTTCCGTGGCGTTTTTAGATGCGTGGAATTGTCTCAAATCCATAGTTCGATGTGCACACAATGTGTAATAATTATAGGGGATAACTCAGGAGACTCTTTGCGTGGAACAAGACAACTACAGGACACAGTTTTATAAGTGGTAAAGTCTATATTATCACACGGTGATTCAAACAGGTGCAGAGAGAAACTCAAGTCCACAACACTTGGTGCAAATAATAAACGCAGCTTAGCAGTCTATAGGAAACTTCAGAGAAAAATGCAATCAAGCAGAAAGTCTATGAAGCACAGTTATTCTTAAGGATACTTGACACGAATAAATCCTTGTCTTAGTCCAGACACAGATAGATATGCTTATAAGGCAGTTCAAATCATATCTTAGCTCAACCAGGGTTGCCTGGGTAATAGTCTCAGGTTATTGCAAAGTAGCTGCAGCTTACATGTCCAGCAAATACAGATGGAAGTAAACACGAGCAGCAGATGAAGGAGGATTACTGGAAACTTGTGTATGCAGCAGGAACTCAGAGCAGAGTAGCAGGATCACCACACAGGTTCACAGGAGCAGGTATATAGCCAGGGAGTAATCAGAGGTCAGGAGCTGGATGCAAGGCAGAGTACTCTAGCACAGACTGAAGGCTGGGGTGGAGTTTTATAGCAGGAAGACACAGTGCACATGAGACCTAAGACGCCATCTTGGAAAAGGGCAGTAATGCACAAAAGGTAAAAAATGTTCAGAGTCCTGACATTACTCCCTCCTTAGAAGCGGCCTCAGGACGATCCTGGACCTGGTTTCTCAGGGAATCTCTGATGGAAACGAGAAATCTTCTGTTGGGCATTGATGTTTTCCACAGGTTCCCAAGAGTCTTCCTCAGGGGATAACCCTGCCATCTTATCAGATATTGGAGCCGATTCCTGCGAATCCTGGAATCAATAATTTCCTCCACCACAAATTGTTCTTGCCCATCAATCACCACAGGCTGCGGAGGTGGCACAACACGTCCCTGGAAGGTATTAGGAGATACAGGCTTTAGTAAAGATACATGAAAAACTGGGTGTACCTTCATTGTCCTAGGCAGCTTCAGCCAGCAGGCCACAGAGCTCACAATACCGTTGATCTTGAAAGGGCCAATGAATTTCTGTCCACGTTTTTGTGAAGGAACGTTTAACTTCAGATTCTTAGTTGCTAACCACACGGAATCTCCTACCTTGAACATGGGTGCAGGTTTACGGAATCTATCAGCCGATCTCTTATAACATTCTTGAGCTGTGGTCAGGGATTCCTTCAGAACCTCCAGATTTTGCCTCATCGCAGTCAGCCTTTCCTCCACTGCCGGAACAGGAGAATTAATTGGAGACCTAGGTAAAATACACGGATGATAACCCAGATTGGCAAAGAAAGGTGTAAATTTAGTGGAGGCGCTCTGAGAATTATTATATGAAAATAATAACAACGGCAACAACTCCAACCAATCATCCTGGAGATGGCTGACATAGCATCTTAGATATTGTTCCAGCGTCTGGCTGGTACGCTCAGTCTGACCATTTGTCTGGGGATGGTAAGCAGAAGAGAGACAGACATTAATATTGAGTGCAGAGCAAAACCCCTTCCAGAAACTTGAAGTGAACTGTACTGGTCAGTAGGGTTGAGCGACTTTCATTTTTTTAAGATCGAGTCGGGTTTTGGGAAACCCGATTTTGTCCAGAGTCGAGTCGAGTGAAGTCGGCCGATTATCGCTAAAAGTCGGGGATCGACCGAAACACGAAACCCAATGCAAGTCAATGGGGAAGCATAGCCGGCAGTGAGTGGAGGCCAGGAAAACACCTACAGTGCCCATTTTAATGCCAAAAACATCCATTCTTGTTTTCTGAAGCTTGTCAATCTAAATTAACTTTATAATAATAGTTGGGCACTGGAAATTGGGGGTGATTTGGCAAAAGTTGTGGGGGATAGGGCTGGTTCAAGGTTTTAGTGGGCACAGGAAACATGGACTACGTCACGGCGGTGGAGCAGTGAGAGGTAAGTATGTCAAGTTTGCAAGTGCTGTGATCCTAAGCAAGCAGGGGGGCCCACTCGTTGGCATTGGCACTGGCACAGGGCCCCTCAAAGTACAGCGGTGTGTTTGCACGGCGGGGGCGCCTCCCACCAGCAGCGACACTTTTGTGTACTCTGAGGGGCCCTGTGCCAGTGACGTCGCCAACGAGTATGCCCCCCCCACCTGATGAAGGAACCTGTACTTTCATCTGCACCTTCCTCTTTGTCCCTGTGTAAGGTGGTATAACATGCGGGAAGGGGAACCTGACTTTCAGCAGGGTCAGATTCTGGCTGTGTAGAGTGCAAGGGGAATGTAGTGGTCTAGGTCAATGTACCAGCAGACTCATGTAGCAGTGGCTGGGCAGTGGGCAGGATGAGGAGGAAACAGATATAGGGCCAAAGAATAAAGTAGACTAAATGCAGTTCAAAATTGGTAACAGGACTAAACAGGCGGCATTGCTTTGTTGAGTGGAGTAGCAAACCCAGGAGCAGCAGACACTGTTTTAAGGGCCCAAACACACTAATAGGCCAAATGCAGTTTAATATCTGATACTATAGGCCGAAAGCCATAAGGTTGAAGCTCAGCTTTTTTTAGTTGAGGACAAACACCAGGGAGGAGCAAACAGAGCTATTAGGCCCCATCCAGCAATTAAAAAAAAAAAAAAAGAGCCAGAAGGTGGAAACTCAGCTTTGTTCAGTGGAGGACAACACCAGGCAGGGGCAGACACCGTTAGTAGGCCCTAACCACCAATTTTTAAAAACACAGCACTTAATGAGAGCCAGAAGGTTGAAGCTCAGCTTTATTCAGTTGAGGGCAACACCAGGGAGGGGCAGACACCGTTAGTAGGCCCTAACCACCATTTTGTTTTTTAAAAACACTTAATGAGAGCCAGAAGGTTGAAGCTCAGCTGTATTCAGTGGAGGACAACACCAGGCAGGGGCAGACACCGTTAGTAGACCCTAACCACCAATTTTTAAAAACACAGCACTTAATGAGAGCCAGAAGGTTGAAGCTCAGCTTTATTCAGTTGAGGGCAACACCAGGGAGGGGCAGACACCGTTAGTAGGCCCTAACCACCATTTTGTTTTTTAAAAAACACTTAATGAGAGCCAGAAGGTTGAAGCACAGCTTTATTCAGTTGAGGGCAACACCAGGGAGGGGCAGACACCGTTAGTAGGCCCTAACCACCATTTTGTTTTTTAAAAAACACTTAATGAGAGCCAGAAGGTTGAAGCACAGCTTTATTCAGTTGAGGGCAACACCAGGGAGGGGCAGACACCGTTAGTAGGCCCTAACCACCATTTTGTTTTTTAAAAAACACTTAATGAGAGCCAGAAGGTTGAAGCACAGCTTTATTCAGTTGAGGGCAACACCAGGGAGGGGCAGACACCGTTAGTAGGCCGTAACCAAAGTTGAAGGTCAAATGCAGTTTAAAATCTGATACTATAGGCCGAAAGCCACAAGGTTGAAGCACAGCTTTATTCAGTTGAGGGCAACACCAGGGAGGGGCAGACACCGTTAGTAGGCCGTAACCAAAGTTGAAGGCCAAATGCAGTTTAATATCTGATACTATAGGCCGAAAGCCAGAAGGTTGAAGCACAGCTTTATTCAGTTGAGGGCAACACCAGGGAGGGGCAGACACCGTTAGTAGGCCCTAACCACCATTTTGTTTTTTAAAAAACACTTAATGAGAGCCAGAAGGTTGAAGCACAGCTTTATTCAGTTGAGGGCAACACCAGGGAGGGGCAGACACCGTTAGTAGGCCCTAACCACCATTTTGTTTTTTAAAAAACACTTAATGAGAGCCAGAAGGTTGAAGCTCAGCTGTATTCAGTGGAGGACAACACCAGGCAGGGGCAGACACCGTTAGTAGGCCCTAACCACCAATTTTTAAAAACACAGCACTTAATGAGAGCCAGAAGGTTGAAGCTCAGCTTTATTCAGTTGAGGGCAACACCAGGGAGGGGCAGACACCGTTAGTGGGCCCTAACCACCATTTTGTTTTTTAAAAAACACTTAATGAGAGCCAGAAGGTTGAAGCTCAGCTGTATTCAGTTGAGGACAACACCAGGGAGGGGCAGACACCGTTAGTAGGCCGTAACCAAAGTTGAAGGCCAAATGCAGTTTAATATCTGATACTATAGGCCGAAAGCCAGAAGGTTGAAGCACAGCTTTATTCAGTTGCAGCTTCTTTGCAATAATATAAAGAAGACGCGACAGGACAACACTCGGTGGATGCCATATCTGTGTTTTCAATGGAAAAAAAACTTTCAGTTAACTACTTGCAGGAGAAAGTTTTTGTAGCTGGTGGCCAATTTTGGTACTGTACCAGTTTTTGGTTGTATGTGTTTTTGTTTTTAATGTTAAAATGTATGCATTTGATATCTCTCCAGTATTTTCTTTATTATAAGCAAAATACTTATTTTTATATTTTCTGATGTTTTATACCGGAGTGTTCCTCGGGACACGCTTATAAACTTGATAATTGGTTCCAGGGGTACACGGGCAGCAGTGATCTGGTCAGTGGAGGCCTAGTGGAAGGAGGGACCGCAGACAGGCTTCGAAGGCCTAACATGATAAAATGGGCTGGCTGTAGGCACTTTATAATTGGTTCCAGGGGTACACGGGCAGCAGTGGTCTGGTCAGTGGAGGCCTAGTGGAAGGAGGGACCGCAGACAGGCTTCGAAGGCCTAACATGATAAAATGGGCTGGCTGTAGGCACTTTATAATTGGTTCCAGGGGTACACGGGCAGCAGTGATCTGGTCAGTGGAGGCCTAGTGGAAGGAGGGACCGCAGACAGGCTTCGAAGGCCTAACATAATAAAATGGGCTGGCTGTAGGCACTTTAAAATAGGTTCCAGGGGTACACGGGCAGCAGTGGTCTGGTCAGTGGAGGCCTAGTGGAAGGAAGGACCGCAGACAGGCTTCGAAGGCCTAACATGATAAAATGGGCTGGCTGTAGGCACTTTATAATTGGTTCCAGGGGTACACGGGCAGCAGTGGTCTGGTCAGTGGAGGCCTAGTGGAAGGAAGGACCGCAGACATGCTTCGAAGGCCTAACATGATAAAATGGGCTGGCTGTAGGCACTTTAAAATAGGTTCCAGGGGTACACGGGCAGCAGTGGTCTGGTCAGTGGAGGCCTAGTGGAAGGAGGGACCGCAGACAGGCTTCGAAGGCCTAACATAATAAAATGGGCTGGCTGTAGGCACTTTAAAATAGGTTCCAGGGGTACACGGGCAGCAGTGGTCTGGTCAGTGGAGGCCTAGTGGATGGAAGGACCGCAGACAGGCTTCGAAGGCCTAACATGATAAAATGGGCTGGCTGTAGGCACTTTATAATTGGTTCCAGAGGTACACGGGCAGCAGTGGTCTGGTCAGTGGAGGCCTAGTGGAAGGAGGGACCGCAGACAGGCTTCGAAGGCCTAACATAATAAAATGGGCTGGCTGTAGGCACTTTAAAATAGGTTCCAGGGGTACACGGGCAGCAGTGGTCTGGTCAGTGGAGGCCTAGTGGAAGGAGGGACCGCAGACAGGCTTCGAAGGCCTAACATAATAAAATGGGCTGGCTGTAGGCACTTTAAAATAGGTTCCAGGGGTACACGGGCAGCAGTGGTCTGGTCAGTGGAGGCCTAGTGGAAGGAAGGACCGCAGACAGGCTTCGAAGGCCTAACATGATAAAATGGGCTGGCTGTAGGCACTTTATAATTGGTTCCAGAGGTACACGGGCAGCAGTGGTCTGGTCAGTGGAGGCCTAGTGGAAGGAGGGACCGCAGACAGGCTTCGAAGGCCTAACATAATAAAATGGGCTGGCTGTAGGCACTTTAAAATAGGTTCCAGGGGTACACGGGCAGCAGTGGTCTGGTCAGTGGAGGCCTAGTGGAAGGAGGGACCGCAGACAGGCTTCGGAGGCCTAACACAATAAAATGGGCTGGCTGTAGGCAATTTAAAATTGGTTCCAGGGGTACACGGGCAGCAGTGGTCTGGTCAGTGGAGGCCTAGTGGAAGGAGGGACCGCAGACAGGCTTCGAAGGCCTAACATGATAAAATGGGCTGGCTGTAGGCACTTTATAATTGGTTCCAGGGGTACACGGGCAGCAGTGGTCTGGTCAGTGGAGGCCTAGTGGAAGGAAGGACCGCAGACAGGCTTCGAAGGCCTAACATGATAAAATGGGCTGGCTGTAGGCACTGTAAAATAGGTTCCAGGGGTACACGGGCAGCAGTGGTGTGGTCAACGGAGGCCGATTGTAATGAGTGTCTGCCAGTTAGTAGTCAAAAAACAACAAATAAATGTGAATGTCTCGCATTAAAACAAAGACACTAAAGGGTGCAATCATTAGGTTCAGGGGTGGGATCCTCTGCGTTGTTTCAGACCTACTAATTTAGCGCAAAGTATTTACTGTGGTAAATAGAGGACACTGCCCCTGACTATGTTATGTACCATCATACATGTCAACACAATGGTATTGTCAGTGGCAGGTATGGTAGGATGTCAGCGCATAGACTAAACATTGGTGGAAGTGTGAGAGATAACTGTGGAAGTGGTAGAGCAATGTTTGACCTGGGGGTGGGTGAACTCTCTTGTGGCCGGCGGTACAGGCCCAGGGCCCCTCATGTTACAACAGTGTGTCTGACGTTGGGTGCGCACCACCACCGCCAGAGACACTTTATTGTACTATGAGGGACCCAGTAGCAATGCCGTCGACCAAAAGCGAGCACACCCACCTCTTCAGGCAAACAGCTGTCTCACGGGTGCTTGCGCCAAGTCGCGATACCACGGCCCCGTGTGGGGAGTTTGGCCATTTAGGGAGGTGTAAACATGTCATATGCCGGACAATCAGCTGCAGAAAATTAGACATTAGAAAAGTAATTCACAGTAGTCCACAGGCAAGAGCTTTTCATAGGAAAGCTAGGTGTCGGCCGGGCAAGGTGGGGCAAAAGATTTTGAAATCCAGTTGTGGTTCATTTTAATGAATGTTAGATCGTCAACATTTTGGGTAGCCAGACGAGTCCTTTTTTTGGTTAATATTGAACCTGCAGCACTGAATACTCTTTCTGATAGGACACTTGCTGCCGGGCAAGCAAGCTCCTGCAATGCATATTCTGCCAATTCTGGCCAGGTGTCTAATTTTGAGGCCCAGTAATCAAATGGGAATGACGGTTGAGGGAGAACATCGATAAGGGATGAAAAATAGTTAGTAACCATACTGGACAAATGTTGTCTCCTGTCACTTTCAATTGATGCAGCAGTACCTGTCCTGTCTGCGGTCATAGCAAAATCACTCCACAACCTGGTCAGAAAACCCCTTTGTCCAACGCCACTTCTGATGTGTGCACCCCTAACACTACTAATCTGCTGCCCCCTGGAGCTCGTGTGATAACGATCACGTGCGCTGTGTGCTGGGACTGCCTGAAGCAAACGGTCAACAAGAGTTGATTGTTTGGTTGCTAATATTAGTTCCAAGTTCTCATGTGGCATAATATTTTGCAATTTGCCTTTATAGCGTGGATCAAGGAGGCAGGCCAACCAGTAATCGTCATCGTTCATCATTTTTGTTATGCGTGTGTCCCTTTTTAGGATACGTAAGGCATAATCCGCCATGTGGGCCAAAGTTCCAGTTGTCAAATCTCCGGTTGTGATTGGTTGAGGGGCAGTTTCAGGCAAATCTACGTCACTTGTGTCCCTCAAAAAACCAGAACCCGGCCTTGCCACGCAACCAATTTCCAGTGCCCCCGGGAAAGCTTCCGCATTAAAAATATACTCATCCCCATCATCCTCCTCGTCCTCCACCTCCTCTTCGCCCGCTACCTCGTCCTGTACACTGCCCTGACCAGACAATGGCTGACTGTCATCAAGGCTTTCCTCTTCCTCTGGTGCAGACGCCTGCTCCTTTATGTGCGTCAAACTTTGCATCAGCAGACGCATTTGGGGGATGCTCATGCTTATTACGCCGTTGTCTGCACTAACCAGCCGTGTGCATTCCTCAAAACACTGAAGGACTTGACACATGTCTTGTATCTTGGACCACTGCACACCAGACAACTCCATGTCTGCCATCCTACTGCCTGCCCGTGTATGTGTATCCTCCCACAAAAACATAACAGCCCGCCTCTGTTGGCACAGTCTCTGAAGCATGTGCAGTGTTGAGTTCCACCTTGTTGCAACGTCTATGATTAGGCGATGCTGGGGAAGGTTCAAAGACCGCTGATAGGTCTGCATACGGCTGGAGTGTACAGGCGAACATCGGATATGTGAGCAAAGTCCACGCACTTTGAGGAGCAGGTCGGAGAACCCAGGATAAGTTTTCAATAAGCACTGCACCACCAGGTTTAAGGTGTGAGCCAGGCAAGGAATGTGTTTCAGTTGGGAAAGGGAGATGGCAGCCATGAAATTCCTTCCGTTATCACTCACTTCCTTGCCTGCCTCAAGATCTACTGTGCCCAGCCACGACTGCGTTTCTTGTTGCAAGAACTCGGACAGAACTTCCGCGGTGTGTCTGTTGTCGCCCAAACACTTCATAGCCAATACAGCCTGCTGACGCTTGGCAGTAGCTGGCCCATAATGGGACAACTGGTGTGCAACAGTGTCATCTGCCGATGGAGTGGTTGGCCGACTGTGGTCTGTGGAAGAGCTGTAGCTTCTGCAGGAGGACGAGGAGGAGGAGGAGGAGGAGGTGGTGCGAACGCCTACAGCCAACTGTTTCCTAGACCGTGGGCTAGGCACAACTGTCCCGAAATTGATGTCCCCTGAGGACCCTGCATCCACCACATTCACCCAGTGTGCCGTGATGCCATGCCTACTGGTCCATGCATCTGTAGTCAGGTGCACCTTTGTACTCACAGATTGCCTGAGTGCATGGACGATGCGCTGTTTAACATGCTGGTGCAGGGCCGGGATGGCTTTTCTGGAAAAAAAGTGTCGACTGGGTAGCTCGTATCGTGGTTCAGCGTACTCCATCAGGGCTTTGAAAGCTTCGCTTTCAACTAACCGGTAGGGCATCATCTCTAACGATATTAGTCTAGCTATGTGGGTGTTAAAACCCTGTGTACGCGGATGCGAGGATAAGTACTTCCTTTTTCTAACCAGTTTCATGTAGTGTGAGCTGAACTGGAGAGATGGAGATCGTGGAACTTGCGGGTGTGCCGGTGGACATGGCAGACTGCGAGACGGTTGGAGATGGTATTGTTTCCGCCGGTGACCTAGATGCAATATTTCCTCCTACAAAACTGGTGATTCCCTGACCCTGAGTGCTTTTGGCTGGCAAAGAAACCTGCACAGATACTGCCGGTGGTGCGGAAAATGGTGGCCTTACAGTGACGGAAGGGATGTTGCGTTGCTGACTAGCTTCATTGGCCGAGGGTGCTACAACCTTAAGGGACGTTTGGTAGTTAGTCCAGGCTTGAAAATGCATGGTGGTTAAGTGTCTATGCATGCAACTAGTATTGAGACATTTCAGATTCTGACCTCTGCTTAAGCTAGTTGAACATTTTTGACAGATGACTTTGCGCTGATCAATTGGATGTTGTTTAAAAAAATGCCAGACTGCACTCTTCCTAGCATCGGATCCCTTTTCAGGTATTGCAGACTGAGCTTTAACCGGATGGCCACGCTGTCCTCCAACAGGTTTTGTCTTTGACACGCGTTTTGGGCCAGATACGGGCCCGGCAGATGGAACCTGTTGCGATGTTGATGCCTGCTGCGGCCCCTCCTCCACCTCCGCTTCTGAACTACTGCCGCCTGCACCCTGTTCCCCCAATGGCTGCCAATCGGGGTCAATAACTGGGTCATCTATTAACTCCTCTTCGAGCTCGTGTGCAACTTCGTCTGTGTCACTGTGTCGGTCGGTGGTATAGCGTTCGTGGCGGGGCAACATAGTCTCATCAGGGTCTGATTGTGGATCAGTACCCTGAGAGGGCAATGTGGTGGTCTGAGTCAAGGGAACAGCATAGTACTCTGGCTGTGGCTGTGCATCAGTGCACTCCATGTCAGAATCAACTTGTAATGGGCATGGCCTGTTAAGTGTTTCACTTTGTAAGCCAGGGACGGTATGTGTAAAGAGCTCCATGGAGTAACCCGTTGTGTCGCCTGCTGCATCCTTCTCTCTTGTTGTAGTTTTTGCTGAAGAGGACAAGGAAGCGACTTGTCCCTGACCGTGGACATCCACAAGCGACGCGCTGCTTTTACATTTACCAGTTTCAGAAGAGGAGGCAAAAGAGCTAGAGGCTGAGTCTGCAATGTAAGCCAAAACTTGCTGTTGCTGCTCCGCCTTTAAAAGCGGTTTTCCTACTCCCAGAAAAGAGAGCGTTCGAGGCCTTGTGTAGCCAGACGACGAAACTGGCTCCACAGCTCCAGACTTACGTGGAATATTTTTATCCCCACGACCACCTGATGCTCCACTACCACTACCATCATTACCAGCTGACAATGAACGCCCACGGCCACGACCTCTTGCACCAGACTTCCTCATTGTTTTAAAAACTTAACCAAAGTAACTTTATTTGTTGCTGTCAAACAACTTACACGGTAAGCTATAACTTCAGTATGATTTCAATATCCCTTAACAGGTTGGTGAGACCACAAGGAAAATCAGGCACAATGTTACACACTCTGTTTTCTGTGGCACAAAATCACAGAGATGCCACACACGCAGGACTGTCACTCAAGCAGAAATGTCAATATTAATCTCCCACCTTTTTTTTTTTTTTTTTTTTCCCTCAGGGAGACTTTAGAAACCAAATAAGATAAATTGTTTTTTTCAGGGACAATTTAGAAACCAAATAATAATAATAAAAAAAAAGCTTTCTATGGCCCAGTGCCCACTGAGTGAGAGATGGCACACACAGGAGTCAGGATCAGGAGTGGCACACAAGCCCTGAGGACAGTATTAATCTCCCACTGATGGATGTATTTTTTTTTTTTTTTCAGGTAGATTTTAGACCCCAAATCAAGCAAAAAAATAAATAGGCTTTCTATGGCCCACTGAGTGAGAGATGGCGCGCACAGGAGTCAGGATCAGGAGTGGCACACAAGCCCTGAGGACAGTATTAATCTCCCACTGATGGATGTAGTTTTTTTTTTTTTTCAGGTAGATTTTAGAACCCAAATCAAGCAAAAAAATAAATAGGCTTTCTATGGCCCACTGAGTGAGAGATGGCGCTCACAGGAGTCAGGATCAGGAGTGGCACACAAGCCCTGAGGACAGTATTAATCTCCCACTGATGGATGTAGTGTTTTTTTTTTCAGGTAGATTTTAGAACCCAAATCAAGCAAAAAAATAAATAGGCTTTCTATGGCCCACTGAGTGAGAGATGGCGCTCACAGGAGTCAGGATCAGGAGTGGCACACATGCCCTGAGGACAGTATTAATCTCCCACTGATGGATGTAGTGTTTTTTTTTTCAGGTAGATTTTAGAACCCAAATCAAGCAAAAAAATAAATAGGCTTTCCATGGCCCACTGAGTGAGAGATGGCGCGCACAGGAGTCAGGATCAGGAGTGGCACACAAGCCCTGAGGACAGTATTAATCTCCCACTGATGGATGTAGTTTTTTTTTTTTTTCAGGTAGATTCTAGAACCCAAATCAAGCAAAAAAATAAATAGGCTTTCTATGGCCCACAGAGTGAGAGATGGCGCTCACAGGAGTCAGGATCAGGAGTGGCACACAAGCCCTGAGGACAGTATTAATCTCCCACTGATGAATGTAGTGTTTTTTTTTCAGGTAGATTTTAGAACCCAAATCAAGCAAAAAAATAAATAGGCTTTCTATGGCCCACTGAGTGAGAGATGGCGCTCACAGGAGTCAGGATCAGGAGTGGCACACAAGCCCTGAGGACAGTATTAATCTCCCACTGATGGATATAGTTTTTTTTTTTTTCAGGTAGATTTTAGAACCCAAATCAAGCAAAAAAATAAATAGGCTTTCTATGGCCCACTGAGTGAGAGATGGCGCGCACAGGAGTCAGGATCAGGAGTGGCACACAAGCCCTGAGGACAGTATTAATCTCCCACTGATGGATGTAGTGTTTTTTTTTTCAGGTAGATTTTAGAACCCAAATCAAGCAAAAAAATAAATAGGCTTTCTATGGCCCACTGAGTGAGAGATGGCGCGCACAGGAGTCAGGATCAGGAGTGGCACACAAGCCCTGAGGACAGTATTAATCTCCCACTGATGGATGTAGTGTTTTTTTTTTCAGGTAGATTTTAGAACCCAAATCAAGCAAAAAAATAAATAGGCTTTCTATGGCCCACTGAGTGAGAGATGGCGCGCACAGGAGTCAGGATCAGGAGTGGCACACAAGCCCTGAGGACAGTATTAATCTCCCACTGATGGATGTAGTGTTTTTTTTTCAGGTAGATTTTAGAACCCAAATCAAGCAAAAAAATAAATAGGCTTTCTATGGCCCACTGAGTGAGAGATGGCGCGCACAGGAGTCAGGATCAGGAGTGGCACACAAGCCCTGAGGACAGTATTAATCTCCCACTGATGGATGTAGTGTTTTCTTTTTCAGGTAGATTTTAGAACCCAAATCAAGCAAAAAAATAAATAGGCTTTCTATGGCCCACTGAGTGAGAGATGGCGCGCACAGGAGTCAGGATCAGGAGTGGCACACAAGCCCTGAGGACAGTATTAATCTCCCACTGATGGATATAGTTTTTTTTTTTTTTCAGGTAGATTTTAGAACCCAAATCAAGCAAAAAAATAAATAGGCTTTCTATGGCCCACTGAGTGAGAGATGGCACGCACAGGAGTCAGGATCAGGAGTGGCACACAAGCCCTGAGGACAGTATTAATCTCCCACTGATGGATGTAGTGTTTTTTTTTTCAGGTAGATTTTAGAACCCAAATCAAGCAAAAAAATAAATAGGCTTTCTATGGCCCACTGAGTGAGAGATGGCGCGCACAGGAGTCAGGATCAGGAGTGGCACACAAGCCCTGAGGACAGTATTAATCTCCCACTGATGGATGTAGTGTTTTGTTTTTTTTTCAGGTAGATTTTAGAACCCAAATCAAGCAAAAAAATAAATAGGCTTTCTATGGCCCACTGAGTGAGAGATGGCGCGCACAGGAGTCAGGATCAGGAGTGACACACAAGCCCTGAGGACAGTATTAATCTCCCACTGATGGATGTAGTTTTTTTTTTTTTTCAGGTAGATTTTAGAACCCAAATCAAGCAAAAAAATAAATAGGCTTTCTATGGCCCACAGAGTGAGAGATGGCGCTCACAGGAGTCAGGATCAGGAGTGGCACACAAGCCCTGAGGACAGTATTAATCTCCCACTGATGGATGTAGTTTTTTTTTTTTTCAGGTAGATTTTAGAACCCAAATCAAGCAAAAAAATAAATAGGCTTTCTATGGCCCACTGAGTGAGAGATGGCGCGCACAGGAGTCAGGATCAGGAGTGGCACACAAGCCCTGAGGACAGTATTAATCTCCCACTGATGGATGTAGTGTTTTTTTTTTCAGGTAGATTTTAGAACCCAAATCAAGCAAAAAAATAAATAGGCTTTCTATGGCCCACAGAGTGAGAGATGGCGCGCACAGGAGTCAGGATCAGGAGTGGCACACAAGCCCTGAGGACAATATTAATCTCCCACTGATTGATGTAGTGTTTTTTTTTCAGGTAGATTTTAGAACCCAAATCAAGCAAAAAAATAAATAGGCTTTCTATGGCCCACTGAGTGAGAGATGGCGCACACAGGGATGGCACACACACGGATGGCACTCTAGCAGAAATGCAAATCTTAATCTCCCACAAAAAAAAAACAAAAAAAAAAAACAGGGACTGTCCTACAATTACTATCTCCCTGCAGTAATCTCAGCCAGGTATGGCAGGCAGCAATAGGAGTGGACTGATGCACAAATTAAATAAAAAGTGTGGACAAACAAAAAAGATAGCTGTGCAGAAAGGAAGGAACAAGAGGATATGTGCTTTGAAAAAAGCAGTTGGTTTCCACAGTGGCGTACACACAGCAATACAGCTATCACGGAGCCTTCTAGGGCAGCCCAATGAGCTACAGCGCTGAGAGAAAAAAAAAAAATGTAGCTTCCAGTGTCCCTGCACACCGAAGGTGGTGTTGGACAGTGGAAATCGCTACAGCACAAGCGGTTTGGTGGTTAGTGGACCCTGCCTAACCAGAGGCGTAGCTAGGGTTTCAACTTAGGGGGGGCGAAACATCTGAGTGGGCCCCTAACCAGCTAACCCTGATTACAGCTACGGTTGCGCACTCTAGTTGTGAATATAGGGGAACCTCAGAATATGTCCCTACTGTTATTGAAAATAAATCTTTATACAAAAATGAACATTGACTTTACAGCCATTTTGTGACCATATGCAACTTTGATGGTCACAATACTCTGAGTGCCCCTATAACAATAATGCTTAAGTGCCCACTTAACATTTAATAATGTCCCCTAAGTTCCCCCATGTACTGCTCCATTATACACAGTATGGTGTATAGCTTCCCTATACACAGTATGATGATTCTATAACTCCCCTATACACCGTATGATATTCCCACTGCTCCCCTCTCCACAGTATGATGTTCCCACTGCTCCCCTATAGATAATGAGCCCAATGCTCCCCTATACACAGTATAATGCTGACAGAACTCCACTAAAGAAAGTATAATGCCCCCCAGAGCTCCCCTATATACAGTGTAACGGGCCAACAGCTCCCATATGCACAATATGCCTTCACTTCGCAGTTCCCTATACACAGTATGATTGGCCCGCAGCTCCCTTATACACAGTATGATGGGCCCACAGCTCCCTTACACACAGTATGATGGGCCCGCAGCTCTCGTATACACAGTATGATGGGCTCACAGCTCCCTTACACACAGTATGATGGGCCCACACCTCCCTTATACACAGTATGATGGGCCCGCAGCTCCCTTATACACAGTATGATGGGTGCACAGCTCCCTTATACACAGTATGATGGGCCCGCAGCTCCCGTATACACAGTATGATGGGCCTGCAGCTCCCTTATACAGAGTATGATGGACTCACAGCTCCCTTATACACAGTATGATTGGCCCGCAGCTCCCTTATACACAGTATGATTGGCCCGCAGCTCCCTTATACACAGTATGATGGGCCCGCAGCTCCCTTATACAGTGTGATGGGCCCGCAGCTCCCTTATACACAGTATGATGGGCCCGCAGCTCCCTTATACACAGTATGATGGACTCACAGCTCCCTTATACACAGTATGATGTGCCCGCAGCTCCCTTATACACAGTATGATGGGCCCGCAGCTCCCTTATACAGTGTGATGGGCCCGCAGCTCCCTTATACACAGTATGATGGGCCCGCAGCTCCCTTATACACAGTATGATGGACTCACAGCTCCCTTATACACAGTATGATGGGCCCGCAGCTCCCTTATACACAGTATGATGGACTCACAGCTCCCTTATACACAGTATGATGTGCCCGCAGCTCCCTTATACACATTATGATGGGCCCGCAGCTCCCTTATACACATTATGATGGGCCCGCAGCTCCCTTATACACAGTATGATGGACTCACAGCTCCCTTATACACAGTATGATGGGCCCGCAGCTCCCTTATACACATTATGATGGGCCCGCAGCTCCCTTATACACATTATGATGGGCCCGCAGCTCCCTTATACACATTATGATGGGCCCGCAGCTCCCTTATACACATTATGATGGGCCCGCAGCTCCCTTATACACAGTATGATGGGCCCACAGCTCCCTTATGCACAGTATGATGGGCCCGCAGCTCCCTTATACACAGTATGATGGGCCCGCAGCTCCCTTATACACATTATGATGGGCCCGCAGCTCCCTTATACACAGTATGATGGGCCCGCAGCTCCCTTATACACAGTATGATGGACTCACAGCTCCCTTATACACAGTATGATTGGCCCGCAGCTCCCTTATACACATTATGATGGGCCCGCAGCTCCCTTATACACATTATGATGGGCCCGCAGCTCCCTTATACACAGTATGATGGGCCCGCAGCTCCCTTATACACAGTATGATGGACTCACAGCTCCCTTATACACAGTATGATTGGCCCGCAGCTCCCGTATACACAGTATGATGGGCTCGCAGCTCCCTTATACACAGTATGATGGACTCACAGCTCCCTTATACACAGTATGATGGGCCCGCAGCTCCCTTATACACAGCATGATGGACTCACAGCTCCCTTATACACAGTATGATGGGCTCGCAGCTCCCTTATACACAGTATGATGGACTCACAGCTCCCTTATACACAGTATGATGGGCCCGCAGCTCCCTTATACACATTATGATGGGCCCGCAGCTCCCTTATACACAGTATGATGGACTCACAGCTCCCTTATACACAGTATGATGTGCCCGCAGCTCCCTTATACACATTATGATGGGCCCGCAGCTCCCTTATACACATTATGATGGGCCCGCAGCTCCCTTATACACAGTATGATGGGCCCGCAGCTCCCTTATACACAGTATGATGGACTTACAGCTCCCGTATACACAGTATGATGGACTCACAGCTCCCTTATACACAGCATGATGGACCCGCAGCTCCCTTATACACAGTATGATGGACCCACAGCTCCCTTATACACAGTATGATGGGCCTACAGCTCCCTTATACACAGCATGATGGGCCCACAGCTCCCTTATACGATGGGCCCGTAGCTCCCTTATACACATTATGATGGGCCCGCAGCTCCCTTATACACAGTATGATGGGCCCGCAGCTCCCTTATACACAGTATGATGGGCCCACAGCTCCCTTATACACAGTATGATGGGCCTACAGCTCCCTTATACACAGCATGATGGGCCCACAGCTCCCTTATACATAATATGATTGGCCCGCAGCTCCCTTATACACAGTATGATGGGCCCGCAGCTCCTTTATACACAGTATGATGGACCCGCAGCTCCCTTATACACAGTATGATGGGCCCACAGCTCCCTTATACACAGTATGATGGGCCCGCAGCTCCCTTATACACAGTATGATGGACTCACAGCTCCCTTATACACAGTATGATGGGCCCGCAGCTCCCGTATACACAGTATGATGGACTCACAGCTTCCTTATACACAGTATGATGGGCCCACAGCTCCTGTATACACAGTATGATGGACTTACAGCTCCCTGTCATGATTTGTATGCCCCGGTCATTTACTCATCCTCCGGCGTATTCACTATTTTGTGGCACTGCTGCAGTGCCGCTGCTCAAACTTGTGAGCGCAGCTTCTGACAGGCCAGAAGTTAGAAGCTATGTCACAAGCGCTCAATGTAAGACTATGAGGCTATGTGCACTTGTTGCGGATTTGTGCAGATTTACTGCGGATTTCCTGTGATTTTGTGCAGATTTCACCTGCATTTTACCACCTGCAGAATCCTATACAGGAGCAGGTGTAAAATGCTGCGGAATTCGCAAATAGAATTGACATGCTGCAGAAAATAAAACGCAGCGTTTCTGTGCGGTATTTTCTGCCCCATGGGCACTGCGGATTTGGTTTTCCATAGGTTTAAATGGTACTGTAAACCAGATGGAAAACTGCTGCAGATCCGCAGCGGCTAATCCGCACCGTGTGCACTTAGCCTGAGAGTGAGAAAGAGGCCAGAACGAGGCTCCCACAGACTCACATTGATTAGTGACCTCTGCGCTGCTCCATGAAACACTGGAGCCTCGGACAGGCCACAAAGTGCAGGAGACGGAGCCGAGCGGAGACTAAAACAGATGAAAACGCCAGCAGGTGAGTATCAGGCAGGGGACGGGGATTGTCAGCACCGCTCCAGTAATGAAATAAAAAATAATGCCGGAGTGGTGCTGTAAATGTGATGCAGCTCTTGGTTACTGTATGCGGCTCCTTATACTAATACCCATAAAAGACCTAGGTGGTACGTATCAATAGCCCCCTACCATCCCCCCCATCTCCAGACAGCAAATATTACATGATGGAGTACATATAATATCATAACAAAACATTATAATATTCAGCCCCCAGTGACCTGTCTCCCCTTCCCCACTTCAGTATCCAATACCCCCATCAGCTCACATCCACCCCCTCAGTGCCCTGTCCCACCTCACCCACCTTCTGCCCTCACAACACCCAAATGGTCTTACATTCACCCCCCAGTGTCCTGTCCCCCCTCACCCACTTTCAGCCCCCACAATACCCCACGGTCTCAGTGACATACCTGAATTTAATAAACCTAATAAGTTCCATCCCCACTTACTGATGAAGCTTGCAGGCAGGACCAGGAAGTGTAGTGTAATGCAGGGTGGGCACTAGGACCCAGCGTGCCTGAGCCAATCCCAGCGTGCACAGAGTGAAGAAAAACTGCAGCCAGGGAAAAGCTTCATCATCAGGTCAGACGGGCAAAACCATTCACTGCAGGGGGGAGACTGCAGCCGGTCACTGTGCTAATAGCAGCCTGCAGAGTCTCCGTCAGATAGGAGCAGACATTACACTGCTCTGCTCCTATGCGGTGTTCTCCTGCCTCGTCACAGAAGTGGCCCTGGCTCCCGGTGGGCCCCTTCATGTGACAGGGCCCGGGGCGATGGCCCCCTCTGCCCCCCCAGTAGCTACGCTACTGTGCCTAACGCTATCCCTGCTTCTGACGAAGCGGCAGCAACCTCTCCCTAAGCTCAGATCAGCAGCAGTGAGATGGCGGTCGGCGGGAACGCCCCTTTATAGCCCCTGTGACGCCGCAGACAGCAAGCCAATCACTGCAATGCCCTTCTCTAAGATGGTGGGGACCAGGACCTATGTCATCACGCTGCCCACACTCTGCGTTCACCTTCATTGGCTGAGAAATGGCGCTTTTCGCGTAATTGAAACGCGACTTTGGCGCGAAAGTCGCGTACCGCATGGCCGACAAGCACAGGGGTCGGATCGGGTTTCATGAGACGCCGACTTAGCCAAAAGTCGGCGACTTTTGAAAATGAACGACCCGTTTCGCTCAACCCTACTGGTCAGAGATGATCTCATCCGGAACCCCGTGCAACCGAAAGACATTCTGTATAACCAAGTTCACTGTATCTTTAGCTGAGGGGAGGCCGGTGCACGGAACAAAATGAGCCGCTTTAGTCAGGCGATCAACTACCACCATGATTGTATTCATGCCCCCTGATGTAGGCAGCTCCACAATAAAGTCCATTGATATAGACCCCCAAGGGCGGAACGGAACAGGTAATGGTTGTAGAAGACCCGTAGGTCTCACATGAGGAGTCTTGTAACGGGCACATACCTCGCAAGAGAGATCATAGTCCTTGGTATCCTTCAGGCAAGTTGGCCACCAGAAGAATCAGCTCAGGAACTCTTGTGTCTTCTGTACCCCCCTGTGACCAGCCAACTTGGAGTCATGTACCAACTTGAGGATCTGCAGACAGATGACCTTCGGGACGTAGATACGTCGATCTCTGAACCACAAGCCACCCTTAAAGACAAGATTAATATCTACAGGTGGGTTGGCCAGTAATACATCACCTTCATAGGCCTCCCTGCACTCCTTCCACAAGTCCTGATCGTGGATAACTCCGATGAAATTGGCATCAGATAGAATGGTCTTGGATGGGTCTCCAGGTACGGAATCCGCAGCATTGATTTGGGATAAAGCATCAGCCTTCCCATTACGAGAACCTGGACGGTACGAGATAACAAAGTTAAATTGATTTAAAAATAAGTTCCAATGAGCCTGACGAGGAGAAAGACATCTAGCGGATCTAAGGAACTCTAGATTGCGATGGTCAGTTAGCACTATGATCTGTTGTGCAGCTCCTTGCAGATGATGCCTCCATTCTTTGAAAGCCGCAATAATAGCCAGCAATTCCTTGTCTCCCATGTTGTAATTCTTCTCTGCTGAGGTTAGTCTACGGGAAAAGAAAGCACAAGGATGTAGCAGACCTTTCTCTCCAGTTCTTTGGGAGAGAATAGCCCCCAAAGTATTATCAGAAGCGTCCACCTCCACAATGAAAGCAAGTGTTGCATCTGGGTGTATCAACAGCGGTGCTGATGTGAAACAGATCTTCAGCTGATCAAAAGCTTCTTGAGCCTGTGATGACCACTTAAAGGGCTTTTCCTTCTTTGCCAAGGAAGCAATGGGACGGACAATATCAGAAAAATTTCGAATGAAACGTCTGTAGAAATTTGCAAAACCAATAAAACGTTGGACTTCCTTAACGTTCTTGGGTACCGGCCAGTCAAGGATAGCCTGAATCTTACCAGATTCCTTGTTCAGCCCCTGGTGAGAGATGATATAACCTAAGAACAGTATCTCAGAACGATGGAACTCGCATTTCTCCGGCTTAATATACAGATGGTTCTCTTTCAGACATCTTAAAACAGTTTTGACATGTTCTTCATGTTCCTGTAGAGAGTCAGAAAAGATTAGTATATCGTCCAAATAGATCACTACAAACTGGTCCAACAAATCTCTGAAAATGTCATTAGCAAGGTGTTGAAACGTTGCAGGGGCGTTACAAAGCCCGAAGGGCATCACAAGAGATTCAAAGTGTCCATACCGGCATCTGAATGCTGTCTTCCACTCATCCCCTGGACGAATATGCACCAAATTATAAGCCCCATGAAGATCCTTTTTACAGAACACCTTAGCATAGCGGACTCTCTCCAGTAATTCGGGAATCAGAGGCAACGGGTAACGGTTTTGTACGATTACCTTATTGAGTTCTCGATAATCAACACAGGGTCTCAGGGTCCCATCCTTCTTCTTTACAAAAAAGATAGGTGCCACTGCTGGTGAGGAAGAAGGACGTATGAAGCCTTTGGCCAGATTTTCATCAATATACTCTTTTAAGGCTTGAAGCTCAGGTGCCGCCAAAGGGTATACGTTACCAAAAGGAATGGCTGCCCTGGGAAGCAGCTCAATGGGACAGTCATAATGCCTGTGAGGAGGAAGCTGATCTGCATTCTTCTTGTCACAGATGTAAGAGAACTCTTTATAAGCTGGATGTAAAGAAAATACCTGTACATGTGTTTCCGTAGTCGTGGACTCAGGGACAGCTTCTGTTAACGCTGAGTTGCTCCCTTTTGGGAGCATAATCTCCTTGGTCTCCCAGTTGATAATTGGGTTCTGAGAACGCAACCAAGGAATGCCTAAAATCACAGGAAAATGAGGAGAAGAAATTAGCAAGAAAGAAAGTTGCTCCTGATGATTAGACTCCAAGAAAATTTCAAGGGGTACGGTCTCCTGATCCACAGGCCCAGAGATTAAAGGTGACCCATCCACTGTTTCCATGATAATTGGAGAGGCTCTTTGCTGAATTTTAATACCATGTTCCTTGGCAAATGCGATATCCATGAAATTGCCACCTGCACCAGAGTCAATCATAGCTGAACTGGAAATCCACTGTCCTGAACACAGGATCTTAATAGGGAGAGAACAGTGAGAGTTCTTTTCCTTCAGCTCCTTGGGGGGTGAAGTCAAAGAAAGTCAATGGAATACAGCGTTTAAAGGCAGGCTACATTCAGAGATGTCAGATTCATCATTACAGTTGTCATACTCCCCTACTGCTGCTAGCACCTTGTTAGGCTGTCAAGGACACTTAGGACAATTGATCAAGAAGTGGTCAGACTGGCCGCATTAGAAACATAGACTTTCACGAAGGCGATGCTCCCGAGAAAGGTAATGAGGCAAGGTGCACCGCCACAATACAGATGATTCTATAAATGATATCTAGTATCATACGGGGTGCAAGCGAGTGATAAAACAACTATGTTAAATGAACAAGGAAACCAGTATCACTCCAATTATGCACACCACGTAGTCACAATAAAGCATAATGTTTAGAAAAAACACAGGATTTTATTGAAACACACTAATAAAACATATTTAAAAACAGACAAAAGACCCCGTCCATGCCAGAAATAAGGTAAACAGTAAATACAATGATATGTACATACAAAGTATTATACCCCTGCCTGCATATAAAGGACTAAGTGGAAATCATAAATGGTAATTATGGAGAAACACCAAGCTAACCAGCATGGGGCAAGTAGCCACCTGAACGGTACCCAATGCATATATGGCTCATGGGACGCTAGTATAAATGCAATATAGATTAACCCAAGGGTGAAATCCCAACTCACAGGAGGTGGACGGAGGGCAAAAAGCCCAAAAGTCACACCACCAACAAACATCCAGAATATACTAGAGCAGGGGTTACCGCAGAGCGAGGTCAACTCCAATATGAAGTCCGTGGAGAGGCAGGCAGGCAGGCACAAACAGGCAGGAGAGGGGCCAATGCAGCCCAGCTCATTGATCTCACGCCTCTGAACTGAATCAATTTGCATGGGCACCTCCTCCACCTCCCGAGAGGTTTTACCTGCAGTCTCTTTGGAAGGAAGGGAAAAGTTAGAAACACGGTTATATGCCGCAAATTTCTCCTGCCTACGCTCAGTAAGGCGAATGTGAATGCGCACACAATGCTGTATAAATGTCTCTAGTTCTTGTGGTGACTCTGAACGAGCTAGTTCATCTTTTATAATACTAGACAGACCTCTTTTAAAAACAGGCAATTGTGCATAACTGTCCCAATTGGTATCTACCGCCAATCTCCTGAATTCAGTGGCATACTCAATAACAGAATGTTTAGCCTGGCGTAAAGACAACAAAGCAGATACAGCGGTTGCACAGCGATTAGGGTCATCAAACATTAATGCCATAGCGGCCAAGAGATCATCCAAGTAATTTAACCGTGGGTCACGAGACTCAATCATCGGATTCGCCCAGGCGAGCGCTCGTGAGGTCAGTAGCATTATTACACACAATACTTTGGATCTATCAGTAGGAAAACAGTCAGCATGCACATCAAAATATAGCATACATTGATTCACAAAGCCACGAAATTTGTCGCGATCACCATTAAATCTGAATGGGGGCAACTTAGGTGGGCTAGCTGGTGGCGGTTGCCCAGAGGGTAAAGTCACTTGTGCAGCTATTTGTGTGCTTATGTCCTGAAAAGCCCATCCATACTGGGACTCTATGCCAGCAAGTTTGTTTTCCTGGCCTGCCATGCGGTTGCTCAAGTCCTGCAAAATCTGTCCAAACACTTGTTGATTGAGTTCAAAGCTTCCAAACTTCTTTTGCAGACCTTCCATATCTTTCTGCAGTGATCTAATTATGGAAAACTCCTGCTCTAATCTGCTTTCTGCAGTCATTGTTCCAGCAGTGTCCTTTTTTTTTTTTAGGCTAGAGTATCCTGTAATAATTATAGAGGGTAACTCAGGAGACTCTTTGCATCGAACAAGACAACTGCAGGACACAGTTTTATAAGTGGTAAAGTCTATATTATCACACGGTGATTCAAACAGGTACAGAGAGAAACTCAAGTCCACAACACTTGGTGCAAATAATAAACGCAGCTTAGCAGTCTATAGGAAACTTCAGAGAAAAATGTAATCAAGCAGAAAGTCTATGAAGCCCAATTATTCTTGAGGATACTTGACACGAATAAATCCTTGTCTTAGTCCAGACACAGATAGATATGCTTATAAGGCAGTTCAAATCATATCTTAGGTCAACCAGGGAGGCCTGGTTAATAGTCTCAGGTTATTGCAAAGCAGCAGCAGCTTACATGTCCAGCAAATGCAGATGGAAGTGAACACGAACAGCAGATGAAGGAGGATTACTGGAACTGGTGTATGCAGCAGTAACTCAGAGCAGAGTAGCAGGATCACCACACAAGTTCACAGGAGCAGGTGTATAGCCAGGAAGTAATCAGAGGTCAGGAGCTGGATGCAAGGCAGAATACTCTAGCACAGACTGAAGGCTGGGGTGGAGTTTTATAGCAGGAAGACACAGTGCACATGAGACCAAAGATGCCATCTTGGAAAAGGGCAGTAATGCACAAAAGGTAAAAAATGTTCAGAGTCCTGACACAATGTTAATCAATGGGAAATTCAAAAACACTCTGATAATGCTGAGAAACACGTGGATTTGCAGCATTTTTTTCTGCAGCACGTCAATTATGCAGATCTGAAGCATTTCTGCATCCTTTGACTTGCATTGAGTCAGGCACATCCGCAGCAAAACCGCAGATGTTAAAAAGATCAGCAGTTTTGCTGTGGATGTGGGTGCGAGAAACACGGCCCGGGAGGAGGGAACTGTGTGGGCAGAGTGTGGGCGGTGACTGTGTGCATGGGTCTGTGGGGCTGTGTGAGGGGTTCGGCGGGGCTGTGTGCGGTTTCGGCGGGGGTCGGTGGGGCTGTGTGCGGTGTCAGCGGGGGTCGGCTGGGCTGTGTGCGGGGTCAGTGGAGCTGTGTGTGGGGTTGGCGGGGCTGTGTGTGTTGTCGGCGGGGGTCGGTGGGGCTGTGTGCGGTGTCAGTGGGGGTCAGCGGGGTTGTGTGCGGGGTCAGCGGGGCTGTGTGTGGGGTCAGCGGGGCTGTGTGTGGTGTTGGTGGGGTCGGTGGGGCTATGAGTGAGGTTGGCAGGGGTCAGCGGGGCTGTGGGGGGGTCAGCAGGGCTGTGTGCAGGTTTGGCAGGGCTGTGTGCGGTGTCAGCGGGGCTGTGTGTGGGGGCCTATGGGGCTGCCTGGGGGTTTGTAGGCTGTCAGTGGGTCTGTG
This sequence comes from Ranitomeya variabilis, assembly GCF_051348905.1. Lineage (NCBI taxonomy): Eukaryota > Metazoa > Chordata > Amphibia > Anura > Dendrobatidae > Ranitomeya > Ranitomeya variabilis. The sequence continues at coordinate 1,106,361,265 of NC_135233.1, forward strand.
GGGCTGTGTGGGGTATGCCGGGGCTGTGCGGGGGTCTGCGGGGCTGTCTGAGGGTCTGCTGGGGCTGTGCGGTGGGTCTGCGGGGCTGTCTGGGGGTTTTCTGACTCTCCGGGGGTCTGCAGGCTGTCCATGGGTCTGCAGGGCTGTGCGGGGGGGGGGGTCTGGGGGCTGTCCGGGGGTCTGTGGGCTTTCCGTGGGTCTGTGGGGCTGTGCGGGGGTCTGCCGGGGCTGTGTCAGTGTGTGTATCTGTGTGTGCAGACATCGTCCGATGGGACTACAAGTCCCATCCGGCTTTGCCTGCTACAGTGACACTGATTGACACATTACCCAATGATGGGACAGTAGTAGTCCCATCATCCGGCTAATGTGTTGAATGTAAAAAAAAAAAACACATACAGTACATATATAGTTCATACTCACCATCTACACCTAATTCCCGAAGCCCTCGCTCACCTGAAAAAATTTTTAAATAATAAACAAACAATATACTTCCTGTGTCCGAAGTAATCCAATTAATACGATTGTCCTACGACAATCTCCCGTGGAGAGCTGTCACATCAGCTGATGCGACCGCTCTCCAGGGGCTCCGGGATGCAGTGACGGAAGGTATCCTTCTGCACTGTATCCCTCCACCACTGTGAGTACAGTAAAGTTCATACTGTCACTTGCGGCACGCAGCATTGCCATAAAGCGAGACAATGAACTAAAGTAACCTCTTCAGTGATGCACTGCAGGAGCCATTGTCTCCTGTCAGTGTGTCACTGGAGGCCTATAGAGCGGTGACATCACCCAATGTCACTGTTCTATAGGGGAGATCGTCGTGGGTCACTCATTATTAATTAAACAGTCGGACAGGGAGTATATGGTTGGTTTATTATTTTTTATTTTTTGTAGGCAATCTAGGGCGTCGCAGGAATTAGGCGTGGTTGTAAGTATGGTGAAATTAAGAATATTAAAATACTTTTTTCTGGCTGTGTCTTTTTTGAACTCTTTCATTACTATTTGATTAGTAATGGATAGGTGTCTTATTGACACCTCTCCATTACTAACCGGGCTTAATGTCACCCTTACAATACAAAGGTGACATTAACCCCTCATTACCCCATATCCCACCGCTACAGGAAAATGAGAAGAGAGAGGCTAAGTGCCAGAATTGGCACAACTTACAGATACACCATTTCTAGGGCAGCTGGGAGCTGGTATTTGTAGCCAGGGGGGCCAATATCTATGGCTCTCTCCTAGGCTATGAATATCAGCCCGCAGCCAGTAAAGGCTACCCGACAGCTGCGGGCTGATATTCATAGCCTGGGAAGATCCATGGATATTAAACCCCTTCCCGGGCTATAAACATTAGCCCCCAGTTACTGGCTTTCCCACTCTGGACTTGAAAATTGCACGGAAGCCAAAGCAATTTTGTTTCCCATTTTTTTAACCCCTTCACCCCCAAGGGTGGTTTGCACGTTAATGACCGGGCCAATTTTTACAATTCTGACCACTGTCCCTTTAGGAGGTTATAACTCTGGAACGCTTCAACGGATCTTGGCGATTCTGACATTGTTTTCTTGTGACATATTGTACTTCATGATAGTGGTAAAATTTCTTCGATATAACTTGCGTTTATTTGTGAAAAAAACGGAAATTTGGCGAAAATTTTGAAAATTTTGCAATTTTCCAACTTTGAATTTTTATGCCCTTAAATCACAGACATATGTCACGCAAAATACTTAATAAGTAACATTTCCCACATGTCTACTTTACATCAGCACAATTTTGGAACCAAAATTTTTTTTTGTTAGGGAGTTATAAGGGTTAAAAGTTGACCAGAAATTTCTCATTTTTACAACACCATTTTTTTTTAGGGACCACATCTCATTTGAAGTCATTTTGAGGGGTCTGTATGATAGAAAATACCCAAGTGTGACACCATTCTAAAAACTGCACCCCTCAAGGTGCTCAAAACCACACTCAAGAAGTTTATTAACCCTTCAGGTGTTTCACAGGAATTTTTGGAATGTTTAAATAAAAATGAACATTTAATTTTTTTTCACACAAAATTTATTTCAGCTCCAATTTGTTTTATTTTACCAAGGGTAACAGGAGAAAATAGACTGCAAAAGTTGTTGTACAATTTGTCCTGAGTACGCTGATACCCCATATGTGGGTGTAAACCATTGTTTAGGCGCATGGCAGAGCTTGGAAAGGAAGGAGCGCCATTTGACTTTTCAATGCAAAATTTACTGGAATTGAGATGGGACGCCATGTTGCGTTTGGAGAGCCCCTGATGTGCCTAAACATTGAAACCCCCTACAAGTGACACCATTTTGGAAAGTAGACCCCCTAAGGAACTTATCTAGATGTGTGGTGAGCACTTTGACCCACCAAGTGCTTCACAGAAGTTTATAATGCAGAGCCGTAAAAATAAAAAATCATATTTTTTCACAAAAATGATCTTTTCGCCCCCAATTTTTTATTTTCCCAAGGGTAAGAGAAGAAATTGGTCCCCAAAAAATGTTGTGCAATTTGTCCTGAGTACGCAGATACCCCATATGTTGGGGTAAACCACTGTTTGGGCGCATGGCAGAGCTTGGAAGGGAAGGAGCGCCATTTGACTTTTCAATGCAAAATTGACTGGAATTGAGATGGGACGCCATGTTGCGTTTGGAGAGCCCCTGATGTGCCTAAACATTGAAACCCCCTACAAGTGACACCATTTTGGAAAGTAGACCCCCTAAGGAACTTATCTAGATGTGTGGTGAGCACTTTGACCCACCAAGTGCTTCACAGAAGTTTATAATGCAGAGCCGTAAAAATAAAAAATCATATTTTTTCACAAAAATGATCTTTTCGCCCCCAATTTTTTATTTTCCCAAGGGTAAGAGAAGAAATTGGTCCCCAAAAAATGTTGTGCAATTTGTCCTGAGTACGCAGATACCCCATATGTTGGGGTAAACCACTGTTTGGGCGCATGGCAGAGCTTGGAAGGGAAGGAGCGCCATTTGACTTTTCAATGCAAAATTGACTGGAATTGAGATGGGACGCCATGTTGCGTTTGGAGAGCCCCTGATGTGCCTAAACATTGAAACCCCCCACAAATGACACCATTTTGGAAATTAGACCCCCTAAGGAACTTATCTAGATGTGTTTTGAGAGCTTTGCACCCCCAAGTGTTTCACTACAGATTATAACGCAGAGCCGTGAAAATAAAAATTCTTTTTTTTTTTCACAAAAATGATTTTTTAGCCCCCAGCTTTTGTATTTTTACAAGAGTAACAGAATAAACTGGACCCCAAAAGTTGTTGTCCAATTTGTCCTGAGTACGCTGATACCCCATATATGGAGGGTAACCACTGTTTGGGCGCATGACAGAGCTCGGAAGGGAAGGAGCGCCATTTGGAATGCAGACTTAAATGGATTGGTCTGCAGGCGTCACGTTGCATTTGCAGAGCCCCTGATGTACCCAAACAGTACAAACCCCCCACAAGTGACCCCATATTGGAAACTAGACCTCCCAAGGAACTTATCTAGATGTGTTGTGAGAACTTTGAACCCCCAAGTGTTTCACTACAGTTTGTAACGCAAAGCCGTGAAAATAAAAATTCTTTTTTTTTTCACAAAAATGATTTTTTAGCCCCCAGCTTTGTATTTTTACAAGGGTAACAGAATAAATTGGACCCTAAAAGTTGTTTTCCAATTTGTCCCGAGTACGCTGATACCCCCTATGTGGGGGGTAACCACTGTTTGGGCACATGACAGAGCTCGGAAGGGAAGGAGTGCCATTTGGAATGCAGACTTAAATGGATTGGTCTGCAGGCGTCACGTTGCATTTGCAGAGCCCCTGATGTACCCAAACAGTACAAACCCCCCACAAGTGACCCCATATTGGAAACTAGACCTCCCAAGGAACTTATCTAGATGTGTTGTGAGAACTTTGAACCCCCAAGTGTTTCACTACAGTTTGTAACGCAAAGCCGTGAAAATAAAAATTCTTTTTTTTTTTCACAAAAATGATTTTTTAGCCCCCAGCTTTGTATTTTTACAAGGGTAACAGAATAAATTGGACCCTACAAGTTGTTGTCCAATTTGTCCTGAGTACGCTGATACCCCCTATGTGGGGGGTAACCACTGTTTGGGCACATGACAGAGCTCGGAAGGGAAGGAGCGCCATTTGGAATGCAGCCTTAAATGGATTGGTCTGCAGGCGTCACGTTGCATTTGCAGAGCCCCTGATGTACCCAAACAGTACAAACCCCCCACAAGTGACCCCATATTGGAAACTAGACCTCCCAAGGAACTTATCTAGATGTGTTGTGAGAACTTTGAACCCCCAAGTGTTTCACTACAGTTTGTAACGCAAAGCCGTGAAAATAAAAATTCTTTTTTTTTTTCACAAAAATGATTTTTTAGCCCCCAGCTTTGTATTTTTACAAGGGTAACAGAATAAATTGGACCCTACAAGTTGTTGTCCAATTTGTCCTGAGTACGCTGATACCCCCTATGTGGGGGGTAACCACTGTTTGGGCACATGACAGAGCTCGGAAGGGAAGGAGCGCCATTTGGAATGCAGCCTTAAATGGATTGGTCTGCAGGCGTCACGTTGCATTTGCAGAGCCCCTGATGTACCCAAACAGTACAAACCCCCCACAAGTGACCCCATATTGGAAACTAGACCTCCCAAGGAACTTATCTAGATGTGTTGTGAGAACTTTGAACCCCCAAGTGTTTCACTACAGTTTACAACGCAGAGCCGTGAAAATAAAACATATTTTTTTCCCACAAAAATGATTTTTAGCCCCCCAAATTTTTATTTTCCCAAGGATAACAAGAGAACTTGGACCCCAGAAGTTGTTGTTCAATTTGTCCCGAGTACGCTGATAACCCATATGTTGGGGTAAACCCCTTTTTGGACGCACGGGAGAGCTCGGAAGGGAAGGAGCACTGTTTTACTTTTTCAACGCAGAATTGGCTGGAATTGAGATCGGACGCCATGTCGCGTTTGGAGAGCCCCTGATGTGCCTGAACAGTGGAAACTCCCCAATTCTACCTGAAACCCTAACCCAAACACACCCCTAACCCTAATCCCAACGGTAACCCTAACCCTACCCCTAACCTCACCTCTAACCGTTTAATGAACATTTTCTGACAGTCATAAGTGCCACGTATTTAAGTGCCACGTATTTAAGTGCCACATATTTAAGTGCCACGTATTTAAGTGCCACGTGTTTCAGTGCCACGTGTTTCAGTGCCACGTGTTTCAGTGCCACGATATTTCAGTGCCACGTATTTCAGTGCCACGTACTATAAATACTATAACTATGTGGTTATACGTGGCACTGAAATATCGTGGCACGTAAATACGTGGCACTTAAGTACGTGGCACGTAAATACGTGGCACGTAAATACGTGGCACGTAAATACGTGGCACGTAAATACGTGGCACGTAAATACGTGGCACGTAAGTACGTGGCACGTAAGTACGTGGCACGTAAGTACGTGGCACGTAAGTACGTGGCACGTAAGTACGTGGCACGTAAGTACGTGGCACTTATATACGTGGCACTTATATACGTGGCACTTATATACGTGGCACTTATATACGTGGCACTTATATACGTGGCACTTATATACGTGGCACTTATATACGTGGCACTTATATACGTGGCCACTGAAATATCGTGGCACTTATATACGTATATAAACGTATATTTTAGTGCCACGTATTTCAGGTTAGGGGTAGGGTTAGGGGTAGGGTTTTTTTTTTTTGTTTGTTTTCTTGTGTTTTTCTATAAAAACGCATGCGTCTAAAAACGCATGCGTTTTACCACGTTTACATGCGTTTTTTCACACATGCGTTTTTTTAAAAAACGCATGCAGATAAAAACGCAAGTGTGAAACCAGCCTAAAAGACGCTTTTTATAGCAAAAAAGTTTTTGCGTCTCCACATTTTGAGACCTATAATTTTTCCACATTTTGGTCCACAGAGTCATGTGAGGTCTTGTTTTTTGTGGGACGAGTTGACGTTTTTATTGGTAACATTTTCGGACACGTGACCATTTTTGATCACTTTTTATTCCGATTTTTGTGAGGCAGAATGACCAAAAACCAGCTATTCATGAATTTCTTTTGGGAGAGGCGTTTATACCGTTCCGCGTTTGGTAAAATTGATAAAGCAGTTTTATTCGTCGGGTCAGTACGATTACAGCGATATCTCATTTATATAATTTTTTTATGTTTTGGCGCTTTTATACGATAAAAACTATTTTATAGAAAAAATAATTATTTTGGTATCGCTTTATTCTCAGGACTATAACTTTTTTATTTTTTTGCTGATGATGCTGTATGGCGGCTTGTTTTTTGCGGGACAAGATGACGTTTTCAGCGGTACCATGGTTATTTATATCCGTCTTTTTGATCGCGTGTTATTCCACTTTTTGTTCGGCGGTATGGTAATAAAGCGTTGTTTTTTGCCTCGTTTTTTTTTTTTTTTTCTTACGGTGTTTACTGAAGGGGTTAACTAGTGGGGCAGTTTTATAGGCTGGGTCGTTACGGACGCGGCGATACTAAATATGTGTACTTTTATTGTTTTTTTAATTTTATTTAGATAAAGAAATGTATTTATGGGAATAATATTTTTTTTTATTTTTCATTATTTTGGAATATTTTTTTTTTTTTTTTTTACACATTTGGAAAAATTTTTTTTTAACTTTTTTACTTTGCCCCAGGGGGGGACAATACAGATCGGTGATCTGTCAGTTTGCATAGCACTCTGACAGATCACCGATCTGAGGAAAGTGCAGGCTGCTTCACAGTGCCTGCTCTGAGCAGGCGTCTGTGAAGCCACCTCCCTCCCTGCAGGACCCGGATCCGCGGCCATCTTGGATCCGGGTCTGGGAGCTGCAGGGAGGGAGGTAAGACCCTCGCAGCAACGCGATCACATCGCGTTGCTGCGGGGGGCTCAGGGAAGCCCGCAGGGAGCCCCCTCCCTGCGCGATGCTTCCCTGCACCGCCGGCACATCGCGATCATGTTTGATCGCGGTGTGCCGGGGGTTAAAGTGCCGGGGGCGGTCCGTGACCGCTCCTGGCACATAGTGCCGGATGTCAGCTGTGATAATCAGCTGACACCCGGCCGCGATCGGCGGCGCTCCCCCCGTGAGCGCCGCTGATCGCGTATGACGTACTATCCCGTCGGCGGTCATACGGGCCCACCCCACCTCGACGGGATAGTACGTCGGATGTCAGGAAGGGGTTAATTAAACAGATATTGCGTTTAATGCCAAGGTCACACTAGCGATAAACTCACACGAGTCTCGCACCTCAACTCTGGGTTCAATAGTGGTGTGCTGCTGCGGTCCCCTAGTAATTGTGACAGGATGGTTGAGTGAGAAGATGTGGGTGTATATTGTGGGCCAATTTCACCTTGCCCACGTCCTCGGCCTTGCCCTCTGCATGCACCATCACCATCACATCCACTTCCCTGTCCCCTGCTACTTTCCTTGCCCAGTTTAAATGGACTGCAATATTTTGCACGTTCACTACAAATGACTGACTTTGGAGCGAACTGTGATCCGTATGCTGGAAAACCACAGTTTAAAATATCAGGCCTGAATGTAACACCTTTTTTAAGCAAACTGGTGTAAATAACTAAACTAACACACAACAACAAAAAATTCAATGGAGCCCTGAAATGCCACAATAGATCCTCTTGCTCTATGCAATAAAGTATGCCACATACACTGCCTGCCTACCTATCACTGATGTCTATATACCCCATAATTAGTCCTTAGAAGGACTGTTGGTTTATTTGGATTTGTGGATTCAACAATGGTATACCCACAATAACTGATACCCCACCTATTCCATCCCTATCGCTTCAGTACCTCTCCCTACGCTGGAAATTTCAGAGCTACGTGTGATGAGCAAGGCAGCACCAGGTCTGATATAGAACTGATGAAGCTGTGCGGCCAGTCAATCACTGTAAGGCCACAACCAACATGGCTGCGGCATTACAGTGCATGGAGACAATCCCTGCATGTTGATTAGTGCTCTGAAGAGCGCCAAACATTCAGGGTAGGGACCCAAATTCCCGCTGAACATTCCCGGAAATGCTCGGGTGAGTACCGAGCATTACCGAGTATGCTCGCTCATCACTAATTGTTACCGAAGTTACTCCCCATTGCAGTAAGAGAGGACGATCACTGGAGAAATACAAGGTCTTACTTGCAGAGGTCTACAACAGCTGAGTAATGGCCCCGAGTGGTGACTGCACCGACATTGTACGGCCATTACTTACATAACATGACAAAAGACTGAAAAACTATCAGATCCCCAGGAGGACTCTAATCCCAGATGTCACCAGAGGGGGGTGCCAGCATGATCTCATGTAGAGGATCGATGTCTCTTTCTTTGTGCACATTATGTAGTTGGGTGATGACACTAATGTTGTCTCCTTCTCAGAATAGTGACCACTGTGTGCAGATAATAAGCCGGTGACCCCACAAAATGCAAACAGCTGTAGTCGTGGCCGAGTGGTTAAGGCGATGGACTAGAAATCCATTGGGGTCTCCCCGCGCAGGTTCAAATCCTGCCGACTACGTGAGCCTTTTTTTTTTCTTGAAAAATTAAGTGAACAAAATTTTGATAGGCCGTTAAACATACATGACTGTGGTCGGTGGATGGACAACACCTGTCCTTTCTACATGACAGATGGATCTGTTGTGAAAATCAATTTCTGTGTGATTATATGAGAAGTAATCCACCTCTTTAGTGCCATCTATAGGTTCATATCCGGTAAATCAACTAAAGAGTTGGAAAGTAATTTACAAGGTCCGAGCTTTCAGGGGCCACTAACAGGATATCTCAAAAATGCAGTCAATTTTATTTCTTTTTCCTCCAAAGTTGTAACCAAGATTGCCTGGTGAAAACCTAATGTCATCCAGCAGAAGAAATTGAAAAATAAATATTCAAACCTCACAGAACATTGTCTGAGTGATCATAATGCACAGGAATCCTAATAATTCTGGAAACATTTTAATGTAGAGGAAATTCATAATATTCCGATGTGTCGTTCCTTGAACCAGAGGATCTATAGTCACCATCAGTCCTTAGCGACTCATGTGCATGGAGCTGTAATTGCCGTTATTTTGTCTTCAGGTGCTAGCAGATTGTGTAGCTGTCTCTGTGGCGCAATCGGTTAGCGCATTCGGCTGTTAACCGAAAGGTTGGTGATTCGAGTCCACTCAGAGACGTCGCACCCTTTTGCAGTCCACCCAGAGACGTTGCACGGTTGAAGAAGTTTTTGCATTGGTGCTGAGCATCTCTCTCAAGTAAAAGCCATTTTGCTGACGATGTTTTGAATTCACGAGGCAAACTGGAGAAAAACTTTCTGGATGAGATAAGATAAACAAAACTTCCTTCGAGCCAGAATTGAACCAGCGACCTAAGGATTGCTAATTTAGAGATAGAGTCCTCCGCTCTACCAGCTGAGCTATCGAAGGATTGTTTTGGCCACTGTCGAAAGCCTCCTAGGTTTGGCCGTGGGTGCCATGAGCAGGTGGTAAAAATGATTCATTCAACTCTGTGAAAAAGGAATCCAATGGTAGTATTGGAGAATGCGGGCATCGATCACGCTACCTGTCGCATGCTAAGCGAGCGCTCTACCACTTAAGCTAATCCCCCAAACCTGTAAAACCTGTCGTCAGTTTCACATCACACCAGGGCACAATTTTCATATACAGTCACATATGACGTGTGCTTTTTTTTAAAGTGTGGATTCCATTTTCCCATACTTGAAAAACATTTAGGGTATGTGTCCACGTTCAGGATTGCATCAGGATTTGGTCAGGATTTTACATCAGTATTTGTAAGCCAAAACCAGGAGTGGGTGATAAATACAGAAGTGGAGCATATGTTTCTATTATACTTTTCCTCTAATTGTTCCACTCCTGGTTTTGGCTTACAAATACTGATGTAAAATCCTGACCAAATCCTGATGCAATCCTGAACGTGGACACATACCCTTAAGGAGTCTACAACTTGATTGGTGACCTACAAATACAGTCGAGCAACTTTCTAGCAAACCCTTTCTATGTACATGGAGAATCAAACTGGGGACAGTGAAAAAACTTGCATAGTTTGTAGAAAAAAGTTGTGATATAGCACAATCCCAAGGAAAACCACTGACCTTTTATGGTTTGTTTGTTTATGGAAAATGCTGAGAGGTCGTAAAGGCCTTCTGGTCCTTTGGCACGAGTTGAACTGGGATTCAGGGTTTTAACCAGTATTTTTGAGCCAAAAGGGTTTGCTGTTGACAGAAGCATTTAGATGAAATGTAATAATGTAGAGTATAAAACACAACCGTTTAGCAGAGGATGGTTTCGATCCATCGACCTCTGGGTTATGGGCCCAGCACGCTTCCGCTGCGCCACTCTGCTTGTAGTGTTGGATGCTCAGAGTCGAAGTCTAATTACTGTCTGCCTTCTGGTCTGTGTCGTGTAATTTATCAGCCATCACTTATTTGTAGGCAACCAGAGTAGATTTATGACAAATAATGTTAATGTTTATTTCTATGTCGTCAACATAGTCCACACCATTTAACAAATAAGTGGGGAAAAATGCAGACAATAAAGACGTTACTGAGTAATAGAGAATTGTAGGCTCTGGGGCTCTCCAAACCCGACATGGTGGACGCTAATGAATCCAGCTAAATTTGCATTCAAAGAGTCAAATGGCGCTCCTTCCCTAACAAGCCCTGCCGTGCGCCCAGACAAGTTTTCCACCACATATGATAATTTCAGAACAAATTTTATGGTGCAATTTTTCCTGTTACCCTTATAAACATAATAAAATATGGGGCTAATGCAACATTTTTGTGGGAAATATGATTTTTTGCTTACTCGGCTCATCTTTAAAAAATTCAGTGTAGCACCTGTGAGTTCAAGGTGCTCCCCACACATCTAGATCAATTCCTTAAGGGGTCTAGTTTCCAAAATGGGGTCATTTGTGGAGGGTTTCCACAGTTTAGGCACATCAGGGGCTCTTTAACCCCTTCACCCCCAAGGGTGGTTTGCACGTTAATGACCGGGCCAATTTTTACAATTCTGACCACTGTCCCTTTATGAGGCTATAACTCTGGAACGCTTTGACGGATCTTGGCGATTCTGACATTGTTTTCTCGTGACATATTGTACTTCATGTTAGTGGTAAAATTTCTTTGATATAACTTGAGTTTATTTGTGAAAAAAATGGAAATTTGGCGAAAATTTTGAAAATTTTGCAATTTTCCAACTTTGAATTTTTATGCCCTTAAATCACAGACATATGTCACGCAAAATACTTAATAAGTAACATTTCCCACATGTCTACTTTACATCAGTACAATTTTGGAACCAAAATTTTTTTTTGTGACGGAGTTATAAGGGTTAAAAGTTGACCAGCAATTTCTCATTTTTACAACACCATTTTTTTTTAGGGACCACATCTCATTTGAAGTCATTTTGAGGGGTCTATATGATAGAAAATACTCAAGTGTGACACCATTCTAAAAACTGCACCCCTCAAGGTGCTCAAAACCACATTCAAGAAGTTTATTAACCCTTCAGGTGTTTCACAGGAATTTTTGGAATGTTTAAATAAAAATGAACATTTAACTTTTTTTCACACAAAATTTATTTCAGCTCCAATTTGTTTTATTTTACCAAGGGTAACAGGAGAAAATGGACCCCCAAAGTTGTTGTACAATTTGTCCTGAGTACGCTGATACCCCATATGTGGGGGTAAACCACTGTTTGGGCGTATGGCAGAGCTCGGAAGGAAAGGAGCGCCATTTGACTTTTCAATGCAAAATTGACTGGAATTGAGATGGGACGCCATGTTGCGTTTGGAGAGCCCCTGATGTGCCTAAACACTGAAACCCCCTACAAGTGACACCATTTTGGAAAGTAGACCCCCTAAGGAACTTATCTTGATGTGTGGTGAGCACTTTGACCCACCAAGTGCTTCACAGAAGTTTATAATGCAGAGCCGTAAAAATAAAAAATGATATTTTTTCACAAAAATGATCTTTTCGCCCCCAATTTTTTATTTTCCCAAGGGTAAGAGAAGAAATTGGACCCCAAAAAATGTTGTGCAATTTGTCCTGAGTACGCTGATACCCCATATGTGGGTGTAAACCATTGTTTGGGCGCATGGCAGAGCTTGGAAGTGAAGGAGCGCCATTTGACTTTTCAATGCAAAATTGACTGGAATTGAGATGGGACGCCATGTTGCGTTTGGAGAGCTCCTGATGTGCCTAAACATTGAAACTCCCTACAAGTGACACCATTTTGGAAAGTAGACCCCCTAAGGAACTTATCTAGATGTGTGGTGAGCACTTTGACCCACCAAGTGCTTCACAGAAGTTTATAATGCAGAGCCGTAAAAATAAAAAATCATATTTTTTCACAAAAATGATCTTTTCGCCCTCAATTTTTTATTTTCCCAAGGGTAAGAGAAGAAATTGGACCCCAAAAAATGTTGTGCAATTTGTCCTGAGTACGCTGATACCCCATATGTGGGTGTAAACCATTGTTTGGGCGCATGGCAGAGCTTGGAAGGGAAGGAGCGCCATTTGACTTTTCAATGCAAAATTGACTGGAATTGAGATGGGACGCCATGTTGCGTTTGGAGAGCCCCTGATGTGCCTAAACATTGAAACTCCCTACAAGTGACACCATTTTGGAAAGTAGACCCCCTAAGGAACTTATCTAGATGTGTGGTGAGCACTTTGACCCACCAAGTGCTTCACAGAAGTTTATAATGCAGAGCCGTAAAAATAAAAAATCATATTTTTTCATAAAAATGATCTTTTTGCCCCCAATTTTTTATTTTCCCAAGGGTAAGAGAAGAAATTGGACCCCAAAAAATGTTGTGCAATTTGTCCTGAGTACGCTGATACCCCATATGTGGGTGTAAACCATTGTTTGGGCGCATGGCAGAGCTTGGAAGTGAAGGAGCGCCATTTGACTTTTCAATGCAAAATTGACTGGAATTGAGATGGGACGCCATGTTGCGTTTGGAGAGCTCCTGATGTGCCTAAACATTGAAACTCCCTACAAGTGACACCATTTTGGAAAGTAGACCCCCTAAGGAACTTATCTAGATGTGTGGTGAGCACTTTGACCCACCAAGTGCTTCACAGAAGTTTATAATGCAGAGCCGTAAAAATAAAAAATCATATTTTTTCACAAAAATGATCTTTTCGCCCCCAATTTTTTATTTTCCCAAGGGTAAGAGAAGAAATTGGACCCCAAACAATGTTGTGCAATTTGTCCTGAGTACGCTGATACCCCATATGTGGGTGTAAACCATTGTTTGGGCGCATGGCAGAGCTTGGAAGGGAAGGAGCGCCATTTGACTTTTCAATGCAAAATTGACTGGAATTGAGATGGGACGCCATGTTGCGTTTGGAGAGCCCCTGATGTGCCTAAACATTGAAACTCCCTACAAGTGACACCATTTTGGAAAGTAGACCCCCTAAGGAACTTATCTAGATGTGTGGTGAGCACTTTGACCCACCAAGTGCTTCACAGAAGTTTATAATGCAGAGCCGTAAAAATAAAAAATCATATTTTTTCATAAAAATGATCTTTTTGCCCCCAATTTTTTATTTTCCCAAGGGTAAGAGAAGAAATTGGACCCCAAAAAATGTTGTGCAATTTGTCCTGAGTACGCTGATACCCCATATGTGGGTGTAAACCATTGTTTGGGCGCATGGCAGAGCTTGGAAGTGAAGGAGCGCCATTTGACTTTTCAATGCAAAATTGACTGGAATTGAGATGGGACGCCATGTTGCGTTTGGAGAGCTCCTGATGTGCCTAAACATTGAAACTCCCTACAAGTGACACCATTTTGGAAAGTAGACCCCCTAAGGAACTTATCTAGATGTGTGGTGAGCACTTTGACCCACCAAGTGCTTCACAGAAGTTTATAATGCAGAGCCGTAAAAATAAAAAATCATATTTTTTCACAAAAATGATCTTTTCGCCCCCAATTTTTTATTTTCCCAAGGGTAAGAGAAGAAATTGGACCCCAAACAATGTTGTGCAATTTGTCCTGAGTACGCTGATACCCCATATGTGGGTGTAAACCATTGTTTGGGCGCATGGCAGAGCTTGGAAGGGAAGGAGCGCCATTTGACTTTTCAATGCAAAATTGACTGGAATTGAGATGGGACGCCATGTTGCGTTTGGAGAGCCCCTGATGTGCCTAAACATTGAAACTCCCTACAAGTGACACCATTTTGGAAAGTAGACCCCCTAAGGAACTTATCTAGATGTGTGGTGAGCACTTTGACCCACCAAGTGCTTCACAGAAGTTTATAATGCAGAGCCGTAAAAATAAAAAATCATATTTTTTCATAAAAATGATCTTTTTGCCCCCAATTTTTTATTTTCCCAAGGGTAAGAGAAGAAATTGGACCCCAAAAAATGTTGTGCAATTTGTCCTGAGTACGCTGATACCCCATATGTGGGTGTAAACCATTGTTTGGGCGCATGGCAGAGCTTGGAAGGGAAGGAGCGCCATTTGACTTTTCAATGCAAAATTGACTGGAATTGAGATGGGACGCCATGTTGCGTTTGGAGAGCCCCTGATGTGCCTAAACATTGAAACTCCCTACAAGTGACACCATTTTGGAAAGTAGACCCCCTAAGGAACTTATCTAGATGTGTTTTGAGAGCTTTGAACCCCCAAGTGTTTCACTACAGATTATAACGCAGAGCCGTGAAAATAATTTTTTTTTTTTTTCTCAAAAATGATTTTTTAGCCCCCAGCTTTGTATTTTTACAAGGGTAACAGAATAAATTGGACCCCAAAATTTGTTGTCCAATTTGTCCTGAGTACGCTGATACCCCATATGTGGGGGGGAACCACTGTTTGGGCGCATGACAGAGCTCGGAAGGGAAGGAGCGCCATTTGGAATGCAGACTTAAATGGATTGGTCAGCAGCCGTCACGTTGCATTTGCAGAGCCCCTGATGTACCCAAACAGTACAAACCCCCCACAAGTGACCCCATATTGGAAACTAGACCTCCCAAGGAACTTATCTAGATGTGTTTTGAGAACTTTGAACCCCCAAGTGTTTCACTAAAGTTTATAGCGCAAATCCGTGAAAATAAAAATTCTTTTTTTTTTTCACAAAAATGATTTTTTAGCCCCCAGTTTTGTATTTTCACAAGGGTAACAGGATAAATTGGACCCCCAAAGTTGTTGTCCAATTTGTCCTGAGTACGCTGATACCCCATATGTGGGGGGGAACCACTGTTTGGGTGCATGACAGAGCTCGGAAGGGAAGGAGCGCCATTTGGAATGCAGCCTTAAATGGATTGGTCTGCAGTCGTCACGTTGCATTTGCAGAGCCCCTGATGTACCCAAACAGTACAAACCCCCCACAAGTGACCCCATATTGGAAACTAGACCTCCCAAGGAACTTATCTAGATGTGTTGTGAGAACTTTGAACCCCCAAGTGTTTCACTACAGTTTATAACGCAGAGCCGTGAAAATAAAACATCTTTTTTTTCCCACAAAAATGATTTTTAGCCCCCCAAATTTTTATTTTCCTAAGGATAACAAGAGAGCTTGGACCCCAGAAGTTGTTGTTCAATTTGTCCCGAGTACGCTGATAACACATATGTTGGGGTAAACCCCTTTTTGGGCGCACGGGAGAGCTCGGAAGGGAAGGAGCACTGTTTTACTTTTTCAATGCAGAATTGGCTGGAATTGAGATTGGACGCCATGTCGCGCTTGGAGAGCCCCTGATGTGCCTGGACAGTGGAAACTCCCCAATTCTACCTGAAACCCTAACCCAAACACACCCCTAACCCTAATCCCAACGGTAACCCTAACCACACCCCTAGCCCTGACACACCCATAATTCTAATCCCAACCCTAATCCAAACGTAAATGTAATCCAAACCCTAACCCTAACTTTAGCCCCAACCCTAACTTTAGCCCCAACCCTAACTTTAGCCCCAACCCTAACTTTACCTCCAACCCTAGCCCTAACCCTACCCCTAACCCTAACCCTAAACGTGACTGAAATACGTGGCACTGAAATACGTGGCACTGAAATACGTGGCACTGAAATACGTGGCACTGAAATACGTGGCACTTAAATATGTGATACGTGGCACTTAAATACGTGGCACTGAAACACGTGGCACTGAAATACGTGATACGTGGCACTGAAATACGTGGCACTGAAATACGTGGCACTGAAATACGTGGCACTGAAATACGTGGCACTTAAATATGTGATACGTGGCACTTAAATACGTGGCACTGAAACACGTGGCACTGAAATACGTGATACGTGGCACTGAAATACGTGGCACTGAAATACGTGGCACTGAAATACGTGGCACTTAAATACGTGGCACTTAAATATGTGATACGTGGCACTTAAATACGTGGCACTGAAATACATGGCACTGAAATACGTGGCACTGAAATACGTGGCACTGAAATACGTGGCACTTAAATACGTGGCACTTAAATACGTGGCACTGAAATATGTGATACGTGGCACTTAAATACGTGGCACTGAAACACGTGGCACTGAAATACGTGATACGTGGCACTGAAATACGTGGCACTGAAATACGTGGCACTGAAATACGTGCAACTGAAATACGTGGTACTAAAATATGTGGCACTGAAATACGTGATACGTGGCACTGAAATACGTGATACGTGGCACTGAAATACGTGGCACTGAAACACGTGGCACTGAAACACGTGGCACTGAAATACGTGGCACTGAAATACGTGGCACTGAAATACGTGGCACTGAAATACGTGGCACTATGACTGTCAGAAAATGTTCATTAAACGGTTAGGGGTGAGGTTAGGGGTAGAGTTAGGGTTAGGGTTTGGATCTCTTTATCACCTTGATGGTGGTGTGTGGCTTTTCAGTGTGTTTTCTGTTTTTTTTTCGAAAAAATGCATGCGTTTTTAACGCAAACAAACGCATGTGCTTAAAAACGCAAGAAAATACTGCAGGTTGTATTTCTGAAAATGAACGCATGCAGAAAAAAAACGCATGCGTTTGAAAACGCGACCAAACGCGTACAAAAAAACCGCATGCGTTTTCAATGTTAAATATAGGGAAAAAACGCATGCTTTTTTTGTGCAAAAAACGCTGCAGACAAAAACGCAAGTGTGAAACCAGCGACGCTTTTTATAGCAAAAAAGTTTTTGCGTCTCCACATTTTGAGAGCTATCATTTTTCCACATTTTGCTCCAGAGTCATGTGAGGTCTTGTTTTTTGCGGGACGAGTTGACGTTTTTATTGGTAACATTTTCGGACACGTGACCGTTTTTGATCGCTTTTTATTCCGATTTTTGTGAGGCAGAATGACCAAAAACCAGCTATTCATGAATTTCTTTTGGGAGAGGCGTTTATACCGTTCCGCGTTTGGTAAAATTGATAAAGCAGTTTTATTCTTCGGGTCAGTACGATTACAGCGATATCTCATTTATATCATTTTTTTATGTTTTGGCGCTTTTATACGATAAAAACTATTTTATAGAAAAAATAATTATTTTGGTATCGCTTTTTTCTCAGGACTATAACTTTTTTATTTTTTTGCTGATGATGCTGTATGGCGGCTTGTTTTTTGCGGGACAAGATGACGTTTTCAGCGGTACCATGGATATTTATATCAGTCTTTTTGATCGCGTGTTATTCCACTTTTTGTTCGGCGGTATGGTAATAAAGCGTTGTTTTTTGCCTCGTTTTTTTTTTTTTTTTTCTTACGGTGTTTACTGAAGGGGTTAACTAGTGGGGCAGTTTTATAGGTGGGGTCGTTACGGACGCGGCGATACTAAATATGTGTACTTTTATTGTTTTTTTTTTTTATTTAGATAAAGAAATGTATTTATGGGAATAATATATATATTTTTTTTTCATTATTTTGGAATATTTTTTTTTATTTTTTTTTACACATTTGGAAAAATTTTTTTTTACTTTTTTACTTTGCCCCAGGGGGGGACAATACAGATCGGTGATCTGCCAGTTTGCATAGCACTCTGACAGATCACCGATCTGCGAGAAGTGCAGGCTGCTTCACAGTGCCTGCTCTGAGCAGGCTTCTGTGAAGCCACCTCCCTCCCTGCAGGACCCGGATCCGCGGCCATCTTGGATCCGGGTCTGGAGCAGGCAGGGAGGGAGGTAAGACCCTCGCAGCAACGCGATCACATCGCGTTGCTGCGGGGGGCTCAGGGAAGCCCGCAGGGAGCCCCCTCCCTGCGCGATGCTTCCCTGCACCGCCGGCACATCGCGATCATGTTTGATCGCGGTGTGCCGGGGGTTAATGTGCCGGGAGCGGTCCGTGACCGCTCCTGGCACATAGTGCCGGATGTCAGCTGCGATATGCAGCCGACACCCGGCCGCGATCGGCCGCGCTCCCCCCGTGAGCGCGGCCGATCGGCTATGACGTACTATCCCGTCGGCGGTCATACGGGCCCACCCCACCTCGACGGGATAGTACGTCGGATGTCAGGAAGGGGTTAAAGGCAGACCTCGTAGTTATCCAGTGATAGTCCTTGATTAGGTAGACAGCGACTAAGTGGGTTGATCTGAGCTCAAAAGAAAACATATCTCTGCTGTAATAATGATTCCCAGAGACAGGAGGAACAGATTTAGAATTGAGAGTCCGCAGTGGTTGATACGAGAAGATGGTAACAAATTGCAGCTTTCGAGGCTACACAGGTCTCTTCATCAGGCACAGACTAACACAACATCTGAAGAATCACATATTTTTATCTAATGGCTAACAAGGTACAAAGATATTTATCTTTTCTGGGTCAGAGACAGGAGGGACGTTCTCACTGCACAGAGAAGGACGACCACGAAGAAACCTCTACTGGTAGATGAGATCTCTCTGCTGATCCTGCCGCTGATGTAGATCACAGACATTTCACCAGTTCTCGCTGTTTCCCAGGACATCTTCCTTGACCTTCCTGTCCACACACAGCAGCGCCCAGATGTCGAGTTTATTATTAGACCATTACCTGTAACCACGATCAATTCTAGAGGAAAATGATCAGAGAAGGCGACTGCTGTCTGGATGATCCGCGCTGCCGTGAATTAGGAACCGTAATTACCATAATAGAAGCCCCACATCAGAAGAGTGAGAAGGAAGAGGTATCGACACGGAAAATGAAATTTGTGCTAATGTGACCCCATCAGTAATGTGGCGGATTAGTCCTGTAGATAATTCTACTAATAAGTAATATAAAATGTCCTTCGAACCAGAATCGAACCAGTGACCTAAGGATGTCTGTGCTCCACTACAGTCCTCCGCTCTACCAGCTGAGCTATCGAAGGCTCGTGTCCTGCAGTTCTCCTGCCGTCATCTCCAGGTTTATGGGTCACAGAACACTGAACATTTCTATCATATAATTACATGTGCATTATTGACTGATCAATAAGATTCTGACTGTAACAGTAATAAGGAAACAGCAAAAATAAAAGGAGTCACCTTCCCATACCGGGAGTAGAACCCCGGGCCGCCTGGGTGAAAACCAGGAATCCTCCTGACCGCTAGACCATATGGGAGAAGCTGTGAATATGCAGCTCCAGCAATGAGCCGAGACCCTGAGATCCGACCGGTGGAGATGACACAGGAGACACCGGATGTTCTTCCCTTATTCGGACTCCTAAAAACACCAGAAAAAAGGCAGAGATGCTTTCTTGCTCAGGCCTTCAAACAAAATGCACTATGTGCCCACGTTCAGGATTTGTAGCTTTTTTTAGCATTTTTTCGGTGATTTTCCGCTAAAAAATGCTTACATTAAGCAACTCATTATTTTAATGCATTCCACAATTTTTGTGCCCATGTTGCGTTTTTCTACCAGCAAAAAAACGCATTGAAAAAAACAAACAACATGTTCATTAATTTTGGGGAAAATCTGCGGATTTGCTGCTATATTATTCTATTGGGAAGCTCTGGAAAAAAAACACGAAAAAAAAAGCGAGAAAAACACGCAAAAAACACAATAAAAATGCAAAAAAAACAAGAGCGGATTTCCTTTGAAAGGAATCCGGTTTTGATCAGGAAAATTCTGCAAACAATCCTGAACGTGGGCACAGAGCCTCAGGGTGCAGCGGACCCAATTAAAGATGGCGGCACAGGTGGAGCAACACCAATGAAATAACCAGCCCACCTGATCTAAGAGTATGGGCGCCACTAATAGGCTGCAAGCTCTGCATTACCTGTATGTGAACAGCCGCATGCAGAATATTTTTTCTGCACTGGTATACCATATAGCCACCCCCTCCATGGATTGGTAGGTTGAGACTGGTTATTTCATTGGTGCTGCTGCACCTGTGCCGCCATCTTTAGTTGGGTCCACTGCACCCTGATAGTGCACTTCTTTGGAGGCCTGGGCAGGTAAGCAGCTCTGCCTTTTTTACTGGCTTTTTTTGAACAATTATGGAGGATTTCTAAGTCCTCTTTTTGTGGTTTTAACTTATTCAGACTCCTCCATTTATGTGGCAGATACAAGTGACGGCGGCTGCTGGAGCCACATCTCAGGCTTGTGCCGCCCGTCACTTCATGGATCCTCCTTCCATCACTGGAGATACGAAAAAAACTGACGTAGGAGGGATGGTTATCTGTTTGCTTCTTTATCTTTTATGTCCTCACCAAGTAATAGGAGAACTCCGAGGAACTCTGCAGACTTGTGGCTCAGATCGCTATGATCTTTCCGCACATAGAAACCTTTTTTGCAGTTTCTTCTCTGGATATCAAATCGAAAGAGAGGACAATTGACATCGCTCCTTGTGCTGATCAGTGGGGAAATCCCGTGTGGCTTTGGTGACTGTTCGCTCACCTGAAATGGTGCAGCGTCAGGCACAACTGGGGTAAGCCGGGAAGGGCTCTCCGCTGGCAGCAGCAATATCCCCGGATCTCGTATGATGATGATCCAGATGGACAGAATATGGATTAAAACCAGGGGTGGATTAAGGGTAGCCAGGGCCCCGGGCTGTTCAGACACTGTGGGCCCCCCCGGTCATGTGACGGGGGGGGGGGGGGTGCCATGTGACGGGGGGGTCATATTATACCCGAACCAGATTATTCCAGAAAAATGGCCGGGCCCTACTCTACTGTAACCTATTAAATATTTGTTAAAATCTGCAATATAATTTAGGTATATTTTAACCAATAATATCACATACAAGAAACAAATACCACCGCGCCATGACCAGACCACAAATTACAAACATAGTGATCAAATAATATCACATACAAGGAACAAATACCACCGCACCAGGTCAAGACCACATATTACCACCACTTGGTGACCAAATAGCACATTCAAGGGACAAATACCACAACACCATTTCCAGACCACATATTACCACCACATAGTGACTGAATACTACAATACTGATACTGATCAGTAATAATAAAAAAAAAACAACACAATACTATCACCATAAGTGCCAGTATTCACAGGAGATCTGTACTTGGTATGCAGTGTCTGTGTAGAGGTAATGCAGAGATCACTGGTGACATTGTACACAGGACCTCTGTATATAGTATAGTGTATAGTGTCAGTGTATAGGTAACACTGACTCACCAATGACGTCTCTAGGTGAAGTCCTTCATCTTTCATCCAGCACAGACCGCCATCATTTCTTCCAGCCAGGGCTAGTTTCTGCAGGAAATGACACAGTTATCTCGAGCTCTGCTTGCAGAACACATTACTTAATTTTTCACAACTTCTACATTACACATGGAGAAAAAAAGGCGATATAGAGTCACTCTGCACAGTAATAGGACCGCCCCCCCCCATTTAAAACCGTATACTCAAAAAATAAAATAAATACATCACTGCAGTAATAATATCCCTTAATTAGCCCCTATGGTAATAATATTCCCCACCCTGGCCCCATGTGTCTCATTCCTGGCTCCTGCCATATGTTCTCCCATCCTGCACTCATGAGTATCCATTCTACCCCATGTGATCTCCCCATCCAGCCCCATCTGTCTCCATCATATTCTCCTGCCCCATGATCCAATCCTGCCCCATGTCTTTCATTCTGCCCCGTCTCTACATTCTGCCCATGCCTCCAGTCCTGCCCCCAGTGTGTCCAGCAATCTGCCCCAGTGTGTCCAGCATATTACCCCCAGTGTGTCCAGCAATCTGCCCCAGTATGTCCAGCATATTGCCCCAGTAACCAGCAATCTGCCCCAGACAGTGTCTCCAGCAATCTGCCCCAGTGTCTGACTCCAGCATATTGCCCCCAGACAGTGTGTTCAACAATCTGCCCCAGTATGTCCAGCATATTGCCCCAGTGTGTCCAGCATATTACCACCAGTGTGTCCTGCAATCTGCCCCAGTATGTCCAATTGTCCAGCATTGCCCCCAGTGTGTCCAGCAATCTGCCCCATTGTCTCCAGCATATTACCCCCAGTGTGTCCAGCAATCTGCCCCAGTATGTCCAGCAATCTGCCCCAGTGTCTCCAGCAATCTGCCCCAGTGTCTCCAGCAATCTGCCCCAGTGTGTCCTCCAGCATTGCCCCAGTGTGTCCAGCAATCTGCCCCAGTGTGTCCTCGAGCATTGCCCCAGTGTGTCCAGCAATCTGCCCCAGTGTCTCCAGCATTGCCCCAGTGTCTCCAGCAATCTGCCCCAGTGTCTCCAGCAATCTGCCCCAGTGTCTCCAGCAATCTGCCCCACTGTCTCCAGCATTGCCCCCAGTGTCTACAGCAATCTGCCCCAGTGTCTCCAGCAATCTGCCCCAGTGTCTCCAGCAATCTGCCCTAGTGTGTTCTCCAGCATTGCCCCAGTGTGTCCAGCAATCTGCCCCAGTGTGTCCTCGAGCATTGCCCCAGTGTGTCCAGCAATCTGCCCCAGTGTCTCCAGCATTGCCCCAGTGTCTCCAGCAATCTGCCCCAGTGTCTCCAGCAATCTGCCCCAGTGTCTCCAGCAATCTGCCCCAGTGTCTCCAGCATTGCCCCCAGTGTCTACAGCAATCTGCCCCAGTGTCTCCAGCAATCTGCCCCAGTGTCTCCAGCAATCTGCCCCACTGTCTCCAGCATTGCCCCCAGTGTCTACAGCAATCTGCCCCAGTGTCTCCAGCAATCTGCCCCAGTGTCTCCAGCAATCTGCCCCAGTGTCTCCACCAATCTGCCCCAATGTCTCCAGCAATCTGCCCCAATGTCTCCAGCAATCTGCCCCAGTGTCTCCAGCAATCTGCCCCAGTGTCTCCAGCAATCTGCCCCAGTGTCTCCAGCAATCTGCCCCAGTGTCTCCAGCAATCTGCCCCAGTGTCTCCAGCAATCTGCCCCAGTGTCTCCAGCATTGCCCCCAATGTGTCCACAGTCCACCGTTAGCTTATAAAAAAAAACAAACAAACAAAAAAAAACAGTCTCCTCACCTTACCAGCGCTCCATGCGGCGAGCTCCCTCCAGCCGCGCACACTCGCCAGCGACTGACAATGACGTCAGACGCCGGCGACGTGTGAGCTGCGGCCGACTTCAGCTGCCAGCCTCCAATTGGCTGGCTGGCGGCTGTTGTTAACTATTGAGTGCCCGCACCTCAATAGGAAAGCGCAGCAGCGCCGGAAGGGGCCCGGTGAGCAGATGAGAAGGGGCCCGATGCGGACCCCCTCTCTCTGCCCACTGGGTCCGGGGGGCGGGGCACATAAATGCCGGCGGGCCGGGCACACTCCAGCGAGATTATCAGAGGGTCAATCTGCGGTGGCCCCGGGCCCCCCCAAGCCACTGGGCCCTGGGCTACCGCCCATATTGACCCTCTGATAATCCGCCCCTGATTAAAACACTAAAACTTCTGGCCTATAAAGTGCTGCCATCAGCCGGAGAGGAAATGGTTTGAAAAAATCACATCATTATTAGAGCTACGCATAACAGAAATGATCCAGCTCCTTCCTCAGGCTTCTACAATACAAGTGATGAAGGCTGACCGATACACCTGCCACAATGACCTCAGGAAAATGGTTTAAGCCCTTCCCGACATGCACCGTTACCATTATATATACTGCTCTGCATATATATATTATGTACCAATCACAAAAGCTCACTTCAAGCGCCACCACAGCTCATGCCAAGCTCCACCATGATCAAATGCAGGGGTCAGTGTTGTGAACTCTGTTCTCGAGCTCCCTCCTGTGGTCAGGAATGGTATTTCTGTGAGTTCTGTCCGTGGGTTCCCTCTGGTGGCTGAAAGTGGAGCTGCTGGTCTGGAGGTGGCTTCCTCAGCTGCATCGTTTAAGACTGGGCTGGTTCCTCTATTTAACTCTGCTCAGATCGTTACCTGATGCCAGTTGTCAATGTATCTGTACTGGTTCAGATCTCACTTGGATCTCCTGATGACCTGTCTACTTCAGCAGAAGCTAAGTCCCTGTTTAGCTCATTTGTTGTTCATTTGTGTGCTGAATATATTTCTGAGTACCTGCTAAGTTTTGTCCAGCTGGCTATCATGATATTGTCTCGCTAGCTGGAAGATTTGGGTTGCAGAGTGGCACCTACCGCGCCGTGAGTCGGCACGGGGGGGTTTCTTGCTCACTCTGCGTGGCTTTCTGTAGTTTTTTGTGCTGACCGCAAAGATCCCTTTATCTATCTTCTGTCTATTTAGTAAGTCTGGCCTCCTTTGCTGAAACCTGTCTCATTCCTGTGTTTGTGCCTTCCTCTTAACTCACAGTCAATATATGTGGGGGGCTGCTCTTTTCCTTTGGGGAATTTCTCTGAGGCAAGATGAGGCTATATTTCTCTTTAGGAGTAGTTACCTCTCAGGCTGTGAAGAGTCGTCTAGGCAGAGTCAGGTACGATCCACGGCTAATTCTAGTGTGTGTGATAATAGATTAGGGCTGCGGTCAGCAGAGCTCCCACTTCCCAGAGCTCGCTCTATTTTGCAGTTTTGACCATCAGGTCATTCCCGGTGCTCCTAACCACCAGGTCCAGCCATAACAGTACAACTGGCCCAAAAGTGTTAATGCATCTCAATAGAGGGATAAGAGAAGTTCTGAGACCATTTTTTTTTCTCTGCAGTGTATTTAATCTTTTTTTTCCCCTAAACCTCTGGGTGGTTCAGAACTCAGGTGTAGATATGGACATTCAAGGTCTGTCCTCTTGTGTGGATAATCTCACTGCAAGGGTACAAGGCATTCAGGATTATATAGTTCAGAATCCTATGTTAGAGCCTAGAATCCCAATTCCTGATTTGTTTTCTGGGGATAGATCAAAGTTTCTGAATTTCAAGAATAATTGTAAACTGTTTCTTGCCCTGAAACCTCGCTCCTCTTGTGACCCTAGTCAGCAAGTAAAAATCATTATTTCCTTGTTGCGTGGTGACCCTCAAGACTGGGCATTCTCCCTTGCGCTAGGAGATCCTGCATTGCTTAACGTAGATGCGTTTTTTCTGGCGCTTGGATTGCTCTATGACGAACCAAATTCTGTGGATCAGGCAGAGAAAATTTTGCTGGCTCTATGTTGGGGTCAGGATGATGCTGAAATGTATTGTCAGAAGTTTAGAAAGTGGTCTGTGCTTACTCAATGGAATGAGTGTGCTCTGGCAGCGATTTTCAGAAAGGGTCTTTCTGAGGGCCTTAAGGATGTTATGGTGGGGTTCCCCACGCCTGCTGGTCTGAATGAATCAATGTCCTTGGCTATTCAGATCGATCGGCGTTTGCGGGAGCGGAAAGTTGTGCACCATACGGCGGTGTCCTCTGAGCAGAGGCCTGAGCCTATGCAATGTGATAGGACTTTGACCAGAACTGAACGGCAAGAGCACAGACGTCAGAATGGGCTGTGTTTTTACTGTGGTGACTCCACTCATGCTATCTCTGACTGTCCTAAGCGCACTAAGCGGTCCGCTAGGTCTGTCACCATTGGTACTATACAGCCTAAATTTCTTTTGTCCGTTACTTTGATTTGCTCTTTGTCATCCTACTGTGTTATGGCGTTTGTGGATTCAGGCGCAGCCCTGAAATTGATGGACTTAGAGTATGCCAGGCGCTGTGGTTTTTTCTTGGAGCCCTTGCAGCATCCTATTCCATTAAGGGGAATTGATGCTACGCCTTTGGCCAAGAATAAGCCTCAGTACTGGACCCAGTTGACCATGTGCATGGCTCCTGCACATCGGGAAGATATTCGCTTTTTGGTGTTGCATAATTTGCATGATGTGGTCGTGTTGGGTTTGCCATGGCTACAGGTCCATAATCCAGTATTGGACTGGAAATCTATGTCTGTGTCCAGTTGGGATTGTCAAGGGGCCCATGGTGATGTTCCAGCGTTGTCAATTTCTTCTTCCACTCCTTCTGAAGTACCTGAGTTTTTGTTGGATTACCAGGATGTATTTGATGAGCCCAAGCCCAGTGCCCTGCCTCCTCATAGGGATTGTGATTGTGCTATTAATTTGATTCCTGGTAGTAAGTTTCCTAAAGGCCGACTTTTCAATTTATCTGTGCCAGAACACGCCGCTATGCGGAGCTATATAAAGGAGTCCTTGGAGAAGGGGCATATTCGCCCGTCGTCGTCACCGTTGGGAGCAGGGTTCTTTTTCGTGGCCAAGAAGGATGGTTCTCTGAGACCTTGTATAGATTACCGCCTTCTTAATAAAATCACGGTCAAATTTCAGTACACTTTGCCTCTATTGTCTGATTTGTTTGCTCGGATTAAGGGGGCTAGTTGGTTTACCAAGATAGATCGTCGAGGAGCGTATAATCTTGTGCGTATTAAGCGGGGCGATGAATGGAAAACAGCATTTAATACGCCCGAGGGCCATTTTGAGTATCTGGTGATGCCATTCGGGCTTTCTAATGCGCCATCTGTATTCCAGTCCTTTATGCATGACATCTTCCGAAAGTATCTGGATAGATTCATGATAGTATATTTGGATGATATTTTGGTCTTTTCGGATGATTGGAAGTCTCATGTGAAACAGGTCAGAATGGTGTTCCAAGTCCTTCGTGCTAATTCCTTGTTTGTGAAGGGGTCTAAGTGTCTCTTCGGAGTTCAGAAGGTTTCCTTTTTGGGCTTCATTTTTTCCCCTTCTACTATCGAGATGGATCCAGTTAAAGTCCAGGCCATTTATGATTGGACTCAGCCTACATCTGTAAAGAGCCTTCAGAAATTCCTGGGCTTTGCGAATATTTACCGTCGCTTTATCGCTAATTTTTCCAGTGTTGTCAAACCACTGACTGATTTGACCAAGAAAGGTGCGGATGTGGTGAATTGGTCCTCTGCGGCCGTTGAGGCATTTCAGGAGCTGAAACGTCGTTTTTCTTCGGCTCCTGTGTTGTCAGCCAGATGTTTCGCTCCCTTTTCAGGTCGAGGTTGATGCTTCTGAGATTGGAGCAGGGGCTGTTTTGTCTCAGAGAAGTTCTGATGGCTCTGTGATGAAGCCATGTGCTTTCTTTTCTAGAAAGTTTTCGCCTGCTGAGCGTAATTATGATGTTGGCAATCGGGAGTTGTTGGCCATGAAGTGGGCATTCGAGGAGTGGCGACATTGGCTTGAGGGCGCCAAGCATCGCGTGGTGGTCTTGACGGATCACAAGAATTTGACTTATCTCGAGTCTGCCAAGCGGTTGAACCCTAGACAGGCTCGATGGTCACTGTTTTTCTCCCGTTTCGATTTCGTGGTTTCATACCTTCCGGGTTCTAAGAATGTGAAGGCTGATGCCCTTTCAAGGAGTTTTGTGCCTGATTCTCCGGGAGTTTCTGAGCCGGCTGGTATTCTCAAAGAGGGGGTGATTTTGTCTGCCATCTCCCCTGATTTGCGTCGGGTTCTGCAGGAGTTTCAGGCGGATAGACCTGACCGCTGTCCTGCAGAGAGACTGTTTGTCCCTGATAGATGGACTAGTAGGGTTATCTCGGAGGTTCATTGTTCGGTGTTGGCTGGTCATCCTGGAATTTTTGGTACCAGAGATTTGGTGGCTAGGTCCTTTTGGTGGCCTTCCTTGTCCCGGGATGTGCGTGCTTTTGTGCAGTCCTGTGGGACTTGTGCTTGGGCGAAGCCCTGCTGTTCTCGTGCCAGTGGGTTACTTTTGCCCTTGCCGGTCCCGAAGAGGCCCTGGACGCATGTTTCCATGGATTTTATTTCAGATCTCCCTGTCTCTCAAAGGATGTCGGTCATCTGGGTGGTTTGTGATCGCTTTTCTAAGATGGTCCATTTGGTACCCTTGCCTAAGTTGCCTTCATCCTCTGATTTGGTTCCGTTGTTTTTCCAGCATGTGGTTCGTTTGCATGGCATTCCGGAGAACATTGTGTCGGACAGAGGTTCCCAATTTGTTTCGAAGTTTTGGCGGTCCTTTTGTGCTAAGATGGGCATTGATTTGTCTTTTTCTTCTGCTTTCCATCCTCAGACAAATGGCCAAACTGAGCGAACCAATCAGACTTTGGAGACCTATCTGAGATGCTTTGTTTCTGCTGATCAGGATGATTGGGTGACCTTCTTGCCATTGGCTGAGTTCGCCCTTAATAATCGGGCCAGTTCGGCTACTTTGGTTTCACCTTTTTATTGTAATTCTGGTTTCCATCCTCGTTTCTCTTCAGGGCAGGTTGCGCCTTCGGACTGTCCTGGTGTGGATTCTGTGGTGGACAGGTTGCAGCAAATTTGGACTCATGTAGTGGACAATTTGACATTGTCACAGGAGAAGGCTCAACGTTTCGCTAACCGCCGTCGCCGTGTTGGTCCTCGACTTCGTGTTGGGGATCTGGTTTGGCTGTCATCTCGTTATGTTCCTATGAAGGTTTCTTCTCCTAAGTTTAAGCCTCGTTTTATTGGGCCTTATAAGATTTCTGAAATCCTCAATCCTGTGTCATTTTGTTTGGACCTTCCAGCTTCTTTTGCCATCCATAATGTGTTCCATAGGTCGTTGTTGCAGAGATATGTGGCGCCTATGGTTCCATCCATTGACCCTCCTGCTCCGGTGTTGGTCGAGGGAGAATTGGAGTATGTGGTGGAGAAGATTTTAGATTCTCGTATCTCGAGACGGAAACTTCAGTATCTGGTCAAATGGAAGGGCTATGGTCAGGAAGATAACTCCTGGGTTCTTGCCTCCGATGTCCAAGCTGCCGATTTGGTTTGTGCCTTTCATTTGGCTCGTCCTAATCGGCCGGGGGGTTCTGGTGAGGGTTCGGTGACCCCTCCTCAAGGGGGGGGTACTGTTGTGAACTCTGTTCACCTGATGCCAGTTGTCAATGTATCTTGTCATGATCTCCATGGCCAGAGAACTAGCATAAGCCTCTATAGGAACAAGCTCTTGGAAGATGTAACTATACTGACCATGAACTAAACCTACCGCATCATCTAGAAGTAGCCAGGTAGCATGTCCTACTTTTTATCCCTATATGCCCAGCGCCGGCCGGAGAACTAAATAATGCTAGCAGAGGGAAATATAAGACCTGACTCACCTCTAGAGAAATGCCCAAAAAAAAGGAGACAGAGGCCCCCCACATATATTGGCGGTGATTTAGAAGAAATAACAAACGCAGCAGGAAAATAGTTTTAGCAAATTTGAGGTCCGCTTTCTAGATAGCAGAAGACAGAAAGCATACTTTCATGGTCAGTAGAAAACCCTAACAAAACACATCCAGAAATTACTTTAGGACTCTGGCATTAACTCATAATACCAGAGTGGCAATTCCTGATCAACAAGAGCTTTCCAGACACAGTAACGAAACTGCAGCTGTGAACTGGAACCAAAATACAAAAACAAAACATGGACGAATGTCCAACTTATCTAGTAGATGTCTGGGAGCAGGAACAAGCACAGAGAGGCTTCTGATAACATTGTTGACCGGCAAGCATCTAACAGAGAAGCCAGGTTATATAGCGACACCCAGATCTAATCAGAACAGGTGAACAGGGAAGATGATGTCACAAGTTCGATTCCACCAGTAGCCACCGGGGGAGCCCAGAATCCAAATTCACAACAGTACCCCCCCCTCAAGGAGGGGGCACCGAACCCTCACCAGAACCACCAGGGCGATCAGGATGGGCCCTATGAAAGGCACGAACCAGATCAGAGGCATGAACATCAGATGCAGTGACCCAAGAATTATCCTCCTGGCCATATCCCTTCCACTTGACCAGATACTGGAGTCTCCGTCTGGAAACACGGGAGTCTAGGATTTTTTCCACAACGTACTCCAACTCACCCTCAACCAACACCGGAGCAGGAGGCTCAACGGAAGGCACAACCGGTGCCTCATACCTGCGCAATAACGACCGATGAAAAACGTTATGAATAGAAAAGGATGCAGGGAGGTCCAAACGGAAGGAAACAGGGTTAAGAATCTCCAATATTTTATACGGACCGATGAACCGAGGCTTAAACTTAGGAGATGAGACCCTCATAGGGACAAAACGAGAAGACAACCACACCAAATCTCCAACACAAAGCCGAGGACCAACACGACGGTGACGGTTGGCAAAAAGCTGAGTCTTCTCCTGGGACAACTTTAAATTGTCCATCACCTGCCCCCAGATATGATGCAATCTCTCCACCACCGCATCCACTCCAGGACAATCCGAGGATTCCATCTGACCGGAGGAAAATCGAGGATGGAACCCCGAATTACAGAAAAACGGGGAAACCAAGGTGGCAGAGCTGGCCCGATTATTGAGGGCGAACTCCGCCAATGGCAAAAAAGCAACCCAATCATCCTGGTCAGCAGACACAAAACACCTCAGATATGTCTCCAGGGTCTGATTAGTCCGCTCGGTCTGGCCATTAGTCTGAGGGTGAAAAGCAGACGAAAAAGACAAATCTATGCCCATCCTAGCACAAAATGCCCGCCAAAATCTAGACACAAATTGGGTTCCTCTGTCAGAAACGATATTCTCAGGAATACCATGCAAACGAACAACATTTTGAAAAAACAGGGGCACCAACTCGGAAGAAGAAGGCAATTTGGGCAGGGGAACCAAATGAACCATCTTAGAAAAACGGTCACACACCACCCAGATGACAGACATCTTCTGAGAAACAGGCAGATCTGAAATAAAATCCATCGAGATGTGTGTCCAAGGCCTCTTAGGAATAGGCAAGGGCAACAATAATCCACTAGCCCGAGAACAACAAGGCTTGGCCCGAGCACAAACGTCACAAGACTGCACAAAGCCTCGCACATCTCGTGACAGGGAAGGCCACCAGAAGGATCTTGCCACCAAATCCCTGGTACCAAAAATTCCAGGATGACCTGCCAACGCAGAAGAATGCACCTCAGAGATGACTTTACTGGTCCAATCATCAGGAACAAACAGCCTATCAGGCGGACAACGATCCGGTCTATCCGCCTGAAACTCCTGCAAGGCCCGCCGCAGGTCTGGAGAAACGGCTGACAAGATAACTCCCTCCTTAAGAATACCTGTGGGGTCAGAGTTGCCAGGTGAATCAGGCTCAAAACTCCTAGAAAGGGCATCCGCCTTAACATTCTTAGAACCTGGTAGGTACGATACCACAAAATTAAACCGAGAAAAAAATAATGACCAGCGCGCCTGTCTAGGATTCAGGCGCCTGGCGGTCTCAAGATAAATCAAATTTTTGTGGTCAGTCAATACCACCACCTGATGTCTGGCCCCCTCGAGCCAATGGCGCCACTCCTCAAACGCCCACTTCATGGCCAAAAGCTCCCGATTCCCAACATCATAATTCCGCTCAGCGGGCGAAAATTTACGGGAAAAGAAGGCACAAGGCCTCATCACGGCGCAGTCAGAACTTTTCTGCGACAACACTGCCCCAGCTCCGATCTCAGAAGCGTCGACCTCAACCTGAAAAGGAAGAGTCACATCAGGCTGACGCAACACAGGGGCAGAAGAAAAACAGCGCTTAAGCTCCTGAAAGGCCTCCACAGCATCAGGGGACCAATTAGCAACATCAGCACCCTGTCTAGTCAAATCGGTCAATGGCTTAACGACATCCGAAAAACCAGAAATAAATCGACGATAAAAGTTGGCAAAGCCCAAAAATTTCTGAAGACTTTTAAGAGAAGAGGGCTGCGTCCAATCACAAATAGCTTGAACCTTGACAGGATCCATCTCAATGGAAGAGGGAGAAAAAATATATCCCAAAAAGGAAATTCTCTGAACCCCAAAAACGCACTTAGAACCCTTGACACACAGAGAATTAGACCGCAAAACCTGAAAAACCCTCTTAACTTGCCGGACATGAGAGTCCCAGTCATCCGAAAAAATCAGAATATCATCCAGATACACTATCATAAATTTATCCAAAAAATCGCGGAAAATATCATGCATAAAGGACTGGAAGACTGAAGGGGCATTAGAAAGACCAAAAGGCATCACCAAATACTCAAAGTGGCCCTCGGGCGTATTAAATGCGGTTTTCCACTCATCCCCCTGCCTGATCCGCACCAAATTATACGCCCCACGGAGATCAATCTTAGAGAACCACTTGGCCCCCTTTATGCGAGCAAACAAATCAGTCAGCAACGGCAATGGGTATTGATATTTAACCGTGATTTTATTCAAAAGCCGATAATCAATACATGGTCTCAAAGAGCCGTCTTTTTTTGACACAAAGAAAAAACCGGCTCCTAAGGGAGATGACGATGGACGAATATGTCCCTTTTCCAAGGACTCCTTTATATATTCTCGCATAGCAGTATGTTCAGGCACAGACAGATTAAATAAACGACCCTTTGGGTATTTACTACCCGGAATTAAATCTATAGCACAATCGCACTCACGGTGCGGAGGTAGTGAACCCAGCTTGGGTTCTTCAAAGACGTCACGATAATCAGACAGGAACTCAGGGATTTCAGAGGGAATAGATGATGAAATGGACACCAAAGGTACGTCCCCATGAGTCCCCTTACATCCCCAGCTCAACACAGACATAGCTCTCCAGTCAAGGACTGGGTTGTGAGACTGCAGCCATGGCAATCCCAGCACCAAATCATCATGTAGATTATACAGCACCAGAAAACGAATAGTCTCCTGGTGATCCGGATTAATACACATAGTCACTTGTGTCCAGTATTGTGGTTTATTATTAGCCAATGGGGTGGAGTCAATCCCCTTCAGAGGAATAAGAGTTTCCAAAGGCTCTAAATCATACCCACAACGATTGGCAAAGGACCAATCCATAAGACTCAAAGCGGCGCCAGAGTCGATATAGGCGTCAGTAGTAATAGATGACAAAGAGCAAATCAGGGTCACAGACAAAATAAATTTAGACTGTAAAGTGCCAATGGAAACGGATTTATCAAGCTTTTTAGTACGCTTAGAGCATGCTGATATAACATGAGTAGAATCCCCACAATAGAAACACAACCCATTTTTCCGTCTAAAATTCTGCCGCTCGCTTCTGGACAGAATTCTATCACACTGCATGCTTTCTGGCGTCTTCTCAGTGGACACCGCCAGATGGTGCACTGGTTTGCGCTCCCGCAGACGCCTATCGATCTGAATGGCCATTGTCATGGACTCATTCAGACCCGCAGGCACAGGGAACCCCACCATAACATCCTTAATGGCATCAGAGAGACCCTCTCTGAAAGTAGCCGCCAAGGCACACTCATTCCACTGAGTAAGCACAGACCATTTACGGAATCTTTGGCAGTAAATTTCAGCTTCATCTTGCCCCTGCGATAGGGACATCAAAGTTTTTTCTGCCTGAAGTTCCAAATGAGGTTCCTCATACAGCAAGCCCAAGGCCAAAAAAAACGCATCCACATTGCGC
The DNA here is from genome assembly GCF_051348905.1 of Ranitomeya variabilis. NCBI lineage: Eukaryota > Metazoa > Chordata > Amphibia > Anura > Dendrobatidae > Ranitomeya > Ranitomeya variabilis. The sequence goes on from NC_135233.1 coordinate 1,106,394,976, forward strand.
AACGCAGGATCCCCTGGTGCCAATGCAAAAGCCCAGTCTTGAGGGTCGCCGCGGAGCAAGGAAATCACAATCCCAACCTGCTGTGCAGGGTCTCCAGCAGAACGAGATTTCAGGGACAAAAATAGCTTACAATTATTTCTAAAATTCTGAAAGCTAGATCTATTCCCTGAGAAGAATTCCGGCAAAGGAATTCTCGGCTCAGATACCGGAGCATGAATAATAAAATCTTGCAAATTTTGTACTTTCGTGGTGAGATTATTCAAACCTGCAGTTACACTCTGAAGATCCATTATTAACAGGTGAACACAAAGCCATTCAAAGATTATAAGGAGAGAGAAAAAAAAGAAAGACTGCAGCATAGACAGACTGGCAAGTGATCCAATTAAGAGCACAGAGAAAAAAAAAAAAAAAAAAAAAAAAAAAAAAACTCTCAGCAGACTTCTTATTTCTCTCCTTTCTCAGCCAAGGATTTTAACCCTTTAGTCGGTCCGGTCAAACTGTCATGATCTCCATGGCCAGAGAACTAGCATAAGCCTCTATAGGAACAAGCTCTTGGAAGATGTAACTATACTGACCATGAACTAAACCTACCGCATCATCTAGAAGTAGCCAGGTAGCATGTCCTACTTTTTATCCCTATATGCCCAGCGCCGGCCGGAGAACTAAATAATGCTAGCAGAGGGAAATATAAGACCTGACTCACCTCTAGAGAAATACCCAAAAAAAAGGAGACAGAGGCCCCCCACATATATTGGCGGTGATTTAGAAGAAATAACAAACGCAGCAGGAAAATAGTTTTAGCAAATTTGAGGTCCGCTTTCTAGATAGCAGAAGACAGAAAGCATACTTTCATGGTCAGTAGAAAACCCTAACAAAACACATCCAGAAATTACTTTAGGACTCTGGCATTAACTCATAATACCAGAGTGGCAATTCCTGATCAACAAGAGCTTTCCAGACACAGTAACGAAACTGCAGCTGTGAACTGGAACCAAAATACAAAAACAAAACATGGACGAATGTCCAACTTATCTAGTAGATGTCTGGGAGCAGGAACAAGCACAGAGAGGCTTCTGATAACATTGTTGACCGGCAAGCATCTAACAGAGAAGCCAGGTTATATAGCGACACCCAGATCTAATCAGAACAGGTGAACAGGGAAGATGATGTCACAAGTTCGATTCCACCAGTAGCCACCGGGGGAGCCCAGAATCCAAATTCACAACAGTATCTGTACTGGTTCAGATCTCACTTGGATCTCCTGATGACCTGTCTACTTCAGCAGAAGCTAAGTCCCTGTTTAGCTCATTTGTTGTTCATTTGTGTGCTGAATATATTTCTGAGTACCTGCTAAGTTTTGTCCAGCTGGCTATCATGATATTGTCTCACTAGCTGGAAGCTCTGGGTTGCAGAGTGGCACCTACCGCGCCGTGAGTCGGCGCGTGGGGTTTCTTGCTCACTCTGCGTGGCTTTTTGTAGTTTTTTGTGTTGACCGCAAAGATCCCTTTATCTATCTTCTGTCTATTTAGTAAGTCAGGCCTCCTTTGCTGAAACCTGTCTCATTCCTGTGTTTGTGCCTTCCTCTTAACTCACAGTCAATATATGTGGGGGGCTGCTCTTTTCCTTTGGGGAATTTCTCTGAGGCAAGGTGAGGCTATATTTCTCTTTAGGAGTAGTTACCTCTCAGGCTGTGAAGAGTCGTCTAGGCAGAGTCAGGTACGATCCACGGCTAATTCTAGTGTGTGTGATAATAGATTAGGGCTGCGGTCAGCAGAGCTCCCACTTCCCAGAGCTCGCTCTATTTTGCAGTTTTGACTATCAGGTCATTCCCGGTGCTCCTAACCACCAGGTCCAGCCATAACAGGTCAGCTCTATATCAGAGCTAACACCCTGCAGAAACGCCCATGATCAGTGTAGCACCCAGTGCTGTGGAGTCGGAGTCGTAGAGTCGGAGTCAGAGCCTATTTTGGTTGAGTCGGTATAAAATAGACTGACTCTGAAAATATATAATAAATTGGGTACAGTAATTCAATGCAGTTTGTGGGGAATATTTTGTTCATAAGAATTTGGGAAAGTTATGAAATGTCCTATAAATGTCTGTCCTATTCCTGATCTAAGGTCTAGACTTTTAGCTGAGATGAATCTGTGCTGCAGCTTATGTTCATGATAAGTAGTGATAAATCACTTGGCACTCAAATGGTTTCTTTCAGATGAAAAAAGTGAACATCCCATTTATTTGTGCATCCAGTTCAAAGATTATTTAAACATTTTCTAAGTGACGCACTGGGTCTGGGCAAAAAAATTTCTATAAGTGCCATATGCAGCGGCGGATACACGCCCTCCTTCTCTCTTCAAGGATCTGAGGTAAAAAAAAATTTTTGCCCAGACCCAGTGCGTCACTAGCTTAGTTTTTTTCTTATGGTCCAACACACCTGTATAATTTTCTGCAGACGCTCCAGGTGCGCTTTCCATCCCGGGTTGCCTAGGCTCATATACCTCATTGTCCTATGCTTCCAGTTTTGTTAAGGATATTTCTGATGAAGGTCTTGTGATTTGACCGAAAACGTTTAAATAATCTTTGAACTGGATGCACAAATAAATGGGATGTTCACTTTTTTCATCTGAAAGAAACCATTTGAGTGCCAAGTGATTTATTACTATTGGATTGACGGGCTGGAAACCTGACTTGGGCACCACACAGGATCCTTGAGTGCCGTGTGTTTTGTCTTTATCATGATAAGTAGTGAGGCTCCTCCTCTACAGATAATGGGAAAAAATAAACACATAGGGAAGGAATGCCTGCATTCATCTCAGAAGTTCTGGAGTGAACAGGAAAGCAGGATTAAAGAAGGTAAGTACTTCCTAAAGCATATCTAAACATTCAATGAACTGTGCATAAATCAATAGTCCAGTATATGTTGTCTCTGTATGCTTGATGTTTTAGTTTGTTTTTCCTCTTAGCCCATGTTTGGAAAAATTAGCTGCTCTGATGACTTATATACACTATACATAGAATATAAGGGGAAAAATGTTTTCTAACATCTCAAATTCGGAAATACAGTAACTGGTTCAATGAGAACATATATATTTGTGTGTGTGTGTTCTGGAATATGATTCAGCACAAACATGCTCCCTCCCTCCTCCCCTCTTCATGGACTGTGAAGAAATATGATGTGAAGCATTATGCACCCTGAGCTGTACCCTGAGACAAGCCTGACATTGAAAGTTCAGTGTAAAGTTATCTAACAACATATTTTACAAACTTTATAGTTATCATCTGTCCTAATGATTTATGCAAAGATTGTTTTATTTCTATCCTAAATTATACAGTGCATGATTCCTATTGTGAATTCTGTTGTGGGTTCTGCTCTTAGGCTCCCTCCGGTGGTTATAAGTGGTAGTGCTGCTGTTTGTCCTTCACAACAGTCATCAGCTGCTTCCAATTTGGACGGGGCTATTTAGTCTGGCTCTTTCCTTTAGTGAGTGCCAGTTGTTCATTGTTTTCTAGGGATCCACATCTCTGCTTGGTTTCTCCTTCTGGATTGTCCAAATAATCAAAGATAAGTCCTGGCTCTGTTTTTGCAGTCCACATGCGGTGGACTTAATAGTTCTGTGAATTGCTATGTTTTTTCTTGTCCAGCTTTGTCTGTGTTATGATTTTCTCAGCCAAGTTGGAAGCTCTGGAGTCACAGAGTTACCCTCCATGCCTTTAGTTAGGTGTGGAGATTTTTGTATTCTCTGTGGTGGATTTTGTAGTATTTTTTATACTGACCGCACAGTACTCTTTCCTGTCTTTTCTTTCTAGGTAGCGTGGCCTCCTTTGCTAAATTCTGTTTTCAGTCTGCGTTTGTAATTTCCCTCTCGTCTCACAGTCAATATTTGTGGGGGGCTGCCTTTCCTTTGGGAATTTTCTCTGAGGCAAGATAGTGTTCCTGTTTCTTTCTTTAGGTGTAATTAGTCCTCCGGCCGTGACGAGGTGTCTAGGGAGTGACAGGAACATCCCACGGCTACTTCTAGTTGATGTGTTAAGTTCAGGGTCTGCGGTCAGTATAGAGGCCACCTACTCCAGAGCTCGTCCATGCTGCTCCTAGGCCACCAGCTCATAACAGATTCCCTAATCTTGGAAGAATCACAATATACCTTATTTTTTACAGAACAAAATTATTTTGAGAGCGAATTTACATAATTACAAAATGTCTAAGAAGCATCTTATCAAGTGAGCTGTATTTTAGCATTTCACAGTGACTCAAGATATAAAAAAAATGTTTGTGTGTCAGTGTATAAGTGAACCAGATGAAAACAAATGCTGTGATGCCAAAATCAGTGCATACTCAGGCAATGATAAAAATGCTCCTTCACAAGCTCCCAATCTAAAAAATCATTTGCAACACTGCCACCCAGAAGTATACAAAGCTATGAATGAAAAAGATCACAGCAGCATCAAGAAACCAGAGACCAGCACTTCCCCCCTGGCAAAGGAGGAAAGTGAGTTTTAAACATCAGTTACAAGATATTTTGTAAGAAACAAAGTTACTGTAACAATGAGCAGGTGTGTTTAAAAGACAGCTCATCGAGCTTGCTGTGAAGGACTGTGTACCATTATTATTATTTGCACGACCAGATTTTACAGCTCTTAAAGGGAACCATGTCAGCAGATTTTGCCGCTATAAGATGCGGCCACTGCCTTTCAGGGCTTATCTACAGCAATCTATAATGCTGTAGATAAGCCCCAGGTCCGACCTGTAAGTGAAGAAAAATAAGTTGCATTATACTCATCCAGGGCGGTCCTGTGCGGTCTGGTCTGATGGGTGTCGCAGGTCTGGTTCTGGCGCCTCCCATCTTCTTGCGATGCTGCCCTCCTGCTTCTTCATTGCTCCCCGGGATTGGCGCTCCTGCGGAGGTGTACTTCTCTGCCCTTGAGAGCAGAGTAAAGTACTGCAGTGCGCAGGTGCTGGGCCTCTCTGACCTTTCTCAGCACCTGCGCACTGCACTATGCCCACCCGGGTGAGTATAACATAACTTATTTTTCTTCACTTGCAGGTCGGACCAGGGGCTTATCTACAGCATTATAGAATGCAGATAAGCCCTCAAAGGTAGTGGCCGCATCTTATAGTGGCCAAAAGAGCTGACAGGTTCCCTTTAATGGAGAAATGGCCCGCAAAGTTGGTGTTTCTGTGGAAAGAGAAAGTATTAGAAAATTAGCGATTGAAGAAGCCCTTAACCAAAAGGAAGATCTTAAAAAGACTCTCAAGAGATAATAAATTGTAAATATGCTAAAGTCTTTTTGCTCTAACGTTGTATTCCAATAAATGTATTTTATGTTCTATCTAAATGGCTTGATTATTGTATCATAATAATGATTAAAAGCCTGATGTTACCATTTTACTACAGTAAATTTATCACTTAAACATGAGCCATGTATAAGGGAGTCGGAGTCATGGAGTCAGAGTCAGAGTCATGAAAATTTAGGCGTCGGAGTGGGAGGTTTGGCTTTCCGACTCCACAGCCCTGGTAGCACTGATCGTGGGTGTTTAACCCCTCTGATGCTGCTTCTAGTAGTGACTTTAACATCGATGGGCATTGCACAGGGAGTAAGCTCCCTCTCTGCTCCCATTGGTACATTGTGCCGATGGTCTCCATGGTGACCCTGGGCCGAAAGATGGCCCCAGAGACACCCAGGGATGGTGCCTATAAGCTCCTGCTCAGAGCAGCACCTGAGTCGCCTCCTCCCTGCCTGCAATATGCCAATCTAATGCCCTGCCATGCAAAAGCACTACCGAGTATTAGATCAGTGATCAAGGCAGGAAAAAATGGTATCCCATCCAGGGACAATTTAAAAAGTTTTTAAAAAATTGTAAAATAATTTTTTTTAAATCGCAAAATAAAGAAAAAAATATTAATCTAATAAATACATTTATGTAAAAACAAAAACAAACAAATAAAGAACACATATGTGGCATCACCGCATCTAGAACTATAGCACTATACTACTAGTTAACCCCTTCACTACACACCATAACATTTTTTTAAAAAAGTTAAAAAAAAACAGTTTTTTCATCATACTGCCAATCAAAAAGTGGAATAAAGCGCAAACACAATGTTAGAATATAAATAAAAATAGTGTCTCTAAAATTGTCATCTTGCCCCGCAAGAAAAAAGTCACCATACAGCTTCATCAGCGGAAAAATACAAATGTTATATCTCTTAGAATAAAGCAATGCAAAAATAATTATTTTTCTATAAAATAGTTTATATTGTGTAAAAGCGCCAAAAGATAAAAACATTATATAAATGAGGTATTGCTGTAATTGTACTGACCCGAACAATAAAGCTGCCTTATCAATTTTACCACACTATGAACAGCATTAAAAAAAAACAGTTCCTGAATTGCTGTGTTTGCTCATTCTGCCTCCCAAAAATTGCAATAGAAAGAGATAAAAAAAATCAAGAAAATTTTGGAGTCTAGGACCTCATCTGTTGTGAATTCTGTTGTGGGTTCTGCTCTTGGGCTCCCTCTGGTGGTTGTTAGTGGTAGTGCTGCTGTTTGTCCTTCACAGCAGTCATCAGGTGCTTCCACTTTGGATGGGGCTATTTAGTCTGGCTTCACCCTTTGGTGAGGGCCAGTTGTCCATTGTTTTTCTGGAGGATTCACATCTCTGCTTGGTTTCTCCTGCTGGATTGTCCAAATCATCAAAGATGAGTCCTGGCTTTGTATTTGCAGTCCACATGCGGTGGACTTTATAGTTCAGTGAATTGCTATGTTTTTTCTTGTCCAGCTTTGTCTGTGTAAGGATTTATTCAGCCAAGCTGGAAGCTCTGGAGTCGCAGAGTTACCCTCCATGCCTTTAGTTAGGTGTGGAGATTTTTGTATTCTCTGTGGTGGATTTTTGTAGTATTTTTAATACTGACCGCACAGTACTCTGTCCTGTCTTTTCTTTCTAGGTAGCGTGGCCTCCTTTGCTAAATTCTGTTTTCAGTCTGCGTTTGTAATTTCCCTCTCCTCTCACAGTCAATATTTGTGGGGGGCTGTCTTTCCTTTGGGGATTTTCTCTGAGGCAAGATAGTTTTCCTGTTTCTTTCTTTAGGTGTAATTAGTCCTCCGGCTGTGTAGAGGTGTCGAGGGAGTGACAGGAACATCCCACGGCTACTTATAGTTGCGGTGTTAAGTTCAGGGTCTGCGGTCAGTATAGAGACCACCTACTCCAGAGCTCGTCCATGCTGCTCCTAGGCCACCAGATCATAACACTCATCATCTTGCACCCACTAATCACCCCTGCATTCCTTGCTGGTCTGTACACAGCAGAAAGACACTGTGATTCTCTGAGATGTTGGGCGGTGGTTCACTGACCAGTGTACCAGCACCAGCAGCTACCATCCACTCATCTGGACCTGCTCATTGTCTATCTGCTCCGCCTCAATATGATGGAGATCCTAAGTAAAGCCGTGGGTTCAGCAATTAGCGCACACTGCACTATGAACTGCTGACTCACCAGTTTCACTCTGATTGGGTCAAAACGCATCTCTGATTTCCCTGTCTTCCCAACTTGGTTGGAACAATGAGGCAACGGTATTCGCCTTCAGGGAGGAATTGTCTGGAACAATTGAAGACAAACTGGCTGATTTAGACATCCCCACTACTCTGGTAACCTCACTTCTCTGGCTATCTATATCGACCTCAGTTTCCAGGAATGCTCCAAAGAGGTGGCACGTGAGAGAAAAGTGCTTCATCTGGCTCTATCTTTCCAGAGACCACTCATTGAATTCCTCAGCCATATGCTTAAGCTGTCTCCCCTGAACTGATGCAAGTCAAAGGCATAAAGCTGGCCGTACAACGACAGGAGATCCATCAAGCAAAGGGATTGTGCTATTACTTAGATAGCACAGATCACGTTATCAGTTGTTCTCCTGAGAAGTGGTGAAACTTGCAAGCCTAGTGTCTATTGGAGAGGTTACCCTGGGTGAAAGTAATTCCTCTCTACCATTGACCCTGTCTATATCAGTGTCAAGTGGAGATACCTTGTTCACGGAGATGGCCTGTCAAGATTCCGCATCAGCTGGAAACTTCATTCAGCAGTCCGTGGTGGATCCGTATCAGATTCCCATCTGATGTTTTCAGTCCTTTGATGGTGTCATCTGTGAATGGAAGGGCCATATCTGAAGTAATTAATTTTGTTACTGATCAGGTAACATAAAAAGGCATATTTGCTGTTATTAAAGGGTTAAGATTGACAAAACCCCAAACAGCTTAGGATGGATAAGGCACAAGTCGTGAGATAGGAATTTTCACCAAGACCTAGAGAGTTTGAAATGTGATGGTGAGACGCTAAAGCTGGAAGTCTTGGAATGAAATATATCAGAGAAAGCTTCAATAATGTACAAAAGGTTCATTCTCAAAGGGACATAATTCTGCTGGAGCTTCAATGGCGGCCCTTAGACACTGGTCAGTACGACACTATCTACAGGGAGCAGGCAGACATCAGGCCCCAGCTTGGTCTGCAAAAATGGATGAAAAAAAGCAAGATTCCATTCAGAAGTTTCAAAAAGATTCCCTAAGAGTATATTTTTGTAGTGTAGTACGAAACAGGAGTTCTTAGAGGAAACCCACAAACACAGAGAGAACATAGAAACTCATTGCAGATGTTATCCTAGGGGGGATTTTAACTCAGGACCCCAGCACTGTACTCAGTACTTTATTTTCTGACTTTTTTCTATAAAACAGTGGGACTTTTATCTCTTTACTCCTGATCACATTGTTACCCCAGTTACTCCTCATTACAGTACGAGATGACCATCACTGGAGAACTACGAGGTCTTACTGTGCAGAGGTCTACAACAGCTGAGTAATAGTCCCGAGTGGTGACTGCACCGACATTGTACGGCCATTACTTACATAACATGACAAAAGACAATAAAACACTATCAGATCCCCAGGAGGACTTTAGTTCCAGATGTCACCAGAGGAAAGTATCTCATGGGTGCCGGCAGGATGACATGTAGAGGATCGATGTCTCCTCCTTTGGGCACATTGTATAGTTGGGTGATGACTAGTGTTGAGCGATACCATCCGATACTTGAAAGTATCGGTATCGGAAAGTATCGGCCGATACCGGCAAAGTATCGGATCTCGCCGATACCGATACCCGATACCAATACAAGTCAATGGGACTCAAGTATCGGACGGTATCCCTGATGGTTCCCAGGGTCTGAAGGAGAGGAAACTCTCCTTCAGGCCCTGGGATCCATATTAATGTGTAAAATAAAGAATTAAAATAAAAAATATTGATATACTCACCTCTCCGACGCAGCCTGCACCTTATCGAGGGAACCGGTAGCCTTCTTTGCTTAAAATGCGCGCATTTACTGCCTTCCGTGACGTCACGGCTTCTGATTGGTCGCGTGCCGCCCATGTGACCGCGACGCAACCAATCACAACAAGCCGTGATGTAATTTTCAGGTCCTGAACGCCTAATTCTAGAATTAAATATAGAAAAACTGACTGAACAGCCATCTAGTCTGAACTGGTGCATAACCAAAAAGTCTTACATAGCAAATAGATAATGGCTGCACTCAAGTTTATTGTGCTAAAGCAAGGAAATGTGCAATACATGAAATGTGAACAGCATAATGGCTTGTGAAATTTATGAAAAAGCACATGAGATTTTTAGCACAAAATTTGGCCAAATGTTGTGAGCCCATTCACCAAACGTCAAGGTAATCTCAGATCGAATGGGTAACTAACCTGTCTGCCTAGTGTGAACACTTACCTATGGCTAATAACATGGTAAAGCCTGTATTTATAGAGGAGGTTAGAACCAACTGTGTTTGGATGTAATTAAAATCACAGCATGGTGAAGGGCGGGGCGTTCTAACCTCCTCTATAAATACAGGCTTTACCATTTTATTAGCCATAGGTAAGTGTTCACACTAGGCAGACAGGTTAGTTACCCATTCGATCTGAGATTACCTTGACGTTTGGTGAATGGGCTCACAACATTTGGCCAAATTTTGTGCTAAAAATCTCATGTGTTTTTTCATAAATTTCACAAGCCATTATGCTGTTTACATTTCATGTATTGCACATTTCCTTGCTTTAGCACAATAAACTTGAGTGCAGCCATTATCTATTTGCTAATTCTAGAATTAGGCATTCAGGACCTGAAAATTACGTCACGGCTTGTTGTGATTGGTCGCGTCGCGGTCACATGGGCGGCACGCGACCAATCAGAAGCCGTGACGTCACGGAAGGCAGTAAACGCACGCATTTTAAGCAAAGAAGGCTGCCGGTTACTACCAGGGCGCGTCAGAGGGTGAGTATATCCCTATTTTTTATTTTAATTCTTTATTTTTTACATGGATATGGATCCCAGGGCCTGAAGGAGAGTTTCCTCTCCTTCAGACCCTGGGAACCATACACTGGGAACTTCCGATTCCGATTCCCGATACCACAAAAGTATTGGATCTCGGTATCGGAATTCCGATACAGCAAATATCGGCCGATACCCAATACTTGCGGTATCGGAATGCTCAACACTAGTGATGACACTAATGTCTTCTCCTCCTCAGCACAGTGACCGCTGTGTGCAGATAATGAGCCGGTGATTCCACACACTGCTAACAGCTGTAGTCGTGGCCGAGTGGTTAAGGCGATGGACTAGAAATCCATTGGGGTCTCCCCGCGCAGGTTCAAATCCTGCCGACTACGTGATGTATTTTTTTTTTCTTCAAAAATTAATTTTTGAGAGGCTGTTAGTCATACATGACTGTGGTCGGTGGATGGACGGCTCCTGTCCTTTCTACATGGCTGACAAATCTGTTTTAGAAATAATTTTCTCTGTGAATATACGAGAAGTAATCCACCTCTTTAGTGCCATCTAGAGGTGGATATCCGGTAAATCAACTAAAGAGTTGGACAGTAATTTACAAGGTCCAGGCCTTCAGGGACCACTAACAGGATATCTAAAAAATGCAGTCAATTTTGATTTTTTTTCCCCCCAGAAGTTGTAACCAAGATTGCCTGGTGAAAACCTGATATCATCCAACAGACACTGAAAAATAAATATGTTATGGACTGGGGGGACAAGGGCCCACCAATAACATTGACTTTGGGGCCCCACTTTTCACCAGCATGCAAATATTATACTACCTTCGTTCACAAATTTACCTATATCTCTATATAATAATAAACTGCATAGCGTGGTTAATGAATGATGAGATGCTGCTTTTTTTCTGTACAGAGTGAATCAAGTGAATTATGCCAAGTACTGCCCATACAGTGGGATTGGGGGCTCAGATCTACACAGGGGCCCACCGGGGGATTCCTCTGTTACCCTGTGGGCCAGTCCGAGCCTGTGCAGCAACAACACAATTCATGAATAAGGAATTGGTGCAGGGATAGAGAAAATGGTGAGGAGGCAAGAACATAACGTTTCGTCCGTCATAGGGTCTTATTCTTATTGTCGATGTTGGCAAAATTCACTGAATAGTGTAAAGAATTTCCTGATGACAAAAGGACACCTGGGTCCTGGGTAGGTCCGGTGCACCAACGCCTTGGATTGTAGGCTGCAACGAAGATCAATAGTCACCAACACTCATGAGTCATGTGCACGAAGTAGAAGCTGCCATTGTTGTGACGACATATGACATTGATGTCTCTGTGGCACAATCGGTTAGCGCGTTCGGCTATTAACAGAAAGCTTGGTGGTTGGAGTCCACCCAGGGACGTCGCACACTTTTGCTACAGTTGAAGAGGTTTTCGCATTGGTGCTGAGCATCTCTCTCAAGTAAAAGCCATTTTGCTGACGATGTTTTGAATTCATGAGGCAAACTGGAGAAAAACTTTCTGGATGAGTTTTTCGGACATCTACTGAAGGAGCATAGCCGGCTTATATTTCCCAGAAGGTTGAAAATATCTGAAGGGATAAAGAAAACTTCCTTCCCCGGTGTTTGGTTATTTCTATATGTCTCTATGGGTGAATTTTTATTTGTTCTTTTATTGCATTTTTTCAAAAATAGTGAAAAAAAGATTCTGGAAAAGCAGTAGCGATCAGCTTCGATGAATCTCTGAGCAGAGTCTTATCACCGATGTGTTACACGGGCGAAGTAGCTGAGCTGTAAGGCTATGTGCACACGGTGCGGATTTGGCTGCAGATCCACAATGGTTTGGCCACTGCGGATTCACAGCAGTGTTCCATAAGGTTTACAGTACCATGTAATCCTATGGCAAACCAAATCCACTGTGCCCATGGTGCAGAAAATACCACGCAGAAACGCTGCATTGTATTTTCCGCAGCATGTCAATTCTTTCTGCGGATTCCGCAGTGTTTTACACCTGCTCCTCAATCCGTATCTGCAGGTGTAAAACCACAGGTGAAATCCGCACAAAAAATGTGGTAAATCCGTGGTAAATCGCAGTGCATTTTACCTGCGGATTTTTCAAAAACGGTGCAGAAAAATCCAATCACAAATCCGCAATGTGGGCACATAGCCTAAGGGAGACATCTTGTGAGTTTATTATAATGTAATACAGCTGCCATCTGCCCTGTATGTAGCGGGACAGCTCCTGATCCTGCTGCATACACCCTGACCGTGAGTGAACAGCAGGGGACCAAGAGGTTACAGAGAGACATCTTGTGAGAACTTGTCCACCAGCCTTTGTACAGTGCTGGAGTTACGTGGAAGGTTCAGATACGGGGCATTGCTGGTATAGTGGTGAACATAGCAGCCTTCCAAGCAGTTGACAATGGAAGGCTCAGATATGAAGCATTGGTGGTATAGTGGTGAGCATAGCTGCCTTCTAAGTAGTTGACCATGGAAAGTTCAGATACAGGGCATTGGTGGTATAGTGGTAAACATATCTGCCTTCCAAGCAGTTGACTGTGGAAGGCTCAGATATGGAGTGATGGTGGTATAGTGGTGAGCATAGATGCCTTCTAAGCAGTTGACCATGGAAGGCTCAGATATGAAGCATTGGTGGTATAGTGGTGAGCATAGCTGCCTTCTAAGTAGTTGACCATGGAAAGTTCAGATACAGGGCATTGGTGGTATAGTGGTAAACATAGCTGCCTTCCAAGCTGTTGACTGTGAAAGGCTCAGATATGGAGTGATGGTGGTATAGTGGTGAGCATAGATGCCTTCTAAGCAGTTGACCATGGAAGGCTCAGATATGGAGCTGTTGGTGGTATAGCAGTTGACCTGGGTTTGATTCCTAGCCAACGCAGTAATTTTTTTTTTGCTCTAATTTATAAAGCTCCCTCAGAAACTTGGAACTCAAGAGAAATTATTTTTTAAGAACTTCCCGGCCAGAGCACATTTTTCAGATCTGACAAGTGTCACTTTATTGTAGATTGTAAGCTCTCACGAGCAGGGTCGTCTTATTTTGCTTTATTGCTGTATGGTTAACATTGTTACCTATGACTGTTGTGTTTGAAACTGTTAAACTGTAAAGCGCTGCGGAATATGTTGGCGCTATATAAATAAAGATTATTATTATTATTATTTATAAAGTGATAATTCATGGATTTCAGCATCTATCACTAATTCTGAGCTTTTTGTGGCCTTTTACACCTTTATGCTTGGAATGACTTTATGTAATTATTTCTTTGCATTTATTACATGGTTATTGCTAACTTTGGCACATTTACAGGATTTCTTAGTGTTTAGGCCAAGAAAGGAGGGAACGTTCCCTTGTTCCAGAGGCCCAAGTTGGTCTTTGCCAATTGGTTTTAACCAAAGGGCCCACCAGTAGCATTCACTTTGGGGGACCCACTTTTCACCTTCCTACAAATATTACACATCCCTCGTTCCCGAATTTACCTATATCTCTATATAATAATAAACTGCATAGCTTGGTTAATGAATGATGAGATGCTGGTTGTTTCTGTACAGCGTGAATCAAGTAAATTAAGTCAAGTACTGCCCATACAGTGGTGTTCGGGGACCACATCTGCACAGGGGCCCACCAGGGGATTCCTCTGTTCCCCTATGGGCCAGTTTGGGCCTCAACACTGACATTTATTGTGGATCCTGCCCTTATTATATTCTTGATCTTCGCATGTTTTCTTCAGGTATAATAAGAGGGAACCCGAACAAATTTGCTCAACTCTACTGGCGACTAAAGTAGATTTACTACAAATGATTCTAACGTTCATTTCTATGTCGCCAACATAGTCCGCAGCACTCTACAAATAGGAGGGGACAAATACAGACAATAAAGATGTTACTGAGTAATAGAGAATTGTAGAACTACAGGAGGAGTGAAGGTCCGGCTCCCAAGCTTCAATCTATCAGGAATGAGGGGGAGCACAAAAGGTAAAAATTGATCTTGTCATGTTTGGTTCTTCTATGATAATAAACAATAGCGGCATCCTAATAAAACTGAATGAACCGATCCCCAGCCAGGATCTGTATCTGTAAGGTTCTCAGTCTCTTTGCTATATCTGCTGTGATTTTCTGTTTTTGAAACCTGGTTTTTCCATCGGCCATTTTGCTTTGTCCTGCTGCAGCTACTTTGCCCTGAGTCAGCATGGAGTTTCTAGCTTCTAGGTTTCCGCCCTGTTCTCCGCCTCTTGCCTTTATAAGCAGCCTCAGCTGTTCAATCAGTGCTTCTGAATCATGTCTGCAGACAGCCTCTGACCTGCTCCTGGAAGACTTGGACTTAAGGTACCGTCACATTAAGCGACGCTGCAGCGATATAGACAACGATGCCGATCGCTGCAGCGTCGCTGTTTCATCGTTGTGTGGTCGCTGGAGAGCTGTCACACAGACAGATCTCCAGCGACCAACGATGCTGAAGTCCCCGGGTAACCAGGGTAAACATCGGGTTACTAAGTGCAGGGCCGCGCTTAGTAACCCAATGTTTACCCTGGTTACCAGTGTAAATGCAAAAAAAAACAAACAGTACATACTTACATTTCGGTGCCTGTCGCGTCCCCCGGCGTTCTGCTTCCCTGCACTGTGTAAGCGCCGGCCCTAAAGCAGAGCGGTGACGTCACCGCTGTGCTTTGCTTTACGGCCGGCACTGACACATTCAGTGCAGGAAGCTCTGAGCAGCAGCGCGGATGCCGGGGGACGTGACAGACATCAGAACGTGAGTAAGTACTGTTTTTTTTTTTTACTTTTACAATGGTAACCAGGGTAAATATTGGGTTACTAAGCGCGGGGCCGCACTTAGTAACCCGATATTTACCCTGGTTACCATTGTAAAACATCGCTGGTATCGTTGCTTTTGCTGTCAAACACAACGATACACGCCGATCTGACGACCAAATAAAGTTCTGGCCTTCTAGCTCAGACCAGCGATATCACAGCAGGATCCTGATCGCTGCTGCGTGTCAAACACAACGATATCGCTATCCAGGACGCTGCAACGTCACAGATCGCTATCGTTATCGTTGGAAGGTTGGTCAGTGTGAAGGTACCTTTAGTAATCCAGCCATCTCCTAATGTGGATCTCTGGGACACTTGTGGACACTGGAACTCTGCTGCCTGCTAAACAACGTTTACCAGGGAAGTAACAGAGAGACTCTGAGCCTGCTTTGTGCTTAATGCTGAACTTCAGGTTTACTCTGGTCTGCTGTGTCGCCCGCCGTGTCTCCTGCCTCTGTACATGCAATTGTGCAAAACCTGTTTCTCTGTGGCATGAAGTAGTATAAGCAAGTTATACCTAAACCTGTGTCTCCTGTGTCTTCCTCGCACCCAAGCACAAGACTCTAAATAGACTGTGTACAAAACATTACAGTATCAGTACAGATAGAAAGTGCTCCAGAGTGCATGGTGGGTAAGGGAGCAAATGATGGAAGAGACAACTTTCTGAGGAAAATTTAGTATGGGAGAGTAGGCAATAGTTAGAATAATGAGGGGAGGTGACACACCAGTCTAAATAAGTGTGGGTTTAGCACGCACAAAACTGCTTGGAATTAATCTTACTGTCTAGAGTAGAGCATTTCAGAGAACTGGTGCAGCCCAAGAGAAAACTTGGAGACGGGTGTATGGGGTTAGGATTTGTAGGATGTCAATATAGCCTCACCAGCAGAATGGAAAGCACAGGTAGGGTGATAGACAGAGGTGAGGAGGAGATGAGGAGCGGTGCAGCACTGTGGAGATGTTAGGTAGGGTGGTAGACAGAGATGAGAAGATGTAAAACCACCAAAAAACAGAGCAAAGAAATTCTAAATCTCATAATTAATAAAAAAATACAAAATTTATTGAAATAATACAAAGACAGCAATACAGCTAAAAATTCTTAAATATATCTCTGCTGTAAGCAGTATATACTAATACAGAGGTATCATAGGGAAAAACATATCAGTACACCGGGTTATTTGTGGGCAGTCCAATTCAATTCATCCCTGGAATAAGCATGTGGCAAAAATGAGGAACCCCTTTAATGTGGGGAGTCCAAGACGGGGTTGTTTCCCTTGCGGCTCGTGTGTCGCGTGTCCTAACATCCTTAGATGTGAGGCCTTCAAAACATCCGACGGGAGCAGGGAATTTAAGATCCGAGAATTTATTTCATGTAATACCACCTTCGTGATATATTATGCTACATGTCCCTGCTCCCTGATATATGTTGGCCTCACGTCTAGGGAACTTAAAGTTAGGATGCGCGAACACGTACGTGACATTTTGGCTGCTAAGGAAATCCTTGACATATCCAGTCTCAAGACTTTGCCTAGACATTTCCGGATATATCACGGGTGCGACCCTAGTGGCATTAGAGTGAGGGGTATTGATAGGGTACATGGTGGTGTTAGGGGTGGCAATCTAACTAAGATCCTGGCACAACGTGAGTGCAGGTGGATTGTCACCCTTGACACCATTGCCCCTAAGGGACTTAATGAAAAATTGAGTTTCGCCCCCTTCCTGTGATCTGGTGTTGTCATTAATATTGATTATTCTCCGTCATCTTGTTCGGTCTGTGTGGTGGCCTCGGCCTGATTCCTCTCTCTGTGATATATTATTCTCCACCGTTATTTATGTTATTTTATTTCTGTTCGTTTAATTTTTGTCCTTTTGTGTTTTCTAGTTTTTAATTGCGATTTGTTATAATGAATACAAGCCCGGATGGTACTTGAAGTCTGACGTTCTATTTTGGACTTTTTAAGAAACAGGAAGACGTCCTTTATGCATTTTATGATGTTATGCATATGATTCACATTACCACTTTACTTAGCAATTTTTGCTTACACTAGTTTATTTATATTTTTAGTTTGTATTTGCTGTGTAAATATGTGTATACGTGTGTATATATATGTATACACATGTGATTATTTACATTAAATGGGGTATGTAGTTTGCTGGTATTGTCAATATATAACACTGATCACTATTGCGCTTTTATGCTATATCACTATTTAGTATTATATGTGACTATACACTTACTCACCACACTGCATTAGATGGGGCGATACTGAGTGTTTCTTGCCTTTCAAATATGGCTACGCTCATGGTCTTCTGAAAAATGGCCGCTGCTGCAGCGCATGCGCGCCTGTTGTTTCCTTTGTGTGTCTCCTTCGGTGGCTATCTTTCTGTGCAGAGCGCGCACATCACATGACGTCACTGGGCGGTATTCCGCCTCTATGTGCGCTCTGTAATGATGGCCTTTGATGGGGAGACACGGGAATCGCTAGTGCGCATGCGCCGCGTTCTCTGGCCATACTTCCGGTGCTAATTATATTTAAACACATGGAACATACATTTGGTTAACCCCTGTTGAAAAAGCTATACCGCGAAACGCGCGTCCGGGGCCGCCGGATGAAGTGTGGGCTGTTCCCCTGACTGTTATTATGGGTAAGTGCTTATCACTATTTGTCATATAGCAGACTATGGGCCCGCTTATATGGGAACATTGAGACGTGTATACACTCACAGGACCAACTAGTTTTCTGCTTTAGACATGCATATATATTTATGCTTATTCCAGGGATGAATTGAATTGGACTGCCCACAAATAACCCAGTGTACTGATATGTTTTTCCCTATGATACCTCTGTATTAGTATATACTGCTTACAGCAGAGATATATTTAAGAATTTTTAGCTGTATTGCTGTCTTTGTATTATTTCAATAAATTTTGTATTTTTTTTTATTAATTATGAGATTTAGAATTTCTTTGCTCTGTTTTTTGGTGGTTTTATGCTTTTGGAGCTATTCAGTATATTTGACATCCTTGGGGTGTCTAGGGAGGGAATTTCGCCCTCAGTTACAATATATATTTGTGCTTTCTGGTTATGTCTATATAAGAGATGAGAAGATGTGCAGCACTGTGGAGAGGGCAGGTAGGTGGTAGACAGAGATGACAAGGAGATGTAGTGCGGTGTAGCACTGTGGAGAGGACAGGTAGGTGGTAGACAGAGATTAGGAGATGTTGAGTAGTGTAGCACTGTGGATAGTACAGGTAGGGTGGTAGACAGAGATGAAGAGGAAATGTAGGGTGGTGCAGCACTGTGGAGCGGACAGGTAGGGTGGTAGACAGAGAAGTGTTACGGACTGGGTGGTGGTACCACTGTGCTGTGATCCGACGAGAGCCTAGAGAGACAAGACTAGCTTCCTCACCAAGTCTGAAATTGGATGCACAGCGCTTGATGATAATGCAATCCGAGGAGGGACAAGGGAGGCGGGACCAGGCACTACACAAAGGCTTGCCTAACACATACAGTATTCAGACATGCACACACAGTACACAGACTGTGTACTGGACCCTGGAGAAGTGGAAGGATCCAAGGATTGGACTTCATGGATCTCTGCTTCCAACTCAGAGGTTAACATGGAAACCACAATATCCTGAGGAAAAAAGGAGGTTCTGGAGGAGAAACTGAATGAAAGCTGCATGATAAAGCGTCAGCGTAAACATTCTTAGATCCCGGCCTGAATGTGATAGATAAATTGAAGCTAGAAAAAAAATAAGGACCATAAGACTTATCTTGGAGTTAAATGTTTAGCTGATTCAATATAAGCTAAATTTTTATGATTCGTCACAACAGTGACCTGATGAGTAGCTCCCTCCAAAAAACTTCAACATTCTTCCAAAGTTAATTTGACAGCCAGCAGTTCACGATTCCTAACATCATAATTTCTTTCAGCACATGAAAATTTCCTAAAGAAAAATGCACATGGTTGCAAGTTGGTCAAAGTTTTGGGACCTTGAGGCAAGACTGCCCCCTCCCCAACCTCTAAGGCATCCACCTCTATGATTAATGGTTTCTGGAGATCGGGTTGAATTTAAACTGGAGCAGACATGAAGCACTCCTTTAATTTATTAAAGGCTCCAATAGCATCCAGCGACCAAACTTTAAGATCTGCCAATTTACGTGTGAGATCAGTAGGAGATTTATCTGTCCAGAAAAAAGGCCCAATTAATTTTCTATCGTAATTGGTGAATCCTAGACAACGTTGCAATGCTTTAAGTTCACAAGGTTGAACCCAATCAATTATGACCTGCACCTTCTCAGGATCCATTGTAAACCCTTCAGCAGATACAATGAACCTCAGGAAAGATATTTATTTAACAGGAAAAGTGTATTTCTCCAATTTAGCAAAGAATTTTCCCTGAGCTTATGTAAGAAAAAACGGACATGTTCAAAAAGTGAATCAAGATCAGGAGAAAAAAATAGAATGTCATCAAGGTATTCTATGATAAACCTTCCAATAATATCAGGAGATATATCATTCATAAAGTTTGGATAAACTGCTGGAACCTTACACTATGTTCCAAATTATTATGCAAATTACATTTTTCTCAGATTTTCCTAAAAGGTCGGGGCAAATGACAGTCAGTCTAATAAAAGTCATCACCCGTTAGATTATACATTGAATTTTATTGAGAAACCTCCCAATGATAACAGTATAATATCCAAAATGAATACAAACTCAAAATGCACTGTTCCAAATTATTATGCACAGTAGAATTTCTAAACATTTGATATGTTTTAAAGAACTGAAAATGCTCAATTGTGGAATTTGCAGCATTAGGAGGTCACATTCACTGAACTAAAAAGCTATTTAACTCCAAAACATCCTAACAGGCCAAGTTACATGTTAACATAGGAACCCTTCTTTGATATCACCTTCACAATTCTTGGATCCATTGAACTTGTGAGTTTTCGGAGAGTTTCTGCTTGTATTTCTTCCCTCCTAGAGCTGCTGTTTTGATGTGAACTGCCTCACACCCTCATAGATCTTTTGCTTGATGATCCTCCAAAGGTTCTCTATAGGGTTGAGGTCAGGGGAAGATGGTGGCCACACCATGAGTTTATCTCCCTTTATGCCCATAGCAGCCAATGACTCAGAGGTTTTCTTTGCAGCTTCAGATGGTGCGTTGTCATGCATGAAGAAGATTTTGCTCCTGAAGGCACATCTCTCCTTTTTATACCATGGAAGAAAGTTGTCAGTCAGAAACTTTATGTACTTTGCAGAGGTCAATTTCACACCTTTAGGAACCTTAAAGGGCCCTACCAGCTGTTTCCCCATGATTCCGGCCCAAAACATGACTCCTCCACTCCTTGCTGACGTCGCAGCCTTGTTGGGACATGGAGGCCATCCACTACTCCATCCATCTGGACCATCCACAGTTGCTCGACACTCATCAGTAAACAAGGCTGTTGGAAAATTAGTCTTCATGTATGTCTGGGCCCACTACAACCCTTTCTGCTTGTGAAAACTGTTTAGCGGTGGCCGAATAGTAGGTTTATGTGTTGTGAATTCCGTTCTGGAGCTCCCTCCTGTGGTTGCTAATGGTATTTTTGTGAGTTCTGCCCTTGGGCTCCCTCTGGTGGTTTCAAGTGGAACTGCTGCTCCTTTGGGTAGCTGTGGCAGCTGCCTTCACTAATCGCCTTGCCTGGGTTTGTTATTTAAACCTGCTCTGGGCTTTAGTTCATGCCAGCTGTCAATGTCCTTGGCTTGGATTTGGTTCTCTCCTTGGACTTCTCATATGGCCTGTCCTTGTCAGCAAAAGATAAGTTTTTGCTAGTCCTTGTTTGTCCATTTGCTTGGACTCTATTTCTCTGCAAATATTTTTCTTTTTGTCCAGCTTGTCACTATGTCATATTCAGGCTAGCTGGAAGCTCTGGGAAAGCAGATTTGCCCCTCCAAACCGTGAGTCGGTGTGGAGTTCATTTTTGTAAACTCTGCGTGGATTTTGTAGTTTTTAATACTGACCGCACAGTATCCTTTTCTCACTGTCTATCAAGTTTAGTATTGGCCTCCTTTGCTGAAATCTGATTTCATTTCTGTGTACGTCATTTCCCTCTTCACTCACAGCCAATATTTGTGGGGGGCTATCTTTCCTTTTGGGGTTTTCTCTGAGGCAAGATAGCTTTCTATTTCCTTCTTTAAGGGTAGTTAGTTCTTAGGCTGTGAAGAGGTGTCTAGGGAGAGTTAGGAACATCCCACGGCTATTACTAGCGTTGTTGTTAGGATTAGGGACTGCGGTCAGTAGAGGTACCACCTTCTCAGAGCTCGTCCCATGTTGCGTTTTAGCCACCAGGTCATATCAGTGTGGCCTCTTAACCACCAGGTCATAACAGTACAGCTGGCTCACAATGTGTTAAATGCATCTCAAAAGAGGGAAAAGAAAGTTCTGAGCCATTTTTTTTTCCTTTGCAGCTTGTTTTGTCTTTTCCCCTTAATCTCTGGGTGGTTCAGGATTTTGGTGCTGATATGGAGGTTCAGGGTCTGTCCTTGCGTGTGGATCAACTCGCTGCAAGGGTACAGAGTATCCAAGATTATGTTGTCCAGACTCCGGTAATAGAGCCTAGAATTCCTATTCCTGATTTGTTTTCTGGGGATAGATCTAAATTTTTGAATTTTAAAAATAATTGCAGATTGTTTTTTGCTCTGAGACCCCGTTCCTCTGGTGACCCCATTCAGCAGGTGAAGATTGTTATTTCTTTGCTGCGTGGCGACCCGCAGGACTGGGCATTCTCCCTTGAGCCAGGAAATCCTGCATTGCTTAATATTGACGCATTTTTTCAAGCGCTCGGATTGCTGTATGACGAGCCTAAGGGCTCATTTCCACATGCGAGGCACACGTCCGTATGTCGCATGTGGAAACCAAGCTCTGGCGCCGGCACTTTGGAGCGGAGCGTGCAGCTCCATGTGTTCCTATGCGGCCGCACGCTCCGCTCCTGAGTGCCGGCTCCACAGCTTGGTTTCCACATGCGAGATACGGACGTGTGCCTCGCATTTGGAAATGAGCCCTAATTCTGTGGATCAGGCAGAAAAAACTTTGCTGGCTCTGTGTCAGGGTCAGGAAGCAGCAGAAGTTTACCGCCAGGAATTTAGAAAGTGGTCTGTGCTCACAAAATGGAATGAGTATGCCCTGGCAGCGATTTTTTAGAAAGGGTCTTTCTGAAGCCCTTAAAGATGTTATGGTGGGGTTCCCTACGCCTGCTGGTCTGAATGAGTCAATGTCTTTGGCCATTCAGATTGATCGGCGTCTGCGCGAGCGCAAGGTGGTGCACCATGTGGCAGTGTCCTCTGAGCAGAGTCCTGAGCCTATGCAATGTGATAGGATTTTGACTAGAGCAGAAAGGCAGAAATTCAGACGTCAGAATGGCCTGTGTTTTTACTGTGGTGATTCTGCTAATACTATTTCTGATTGCCCTAAGCGTACTAAGAGGGTCTCTAGGTCTGTTACCATTAGTACTGTACAGCCTAAATTTCTCTTGTCTGTTACCCTGATTTGCTCATTGTCGTCCTTTTCTGTTATGGCATTTGTGGACTCTGGCGCTGCCCTGAACTTAATGGACTTAGAATTTGCCAAGCGCTGTGGTTTTTCCTTGGAGCCTTTGCAGAGTCCTATTCCCTTAAGGGGGATTGATGCTACGCCATTGGCCAAGAATAAATCTCAGTACTGGACACAGTTAACCATGTACATGGCTCCAGCACATCAGGAAAATATTCGCTTTTCGGTGTTGCATAATTTGCATGATGTTGTTGTGCTGGGTTTTCCATGGTTACAGGCACATAATCCAGTGCTGGATTGGAGATCTATGTCTGTAACTGGTTGGGGTTGTCAGGGGATACATAGTGATATTCCTTTGATGTCCATTTCCTTGTCCCCTTCTGAAGTTCCTGAGTTTTTGTCGGATTTCCAGGATATATTTGATGAGCCCAAGTCCAGTTCCCTGCCTCCTCATAGGGACTGTGATTGTGCCATTAATTTGATTCCTGGCTGTAAGTTCCCTAAGGGCCGACTTTTCAATCTGTCTGTGCCAGAGCATGCCGCTATGCGGAGTTATGTAAAGGAGTCCTTGGAGAAGGGGCATATTCGCCCGTCTTCGTCACCATTGGGAGCGGGATTTTTTTTTGTTGCCAAGAAGGATGGCTCCTTGAGACCCTGTATAGATTATCGCCTTCTCAATAAGATCACTGTCAAGTTCCAGTACCCTTTACCTTTACTTTCTGATTTGTTTGCTCGAATTAAGGGTGCCAGTTGGTTTACTAAAATCGACCTTCGAGGGGCGTATAATCTCGTGCGTATTAAACAAGGTGATGAATGGAAAACAGCATTTAATACGCCCGAAGGCCATTTTGAATATCTTGTGATGCCATTCGGGCTTTCTAATGCTCCATCGGTATTTCAGTCCTTTATGAATGATATCTTCCGGAATTATCTGGATAAGTCCATGATTGTGTATTTAGATGATATTTTGGTTTTCTCCGATGATTGGGAGTCTCATGTGAGGCAGGTTAGGATGGTATTTCAGGTCCCTCGTGCTAATGCGTTGTTTGTGAAGGGGTCTAAGTGCCTCTTTGGAGTTCAGAAGGTTTCTTTTTTGGGTTTCATTTTTTCTCCCTCGGCTATTGAAATGGACCCTGTTAAAGTCCAAGCCATTCATGATTGGACTCAACCTACATCTGTAAAGAGCCTTCAGAAATTTTTGGGCTTTGCCAATTTTTATCGCCGCTTTATTGCTAATTTTTCTAGTGTGGTGAAGCCTCTGACCGATTTGACGAGGAAGGGCGCTGATTTGATGAATTGGTCCTCTGCGGCTGTTGAGGCCTTTCAGGAGCTTAAACGTCGTTTTACTTCTGCCCCTGTGTTGCGTGAGCCAGATGTTTCTCTCCCTTTTCAGGTTGAGGTTGATGCTTCTGAGATTGGGGCAGGGGCCGTTTTGTCTCAGAGAAATTCTGATGGCTCTTTAATGAAACCGTGTGCTTTCTTCTCCAGAAAGTTTTCGCCTGCTGATCGTAATTATGATGTCAGCAATCGGGAGTTGTTGGCTATGAAGTGGGCATTTGAAGAGTGGCGACATTGGCTTGAGGGAGCCAAGCATCGCGTGGTGGTCTTGACTGATCATAAGAATCTGATTTACCTCGAGTCTGCTAAACGGTTGAATCCTAGACAGGCTCGGTGGTCTGTTTTTCTCACGTTTTGATTTTGTGGTCTCGTATATTCCGGGATCTAAGAATGTGAAGGCTGATGCCCTTTCTAGGAGTTTTTGCCTGATTCTCCGGGAGTTCTTGAGCCGGCTGGGATCCTCAAGGAGGGGGTGATTCTTTCTGCCATCTCCCCTGATTTGCGGCGGGTACTTCAGGAGTTTCAGGCTGATAAACCTGACCGCTGTCCTGTGGGGAAACTGTTTGTTCCTGATAGATGGACTAGCAGGGTAATTTCTGAGGTTCATTGTTCGGTGTTGGCTGGTCACCCTGGGATTTTTGGTACCAGAGATTTGGTGGCTAGGTCCTTTTGGTGGCCTACCTTGTCGCAGGATGTGCGTTCGTTTGTGCAGTCCTGTGGGACCTGTGCTCGGGCTAAGCCTTGCTGTTCCCGTGCCAGTGGGTTGCTTTTGCCTTTGCCTATTCCTGAGAGGCCCTGGACGCATATTTCCATGGATTTTATTTCTGATCTTCCTGTTTCTCAGAAGATGTCTGTCATCTGGGCGGTTTGTGACCGGTTTTCTAAGATGGTCCATTTGGTACCGTTGCCTAAGTTGCCTTCCTCCTCTGATTTAGTTCCATTATTTTTTCAGCATGAGGTTTGTTTGCATGGTATTCCGGAGAATATTGTGTCTGACAGAGGTTCCCAGTTCGTTTCCAGGTTTTGGCGGTCCTTTAGTGCTAGAATGGGCATTGATTTGTCTTTTTTTCTTCAGCATTCCATCCTCAGACAAATGGCCAAACGGAGCGAACCAATCAGACCTTGGAAACCTATTTGAGATGCTTCGTGTCTGCTGATCAGGATGATTGGGTGACCTTTTTGCCGTTGGCCGAGTTTGCCCTTAATAATCAGGCTAGTTCGGCTACCTTGGTTTTGCCTTTCTTTTGTAATTTTGGTTTTCATCCTCGTTTCTCTTCAGGGCAGCTTGAGCCTTCTGACTGTCCTGGTGTGGATTCTGTGGTGGACAGGTTGCAGCAAATTTGGACTCATGTGGTGGACAATTTGAAGTTGTCTCAGGAAAAGGCTCAACGTTTTGCTAACCGTCGTCGGTGTGTTGGTCCCCGGCTTCGTGTTGGGGATTTGGTCTGGTTGTCTTCTCGTCATGTTCCTATGAAGGTTTCTTCCCCTAAGTTCAAGCCTCGCTTTATTGGGCCTTATAAGATTTCTGAAATTATTAATCCGGTGTCTTTTTGTTTGGCCCTTCCAGCTTCCTTTTCCATTCATAATGTGTTCCATAGATCCTTGTTGCGGAGATATGTGGTACCTATGGTTCCCTCCGTTGATCCTCCTGCTCCAGTGTTGGTTGAGGGGGAATTGGAATATGTGGTGGAGAAGATTTTGGATTCTCGTTTTTCGAGGCGGAAGCTTCAGTATCTGGTCAAGTGGAAGGGTTATGGCCAGGAGGATAATTCTTGGGTTGTGGCCTCCGATGTTCATGCTGCTGATTTGGTTCGTGCTTTCCATTTGGCTCGTCCTGATCGGCCTGGGAGCTCTGGTGAGGGTTCGGTGACCCCTCCTCAAGGGGGGGTACTGTTGTGAATTCCATTCTGGAGCTCCCTCTGTTGTGAAATTGGATTTTGGGCTCCCCCGGTGGCCACTGGTGGAATTGAACTGGTGTGCATCTTCCCCTCTGTTCACCTGTTTCCATCAGGATGTGGGAGTCGCTATTTAACCTTGCTCCTCTGTCACTTCCATGCCGGTCAACATTGTAATCAGAAGCCTTTCTGTGCATGTTCCTGCTGCTAGACAACTCCCAGCTAAGTTGGACTTTAGTCCTTGTTTGTTTTTGCATTTTGTTCCAGTTCACAGCTGTAGTTTCGTTTCTGTGTCTGGAAAGCTCTTGTGATCTGAATTTGCCACTCTGATGTTATGAGTTAATACTAGAGTCTTAAAGTAATTTCAGGATGGTGTTTTGATAGGGTTTTCAGCTGACCATGAAAGTGCCCTTTCTGTCTTCCTGCTATCTAGTAAGCGGACCTCAATTTTGCTAAACCTATTTTCATACTACGTTTGTCATTTCATCTAAAATCACCGCCAATATATGTGGGGGCCTCTGTCTGCCTATCGGGGAAATTTCTCTAGAGGTGAGCCAGGACTATATTTTCCTCTGCCAGGATTAGTTAGTCCTCCGGCCGGCGCTGGGCGTCTAGGGATAAAAACGTAGGCAACGCTACCCGGCTACTGTTAGTTGTGCGGCAGGTTTAGTTCATGGTCAGTTTAGTTTCCATCCTTCCAAGAGCTAGTACTTATGTTTGCTGGGCTATGTTCTCTTGCCATTGAGAACCATAACATCCCTCCTGTGGTTGCTAATGGTATTTTTGCGAGTTCTGCCCTTGGGCTCCCTCTGGTGGTTTCGAGTGGAACTGCTGCTCCTTTGGGTAGCTGTGGCAGCTGCCTTCACTAATCGCCTTGCCTGGGTTTGTTATTTAAACCTGCTCTGGGCTTTAGTTCATGCCAGCTGTCAATGTCCTTGGCTTGGATTTGGTTCTCTCCTTGGATTTCTCATATGGCCTGTCCTTGTCAGCAAAAGATAAGTTTTTGCTAGTCCTTGTTTGTCCATTTGCTTGGACTCTATTTCTCTGCAAATATTTCTCTTTTTGTCCAGCTTGTCACTATGTAATATTCAGGCTAGCTGGAAGCTCTGGGAAAGCAGATTTGCCCCTCCACACCGTGAGTCGGTGTGGAGTTCATTTTTGTAAACTCTGCGTGGATTTTGTAGTTTTTAATACTGACCGCACAGTATCCTTTTCTCTCTGTCTATCAAGTTTAGTATTGGCCTCCTTTGCTGAAATCTGATTTCATTTCTGTGTATGTCATTTCCCTCTTCACTCACAGCCAATATTTGTGGGCGGCTATCTTTCCTTTTGGGGTTTTCTCTGAGGCAAGATAGCTTTCTATTTCCTTCTTTAGGGGTAGTTAGTTCTTAGGCTGTGAAGAGGTGTCTAGGGAGAGTTAGGAACATCCCACGGCTATTACTAGTGTTGTTGTTAGGATTAGGGACTGCGGTCAGTAGAGATACCACCTTCTCAGAGCTCGTCCCATGTTGCGTTTTAGCCACCAGGTCATATCAGTGTGGCCTCTTAACCACCAGGTCATAACATTTATGCACCACAGCAAGCCTTTGAAGGATCCTACACCTTGAAGTTCGAGGGACTCCAGAGGCACCAGCAGCTTCAAATATCTGTTTGCTGATTTGTAATGGCTTTTTAACAGCTGCTCTCTTAATCCGATTAACTTGACTGGCAAAAACCTTCCTCATTCTGCCTTTATCAGCACGAACACGTCTGTGCTCAGATTCAGCCACAAATCTCTTCACAGTATGATGATCACGCTTAAGTTTTCGGGAAATATCTATTGTTTTCATCCCTTGACCAAGGCATTGCACTATTTGATGCTTTTCAGGAAGAGAGAGATCCTTTTTATTTCTGATATTGCTTGAAACCTGTGACCTGCTTAATAATGTGGAACATCATTTTTAAGTAGTTTTCCTTTAATTAGAATCACCTGGAAAACTAATTATCACATGTGTTTCAGATTGTTTTCAATGATCCATTGAGCCCTGAGACACAATACCATCCACGAGTTTATTTGAAAAACAAAACAATTAAATCTTTACGACACTGAAATCCAATTTGCATAATAATTTGGAACATAGTGTAGTTAACATGACAAGATTTTCCAATAGACACACAGGCATTAAAAATGCTGTTTTCCACTCAACACCCTCTGGGACATGTACACACGTGATCAAAATTGTTGGTACCCCTCGTTTAATGACAGAAAAACCCACACAGAAATAACTTCAATCTGACAAAAGTAATAATAAGGCTGTGTGCACACGTTCCGGATTTTCCGTTTTTTTTCGCTATAAAAACGCAATAAAACTGCAAAAGAAACGCGCACATTAAGCATCCTATTAATAGAATGCAATCTGCATTTTGTATGCACATGCTGCATTTTTTTTCCTGAGAGGAAACACATTCCGGAAAAAAAAAGCAGCATGTTCATTAATTTGCGGAGTCGTGGGGATTCTGTACACATTGCAATGCACTGATCTTACTTCCCGCATGGGGCTATGCTCACCATGCGGGAAGTAAGCGGATCATGTGCGGATGGTACCCAGGGTGGAGGAGAGGAGACTCTCCTCCACAGACTAGGCACCATATCACTGTTAAAAAAAGGAATTAAAATAAAATCGTGATATACTCACCTTCCGATGGCCCCCGGAGTCCTTCCCGCCTCTCAGCAGTGCACGCGGCGGCTTCATTTCCCAGGGATGCTTTGTGCAAAGGACCTGGGGTCAGGTGACCGTGATGTCATCCCAGGTCCTTCGCACAAAGCATCCCTGGGAACAGAAGCCACCGCGTGCACCGCTGAGGAGATCGGGGGCCGTCGGAAGGTGAGAATAACCATTTTTTTATTTTTTATCATTTTTAACATTAGATCTTTTTACTATTGATGCTGCATAGGCAGCATCAATAGTAAAAAGTTGGTCACACTTGTCAAACGCTATGTTTGACAAGTGTGACCAACCTGCCAATCAGTTTTCCAAGCGATGCTACAGATCGCTTGGGAAACGCTAGCATTCTGCAAGCTAATTACGCTTGCAAAACGCTGGTGTTTGGCAGGAATACGCATGCCAATTCCGCATGCGTTATACCCACAGAAGGAGTTGCAGAATTGCCGCGGAAATTTCCATGGCAATTCTGCAACGTGTGCACTTAGCCTAAATAAAAAAATCTATGAAAATGAACAAATGAAAGTCACACATTGCTTTTCAACCAGGCTTCCACAGAATTAAAAAAATAAAATAAAACTCATGACGTAGGCCTGGACAGAAATGATGGTTCCCTTACACACAGACTGGCCAGACAGACATCTGTCTGAGGTGGGTTAGTGACTCCTGCATTGAGTGGGGGGTTGGACACGAGGACCCCGGAGGACCCTTCCAACTCTGACATTCTAGGATTCCTTTGTGGACATGGGAAAAGCATCTGAAAACCGCTGACACATTGATCGCTGTTGTACTGGCCGCATTTGACATATGTCTCCTGATGCGTTTTTTCAGGGGTCCTACAATACAAAAACTAGCTCACAGATTATGAAAGATAGATGGAATATAGGATTAAGTCAGAATTCACAGAAAAAATATACCATAAAAAATTGTTTTTATTAAGTATGCATTAAAAACCTTCATCATCAAAGAAAAAAATAAACTAATTATCTAAAAAAACAATCATTATACCCTGATGAGTAGCTAAATTTGTCTATCCCTATCAAGATCCCTACCAGACCCTGCCTATCCATGGAGGTTAGCACCGTCCCTGATAAGAGCAAATGGCGCCCCCGCTCAACGAGGACTATGCATGATTGCCATCTACTTCACATCTAATAGGGAACTCGATTGTTGCGTGAATTAACAAGCTGGGGCTCTTTTGTGATCTTTGACTTATGATTCAGTACTGACTTTTATGTCCTTCACTAAGGCTTTATCAGCAGGGCTTGATACAGACCAAAGGACCTGAAAGGGCCCTTAGAGTCAGTCCTCGTTGAGCTGGGGTGCCATTTGTGTTTATCAGGGTGCCAACCTCCGAGAAAAGGCAGGGCCTCATAGGGACCTTGTTAGGGATAGACCAACTTAGCTACTCATCAGGGTATAATTATCGATTGTTTTTAGATAATTAGCTTTTTTTTCTTATATAAGGATATTTTTTAATGTATACTTAATAAAAACAAATTTTTATGGTAGATTTTTTTCTGTGAATTCGGTCCTGCCGTACAACCAACACACTGTAAAGACGCATCAGGAGACACATATCAGAGGTGGCCAGGACAACAGCGAACAATGTGTCAGCGGTTTCCAGACACTTCCGTGTCCACCGAGGAGATATAACAGCCCTTACCTTTGTGGCTGTAGAGAAGGTCCATCAGCCGGTCAGGGAAGGGAACCTAAAAAACAGATTCTCAATATAGTTTTAGATTTTCAAATTGCAAACCAGGACTCCAGGGGAAAGAATGTTCGATGAGATTTTATACTGCAATATACATACAGAGCCATTAAGTTTTTTTTACATGTGCATTTAGATGATTTTAACCCTTTGATTTCCCAAGGGTGTGTCCTTCAGTTGGGATTATTTTAGCATTGGTTGATATTCACACATGGGTTACTTGTTCCAATGATATATAAGTGCATATTTGTCATTTATTTACCATGACAAAGGCTGGAATGTCTACTATAACCTTTGTGATATGTCAGTCACAATGTTTTAAATCACTGTAATAAAAGTGAAGTTTTATTCTTACCTTTTCATTGATGGAGCATCGCTGTTTTCTGAAATTGAATAGGTCTCTCTGATCTGTCTCTAATCCTAATTTAAGAGCCAGCCCTGAATCAATGAAGTTGGCAGCAGACCCACCGTCAATGAAAGCAAGACAAGATAACCACAGATTCTGGAAACATAGTTTCACATTGAACAGCACTTTACCTGAGGAGTAAAAAGGTACCTGGAAGCCTGGGTGACCTCCTCATCAATCGTCCAGACTTAGGTGTTTCCCGCTGGCTTGCTTGCTTGAGGGACAATCTTGCAGTCTCAAAGAAAATGTTTGGCGCGACCACAGTAGAAGCAGAGTTTGAGATTGTGCCAACATCTCCTTTCAAGGGCCCAAGACCTGGCATTTCCAATTTCCATTGGTTCCATCTCAAGTAAGTGGTCACCGACATTGTACAGCTATTACTTACATAACATCACAAAAGACAATAAAACAAAGAAATAATATCAGATCCCCAGGAGGACTGTAGTCCCAGATGTCACCAGAGGAAAGTATCTCATGTAGAGAATCGATGTCTCTTCCATTAAGCACATTGCACGGTTGGGCGGTGACACTAATGTCCTCTCCTCCTCAGAATAGTGACCGATGTCTGTAGATAATGAGCCGGTGACTTCATGTTACATAAACAGCTGTAGTCGTGGCCGAGTGGTTAAGGCGATGGACTAGAAATCCATTGGGGTCTCCCCGCGCAGGTTCAAATCCTGCCGACTACGTGTGATTTTCCTTGTCTTGAAAAAAAATAATTTTATCTTAAAATGGGAGGCCATTCTACGTAGGTGACTGTAGCAGGTTAATGGACAACCCCTGTTACTTCCTACATGTTTGAAGGCTCAGTAGAAACTATTTCCAGTATTAATAGCCTGTATGATACAAGTAATCCACCTCTCTTGTGCCATCTGCAGGTAGCTATCCTGGTCTCTGAGGGCTTCTTCTCAAGTGCAGTTTTAAGTACACATCAGAAATATTAAAAAAAAGTCCCAGAAGTGACCAGAAGGTAAGAGCTATAACTGTTTATTAACCATGCTCTCCTCGTTATATCTCATACTTACTTTTCACCATGCTATCTTATGCCCGTACAGTGTATGCTCCACTAATCCAGACTCTACTTCGCTATTCCCAAACTTCAGCACTCTCCAAACAATTGTTTATCTCACCTTCCCTCTTTCCTCCTCAACTAACCTCAACTGTAGAACTGCTCCTCAACCTCCGATCCAGCATCGGACTGGAGCACCTTAGGCCCACCAGAGAAAATTATTCTTAGGGCCCACTGTGTAGCTACATAGAAATAGATACAAGACCACCGGTTGTGTGGTAAAACGTGCTAATATCAGGGTAAATATAAGGTAGTATATGTCTTAATTATGTATCAGGGGTTGGGATAGCCCCCCTCAGAGATATAATGTAGCCCCCTCATAAAATATATTGTAGCCCCCTCATAGAATATAATGTAGCCCCCTCATAGAATATAATGCGGCGCCCCTCACAGAATATAATGTAGTCCCCTCATATATTATAATGGAGCCCCCGCATAGAATATCATGTAGCCCCCTCATAGGATATAATGCAACCCCCAACAGAATATTATGTAGCCCCATCAGAGTATCATACAACCCCCTCACAAGGTATAATGCAGCCCACCATAGAATATACTATAGCCCCCTCATAGAATATAATGTAGCCCCCTCATAGAATATAATGCACCTCCCTCATGGAATATAATGTAGCCCCCTCATGGAATATACTGTAGCCCCCCATAGAATATAATGTAGCCCCTCATAAAATATAATGCAGCCCCCTCATAGAATATACATTAATGTAGCCACCCTCATAGAATATAATGCAACCCCCCATAGAATATAATGTAGCCACCTCATAGGATATAATGCAGCTCCCTCATAGAATATAATGCAGCCCCCTCAGAGCATAATACAACCCCCTCGTAAGGTATAATGCAGCCCCCATAGAATGTACTGTAGCCCCCTCAAAGGGTATAATGTAGCCCCCTCAGAGAATATCATGTAGCACCCCTCATATAGTATAATGCAGCCCCCCACAGAATATAATGTAGCCCCCTCAGAGTATAATGAAACCCCCTCACAAGGTATAATGCAGCCCCCCATAGAATATACTGAAGCTCCCTCATATAGTATAATGCAGCCCTCCACATAATATAACGTAGCCCCCTCAGAGTATAATGCAACCCACTCACAAGGTATAATACATCCCCCCATAGAATATACTGTAGCCCCCTCATAGGGTATAATGCAGCCCCCCTCATATATTATAATGAAATCATCTGACGCTCTCTCCTCCATTATTGCTTTCAATGGTATCAGCATCTATGATACAAATAAATGCGGCATGCATTGGGGGGTGGTGTTGGTTCTGACCCACCTGAATTATGGGCCCCATAGCAGCTGCATGGGCTGGGGGCCCCTGGGGTAGGGGTGGGCCCTGGTCTGCCAGCCCTGAAAGTGGGCAGTCAGGGGCGGACACTGACACCTTGGGGCCCCTGTGTAAGAAATGTGTCTGTGCCCCCTCCTTTTATGGTGATAATCATATATACACTAGTGGCTAAAATTGTGGATTCCCTTGACGTTTTTAATAATTTTCGAGGCTTCTGGAGCTTTTGTCGATCTCACTCGCTTGATTACGTAATTATATTTATACTCAATCTGTTACTAAACATATCAGGAGACTTGTTTTTGATATTTTATCAGTAGTTTTTATAATTTTGATGAGTAATACTGGACTTCGGTCCCTGAGAGTAAAATTCATACGTTTTTAGTTACATGTCAACTTTTCTTTATGTCCACATTAAATTAAAAAGTGTTTTCCAGCTGCAGTCGTCACTTGATCCTGTTTGTATCGGTCCCACAGGCTTGAATTTGTTTACAAACTACAGAGAATTTTTATTTCTTGTATTTTATTAATATTTAAATTTTGTTTTTTAACTGAATAAATATAAATGTCAATTTTGAGCTCAATGTGACTGTTAATCCTGAAGATAATTCTATAATTGTACTGATAAGTAATAAAATGTCCTTCGAACCGGAATCGAACCAGTGACCTAAGGATGTCTGCGCTCCACTACAGTCCTCCGCTCTACCAGCTGAGCTATCGAAGGCTTGGGTCCTTCAGCTCTCCTGCCGTCATCTCCAGGTTTATGGGTCACAGAACACCGGACATTTCTATCATATAATTACATGTGCATTATTTACTGATCAATAAGATTCTGTCTGTAACAGTAATAACGAAACAGCAAAAATAAAAGAAGTCACCTTCCCATACCGGGAGTCGAACCCAGGAATCCTCCTGACCGCTAGACCATATGGGAGAAGCTGCCGCACTGAGAACCTGGTGTTAGAATGATGGAAGATGCTGAGCAGCAAGTCCAAAAGTGATAGGAGAGGAAAAAAAGGTTCTAGAAAGTTCTGTGCTGACTCTCTGCGGCTCCATCAGACAAAACTAAATGAGTTTTATGCGTTAGGCTACTTTCACACTAGCGTCATGCACTGCACGTCGCTATGCGTCGTTTTGTAGAAAAAAACGCATCCTGCAAAAGTGCTTGCAGGATGCATTTTTTTCTCCATAGACTTGCATTAGCGACGCAGTGCGACGCATTGCCACGTGTTGCATCCGTCGTGCGACGGTTGCGTCGTGTTGCGTTGGACCGTCGCCACTAAAAAACGTTGCATGTAACGTTTCTTGGTGCGTCGTCTGCAGCATTTCCGACCTCACATGCGCGGCCGGAACTCCGCCCCCGCCTCCCCGCACCTCACAATGGGGCAGCGGATGCGTTGAAAAACAGCATCCGCTGCCCCCGTTTTGCGGCGCTTCCACAGTATGCGTTGGTACGACGTGCAGTGCACGACGCTAATGTGAAAGTAGCTTTAAAGGGAAACATCTTGTGAGCTTTCATGTTCTTCTCCCGCTCAGAGTGATGGGAGCCAGAAAAAAGATGAATTAAGATAAAATGCTGTGTAGTCACAGAAAGTAATAACAAAGGGCGGTGCTATCGGTCAGTGATTAGTAATGGCCGTGCAACCACGCTGCAGTCACCACTCGGGGCCGTTACTCGGCTGTTGTAGATTCCAGCAGAGTAAGACCTCGTAGTTCTCCAGTGATGTCCGCCTCGTACTGTATCATGGACTAAGTGGGTTTATCTGAACTAAAAAGAAAAAATTATATATCACTGTCCCTCAGTTTGGAAACAAAATAAAGTGGAGGATGCGGGCATCGATCCCGCTACCTCTCGCATGCTAAGCGAGCGCTCTACCATTTGAGCTAATCCCCCTATATTCCGCAGCTGCTTTTCCCGCTCTGGTGACTCGGCGGCCGGTCACTTCCCACCTGATGTTTTCTTTCTTGGTGATTGATAGCGGAGCCTTATATAATCCTCTGTACTGTAATAACGGTTCCCAGAGACAGGAGGGACGATCACAGCAGGTTCTCATGGCACAGATGAGGCCAACTGTAGAGTAATGTCTACTGATAGATCAGGACCATCTGTCAACACTGCAGGTCCTGGTGATGTTGTACAACAATCGTTCTTCTGGATACTGTGGTCCCACAGGGCAGAGATGGCCATCGTATTATGTGTTACTCTCCTCTCAAACAAAAGTTTCCACATGTAGAATTGATTATAGAACATTACCAGTAACTATGATCAAATCTGTTCTACATGATATTTGCTCATTTTTAAATTTTCAGATTTCCCATTTTTGGAACTCAATAACTTGAACCACCACAATAATATCTACAAGACACGATTCTGTAACTCAGGGGTGAGGAACCTGTGTCCTGCTGAGAGCCATTTGTATATTTATACCATCGTTAGCGGCTGCACAAAAATTATCAGCACAAAAATTATCCTGCCGTACATGGTCAAACATTTAATTGCTCCCTCTAATGTGAAGGATGGATCAGCCTGTCTTTGGTGCGATGTTAGGTGGTATGGATGGTGCTACTTGTAGCTGCTTTTCCAGATTTGCATTGATCTGGAGCACAGATGATTCTTGTGATGACTATTACACTGGAGGTCTCACTGGGGGAAATCATTGCTCACATTACATCCATAGAACCAGCTGAGTTATCGAAGGCTCGTGTCCTGCAGGTCTCCTGCCTTCATCTTCTCACTACGTCTCCAGGTTTATGGGTCGCAGAACACCGGACATTTCTATCATATATTATACATGTGCATTATTTACTGATCAATAAGATTCTGACTGTAACAGTAATAAGGACACAGCAAAAATAAAAGAAGTCACCATCCCATACTGGGAGACAAACCCAGGCGAAACCCAGGAATCTTGACTGATAGACCATATGGGAGAAGCTGTGAATGTGCAGCATCGGCAACAAAGACTCAAATGGCAGATCCCCAGAAGGACTCTAGTCCCAGGTGTCACCAGGGGAAAGTATCTCATGGGTGCCGACAGGATCTCATGTAGAGGATCGATGTTTCCACCTTTGGACACGTTGTCATGTCTCCACCACTCAGAATAGTGACCGCTCTGTGTAGATAATGAGCCGGAGACTCCAAATCACATAGCTATCTGTAGTCGTGGCCGAGTGGCTAATGCGATGGACCAGAAATCCATTGGGGTCTCCCTGCGCAGGTTCAAATCCTGCCGACTACGTGTAATTTTTTTTTTCCTTAAAAAAATAAAATTAATTTAAATTAATATTGGGAGGCCATTGAACATGCTGTCGGTGACTGTGATGGATGGACGGACAACCCCTGTCCTTCCTACATGGCTGATGATCAGTTATAGAAATCGTTTTGTGTGTGAATTTGAGAGAAGTAATCCACCTCTCTAGTGCCCCCTGTCACAGGGTCCTTCTCCGATACCACACAATCAACAGAGCAAGAGAAGAGTGAACAATTCCAAAAGCTTTTATATTGAACGTTTCCCGTTCAGTGTGTAATGGTGATATTGATGCTGTAACAACCCTGCCGGCATCATTGCATGGCCTCCCATCCTCCATCTGCTATACACACAAACTCACTTCTCTGGGCCATGTTGTGACTTCTCTCTTCTGCCGGCTCCATGCTGTGTGCTCATATCTCCTGCTTGCTCTGTGCATGCTTTCTGTCTGTATGCATAGGGCATACCTCCCAACTTTCGAGGAAGGGAAAGAGGGATAAAGTCAGCGTAGCGCGCCGTGGCAAATTTTAGGCCACACCTCTGACCACACCCATTTCACAACTAGCCACGCCCCAACCACACCCATTTAGCACTTCTGATCACAATGTTTCGTAAACAATAATTATAAACAAAAAAAAATATGGCCACACACGACACTCCATAGTGTACAATGGCCACACACGACGCTCCATACTGTATAATGGCCACACATGACTCTCTATACTGTATTATGGCCATTGGCCACATTATGCTCCATACTGTATAATGGCCCCACATGATGCTGAGTACAGTATACTTGCCCCACGTGATGGTCCATCCAGTATAATGGCCCCACATGATGCTTTGTACAGTATAATGGCCCCACACGATGCTGCGTACAGTATAATGGCCACACATATTTCTGGGTACAGTATAATGGCCCCTCACGATGCTCCATACAGTATAATGGCCCCACACAATGTGGGTGCAGTATAATGGCCACACATGGTTACCCCACCCCCATCATTGCCTTCTCCATCACTACACACACACACCTTTCACCGCGCTCCCTCGCAGCAGCCGGCAGCTTCCACTCCCACGGCGCTGAATGGTGTCATCCAGCTGCGCCGCTGACTGCTCACGTTGCTGCAGCTGTGATACGCCACTGACAAAGACCTCTCCATGTCTCCTGTGCCAGTCAGTGTCAGAGCAAGGAGCAATATCTGCTCCGATCCGACACAGCCAGCGTCCGCTCCTTACACCTCGTACACATGCGACTCCGCTCCATACACCTCGTACACACACGACTCCGCTCCATACACCTTGCACATGCGGCTCCGCTCCGTACACACACGGCTCCGCTCCGTACACCTCATACACACACGGCTCCTCCCCATACACCTTGTACACACATGGCTCCGCTCCATACACCTCGTACACACACGGCTCCGCTCCATACACCTCATACACACATGGCCCCACTCCGTACACCTCGCACACACGCGGCTCCACTCCGTACACCTCGTACACACGCGGCTCCGCTCCGTACACCTCGTACACACGCGGCTCCGTTCCGTACACCTCGTACACACGCGGCTCCGCTCCGTACACCTCATACACACACGGCTCCCCTCCGTACACCTCGTACACACGTGGCTCCGCTCCGTACACCTCGTACACACACGGCTCTGCTCCATACACCTTATACACACACGGCTCCGCTCCGTACACCTCATACACACACGGCTCCGCTCCATACACCTCATACACACATGGCTCCGCTCCATACACCTCATACACACACAGCTCCGCTCCATACACCTCGTACACACGCGGCTCCGCTCCGTACACCTCATACACACACGGCTCCACTCCGTACACCTCGTACACACGTGGCTCTGCTCCGTACACCTCGTACACACGTGGCTCTGCTCCGTACACCTCGTACACACGCGGCTCCGCTCCGTACACCTCATACACACATGGCTCCGTACACATTGCACACGCTGCTCCGCTCCGTATACCTTGCACACACACAGCTCTGCTCCATACACCTCATACACATACGGCTCCTCTCCATACATCTCGTACACACACGGCTCCGCTCCATACACCATACACCTCGTACACACATGGCTCCGCTCCATACACATTGCACACGCTGCTCCGCTCCATATACCTTGCACACACACGGCTCAGCTCCATACACCTAATACACACACGGCTCCGCTCCGTACACCTCGTACACACGCTGCTCCGCTCCGTACACCTCGTACACACACGGCTCCGCTCCGTACACGTCTTACACACACGACTCTGCTCCATACACCTTTCACACGCTGCTCCGATCCATACACCTTGTACACACACGGCTCTGCTACATCCACACTGTAAACACCTCCTGACCTCACACATATGTGTCATGATCTCTGCAGGCAGAGATCATAGCAAGCCTATAGAGGGACAAGCTCTCGGAAGATGGAACTATACTGACCATGAACTAAGCCTGCCGCGCAACTAGAAATAGCCAGGTAGCATTTCCTATTTATAGCTAGATGCCCAGCTCTGGCCTAAGACCTAAATAGCTAGCAGAGGGAAATATGAGACCTGGCTCACCTCTAGAGAAATATTCCAAAGAAGACAGTAGCCCCCCACATATAATGACGGTGAGTTCAGATGAAACAACAAACGCAGCAGGAAAATAGTCTTAGCAAATTTGAGGTCCGCTTACTAGATAGCAGAAGACAGATAGTATACTTTCATGGTCAGCAGAAAAATACTAACAAAACACCATCCAGAGATTACCTTAAACTCTGGCATTAACTCATAACGCCAGAGTAGCAATCCCTGATCGACGAGAGCTTTCCAGACACAGTAACAAAACTTCAGCTGCGAACTGGAACAAATAGGCAAAACAAAACATGGACAAAAGTCCAACTTATCAGTAGTTGTCTAGAAGCAGGAACAAGCACTGAGAGGCATCAGATAACATTGTTGACCGGCAAGAAACCACCAGAGAAATGAGCTTAAATAGCGACACCCACTACTGATGGAATCAGGTGAAACAGGAAAGAGGATGACAAGTCCAATTCCACAAGCGGCCACCGGGGGAGCCCAGAATCCAAATTCACAACAGTACCCCCCCCTCAAGGAGGGGGCACCGAACCCTCACCAGATCCACCAGGGCGACCAGGATGAGCCCTATGGAAGGCACGAACAAGATCAGAAGCATGAACATCAGATGCATTGACCCAAGAATTATCCTCCTGGCCGTAACCCTTCCAGTTGACCAGATACTGGAGTTTCCGTCTGGAAACACGAGAGTCCAAAATTTTCTCCACAACGTACTCCAACTCACCCTCAACCAACACCGGAGCAGGAGGCTCAAGAGAAGGTACAACAGGTACCTCATACCTGCGCAATAACGACCGATGAAAAACGTTATGAATGGAAAAGGACGCAGGGAGGTCCAAACGGAAAGAAACAGGATTAAGAATCTCCAATATTCTATAAGGGCCGATGAACCGAGGTTTAAACTTAGGAGAAGAGACCCTCATAGGGACAAAACGAGAAGACAACCACACTAAATCTCCAACACAAAGCCGAGAACCAACACGACGATGACGGTTGGCAAAACGCTGAGTCTTCTCCTGTGACAACTTCAAATTGTCCATAACCTGCCCCCAGATGTGATGCAATCTCTCCACCACCGCATCCACTCCAGGACAATCCGAGGATTCCACCTGACCGGAGGAAAATCGAGGGTGAAACCCCGAATTACAGAAAAACGGGGACACCAAGGTGGAAGAACTGGCCCGATTATTGAGGGCGAACTCTGC
Source organism: Ranitomeya variabilis (assembly GCF_051348905.1). Lineage (NCBI taxonomy): Eukaryota > Metazoa > Chordata > Amphibia > Anura > Dendrobatidae > Ranitomeya > Ranitomeya variabilis. Next base: position 1,106,435,154 of record NC_135233.1, read on the forward strand.
CAATGGCAAAAAAGCAACCCAATCATCCTGGTCAGCAGAGACAAAACACCTCAGATATGTCTCAAGGGTCTGATTAGTCCGCTCGGTCTGGCCATTAGTCTGAGGGTGAAAAGCAGATGAAAAAGACAAATCTATGCCCATCCTAGCACAGAATGCCCGCCAAAATCTAGACACAAATTGGGTACCTCTGTCAGAAACAATATTCTCAGGAATACCGTGCAATCGGACAACATTCTGAAAAAACAGAGGAACCAACTCAGAAGAAGAAGGCAACTTGGGCAGAGGAACCAAATGGACCATTTTAGAGAAACGGTCACAGACCACCCAGATGACAGACATCTTCTGGGAAACAGGCAGATCTGAAATAAAATCCATCGAGATGTGTGTCCAAGGCCTCTTAGGAATAGGCAAGGGCAACAGCAGTCCGCTAGCCCGAGAACTACAAGACTTGGCCCGAGCACAAACGTCACATGACTGCACAAAGACTCGCACATCTCGTGACAGAGAAGGCCACCAGAAGGATCTTGCCACCAAATCCCTGGTACCAAAAATTCCGGGATGACCTGCCAATGCAGAAGAATGTACCTCAGAGATGACTCTGCTGGTCCAATCATCCGGAACAAACAGTCTATCAGGCGGACAACGATCCGGTCTATCCGCCTGAAACTCTTGCAAGGACCGCCGCAGATCAGGAGAAACGGCCGACAAAATTACTCCCTCCCTAAGGATACCTGTGGGTTCAGAATTACCAGGAGAGTCCGGGTCAAAACTCCTAGAAAGGGCATCTGCCTTAACATTCTTAGAACCCGGTAGGTATGACACCACAAAATTAAAGCGAGAAAAAAATAAAGACCAGCGCGCCTGTCTAGGATTCAGGCGTCTGGCAGTCTCAAGATAAATCAAATTCTTGTGGTCAGTCAATACCACCACCTGATGCCTAGCCCCCTCGAGCCAATGGCGCCACTCCTCAAACGCCCACTTCATGGCCAAAAGCTCCCGATTCCCAACATCATAATTCCGCTCTGCGGGCGAAAATTTGCGAGAAAAGAAGGCACAAGGCCTAATGACGGAGCAGTCGGAACCTTTCTGCGACAACACTGCCCCAGCTCCGATCTCCGAAGCGTCAACCTCAACCTGAAAAGGCAGATTCACATCAGGCTGACGCAACACAGGGGCAGAGGCAAAACGGCGCTTAAGCTCCTGAAAGGCCTCTACAGCATGAGGGGACCAATTAGCAACATCAGCGCCTTGTCTGGTCAAATCAGTCAGTGGTTTAACGACATCCGAAAAACCAGCAATAAATCGGCGGTAAAAGTTGGCAAAGCCCAAAAATCTCTGAAGACCCTTAAGAGAGGAGGGCTGAGTCCAGTCACAAATAGCTTGCACCTTGACGGGATCATCTCAATGGAAGAGGGAGAAAAAATATACCCCAAAAAGGAAATTTTCTGGACCCCAAAAACGCACTTAGACCCCTTCACACATAAAGAATTAGACCGCAGAACCTGAAAAACTCTCCTGACCTGCTGGACATGAGAGTCCCAGTCATCAGAAAAAATCAGAATATCATCCAGATATATTATCATAAATTTATCCAGAAAATCGCGGAAAATATCATGCATAAAAGACTGGAAAACTGAAGGGGCATTAGAAAGACCAAAAGGCATGACCAAATACTCAAAGTGGCCCTCGGGCGTATTAAATGCGGTCTTCCACTCATCCCCCTGCCTGATCCGCACCAAATTATACGCCCCACGAAGATCAATTTTAGAGAACCACTTAGCACCCTCTATACGAGCAAACAAATCAGTAAGCAATGGCAATGGGTATTGATACTTAACAGTGATCTTATTCAGAAGCCGATAATCAATACATGGTCTCAAAGAGCCGTCTTTTTTTGAGACAAAGAAAAACCCAGCTCCCAAGGGAGAAGAAGATGGACGAATATGTCCCTTTTCCAAAGACTCCTTTATATATTCCCGCATAGCAGCATGTTCCGGCACAGACAAATTAAACAAACGACCCTTTGGATATTTACAACCCGGTATCAAATCTATGGCACAATCGCACTCACGGTGCGGAGGTAACGACCCAAGCTTGGGTTCGTCAAAGACGTCTTGATAATCAGAGAGGAACTCAGGGACTTCAGAGGGAATGGACGACGAAATAGAAACCAAAGGTACGTCCCCATGAATACCCTTACATCCCCAGCTCAACACAGACATAGCTCTCCAGTCCAAGACTGGGTTGTGAGACTGCAACCATGGCAATCCCAGTACCAAATCGTCATGTAAATTATACAGCACCAGGAAACGAATAATCTCCTGGTGATCCGGATTGATACACATGGTTACTTGTGTCCAGTATTGTGGTTTATTATTAGCCAATGGGGTGGAGTCAATCCCCTTCAGAGGAATAAGAGTCTCCAAAGGCTCTAAATCAAAACCACAACGATTGGCAAAGGACCAATCCATAAGACTCAGAGCGGCGCCAGAGTCAATATAGGCGTCCGTGGCAATGGATGACAAAGAGCAAATCAGGGTTACAGACAAAATAAACTTAGACTGAATGGTGCCAATAGAAACAGACTTATCAAGCTTCTTTGTACGCCTAGAGCATGCCGATATAACATGAGTAGAATCCCCACAATAGAAACACAATCCATTCTTCCGTCTAAAATTCTGTCGCTCACTCCTGGACAGAATTCTATCACACTGCATACTTTCTGGCGTCTTTTCCATAGACACCGCCAGATGGTGCATCGGTTTGCGCTCCCGCAGACGCCTATCAATCTGAATAGCCATTGTCATGGACTCATTCAGACCTGCAGGCAAAGGGAACCCCACCATAACATCCTTAACGGCATCAGAGAGACCTTCTCTGAAAGTTGCCGCCAAGGCGCACTCATTCCACTGAGTAAGCACAGACCATTTACGGAATTTTTGGCAGAAAACTTCAGCTTCGTCTTGCCCCTGAGATAGTGCCATCAAAGTTTTTTCTGCCTGAAGTTCCAAATGAGGTTCCTCATAAAGCAAGCCCAAGGCCAGAAAAAACGCATCCACATCGCGTAACGCAGGATCCCCTGCTGGCAATGAGAAGGCCCAATCTTGAGGGTCACCTCTGAGCAAGGAAATCACAATCCTAACCTGCTGAGCAGGGTCTCCAGCTGAACGAGACTTCAGGGACAAATAAAGCTTACAATTATTTCGGAAATTCTGGAAGCTAGCTCTATTCCCTGTGAAGAACTCCGGCAAAGGATTTCTCGGCTCAGATACCGGAGCATGTACTACAAAATCTTGTAAATTTTGTACTTTCGTGATGAGATTATTCAAACCCGCAGTTACACTCTGGAGATCCATTATTGTCAGGTGCACACAGAGCATACAGAGATTAGGAGGAGAGAGAGAAAAAAGACTGCAGCAAGGCAGACTGGAGGAAAAAAAAAAAAAAAAATTCCAGCAGACTTCTTATAACTCTCCTTTCTCAACCTGGGTCTTTAACACTTTAGTGGGCCGGTCAAACTGTCATGATCTCTGCAGGCAGAGATCATAGCAAGCCTATAGAGGGACAAGCTCTCGGAAGATGGAACTATACTGACCATGAACTAAGCCTGCCGCGCAACTAGAAATAGCCAGGTAGCATTTCCTATTTATAGCTAGATGCCCAGCTCTGGCCTAAGACCTAAATAGCTAGCAGAGGGAAATATGAGACCTGGCTCACCTCTAGAGAAATATTCCAAAGAAGACAGTAGCCCCCCACATATAATGACGGTGAGTTCAGATGAAACAACAAACGCAGCAGGAAAATAGTCTTAGCAAATTTGAGGTCCGCTTACTAGATAGCAGAAGACAGATAGTATACTTTCATGGTCAGCAGAAAAATACTAACAAAACACCATCCAGAGATTACCTTAAACTCTGGCATTAACTCATAACGCCAGAGTAGCAATCCCTGATCGACGAGAGCTTTCCAGACACAGTAACAAAACTTCAGCTGCGAACTGGAACAAATAGGCAAAACAAAACATGGACAAAAGTCCAACTTATCAGTAGTTGTCTAGAAGCAGGAACAAGCACTGAGAGGCATCAGATAACATTGTTGACCGGCAAGAAACCACCAGAGAAATGAGCTTAAATAGCGACACCCACTACTGATGGAATCAGGTGAAACAGGAAAGAGGATGACAAGTCCAATTCCACAAGCGGCCACCGGGGGAGCCCAGAATCCAAATTCACAACACATATGCTTACCTTCCTGCAGCGTCATGACAACCAGCAAGGTCCAGTACACGGAGGTCCTCCCGATCATGTGACCCCCTGACTCCTCCCATCCTGTGACTTCATCACAGGTCCTGTGTGCACAGAGCAGCCAATATGCTGCTGTGCGGGTGTAGGGGCTCAGGGACTGACCGGGTGATATGTACACCTCCCAACCAGTGTGGGACAACTAATGTCCCTCCCGGGATTGCGGGGCTGACTGTCAAAATCAGGACAGTCCCGCTGGATCCAGGATGGTTGGGAGGTATGGCATAGGGGGGCGGCGCCGGCATCTCCTGTTCCTAATTGAGACTGTGTGCACCTTGCTAAGGTGTCCTCGGCCAATCACCATGAGGCTTCCTGTACTTAAGACTTCCCCACCCATTGGTGGGGGCCTGTGCAACGTACTTCCTCAGTCAGTTCCTTGCTGCTGAGGTGCCAGATCCCTGTGTTCTGACTCCTATGTCTGCCACCCAGTGGGGCATTGTACCCTGACCTGTGTCCTTGTCTGCCACCCAGTGGGGCATCTTACCTTGGCTTGTGTCCTTGTGTCTGTGTGTTGTCCCATTACTGACTCTGTCTTAGTCTATTCCTGTCTCTGTGTCCGTTTATATTCCTGTCTTGGTTTGCTTTCTCTGCTGTGCGTCTCTGTGTCTTGCTTTGCTCTGCTCTTGGCTCTGCACTTTGTGTCTTGCTTGCACCTTAAGCAAGGTCAGATACCGCAACTTCAAATGATTTTCAACAATAATATGACAAAAGAAAAAAGAAAACAAAAAAACATTTGCAGAACACCAAGAATAATCTAGTTGCCAACAGATAAGAAATGGCTGATAAATTACACGACACAGACCAGAAGGCAGACAGTAATTAGACTTCATCTTTGAGCATCCTCCACCACAAGCAGAGTGGCGCAGTGGAAGCGTGCTGGGCCCATAACCCAGAGGTCGATGGATCGAAACCATCCTCTGCTAAACGGTTGTGTTTTATACTCTTCATTATTACATTTCATCTAAATGCTTCTGTCAACAGCAAACCCTTTTGGCTCAAAAATACCGGTTAAAACCCTGAATCCCAGTTCAACTCGTGCCAAAGGACCAGAAGGCCTTTACGACCTCTCAGCATTTTCCATAAACAAACAAACCATAAAAGGTCAATGGTTCTCCTTGGGATTGTGCTACATCACAACTTTTTTCTACAAACTATGCAAGTTTTTTCACTCTCCCTAATTTGATTCTCCATATTTGCTAGAAAGTTGCTCCACTGTATTTGTAGGCCACCAATGCGGCTACATAATTTATCCCAAATAGCTCATATCTCTTTAATTTCAGACTGTAAGATAGCTCTTACTGCATGTGTTGGGGGACACTCGCTTAGCAACGGGATTAAGGCACATGGGCACGGTTTTCTCACAAAACAGTCCATGCAGTTTATTCAGAACTCGTAAACCGCAATGTTACACATCACACACATACAGTTCATAGCACTTCATAATTTACAGCTTCCTTCACTTTCCAGACACTACACCCGCCAGTCCTCCTCTGACTAGTTCCCGGGAGTGTCCGTGCACTGTACATTACAAGATTGCAGTCTCTAAACACGCCGGACCTCACTCCGTCCAGTTACCGTGGGAAACCACACAGTTCATTAACTTCCATGGAACATCATAGGCACTAACAGTCTGTTCCACTGGCAGATACTTTTCTGCTCATAACCCCTGTCTTACCCTAGTTTAACAGACTATTTGGGGGTAAAAAATATAGAAATACAGGCCACATATTGAGCATTGTGGTTTCTCTGTCAGACCCCAGATCTATTTGCTGGCTACAAATTTGGGCATTTCAGGCCTCCATTCCACTGTATTTGCTGTCTGTTACCCTCGTTCTATAAAGTATTTTGGGGTAAAAAAATACAGGCCATATATTGAACACTGTAGTTTCTCTGTCAGATGCCTGATCTGTCTGTGGGCTACAAATTTGGCCTTTTCAGACTGTAAGATAGCGCTTACTGCATGTGTTGGGGGACACTCGCTTAGCAAAGGGATTAAGGCACATGGGCACGGTTTTCTCACAAAACAGTTCATGCGGTTTATTCAGAACTCATAAACCGCAATGTTACACATCACACACATACAGTTCATAGCACATTATAGTATACGGCTTCCTTCACTTTCCAGATACTACACCCACCAGTCCTCCTCTGACTAGTTCCCGGGACTGTCCGTGCACTGTACATTACAGGATTGCAGTCTCTAAACATGCCGAACCTCACTCCGTCCAGTTACCGTGGGAGACCACACAGTTCGTTAACTTCCATGGAACATCATAGGCACTAGCAGTCTGTTCCACTGGCAGATACTTTTTTGCCCACAACCTCCTTTATCTGGAGTAACCTTACAGGGGCTCCTGCTCCACACGCTGACTCCTCATCAGTCCTCACTCCCAGGGAAGCTGCCTAACTGGGATCACCATCCCGAACCATGTCTTGTTCACCAGGCCACCCGACAGTTCCAGAACCACAGAAGGACGGTAGCTTCCCCAACACAGTAGCCATCACAGGCTCTGCAGGACCATGGCTTCACCCCGTGCTCTTCAGGAATCTGGTCCTACTCCCAGGACCTTCCAACACAGAGGCAATCCAGGTCCACGGCTATCCGTGTGCTATTCAGGACATCCATGCACTCATAGGACTGCCTAACAAACCGGCCTTCAGGTCCATGGCCTATTCATGTGCTCTACAGGAATCCAGTCCTACTCCCAAGAAAATTCCAAAACACAGGCCATCTAGGACCTTACTCACTGAACATTCAGGTCCATATGTAGCGCCCCCCCACCGCCGCAGGGCCGAGGGGTACCCGGTACCGGGCCTCTGAGTCTCTGCTCTGGGGTTGTCACGGCGGCTAGGCCCCGGTCCGTGACCCTGCCGTGGGGCGCACAGTCTATAGGAATGGAGTGTGATGATAAGGGTGCAGTTGTGAGGTGCAGGTCACGGTAAATAACGAGGACACCAGGTTGCAGTCTCTTTACCTCTTTACTGAAGATCTCTGAGTCCTCAGTCCAGAATACGGTTTACCAGGCTGCGCAAGTCCGGCCGGTCCAATGGCACCTCCAGAGTTCTCTTCACAGGTGGAAATCTGTGCCTTCCTGCTTGCGCTATGTGTTGTGGTCCTTCCCTGCTGTGCTTACGGAAAGTCCCCACAACTGTTGTGTCTGTTTCTTAAGTTCCCTCACAACTCGACTAGATGATGTTCTGCTAATCCTCCGTCCCTCCCTGAGGTTCGGGTAGGAACGGCACCCGTTTGACGGGTAGGCTCGGAGCTCTTCCGGGACCCTAGAGACGCCCCTCTCCACAAGTTGCCCCCCAAGACTTCATAGGTGATTTGAGTTAGACAGCCCGCCTGAGACTGACTGTCCTGCCGCTGTTTAGAGTATTGCTTGAAGCTGAATGTTATAATACTCTCTCGGCGTTCCGGCCACCGGTTGTGCGCCTCAGTAGAATGTTGCCTCGGTCTTACAGCACGACTCCTACTGGTATTCTCCTATTGCTATGATCTCGTTTCTCACTCAGCACAATCTATCTCGCTTCTGGTCCCTCCTTGGGCACCGCCGCTATCCTGAGCAGGCACGGTCCCGTTACGTTCGTTCAAGTTGCCAAGCCTCTGTCAGGATCCCACCCCTGACAGAGACCCTACTGTATCTTCCCCCACAACACCCTCTGCCACAAGGTGTTGCCTGGTTCCAACCCAGTCAGCTTCTGACTAACTTCCTGCCTGACCCCCAGTTTACCCACTATGGTGGGGAGTGGCCTAGTGAATAGAACCCTTAGCTCCCCCCGGAGGCCCGGCTGTGAAATGTATTGGTGTCTGTGATACCTGATCAGATGAACTCCTTCAGTGCCATCAGACGTACCATAGCTCCCCATAGTGGCGGAGCCACAGTACTGCAACGACCAGAACTCTGGGGCGCTGCACATACACTCTGACCATGTGACCAGACATCAGTCACATTATATCACAGTGCCCACTCCCATAGGTGGGAAGTGTGTGTGGTTAGCCAGACCCGCCCAGCTCTCCGACTAACCCTGTAAGCCTCCCTTTATACTACACAAAACACTTGTGGGACTACAGGTCCCAGATCACCATTACTGGCTTACAGCGCAGAGGACATTCTCCGTCTCTGCGACACATACCGGCCATTCACAATTACGCCGGTCACCATCTCATTATCACTATTACGCATCCATGCGTATTCTGAGGAGCACATGCAGGGTTCACTGCATCACAAGGCCTAAATCCCCTTTTTTATGTTGTGTGTTATCCTAGTTCTATACAGTATTTTTATGTTTAAATTAAAAATATACAGGCCAAGTATTGAACAGTGTGGTATCTCTGTCAAACGCTTCCTCTATCTGTGGGCTAAAAGTTGTGGCATTTGAGGGTGCCTTTGAACTGGTTTTGCTGTGTCTTACCCTAGTTATTAAGAACAGTTTAAAAAAAAAAAAGAAAAAAAAAATTACCTACATTCCAGACAAGTAAAACTGTAGTTTTTACGCACACTAATCACATATAAGTTTGCTCCAGATTCAGCCATTTGTAGTGAACGTGGAAAATATTTTAGTAGTCCATTTCAAATGGGCAAGGCACGTGGCAAGGGACGGGGAAGTGGACGTGATGCTGATGGTGCATGCAGAGGCCGAGGTCGTGGGCAAGCTGAAAGTGGGCCACAACAAACATCCACATCTTCTAGCTTGACCTTCCTGTCCCAAGTACTAGGGGATAGCAGAACACCACTATTGAACCCAGAGAAGTGTCAAAAGTTGTTGGTTGCATAGCAGATAATGCTTCCAGTCACTTTGCCACCACCACCACTACCTCTTCTACATGTTCAAGTCTGAGAAGCTGTGAGTCTGGACCGCATATTACTCACCCTGATCCTCCTTCCTCCCACTATGCCAAGTGCCCAGAAACAACTGATCCCACATTCTGAAGAGCTGTTCACTTTTCCATTTATAGACTCGGGCCTCTCGCCCGGTCCACTTGAAGTGGGGCAAGATGAAATCACATGTAGCAATACCCAAATATTTGAGCAGCCAGTCACACGAAGGCGACGTTGGGAAAGTGTCATAAGAGATGGGCGATGATGAGACACAATTGCCAGAACGTCAGGAGGAGGACCAGGGTGCGGATGAGGAAGACGAGGTGGTGGATGATATAGTAACTGACCCAACCAGCCAGAATGACATGCAGAGTGAGGACAGCAGCACACATGGGAAAGGAGGCACAGCACCCCAACAGGCAGGATGAAGTGTGGTGGCTGCAGACAGAAGGCATGCATTCGTTTCCTGTAACACCAACATGACAGAAGTTGCCATTCCAACTTTTAGGTCTTCCCGAGTCTGGTTGCTTTTTAGAGACTCAGCTGATAACCCCAAACAGGCCATTTACAGCACCTGCCCTGCCCGGGTCAGCAGGGGTAGCAGAACTACCAGCCTGACCAACACCAGCATGATCAGGCATATGGCATCAAAGCACCCAACTTTGTGGGTCAAACCCCAGGCTCCTACAACTGTCTGCGGGTGACACCACTGCTTCTACCATTGTTGTGCGTGCAAACCAATCCCCTGTCCACAATGCATGCGATGATGCCTCATGCCCTGCACCTGTTGTTGCCCACAGTCAACTAGCACCATCATCAGGCACGTCCACGTGCTTGTCCCAGCGCAGCCTTCAGTTGTCCATACTCCAGTCATTGGAACGCAAGCGCAAATACGCCAATGCCCCACAGGCCACAGTACTAAATTCACACATTTCTCGTCTGCTTGCGGTTGAAATGTTGCCTTTTAGGCTACGTTCACATTTGCGTTGTGCGCCGCAGCGTCGGCGCCGCAACGCACAACGCAAACAAAAACGCAGCAAAACGCTGCGTTTTGCGCCGCATGCGTCCTTTTTTTCATTGATTTTGGACGCAGCAAAAATGCAACTTGCTGCATCCTCTGCGCCTGGACGCGGGCGCCGCAGGGACGCATGCGGCGCAAAATGCAAGTGCGACGCATGTCCATGCGCCCCCATGTTAAATATAGGGGCGCATGACGCATGCGGCGACGCTGCGGCGCCCGACGCTGCGGCGCCGACCGCAAATGTGAACGTAGCCTTAGGCTGATGGAGATGGAAGCTTTTCTCCCAGTGTGCCATACCAACATTACACCAGCACGTGTCCCAAAACATTACCCGTGCCCACAACAATGCTGTTACTGGGAAAGTCCACCTAACCATGGACATGTGGACAAGTGCTTGTGGGCAGGGACAGTACATCTCACTGATGGCACACTGGGTTAACATACTGGAAGCTGGGACCCAGTTGGACCTTGGGATGGAACACGTCCTCTAGACGCTGAGGATTGTGGGCCCTATGTCAATCAGGGTTGCCCCAACAGTCTACAGCTCCTGCACCTCCTCTTCTTCTTCATCCTCCATCTCTAAAAATGAGCACATCAGTCACAAGCTGGAAGCACTGCAGCACTGTATTAGCCAAGCGGTAACAGGCTGTGCTGAAGCTAATCTGCTTAGGTGACAAACCGAACAATGCTGAAGAGTTGTGGATAGCTTTGAAAGAGCAGTCAGATTTATGGCTGACATCACTGAACCTACAGCCAGGCATGGTCATTTATGACAATGGACAGAACCTGGTGGCAGTTCTGAGGTGAGGTGAGCTCACACACATACCATGCCTGGCCCATGTGCTTGACCTCGTCATTCAATGGTTTCTCAAAAGCAACCTGGAGCTGCTGGATCTGCTTGTGAAGGTACGCTTCCTGTGTGCCAATTTTAGAAAGTCAGCTACAGATTCAGCTGCCATTGCCACGCTTCAGCAGTGTTTGCAGCTTTCGGCTCACCGACTGGTGTGTGATGTCCCCAGTCATTGGAACTCTACACTGCATATGTTCCCTTCTGAGCTTTGCACTGTGCCTCAAATGTAGTGTTCCCCAACATATGGGGTATCGGAGTACTCAAGAGAAATTGCACAACACATTCTATGGAGCATTTTCTCCTGTTATCCCTATTAAAATGCAAAATATGGGGCAAAATAACATTTTTGTGGGGAAAATGTGATTTTTTTTATTTTCACGGCTCAATATTATAATTTTCTGTGAGGTTTGTGAGTGGCTGCTTTATTTTGCACCTGTACTGCCCTCATCTTTATCATGGGTATCTTCTGCATCCTGCGAGTGCAATGGCAATCTGCCCTGGTGTTGGTGATACTGCTTTTTTTCTGTGATGCAGACACAGCTCTATCTTGGATCTTGTACATATAGAACTGAGTGCATATGTGTGTGCATATACAGTATACACAATCAGCTCTATACCCTGTGTAATATAGACGCACCCTGCTCTACTCCCTCCATATTATAAATACATTCATACCTCACATCCATCTTATTACAATAGAAAATGATTATCCAGGGAGGGGGAGCAGGGGACAATCTTTATTCTAGGGCTGCTGTTCTGGTGCTTTGTGCATTATGTCTATTCTCTGCAGTGTTCTGTACAGGAGATTGTGCTCTTGCTGTATATCTCACTGCGGGAGGAGTAACATTGGTTTAAGTAGACATACAGGGGGCTGTGCTCACTTCTGCCTTGCAACCCATTCTAAGGGCTGATGGAAAATACAGCTCTGGCAAAAATTAAGAGACCACTGCAAAATTTTCAGTTTGTCTGATTTTTCTCTTTATATTTTTGAGTAAAATATAAATTGTTCTTTTATTCTATAAACTACTGACAACATGTCTCCGAAGTACCAAGCAATAAATTTTGTATTTATTTTCTGAAAATAAGAAATGGTCCAAATAACAAAAAAAAGCATTGCTTGCAGACCTCAAATAATGCAAAGAAAACAAGCTCATAATAATTTAGAAACAACAATACTAATGTTTTACCTCAGGAAGAGTTCAGAAATCAATATTTTGTGGAATAACCATGATTGTTAAGCCCAACTTTCCTGCGTCTTGGCAGCTTTCCACCAGTCTTTCACACTGCTCCTGGGTGACCTTATGCCACTCCTGGTACAATAATGTCAGCAGTTCTTCTGTGTTTGATGGCTTGTGACTATCCATCATCCTCCTGATTATATTCCAGAGGTTTTCAGTGGGGTTCTGGAGATTGGGCTGCCCGGACAGGGATATGATGTGCTGGTCCTTCATCCACACCTTGATTAACCTAGCTGTGTGGCATGGCGCATTGTCCTGCTGGAAAAACCAGTCCTCAGAGTTGGGGAACATTGCCTGAGCTGAAGGAATCAACTATTTTTCCTGGATAACCTTGTATTTGGCTTGACTCATACGTCCTTCGTAACGATTAACCTGCCCAATTCCAGCCTTGCTGAAGCATCCCCAGATCATTACCTGGTAATCTATTGGTTAGATGGAGACCTGGAGAGGCGTACAAGCCACAGAGTCTTGCACCCACTGTGAAATTTGGTGAAGGATCGGTGATGATCTGGGGAAGTTGATTTCTTCTGCTCAGGCAATGTTCTCCAACTCTGAGGACTTGGTTTTCCAGCAGGACAGTGCACTATGCCACCCAGCTAGGTCAATCAAGGTGTGGATGAAGGACCAGCACATCACATCCCTGTCATGGCCGCCCACTCTCCAGACCTGAACCCCAGTGGAAACCTCTGGAATGTAATCAGGAGGATGATGGATAGTCACAAGACATCAAACAGAGAAGAACTGCTGACATTATTGTACCCGGAGCCGTGTGAGAGACTGGTGTAAAGCTGCCAAGACGCAGGAAAGCTGGGATTAAAAATCAGGGTTATTCCACAAAATATTGATTTCTGAACTCTTCCGGAGGTAAAACATTAGTATTGTTGTTTTTAAAGGATTATGGACTTGTTTATTTTTGCATTATTTGAGGTCTGCAAGCAATGCATTTTTTTGTTACTTTGACCATTTCTCATTTTCAGAAAATACTAAATGTATTGCTTGGAACTTCGGAGACATGTTGTCAGTAGTTTATAGAATAAAAGAACAATTTACATTTTGCTCAAAAATATAAAGAGAAAAATCAGAGAAGCTGAACATTGCGCAGTGGTCTCCTAATTTGTGCCAGAGTTGTTTATTTAGAAGGGAGCAGAGGAATGTAACAAGGAAATGATGCTGCGACAGCCGAGCTGGTGCCACGGGGCAGAAAGGCAGACAATTGTCAGGAACGGTCTGGCCATTATCCTTAAGCATTTATGACCAAACCAGTAAGGAGAGTAGACGACCTGTTACCAGTTATTAAGGCTACTTTCACACTAGCGTCGGGAACAACCCGTCGCTGCGCGTCGGGCCGACGTTCCCGACGCTAGTGTGGTCTCCGCCGCACAACGGGGGCAGCGGATGCATATTTCCCACGCATCCGCTGCCCCATTGTGATGTGCGGGGAAGTGCGGGGAGGTGGGGGCGGAGTTCCGACTGCGCATGCGCGGTCGGAAAAAGCGGACCGTCGGGAGCAAAAAACGTTACATGTAACGTTTTTTTCTCCCGACGGACCGCTACCATACGCCCAAACGCCGCCAAACGCATTCACCGTTTGGAAATGCGTCGCAAATGCGTCGCAAATGTTACTCTATGACGAAACAACGTATCCAGCAAAAACTTTTGCTGGATGCGGCGTTTCGCAAAAACGACGCATTTGCGACGTATTGCAGTTAACGCTAGTGTGAAACTAGCCTCACAGTTACTTACTTGTAAGCAGTTTACTAGTGATGTGTGAATGGCAGCAGATTCGCTCTTCACTGTTTAATTGATTGCTAATAAACACAATTTTAGAAATATTTACTAACACGCTGACAATTGTAGTTTTTTTTATTTTAAAGAAATAACTAAAACACAAAAAACTCAAATTCCATTTGTGGGAGTGGAACTCACGACTGCTTGGGTAAAAATCTGATCCCATGAGACAAAATGAGATATTGGAGCAGACAACGAGCAATAAAGAGAAAAACCTCCCAGGGAAATTGTCCGAGGGATCACTGGAATCAGCACCATGGAGGGAACATCTCAGTGTGGAGGAAACTCACAATATTCCGTAGTGTCGTCCTCTGAAGCAGAAGATCAATAGTCACTGAAATATCGGTCTCTTTAGTGTTCAGGTGAAGCTGAAAACTACAGATGTCTCTGTGGCGCAATCGGTTAGCGCGTTCGGCTGTTAACCGAAAGGTTGGTGGTTCGAGTCCACCCAGGGACGTTGCACCCTTTTGCTTCAGTTGAAGAAGTTTTTGCATTGGTGCTGAGCATCTCCCTCAAGTAAAAGCCATTTTGCTGACTATGTTTTGAATTCACGAGGCAAAGTGGAGAAAAACCTTCTGGATGAGGTTTTCGTACATCTACAGAAGGAGCTTGTATTTGCCAGAAGGTTAAAAACATCTGATAGGATAACAAAACTTCCTTCCCCGGTGATTGGTTATTTCTATGTCTCTGTGGGTGATATTAATTACATTCCTAACATATCATAAAAAAGCTGTAAATGCAGCAGAGTTCGGCTGATGGCCTTGATGTGTCTTTGGGTGGAACGAGTCTTCATACCGATGCATCACAAACGTATGTGAATTAGCCGAGTTGTGTTACAAGGAAGCATCTGGTGAGTTCTCGTGTTCTTCCCTCGGGCAGAGTGGCAGAGTCCAGCATAAAGCACAGGAAGCACATGGAGCGTTGGTGGTATAGTGGTGAGCATAGCTGCCTTCCAAGCAGTTGACCCGGGTTCGATTCCCGGCCAACGCAGAAGCAATTTTTTTGCATATCTGTAAATTTTCAAAAACTCTAACATCTTCCCATGTTTTTTTTGCAAACAACCTTTTTTATTTAGGGACAACTTCAATTTTGAAGTGCTTTGGAGGCTTCTCAATGCCAGGATATTGCCAAACCAGATTGTATTTAAAGTACGACACGTCTGTGTGTACTGTACAGAATAACATTCCATTGCTTATTAGTATTATGTTTTAAAAATATAAATCCACACAACCCAGTGCAAAATAACGAGGAGGGACACTACTGAACAAAGGACTTGCTCAAAAACCAATTTTTGTTAAGCTCGTGCTCGGACTGTCTCCCATGAGCGTGGATCGTGGTCCCAATGTGCTGTGGATCGAGGAGAGTCTGGAGAGGCGTCACTAAGAGGCTCCCCAAGACTGACCCCGTATGTGCGACAACTGACGGAGACCCCGGTGAGGCGTGACCAGGCGCTACACCAGGACTGACCTCGGCCACATGGCAGCTGACCCTCAACGAGATATGATGTGCTGGCGGGCACAACTGACGCACAGACACAGGTGAGAAGGAACCACTTCAGGAAGAACCGGGTGACTGGCAGGTACAACTGGAATACATCAATGGGTAGGAGTCTATTCAGACTAAACTGACAAGGAACTACAGATGTCGAGAAGCAGGGAACCACAGATGTGGGTATGACAGACAGGAGCAGGTTTGGAAAGAACAGACTTGGTCAGGTAAGGATAAGTACACACAGGACCAAGTCCACACAAGACCAATGCAAAGACCGGTACACACAGGACAGCCAGAACCAGGCTCACACAAGGTACTTACAAGGAAGAAGCCATGGTACACGCAAACCACTAATGTTCCTCAGAGGCAACAGATTAGAGCTAGGTTCAGACACTGCAGGTTTTAGAGACAGGTACTTGTTCAGACACAGGGAATTTAGGGTAAAAATGCCAGGCTTAGACAGGGATTGGTCCTAATTCAGACAAGGACAGATACAGGTACAGGTTCAGAGTACAGGTCTGGGTATTCAGCCTTCAGGGTGGCAGAAACAAAAAAGACCAGATGCAGATACAGATTTAGGGTTCAGGCCTGGGTATTGAGCTTGCGGGGTGGCAGAAACAGGAAAGGACCTGGCAACTCAGCAGTTGCACAAACACTGAAATAGAATGTTGCTCAGGCACCTGCCAACAGGTGGAGGTGCCTTAAGTACTAAGTGCCTACTATCAATTGGCTGAGGACACATCTCTTTAAAGGGAACCTGTCACCCCCAAAATCGAAGATGAGCTAAGCCCACCAGCATCAGGGGCTTATCTACAGCATTCTGGAATGCTGTAGATAAGCCCCAATGTAACCTGAAAGATGAGAAAAAGAGGTTATATTATACTCACCCAGGGGCGGTCCGATCCGATAGGCGTGTCACAGTCCGATCCGGAGCCTCCTATCTTCATAGCATGACATCCTCTTCTTGTCTTCCTGCCGCGGCGCAGGGACAGGGACAGGATAAGGTCCAGGGACCCCTTTAAGGACAGCCGTTGTTGTGTGGGGGCGCCAGATCAGTTTGTACGGTGCCAATGTCCGCGGACAGGAAGAGTATGGATTTTTTAGCGTCTTATTTAGGTCTTCGAGGTATTGATCCTAGTATTTTACTGTAGAGTCTCTGGGGTCCTATATATATTTTTTGGGGAAAGGTCGGCTACATTGGGACTTTTTGACCAAATGCTCGGTTCAGCGCTGTTCCTCCTTTTTTGCTGTATTTGTCTTATTATTCGTTGTATATACACTGAGTTTTGTGGATTTATATTTTTAAAATGTATTTTTTATTGAAGAATTAAATTTCACAGGTTTTTTTCTGTAAACACTTCTGATTTTTCAGACCCCCTCACTATTAATATGTTCTGTGAGTTATGTAAGTTCCCCACGATTGGTCCAAAACTACGGTTTGGCCAAATGTATCAGTGACAAAGATGGAGCTACATAACATTCAAATGTATAAAACGAAAATCTTTACTGAATAAAAAAATTGATAAAAAACAAATTAAAATAAAGAGGATACGAACTTGTACAATAATACAGGGGTGATTAGTCGCATGTACAATTTGTCATTAATTCACAATATGGCTCTGGTATCACAAGTTCCCAGTATTTCATGAGGAAACTCAACATCAAACAATTACATATTATGGAAAGTAAAGCGCCAGTGTGAGCACCATAGGAGAGAGCCATTATCTACACAGGACACTGCCGCCACCTGGTGGACAAAGACTGCTCCAGTGTGAGCACCATAGGAGAGAGCCATTATCTACAGAGGACACTGCCGCCACCTGGTGGACAAAGACTGCACCAGTGTGAGCGCACCATAGGAGAGAGCCATTATCTACACAGGACACTGCCGCCACCTGGTGGACAAAGACTGCACCAGTGTGAGCGCCATAGGAGAGAGCCATTATCTACACAGGACACTGCCGCCACCTGGTGGACAAAGACTGCACCAGTGTGAGCGCACCATAGGAGAGAGCCATTATCTACACAGGACACTGCCGCCACCTGGTGGACAAAGACTGCACCAGTGTGAGCGCCATAGGAGAGAGCCATTATCTACACAGGACACTGCCGCCACCTGGTGGACAAAGACTGCACCAGTGTGAGCGCACCATAGGAGAGAGCCATTATCTACACAGGACACTGCCGCCACCTGGTGGACAAAGACTGCACCAGTGTGAGCGCCATAGGAGAGAGCCATTATCTACACAGGACACTGCCGCCACCTGGTGGACAAAGACTGCACCAGTGTGAGCACCATAGGAGAGAGCCATTATCTACACAGGACACTGCCGCCACCTGGTGGACAAAGACTGCACCAGTGTGAGCACCATAGGAGAGAGCCATTATCTACACAGGACAGTGACGCCACCTGGTGGACAAAGACTGCACCAGTGTGAGCGCCATAGGAGAGAGCCATTATCTACACAGGACACTGCCGCCACCTGGTGGACAAAGACTGCACCAGTGTGAGCACCATAGGAGAGAGCCATTATCTACACAGGACAGTGACGCCACCTGGTGGACAAAGACTGCACCAGTGTGAGCACCATAGGAGAGAGCCATTATCTACACAGGACACTGCCGCCACCTGGTGGACAAAGACTGCACCAGTGTGAGCACCATAGGAGAGAGCCATTATCTACACAGGACAGTGACGCCACCTGGTGGACAAAGACTGCACCAGTGTGAGCGCACCATAGGAGAGAGCCATTATCTACACAGGACACTGCCGCCACCTGGTGGACAAAGACTGCACCAGTGTGAGCGCCATAGGAGAGAGCCATTATCTACACAGGACACTGCCGCCACCTGGTGGACAAAGACTGCACCAGTGTGAGCACCATAGGAGAGAGCCATTATCTACACAGGACACTGCCGCCACCTGGTGGACAAAGACTGCACCAGTGTGAGCACCATAGGAGAGAGCCATTATCTACACAGGACAGTGACGCCACCTGGTGGACAAAGACTGCACCAGTGTGAGCGCCATAGGAGAGAGCCATTATCTACACAGGACACTGCCGCCACCTGGTGGACAAAGACTGCCCCAGTGTGAGCACCATAGGAGAGAGCCATTATCTACACAGGACACTGCCGCCACCTGGTGGACAAAGACTGCGCCAGTGTGAGCACCATAGGAGAGAGCCATTATCTACAGAGGACACTGCCGCCACCTGGTGGACAAAGACTGCACCAGTGTGAGCGCACCATAGGAGAGAGCCATTATCTACACAAGACACTGACGCCACCTGGTGGACAAAGACTGCACCAGTGTGAGCACCATAGGAGAGAGCCATTATCTACACAGGACAGTGCCGCCACCTGGTGGACAAAGACTGCACCAGTGTGAGCACCATAGGAGTGAGCCATTATCTACAGAGGACACTGACGCCACCTGGTGGACAAAGACTGCACCAGTGTGAGCACCATAGGAGAGAGCCATTATCTACACAGTACACTGCCGCCACCTGGTGGACAAAGACTGCACCAGTGTGAGCGCACCATTGGAGTGAGCCATTATCTACACAGGACACTGCCGCCACCTGGTGGACAAAGACTGCACCAGTGTGAGCGCACCATAGGAGAGAGCCATTATCTACACAGGACACTGCCGCCACCTGGTGGACAAAGACTGCCCCAGTGTGAGCGCACCATAGGAGAGAGCCATTATCTACACAGTACACTACCGCCACCTGGTGGACAAAGACTGCGCCAGTGTGAGCACCATAGGAGAGAGCCATTATCTACACAGGACACTGACGCCACCTGGTGGACAAAGACTGCTCCAGTGTGAGCGCACCATAGGAGTGAGCCATTATCTACACAGGACACTGCCGCCACCTGGTGGACAAAGACCGCACCAGTGTGAGCGCACCATAGGAGTGAGCCATTATCTACACAGGACACTGCCGCCACCTGGTGGACAAAGACTGCACCAGTGTGAGCGCACCATAGGAGAGAGCCATTATCTACACAGGACACTGCCGCCACCTGGTGGACAAAGACTGCACCAGTGTGAGCACCATAGGAGTGAGCCATTATCTACACAGGACACTGCCGCCACCTGGTGGACAAAGACTGCACCAGTGTGAGCGCACCATAGGAGTGAGCCATTATCTACACAGGACACTGCCGCCACCTGGTGGACAAAGACTGCACCAGTGTGAGCACCATAGGAGAGAGCCATTATCTACACAGGACACTGACGCCACCTGGTGGACAAAGACTGCTCCAGTGTGAGCGCACCATAGGAGTGAGCCATTATCTACACAGGACACTGCCGCCACCTGGTGGACAAAGACTGCACCAGTGTGAGCACCATAGGAGAGAGCCATTATCTACACAGGACACTGCTGCCACCTGGTGGACAAAGACTGCCCCAGTGTGAGCGCACCATAGGAGAGAGCCATTATCTACACAGGACACTGCTGCCACCTGGTGGACAAAGACTGCCCCAGTGTGAGCGCACCATAGGAGAGAGCCATTATCTACACAGGACACTGCCGCCACCTGGTGGACAAAGACTGCACCAGTGTGAGCACCATAGGAGTGAGCCATTATCTACACAGGACACTGACGCCACCTGGTGGACAAAGACTGCACCAGTGTGAGCACCATAGGAGAGAGCCATTATCTACACAGGACACTGCCGCCACCTGGTGGACAAAGACTGCACCAGTGTGAGCGCCATAGGAGAGAGCCATTATCTACACAGGACACTGCCGCCACCTGGTGGACAAAGACTGCCCCAGTGTGAGCGCACCATAGGAGAGAGCCATTATCTACACAGGACACTGACGCCACCTGGTGGACAAAGACCGCACCAGTGTGAGCGCACCATAGGAGAGAGCCATTATCTACAGAGGACACTGCTGACACCTGGTGGACAAAGACTGCGCCAGTGTGAGCGCACCATAGGAGAGAGCCATTATCTACACAGGACACTGCCGCCACCTGGTGGACAAAGACTGCACCAGTGTGAGCACCATAGGAGAGAGCCATTATCTACACAGGACACTGCCGCCACCTGGTGGACAAAGACTGCACCAGTGTGAGCACCATAGGAGAGAGCCATTATCTACACAGGACACTGACGCCACCTGGTGGACAAAGACTGCACCAGTGTGAGCGCACCATAGGAGTGAGCCATTATCTACATAGGACACTGCCGCCACCTGGTGGACAAAGACTGCTCCAGTGTGAGCACCATAGGAGAGAGCCATTATCTACATAGGACACTGCCGCCACCTGGTGGACAAAGACTGCTCCAGTGTGAGCACCATAGGAGAGAGCCATTATCTACACAGGACAGTGACGCCACCTGGTGGACAAAGACCGCACCAGTGTGAGCACCATAGGAGTGAGCCATTATCTACATAGGACACTGCCGCCACCTGGTGGACAAAGACTGCACCAGTGTGAGCACCATAGGAGTGAGCCATTATCTACACAGGACACTGACGCCACCTGGTGGACAAAGACTGCCCCAGTGTGAGCACCATAGGAGAGAGCCATTATCTACACAGGACACTGCTGCCACCTGGTGGACAAAGACTGCTCCAGTGTGAGCGCACCATAGGAGAGAGCCATTATCTACACAGGACACTGCCGCCACCTGGTGGACAAAGACTGCACCAGTGTGAGCACCATAGGAGAGAGCCATTATCTACACAGGACACTGCTGACACCTGGTGGACAAAGACTGCACCAGTGTGAGCACCATAGGAGTGAGCCATTATCTACATAGGACACTGACGCCACCTGGTGGACAAAGACTGCTCCAGTGTGAGCGCACCATAGGAGAGAGCCATTATCTACACAGGACACTGCCGCCACCTGGTGGACAAAGACTGCACCAGTGTGAGCGCACCATAGGAGAGAGCCATTATCTACACAGGACACTGCCGCCACCTGGTGGACAAAGACTGCCCCAGTGTGAGCACCATAGGAGTGAGCCATTATCTACACAGGACACTGCCGCCACCTGGTGGACAAAGACTGCACCAGTGTGAGCGCACCATAGGAAAGAGCCATTATCTACACAGGACACTGCCGCCACCTGGTGGACAAAGACTGCACCAGTGTGAGCGCACCATAGGTGAGAGCCATTATCTACACAGGACACTGCTGCCACCTGGTGGACAAAGACTGCCCCAGTGTGAGCACCATAGGAGAGAGCCATTATCTACATAGGACACTGACGCCACCTGGTGGACAAAGACTGCACCAGTGTGAGCGCAGCATAGGAGTGAGCCATTATCTACACAGGACACTGCCGCCACCTGGTGGACAAAGACTGCCCCAGTGTGAGCGCATCATAGGAGAGAGCCATTATCTACACAGGACACTGCCGCCACCTGGTGGACAAAGACTGCTCCAGTGTGAGCACCATAGGAGTGAGCCATTATCTACACAGGACACTGCCGCCACCTGGTGGACAAAGACTGCTCCAGTGTGAGCACCATAGGAGAGAGCCATTATCTACACAGGACACTGCTGCCACCTGGTGGACAAAGACTGCACCAGTGTGAGCGCACCATAGGAGTGAGCCATTATCTACACAGGACACTGCCGCCACCTGGTGGACAAAGACTGCACCAGTGTGAGCACCATAGGAGAGAGCTATTATCTACAGAGGACACTGCCGCCACCTGGTGGACAAAGACTGCCCCAGTGTGAGCGCACCATAGGAGTGAGCCATTATCTACACAGGACACTGACGCCACCTGGTGGACAAAGACTGCACCAGTGTGAGCACCATAGGAGAGAGCCATTATCTACACAGGACACTGACGCCACCTGGTGGACAAAGACTGCACCAGTGTGAGCACCATAGGAGAGAGCCATTATCTACACAGGACACTGCCGCCACCTGGTGGACAAAGACTGCGCCAGTGTGAGCACCATAGGAGAGAGCCATTATCTACACAGGACACTGCCGCCACCTGGTGGACAAAGACTGCACCAGTGTGAGCGCACCATAGGAGAGAGCCATTATCTACACAGGACACTGCTGCCACCTGGTGGACAAAGACTGCTCCAGTGTGAGCGCACCATAGGAATAAGCCATTATCTACACAGGACACTGCCGCCACCTGGTGGACAAAGACTGCACCAGTGTGAGCACCATAGGAGAGAGCCATTATCTACACAGGACACTGCCGCCACCTGGTGGACAAAGACTGCACCAGTGTGAGCACCATAGGAGAGAGCCATTATCTACACAGGACACTGCTGACACCTGGTGGACAAAGACTGCTCCAGTGTGAGCACCATAGGAGAGAGCCATTATCTACACAGGACACTGCCGCCACCTGGTGGACAAAGACTGCACCAGTGTGAGCGCCATAGGAGTGAGCCATTATCTACACAGGACACTGTCGCCACCTGGTGGACAAAGACTGCACCAGTGTGAGCACCATAGGAGAGAGCCATTATCTACACAGGACACTGCCGCCACCTGGTGGACAAAGACTGCACCAGTGTGAGCGCACCATAGGAGAGAGCCATTATCTACACAGGACACTGCCGCCACCTGGTGGACAAAGACTGCCCCAGTGTGAGCGCCATAGGAGAGAGCCATTATCTACACAGGACACTGCCGCCACCTGGTGGACAAAGACTGCCCCAGTGTGAGCACCATAGGAGTGAGCCATTATCTACACAGGACACTGCCGCCACCTGGTGGACAAAGACTGCACCAGTGTGAGCGCACCATAGGAGAGAGCCATTATCTACAGAGGACACTGCCGCCACCTGGTGGACAAAGACTGCACCAGTGTGAGCACCATAGGAGAGAGCCATTATCTACACAGGACACTGCCGCCACCTGGTGGACAAAGACCGCACCAGTGTGAGCGCACCATAGGAGTGAGCCATTATCTACACAGGACACTGCTGCCACCTGGTGGACAAAGACTGCCCCAGTGTGAGCACCATAGGAGAGAGCCATTATCTACATAGGACACTGACGCCACCTGGTGGACAAAGACTGCACCAGTGTGAGCGCAGCATAGGAGTGAGCCATTATCTACACAGGACACTGCCGCCACCTGGTGGACAAAGACTGCACCAGTGTGAGCGCACCATAGGAGTGAGCCATTATCTACACAGGACACTGCCGCCACCTGGTGGACAAAGACTGCCCCAGTGTGAGCACCATAGGAGTGAGCCATTATCTACACAGGACACTGCCGCCACCTGGTGGACAAAGACCGCACCAGTGTGAGCACCATAGGAGAGAGCCATTATCTACACAGGACACTGACGCCACCTGGTGGACAAAGACTGCTCCAGTGTGAGCGCACCATAGGAGAGAGCCATTATCTACACAGGACACTGCCGCCACCTGGTGGACAAAGACTGCACCAGTGTGAGCACCATAGGAGAGAGCCATTATCTACACAGGACACTGACGCCACCTGGTGGACAAAGACCGCACCAGTGTGAGCACCATAGGAGAGAGCCATTATCTACACAGGACACTGACGCCACCTGGTGGACAAAGACTGCTCCAGTGTGAGCGCACCATAGGAGAGAGCCATTATCTACACAGGACACTGCCGCCACCTGGTGGACAAAGACTGCACCAGTGTGAGCACCATAGGAGTGAGCCATTATCTACACAGGACACTGCCGCCACCTGGTGGACAAAGACTGCACCAGTGTGAGCACCATAGGAGAGAGCCATTATCTACACAGGACACTGCCGCCACCTGGTGGACAAAGACTGCACCAGTGTGAGCACCATAGGAGAGAGCCATTATCTACACAGGACACTGCCGCCACCTGGTGGACAAAGACTGCACCAGTGTGAGCACCATAGGAGAGAGCCATTATCTACACAGGACACTGCCGCCACCTGGTGGACAAAGACCGCACCAGTGTGAGCGCACCATAGGAGAGAGCCATTATCTACACAGGACACTGACGCCACCTGGTGGACAAAGACTGCTCCAGTGTGAGCGCACCATAGGAGAGAGCCATTATCTACACAGGACACTGCCGCCACCTGGTGGACAAAGACTGCACCAGTGTGAGCACCATAGGAGAGAGCCATTATCTACACAGGACACTGCCGCCACCTGGTGGACAAAGACTGCACCAGTGTGAGCACCATAGGAGAGAGCCATTATCTACACAGGACACTGACGCCACCTGGTGGACAAAGACCGCACCAGTGTGAGCACCATAGGAGAGAGCCATTATCTACACAGGACACTGACGCCACCTGGTGGACAAAGACTGCTCCAGTGTGAGCGCACCATAGGAGAGAGCCATTATCTACACAGGACACTGCCGCCACCTGGTGGACAAAGACTGCACCAGTGTGAGCACCATAGGAGTGAGCCATTATCTACACAGGACACTGCCGCCACCTGGTGGACAAAGACTGCACCAGTGTGAGCACCATAGGAGAGAGCCATTATCTACACAGGACACTGCCGCCACCTGGTGGACAAAGACTGCACCAGTGTGAGCACCATAGGAGAGAGCCATTATCTACACAGGACACTGCCGCCACCTGGTGGACAAAGACTGCACCAGTGTGAGCGCACCATAGGAGAGAGCCATTATCTACACAGGACACTGCCGCCACCTGGTGGACAAAGACTGCACCAGTGTGAGCGCACCATAGGAGAGAGCCATTATCTACACAGGACACTGACGCCACCTGGTGGACAAAGACCGCACCAGTGTGAGCGCACCATAGGAGTGAGCCATTATCTACACAGGACACTGCCGCCACCTGGTGGACAAAGACTGCACCAGTGTGAGCGCACCATAGGAGAGAGCCATTATCTACACAGGACACTGCCGCCACCTGGTGGACAAAGACCACACCAGTGTGAGCGCATCATAGGAGTGAGCCATTATCTACACAGGACACTGCTGCCACCTGGTGGACAAAGACTGCCCCAGTGTGAGCACCATAGGAGAGAGCCATTATCTACATAGGACACTGACGCCACCTGGTGGACAAAGACTGCACCAGTGTGAGCGCAGCATAGGAGTGAGCCATTATCTACACAGGACACTGCCGCCACCTGGTGGACAAAGACTGCACCAGTGTGAGCACCATAGGAGAGAGCTATTATCTACAGAGGACACTGCCGCCACCTGGTGGACAAAGACTGCACCAGTGTGAGCGCACCATAGGAGAGAGCCATTATCTACACAGGACACTGACGCCACCTGGTGGACAAAGACTGCACCAGTGTGAGCGCACCATAGGAGAGAGCCATTATCTACACAGGACACTGCCGCCACCTGGTGGACAAAGACTGCTCCAGTGTGAGCGCACCATAGGAGAGAGCCATTATCTACACAGGACACTGACGCCACCTGGTGGACAAAGACTGCTCCAGTGTGAGCGCACCATAGGAGTGAGCCATTATCTACACAGGACACTGCTGCCACCTGGTGGACAAAGACTGCACCAGTGTGAGCACCATAGGAGAGAGCCATTATCTACACAGGACACTGACGCCACCTGGTGGACAAAGACTGCACCAGTGTGAGCACCATAGGAGTGAGCCATTATCTACACAGGACACTGCCGCCACCTGGTGGACAAAGACTGCACCAGTGTGAGCACCATAGGAGAGAGCCATTATCTACACAGGACACTGACGCCACCTGGTGGACAAAGACTGCACCAGTGTGAGCGCACCATAGGAGAGAGCCATTATCTACACAGGACAGTGACGCCACCTGGTGGACAAAGACTGCACCAGTGTGAGCGCACCATAGGAGAGAGCCATTATCTACACAGGACACTGCCGCCACCTGGTGGACAAAGACTGCTCCAGTGTGAGCGCACCATAGGAGAGAGCCATTATCTACACAGGACACTGCCGCCACCTGGTGGACAAAGACTGCACCAGTGTGAGCACCATAGGAGAGAGCCATTATCTACACAGGACACTGACGCCACCTGGTGGACAAAGACCGCACCAGTGTGAGCGCACCATAGGAGTGAGCCATTATCTACACAGGACACTGCCGCCACCTGGTGGACAAAGACTGCTCCAGTGTGAGCGCACCATAGGAGAGAGCCATTATCTACACAGGACACTGACGCCACCTGGTGGACAAAGACTGCACCAGTGTGAGCGCAGCATAGGAGAGAGCCATTATCTACACAGGACACTGCCGCCACCTGGTGGACAAAGACTGCACCAGTGTGAGCACCATAGGAGAGAGCCATTATCTACACAGGACACTGACGCCACCTGGTGGACAAAGACTGCACCAGTGTGAGCACCATAGGAGTGAGCCATTATCTACACAGGACAGTGGCGCCACCTGGTGGACAAAGACCGCACCAGTGTGAGCGCACCATAGAGAGAGAGCCATTATCTACACAGGACACTGCCGCCACCTGGTGGACAAAGACTGCCCCAGTGTGAGCACCATAGGAGTGAGCCATTATCTACACAGGACACTGCCGCCACCTGGTGGACAAAGACTGCACCAGTGTGAGCACCATAGGAGTGAGCCATTATCTACACAGGACACTGCCGCCACCTGGTGGACAAAGACTGCTCCAGTGTGAGCGCACCATAGGAGAGAGCCATTATCTACACAGGACACTGACGCCACCTGGTGGACAAAGACTGCCCCAGTGTGAGCGCACCATAGGAGTGAGCCATTATCTACACAGGACACTGCCGCCACCTGGTGGACAAAGACTGCACCAGTGTGAGCACCATAGGAGAGAGCCATTATCTACACAGGACACTGCCGCCACCTGGTGGACAAAGACTGCACCAGTGTGAGCGCACCATAGGAGAGAGCCATTATCTACACAGGACACTGCCGCCACCTGGTGGACAAAGACTGCTCCAGTGTGAGCGCACCATAGGAGAGAGCCATTATCTACACAGGACACTGCCGCCACCTGGTGGACAAAGACTGCACCAGTGTGAGCGCACCATAGGAGAGAGCCATTATCTACACAGGACACTGCCGCCACCTGGTGGACAAAGACTGCACCAGTGTGAGCACCATAGGAGTGAGCCATTATCTACACAGGACAGTGACGCCACCTGGTGGACAAAGACTGCACCAGTGTGAGCGCACCATAGAGAGAGAGCCATTATCTACACAGGACACTGCCGCCACCTGGTGGACAAAGACTGCCCCATTGTGAGCACCATAGGAGAGAGCCATTATCTACACAGGACACTGCCGCCACCTGGTGGACAAAGACTGCACCAGTGTGAGCGCAGCATAGGAGAGAGCCATTATCTACACAGGACACTGCCGCCACCTGGTGGACAAAGACTGCACCAGTGTGAGCGCACCATAGGAGAGAGCCATTATCTACACAGGACACTGCCGCCACCTGGTGGACAAAGACTGCACCAGTGTGAGCGCACCATAGGAGAGAGCCATTATCTACACAGGACACTGCCGCCACCTGGTGGACAAAGACTGCTCCAGTGTGAGCGCACCATAGGAGAGAGCCATTATCTACACAGGACACTGCCGCCACCTGGTGGACAAAGACTGCCCCAGTGTGAGCACCATAGGAGTGAGCCATTATCTACACAGGACACTGCCGCCACCTGGTGGACAAAGACTGCACCAGTGTGAGCGCACCATAGGAGAGAGCCATTATCTACACAGGACACTGCCGCCACCTGGTGGACAAAGACCGCACCAGTGTGAGCGCACCATAGGAGTGAGCCATTATCTACACAGGACACTGCTGCCACCTGGTGGACAAAGACTGCCCCAGTGTGAGCACCATAGGAGAGAGCCATTATCTACACAGGACACTGCCGCCACCTGGTGGACAAAGACTGCCCCAGTGTGAGCACCATAGGAGAGAGCCATTATCTACACAGGACACTGCCGCCACCTGGTGGACAAAGACTGCACCAGTGTGAGCGCACCATAGGAGTGAGCCATTATCTACATAGGACACTGACGCCACCTGGTGGACAAAGACTGCACCAGTGTGAGCGCAGCATAGGAGTGAGCCATTATCTACACAGGACACTGCCGCCACCTGGTGGACAAAGACTGCACCAGTGTGAGCACCATAGGAGAGAGCCATTATCTACACAGGACACTGCCGCCACCTGGTGGACAAAGACTGCACCAGTGTGAGCGCACCATAGGAGAGAGCCATTATCTACACAGGACACTGCCGCCACCTGGTGGACAAAGACTGCACCAGTGTGAGCGCACCATAGGAGAGAGCCATTATCTACAGAGGACACTGCCGCCACCTGGTGGACAAAGACTGCCCCAGTGTGAGCACCATAGGAGAGAGCCATTATCTACACAGGACACTGCCGCCACCTGGTGGACAAAGACTGCACCCGTGTGAGCGCACCATAGGAGAGAGCCATTATCTACACAGGACACTGCCGCCACCTGGTGGACAAAGACCGCACCAGTGTGAGCGCACCATAGGAGAGAGCCATTATCTACACAGGACACTGCCACCACCTGGTGGACAAAGACTGCCCCAGTGTGAGCACCATAGGAGTGAGCCATTATCTACACAGGACACTGCTGCCACCTGGTGGACAAAGACTGCCCCAGTGTGAGCACCATAGGAGAGAGCCATTATCTACACAGGACACTGCCGCCACCTGGTGGACAAAGACCGCACCAGTGTGAGCGCACCATAGGAGTGAGCCATTATCTACACAGGACACTGCTGCCACCTGGTGGACAAAGACTGCCCCAGTGTGAGCACCATAGGAGAGAGCCATTATCTACACAGGACACTGCCGCCACCTGGTGGACAAAGACTGCACCAGTGTGAGCACCATAGGAGAGAGCCATTATCTACAGAGGACACTGCCGCCACCTGGTGGACAAAGAATGAAGCCGCCATCACTAATCCATCAGGTTCCGTGTGTGAAGTGATGACCTCAGCGTAATATCAATAAATTGTTGACAAAAACGTCACACGACAAATAGTGTTGGCAGAACAGAAATATACTGGGCTACACAAAAACTATTGCACAATACTGAGGATACTAGCTGGACTATAACATGTGTGCTGTGTGAGGGGTTGACTTGCTCAGCTGCTTGCAGAGGTAAACTCGGGAACGCCTCTTGTGGTAAATCACCTGCTGGTTTATTATGAGACGGCATAAACTGTAACAGGTCGGAGCAAGGTGAACGGGGCCTTTCTGGCCTAATGGCAAAACCAGACTTTCCCCTCCAAACACCCAACAATCAGACTCTTGAGTCCAGCTATTTCCAGACATGTAACTCCTCACCCATGTGACTGATCACATGACTGTGATGTCACACAGGTCCTGGCAGCACACAGACCTACCCAGCTCTGCAGGGGGAGATAAGGTGGACAACCTCCCACCCGCTCTATAGATATCCGCATAATATCAGCCCATTATGCAACTTTAACTTCTCCCTCACGACACGTAGTATCCTGGGGGAAAATACTCTGGTTTCACATCACTGATGCCACTAAGCGCAGTGACACCTATCTCCCCTCTATTACTTTACCAGTGACTTTGTCACAATATATATATATATAGTCAACGACACATTTCTGTCTAGTGCACCTATAAATCCCAGTTGATGACAGGAATGTCTATAGTGATGTAAAGTGCTAACAATAGTGTGTGATACATTCATATGAGCCGGACGATGACCTGGTTTCTATAGGGCACTGGATATAACTCCATGGATAGAAAACACATTAAAAGGATAATCAAATGGATATTTTAATTATTAAGAATCATATACTAAATTAACCTATTAGAACCACCAGATAAACTAATGAAACCCAAACAACAGACACATATGGACTATAGTGACGAATATGGAATTACCACTGGTCGCTTTAACACTCGTTTCGCCAATTGGCTTCTTCAGAAACCCTTTCATAGTGTGTAATTGTTTAATGCTGAGCTTCCTCATGAAGTTCTAGGAACTATTGATACCAGACCAATGTTGAGGATTATTGCCAAATTCTAGATGTGACTAATTACCCCTATACCCTTTTTACTTTAATTTGCATTTTATCCATTTTTTTGGATTCGATAAAGATTTCCATTTTATGCATTTGAAGTTTGGGTAGGTCAACCATTGCTGGTGATATAGGTAACAGGGATTCCCCACTTTTGAGTAATTCCTCACCCTCTTTAGTCCATATGTTTAGCCACATGGCAAGGTCCAGAAAGGAAGGAGTGCGACTTGACTTTGGAGCAAAATTGTGATAGATTGTGGACTCCATGACATTCTTGCCCCCCCCCCAGGTGTCAAAACAGCAGTAACCACACAAAAGTGGAAGCCATTCTGAAAACTTGGCCCCTCAAGAAATTCATCTAGGGGTGTGTTGACTAGAGATGAGCGAACACCACCAATCTCAACTTCGGCACAAAAGTAGCAGATTCAGATTCGTGTTCGCTTTCTTAGTCAAAGTTGGCAAAAGTTCACAATTCGGTAAATGATCACGTTTCCACCAATGCTTTGTATGACTGGCTAGGATAGTGGTGCTGCATGATGAGTGGGGGAGACGGGGACGAGTTTGATGAGGGGAGGTGTGTGGACAGGTTACTTGAAGAGATTACACAGGCGGCGGGCTCATTTTTAACATTTTTTTAACTTAACTTTGTGTGTTGATTCTGGCAACCAATCAGGGCACAGAAACCATCCACAATGTCATGACCCAAAGTCTTCTGTGATTGGAAGCTGAAGTCACATGTCCCTGGCCATATAAAAAGCCGACATCTTGTTTTGCTGGCGACATTTGCTCAGTGTCACAGTGCAGAGAGGCCGCGCCTGCGCTAGAGCTGGTGGTGAAAGTGAACTTGTCCTGTGTAAAGTCGATCTTCCAGTAGATGCAAATACTCTCTGGCCGTCTCTGGAGGCCCATTAGCTACTTCAAATCGTTTGTGCCAACACTGTGTTTCAGTGGCAAATCAGAAGCACAGATTTCCACTTAATAATCATTAGACATAACAGTGTTAGTCAGGCACATGATCTAAGAAAATAAATAATTGTTAATTTAGTGACAAGTGACTGACAGCTGTGGGCCTAAGGTTGTGAAACAGAAGATTACAAGAGGGGAAGGGAACATATGATATGAGTGGGAAAAAGCGAGGTCGTGGTGGAAGGAGGGATAGGCTTGGTGGTTAGGTGTTAATGTGAATGAAAGCTCAACTGAACAATCACCGTCTCGTGCTATTCAAAGACCACTGACAACATCTGTGACTGGCTGGCCTTCTCGACTTCCTTTCTTTGGCAGACACACAGCAGTACACCTTGTAGATAAGGTTCAGAAAGAGCATGTGCTCCAGTGGATGGCAAGCACTGCATCAAGTGGCCTCTCCTACTTCCTTAATATCACAGACAGTACAATTTTCAGAGGTGGCACCCCAATCATCCTTGTTTTTCCCTGTGTCAAGAGTTTGCAGACTCCGAACTGACTATAGGGAGCCTCTGATGGGCCATTCTGAAGAGCTGCTCACACATTGGGCATCAGAGGTCTTCTCCGAAGAATCACAGAATCCAGAGGAGGAAAACATCTGCAACAACACAATTTTTTTTTCATGTTTGATCCGGGGCTGGATGAAGCAGGGTCCAAGCAGAAACCAGACCCTCATCACTAGATGTTAACCACCACGGGTGGAGGTGATCCTGATGAGACTCATATACCAGAGGCGCACGTGGACTGTATTGTAGTGTCAGGGCAGAAAGAGGAGGAGGGTGACTCTGAGGGTGAGGAGTGAAGAACAGAGATGATGATGATGAGGTTATAGATCTCAATTGGTGTAAACCCAGAAATACACAGTTGATTAGCTCAGCAGAGGAGGTGGAGGATGAGGAGAAAGATTAGGAGGTTACAGTGCGGCTTCCCAGATAGACGCAAAGTAATGCAACCATGACAAGCACTGCATCCTCAGCCCCAACTCTGGCTGCAGCCAGCAATGGTCATGAGTGTGCAGTACTCAGGGGCAGCAAGGGTTGCCTAGTCTGGTTTTTTTTTGAGACCACAAAGGATGACCCAACACATGTTATCCTTCAAATTTAAAAAAAAAATTATTAGTGGCAAAAATTGCAATAATTTGACAACAACATGCATGAATCAACACATGCCTTAGTGTGAGAATCTCACTGCGCTAAAATGCGGACAAGCGGGCCTCGCCAACCACAGGCTGTCCCGTAAACCGCATCTGCTGGGTCTTCCACCTCTGTCACTATTCCAAGTCTCTCACACAGGCCTCCAGCTGTAAAAACTGCAATTGTTTACCCATTACAGTCGGGGTGAGTGAGAGCCGGTCAGCTTTTATGGAAGTAGACATGACTGCTGCTTTTGTGTTACCTAGCCCAACACATCTTCCTCAATCCACCATAACATCTCTGCCTACACCTCACTCACAGTCCAGCAGTTTGTCCTGTTCTCCATACTTTGCCCTCTCTCAGCACAGGAGCCAGCCGTCGGTCCCGCAGTTGTGCTCACGTAAACAATGTTTCCTCCTACACAGGGAAAAGTTAAGAACTTGAACTCCACCATCTCCAATCTGTTGGCCACGGAAATCCTGCCTTTCCACCTGGTGAACGGTTTCAGAAACTTGATGGCTGTCGCAGTCCCCCAGTACCAGTTACGCAGCCGCCATTACTTCTCTAAGAAAGCTGTGTCTTCGCTACAGCAGCATGTCACCGACAGCATCACCCATTCCCTGACACAAATCTATGTCTGCCAGGGTGAATTTCACCACTGACACGTGCGTGAGCAAACATGGGCCAGGGCATTACATGTCACTGACTGGGCACTGGGTGACTCTGGTGGCTGTAAGGGCAGGTGTTCAAGGGACTGCTCCACAAGTCTTTGACTCCCCAAGGATTGAGGGACAAACCTCTGTATCTTACAGTTCCCTCCCTGCTCCTGCCTCCTCCGCCTCCTCTAGAGCCTCCACCTGTGCCCTCAACCTCTTCCTTAACCCCTTAGCGACCTTTGACGCATACGCTGCGTCATGAAAGTCGGTGCCAAAACGACCTATGACGCAGCGTATGCGTCATGGAGGGATCGCGCTCCTGCAGATCGGGTGAAAGGGTTAACTCCAATTTCACCCGATCTGCAGAGACAGGGGGAGTGGTGCTTCAGCCCAGGGGGGGTGGCTTCACCCCCTCGTGGCTACGATCGCTCTGATTGGCTGTTGAAAGTGAAACTGCCAATCAGAGCGATTTGTAATATTTCACCCAAAAAAACGGTGAAATATTACAATCCAGCCATGGCCGATGCTGCAATATCATCGGCCATGGCTGGAAAACCTAACCTGCCCCCACCCCACCCCACCGATCGCCCCCCCGGTGCTCCGTTACGGGGTCCGGTCCCCTCCGTCCGCCTGCCGGCTCCTCCGTCCTCCTGCCCGCTCCCCCCGTGCTCCGGTGCCCCCTCCCTGTGCTCCGGTCCCCCCCCCCGTGATCCGATCACCCCCCCCTACATACTTACCTGGCCTCCCGGTGTCCGTCCGGCTTCTCCATGGGCGCCGCCATTGTCCAAGATGGCGGGCGCATGCGTACTGCGCCCGCAGAGTCTGCCTGCTGGCAGATTCGTTCCAGATCTATTTTGATCACTGCGATATAGCCTATCGCAGTGATCAAAATAAAAAAAAGTAAATGACCCCCCCTTTATCACCCCCATAGGGAGAATAATAAAAATAAATAAAATATATATATTTTTTTTTCTGCTAGGGTTAGGGTTAGAACTAGGGTTAGAATTAGGGTTAGAATTAGGGGTAGGGTTAGGGCATATGCACACAGTGCAGATTTGGCTGCGAATCCGCAGCGGATTGCCGCGGATCCGCAGCGGATCGGCCGCGGATCCGCAGCGGATTGGCCGCGGATCCGCAGCGGATTGGCCGCTGAGAATTCGTAGCAGTTTTCCATCAGGTTTACAGTACCATGTACACCTATGGAAAACCAAATCCGCTGTGCCCATGGTGCGGAAAATACCGTGCGGAAACGCTGTGTTGTATTTTCCGCAGCATGTCAATTTTGTGCGGATTCCGCAGCGTTTTACACCTGTTCCTCAATAGGAATCCGCAGGTGAAATCCGCACAAAAAAACACTGGAAATCCGCTGTAAATCCGTAGGTAAAACGCAGTGCCTTTTACCTGCGGATTTTTCAAAAATGGTGCGGAAAAATCTCACACGAATCCGCAAAGTGGGCACATAGCCTTAGGGTTAGGGTTGGAATTAGAGTTAGGGTACCGTCTCACAGTGGCACTTTTGTCGCTACGACGGTACGATCCGTGACGTTCCAGCGATATCCATATGATATCGCTGTGTCTGACACGCAGCAGCGATCAGGGACCCTGCTGAGAATCGTACGTCGTAGCAGATCGTTTGGAACTTTCTTTCGTCGCTGGATCTCCCGCTGTCATCGCTGGATCGTTGTGTGTGACAGCGATCCAGCGATGTGTTCACTTGTAACCAGGGTAAACATCGGGTTACTAAGCGCAGGGCCGCGCTTAGTAACCCGATGTTTACCGTGGTTACCAGCGTAAAAGTAAAAAAAAAAAAAAAAAAACGTACATACTCACATTTCGGTGTCCTTCAGGTCCCTTGCCGTCTGCTTCCCGCTCTGACTGTCTGCCGGCCGGAAAGTGAGAGCACAGCACAGCAGTGACGTCACCGCTGCGTTCTGCTCTCACTGTACGGCGGCACTCAGTCAGAGCGGGAAGCAGACGGCAAGGGACCTGAAGGACACCGAAATGTGAGTATGTACGTTTTTTTTTTTTTACTTTTACGCTGGTAACCACGGTAAACATCGGGTTACTAAGCGCGGCCCTGCGCTTAGTAACCCGATGTTTACCCTGGTTACCCGGGACCTTGGCATCGTTGGTCGCTGGAGAGCGGTCTGTGTGACAGCTCCCCAGCGACCACACAATGACTTTCCAACGATCACAGCCAGGTCGTATCGCTGGTCGTGATCGTTGGTAAATCGTTATGTGAGACGGTACCCTTAGGGTTGGAATTAGGGCTAGGGTTGGAAATAGGGTTAAGATTAGGCTTGTGGTTAGGGTTAAGGATAGGGTTAGGGTTGTGTTGGGGTTACAGTTGTGGGTAGGGTTGGAATTAGGGTTAGGATTAGGGTTGGATTTAGGGTTACGGGTGTGTTGGGGTTAGGGTTGTGGTTAGGGGTGTGTTGGGGTTAGGGTTGTGATTAGGGTTATGGCTACAGTTGGGATTAGGGTTAGGGGTGTGTTGGGGTTAGTGTTGAAGTTAGAATTGAGGGGTTTCCACTGTTTAGGCACATCAGGGGTCTCCAAACGCAACATGGCGCCACCATTGATTCCAGCCAATCTTGCGTTCAAAAAGTCAAATGGTGTGCCCTCCCTTCCAAGCCCCGACGTGCGCCCAAACAGTGGTTTACCCCCACATATGGGATACCAGCGTACTCAGGACAAACTGGGCAACAACTATTGGGGTCCAATTTCTCCTGTTACCCTTGCAAAAATAAAAAATTACTTGCTAAAACATAATTTTGAGGAAAGAACAATTATTTTTTATTTTCACGGCTCTACGTTATAAACTTATGTGAAACACTTGGGGGTTGAAAGTGCTCACCACACATCTAGATAAGATCCTTTTGGGGTCTAGTTTCCAAAATGGGGTCACTTGTGGGTTTTTTCTACTGTTTAGGCACATCAGGGGCTCTGCAAATGCAACGTGACGCCCGCAGACCATTCCATCAAAGTCTGCATTTCAAATGTCACTACTTCCCTTCCGAGCCCTGACGTGCGCCCAAACAGTGGTTTACCCCCACATATGAGGTATCAGCGTACTCACAACAAACTGGGCAACAAATATTGGGGTCCAATTTCTCCTGTTACCCTTGTGAAAATAAACAATTGCTTGCTAAAACATCTTTTTTGAGGAAAGAAAAATTATTTTTTATTTTCACGGCTCTGCGTTGTAAACTTCTGTGAAGCACTTGGGGGTTGAACGTGCTCACCACACATCTAGATAAGTTCCTTGGGGGGTCTAGTTTCCAAAATGGGGTCACTTGTGGGGGGTTTCTACTGTTTAGGCACATCAGGGGCTCTGCAAACGTAACATGATTCCCGCAGACCATTCCATCAAAGTCTGCATTCCAAATCGTCACTACTTCCCTTCCGAGCCCCGCCATGTGCCCAAACAGTGGTTTACCCCCACATATGGGGTATCAGCGTACTCAGGAGAAACTGGACAACAACTTTAGGGGTCAAATTTTTCCTGTTACCCTTGGGAAAATTAAAAAATTCTGGGCTAAAAAAATATTTTTGAGGAAAGAAAACACATTTTTTATTTTCACGGCTCTGCGTTATAAACTTCTGTGAAGCACTTGGGGGTTCAAAGTGCTCACCACACATCTAGATAAGTTCCCTTGGGGGTCTAGTTTTCAAAGTGGGGTCAATTGTGGGGAGTTCCTACTGTTTAGGCACATCAGGGGCTCTGCAAACACAACGTGACGCCCGCAGAGCATTCCATTAAAGTCTGCATTTCAAAACGTCACTACTTCCCTTCCGCTCCCCGACGTGTGCCAAAACAGTGGTTTACCCCCACATATGGGGTATCAGCGTACTCAGGAGAAACTGCACAACAACTTTTGGGGTCCAATTTCTCCTGTTACCCTTGGGAAAATAAAAAACTGTGGGTTAAAAAATCATTTTTGAGGAAAGAAAAATAATTTTTTATTTTCATGGCTCGGCGTTCTAAACTTCTGTGAAGCACTTGAGGGTTCAAAGTGCTCACCACACATCTAGATTAGTTCCTTGGGAGGTCTAGTTTCCAAAATGGGGTCACTTGTGCGGGAGCTCCAATGTTTAGGCACACAGGGGCTCTCCAAACGCGACATGGTGTCCGCTAATGATTGAAGCTAATTTTCCATTCAAAAAGCCAAATGGCGTGCCTTCCCTTCCGAGCCCTGCCGTGCGCCCAAACAGTGGTTTACCCCCACATATGAGGTATCATCGTACTCAGGACAAACTGGAAAACAATATTTGGGGTCCAATTTTTCCTATTATCCTTGGGAAAATAAAAAACTCCGGGCTAAAAATCATTTTTGAGGAAAGAAAAATATTTTTTTATTTTCATGGCTCTGCGTTATAAACTTCTGTGAAGCACCTGGGGGTTATAAGTGCTCACTATGCATCTAGATAAGTTCCTTGGGGGGTCTAGTTTCCAAAATGGGGTCACTTGAAGGGGAGCTCCAATGTTTAGGCACACAGGGGCTCTCCGAACGCAACATGGTGTCCACTAACGTTTGGAGCTAATTTTCCATTGAAAAAGTCAAATGGCGCGCCTTCCCTTCCAAGCCTTGCCGTGCACCCAAACAGTGGTTTACCCCCACATATGAGGTATCGGCGTACTCAGGAGAAATTGCCCAACACATTTTAGGATCCATTTTATCCTGT
Organism: Ranitomeya variabilis; assembly: GCF_051348905.1. Taxonomy (NCBI): domain Eukaryota; kingdom Metazoa; phylum Chordata; class Amphibia; order Anura; family Dendrobatidae; genus Ranitomeya; species Ranitomeya variabilis. The sequence continues at coordinate 1,106,473,108 of NC_135233.1, forward strand.
TGCCCATGTGAAAATGAAAAAATTGAGGCAAAAACAAATTTTGTGTGAAAAAAAAGTACTTTTTCATTTTTACGGATCAATTTGTGAAGCACCTGAGGGTTTAAAGTGCTCACTATGCATCTAGATAAGTTCCTTGGGGGGTCTAGTTTCCAAAATGGGGTCACTTGTGGGGGAGCTCCAATGTTTAGGCACACAGGGGCTCTCCAAACCTGACATGGTGTCCGCTAACGATGGAGATAATTTTTCATTCAAAAAGTCAAATGGCGCTCCTTCCCTTCCGAGCCTTACCATGTGCCCAAACAGTAGTTTACCCCCACATATGAGGTATTGTCGTACTCAGGAGAAATTGCCCAACAAATTTTAGGATCCATTTTATTCTGTTGCCCATGTGAAAATGAAAAAATTGAGGCTAAAAGAAAATTTGTGTGAAAAAAAAGTACTTTTTAATTTTTACGGATTAATTTGTGAAGCACCTGAGGGTTTAAAGTGCTCACTATGCTTCTAGATAAGTTCCTTGGGGGGTCTAGTTTCCAAAATGGGGTCACTTGTGGGGGAGCTCCAATGTTTAGGCACACGGGGGCTCTCCAAACGCGACATGGTGTCCGCTAAAGATTGGAGCCAATTTTTCATTCAAAAAGTCAAATGGCGCTCCTTCCCTTCCGAGCCCTGCCGTGCGCCCAAACAGTGGTTTACCCCCACATATGAGGCATCAGCGTACTCAAGACAAATTGGACAACAACATTCGTGGTCCAGTTTCTCCTTTTACCCTTGGGAAAATAAAAAAATTGTTGCGAAAAGATCATTTTTGTGACTAAAAAGTTAAATGTTAATTTTTCCCCTCCTTGTTGCTTCTGCTGCTGTGAAACACCTGAAGGGTTAATAAACTTCTTGAATGTGGTTTTGAGCACCTTGAGGGGTGCAGTTTTTAGAATGGTGTCACTTTTGGGTATTTTCAGCCATATAGAACCCTCAAACTGACTTCAAATGTGAGGTGGTCCCTAAAAAAAATGGTTTTGTAAATTTTGTTGTAAAAATGAGAAATCACTGGTCAAATTTTAACCCTTATAACTTCCTAGTAAAAAAAAAATTTCTTTCCAAAATTGTGCTGATGTAAAGTAGACATGTGGGAAATGTTATTTATTAACTATTTTGTGTCACATAACTCTCTGGTTTAACAGAATAAAAATTCAAAATGTGAAAATTGCAAAATTTTCAAAATTTTCGCCAAATTTCCGTTTTTTTCACAAATAAACTCAGAAATTATCGACCTAAATTTACCACTAACATGAAGCCCAATATGTCATGAAAAAACAATCTCAGAACCGCAAGGATCCATTGAAGCGTTCCTGAGTTATTACCTCATAAAGGGACACTGGTCAGAATTGCAAAAAACGGCAAGGTCATTAAGGCCAAAATAGGCTGGGTCATGAAGGGGTTAATCAGACATGGTTCTAACAGTGCAGAGAGAATCCTCCTGAGTCTGGCTGGGGAAACATAGTGTTGCATGAGGTATCAGGGCTGCCACATAAGAAGGCTTACAATGCTCTTTTAGTCACTAGGTCTTAATTGAAATTTCAGTTCCTCGCTCTAAGTGCTGGGCCTGAACCTGATACCTCGTTCATTGCCCATTTCTGACTGCTTTTGCACCGTTAGCACATTTTTACTGTGGGTCAATTGATGCCGCTTATCATGGTGTCTGCCCCTAATTTTAGCTGTTTGGGAGGCTTTTTGTCACCCCTTAAGGTGTTGTGTATACTCTTGGTTTGACCTCACAATGAATTCAATAGGGTTTGAGTACGTTCGTCGAACCGTTTGGAGAATCGAAACAAACAGAAATTTGAAAGGTTCGCTCATCTCCAGTCAGAACTACAGTGCACATGACCGCTTAGTTTGGTGATCGGCTGCAGCGGTGATATGCACTTTAGACTTGATGTTGGAGCCTCCCAGCAAAAATGGGAGCAGCTGAGAACAAACACAAACTGATTCCTCTTAAATGTAGAAAGCAGAACGATGTCATGTTGCACAACACATGAAACATTATACTGTAAGTACATCACACACACATTGTACAAGAATTCTCACTACAAACATCGTATATACACACATACACACATTATACAGAATGTATATATAGGGCTCAGCATAAATGAGTACACCCCAATAGATTTATCAGTAAACCCTTCCTTTCAGAACAATAATTTTCTATGGGATACTGTACCACAAATTACTTCTACAATGTTGGACATTGATTGCAAGCAAGATTTGTTATTTTGCACCCCAAAAAAATAATTTTCCTAATAAATTGATTCAAGACCATGTTGCAAAAATCAGTACACCCCAATGAAAGTCTTAGGTACAAAAATAACGTTGAGAGTGCAAGATTCTAATTAACAAGAATTCACCCTCAGGGAAGTCTAAGGCCGGGGTCACACTAGAGAGAAATACGGACGAGTGAGAGGCGCAAAAAAACGCATTGCACACGGACCAATGATTCTCTATGGGGCAGCCTCTATCTACCGTATATTTCTCTGCTGTATTTTATGGGCGTAGAAAATCGCAGCATGCTGTCAGCGTATTGCGCAAAAAATCCGCCAATGAAAGTCAATGGGGGCGAGAAAAATACAGACTACACACGGACCATGCGGGTGACTTGTGAGAAATACGCAGCGGTGTTCTATAGAAAAGCTGGTAATTCAGTGCGGTGTACAGTAAAATCACACTGACAGATTAGAATAGAATAGATAGAATAAATGTCTACACATAGTATAGGGAGATATATTTATATATATGTCATTGACACACACACATATATATATATATATATATATATATTTATATTTAATACAGAGCTAGATAGCAGAAAAGCCGGTAATTCAATTGCCGGCTTTTGCTATCTCCTTATACCCAACAGGATATGACACACGGTTACAAACAGTAAACCATTGCACATCCGTTATATTTTTGCATATTCCTCACTACTGATGTTAGAAGTGTGTGTGTGCAAAATTTGGGAGCTCTAGATGTTACAATAAAGGGTTAAATCACAGAAAAAACTGGCGTGTGCTCCTTCTCAATTTTCTCCGCCAGAGTGGGAAAGCCAGTGACTGAGGGCAGATATTAATAGCCTAGAGAGGGACCATGGTTATAGGACCCCCCTGGCTACAAACATCTGCCCCCAGCCACCCCAGAAAAGGCACATCTGTAAGATGCGCCTATTCTGGCACTTAGCCCCTCTCTTCCCACTCCCCTGTAGCAGTGGGATATGGGGTAATAAGGGGTTAATGTCACCTTGCTAATGTAAGGTGACAGTAAGCCTGGTTAATAATGGAGAGATTTCAATAAGACACCTATCCATTATTAATCCAATATTAGTAAAGGGTTAAAAATACACACACACATTATGAATAAAGTATTTTAATGAAAGAAAGACACAGTGATTTATTATTCTTTATTTTACGCTCCATCCAACTGAAGACCCTCGTTCTCCTGAAAAAAAATCCAAAATAAAAATGCAACAATATCCCATACCAGTCCGCCGTACAGTCATGTCCCATGATGTAAATCCATCTGAAGCGGTTAAATACAGTTACAACCAGGAGCCTGCTAATACCACTCCCGGCTGTAAAAGACTGGGGAATGAATGCTTCAGATGGATTTACATCGTGGGGCATGACTGTACGGCTGTTATGGTCTGGTGATTAAGGAGCGACATGCGACTAGCTCTGGGCAGGTGATAACTATACCGACCGCAGTTCCTGATCTTAACAAAGACACTAGCAGTAGCCGTGGGATGTTCCTGTCACTCCCTGGACACCTCGTCACAGCCGGAGATCTAGCTACCCCTAAAGGTAGAAGCAGGAAAGCTATCTTGCCTCAGAGAAAATCCCCAAAGGATAGGACAGCCCCCCACAAATAATGACTGTGAGAGGAGAAGGAAATGACATACGTAGTATGAAACAAGATTTAGCAAAGGAGGCCACTACTAGCTAGAAAGAATTAGTACAGGACAGAACACTGTGCGGTCAGTAATAAAAACTAGAAAAAGTCCACCGCAGAGAAATGCAAAAATCTCCACACCTGACTAAAGGTGTGGAGGGCAAACTCTGCTGCCCAGAGCTTCCAGCTTAGCTGACTAGATACATACTGATAAGCTGGACAAATGAGCAAAACATAGAAAGTGCTAAACAACAAAGTCCATAACAAGTGAACTGCAAAAAGACAAGCAAGGACAGCTTTGCTGAAATGGTCAGAGTGACAGGGAAATCCTCAGAGAGCCATGACTCCAAGCTCAACAATTGACAACTGGCATTGAATTAGGGAAAAGGCCAGACTAATACAGCAGAGCCAGAAAGACGATCAGTGAAAACAGCTGCTGATGCTAAATCCAAGAAGCAGCCATACCACTCAAAACCACAGGAGGGAGCCCAAGAGCAGAACTCACAAAAATGCTACTTATATCCACCGGAGGGAGCCCAAGAGCGGAATTCACAACAGTACCCCCCCCTTGAGGAGGGGTCACCGAACCCTCACCAGAGCCCCCAGGCCGATCAGGATGAGCCAAATGAAAAGCACGAACCAAATCGGCGGCATGGACATCGGAGGCAACCACCCAAGAATTATCCTCCTGGCCATAACCCTTCCGCTTGACAAGATACTGAAGCCTCCGCCTCGAAAAACGAGAATCCAAAATTTTCTCAACCACATATTCCAACTCCCCCTCAACCAACACCGGGGCTGGAGGATCAACAGATGGAACAACGGGTACCACATATCTCCGCAACAAAGATCTATGGAAAACATTGTGGATGGCAAAAGAGGCTGGAAGGGCCAAACGAAAAGACACTGGATTGATAATCTCAGAAATCTTATAAGGACCAATAAACCGAGGCTTGAACTTAGGGGAAGAAACCTTCATAGGAACATGACGAGAGGATAACCAGACCAAATCCCCCACACGAAGCCGAGGACCAACACACCGACGGCGGTTAGCAAAACGCTGAGCCTTTTCCTGAGACAACGTCAAATTGTCTACCACATGAGTCCATATCTGCTGCAACCTGTCCATCACAGAATCCACACCAGGATTGTGCTCCACATCACCAGTCCATGCTCCATATCTCTAGTCCGTGCTAAACATCACCAGTCCGTGCTCCATATTTCTAGTCTGTGCTTCATATCTCCAGTCTGTGTTCATATCTCTAGTCTGTGCTCCACATCACCAGTCCGTGCTCCATATTTTTAGTCTGTGCTCCACATCACCAGTCCATGCTCCATATCTCTAGTCCGTGCTCCACATCACCAGTCCGTGCTCCATATTTCTAGTCTGTGCTTCATATCTCCAGTCTGTGTTCATATCTCTAGTCTGTGCTCCACATCACCAGTCCGTGCTCCATATTTTTAGTCTGTGCTCCACATCACCAGTCCATGCTCCATATCTCTAGTCCGTGCTCCACATCACCAGTCCGTGCTCCATATTTCTAGTCTGTGCTTCATATCTCCAGTCTGTGTTCATATCTCTAGTCTGTGCTCCACATCACCAGTCCGTGCTCCATATTTTTAGTCTGTGCTCCACATCACCAGTCCATGCTCCATATCTCTAGTCCGTGCTCCACATCACCAGTCCGTGCTCCATATTTCTAGTCTGTGCTTCATATCTCCAGTCTGTGTTCATATCTCTAGTCTGTGCTCCACATCACCAGTCCGTGCTCCATATTTTTAGTCTGTGCTCCTCACCTCCTGTCTGGGATCCATATCACGAGTCCATGCTTCATATCTCTAGTCCGTGCTCCACACCTCCAGTCAGTAGGGAGAGGCTAAAGATTTCGGGATGTGGCTGGAGAAGACACCAGCAGACCACAGTGAGGAGCTTGACTGGACAGGTGAGGGCTGGTGCAAGGTGACTAGAATTGTTTTGTTTGTTTTTTAAAACTCCTTTCTGTTAATTCAGAGTGCAGCAAAATGGCAGATTTGAATTAAGCAAATGGCCCAAAATTCAGATTATTGTGAAATCAAAAATTTGGGGAAATACTGAACCAATCTGACACATTCAGAAGCAATTCGCTCATTTCTACATCTTTCTCAAATTGTTTTTCCAAATATGAATTAAGATACAATTTTTTTCTAAATATTGAAGATTATTCTAAAAGATGCTCTGATTAACCCCTTAAGCCCCGAGGGTGGTTTGCACGTTAATGACCAGGCCAATTTTTACAATTCTGACCACTGTCCCTTTATGAGGTTATAACTCTGGAACGCTTCAACGGATCTTGGCGATTCTGACATTGTTTTCTCGTGACATATTGTACTTCATGTTAGTGGTAAAATTTGTTCGATATAACTTGCGTTTATTTGTGAAAAAAACGAATATTTGGCAAAAATTTGGAAAATTTCGCAATTTTCCAACTTTGAATTTTTATGCCCTTAAATCACAGACATATGTCACACAAAATACTTAATAAATAACATTTTCCACATGTCTACTTTACATCAGCACAATTTTGGAACCAAAATTTTTTTTTGTGACGGAGTTATAAGGGTTAAAAGTTGACCAGCAATTTCTCATTTTTACAACACCATTTTTTTTTAGGGACCACATCTCATTTGAAGTCATTTTGACGGGTCTATATGATAGAAAATACCCAAGTGTGACACCATTCTAAAAACTGCACCCCTCAAGGTACTCAAAACCACTTTCAAGAAGTTTATTAACCCTTCAGGTGTTTCACAGGAATTTTTGGAATGTTTAAATAAAAATGAACATTTAACTTTTTTTCACACAAAATTTATTTCAGCTCCAATTTGTTTTATTTTACCAAGGGTAACAGGAGAAAATAGACCCCAAAAGTTGTTGTACAATTTGTCCTGAGTACGCTGATACCCCATATGTGGGGGTAAACCACAGTTTGGGCGCATGGCAGAGCTTGGAAGCAAAGGAGCGCCATTTGACTTTTCAATGCAAAATTGACTGGAATTGAGATGGGACGCCATGTTGCATTTGGAGAGCCCCTGATGTGCCTAAACATTGAAACCCCTAACAAGTGACACCATTTTGGAAAGTAGACCCCCTAAGGAACTTATCTAGATGTGTGGTGAGCACTTTGACCCAACAAGTGCTTTACAGAAGTTTATAATGCAAAGCCGTAAAAATAAAAAATCATATTTTTTCACAAAAATGATCTTTTCACCCCCAATTTTTTATTTTCCCAAGGGTGAGAGAAGAAATTGGACCCCAAAAATTGTTGTGCAATTTGTCCTGAGTACGCTGATACCCCATATGTGGGTGTAAACCATTGTTTGGGCGCAGGGCAGAGCTCGGAAGGGAAGGAGCGCCATTTGACTTTTCAATGCAAAATTGACTGGAATTGAGATGGGACGCCATGTTGCATTTAGAGAGCCCTTGATGTGCCTAAACATTGAAACCCCTAACAAGTGACACCATTTTGGAAAGTAGACCCCCTAAGGAACTTATCTAGATGTGTGGTGAGCATTTTGACCCAACAAGTGCTTTACAGAAGTTTATAATGCAGAGCCGTAAAAATAAAAAATCATATTTTTTCACAAAAATGATCTTTTCACCCCCAATTTTTTATTTTCCCAAGGGTAAGAGAAGAAATTGGACCCCAAAAATTGTTGTGCAATTTGTCCTGAGTACACTGATACCCCATATGTGGGTGTAAACCATTGTTTGGGCGCAGGGCAGAGCTCAGAAGGGAAGGAGCGCCATTTGACTTTTCAATGCAAAATTGACTGGAATTGAGATGGGACGCCATGTTGCGTTTGGAGAGCCCCTAATGTGCCTAAACATTGAAACCCCCCACGAGTGACACCATTTTGGAAAGTAGACCCCTTAAGGAACTTATCTAGATGTGTGTTGAGCACTTTGACCCAACAAGTGCTTCACAGAAGTTTATAATGCAGAGCCGTAAAAATAAAAAATCATATTTTTTCACAAAAATGATCTTTTCACCCCCATTTTTTTATTTCCCCAAGGGTAAGAGAAGAAATTAGACCACAAAAGTTGTTGTGCAATTTGTCCTGAGTACGACGATACCCCATATGTGGGTGTAAACCATTGTTTGGGTGCATAGCAGAGCTCAGAAGGGAAGAAGCGCTATTTTACTTTTCAATGCAAAATTGACTGGAATTAAGATGGGATGCCATGTTGCGTTTGGAGAGCCCCTGATGTGCCTAAACATTAAACCCCCCCACAAGTGACACCATTTTGGAAAGTAGACCCCCTAAGGAACTTATCTAGATGTGTTTTGAGAGCTTTGAACCCCCAAGTGTTTCACTACAGTTTATAACGCAGAGCCGTGAAAATAAAAATATTTTTTTTTTCACAAAAATGATTTTTTAGCCCCCAAGTTTTGTATTTTCACAAGGGTATCAGGATAAATTGGACCATAAAAGTTGTTGTCCAATTTGTCCTGAGTACGCTGATACCCCCTATGTGGGGGGGAACCACTGTTTGGGCGCATGACAGAGCTCGGAAGTGAAGGAGCGCCATTTGGAATGCAGACTTAAATGGATTGGTCTGCAGGCGTCACGTTGCATTTGCAGAGCCCCTGATGTACCCAAACAGTACAAACCCCCCACAAGTGACCCCATATTGGAAACTAGACCCCCCAAGGAACTTATCTAGATGTGTTGTGAGAACTTTGAACCCCCAAGTGTTTCACTACAGTTTATAACGCAGAGCCGTGAAAATATTATTATTTTTTTTTTTTCACAAAAATGAAATTTAGCCCCCAGTTTTGTATTTTCACAAGGGTATCAGGATAAATTGGACCCTAAAAGTTGTTGTCCAATTTGTCCTGAGTACGCTGATACCCCCTATGTGGGGGGGAACCACTGTTTGGGCGCATGACAGAGCTCGGAAGGGAAGGAGCGCCATTTGGAATGCAGACTTAAATGGATTGGTCTGCAGGCGTCACGTTGCATTTGCAGAGCCCCTGATGTACCCAAACAGTACAAACCCCCCACAAGTGACCCCATATTGGAAACTAGACCTCCCAAGGAACTTATCTAGATGTGTTGTGAGAACTTTGAACCCCCAAGTGTTTCACTACAGTTTATAACGCAGAGCCGTGAAAATATTATTTTTTTTTTTTTTTCACAAAAATGAAATTTAGCCCCCAGTTTTGTATTTTCACAAGGGTATCAGGATAAATTGGACCCTAAAAGTTGTTGTCCAATTTGTCCTGAGTACGCTGATACCCCCTATGTGGGGGGGAACCACTGTTTGGGCGCATGACAGAGCTCGGAAGGGAAGGAGCGCCATTTGGAATGCAGACTTAAATGGATTGGTCTGCAGGCGTCACGTTGCATTTGCAGAGCCCCTGATGTACCCAAACAGTACAAACCCCCCACAAGTGACCCCATATTGGAAACTAGACCTCCCAAGGAACTTATCTAGATGTATTGTGAGAACTTTGAACCCCCAAGTGTTTCACTACAGTTTACAACGCAGAGCCGTGAAAATAAAACATATTTTTTTTCCCACAAAAATGATTTTTAGCCCCCCAAATTTTTATTTTCCCAAGGATAACAAGAGAACTTGGACCCCAGAAGTTGTTGTTCAATTTGTCCCTAGTACGCTGATACCCCATATGTTGGGGTAAACCCCTTTTTGGACGCACGGGAGAGCTCGGAAGGGAAGGAGCACTGTTTTACTTTTTCAACGCAGAATTGGCTGGAATTGAGATTGGACGCCATGTCGCGTTTGGAGAGCCCCTGATGTGCCTGAACAGTGGAAGCTCCCCAATTCTACCTGAAACCCTACCCCTAACCTCACCCCTAACCGTTTACTGAACATTTTCTGACAGTCATAAGTGCCACGTATATAAGTGCCACGTATTTAAGAGCCACGTATTTAAGTGCCACGTATTTCAGTGCCACGTATTTCAGTGCCACGTATTTCAGTGCCACGATATTTCAGTGCCACGTATTTCAGTGCCACGTATTTCAGTGCCACGTATTTCAGGCACTGAAAAATACGTGGCACGTAAATACTTCAGTGCCACGATATTTCAGTGCCACGATATTTCAGTGCCACGAATTTCAGTGCCACGAATTTCAGTGCCACGAATTTCAGTGCCACGTATTTCAGGCACTGAAAAATACGTGGCACGTAAATACGTGGCACTGAAATACGTGGCACGTAAATACGTGGCACTGAAATACGTGGCACTGAAATACGTGGCACTGAAATACGTGGCACTGAAATACGTGGCACTGAAATACGTGGCACTGAAATAAGTGGCACTGAAATAAGTGGCACTGAAATACGTGGCACTGAAATACGTGGCACTGAAATACGTGGCACTTAAATACGTGGCACTTAAATACGTGGCCACTGAAATATCGTGGCACTTATATACGTATATACGTATATAAACGTATATTTCAGTGCCACGTATTTCAGGTTAGGGGTAGGGTTAGGGTTTTTTGTTTTTTTCTTGTTTTCTTGTGTTTTTCTATAAAAACGCATGCGTTTTACCGCGTTTACATGCATTTTTTCACACATGCGGTTTTTTTAAAAAACGCATGCAGATAAAAACGCAAGTGTGAAACCAGACTAAAAGACGCTTTTTATAGCAAAAAAGTTTTTGCGTCTCCACATTTTGAGACCTATAATTTTTCCACATTTTGGTCCACAGAGTCATGTGAGGTCTTGTTTTTTGCGGGACGAGTTGACGTTTTTATTGGTAACATTTTCGGACACGTGACAGTTTTTGATCGCTTTTTATTCCGATTTTTGTGAGGCAGAAAGACCAAAAACCAGCTATTCATGAATTTCTTTTGGGGGAGGCGTTTATACCGTTCCGCGTTTGGTAAAATTGATAAAGCAGTTTTATTCTTCGGGTCAGTACGATTACAGCGATACCTCATTTATATCATTTTTTTATGTTTTGACGCTTTTATACGATAAAAACTATTTTATAGAAAAAATAATTATTTTGGCATCGCTTTATTCTGAGGACTATAACTTTTTTATTTTTTTGCTGATGATGCTGTATGGCGGCTCGTTTTTTGCGGGACAAGATGACGCTTTCAGCGGTAACATGGTTATTTATATCCGTCTTTTTGATCGCGTGTTATTCCACTTTTTGTTCGGCGGTATGGTAATAAAGCGTTGTTTTTTGCCTCGTTTTTTTTTTTTTTTTTCTTACGGTGTTTACTGAAGGGGTTAACTAGTGGGCCAGTTTTATAGGTTGGGTCGTTACGGACGCGGCGATACTAAATATGTGTACTTTTATTGTTTTTGTTTGTTTTTTTTAGATAAAGAAATGTATTTATGGGAATAATATTTTTTTTTTTATTATTATTTATTTAGGAATTTTTTTTTTTTTTTTTTTACACATGTGGAAATTTTTTTTTTTACTTTTTTACTTTGTCCCAGGGGGGGACATCACAGATCGCTGATCTCACAGTGTGCACAGCACTCTGTGAGATCTCCGATCTCACTTACAGCCGTGCAGGCTGCAGCTTTCATCTGCAGCCTGCTCCGACCCGGAAGTGCTCCCTGCAGGACCCGGATACAGCCCCTCGGCCATTTTGGATCCGGGGCCTGCAGGGAGAAGACGTTCGGTACGAGGTGAGTACATCACCTTGTACCGATCGTCTCAGGGAAGCCCGCAGGGAGCCCCCTCCCTGCGCGATGCTTCCCTGTACCGCCGGTACACCGCGATCATGTTTGATCGCGGTGTGCCGGGGGTTAATGTGCCGGGGGCGGTCCGTGACCGCTCCTGGCACATAGTGCCGGATGTCAGCTGCGATATGCAGCCGACACCCGGCCGCGATCGGCCGCGCTCCCCCCGTGAGCGCGGCCGATCGCGTATGACGTACTATCCCGTCACCGGGAATTAAGGCCCACCCCACCTCGACGGGATAGTACGTCATACGGGCTTAAGGGGTTAATTGAAACAATTTGAAGAAATGATTCTCCCCTTACTGATCCACTGCACGTCCCATTTTGGGGCTCATCCGGGCCCTGCTGCTCCCCAGTGCTGTCCATGAATGAGGGAGGAGGAGATCATTTCTATTATTACTGGAATTGGTCTTCATCCGATCTAACGCGGCTCCAGTCACTGATCCATGTGCATCTAACAATAAAAATATAGCACAAAAGCAAGTCATTCATCATACGAGCGTCGTCCTACAGTAAAGTCACAGACGCCAGAGTCAAGAGAGGGAAAAACAAAAAACACGTAGTCGGCAGGATTCGAACCTGCGCGGGGAGACCCCAATGGATTTCTAGTCCATCGCCTTAACCACTCGGCCACGACTACAGCTGGGGCATGAGCCCACTTTATCTCTATCTCTATGATTCTCGTAGGGTGAAGGGGACGTTGTGGGGGACAATGCGGGGGACGTTATGGGGGACAATGCGGGGATGTTGTGGGGGACATTGTGGGGGTTGGGTAATACAAAAAAGGAAATGCTGAGCTCTCAGGACTTCCAGGACGCAGCCGTAGAACTAGACTCTGCCACCTTAATTATCCTAATAGCAGATCCCCAGCATGCATGAAGATCACGGATTTGGTGATTTAAAAACGTTTTTTCTTATTTTTTATGCTTTATTTTTTTTACTTTTAAACGATCAACTGAAGCTTTATTTTATGTGTTTTGTTTTGTGAATATTTTTTTCAAAAAAAGTTACTAATTTGAGATTCATTTTTCTCACCTTATTATAAAATTCCAGTAATTCACCATCTAATTGTCCTTAAACAACTCAGCAAAACTAAAAGCCGGGCTGTAATATCACGAAGGAGGGAGCCGAGGACGGAGCCGCAGGAGCTGCCGTAATTACCCTAATACAGGCGCAGCGTGTTAGCCGATCACATAAAGAATCAGCTGGAGAATTCTTCTTTCTCTGTTTCTACTGAATTGTTTTGCAGTAAAATTTTTGTGAACTTTAGTCTTAAAGAAAAAGTAAAACTGAATAAAGAAACAAATAAAAAAGTCCTTCGAACCGGAATCGAACCAGTGACCTAAGGATGTCTGTGCTCCACTACAGTCCTCCGCTCTACCAACTGAGCTATCGAAGGCTCGTGCTCCCCTCTTCTGCATGATGTGTGATGTCTGTCATTGTCAGGCCTGCTGAGAGACCTTTGCTTCAGATGTAGAAATGATTTATCCCTCTCCGATATTACATATTTATATAATAATAATAAACAACTAAATGTAATAAAGTAAATAAAACAATATATGTTATTAGGGAAAAAAAACTCACCTTCCCATACCGGGAGTCGAACCCGGGCCGCCTGGGTGAAAACCAGGAATCCTAACCGCTAGACCATATGGGAGAAGCTGAGAGAGCAGCTGACGGTATCTGCTTTACTGTGTAACCTCCTCCATAGTCAGCGCTACACCCAAACCTCACACTAAAGAGGACAAATATCGCCGGAGGGTTCACTTTTCTGTCCATACGTCCTGCCGCTCTGGTTTAATCCTGAATGGGGGATGTCAAATTGTGACCCTCGATTTAATGACAATCCTATAAAGGAAAAATAAATCTTTGTATCGTGTTAACCAGTAGATAGAAAAATATTAAGATTCAGAGTCCTCAGTGGTTGATAACTTTTAATGGTGAACTGACAAGGTGGTAACAAATTGCAGCTTTCGAGACTCCTCCGGCCTCCTCTTCTGAGTCTCGAAAGCTGCTATTTGTTATCATCTTTTCAGTTCGCCATTAAAATGTATCAACCACTGAGGACTCTGAAATATTAATGTTCCTGACAATCCTACAAAAATGTATACAGTTATGTGCAGAATACTAGAAGTCTAGCATCACTAAAGCAGTTAATTACCGGCACAAAATATCATATAACATGGGAGAAAGTTCGTGACTAGGAGTAGGCAAGAAATGGGCAACCACCAGAATCCACAGCCATGACATTCGCACTGCTTATCGGGTGTAAAGGTACCGTCACACTTAGCGACGCTGCAGCGATAGCGACAACGATGCCGATCGCTGCAGCGTCGCTGTTTGATCGCTGGGGAGCTGTCACACAGACCGCTCTCCAGCGACCAACGATGCCGAGGTCCCCGGGTAACCAGGGTAAACATCGGGTTGCTAAGCGCAGGGCCGCGCTTAGTAACCCGATGTTTACCCTGGTTACCAGCGTAAAAGTAAAAAAAACAAACAGTACATACTCACCTGCGCGTCCCCCGGCGTCCGCTTCCCTGCACTGTGTGAGCACCGGCCCTAACAGCACAGCGGTGACGTCACCGCTGTGCTTTCACTTTCAGTTTAGGGCCGGTGCTCAGTAAGTGTCAGGAAGCGGACGCCAGGGGACGCATGTAAGTATGTACTGTTTGTTTTTTTTACTTTTACGCTGGTAACCAGGGTAAACATCGGGTTGCTAAGCGCGGCCCTGCGCTTGGTAACCCAATATTTACCCTGGTTACCATTGTAAAACATCGCTGGTATCGTTGCTTTTGCTTTCAAACACAACGATACACAGCGATCGGACGACCAAATAAAGTTCTGGACTTTATTCAGCGACCAGCGACATCACAGCAGGATCCTGATCGCTGCTGCGTGTCAAACTAAATGATATCGCTATTGAGGACGCTGCAACGTCACGGATCGCTATCGTTATCGTTGCAAAGTCGCTTAGTGTGAAGGTACCTTTAGTCTGTAATAGTGACTGTACATTGAGTGTGTGAAGCTTTGTTTATTGATGTGTGCTTATATGCTAATAGTGCTACTTAATCCCATCACCATTGTTTACCTTGTCTTGATGTTGGACTGAAGGACCCTGGGTAATTCTAAAAATAGCTTACATGCCTTGGGTATAAAAAGACTCAGAGATCACATCCTGAGAGACGGAAGTAATACAGAGCTACCAGCCGGAGATTCTGCAAACCACCCAACAGACAGGAGAAAGGACTGCAGCCAATTCATCATGGCACCATCACGAGGGACACTGATCTATGATTCTATAGGATACAACCTAGGGGTTTTCGGCTCCGGTTGGAAGGACACAGATCTGATCCAGTGACCATCTCTGAACCATGGATATGTTTGGAGAAAGCCAGGGTTGGGACCCGCTGGTCGCCTGGTTCCATGGAGATGGTCAGATAAGCCAGGTGGTGACTCTCGTGTCAACTGGCTTTGGACCTTGTATGGACTCTATGGACAGTTCGTGGTCATCTCCCTATGCTTGTCGTTACCTCTTCTCTGTGCGTGCATCCACAGATGAAGTAGCGACCCTGGGAGCTTGGACATAACATCTACCATTATCTCGGCGAGTCAGCGGAAGGGTGAGGCCCTGTAATGTGCACCATCTTGGGGTAATTGGTGGGAATGTTCTGTTTGCTTTTGTGTGCTGTGGTTCAATAAAGTATTGCCACACTGTTTTACCTTAACCCTGTGTTGTCTGTGTAGTGTATTGCCCACTGGGAGATAGAGCGGCCGTTCAATGGTATGAACCGTGGTCCATGCAGTCTTGCTAAAGACAGCCGGGCCAGCGGACGAGAGCACCCACTGACCCCGTTTCTCCACAGCCAGGTTTAGTGATGAGCGAGTATACTCTTTACTTGGGTTTCTCCAAGCATACTCGGGTGATCTCTGAGTATTTCAGCGTGCTCGGAGATTTAGTTTATGTCGGCATAGCTGAATGATTTGCGGCTGCTAGACAGTTTGAATACATGTGTGGATTCCCTAACCTGTCTAGCAGCCACAAATCATCCAGCTATGCCGACATAAACTAAACCTCTGAGCACGCTGAAATGCTCGGAGAAACCTGAGGAGCAAGCATATGCATTCATCACTAGTCATGTTGCCTTATGCTGAAGAAGAAATGTCCTTGAAATGGGCCCCAAACACACCAGCAAGCGGACAACATCCTGGGTCCAGACGGACAAGACTGATGATATGAACTGATCCCGAGACCTCAATCCAATGGAGAATTCGTGGAGTGACATCAAAAATGCTGCTTGTGATACAAAACCTAAGAATGCAATAGACCTGTGGAGTGTAGTAGTCGGCGTGGGTTGGAATATTTGATGTTACGTGACTCCATGCTGCACAGATGTAAAGCAGTCATCAGAAATATGGGCGATACCATGGATGATTAACAGAAAAGCCGAGTCTGGAAACAAATCTCAGCTTATGCTGTAAATCATAGAATCATAGAACGATTCCATTTAATCACACTGCCATTATTATGCAGATCAAAAAAGAAAAAAGTATGTGGAATGATCGGCACCAGAGGAGTACATGATCAGTACTTGGATACACATGAATCCAATTTCACAGCCTGCACGATATCTCAGGGTTTAAGGTGCTCAGCATAAACAGCATATAGTCTATTGAACAAATAGTAGAAAGAAATGCGGCACTCACCCTTTTATGCTTGTGAAATCGTGCTGTTTTTATTGGACCGACTTGAAAATGTTGTTACATGTCCATGTGATACATCAGGCGTACAGGAGGTTGTGGAGAGAGAGGAGGTGGTCCACCTCCTCTCTCCCCGTACCACCTCCTCTCTCCCCGCACCCTCCTGTACGCCTGATGTATCACATGGACATGTAAAAACTTTTTCATGTCGGTCCAATAAAAACAGCACTATTTCACAAGCATAAAAGGGTGAGTGCCGCATTTCTTTCTACTAACTGCCATTATTATGCAAATAGCTGCACATGAATCAAGAGTCAAGGTTAGAAAACACAAAGAAAAAAAGAGAAAATTGAATGGCACAAAGACAAAAAAAATCAACTTACTGGTGGAGATGATGGTCTCTGAATCAACGACACCCTTCGGTGAAACGGCCGTAGTCCTCTTTTGTGGAGTTACCCACCACTTCATCTAACACCTTCTTCTCCACGGTATTCACGGTGGAAAATGAAATGCTAGGTGAAATCCCAAGAAACAATGAAAACCCTATATTAAGGGTCACCAATCTAACCCAAGAAGAGGTGCGAAACCGGCTAAATAAGATTAAAATAGATAAATCTCCGGGTCCGGATGGCATACACCCACGAGTACTAAGAGAACTAAGTAATGTAATAGATAAACCATTATTTCTTATTTTTAGGGACTCTATAGCGACGGGGTCTGTTCCGCAGGACTGGCGCATAGCAAATGTGGTGCCAATATTCAAAAAGGGCTCTAAAAGTGAACCTGGAAATTATAGGCCAGTAAGTCTAACCTCTACTGTTGGTAAAATATTTGAAGGGTTTCTGAAGGATGTTATTCTGGATTATCTCAATGAGAATAACTGTTTAACTCCATGTCAGCATGGGTTTATGAGAAATCGCTCATGTCAAACCAATCTAATCAGTTTTTATGAAGAGGTAAGCTATAGGCTAGACCACGGTGAGTCATTGGACGTGGTATATCTCGATTTTTCCAAAGCGTTTGATACCGTGCCGCACAAGAGGTTGGTACACAAAATGAGAATGCTTGGTCTGGGGGAAAATGTGTGTAAATGGGTTAGTAACTGGCTTAGTGATAGAAAGCAGAGGGTGGTTATAAATGGTATAGTCTCTAACTGGGTCGCTGTGACCAGTGGGGTACCGCAGGGGTCGGTATTGGGACCTGTTCTCTTCAACATACTCATTAATGATCTGGTAGAAGGTTTACACAGTAAAATATTGATATTTGCAGATGATACAAAACTATGTAAAGCAGTTAATACAAGAGAAGATAGTATTCTGCTACAGATGGATCTGGATAAGTTGGAAACTTGGGCTGAAAGGTGGCAGACGAGGTTTAACAATGATAAATGTAAGGTTATACACATGGGAAGAAGGAATCAATATCACCATTACACACTGAACGGGAAACCACTGGGTAAATCTGACAGGGAGAAGGACTTGGGGATCCTAGTTAATGATAAACTTACCTGGAGCAGCCAGTGCCAGGCAGCAGCTGCCAAGGCAAACAGGATCATGGGGTGCATTAAAAGAGGTCTGGATACACATGATGAGAGCATTATACTGCCTCTGTACAAATCCCTAGTTAGACCGCACATGGAGTACTGTGTCCAGTTTTGGGCACCGGTGCTCAGGAAGGATATAATGGAACTAGAGAGAGTACAAAGGAGGGCAACAAAGTTAATAAAGGGGATGGGAGAACTACAATACCCAGATAGATTAGCGAAATTAGGATTATTTAGTCTAGAAAAAAGACGACTGAGGGGCGATCTAATAACCATGTATAAGTATATAAGGGGACAATACAAATATCTCGCTGAGGATCTGTTTATACCAAGGAAGGTGACGGGCACAAGGGGGCATTCTTTGCGTCTGGAGGAGAGAAGGTTTTTCCACCAACATAGAAGAGGATTCTTCACTGTTAGGGCAGTGAGAATCTGGAATTGCTTGCCTGAGGAGGTGGTGATGGCGAACTCAGTCGAGGGGTTCAAGAGAGGCCTGGATGTCTTCCTGGAGCAGAACAATATTGTATCATACAATTATTAGGTTCTGTAGAAGGATGTAGATCTGGGGATTTATTATGATGGAATATAGGAATATAGGCTGAACTGGATGGACAAATGTCTTTTTTCGGCCTTACTAACTATGTTATCTGTCTCAGCTCTTCGTCTCCATCCTGAACATGTCCCCATTCCTCATTGGTTCTCCCCAGAGACCGGGGTAATGTGCAGACCTCCCTTCTTGACTGTGCCGCAACCACTGGGGGCTTATACTTACGAAAGTCTGGGGTTTCCTCCTCTTCCAGTTGCTCATCGAGATCCCCCATTGGAGTCTCCACAGTCACTCTTGACAGCCCATCAGCACTTGCGTTTTTGGTAGCAGAGCGATAATGGATGGTAAAGTCAAACTTGGCTGGGCGAGCCACCCACCGTTGTTGTAAGGCCCCCAATTTAGCATTCTCAAGGTGGGCCAGGGGATTATTGTCTGTTCGAACTTGAACCTTGGTCCCTGTCAGGAAGCCCGCAAACTTCTCTGTCATGGCCCACACCAGGGCCAGGAGCTCTAACCGGAAGGAGCTGTAATTGTGAGGGTTTCTTTCGCTGTCTCGCAGGGACCTGCTGGCATGCCCGGTGACTCTCTCATGTCCATCCTGCATCTGAGAAAGTACTGCACTGAGTCCATGAAGGCTACCATCTGTGTACAACAGGAACGGTTGATTGAAGTCTGTGTAGGCCAAAATCGGGGCTGAGGTAAGGGCATTCTTTATAGCCTGGAAGGCCTCATCTTGTCTCTGGGCCCAAGGGATGTACTGGGTCTTCGGTACTTCAGCGGTCCCCCTCAGCAGCTTATTGAGAGGACTTACCACCTTCACGAAGTCTTTAAAAAACCGGCGGTAGTACCCAGCGAGCCCCAGAAAGGCCTGGAGTTCTCTCACTGTTCGAGGGACTGGCCACTTCTGAATAGCAGCCACTTTTTCTGGTGAGGGTAGCACTCCATCTTGTGACACTATGTGGCCCAGGTACTCGATCTCTCTCTTGAAAAGGTGGCACTTCTTTGGCTTCACCTTCAGGTTATGAGCCCGCAGTCTTCCGAGTACCTGTCCAAGCCAGGCAAGGTGATCTTTGAATGAGGCCGAAAACACAATTATGTCATCCAGATAGATCAGTGTAGCCTCAAAATTTAAGTCTCCCAAACACGTTTCCATCCGCCGTTGAAACGTGCCCAAAGCATTGGAGAGCCCGAAGGGCATCCGGTTAAACTCGAACAGCCCCATAGGGAGGATGAAGGTGGTTTTTTCTTTGTCTTTCTCTGCCACGGCTACTGGCCAGTATCCGCTTGCTAAGTCCAGGGTGGAGAAGTTCTTGGCTTTCCCCAACGCTGTCAAGGATTCCTTGATGCGGGGCAATGGATACGAGTCTCGAACAGTGCAGGCATTGAGTTTCCTGTAATCTACACAGAACCGGATGGTCCCATCCTTTTTCTTGACGAGCACCACCGGGGCTGCCCAAAGGCTCTGACTACTCTGCACCAATCCTGAATCCAGCATCTGCCTAAGTAATGTTTTCACCTCTTGATACATCTTAGGCGGGATCTGCCGGTATCGTTCTCGAATTGGACGAGCTTCTCTGGTCGGTATCTAATGCATGATGGCTTCAGTACAGCCAAAATCTTCGGCGTGATGGGCGAATGCGGCCTGATTTTCCCACAGCATAGCTTCTATTGCTTGCACATGCTCAGGGCCCAGTGCCTTCACATCCACTTCCATTTGATCAAGGATGACCTGTCCACTCCACTCCGGGGATGGTGTCTCTTCGGCCCCCACAGCAACTGCTAGGGTCCACCCCACACCTTCTTTTGGCGATAAAGACATCTCCTTCTGACTCACCACTTCACCCTTATGTAGGTACACCAGGGTCAGATCTGTCCCTCGTGGCAAGGTGACATCCCCAGGGCCCACATTCAAAGCTCTTATGGGGACGTGTCCTTGCTGGACCACAGCTATCGTATGAGCTATCATAACTTCTTGGTCCACTCCTCTGCCTACCACAGGCTGAACAATCACTTCCAACCCATCAAGGTTGCGATGCGTCTCCACTGGAAGGTATACTATAATTTCTCGCTCGGGAGGCAGGACTACAGGTTCTTTACCAGGAGCCCTGATGACCCCTACGGTCTGATAGGATGGCACACTCTTCTGCATCCCACAGACGCGGATCAGTCGTTGAAGGGCTTCTTGAGTAGGCTTATGTGTAGTAGCCTTCTTCCAATATCCAGGTCCCTGTTTGGTAAACATAATCTGATCGAGTTCACATAGGATATTCATTCCCAGTACTACAGGCACATCTTATTGGATAGGCTCAGGGACTAGCAGGATTCCTTTTCTCCCATTTCTTGCCCACAGATTCGAATATTCATCCACACGACCCCTGTGACCGGGATCGGTTGTTGGTTGGCAGCAAACAACCAGATCAATGTCTCCTTCTGACTTGGCCAGGGCCTGGAAATTCCGCTTGAAATACGATTCTTGCATCGTCGTCACTTGTGACCCGGTATCTATCAGGCAATTCACTAGAACTCCCTCAAATTTAGAGCGCCCCCACGTTAAGGGCAATGGGGTACTCAGTACCGGGTCCCTCTGTCTCGGTTCTGGGAATGTCACGATGGCCCGAACCGGTCCGTGGCCCTTCTGAGGGGCATCAAATTAAAGGTGTAGTTTGTATAGTGTTCGTGACGCCACCTGTGTTATTCAGTCAGAGTGACCGATGCTGCTTAGGGTCCGCTGGGGTGATGGAATGGCAGCTAGATGGTATACCTTCCCACAGGTGAAGTATGTCCCCAGGGCTTCCCAGATGTGTAGGTAGTGATGGTGGACGATGTAAGGCGCAATGAATAACGAGGACACAAGGTTGCAGTCTCTTTACCTTTTACTGAAGACTTCAGCGTCCACAGTCCAGAGCACAGGGCTGGCAGAGTCCGGCCGGTCCAAAGGCAGATCCAGAGCTCCCTTGTGCAGGTGGAAATCAGTAGCCTTCCTACTAGCGCCTGTGTGTTGTAGTACCCCCCTGCTGAGCACCACGGGATAGTCCTCACAACTTTCTTGGATGTTTCTGATGTTCTCTCTCTCTCTGTCCCCCAGATGGTATGGATAGGACAACCTGTATGATGGGGTAGGCCTGGAGCTATTTTATAGGGACCCTAGAGATGGCCCTCTCCCACAATTTGCCTCCGTGTCTTCATAGGTATTAAGGTCAGGCAACCAACTTGGAATTGACTGTCCTGCCGGTCTCTGAAGTAATACATAGAGTCAATTACTCCCTCGGTGTTCCAGCCACCGGATACGTGCCTCAGAAGGAGGCTGCTGATCTTGGGGCAGAACTCCTCCCGGTATTATCTCCTTGTGCTGTGACCTCGTTTCTCACTCTCCACAATAGAATTCGCTTCATGTCCTTTCTTAGGATGCTGCCGCAATGAGTGCAGGCGCAGCTCCGTAACGCTCTATCTCGTGCTTGGCCTCTGTTAGGATCCTACCCCTGACAGGGACCCTCTGTCTGCAGCTCAGATGTTCCTCCTTCTCCCCCTGTCTGCCTGACAGGTCCTCTCTGGGTCAAACCCAGGCAGCTTCTCCCTTACTTCCTATCCTACCCACCAGTTTTACCCGTGTGTGAGGAGTGGCCTAGTAGATAGAACCTTTGCTCCCCCTGGTGGACTGGAGTGTGAAGTGTAGTGTGTGACTGTGATACCTGGCAAGGTGAACTCCTTTAGTACCATCAGACATAATATCACTCCCCCTGGTGGAAGAACGACATTACGGCAACGACCAGGACTCTGGGGCGCTGCACATTCAGCACGTAGAATGAGACACCAAGCAATCAAGTGTTTGTTATGATATAGAGCGGCCTCTCTCCTCGCCTCCCCCGCAGAGTGTCGCACTACTGCGGGGGTTGGTAGTTTAACGGCAGCTTCTGCTGGCCTTGAGCATAGTTCCAACAGTCTCTAGCAAGGTGCCCCTGTCCTCCACATTCCCAGCATTGGATGCCTCCTCCTCACTGGGGGGCACCTCGAGCCTGTCCTCATGCCTCCGATGCCTGACGGGAGGTGGCTTGCTCCCACTGATCCCTTATCGGTTGGGCCGAAGAATGGTTGCATGAGTACGGTGGGTCAGACTGTTGTAGGTCCCCCACTCTTCGTTTCATCTGGGTCAGTTTTTCTTGCACGTTGACAAGGCATCACTGCAAATGTTGCACCACCTGGACCAGCACCTCCTGATGGTTTGGGTCCCCTCTGGTACTGGCACCCTGGACACGCATCACCCCAGACGCATAGCTCTCTTCTTTACTTCGGGCCACCAATTCCGCCAGGATTTGATGAAGCGTAAGAGCCAGATCTGCCTGGACCCGTTCTGACAGTGCTCGTCTCAAGGCTGTGCTGTGTAGTCCCAGAATGAATTGCTCCCGGAGTATCGGGTCTTTAGAGCCCATGCCACCAAATGCATCCTCCTCCTTTCTCTGCACCTCTGCTAACACTTCTTGCAGTGCTGTTGCATACAGAGAAATTCCTTCTTCCCGCTGCAGCCTAGAGAAAAATTTGGCGCAAAGGTGTCCGATGCTAGCAGTCTTGCCGTAGATCTCTTCCAGGAACTTCACTAGCTCCTTCAGGGTACTGCAGGTGAGTTCTGGTTGTAGGCAGACGTTTCTATGGGCTTCTCCCTCTAGGGCAGTTAAAGCAATGTCCGCTTCAAGGTCTCGGCTGAGGTTAAAAATCTTCAGGGTGCTTTGCAGCCGGGACACCCAGTCGGACAGTGGCATATTATTGCCGTCAAACTTTGGTAGCACACTAAATATGGTGCCCATAGGAAGTGTCCTTGCAGGGTTTCCACCAATGCCCACATCATCTCCATTAACATTAGCATTCCCGCCATTGCTGTCTGCTGCCTCCATCTTGGTGACAGTACCCTGCTCGCAGCGCCACTTGAAGCGATGGCCGGGGGACCATCACGGTGCATGAAGACTACCATACACAAGATGAGGTGCAAACAACAAAGGGTAGATTTATTGGAAGGCAAGGAATGAAGTGGATGAGGAAGAGGCAAACGGGTATGCAACGGCAAAAGATAATTTACAAGAGTTATATTCTTTAGCTTGTCCGTAAAATAGCACGGTACTCCAACTATTAAAGAATCAACATACGTCACACAAGTAAATGCAAACAATAAACAAACAATGATACATATAACCTCCCTGGCCTTTACTAAGCTGTCCACATGACTCCCGTGTACTGACTACTGAAGCCTACACTAGGCCCTAACATGTGCACAAAACAGGAACAAACTCATGGTGATGTTGGGGACTCAGATTCAGTCCCGGGGGGCCCCCAACATTCTAGTACGGTGGTGCGCATGGCTTTCTGCCAGCTCCGTGAAGAGTGGTCTTCTCCTTGCTTCTGGGTCCTGGAGGTGCTCCTGGAAACTGTAAATCCTGTTCTTGATATCTTCGTGGCTTCTCAAACTCACACAGGACAGCCACTCTCGCTGCACCCGGAAAAGTCTGTCAAATTTCACAAGTCCACTCCGTTACAGGCTGTGGGTCCTGTTGTGATTTTGCTTTTTGCTCCCTCTAGTGGTCATTAGTGATTTGACTCTGGAGCTTCTGTCTTTTCCTATATCCTCACCTGGGCCGTTAGTTCAGGGGCGTTGCTATATAAGCTCCCTGGACCTTCAGTTCAATGCCTGGCATCGTTGAAATCAGAGCTAATCTGTTGTGCTCTTGTCCTATGATCCTGGTTCCTGTATTTCAAGCTAAGTCTGCTTCCTTGCTTTTTGCTTTTGTTTTGTTTGGTATTTTTGTCCAGCTTGTTCCAATCTGTATCCTGACCTTTGCTGGAAGCTCTGGGGGGCTGGTGTTCTCCCCCCGGACCATTAGACGGTTCGGGGGTTCTTGAATCTCCAGCGTGGATTTTTATAGGGTTTTTGTTGACCAGATAAGTTATCTTGCTATATTCTGCTATTAGTAAGCTGGCCTCTCTTTGATGAACCTGGTTCATTTCTGTGTTTGTCATTTCCTCTTACCTCACCGTTATTATTTGTGGGGGGCTTGTATCTTGCTTTGGGGTCCCTTTCTCTGGAGGCAAGAGAGGTCTTTGTTTTCTTCTCCTAGGGGTAGTTAGATTCTCCGGCTGGCGCGAGTCATCTAGCGATCACCGTAGGCATGATCCCCGGCTACTTCTAGTGTTGGCGTTAGGAGTAGCTATTTGGTCAACCCAGTTACCACAGCCCTATGAGCTGGATTTTTGAATCTCGCAGACTTACACGTTCCTCTGAGACCCTGTCCACTGGGGTCATAACAGTATGCCAGGCCAGTATTAAATGTTTAATGCATTGCAGAAGTGGGATTATAAGAAAGAAAATTTTGAGGGTTTTTTTTCCCTCTCTCATTTTTTTTTTTTTTTCTTTTCCCCTTTACCTCAGAGTGGCTTAAGATTGCTGCAGACATGAATGTCCAGACCTTGATTACAAGTGTGGACCAGCTTGCCGCTCGTGTGCAGGGTATACAAGATTATGTTACCAGAAATCCTAGGTCTGAACCCAAGATTCCGATTCCTGAACTGTTTTCAGGAGACCGATTTAAGTTTAGGAATTTCAGGAATAATTGTAAATTGTTTTTGTCCCTGAAACCTTGTTCGTCTGGAGACTCTGCTCAACAAGTAAAAATTGTTATTTCATTCTTACGGGGTGACCCTCAAGATTGGGCTTTTTCGTTGGCGCCAGGAGATCCGGCATTGGCTGATATTGATGCGTTTTTTCTGGCGCTCGGTTTACTTTATGAGGAACCCAATCTTGAGATTCAGGCAGAGAAAGCCTTGCTGGCTATGTCTCAGGGCCAGGACGAGGCTGAGGTGTATTGCCAAAAATTTCGGAAATGGTCCGTGCTGACACATTGGAACGAGTGTGCACTGGCCGCTAATTTTAGAAATGGCCTTTCTGAGGCCATTAAGAATGTTATGGTGGGTTTTCCCATTCCCACAGGTCTGAATGATACCATGTCCCTGGCTATTCAAATTGACCGGCGGTTGCGGGAGCGCAAAACCGCAAATTCCCTCATGTTGTTGTCTGAACAGACACCTGATGTGATGCAATGTGATAGAAAAACCGCAAATTCCCTCATGGTATTGTCTGAACGGACACCTGATTTGATGCAATGTGATAGAATCCTGACTAGAAATGAGAGGAAAATTCATAGACGCCGGAATGGCTTGTGCTACTACTGTGGTGATTCTACACATGTTATCTCAGCATGCTCTAAACGTATATCTAAGGTTGTTAGTCCTGTCACCGTTGGTAATTTGCATCCTAAGTTTATTCTGTCTGTAACTTTGATTTGCTCACTGTCATCTTATCCTGTCATGGCGTTTGTAGATTCAGGTGCTGCCCTGAGTCTTATGGATCTCTCATTTGCTAAGCGCTGTGGTTTTATTCTTGAACCATTAGAAAATCCTATCCCTCTTAGGGGTATTGATGCTACGCCATTAGCAGAAAATAAACCGCAGTATTGGACACAGGTTACCATGTGCATGACTCCTGAACACCGCGAGGTGATACGTTTTCTCATTCTACATAAATTGCATGATTTGGTTGTTTTGGGGCTGCCATGGTTACAGACCCATAATCCAGTCCTTGACTGGAAGGCTATGTCAGTGTCTAGTTGGGGCTGTCGTGGTATTCATGAGGATTCCCTGCCTGTCTATTGCTTCTTCTACGCCTTCGGAAGTTCCGGAGTACTTGTCTGATTATCAGGATGTCTTTAGCGAGTCCAGGTCCAGTGCATTGCCTCCTCATAGGGAATGTGACTGTGCAATAGATTTGATTCCAGGCAGTAAATTTCCTAAGGGAAGACTGTTTAATCTGTCGATACCTGAACATACCGCTATGCGTTCATATATCAAGGAGTCTCTGGAGAAAGGACACATCCGTCCGTCTTCTTCCCCTCTTGGTGCGGGATTCTTTTTTGTGGCTAAAAAGGACGGATCTTTGAGGCCTTGTATTGACTATCGGCTTTTAAATAAGATCACTGTCAAATTTCAGTATCCTTTGCCGCTGTTGTCTGACTTGTTTGCCCGGATTAAAGGTGCCAAGTGGTTTACCAAGATAGACCTTCGTGGTGCGTACAACCTTGTGCGCATTAAGCAAGGGGATGAATGGAAAACCGCATTCAATACGCCCGAAGGTCATTTTGAGTACTTGGTGATGCCTTTTGGGCTCTCTAATGCCCCTTCAGTTTTTCAGTCCTTTATGCATGACATTTTCCGGAACTATCTGGATAAATTTTTGATCGTTTATCTGGATGATATTCTGGTTTTTTCTGATAATTGGGACTCGCATGTGGAGCAGGTCAGGATGGTCTTTAAAATTTTGCGTGAAAATTCTTTGTTTGTCAAGGGCTCAAAGTGTCTTTTTGGTGTACAGAAGGTTCCCTTTTTGGGGTTCATTTTTTCCCCTTCTGCTGTGGAGATGGACCCAGTCAAGGTCCGAGCTATTCTTGATTGGACTCAGCCCTCGTCAGTTAAGAGTCTTCAGAAGTTCTTGGGTTTCGCTAACTTCTACCGTCGTTTTATCGCTAACTTTTCTAGCATTGTGAAACCTTTGACGGATATGACCAAGAAGGGCTCCGATGTGGTTAATTGGGCTCCTGCTGCCGTGGAGGCTTTCCAGGAGTTGAAACGTCGGTTTACTTCGGCGCCTGTTTTGTGCCAGCCTGATGTCTCGCTTCCCTTTCAGGTTGAGGTGGATGCTTCAGAGATTGGAGCAGGGGCCGTTTTGTCGCAGAGAGGCCCTGGTTGCTCTGTTATGAGACCTTGCGCCTTTTTCTCTAGGAAGTTTTCGCCTGCGGAGCGAAATTATGATGTGGGCAATCGGGAGTTGTTGGCCATGAAATGGGCATTTGAGGAGTGGCGTCATTGGCTCGAGGGTGCTAAGCATCGTGTGGTGGTCTTGACTGATCACAAAAATCTGATGTATCTCGAGTCTGCTAAACGCCTGAATCCTAGACAGGCCCGCTGGTCATTGTTTTTCTCCCATTTTGACTTTGTTGTCTCGTATTTACCAGGTTCAAAAAATGTGAAGGCCGATGCTCTTTCCAGGAGCTTTGTGCCTGATGCTCCTGGAGTCGCTGAACCTGTTGGTATTCTTAAGGATGGTATTATCTTGTCAGCTATTTCTCCAGATCTGCGACGTGTGTTGCAGAGATTTCAGGCTGATAGGCCTGATTCTTGTCCACCTGACAGACTGTTTGTGCCTGATAAGTGGACCAGCAGAGTCATTTCCGAGGTTCATTCCTCGGTGTTGGCAGGTCACCCAGGAATTTTTGGCACCAGAGATCTGGTGGCCAGATCCTTTTGGTGGCCTTCCTTGTCTAGGGATGTGCGGTCATTTGTACAGTCCTGTGGGACTTGTGCTCGAGCTAAGCCTTGCTGTTCTCGTGCCAGCGGGTTGCTCTTGCCTGTCCCTAAGAGACCTTGGACACATATCTCCATGGATTTCATTTCTGATCTTCCGGTGTCTCAAGGCATGTCTGTTATCTGGGTGATATGTGATCGCTTCTCCAAGATGGTCCATTTGGTTCCTTTGCCTAAGCTGCCTTCCTCTTCCGATCTGGTTCCTGTGTTTTTCCAGAACGTGGTTCGTTTGCACGGCATCCCTGAGAATATTGTGTCAGACAGAGGATCCCAGTTCGTTTCCAGATTCTGGCGATCCTTTTGTAGTAGGATGGGCATTGACTTGTCGTTTTCGTCTGCTTTCCATCCTCAGACTAATGGACAGACGGAGCGAACTAATCAGACTTTGGAGGCTTATTTGAGGTGTTTTGTCTCTGCTGATCAGGACGATTGGGTGACCTTCTTGCCGTTGGCTGAGTTTGCCCTTAATAATCGGGCTAGTTCCGCCACCTTGGTTTCGCCGTTTTTCTGCAACTCTGGTTTCCACCCTCGTTTTTCTTCGGGTCATGTGGAACCTTCTGACTGCCCTGGGGTGGATTCTGTGGTGGATAGGTTGCAGCGGATCTGGAATCTTGTGGTGGACAACTTGAAGTTGTCACAGGAGAGGGCTCAGCGCTTTGCCAACCGCCGCCGCGGTGTGGGTCCCCGACTACGTGTTGGGGATTTGGTGTGGCTTTCTTCCCGCTTTGTTCCTATGAAGGTTTCCTCTCCCAAATTTAAACCTCGTTTTATTGGTCCTTACAAGATATTGGAAATCCTTAATCCTGTATCCTTTCGCCTGGATCTTCCTGTGTCGTTTGCTATCCACAACGTGTTTCATAGGTCCTTGTTGCGGCGGTACGTTGTGCCTGTGGTTCCTTCTGCTGAGCCTCCTGCTCCGGTGTTGGTTGAGGGCGAGTTGGAGTACGTGGTGGAGAAGATCTTGGATTCTCGTCTCTCCAGGCGGAGGCTTCAGTACCTGGTCAAGTGGAAGGGCTATGGTCAGGAAGATAATTCCTGGGTGGTCGCCTCTGATGTTCATGCGGCCGATTTAGTTCGTGCCTTTCACGCCGCTCGTCCTGATCGCCCTGGTGGTCGTGGTGAGGGTTCGGTGACCCCTCACTAAGGGGGGGGTACTGTTGTGATTTTGCTTTTTGCTCCCTCTAGTGGTCATTAGTGATTTGACTCTGGAGCTTCTGTCTTTTCCTATATCCTCATCTGGGCCGTTAGTTCAGGGGCGTTGCTATATAAGCTCCCTGGACCTTCAGTTCAATGCCTGGCATCGTTGAAATCAGAGCTAATCTGTTGTGCTCTTGTCCTATGATCCTGGTTCCTGTATTTCAAGCTAAGTCTGCTTCCTTGCTTTTTGCTTTTGTTTTGTTTGGTATTTTTGTCCAGCTTGTTCCAATCTGTATCCTGACCTTTGCTGGAAGCTCTGGGGGGCTGGTGTTCTCCCCCCGGACCATTAGACGGTTCGGGGGTTCTTGAATCTCCAGCGTGGATTTTTATAGGGTTTTTGTTGACCAGATAAGTTATCTTGCTATATTCTGCTATTAGTAAGCTGGCCTCTCTTTGCTGAACCTGGTTCATTTCTGTGTTTGTCATTTCCTCTTACCTCACCGTTATTATTTGTGGGGGGCTTGTATCTTGCTTTGGGGTCCCTTTCTCTGGAGGCAAGAGAGGTCTTTGTTTTCTTCTCCTAGGGGTAGTTAGATTCTCCGGCTGGCGCGAGTCATCTAGCGATCACCGTAGGCATGATCCCCGGCTACTTCTAGTGTTGGCGTTAGGAGTAGCTATTTGGTCAACCCAGTTACCACAGCCCTATGAGCTGGATTTTTGAATCTCGCAGACTTACACGTTCCTCTGAGACCCTGTCCACTGGGGTCATAACAGGGTCCTCTCTTGCAGAAAAGAGCACAAAGTTCTCTCTGCAGCAGCTTCAGCTCACACAGGCTGTTCAGGCTCCACCCCTGCCATCTGCACAGACCAACTCATTCACACAATCTATTGCAGGAGAGAAGCAGAACATTCCATCACACCAGACAAGGGGGTGCAGTATCTTAAAGTGACAGCGTGTTCCTTACTGTCCATAACAGCACCACCCTCTTACAGATGCAGGTAGGAGAGAGGAGCAGGTACAAGAGATCAGATACAGGGAGGAGGGAGCAGGAGCAGGTACGAGAGATCAGATACAGGGAGGAGTGAGCAGGAGCAGGCAGGAGAGATCAGAAACAGGGAGGAGAGCAGCAGCAGGTACGAGAGATCAGATACAGGGAGAAGGGAGCAGGAACAGGTAGGAGAGATCAGATACAGAGAGGAGAGAGCAGGAGCAGGTAGGAGAGATCAGATACAGGGAGGAGAGAGCAGCAGCAGGTACGAGAGATCAGATACAGGGAGGTGAGAGCAGCAGCAGCTGCAAGAGATCAGATACAGTGTGGAGGGAGCAGGAGCAGGTACAAGATATCAGATACAGGGTGGAGGGAGCAGGAGCAGGTATGAGAGACCAGATACAAAGATGAGAGTGTAGGAGTAGGTAGGAGAGATCAGATACAGGGAGGAGAGAGCGGGAGCAGGTACGAGAGATCAGATACAGGGAGGAGAGAGCAGCATCAGGTACGAGAGATCAGATACAGGGAGGAGAGAGCAGCAGCAGGTACAAGAGTTCAGATACAGGGTGGAGGGAGCAGGAGCAGGAACGAGAGATCAGATAAAGGGAGGAGGGAGCAGGAGCAGGTAGGAGAGACCAGATACAAAGATGAGAGTGTAGGAGTAGGTAGGAGAGATCAGGTACAGGGAGGAGAGAGCGGGAACAGGTACGAGAGATCAGATACAGGGAGGAGAGAGCAGCATCAGGTACGAGAGATCAGATACAGGGAGGAGAGAGCAGCAGCAGGTACAAGAGTTCAGATACAGGGTGGAGGGAGCAGGAGCAGGAACGAGAGATCAGATACAGGGAGGAGGGAGCAGGAGCAGGTACAAGAGATCAGATACAGGGAGGAGGGAGCAGGAGCAGGTACAAGAGATCAGATACAGGGAGGAGAGAGCAGGAGCAGGTACGAGAGATCAGATACAGGGAGGAGGGAGCAGGAGCAGGTACAAGAGATCAGATACAGGGAGGAGAGGGCAGGAGCTGATACAAGAGATCAGATACAGGGAGAAGGGAGCAGGAGCAGGTACGATAGATCAGATACAGGGAGGAGAGAGCAGGAGCAGGAATGAGAGATCAGATACAGGGAGGAGGGAGAGGAGCAGGTAGGAGAGATCAGATACAGGGAGGAGGGAGCAGGAGCAGGTAGGAGAGATCAGATACAGGGAGGAGAGAGCAGGAGCAGGTACAAGAGATCAGATACAGGGAGGAGGGAGCAGGAGCAGGTACGAGAGATCAGATACAGGGAGGAGAGAGCAGGAGCAGGTACGAGAGATCAGATACATGGAGGAGAGAGCAGGAGCAGGTACGAGAGATCAGATACAGGGAGGAGGGAGCAGGAGCAGGAACGAGAGATCAGATACAGGGAGGAGGGAGCAGGAGCAGGTACGAGAGATCAGATACAGGGAGGAGGGAGCAGGAGCAGGAACGAGAGATCAGATACAGGGAGGAGGGAGCAGGAGCAGGAACGAGAGATCAGATACAGGGAGGAGGGAGCAGCAGCAGGTACGAGAGATCAGATACAGGGAGGAGGAAGTAGCAGGGGTATGAGAGATTAGATACAGGAAGGAGAGAGTGGGAGCAGGTACAAGAGATCAGATACAGGGAGGAGGGAGCAGGAGCAGGTTTGAGATAATAGGTAGAGTAGAATGCAGAGTGGAGCAGGTATAGCAGAACACAGTCAGGGAGGAGATTCTGTGCAGAACAGAGTGAAATGACAAGTCCTCTTCATGTAAGCGTTGGTGGTATAGTGGTGAGCATAGCTGCCTTCCAAGCAGTTGACCCGGGTTCGATTCCCGGCCAACGCAGCACTTTTATAAGATTTAGTACCTTAATAGATTTTTCCACAAAGACTAATCTTAATTAACATCTTTTTTCTTAATTAACCCCTTTTCTTCCTTGCACAATCTTTTCTTTTAAACATTGGTTTTATTCAACCTCATCTCGTTATTCTTTGCATTTTTCCGCGAGGCTCGTTATTTGCAGGACAAGCTGTGATTTTAGGGGACATCATTCATTGGGGAAAAAGTTCCAGGTGTGGTGAAACGGTGATAAAAAACAATGTAGTAATTGTTTTTGGGTTTTGTTGTAGCAGCATCTAGTGTGCAAAAAACATGAGTGGGGACTTGATTCTCTGACCAGTATGAAGAGGTTACAGAGGACCTTTCATTTGCCATAAACAGGTCATTTTGGTATTTACCTGGCGTAAACGCCGCTGTTCTCCTGAATCCGAAGATGTTTTTCTTTTGTTCCTGCGCCGCTCCATTCCTGATATATGGCCGCCTATTCCTTGTGTAGAAATGTATCCTTGTTAGCCAAAAGGGTGTGTCAGCTTAGAAATCCACCCACTTGTAACAAGGATAGCTTTCTATCAGGAATGGAACGGCGCAGGAACAAAAGAACAATATCTTCGGATTCAGGAGAACAGTGACGTTTACACCAGGGAGAAATAAAAATAATTTATCTTTTGCACTAGCCTTAAATCAGCAGTGATCAGAGACAGCTCTGACCTCTGCTCTTCTCTTGGGTGGAGAGTATTGAAAATGAGGAAAGCTGGGTGGAGAGGGATGGATATGGGAAAAGCTTGGTAGAAAGTAATAAGTATAGGAAAGCTGGGTGAAGAGTAATGAGCATGGGAAAAGCTGGGTGGAGAGTCATGAATATGAGGAAAGCAGTGTGGATAGTGATGACTATGGAGAAAGATCGGTGTAGAGGGATGGATATGGTAAAGCTGGTTGGAGGTTAATGAATATGGGGACACTGGGTGGACATTATTGATATGGGAAACGCTAAGTGTATGGCGATTGATATGAGGAAAGCTGGGTTGGATAATGGGAACGCTAGATGGAGAGTGATAGATATGGGAAAGCTGGGTGGAGCATGAATGAAAACTGGATAGATGTGGGGAAATTGAACGGATAGTGATGGACGTGAGGAAAGCTGGGTGGATAAGGAAAAAACTGTGGTTAATAGAAAAGCAAGGTGGATAATGATAGATATGTGGAAAGCTGGGTGGACATTTAAAAGGCTGGATGGAAAGTGCTCAGTATAAGGAAAGCTGGGTGAAAATATAAGTAAAACTGGATATGGAAAGCTGAGTGGAAAGTGATGGATATGGGGAAAGCTGGGTCAATATGAAAAAAGCTCAGTGGATAACAGGAAAGTAGTGTGGAGAGTGATGGCTATGAGGAAGGCTGAGTGAAGAATAATACATATGAGGAAAGCTGGGAGGATAAGGGGAAAGATGGATGGAGAGTGAGGGAAGATGGTCGGAGGTGGCGGGGTGTGGTGAGGAGTGGTGGCGCCCAAGATGCCAGTTACAGGATTGTCAGCACAGAAGTGAGCGCTGCCACCAAGGTCCGGACATAACAAGGCGACTGCGTGTGACCGCGTGCGGGGCCTGTGCAGCAGTGACCAGCCAGGACTGCCTTTCTGTCAGGGCATGCTGGGAGTTGTAGTTGTCAAACAGATAAACCGCAAGTTGGCGGCTAAGATAAAAAAAAAAGAAAACAGACTCTCGTAGTCGGCAGGATTTGAACCTGTGCAGGGAGACCCCAATGGATTTCTAGTACATCGCCTTAAACAATCAGCCACGACTACAGCTGAGGCACAGCGGCCCTGACTACAACTGAGGCACAGCGGCCCTGACTACAGCCGAGGCGCAGCGGCCCTGACTACAACTGAGGCGCAGCGGCCCTGACTACAACTGAGGCGCAGCGGCCCTGACTACAACTGAGGCGCAGCGGTCCTGACTACAACTGAGGCACAGCGGCCATGACTACAGCCGAGGCGCAGCGGCCCTGACTACAACTGAGGCGCAGCGGTCCTGACTACAACTGAGGCACAGCGGCCATGACTACAGCCGAGGCGCAGCGGCCCTGACTACAACTGAGGCACAGCGGCCCTGACTACAACTGAGGCACAGCGGCCATGACTACAGCCGAGGCGCAGCGGCCCTGACTACAACTGAGGCGCAGCGGTCCTGACTACAACTGAGGCACAGCGGCCATGACTACAGCCGAGGCGCAGCGGCCCTGACTACAACTGAGGCGCAGCGGTCCTGACTACAACTGAGGCACAGCGGCCATGACTACAGCCGAGGCGCAGCGGCCCTGACTACAACTGAGGCACAGCGGCCCTGACTACAACTGAGGCACAGCGGCCCTGACTACAGCCGAGGCGCAGCGGTCCTGACTACAGCTGAGGCGCAGCGGCCCTGAATACAGCTGAGGCACAGCGGCCCTGACTACAGCCGAGGCGCAGCGGCCCTGACTACAACTGAGGCACAGCGGTCCTGAATACAGCTGAGGCGCAGCGGTCCTGACTACAGCTGAGGCACAGCGGCCCTGACTACAGCCGAGGCGCAGCGGCCCTGACTACAACTGAGGCACAGCGGTCCTGAATACAGCTGAGGCGCAGCGGCCCTGACTACAGCCGAGCCGCAGTGGCCCTGACTACAGCCGAGGCGCAGCGGCCCTGACTACAGCTGAGGCACAGTGGTCCTGACTACAGCCGAGGCGCAGCGGCCCTGACTACAACTGAGGCACAGCGGTCCTGAATACAGCTGAGGCGCAGCGGCCCTGACTACAGCCGAGCCGCAGCGGCCCTGACTACAGCCGAGGCGCAGCGGCCCTGACTACAGCTGAGGCACAGTGGTCCTGACTACAGCCGAGGCGCAGCGGCCCTGACTACAACTGAGGCACAGCGGTCCTGACTACAGCTGAGGCGCAGCGGTCCTGACTACAGCTGAGGCACAGCGGCCCTGACTACAGCCGAGGCGCAGCGGCCCTGACTACAACTGAGGCACAGCGGTCCTGACTACAGCTGAGGCGCAGCGGTCCTGACTACAGCTGAGGCACAGCGGCCCTGACTACAGCTGAGGTGCAGCGGCCCTGACTACAGCTGAGGCGCAGCGGCCCTGACTACAGCTGAGACGCAGCAGCCCTTACTACAGCTGAGACGCAGCGGCCCTGACTACAGCTGAGGCACAGTGGTCCTGACTACAGCTGAGGCACAGCGGCCCTGACTACAGCTGAGGTGCAGCGGCCCTTACTACAGCTGAGGCGCAGCGTCCCTGACTACAGCTGAGGTGCAGCGGCCCTGACTACAGCTGAGGCGCAGCGGTCCTGACTACAGCTGAGGCGCAGCGGTCCTGACTACAGCTGAGGCACAGCAGCCCTTACTACAGCTGAGGCGCAGCAGCCCTTACGACAGCTGAGGCGCAGCGGCCCTGACTACAGCTGAGGCGCAGCGGCCCTGACTACAGCTGAGGCGCAGTGGCCCTGACTACAGCCTCCGGCGCTGTCAGCGGTGCCAGGGCCAACTGCAGGTAACATGGCGGGAAGCCGAGGATGGTGAGGGCAGACCTACGGAGGAGATAGTCACATAATATGAGCACAATGGACCCCCAGATACAGACCTGCAAGACCCTAAGATGCAGCTAGTCCCAAATTGATGGGAGTTGTAGTTCTCCCGAGATCCGTAGGTCGGAGACTAAACGTGAGTGAATTCATTGATTACAAATTTCCTTGCATTCCAGAAAATCAGAAGATTTCAGGATTAAATTTCAACAAATCCAGAGAAATGTCAGGAACCAGACTGTTCTGAGAGCCAAAGGGGTCTGTCACTCCCCATCCATGACACCCCCCATCTGTCGCACCCCGTCTGTCGCATCCCTCGTCTGTCGCACCCCTGTCCATCACACCCCAGTCCGTCGAACACCGTGTCCTCCGCCTGTCACCCCACAATCACCACTGCCACTGGTCTCCCTGCAATCACCACCTTCACCAGTCTCCCCATTTTTGCCACTCCATGATCTTCACCTCCGTCGGGTCTCCCCACGGTCACTGCCTCTACCACACTCATCACCTCCACAGGTCACCCCACGATAATCATGATCAGTTGCCAGTTACAACTATATACATGCATGATGTGTAAGTAACTGCAAGTCCTGGACTATTGACAGCTGCATAGAAATCCATCACACTGTCACACTCGGGTCAGGAGCACTAGTGCTGCCCCACAGCTCATGCACCGGGGGCTCCAGGCTTGTGAAGACCAAGGTCTAGCTACAATGCTGCCAGCAGGTTCTTCATCCTGAGCTTCTCACAGCAGAGCTGGGCTTTCCACCAGGCAGGACAGGAAGTGACCTCAGATCCTCCTCCTCCTCCTCCACCAGCTGAGCTTTCAGTGTGTCTTCTGCTGTGTGTGGAAGGAGCACACGGTGCTGAGCTCAGCATGAGTCTCCTCAACAAGCGCAGGGCCAGGGCAGCCATTGCCATTGCTATGATCCATCACTGCATGCAGAAGAAGAAGAAGAAGAGGAAGAAGAGGGCATACTGGAGCAAGGACTTCCTGCAGAGCCGGGACTGCTCGGCCAACCCCACACTGAACCCAGAGATTAAAGAAAACAACCCCAATGACTTCAAGGACTTTTTACGGATGTCGGACGCCAGCTTCAGCTACCTCCTGCGCATCGTCACTCCGCTCATCCAGAAGCAGGACACCTGCATGAGGAAGTCCATCTCGGCGGAGCAGAGGCTGGTGGCCACGCTGCGCTTCCTGGCCACCGGGAGATCCTTCGAGGACCTGAAATTTTCAACTGCGATATCGCCACAGGCGTTGGGCGTCATCATCCCGGAAACCTGCAACGCCATCGTCCAGATGCTGAAAGGACGGTACCTGAAGGTCTGTTATCGCCCGGCTCTTCATGATTTCTGTCAGGCTTGTAGGCTCGTAATAATATATGGAGAAGGTTCACCTGAACATCGGCCGTGTTGGGCTACGTTCACACTTTGCTTTCTTGCTGCTGTTTTCTGCAGGCAAAACTTGTTCTCTTGGCAGTAAAGAAGCTGCTTACAAAAAGGTAGGGTTTACTGCGTTTTTGCACCTTGCTTTTTGTGTTTTTTTTTTTTTTTGGTTTGTTTTAAAGGATCCAGAAGTTCAGCTTTGCTTCCGCCTTACAAGGAGGAACACTGCAAGGTGTCAGAGCACCAATGCGAGACGCATGTGAGGAAATAAACCATTTGGGAATAAAGGGCAATTTGATCAAATTGTTTACCAGAAAGCGTTTTTTATGTCTGAAAAATTAGTGGATATTCTGGACAAAAAAATAGTAATATTGCCACCCATACTCAGGTGAGGAGACCAAAACTTGGGAACATCACAAACATAAATGAGCTCGTATCCTGCTGTACCTGCATTACTTTTCACCAAAAATGCTCATTGCTTATGATGGGTAAAAAAAATGCTGCAAAAATGCTGAAAGAATTGACAAGCTGCAGGTTTCACATTCAGTCAGGAAAAAACACCGTGCAGGAGATTTCTGCAATCTCATCACTTTTGCTGATACTATAAAGCGCAGCTTTTAATTTGCATAGAAAAGGTAACAAAAATGCATCAAAGATGCAACGTGTGAGCATAGATAGCCCGACTGTTGTTGCTGCGCTCACGTAACTTGTACATTTGTTTTGTGAAAATCAGATATGATATGATTTACTGTTTGTGGTATTGAGCATGAAGAATGTCAGGACGGTGGTTCAGTGGCTACGCCATTAGTCTGTGTCCGATGGGCTGCGGTGCCAGGTTTGGACCGAGGCCTCCCCATCCTGGTAATATGTCTCTTATCTCGGTATATATGTCCCCCATCCTGGTGTACATGTGCCCCATCCTGGTATACGTGTCCCCCATCCTGGTATACGTGTCCCCCATCCTGGTATACGTGTCCCCCATCCTGGTATACGTGTCCCCCATCCTGGTGTACGTGTCCCCCATCCTGGTGTACGTGTGCCCCATCCTGGTATACGTGTCCCCCATCCTGGTATACGTGTCCCCCATCCTGGTATACGTGTCCCCCATCCTGGTATACGTGTCCCCCATCCTGGTATACATGTCCCCCATCCTGGTATACGTGTCCCCCATCCTGGTATACATGTCCCCCATCCTGGTATATATGTCCCCCATCCTGGTATACGTGTCCCCCATCCTGGTATACGTGTCCCCCATCCTGGTATACATGTCCCCCATCCTGGTATATATGTCCCCCATCCTGGTATACGTGTCCCCCATCCTGGTATACGTGTCCCCCATCCTGGTATACATGTCCCCCATCCTGGTATATATGTCCCCCATCCTGGTATATATGTCCCCCATCCTGGTATACGTGTCCCCCATCCTGGTATACATGTCCCCCATCCTGGTATACATGTCCCCCATCCTGGTGTACATGTGCCCCATCCTGGTATACGTGTCCCCCATCCTGGTATACGTGTCCCCCATCCTGGTATACGTGTCCCCCATCCTGGTATACGTGTCCCCCATCCTGGTATACGTGTCCCCCATCCTGGTATACGTGTCCCCCATCCTGGTATATATGTCCCCCATCCTGGTATACATGTCCCCCATCCTGGTATACGTGTCCCCCATCCTGGTATACGTGTCCCCCATCCTGGTATACGTGTCCCCCATCCTGGTATACGTGTCCCCCATCCTGGTATACGTGTCCCCCATCCTGGTATACGTGTCCCCCATCCTGGTATATATGTCCCCCATCCTGGTATACATGTCCCCCATCCTGGTATGTACAGGTGCTTCTCCCTAAATTAGAATATCATCCAAAAGTGAATTTATTTCAGTTCTTCAATACAAAAAGTGAATCTCCTATATTCTATAGTCATTACACACAGAGTGATCTATTTCACGAGTTTATTTCTGTTAATGTTGATGATTATGGCTTACAGCCAATGAAAACCCAAAAGTCATTATCTCAGTAAATTAGAATACTTTATAGCACCAGCTTGAAATGTGATTGTTAAATCTGAAATGTTCCCTGGTCACATGTATGATCAGTAAATGCCCTCAGTACTTGGTCGCTGCTTCTTTTGCATCAATTCCTGCATCTATTAAATATGAGGAGAACTTGAGTCATAATGTATCTGAAAATATAAATATTTTATTAAGGGTAGATATTTACCACAGACTAAATACAAATACATATAATAGGATATGATAAAATAGTGTGATCCCAAAAAAGAGCAGTAACAGTCACAGCGTGGATCAGGACGACATATTCTGCTAAATAATGGTACAGCTTTATTATAATATAAACGAGCCACATATGAGGTCAGAAGAACCTGTTAGGAGTAATGACATGATAGATACTGAATGATGAGGAGACACAATGACCATCAGCGAAACGTGATAGAGACCAGTGCAAGGTAAACGGACCACACAAGAACAATGGCTGCTTTGTCATTAATCCTCTGTGGGACTCGGAGGGCTGCAATCCCCCCAGAGAAGCAGCAGAGAGCAGCTCGGGGGTACATTGCTGACAAGGTATAACCTGCACGTGTTTGCACACTGCATCCTCTGCATGCCCCATGCTGCTACTACAATGGGTAAATGTTAATTTGATATTATTGCGACATTGCGTTCATGCATCTTGCATCAGTGCCCCCCTCCAGCGGTTCTTTTTGACCTCTGTCATTGTCTGCAGAGGATGCATTGTGCAAACATGTGCAGGCATAGCTACCAACTGTCCCTCATTGTGCGGGACTGTCCCGGTTTTGAGCCTTTGCCCCGCTGTCCAGCACAGGAAGCTCTGATCCCGCAGACAGCAGAAGCAGCCGACGCCCCCTTGTGTTAAGCCATGCCCCGGGCCCTTACCCTTCCGTATGGCTGCCTGCTTTCTGCACACAGGTCCTGTGATGAGGTCACAGGAGGGGAGGAGTCAGGGGTCACATGATCGGGACCTCCGTGGATTGCAGGACTCGGCTGTGCTGGTTGCCAAATTGCCACATGGTGCTGCAGGATGAGGAAAGTAATGCCTTGTGTGGGGTCAGGAGGTGTATAGTGTGTATGAAGCGGAGCCGTGTGTGTACGAGGTGTATGGAGCGGAGCCGTGTGTGTACGAGGTGTATGGAGTGGAGCCGTGTGTGTACGAGGTGTATGGAGCGGATCCGTGTGTGTGCGAGGTGTATGGAGCGGAGCCGTGTGTGTGCGAGGTGTATGGAGCGGAGCCATGTGTGTATGAGGTGTATGGAGCGGAGCCGTGTGTGTTTGAGGTGTATGGAGCAGAGCCGTGTGTGTTTGAGGTGTATGGAGCAGAGCCGTGTGTGTTTGAGGTGTATGGAGCAGAGCCGTGTGTGTTTGAGGTGTATGGAGCAGAGCCGTGTGTGTTTGAGGTGTATGGAGCAGAACCGTGTGTGTTTGAGGTGTACGGAGAGGAGCCGTGTGTGTAGGAGTAGCTATGTGTGGCCATTATATGGTACGAAGTATCATGTGCGGTCATTATACAGTATGGAACATCATGTGGGGCCATTATACAGTATTGAGCATCATGTGCAGTCATTATACAGTATTGAGCATCATGTGCGGTCATTATACAGTATTGAGCATCATGTGCAGTCATTATACAGTATTGAGCATCATGTGCGGTCATTATACAGTATGGAGCATCATGTGTGGTCATTATACAGTATGGAGCATCATGTGCGGTCATTATACAGTATTGAGCATCATGTGCGGTCATTATACAGTATGGAGCATCATGTGCGGTCATTATACAGTATTGAGCATCATGTGCGGTCATTATACAGTATTGAGCATCATGTGGGGTCATTATACAGTATTGAGCATCATGTGCGGTCATTATACAGTATGGAGCATCATGTGCAGTCATAATACAATATGGAACATCATGTGCAGTCATAATACAATATGGAGCATCATGTGCGGTCATTATACAGTATTGAGCATCATGTGCGGTCATTATACAGTATGGAGCACTGTGTGGCCATTATACAGTATTGAGCATCATGTGCGGTCATTATACAGAATGGAACATCATGTGCAGTCATTATACAGAATGGAGCATCATGTGCGGCCATTATACAGTATTGAGCATCATGTGCGGCCACTATACAGTATGGAGTATCATGTGCGGTTATCATACAGTATGGAGCACTGTGTGGCCATTATACAGTATGGAGCACTGTGTGTGGCCACTATACAGTATGGAGCATCATGTGTGGTCATCATACAGTATGGAGCATCATGTGTGGCCATTATACAGTATGGAGCACTGTGTGGCCATATATTTTTGTTTATAATTATTGTATATGAAACAGTCTGAACAGCAGTGCTAAATGGGTGTGGTTGGGACGTGAATATGGGTGTGACTAATTATTAATGGGTGTGGTCAGAGGCGTGGCCTAAAATTTGCCATGACGCACGTTACACGCCGCAAACTTTGTCCCTCTCTCCCATCTTCAAAAGTTGGGAGGTATGGTGCAGGTTATACCTTGTCAGCAATGTACCCCCGAGCTGCTCTCTGCTGCTTCTCTGGGGGGATTGCAGCCCTCCGAGTCCCACAGAGGATTAATGACAAAGCAGCCATTGTTCTTGTGTGGTCCGTTTACCTTGCACTGGTCTCTATCACGTTTCGCTGATGGTCATTGTGTCTCCTCATCATTCAATATCTATCATGTCATTACTCCTAACAGGTTCTGACCTCATATGTGTCTCGTTTATAATAAAGTTGTACCTTTTTAGTAGTGGACGGTTTCTCCTCCATTTTTCTCATATCTATTTCAAGTCTACACTACACTTAAAATTCATGGGGATATTTAACACACTGAAGCTTCACGTTTTAAATGCAATATTGGAGATTTTTTGCGCATACTATGCTAAATAATTACATATACAAGTAGAAAGCAATACACATAAGCAATGCAACTTATACAGGTAGGACAACCAGTCACTTGTTTGTGCCAAGACTAATCAGTTCCACCTATAACTATCACCATGTTTAGTGCTATCATGCATTGCTAAAAACCATTACAATGTATCAGACATAAGTAGCATAAGATATGCATCAATAAATCAAGGGTTAATTACCCATATTGTGTCTCCTTTCCTCCACAATGTGACTGCAAACCCAATGAATCAATGCGGCGTGGAATGGGAGCGATCAGCCTGTGGCGCTGCTGAGGGGTTATGGAAACCCAGGTTGCTTTGATAGCAGCCTTCAGCTCGTCTGCATTGTTGAGTCTGGTGTCTCCTCTTCCTCTTGACAGATTCTCTATGGGGTTAAGGTCAGGCGAGTTTGCTGCCAATCAATCACAGTGATACTGTTGTTTTTACACCAGGTATTGGTACTTTTGGCCGTGTGGACAGGGGCCAAGTCCTGCTGGAGAATGACATTCCCATCTGTAAAAAGCTTGTTGGCAGAGGGAAGCATGAAGTGCTCTAAAATGTCCTGGTAGACGGCTGCGCTGACTTTGGTCTTGATTAAACACAGTGGACCTACACCAGCAGATGACATGGCTCCCCAAACCATCACTGATTATGGAGACTTCACACAAGACCTCCAGCAGCTTGGATTGTGGCCTCCACTCTTCCTCCAGACTCTGGGACCTCGATTTACTTTCATCTGAAAACAACGCCTTGGACCACTGACAACAGTCCAGTTCTTTTTTTCCTTGGCCCAGGTAAGACGCTTCTGGTGTTGTCTATTGGTCATGAGTGGCTGACACAAGGAATGTGACACTTGTAGCCCATGTCCTGGATACGTCTGTGTGTGGTGGCTCTTGGAGCAATGACTCCAGCAGCAGTCCACTCCTTGTGAATCTCCCCCACATTATTGAATGGCCTTTTCTTAACAATCCTTTCCAGGCTGCGGTTCTCCCGGTTGGTTGTGCACCTTTTTCTACCACACTTTTTCCTTCCACTCAACTTTCCATTAATCTGCTTGGATACAGC
This sequence comes from Ranitomeya variabilis, assembly GCF_051348905.1. Classification (NCBI taxonomy): domain Eukaryota; kingdom Metazoa; phylum Chordata; class Amphibia; order Anura; family Dendrobatidae; genus Ranitomeya; species Ranitomeya variabilis. Next base: position 1,106,515,865 of record NC_135233.1, read on the forward strand.
AATCTGTTAACAGCTGGCTTCTTTAGCAATGACCTTTAGTGGCTTCCCCTCCTTGTGGAGTGTGTCATTGACTGTCTTCTGTACATCTGTAGGGTCAGCAGTCTTCCCCATGATTGTGAAGCCTAATAAAATGGACAAAGGGACCTTTGTAAATGCTTAGGAAGCCTTTTCTGGTGTTTTTGTTAATTCTAATTTACTGAGATAATGACTTTTGGGTTTTCATTGGCTGTGAAGCCATAATCATCGACATTAACAGAAATAAGCACGTGAAGTAGATCACTCTGTTTGTAATGACTCTATAGAATATATGAGGTTCACTTTTTGTATTGAAGAATTTAAATAAATTATCTGTTTGATATTCTAATTTAGTGAGAAGTACTTGTACTTTGCAGTCTGATCACCATCCTGGTCGCTCTTCTCTGAACATTCTCCAGTTTTTCAATGTCTTTTTTACAATGTGCTCCTAACTGGACCCAGTATTCCAGATGAGGCCTGACCAAGGAGGAGTAGAGTAGAGGGGGATAAGTATTTCACGTGATCTAGACTGTATGCTTCTGTTAATACATCCCAGAATTGTATTTGCCTTTCCTGCTGCTGCATCACACTGTTGACTCATGTTCAGTCTGTGATCTATTAGTATACCCAAGTCTTTTTCACACTTATTACTGCTTAGTTCTTTTCCTCCCATTCTGTACATGCATTTTTCATTTTTCTTGCCCAGGTGTACAATTTCACACAATTTGTCTCTATTAAAAACCATTCCAATATGTCTAGATCTTTTTGAATCTTCTCTCGCTCTCCTCTCTAGCATTATAGATAGACTATAGACATATGTGGGATGGTGGGTCACTAATGGACCAAATATGATTGGTTAGGACCGTCTGTACCAGAGATCATAAAATCCAATGAACGATGAACTTCGCACTTTGTGTATGGACGGTCACCAGGAATTAGCAATGATGATAACTGTGCCTCATGACCTAAGGCTGGTTTCACACTAGCATTCGGCAGGGCTGCGGATGGCAGCCTTCTTCCTTCGTTAAGCCCCACCCACTGCCACGCCTTTTCCTTCCTCTTCCCGCCCATGTCTACATACGTTCTGCATACCCTATCTTTAATATTGAGTATGCAGGCCATGCGGATGTATGCTGATGCCTCCGCATGCGTCTTTTTGATACAGCACCGACCTCAACAAAACACAACATGTTGCGTTTGACGCAGATCAGCACAACGTCAAAACGACGCATGCGGAGGCATCCGCATACATCCACATGGCCTGCATACTCAATGTTAAAGATAGGGTATGCAGAACGCATGTAAACGTAGGCAGGAAGAGGAAGGAAGAGGTGTGGCAGTGGGCGGGGTTTAACGGAGGCATAAGGTTGCCATCTGTACCCTGCCAAACGCTAGTGTGAAACCAGCCTTAGTAAGACACCTGTTGCAGGAGATGGGATCAGCCACCATTGTACTGGATTGCTCAGGGCTAAGGCTAAGTTCACAGTATGCTGTTTTCATGTTTTTTTATTGCATTTTTTTATGCTAATTTTCAGCTGTTTTACAGTAGCAGCAAAGCCTATGAGAATTCAGAAATCTCATGCACATAACTTGTTTTTTGTCATCAGTATTTTGTGCTTTGCTTGTTTTTTTTGGACGTAGAGCCGGACACTTCTTTAACTGGTTTTTCACTCATTGAAAGGAATGGGCGATGAAAAAAGCAAGTACAGCAATATATGAAACCCATTTATTTTTGTGATTTTTTTTTTTTTTCGAAGATTACCATCTTGTCTTGGTCACCTGAGTTGGCCCTTGGGATTAGTACAGTTTCATTAAATTAATGATGCAAACAAAGTAAACATTGGCTGACCAAGGTGTGAGATTGAGCAATGCCTGAGGCCAACGAAGGTGTGAGATTGAGCAATGCCTGTGACCAATGAAGGTGTGAGATTGAGCAATGCCTGTGGCCAACGAAGGTGTGAGATTGAGCAATGCCTGTGGCCAACGAAGGTGTGAGGTTGAGCAATGCCTGTGGCCAACGAAGGTGTGAGGTTGAGCAATGCCTGTGGCCAACCAAGGTGTGAGATTGAGCAATGCCTGTGGCCAACCAAGGTGTGAGACTGGAAAGTGCCTGTGGCTGACCAAGATATGAGGTTGAACAATGCCTGAGCAACTCAATTGGAGACCAAAGTGTGAAAGTGAATCAGTGTCCTAAAAACTCAATGCACTGCCAGGTAAATGTCTTAGGTAAATTATTCCAAATCAATTCACTGCCCTCAGCTGTAACATTTGGATGTGTTTTTTTTATGAACATACTGTATGTCTTCTTTTGGTGACCTGTGTTGGAAGCAAAGCTGAACTTTGGGATCCTGAAAAATGCAGCAAAAAATATGCATTTTTGACACTGCTTCTTTTCTGCCAAGAGTTCAAGTTTTGCTGCAGAAAAAAAAGAAAAAACGCCTATTGTGAACATACCCTAATAGAGTAAGTCCTTCTTCAGGACATGTACCGTGCCTTGCGAAAGTATTTGGCCCCCTGGAACTTTTCCCCTTTTCCCACATATCATGCTTCAAACATAAACATACCAAATGTAAATTTTTGGTGAAGAATCAACAACAAGTGGAACACAATTGTGAAGTTGAACGAGATTTATTGTTTTTTTTGTCATTTTTGTGGAAATTCAAAAACTGAAAAGTGGGGCGTGCAATATTATTCGGCCCCTTTACTTTCAGGGCAGAAGTTCATTGTGGATCTCTGAATGATCCAATGTTGTCCTAAATGCCTAATGATGATAAATATAATCCACCGGTGTGTAATCAAGTCTCCCTATAAATGCACCTGCTCTGTGATAGTCTCAGGGTTCTGTGTGAAGCACAGAGAGCATCATGAAGACCAAGGAACACAACAGACAGGTCCGTGATACTGTTGTGGAGAAGTTTAAAGCCGGATTTGGATACAAAATGATTTCCAAAACTTTAAACATCCCAAGGAGCACTGTGCAAGCGATCATATTGAAATGGAAGGAGTATCATACCACTGCAAATCTACCAAGACCCAGCCGTCCCTCTAAACCTTCATCTCAAACAAGGAGAAGACTGATCAGAGATGCAGCCAAGAGGCCCATGACCATGATCACTCTGGATGAACTGCAGAGATCTACAGCTGAGGTGGGACAGTCTGTCCATAGGACAACAATCAGTCGTACACTGCACAAATCTGGCCTTTATGGAAGAGTGGCAAGAAGAAAGCCATTTCTCAAAGATATCCATAAAAAGTGTCGTTTAAAGTTTGCAACAAGCCACCTGGGAGACACACCAAACATGTGGAAGAAGGTGCTCTGGTCAGATGAAACCAAAATCAAACTTTTTGGCAACAATGCCAAACGATATGATTGGCGTAAAGGCAACACAACTCATCACCCTGAACACACCATCCCCACTGTCAAACATGGTGGTGGCAGCATCATGATTTGGGTCTACTTTTCTTCAGCAGGGACAGGGAAGATGGTTAAAATTGATGGGAAGATGGATGGAGCCAAATACAGGACCATTCTTGAAGAAAACCATTGGAGTCTGCAAAAGACGTGAGACTGGGACGGAGATTTGTCCTCCAGCAAGACAATGATCCCAAACATAAAACAAAATCTACAATGGAATGGTTCACAAATAAACATATCCGGTGTTAGAATGGCCAAGTCAGAGTCCAGACCTCAATCCAATCGAGAATCTGTAGAAAGAGCTGAAAACTGCTGTTCACAAACCATCTCCATCAAACCTCACTGAGCTCGAGCTGTTTGCCAAGGAAGAACGGGCAAGAATTTCAGTCTCCCGATGAACAAAACTGATAGAGACCAAGACACCCAAGTGACTTGTAATCGCAGCAAAAGGTGGCGCAACAAAGTACTAAGCTAAAGGGGCCGAATAATATTGCACGCCCCACTTTTCAGTTTTTGAATTTTCACAAAAATGTGAAATAACCAATAAATCTTGTTCAACGTCACAATTGTGTTCCACTTGTTGTTGATTCTTCACCAAAAATTTACATTTGGTACCTTTATGTTTCGAAGCATGATATGTGTGAAAAGGTTGAAAAGTTCCAGGGGCCGAATACTTTCGCAAGGCACTGTAACATTTGGGCACTGGATACCGGAGGTTTTACACCATCGTATTACTACAACATTTCCCAGATTGACTTCAAGTCTTGAAGCCCAAGGTAAGAACTTCACACCTGCACCAAAGCTGTTACTTTGGACCATGACATCTGTGCTTGAGCCAGCAACCGCGGCCAGAAAAATACAGCAAAAACGAAGTTGTGTGAACCTTACCTGAGGCTTTTTTGTACAAGGTAACAGCACATTGTCAGGATATGCCATATCTAGAAGTTACTTCCTGAAAGTCGACTCTGAAAGGTTCGCTGAATTCAGAGGGTCGGGGGAATTTGATTTAGGTCAAATTATGTGATGCAAATGTAATCAGGATGGTGTTAAAAACAAATCTTCTACCTGCCTTATCTTGGCCTCACATTGTTATCCTGCGGCCCCGCTCCTCTGATTAGCTCTTCTTCCTTCCTTCTGGCCAAGTCTTGGCTCACTATGGAGATCGCGATAACGAGGGTCTAGTGAATAGCACACCATTGCCAATCGGTGGAGCAGCAGGACAGGCACAGTTGGGGCCAAGGGGAGGTCGGTATATGATATGTTTTTATGAAATCCCATTTGGTTCCTCAGTAATTATAATAAGCAAAATGCTTTTTTTCTCTATTTTCACACAATAGTCATAAACGGTCAGATATTCATAACTCTGAAATTTCTTTGAAAAATTTTTAAGCAAATTCGATTCAACTCGATTCAATTCACTCACCTCTAGTCATTAAGTTCTGATTAGTAGGGGGTCCGATAGCCATAACCCCACCTCTAATGAGAAAGAAGAGTCGAGGCTTAGTGCTCAGATGTGCTGGAAATGGCAGGTCGGCCCAAAGTCAGTGGCCGGAGGGGCTTTGTGACTGTGTGGAGGGAGCTGTGTTTTGCACTATTATGGAGGGGCATTGTGTAGAGAGCTGAGACTGGCACTGTTATGGAGGGGCATTGTGGAGGGAGCTGTGACTGGCACTGTTATGGAGGGGCATTGTGGAGGGAGCTGTGACTGGCACTGTTATGGAGGGGCATTGTGGAGGGAGCTGTGACTCGCACTGTTATGGAGGGGCATTGTGGAGGGAGCTGTCACTTGCACTGTTATGGAGGGGCATTGTGGAGGGAGCTGTGACTGGCACTGTTATGGAGGGGCATTGTGGAGGGAGCTGTGACTAGCACTGTTATGGAGGGGCATTGTGGAGGGAGCTGTGACTCGCACTGTTATGGAGGGGCATTGTGGAGGGAGCTGTCACTTGCACTGTTATGGAGGGGCATTGTGGAGGGAGCTGTGACTGGCACTGTTATGGAGGGGCATTGTGGAGGGAGCTGTGACTGGCACTGTTATGGAGGGGCATTGTGGAGGGAGCTGTGACTGGCACTGTTATGGAGGGGCATTGTGGAGGGAGCTGTGACTGGCACTGTTATGGAGGGGCATTGTGGAGGGAGCTGTCACTTGCACTGTTATGGAGGGGCATTGTGGAGGGAGCTGTGACTGGCACTGTTATTGAGGGGCATTGTGGAGGGAGCTGTGACTGGCACTGTTATGGAGGGGCATTGTTTAGAGAGCTGTGACTGTCACGGTTATGGAGGGGCATGTGTTGTGATCCGCTTTTTGGCTCCCCTGGTGGTGGCTGGTGGTACTGGAGACTTGTGTGTGCTTTTCTGCCTCAGCTCACCTGCTTCCATCAGTTTTGGGAGTTCCCTATTTAGCCTTGCTCTCCAGTCACTTCCTTGCCGGTCATCATTGTAACCTGAGTCATTCAGTTGCATGTTCCTGCTACTAGTCTGCTGATCAGCTAAGTGGACTCTTGTCCTTATTGTTTTGTTTTTCTTGTCCAGTTTACAGTTTTGTCCTTTCCTGTTACTGGAAGCTCTTGTGGACTGAAATTGCCACTCCTGTGTCATGAGTTGACACAGGAGTCTTAAAGTAATTTCAGGATGGGTTTTTTGAAAGGGTTTTTCAGCTGACCATGAAGTCCTCTTTTGTATCCTTCCTCTATCTAGTAAGTGGACCTCGCTTTGCTAAATCTACCTTCATACTGTGTATGTCTTTTCCTCTGAACTCACCGTTAATATACGTGGGGGCTACTATCATCTTTGGGGAATTTCTCTAGAGGTAAGCCAGGTCTGTTCCTTCCTCTTCCAGGCGTAGTTAGTTCTCCGGCTGGCGCATGGCATCTAGGCAGCCGTAGGAATGCTTCCTGGCTACTGTTAGTTGTGTGGTAGATTTAGGTCACGGTCAGCTTTAGTTTCCATCACCCGAGAGCTAGTCTGTTATTTTTGTGTTTCTGATGTTCCCATGCCATTGGGGAATCATGACAGTATGACCGGCCGCTGTTAAAGTAATTGGCAGAAGAAAGGAGAGTAAAAGAAGTCTGTAGATTTTTTTTCCTCTCATGTTTGCTACTTAGTTGGCTCAGTTGTATTTCTGCTCTATTTACAGCCTTGCCTTTCTCTCCTTCTAATCCTTGAATGGCTCTGATCTCTCCGGTTTAAAGTATGGACCCTCAGAGTTTGGCTGCAGGTTTAAATAATCTTGCTACGAAGGTTCAGAATTTACAAGATTGTTATACGTACTCCTATTTCTGAACCTAAGATTCCTACACCAGAGGTATTTTCCGGAGATAGATCTCGGTTTCTGAATTTCAAATGTAATTGTAAATTATTCCTTTCTCTCAGACCTCACTCCTCTGGAGATCCTGTTCAGCAGGTTAAGATTGTGATTTCTTTGCTGCGAGGTGACCCTCAAAATTGGGCATTTTCATTGACACCAGGGGATCCTGCGTTGCTCAATGTGGATGCGTTTTTTCTGGCTTTAGGGTTGCTGTATGAGGAACCTAATTTGGAGATTCAAGCTGAAAAAGCTTTAATAGCCCTGTCTCAAGGGCAAGATGAAGCTGAGATATACTGCCAAAAATTTCGTAAATGGTCTGTGCTTACTCAGTGGAATGAGTGTGCCCTAGCGGCAAATTTCAGAGAGGGCCTTTCTGATGCCGTTAAGGATGTCATGGTGGGGTTTCCTATGCCCACAGGTCTGAATGAGTCCATGACAATGGCGATTCAGATTGATCGGCGTTTGCGGGAGCGCAAACCCGTGCACCATTTGGCGGTATCTTCTGAAGGGACGTCAGAGAAAATGCAATGTGACAGAATTATGTCCAGAAGCGAGCGGCAGAATTATAGGCGCAAAAATGGCTTGTGCTTCTACTGTGGTGATTCCGCGCATGTTATATCAGCATGCTCTAAACGTACTAGGAAGGTTGACAAGTCTGTTTCTATTGGCACTTTACAGTCTAAATTTCTTCTGTCTGTAACTCTGATTTGTTCATTATCAGTTATTACCGTGGATGCCTATGTGGACTCTGGCGCCGCTCTGAGTCTCATGGATTGGTCCTTCGCCAGGCGCTGTGGGTTTGATTTGGAGCCTCTGGAAGTTCCTATACCTCTGAAGGGTATTGATTCTACACCTCTGGCTTGTAATAGACCACAGTTCTGGACGCAAGTGACTATGCGTATGACTCCAGACCATCAGGAGATGATTCGCTTCCTCGTGTTGTATAATTTACATGATGTTTTAGTGCTTGGATTACCATGGTTACAATCTCATAACCCAGTACTGGACTGGAAAACTATGTCTGTGTTAAGCTGGGGATGTCGGGGGGCTCATGGGGATATACCTTTGTTTCCTATCTCGTCATCTATTCCCTCTGAGATTCCTGCATTTTTGTCGGATTTTGGGGATATTTTTGAAGAGCCTAAAATTGGTTCTCTCCCTCCCCACAGGGAGTGTGATTGCGCCATAGATCTGATTCCAGGCAGTAAATTTCCAAAGGGTCGTTTGTTTAACCTATCTGTACCTGAGCATGCTGCCATGCGAGAATATGTTAAGGAGTCCCTGGAAAAGGGACATATTCGTGTTTCTGATGTTCCCATGCCATTGGGGAATCATGACAGGCATGTTGGAGGGAACTGTGACTGGCACTGTTATGGAGGGACATTGTGGAGGGAGCTGTGACTCGCACTGTTATGGAGGGGCATTGTGGAAGGAGCTGTGACTCGCACTGTTATGGAGGGACATTGTGGAGGGTGCTGTGACTCGCACTGTTATGGAGGGTCATTGTGGAGGGAGCTGTGACTGGCACTGTTATGGAGGGATGATGTGGAGGGAGCTGTGACTGGCGCTGTTATGGAGGGGCATTGTGGAGGGAGCTGTGTCTGGCACTGTTATGGAGGGACATTGTGGAGGGAGCTGTTACTGGCACTGTTATGGAGGGGCATTGTGGAGAGAGCTGTGACTGTCACGGTTATGGAGGGGCATTGTGGAGGGAGCTGTGACTCGCACTGTTATGTGTTATGGAGGGGTATTGTGGAGGGAGCTGTGACTTGCACTGTTATGGAGGGACATTGTGGAGGGAGCTGTGACTGGCACTGTTATGGAGGGGCATTGTGGAGGGAGCTGTGACTGGCATGGTTATGGAGGGGATTGTGGAGAGAGCTGTGACTGGCACTGTTATGGAGGGGTATTGTGGAGGGAGCTGTGACTGGCACTGTTATGGAGGGATGATGTGGAGGGAACTGTGATTGGCACTGTTATGGAGGGACATTGTGGAGGGAGCTGTGACTGGCACTGTTATGGAGGGACATTGTGGAGGGAGCTGTGACTGGCACTGTTATGGAGGGACATTGTTGAGGGAGCTGTGACTCGCACCGTTATGGAGGGACATTGTGGAGGGAGCTGTGGCTCGCACTGTTATGGAGGGACATTGTGGAGGGAGCTGTGACTCGCACTGTTATGGAGGGACATTGTGGAGGGAGCTGTGACTCGCACTGTTATGGAGGGACATTGTGGAAGGAGCTGTGACTGGCACTGTTATGGAGGGACATTGTGTAGGGAGCTTTGACTGGCACTGCTATGGAGGGACATTGTGGAGGGAGCTGTGACTCGCACTGTTATGGAGGGATGATGTGGAGGGAGCAGTGACTGGCACTGTTATGGAGGGATGATGTGGAGGGAGCAGTGACTGGCACTGTTATGGAGGGACATTGTGGAGGGAGCTGTAACTGGCACTGTTATGGAGGGACATTGTGGAGGGAGCTGTGACTCGCACTGTTATGGAGGGGCATTGTGGAGGGAGCTGTGTCTGGCACTGTTATGGAGGGGTATTGTGGAGGGAGCTGTGACTGGCACTGTTATGGAGGGATGATGTGGAGGGAGCTGTGATTGGCACTGTTATGGAGGGATGATGTGGAGGGAGCTGTGACTCGCACTGTTATGGAGGGGTATTGTGGAGGGAGCTGTGACTGGCACTGTTGTGGAGGAGCATTGTGGAGGGAGCTGTGACTCGCACTGTTATGGAGGGATGATGTGGAGGGAGCTGTGACTCGCACTGTTATGGAGGGACATTGTGGAGGGAGCTGTGACTCGCACTGATATGGAGGGAAATTGTGGACGGAGCTGTGACTCGCACTGTTATGGAGGGACATTGTGGAGGGAGCTGTGACTGGCACTGTTATGGAGGGACATTGTGGAGGGAGCTATGACTGGCACTGTTATGGAGGGACATTGTGGAGGGAGCTGTGACTCACACTGTTATGGAGGGATGATGTGGAGGGAGCTGCGATTGGCACTGTTATGGGGGGGCATTGTGGAGGGAGCTGTGACACGCACTGTTATGGAGGGGTATTTTGGAGGGAGCTGTGACTGGCACTGTTATGGAGGAATGATGTGGAGGGAGCTGTGACTCACACTGTTATGTGTTATGGAGGGGTATTGTGGAGGGAGCTGTGACTTGCACTGTTATGGAGGGACATTGTGGAGGGAGCTGTGACTGGCACTGTTATGGAGGGGCATTGTGGAGAGAGCTGTGACTGTCACGGTTATGGAGGGGCATTGTGGAGGGAGCTGTGACTCGCACTGTTATGGAGGGGCATTGTGGAGGGAGCTGTGACTGGCACTGTTATGGAGGGGCATTGTAGAGAGAGCTGTGACTGTCATGGTTATGGAGGGGATTGTGGAGAGAGCTGTGACTGGCACTGTTATGGAGTGGTATTGTGGAGGGAGCTGTGACTGGCACTGTTATGGAGGGACATTGTGGAGGGAGCTGTGACTCGCACCGTTTTGGAGGGACATTGTGGAGGGAGCTGTTACTCGCACTGTTATGGAGGGACATTGTGGAGGGAGCTGTGACTCGCACTGTTATGGAGGGACATTGTGGAGGGAGCTGTGACTGGCACTGTTATGGAGGGGCATTGTAGAGAGAGCTGTGACTGTCATGGTTATGGAGGGACATTGTGGAGGGAGCTGTGACTGGCACTGCTATAGAGGGACATTGTGGAGGGAGCTGTGACTCGCACTGTTATGGAGGGATGATGTGGAGGGAGCAGTGACTGGCACTGTTATGGAGGGACATTGTGGAGGGAGCTGTGACTGGCACTGTTATGGAGGGACATTATGGAGGGAGCTGTGACTCGCACTGTTATGGAGGGGCATTGTGGAGGGAGCTGTGACTCGCACTTTTGTGGAGGGACATTGTGGAGGGAGCTATGACTGGCACTGTTATGGAGGGACATTGTGGAGGGAGCTGTGACTCGCACTTTTGTGGAGGGACATTGTGGAGGGAGCTATGACTGGCACTGTTATGGAGGGACATTGTGGAGGGAGCTGTGATTGGCACTGTTATGGAGGGGCATTGTGGAGGGAGCTGTGATTGGCACTGTTATGGAGGGCCATTGTGGAGGGAGCTGTGATTGGCACTGTTATGGAGGGATGATGTGGAGGGAGCTATGACTCGCACTGTTATGGAGGGACATTGTGGAGGGAGCTGTGACTCGCACTGTTATGGAGGGGCATTGTGGAGGGAGCTGTGACTCGCACTGTTATGGAGGGACATTGTGGAGGGAGCTATGACTGGCACTGTTATGGAGGGACATTGTGGAGGGAGCTGTGACTGGCACTGTTATGGAGGGGCATTGTGGAGGGAGCTGTGACTGGCACTGTTATGGAGGGACATTGTGGAGGGAGCTATGACTGGCACTGTTATGGAGGGACATTGTGGAGGGAGCTGTGACTCACACTGTTATGGAGGGATGATGTGGAGGGAGCTGCGATTGGCACTGTTATGGGGGGGCATTGTGGAGGGAGCTGTGACACGCACTGTTATGGAGGGGTATTTTGGAGGGAGCTGTGACTGGCACTGTTATGGAGGAATGATGTGGAGGGAGCTGTGACTGGCACTGTTATGGAGGGGCATTGTGGAGGGAGCTGTGACTGGCACTGTTATGGAGGGACATTGTGGAGGTAGCTGTGACTGGCACTGTTATGGAGGGACATTGTGGAGGGAGCTGTGACTGGCACTGTTAAGGAGGGACATTGTGGAGGGAGCTGTGACTCGCACTGTTATGGAGGGGTATTGTGAAGGGAGCTGTGACTCGCACTGTTATGGAGGGGTATTGTGGAGGGAGCTGTGACTCGCACTGTTATGGAGGGACCTTGTGGAGAGAGCTGTGACTCGCACTATTATGGAGGGGTATTGTGGAGGGAGCTGTGACTGGCACTGTTATGGAGGGACATTGTGGAGGGAGCTGTGACTGGCACTGTTATGGAGGGGCATTGTGGAGGGAGCTGTGACTGGCACTGTTATGGAGGGACATTGTGGAGGGAGCTGTGACTCGCACTGTTATGGAGGGGTATTGTGGAGGGAGCTGTGACTCGCACTGTTATGGAGGGGTATTGTGGAGGGAGCTGTGACTCGCAGTGTTATGGAGGGACATTGTGGAGAGAGCTGTGACTGGCACTGTTATGGAGGGGTATTGTGGAGGGAGCTGTGACTCGCACTGTTATGGAGGGGTATTGTGGAGGGAGCTGTGACTGGCACTGTTATGGAGGGACATTGTGGAGGGAGCTGTGACTGGCACTGTTATGGAGGGGCATTGTGGAGGGAGCTGTGACTCGCACTGTTATGGAGGGACATTGTGGAGGGAGCTGTGACTCGCACTGTTCTGGAGGACCATTTTGGTTGAAGCTGTGACTGGCACTGTTATGGAGGGACATTGTGGAGGGAGCTGTGACTGGCACTGTTATGGAGGGACATTGTGGAGGGAGCTGTGACTGGCACTGTTATGGAGGGACATTGTGGAGGGAGCTGTGACTCGCACTGTTATGGAGGGGTATTGTGGAGGGAGCTGTGACTCACACTGTTATGGAGGGGTATTGTGGAGGGAGCTGTGACTCGCACTGTTATGGAGGGACATTGTGGAGAGAGCTGTGACTCGCACTATTATGGAGGGGTATTGTGGAGGGAGCTGTGACTGGCACTGTTATGGAGGGACATTGTGGAGGGAGCTGTGACTGGCACTGTTATGGAGGGGCATTGTGGAGGGAGCTGTGACTCGCACTGTTATGGAGGGACATTGTGGAGGGAGCTGTGACTCGCACTGTTCCGGAGGACCATTTTGGTTGAAGCTGTGACTGGCACTCTATGGAGTGACATTGTGGATGGAGAAATGGTTGGCATTGTTATGAAGGATTAATTTGGAAGGAGCTTGTGACTGACATTGTTATGGAGGGATGATGTGGATGATGTTGTGAACAATGGAAGTTTTTTGGAGTTGTCGCTGTCTTTTTCCTGCTATCTCACGTGTATTTTCTGCTTTACACCTACAACCTTTCTAACATTCTGTTCTATTTCAGTTTCCTACAAAACCTGAACAGTGGAAGGAAGTTGCTAAACAGTTTGATGACTTCTGGAACTTCCCGAACTGTGGAGGAGCCTTAGGTGGGAGACACGTGCGCATCAACCCTCCCCCGCACAGCGGCTCCTTCTACTACAACTACAAGGGATTCTTCAGCATCGTGCTTATGGCCATTGTTAATGCGGAACATGAGTTTATTATGATCGACGTGGGCAAAAACGGCAGGATGTCCGATGGGGGGGTGATAGAGCAAACCCACTTCTACCATAAATTAAAGGAGAACATGTTAAATCTCCCCACGACCAGTGAAACTAAAGAGGGCCTTAACTTTGTGTTTGTGACGGACGAGTCCTTTGCACTACATGAACACTTGCTGACCCCTTTTCCACCAAAAACAATATCTGAACAAAAGAAGATATTCAACTATCGACTGTCCAGGGCCAATCGAGTGGTGGAAAACGCCTTTGGTCTGCTATTAAGCCGATTTCGGATTTTTCACACGACAATAAACTTGTCTCCCTATAAGATAGAGCTGGTCGTTATGGCTTGTTGTTTGCTCCACAACTACTTGAGACGGAATGACCATGCTGAATACGCACCCGCAACTTTGTTGGACCGGGAGAACCCCGACAATGGGTCTGTGATACCAGGCGAATGGAGGTCTGGTCCTCCCGGACTTACCCCACTACAACCTATTCAGCCACAGCTGAAGCCAAGTGGTGACATCAAGAAGAACAGAGACCGGTACATGGAATACTTCAACGGACCGGGCGCTGTAGCCTGGCAGGATGAAATGGTGTAGAGCAGGACTTCTCCAGAGATGGGATCTGGGAGGTGCCCACAGTGACAGTGTTAGGACTTATTGCCCTCAATATGTTTGTTTTTTATCAATAGTGGTCCAAAATTTGAAATTCATCTGTTCTCTAGGTATCTTATCAGTGAATAGATATGCCATCTGTATAGCGTATCCTTATAGGTTGCACGATCAGTTCCTGATCTCCGTGGTGTAACTGAATGTTACTCATCTGAACTACACAGCTCTGCACGCCATGTAGTGGTGATCCTCTGGTACTGCAGCTTCGTTTTTATGTACTGGAAGGTGATCTGAGCGGTAGTACCCGAGAATGGCCACTACGTGGTGTGCGGAGCTGTGCTGTACCGGCTCATAGTGTTGGCTGTTAGATCCTTACTGATTCTATATTGATGCATGTCCTAAGGAAAGCTCCTGAATATCATGGCCCTGGCAACCTCTTTTAAGACAGTACATTAAATCTTAGTCCCCTGCCAATTTAGCGCTGTTGCTTCTCTGTTCTTTCTTGACGTGGTGACATCATGTGACCACTGCAACCCCTCACTGGCCATGATGGGACAACACCACCATAGAGGGCTTTACACGAATTCATACCTCCGTCCAGGTCAATGACTTGGAGAATCAGTTGTCCCCATCATGTTTTACTATACAAATGTCAGGACACGCCACGACATCATCATCTCAATAAGAATTCTGCTACAACGCTCTTCCCCACTGACCTTTATTTTTCAAGTGATACACCCCAAGTAGGGAAGATGTGAAGTTTTGGCCTCTATGTAATAAAAGTCGTGTGTGGTTTTACAGTTGCTATAAGGCTTTATGGGAAAAGTGACATTAATTGTTAGACGTGAACTCCCCGGACTTGCACACCGGGCACCTGGACATCTCTTGTTTGATGAATGCAACGGTAATTGGTGTTATTATATTATTATGAGGAGCAGTAAGTTCCCAGAGCTGAAGTGTGAGCAATCTGTGATGTAATTTGTGGTTGTGCACAGGTTCCAGAGCCTACAAGATTGCTTGGCTGAGCGGCTCTGGTTGGAGCCAGTGAAATGGAGGAGGGTGGAGGTGGGGAAGATCAGCACCTAAAAGTGCCAGGGAGCCCAGTCCTGATCTGGCCCAACCTAGTAAATATGCCTGTATTGCTGATATTAGAAATGCAGGCTCAGGCCTGTGATCATTGCAGCAGGTCTAGGACTGGGATCACTGCAGCAGGCCTAGGACTGGGATCACTGCAGCGGGCCCAGGACTGGGATCACTGCAGCGGGCCTAGGACTGGGATCACTGCAGCGGGCCCAGGACTGGGATCACTGCAGCGGGCCTAGGACTGGGATCACTGCAGCGGGCCCAGGACTGGGATCACTAAAGCGTGCCCTGGACTGGGATCACTGCAGCGGGCCTAGGACTGGAATCACTTCTACGGGCCTAGAACTGGGATCACTGCAGCGGCAGTGATCCCAGTCCTGGGCCCGCTGCAGTGATCCCAGTCCTGGGCCCGCTGCAGTGATCCCAGTCCTGGGCCCGCTGCAGTGATCCCAGTCCTAGGCCCGCTGCAGTGATCCCAGTCCGGGGCCCGCTGTAGTGATCCCAGTCCTGGGCACTTTTAGGTGCTGATCTTCCCCACCTCCACCCTCCTCCATTTCACTGGCTCCAACCAGAGCCGCTCAGCCAAGCAATCTTGTAGGCTCTGGAACCTGTGCACAACCACAAATTACATCACAGATTGCTTACACTTCAGTCCTGGGCCCGCTCTAGTGATCCCAGTCCTGGGCCCGCTGCAGTGATCCCAGTCCTGGGCCCGGAGCAGTGATCCCAGTCCTGGGCCCGCTGCAGTGATCCCAGTCCTGGGCCCGCTGCAGTGATCCCAGTCCTGGGCCCGCTGCAGTGATCCCAGTTCTGGGCCCGCTGCAGTGATCTCAGTCCTGGGCCCGCTGCAGTGATCCCAGTCCTGGGCCCGCTGCAGTGATCCCAGTCCTGGGCCCGCTGCAGTGATCCCAGTCCTGGGCCCGCTGCAGTGATCCCAGTACTGGGCCCCCTGCAGTGATCCCAGTCCTGGGCCCGCTGCAGTGATCCCAGTCCTGGGCCCGCTGCAGTGATCCCAGTCCTGGGCCCGCTGCAGTGATCTCAGTCCTGGGCCCGCTGCAGTGATCCCAGTCCTGGGCCCGCAGCAGTGATCCCAGTCCTGGGCCCGCAGCAGTGATCCCAGTCCTGGGCCCGCTGCAGTGATCCCAGTCCTGGGCCCGCTGCAGTGATCCCAGTCCTGGGCCCGCTGCAGTGATCCCAGTCCTGGGCCCGCTGCAGTGATCCCAGTCCTGGGCCCGCTGCAGTGATCCCAGTCCTGGGCCCGCTGCAGTGATCCCAGTCCTGGGCCCGCTGCAGTGATCCCAGTCCTGGGCCCGCTGCAGTGATCCCAGTCCTGGGCCCGCTGCAGTGATCCCAGTCCTGGGCCCGCTGCAGTGATCCCAGTCCTGGGCCCGCTGCAGTGATCCCAGTCCTGGGCCCGCTGCAGTGATCCCACTCCTGGGCCCGCTGCAGTGATCCCACTCCTGGGCCCGCTGCAGTGATCCCACTCCTGGGCCCGCTGCAGTGATCCCACTCCTGGGCCCGCTGCAGTGATCCCACTCCTGGGCCCGCCGCAGTGGTCCCAGTCCTAGGCCCTCTGCTGCATCGGGCCGAGGACTGGAATCAATACAGCGGGCCCACACTGGGATTACTACACTTGGCAATTGTCTCATTATCATTCAGCTCTTATGACAGTAATTATATTTTCCCATAGTCGCCTTCTAGTTACCGTGGCTGCTCAAATATTTGAGCATCGCTACATGCCATCTCCTCATATCCCGCTTGAAATGGGTAGTGCAAGATGCCAGAATCTATAATTGGAAGTGTAAAAATCTCTTCAGAGTGTCCAAATGTGGGATCACCCGGCATGGGAGGAAGGAGGATCAGGGTGAGTTATATGTGGCCCAGAATCATGGTTACTTAGACTGGACAGTGTGGAAGACAGGGTGGTGCTGGCAAAGTGATGGAAACCATTATCTGTAGTGATGAGCGAATGTGCTCGCCACTATTCGTTACTCGCCCGAGTATCGGGGTACTCGGCAAGCAGCAAGCATTTCTGGGATTATTCGGCGGTAACTGCAGTCTCCACCCAGCAGTTTTGGTGGACTTTAGAGACCCAGTCAAGGTGCAGGAATTCCAGTACATCTGTATCAATGCTCACGGATCATTCCCCTCTTGTTAGCCTGTCCACAAGTGGAGATTATCGTGAAATTGGTGAAAGAAGACATTAATAAACTTGATTCACACATCACTCAAGATTATCTAACCTCCTTAGAAAGGCTATTAAAACACTAAGGGATATGAAAGATGTGGTGATTAAGCGGGCTGACAAGGGGGGAAATGTAGTCATCTGGCCTGTTGAGATGTACGAGGAGGAGGTGTTCAGACAACTTAATAAAAAGGAGTTTTATCGTCGATTAGATGCCCTTCCCCTTTCAGCTTTCCAACAAGAACTCGCCAATCTTTTAGATGAGGGAGTAGAGAATCATGTGATTGCTAACAAAATGCGAGAGGCTCTATTACCAGAATTCCCTATAATTCCTACCTTCTACGTGCTCCCCAAAGTTCACAAGGACCCTCGATGCCCAACAGGTAGGCCTATAGTCTCGGGCATCGGGGATCTTTGTGAACCAGCATGCAGATTTATGTGTGGAGGCACTACCATCTTTTGTGAAGGATACCACTGATGTCCTCAAAAGACTTGATGGCCTTACCTTGGATGATGATATGTGGCTTGTGACTTGCGACGTGGAGTCCTTATACACGTCGATCGACCACAGCCACGGGATGCGAGCTGCTCAATTTTTTCTCAACATGACCAATCTTGATTCTGGATTGATAGAATTTATTTTAAATCTATTGAACATTATACTTACTCATAATTTTTTTGTGTTCAAGGACTGTCCTGTTATGATCCCAATGGCAGAGGATCTCTGATATTCCGGCAAGATAGCAAAAATATAAATACTGCTCTAGGGAGGTGGAAATTGGGCTAACCGCATACCTGACCCTGACACAAACAACTAAAAGTAGCCGGTGAACGTGCCTACGTTGGTTCTAGACGTCTCGAGCCAGCCGGAGAACTGACTACCCCTAGAGGGAAAAAATAAGACCTCGCTTGCCTCCAGAGAAATTGAACCCCAAAGATATAGAAAGCCCCCAACAAATAATAATGGTGAGGCAAGAGGAAAACACAAACGTAGAGATGAACTAGATTCAGCAAAGTGAGGCCCAATAGTCTAGATAGCAGAAAATAGATAGTGGACTGTCATGATCTCCATGGCCAGAGAACTAGCATAAGCCTCTATAGGAACAAGCTCTTGGAAGATGTAACTGTACTGACCATGAACTAAACCTACCGCATCATCTAGAAGTAGCCAGGTAGCATGTCCTACTTTTTATCCCTATATGCCCAGCGCCGGCCGGAGAACTAAATAATGCTAGCAGAGGGAAATATAAGACCTGACTCACCTCTAGAGAAATGCCCAAAAGGAGACAGAAGCCCCCCACATATATTGGCGGTGATATGAGATGAAACAACAAACGCAGCAGGAAAATAGTTTTAGCAAATTTGAGGTCCGCTTTCTAGATAGCAGAAGACAGAAAGCATACTTTCATGGTCAGTAGAAAACCCTAACAAAACACATCCAGAAATTACTTTAGGACTCTGGCATTAACTCATAATACCAGAGTGGCAATTCCTGATCAACAAGAGCTTTCCAGACACAGTAACGAAACTGCAGCTGTGAACTGGAACCAAAATACAAAAACAAAACATGGACGAATGTCCAACTTATCTAGTAGATGTCTGGGAGCAGGAACAAGCACAGAGAGGCTTCTGATAACATTGTTGACCGGCAAGCATCTAACAGAGAAGCCAGGTTATATAGCGACACCCAGATCTAATCAGAACAGGTGAACAGGGAAGATGATGTCACAAGTTCAATTCCACCAGTAGCCACCGGGGGAGCCCAGAATCCAAATTCACAACAGTACCCCCCCCTCAAGGAGGGGGCACCGAACCCTCACCAGAACCACCAGGGCGATCAGGATGGGCCCTATGAAAGGCACGAACCAGATCAGCGGCATGAACATCAGATGCAGTGACCCAAGAATTATCCTCCTGGCCGTATCCCTTCCACTTGACCAGATACTGGAGTCTCCGTCTGGAAACACGGGAGTCTAGGATTTTTTCCACAACGTACTCCAACTCACCCTCAACCAACACTGGAGCAGGAGGCTCAACGGAAGGCACAACCGGTGCCTCATACCTGCGCAATAACGACCGATGAAAAACGTTATGAATAGAAAAGGATGCAGGGAGGTCCAAACGGAAGGAAACAGGGTTAAGAATCTCCAATATTTTATACGGACCGATGAACCGAGGCTTAAACTTAGGAGATGAGACCCTCATAGGGACAAAACGAGAAGACAACCACACCAAATCTCCAACACAAAGCCGAGGACCAACACGACGGTGACGGTTGGCAAAAAGCTGAGTCTTCTCCTGGGACAACTTTAAATTGTCCATCACCTGCCCCCAGATATGATGCAATCTCTCCACCACCGCATCCACTCCAGGACAATCCGAGGATTCCATCTGACCGGAGGAAAATCGAGGATGGAACCCCCGAATTACAGAAAAACGGGGAAACCAAGGTGGCAGAGCTGGCCCGATTATTGAGGGCGAACTCCGCCAATGGCAAAAAAGCAACCCAATCATCCTGGTCAGCAGACACAAAACACCTCAGATATGTCTCCAGGGTCTGATTAGTCCGCTCGGTCTGGCCATTAGTCTGAGGGTGAAAAGCAGACGAAAAAGACAAATCTATGCCCATCCTAGCACAAAATGCCCGCCAAAATCTAGACACAAATTGGGTTCCTCTGTCAGAAACGATATTCTCAGGAATACCATGCAAACGAACAACATTTTGAAAAAACAGGGGCACCAACTCGGAAGAAGAAGGCAATTTGGGCAGGGGAACCAAATGAACCATCTTAGAAAAACGGTCACACACCACCCAGATGACAGACATCTTCTGAGAAACAGGCAGATCTGAAATAAAATCCATCGAGATGTGTGTCCAAGGCCTCTTAGGAATAGGCAAGGGCAACAATAATCCACTAGCCCGAGAACAACAAGGCTTGGCCCGAGCACAAACGTCACAAGACTGCACAAAGCCTCGCACATCTCGTGACAGGGAAGGCCACCAGAAGGATCTTGCCACCAAATCCCTGGTACCAAAAATTCCAGGATGACCTGCCAACGCAGAAGAATGCACCTCAGAGATGACTTTACTGGTCCAATCATCAGGAACAAACAGCCTATCAGGCGGACAACGATCCGGTCTATCCGCCTGAAACTCCTGCAAGGCCCGCCGCAGGTCTGGAGAAACAGCTGACAAGATAACTCCCTCCTTAAGAATACCTGTGGGGTCAGAGTTGCCAGGTGAATCAGGCTCAAAACTCCTAGAAAGGGCATCCGCCTTAACATTCTTAGAACCTGGTAGGTACGATACCACAAAATTAAACCGAGAAAAAAATAATGACCAGCGCGCCTGTCTAGGATTCAGGCGCCTGGCGGTCTCAAGATAAATCAAATTTTTGTGGTCAGTCAATACCACCACCTGATGTCTGGCCCCCTCGAGCCAATGGCGCCACTCCTCAAACGCCCACTTCATGGCCAAAAGCTCCCGATTCCCAACATCATAATTCCGCTCAGCGGGCGAAAATTTACGGGAAAAGAAGGCACAAGGCCTCATCACGGCGCAGTCAGAACTTTTCTGCGACAACACTGCCCCAGCTCCGATCTCAGAAGCGTCGACCTCAACCTGAAAAGGAAGAGTCACATCAGGCTGACGCAACACAGGGGCAGAAGAAAAACGGCGCTTAAGCTCCTGAAAGGCCTCCACAGCATCAGGGGACCAATTAGCAACATCAGCACCCTGTCTAGTCAAATCGGTCAATGGCTTAACGACATCCGAAAAACCAGAAATAAATCGACGATAAAAGTTGGCAAAGCCCAAAAATTTCTGAAGACTTTTAAGAGAAGAGGGCTGCGTCCAATCACAAATAGCTTGAACCTTGACAGGATCCATCTCAATGGAAGAGGGAGAAAAAATATATCCCAAAAAGGAAATTCTCTGAACCCCAAAAACGCACTTAGAACCCTTGACACACAGAGAATTAGACCGCAAAACCTGAAAAACCCTCTTAACTTGCCGGACATGAGAGTCCCAGTCATCCGAAAAAATCAGAATATCATCCAGATACACTATCATAAATTTATCCAAAAAATCGCGGAAAATATCATGCATAAAGGACTGGAAGACTGAAGGGGCATTAGAAAGACCAAAAGGCATCACCAAATACTCAAAGTGGCCCTCGGGCGTATTAAATGCGGTTTTCCACTCATCCCCCTGCCTGATCCGCACCAAATTATACGCCCCACGGAGATCAATCTTAGAGAACCACTTGGCCCCCTTTATGCGAGCAAACAAATCAGTCAGCAACGGCAATGGGTATTGATATTTAACCGTGATTTTATTCAAAAGCCGATAATCAATACATGGTCTCAAAGAGCCGTCTTTTTTTGACACAAAGAAAAAACCGGCTCCTAAGGGAGATGACGATGGACGAATATGTCCCTTTTCCAAGGACTCCTTTATATATTCTCGCATAGCAGTATGTTCAGGCACAGACAGATTAAATAAACGACCCTTTGGGTATTTACTACCCGGAATTAAATCTATAGCACAATCGCACTCACGGTGCGGAGGTAGTGAACCAAGCTTAGGTTCTTCAAAGACGTCACGATAGTCAGACAGGAACTCAGGAATTTCAGAGGGAATAGATGATGAAATGGACACCAAAGGTACGTCCCCATGAGTCCCCTTACATCCCCAGCTCAACACAGACATAGCTCTCCAGTCAAGGACTGGGTTGTGAGACTGCAGCCATGGCAATCCCAGCACCAAATCCTCATGTAGATTATACAGCACTAGAAAACGAATAGTCTCCTGGTGATCCGGATTAATACACATAGTCACTTGTGTCCAGTATTGTGGTTTATTATTAGCCAATGGGGTGGAGTCAATCCCCTTCAGAGGAATAAGAGTTTCCAAAGGCTCTAAATCATACCCACAACGATTGGCAAAGGACCAATCCATAAGACTCAAAGCGGCGCCAGAGTCGATATAGGCGTCAGTAGTAATAGATGACAAAGAGCAAATCAGGGTCACAGACAAAATAAATTTAGACTGTAAAGTGCCAATGGAAACGGATTTATCAAGCTTTTTAGTACGCTTAGAGCACGCTGATATAACATGAGTAGAATCCCCACAATAGAAACACAACCCATTTTTCCGTCTAAAATTCTGCCGCTCGCTTCTGGACAGAATTCTATCACACTGCATGCTTTCTGGCGTCTTCTCAGTGGACACCGCCAGATGGTGCACAGGTTTGCGCTCCCGCAGACGCCTATCGATCTGAATGGCCATTGTCATGGACTCATTCAGACCCGCAGGCACAGGGAACCCCACCATAACATCCTTAATGGCATCAGAGAGACCCTCTCTGAAAGTAGCCGCCAAGGCACACTCATTCCACTGAGTAAGCACAGACCATTTACGGAATCTTTGGCAGTAAATTTCAGCTTCATCTTGCCCCTGCGATAGGGACATCAAAGTTTTTTCTGCCTGAAGTTCCAAATGAGGTTCCTCATACAGCAAGCCCAAGGCCAAAAAAAACGCATCCACATTGCGCAACGCAGGATCCCCTGGTGCCAATGCAAAAGCCCAGTCTTGAGGGTCGCCGCGGAGCAAGGAAATCACAATCCCAACCTGCTGTGCAGAGTCTCCAGCAGAACGAGATTTCAGGGACAAAAATAGCTTACAATTATTTCTAAAATTCTGAAAGCTAGATCTATTCCCTGAGAAGAATTCCGGCAAAGGAATTCTCGGCTCAGATACCGGAGCATGAATAATAAAATCTTGCAAATTTTGTACTTTCGTGGTGAGATTATTCAAACCTGCAGTTACACTCTGAAGATCCATTATTAACAGGTGAACACAAAGCCATTCAAAGATTATAAGGAGAGAGAAAAAAAAGAAAGACTGCAGCATAGACAGACTGGCAAGTGATCCAATTAAGAGCACAGAGGAAAAAAAAAAAAAAAAAAAAAAAACTCTCAGCAGACTTCTTATTTCTCTCCTTTCTCAGCCAAGGATTTTAACCCTTTAGTGGGCCGGTCAAACTGTCATGATCTCCATGGCCAGAGAACTAGCATAAGCCTCTATAGGAACAAGCTCTTGGAAGATGTAACTGTACTGACCATGAACTAAACCTACCGCATCATCTAGAAGTAGCCAGGTAGCATGTCCTACTTTTTATCCCTATATGCCCAGCGCCGGCCGGAGAACTAAATAATGCTAGCAGAGGGAAATATAAGACCTGACTCACCTCTAGAGAAATGCCCAAAAGGAGACAGAAGCCCCCCACATATATTGGCGGTGATATGAGATGAAACAACAAACGCAGCAGGAAAATAGTTTTAGCAAATTTGAGGTCCGCTTTCTAGATAGCAGAAGACAGAAAGCATACTTTCATGGTCAGTAGAAAACCCTAACAAAACACATCCAGAAATTACTTTAGGACTCTGGCATTAACTCATAATACCAGAGTGGCAATTCCTGATCAACAAGAGCTTTCCAGACACAGTAACGAAACTGCAGCTGTGAACTGGAACCAAAATACAAAAACAAAACATGGACGAATGTCCAACTTATCTAGTAGATGTCTGGGAGCAGGAACAAGCACAGAGAGGCTTCTGATAACATTGTTGACCGGCAAGCATCTAACAGAGAAGCCAGGTTATATAGCGACACCCAGATCTAATCAGAACAGGTGAACAGGGAAGATGATGTCACAAGTTCAATTCCACCAGTAGCCACCGGGGGAGCCCAGAATCCAAATTCACAACAGTGGACTATGCGGTTAGCAGAAAACCCTACAAAACATCCACGCTGAACATTCAAGAACCCCCACACCGACTGATGGTGCGGGGGGAGAATATCAGCCCCCTAGAGCTTCCAGCGAGTCAAAAATCAAATGTAAAGCAAGCTGGACAAAAACACTGAATAATGCAAATGATCCAAATTGTACAAAACAGACTTAGCTTTTCTTGCATGAGGCAGACTGAAAGGAATCCGGAGGAGACCAAATAGGTCTGGATACAACGATGCCAGGCAAGAGACTGAGTCCAGAGGAGACTCAAATAGGAAACACCCGCTGCTTAACGACACAGCTGGAGCTCAGGCCTGCAACAAGACATACCTAACACAATACCGTTAGTGACCACCAGAGGGAGCCCAGAAACACAGTTCACAACACTGTCCCTTCCTACAGCTCCAGGGAACAGCAGTGGGGGTGTCTTGTGCGCCTTCATATGCGAACTTGTTCCTGGGGCTGTGGGAGAGAGATACGGTCCTTGATACACCTGGTCACAGCTTGGTCATCTTGTGGCTGCGCTATATCGATGATGCATTCTTTATCTGGCAGGGCTCCACGTCGTAACTCGATTCATTCCTTGGTCATCTTAATGATAACTCACTCAATATCAAATTGACCTGGTAATATAGCCAAATTACAATAGATTTTTTGGATCTCCAAATTTTAAAATCCAGCGATGGAACTGTCTGCACAGACATTTTCGGAAAGACCACCACATTGAATGCGTTATTGCATTTTACATCTTCACACCCACCCAAACTTAAGAGCTCTATTCCCATAGGACAATTTCGCGAGCCCATCGCATTTGCTCAAATGATGTGATATTTCACAAACAATCAAAAGGTCTACAGCGTAGATTTAAAAATAGGGGCTATCCAACTAAAGACATTGTTTGGGGTTACTCCCGTGCCCTACATGAAAACAGGTCTAACCTGTTATCTAAATCTACCCAAAAGAAGACCACATCCACAGACACACGACCGAGATTTATTACTAAATTTAATTCAGGCAGGGGTTTACCACGCCAGCTGCCCCTGTGGTTACGTATACAGTGGGATGACAACCAGACCTCTAAAAAGTCAGATACAGGAGCATATCCGAGATATAAAAAACGCAGTGGACTGTTCGCAACCACACCTGAAAACTATCCCGAGACATTTCTTTGAAAACCATCAATGCATCCAAAAGGGCTCATAGCTCGGGGTATAGACCATGTCTATATGGGAATCTTCTACAAGAAGAAACCCGCTGGCTCGTTATACTGAACACCATGAGACTCAATGGCCTTAATGAAGCTATTAGTTTCAAGTCTTTTTTCTAATCTTCTTCAAATCTTACAGGTGCGCTATTTTAATAAGGTCACGGATTTTTTGGTTTTTAATTGCTTTTTTTTGTGAAATGAATTATTGTTTTAAATTCATAGATACGCTTTCCCTTTTACTGGTATGATGAATCATCACCATACGGTATTTTTGGATCAAACATCAGCATTAATCATCATCTATGAAAAATCTGTAGAAAACAGTCTAGGACATACAGGTCCTTCTCAAAAAATTAGCATATAGTGTTAAATTTCTTTATTTACCATAATGTAATGATTACAATTAAACTTTCATATATTATAGATTCATTATCCACCAACTGAAATTTGTCAGGTCTTTTATTGTTTTAATACTGATGATTTTGGCCTACAACTCCTGATAACCCAAAAAACCTGTCTCAATAAATTAGCATATTTCACCCGTCCAATCAAATAAAAGTGTTTTTTAATAACAAACAAAAAAACCATCAAATAATAATGTTCAGTTATGCACTCAATACTTGGTCGGGAATCCTTTGGCAGAAATGACTGCTTCAATGCGGCGTGGCATGGAGGCAATCAGCCTGTGACACTGCTGAGATGTTATGGAGGCCCAGGATGCTTCAATAGCGGCCTTAAGCTCATCCAGAGTGTTGGGTCTTGCGTCTCTCAACTTTCTCTTCACAATATCCCACAGATTCTCTATGGGGTTCAGGTCAGGAGAGTTGGCAGGCCAATTGAGCACAGTAATACCATGGTCAGTAAACCATTTACCAGTGGTTTTGGCACTGTGAGCAGGTGCCAGGTCGTGCTGAAAAATGAAATCTTCATCTCCATAAAGCATTTCAGCCGATGGAAGCATGAAGTGCTCCAAAATCTCCTGATAGCTAGCTGCATTGACCCTGCCCTTGATGAAACACAGTGGACCAACACCAGCAGCTGACATGGCACCCCACACCATCACTGACTGTGGGTACTTGACACTGGACTTCAGGCATTTTGGCATTTCCTTCTCCCCAGTCTTCCTCCAGACTCTGGCACCTTGATTTCCGAATGACATGCAAAATTTGCTTTCATCAGAAAAAAGTACTTGGGACCACTTAGCAACAGTCCAGTTTATGGTTCAAAAGTGGCTTTACCTGGGGAATGCGGCACCTGTAGCCCATTTCCTGCACACGCCTGTGCACGGTGGCTCTGGATGTTTCCACACCAGACTCAGTCCACTGCTTCCTCAGGTTCCCCAAGGTCTGGAATCGGTCCTTCTCCACAATCTTCCTCAGGGTCCGGTCACCTCTTCTCGTTGTACAGCGTTTTCTGCCACATTGTTTCCTTCCAACAGACTTACCATTGAGGTGCCTTGATACAGCACTCTGGGAACAGCCTATTTGTTGAGAAATTTCTTTCTGGGTCTTACCCTCTTGCTTGAGGGTGTCAATGATGGCCTTCTTGACATCTGTCAGGTCGCTAGTCTTACCCATGATGGGGGTTTTGAGTAATGAACCAGGCAGGGAGTTTTTAAAAGCCTCAGGTATCTTTTGCATGTGTTTAGAGTTAATTAGTTGATTCAGAAGATTAGGGTAATAGGTAGTTTAGAGAACCTTTTCTTGATATGCTAATTTATTGAGACAGGTTTTTTGGGTTTTCAGGAGTTGTATGCCAAAATCATCAGTATTAAAACAATAAAAGACCTGACAAATTTCAGTTGGTGGATAATGAATCTATAATATATGAAAGTTTAATTGTAATCATTACATTATGGTAAATAATGAAATTTAACACTATATGCTAATTTTTTGAGAAGGGCCTGTATAATAAATACACTGACATATGAGTTATGATATGTGCTCTGGACATCTGTGAAAATTAATGTCACTGTGATACATTCAATGTATATAATTACCGTATATACTTGAGTATAAGCCAACCCGAGTATAAGCCGACACCCCTAATTTTGCCACAAAAAACTGGGAAAACTTAATGACTCGAGTATAAGCCTAGGGTGGGAAATGCAGCAGCTACCGGTAAATTTCAAAAGTAAAAATACATACCAATAAAAGTAAAATTAATTGAGACATCAGTTAAGTGTTTTTGAATATCCATATTGAATCAGGAGCCCCATATAATGCTCCATACAGTTTATGATGGCCCCATAAGATCCTCCTTATTAAAATATACCCCATATAATACTGCACAAATGTTGATTATGGCCCCATAAGATGCTCCAGACAGACATTTGCCCCATATAATGCTGCACAAATGTGGATTATGGCCCCATAAGATGCCCCATACAGATATTTGCCCCATATAATGCTGCACATGGCCACCCCATGCAGATATTTGCCCCATATAATGCTGCACATGGCCACCCCATGCAGATATTTGCCCCCATATAATGCTGCACATTGCCACATAAGATGCTCCATACAGATATTTGCCCCATATGCTGTTGCTGCGATTAAAAAAATTACATACTCACCTCTCTGGCCCCCGGCACTTGCTATAGTCACCTGCTCCCTGTTCCACTGCTGACCGTCGCTGTGTCTTCCCATCCTCTGCACCGATGTTCAGGAAGAGGGCGGCGCGCACTAATCGCGTCATCGCGCCCTTTGTCCTGAGCGTCAGTGCGTTAGACACAGCGGCGCCGACGGTGGAACGAGAAGCAGGTGACTATAGCGCACTGCCCCCCGTCATACTCACCTGCTCCTGGCGCAGTGTCCTCCAGGTCCCTGCTTCCCGGCGCTGCATTTTCTTCCTGTAGTGAGCGGTCACCATTACTGCTCATTACAGTAATGAATATGCGGCTCCACCCCTATGGGAGGTGGAGCTGCATATTCATTACTGTAATGAGCGGTACCATGTGACTGCTCACTACAGGAAGAAACTGCAGCGCCGGGAAGCAGGGACGTGCAGGGACCGTGCCAGGAGCAGGTGAGTATAATTAGCCCCTGCTCCCCCTCCCCTGCCGACCCCTGGGTATGACTCGAGTATAAGCCGAGAGGGGGACTTTCAGCCCAAAAAAGTGGGCTGTAAATCTCGGCTTATACTCGAGTATATAAGGTATTTATTTATTGTATATTAAGAGCTGTTTAATGCTTTCTAAATGTTTCTGCATGTAGCCTTTCGCCCATTTGGCTTGTGAAATGTTATAATGTTTATGAACTATGACAGTATTAGGATGTTGACACTATGGACAGCATAGACTATAATGACATTATATGATTTATATTTGACATTGTAATATTATAGTATTCATCATTTTTCTATATATTTATAGTGTGTGTTGTTAATAGACCATTCGATTATATCGTCTGTTCACTTTTTTGTGACTGTTTTATTCTGGCCACTATTCAGTCATTTTGATGCTCATATACTATAATATAATGACACCATTGACTCTGACGATCTTTATGTATGACATAACAGTATTCATCATTCTTATATATGCTTCTAGTTTATGCTGTTCTTTATTAGATTACACCTATGATTATCCTAGACTGTGATTGACAGTCGTTGTGTATTCGTTTTATTCCGGCCATTATTCAGTCCTCTCTGATGCCTACATACCACCATATTTTGACCTCCTGAGGCCCCGACCTGTGAGGTCGGTCGCTCCGCCCTGGTTCAGTACTTTGCTGGCTCTGCTGTTGTGAAGGATGCACTGCTCTTTCTTTGATAATAAACACTAGTGCAGGGACAGTGACTCATGCACACGTGCGCTGCTCTTCCCTCATGGCGTGGCGGGTCCGGACGCGTTGCCATGGCATCACGCGTGACAATTTGCTAATGTACTCTCACCATTTTATACATATATCCCTATCCTAACCTTGTTTAATGTGTTCAATAAAAGTTATACTTTTTTCACTAAAAAAAATCCCCTTATTTGTTTTATTGTGATCTCTAGACCACAAATTTAAATATGGCTTGATAATATAGTATGATATCTTTACCATAGAGATCAGAGCTTTTTGTTTTTTGGTGTTATGTATTTGGCCTAAGGGGTGAAATCTCGTCCTGGTCACGGGAACTATGTTGTAGGTTATATATACACGGCGCAGGGATTGTCTGCCAGGCCATGAAACGCCGCAGCCATATTTGTCGTGGTCGTGCAGTGATTGGCTGGGCCGCACAGCCTCATCCTGAGTATAAGAGACCTGGCGCCGCCCTGCTCGCCACATTCAGCTCCGGATTCAGAGAGAGTAGGGAGAGCTGCTGCCGAGATCGGGTCAGAATCGTGGTTTTAGAGTTAGTGTAGGTCTGCAACTGTTAAATCCACAACTCCTGAGAAACCAACAGTCATTTTTAGGGCTAATTCGTGGGTCCTGATATTGCAGCACTAGGTAGGCAGGACACAGCATATCCACATCAGTGCAAGGCCTGCAGGCACTGTATGTGCGTCCATTGCTCCCACTGCATCCCTCCCAAAGCTCCATAACTGCCTGCTGCTGCAGCTTTTACTGTCTATATACCTTTTTTTTCCACAAATCCCCCCCCCAAAAAAAAAAAAAAAATATGCCTGCTGAAAAGTGATAGTTTGTCAGGCATACGTAGCATAGTTGCATACCTCCCAACTTTTGGCAAATTTTAGGCCACACCTCTGACCACACCCATTCAAAATTAGCCACACCCATATCCGCGTCCCAACCACACCCATTTAGCACTGCTGATCACACTGTTTCATATACAATAATTATAAACAAAAAAATATGGCCACACAGTGCTCCATACTGTATAATGGCCACACATGATGCTCCATACTGTATAATGACCGCGCATGATGCTCCATACTGTATACTGGCTGCACATGATGCTCCATACTGTATAATGACCGCACATGATGCTCCATACTGTATAATGGCCACACATGATGCTCCATACTGTATAATGGCCACACATGATGCTCCATACTGTATAATGACCACACATGATGCTCCATACTGTATAATGACCGCACATGATGCTCCATACTGTATAATGACCGCACATGATGCTCCATACTGTATAATGGCCACACAGTGCCCCATACTGTATAATGACTGCACATGATTCTCCATACCGTATAATGACCGCACATGATGCTCCATACTGTATAATGACCACACATGATGCTCCATACTGTATAATGACCGCACATGATGCTCCATACTGTATAATGGCCACACAGTGCCCCATACTGTATAATGACTGCACATGATGCTCCATACTGTATAATGACTGCACATGATGCTCCATACTGTATAATGACCGCACATGATGCTCCATACCGTATAATGACCGCACATGATGCTCCATACTGTATAATGACAGCACATGATGCCCCATACTGTATAATGGCCACACATGATGCTCCATACTGTATAATGGCCACACATGATGCTCCATACCGTATAATGACCACACATGATGCTCCATACCGTATAATGACTGCACATGATGCTCCATACTGTATAATGGCCACACATGATGCTCCATACCGTATAATGACCGCACATGATGCTCCATACTGTATAATGACCACACATGATGCTCCATACCGTATAATGGCCACACATGATGCTCCATACCATATAATGACTGCACATGATGCTCCATACTGTATAATGACCGCACATGATGCTCCATACCGTATCATGACCACACATGATGCTCCATACCGTATAATGGCCACACATGATGGTCCATACCGTATAATGACCACACATGATGCTCCATACTGTATAATGACTGCACATGATGCTCCATACTGTATAATGACTGCACATGATGCCCCATACTGTATAATGACTGCACATGATGCTCCATACTGTATACTAGCTGCACATGATGTTCCATACTGTATACTGGCTGCACATGATGCTCCATACTGTATAATGACCGCACATGATGCTCCATACTGTATAATGGCCGCACATGATGCTCCATACCGTATAATGACCGCACATGATGCTCCATACTGTATAATGACCACACATGATGCTCCATACCGTATAATGACCGCACATGATGCTCCATACCGTATAATGACAGCACATGATGCTCCATACTGTATGATGACCACACATGATGCTCCATACCGTATAATGACCCCACATGATGCTCCATACCGTATAATGACCGCACATGATGCTCCATTGTTATGATCCTAGTGGCTGAGGATCGCAAAACGGACTAGCTAAGTTAATGAATATAGACACGAGCTCTAGGGAGGTGGTAACTGGACTGACCGCAAACCTGATCCTAACCAAACACACTAAAGGTAGCCGGTGAACGTGCCTAAAATCCTGGACGTCTCGACGCAGCCTGAGAAACTATCTACTCCTAGAGGGAAAGTAAGACCTCGCTTGCCTCAGAGAAATCACCCCAAAGATATAGGAAGCCCCCAACAAATAATAACGGTGAGGTAAGGGGAAAATACAAACGTAGAAATGAAAACAGATTCAGCAAATGAGGCCCACTAATACTAGATAGCAGAAGACAGATAGGGAACTGTGCGGTCAGTAAAAAACCCTATGCAAAATATCCACGCTGAGAATACAAGAACCCCCACACCAACTAACGGTGTGAGGGGAGAAACTCAGCCCCCTAGAGCTACCAGCAAGCAAGGAAATCACATATTAGCAAGCTGGACAAAAAACAAAAATAAACCAAGAAACATATTAACACTGATGATCAAAAAAATGACCAAAGAAAAACTTAGCTTCTCTTGAAGAGACTGATAACGAAGGCAAGCAGGAGAGCTCCAAAATAGCACTGAAGACATTGACAGCAGGTAACAACTGATAGTCCAGGTGAGCTAAATAGGAACCCAGCTAACAGATAACGAGACAGCTGATCCAGCCTCAGACCTGCAGAATGACACAAAGAGCCACCAGAGGGAGCCCAAAGACAGCACTCACACAGTACCACTTGTGACCACAAGAGGGAGCCCAAAAACAGAGTTCACAACAGTACCCCCCCTTGAGGAGGGGTCACCGAACCCTAATCAAAACCCCCAGGGCGATCAGGATGAGCCACCTGGAAGGCATGAACCAAATCGGCCGCATGAACATCAGAGGCGACAACCCAGGAATTATCCTCCTGACCATAGCCCTTCCATTTAACCAAATACTGAAGCCTCCGTCTAGAAATACGAGAATCCAAGATCTTCTCCACCACATACTCCAATTTGCCCTCAACCAGCACCGGGGCAGGGGGCTCAACAGAAGGAACCACAGGCACCACATACCTCCGCAACAAAGACCTATGGAACACGTTATGAATGGCAAACGACGCTGGGAGGTCCAAACGAAATGACACCGGGTTAAGGATTTCCAAAATCTTATAAGGACCGATGAAGCGAGGCTTGAATTTAGGAGAGGAGACCTTCATAGGAACATACCGAGAAGACAGCCATACCAAATCTCCAACACGAAGTCGGGGACCCACACCGCGACGGCGGTTGGCAAAGCGCTGAGCCTTCTCCTGTGACAACTTCAAATTGTCCACCTCATGGTTCCAAATCTGCTGCAACCTATCCACCACAGAATCCACCCCAGGACAGTCAGAAGGCTCAACCTGACCCGAGGAAAAACGAGGATAAAAACCAGAATTGCAGAAAAAAGGTGAAACCAAAGTAGCAGAACTAGCCCGATTATTAAGGGCAAACTCAGCCAATGGCAAAAAAGTCACCCAATCATCCTGATCAGCAGAAACAAAACATCTTAAATAAGTTTCCAAGGTCTGATTAGTTCGCTCGGTTTGGCCATTCGTCTGAGGATGGAAGGCCGACAAAAAAGACAAATCAATGCCCATCTTAGCACAAAAGATCCGCCAAAATCTGGACACAAACTGGGATCCTCTGTCAGACACAATATTTTCAGGGATGCCGTGCAAGCGAACCACATTCTGAAAAAATAGAGGAACCAAATCGGAGGAGGAAGGCAACTTAGGCAAGGGCACCAAATGGACCATTTTGGAAAACCGATCACACACCACCCAGATGACAGACATTCTCTGAGAGACTGGAAGATCCAAAATAAAATCCATGGAAATGTGCGTCCAAGGCCTCTTCGGGACAGGCAAAGGCAAAAGCAAACCGCTGGCACGAGAACAGCAAGGCTTAGCCCGAGCACAAATCCCACAGGACTGCACAAAGGAACGCACATCCCGCGACAAGGAAGGCCACCAGAAGGACCTAGCCACCAAATCTCTGGTACCAAAAATCCCAGGATGGCCTGCCAACACCAAAGAATGAACCTCGGAAATAACTCTGCTGGTCCATCTATCTGGGACAAACAGTCTCTCTGGTGGGCAACGGTCAGGTCTATCCCCCTGAAATTTCTGCAGCACTCGTCGCAAATCTGGGGAAATGGCAGACAAAATTACTCCCTCTCTGAGGATACCAGCCGGCTCTGAAACTCCCGGAGAGTCAGGCACAAAACTCCTAGAAAGAGCATCAGCCTTCACGTTCTTCGAACCAGGCAGGTACGAGACCACAAAATCGAAACGGGAGAAAAACAACGACCAACGAGCCTGTCTAGGATTCAGCCGCTTGGCAGACTCGAGATAAATCAGATTTTTGTGATCAGTCAAGACCACCACACGATGCTTAGCTCCCTCGAGCCAAGGTCGCCACTCCTCAAATGCCCACTTCATAGCCAACAACTCCCGATTACCAACATCATAATTCCGCTCGGCAGGCGAAAACTTTCTTGAAAAGAAAGCACAAGGCTTCATCACAGAGCAATCAGAGCTTCTCTGCGACAAAACAGCCCCTGCTCCAATCTCAGAAGCATCAACCTCGACCTGAAAAGGAAGAGAGACATCAGGCTGACACAAAACTGGAGCCGAAGAAAACCGGCGCTTCAGCTCCCGAAAGGCTTCCACGGCCGCAGGAGACCAATTAGTCACATCAGAACCCTTCTTGGTCAAATCCATCAAGGGTTTAACCACGCCAGAAAAATTAGCAATGAAGCGACGGTAAAAATTAGCAAAACCCAAGAACTTCTGAAGACTCTTAACAGATGTAGGCTGAGTCCAGTCATGAATAGCCTGGACCTTGACTGGGTCCATCTCAATAGTAGAAGGAGAAAAAATAAAACCCAAAAAGGAAACCTTCTGTACTCCGAAGAGACATTTTGAGCCCTTCACAAATAAGGCATTAGCACGCAGAACCTGAAATACCATCCTGACCTGCTTCACATGGGACTCCCAGTCCTCAGAAAAGACCAAAATGTCATCCAGATACACAATCATAAATGTATCCAGATATTCTCGGAAGATGTCATGCATGAAGGACTGGAACACAGAAGGAGCATTAGAGAGTCCAAAAGGCATCACCAAGTACTCAAAATGGCCTTCGGGCGTATTAAATGCTGTTTTCCATTCATCCCCCTGCTTAATACGCACAAGGTTATACGCACCACGAAGATCTATCTTGGTGAACCAACTGGACCCCTTAATCCGAGCAAACAGATCAGATAATAATGGCAAAGGATACTGAAATTTGATCGTGATTTTATTTAGAAGACGATAATCTATACAAGGTCTCAGAGAACCATCCTTCTTGGCCACAAAAAAGAATCCTGCACCAAGAGGGGAGGAGGACGGGTGAATATGTCCCTTCTCTAAAGACACCTTTATATAACTCCGCATCGCGGCATGTTCTGGTACAGACAAATTAAAAAGTCGTCCCTTAGGGAACTTACTACCAGGAATCAAATTTATAGCGCAATCACAATCCCTGTGAGGAGGCAGGGCACCGGATCTGGGCTCATCAAATACATCCTGGTAGTCCGACAAAAACTCAGGGACCTCAGAAGGAGTGGAAGAAGCAATTGACACCAAAGGAGCATCGCCATGAATCCCCTGGCAACCCCAACTTGAAACAGACATAGCTTTCCAATCCAGAACTGGATTATGGGTCTGCAGCCATGGCAGACCCAAAACGACAACATCATGCAAATTATGCAGCACAAGAAAGCGAATCACCTCCTGATGTACAGGAGTCATGCACATGGTCACTTGAGTCCAATATTGAGGCTTATTCTCAGCCAATGGTGTAGCATCAATTCCCCTCAGTGGAATAGGGAATTCCAAAGGCTCCAAGACAAAACCACAGCGCCTGGCAAACGACAAATCCATCAGATTCAGGGCAGCACCTGAATCCACAAAAGCCATAACCGAGAAGGATGACAAACAACAAATTAAAGTAACAGACAAAATGAATTTAGGCTGTATAGTACCAATGGTGACAGGTTTAGCGATTTTTTTAAGCGCTTAGAGCATGCTGAGATATCATGAGTAGAATCACCACAGTAAAAGCACAACCCATTTTGACGTCTATGACTTTGCCACTCAATTCTGGTCAGAATTCTGTCACATTGCATAGACTCAGGTCTCTGTTCAGAAAACACCGCCAGAGGATGCGCTGATTTGCTCTCCCGCAAACGCCGATCAATCTGAATGGCCAAAGCCATTGAGTCATTCAGACTTGCAGGCGTGGGAAACCCCACCATAACATTCTTAATGGCTTCAGAAAGACCTTCTCTGAAATTTGCAGCCAGGGCACACTCATTCCATTGAGTAAGCACTGACCATTTCCTAAATCTTTGACAATACACCTCTGCTTCATCCTGCCCTTGAGAGAGGGCCAACAAAGCCTTTTCTGCCTGGTTCTCAAGATTAGGTTCCTCATAAAGCAGTCCAAGTGCCAGAAAAAACGCATCCACATTCAGCAATGCAGGATCTCCTGGCACCAGAGAGAAAGCCCAATCTTGAGGGTCGCCACGTAACAAGGAGATAACAATTTTAACCTGCTGAGCGGAATCACCAGAGGAACGAGGTCTCAAAGATAGAAATAATTTACAATTATTCTTAAAATTCAGAAACCTAGATCTATCTCCAGAAAACAACTCAGGAATAGGTATTTATGGCTCTGACATAGGGCTATGAACAACAAAATCCTGAATGCTTTGCACCCTTGCAGCAAGATGATCCACACTAGAAGTCAGACTCTGAATATCCATGTCTGCAGCTGAACTCAAAACCACCCAGAGATTAAGGGGATGAGAGAAGCTGGACAGACTGCAGCAAAGGTAGAGGAAAAAAAAAAAAATTGTACTCAGGACTTCTCTTATCCCACTTCTGCGATGCATTAAACACTCTCCGGGAGGGCCTGCTGCACTGTTATGATCCTAGTGGCTGAGGATCGCAAAACGGACTAGCTAAGTTAATGAATATAGACACGAGCTCTAGAGAGGTGGTAACTGGACTGACCGCAAACCTGATCCTAACCAAACACACTAAAGGTAGCCGGTGAACGTGCCTAAAATCCTGGACGTCTCGACGCAGCCTGAGAAACTATCTACTCCTAGAGGGAAAGTAAGACCTCGCTTGCCTCAGAGAAATCACCCCAAAGATATAGGAAGCCCCCAACAAATAATAACGGTGAGGTAAGGGGAAAATACAAACGTAGAAATGAAAACAGATTCAGCAAATGAGGCCCACTAATACTAGATAGCAGAAGACAGATAGGGAACTGTGCGGTCAGTAAAAAACCCTATGCAAAATATCCACGCTGAGAATACAAGAACCCCCACACCAACTAACGGTGTGAGGGGAGAAACTCAGCCCCCTAGAGCTACCAGCAAGCAAGGAAATCACATATTAGCAAGCTGGACAAGAAACAAAAATAAACCAAGAAACATATGAACACTGATGATCAAAAAATGAACAAAGAAAAACTTAGCTTCTCTTGAAGAGACTGATAACGAAGGCATGCAGGAGAGCTCCAAAATAGCACTGAAGACATTGACAGCAGGCAATAACTGATAGTCCAGATGAGCTAAATAGGAAACCAGCTAACAGATAACGAGACAGCTGGTCCAGCCTCAGACCTGCAGAATGACACAAAGAGCCACCAGAGGGAGCCCAAAGACAGCACTCACACAGTACCACTTGTGACCACAAGAGGGAGCCCAAAAACAGAGTTCACAACACTCCATACTGTATAATGACCGCACATGATGCTCCATACTGTATAATGACTGCACATGATGCTCCATACTGTATAATGGCCACACAGTGCTCCATACTGTATAGTGGCCACACACAGTGCTCCATACTGTATAATGACTGCACATGATGCTCCATACTGTATAATGGCCTCACATGATGCTCCATACTGTATAATGGCTGCACATGATGCTCCATACTGTATAATGACTGCACATGATGCTCCATACTGTATATTGGCCGCACATGATACTTCGTACCATATAATGGCCACACATAGCTACTCCTACACACGCGGCTGCGCTCCGTACACTTTGCACACGGCTCCGCTTTGTACACACGCGCTCCGCTCCATACACCTCCTACATGCGTGGCTCCGCTCCAGACTCCTCGTACACACACTGCTCCGCTCCGCACACCTCGTGCACACACACGGCTCCGCTCCGCACACCTCGCGCACACACACGGCTCCGCTCCGCACACCTCGCGCACACACGGCTCCGCTCCGCACACCTCGCGCACACACACGGCTCCGCTCCGCACACCTCGTGCACACACACGGCTCCGCTCCGCACACTTCGTACACACACGGCTCCGCTCTGCACACCTCGCACACACACGGCTCCGCTCCGCACACCTCGCGCACACACATGGCTCCGCTCCGCACACCTCGCGCACACACACGGCTCCGCTCCGCACACCTCGCACACACACGGCTCCGCTCCGCACACCTCACACACACTCGGCTCCGCTCCGCACACCTCGTACACACACGGCTCCGCTCCGCACACCTCGTACACACACGGCTCCGCTCCGCACACTTTGTACACACACGGCTCCGCTCTGCACACCTCGTACACACACGGCTCCGCTCCGCACACCTCGTACACACTCGGCTCCGCTCCGCACACCTCGTACACACTCGGCTCCGCTCCGCACACCTCGTACACACACGGCTCCGCTCCGCACACCTCGTACACACACGGCTCTGCTCCGCACACCTCGTACACACACGGCTCCGCTCTGTACACCTCGTACACACGGCTCTGCTCCGCACACCTCGTACACACACGGCTCTGCTACATCCACACTGTACACCTCCTGACCCCATACAAGGCATTACTTACCTCCTGCAGGACCATGTGGCAAGGTGGCAGCAACCAGCAAGTCCTGCCATCCACGGAGGTCCTGATCTGCTGATCATGTGACCGCTGACTCCTCCCCTCCTGTGACCTCATCACAGGTCCTGTGCGCAGAAAGCAGGCAGCCATACAGAAGGGTAAGGGCCCGGGGCATGGCTTAACTATACAAGGGGGCGTGTCGGTCCTGCTGTCTGCGCCGCAGGATTAGAGCGCCCCGTGCGGGAGTGCGGGGCAGAGGCTGAAAACCGGGACAATCCCGCACAATGAGGGACGTTTGGGAGCTATGTAGTTGTGTGTGCTAGCCTTGTGCCACTTTTTTTTTTTTGGTGTTTTAAATTCACCAAAAAAGGCCTCTTATATCTCTGTGCTCTAAGTTTGGGCTTTGGAGGCCACTGTACTTACTTTGTGGCTGTGTGATACTCAAATTCTATACAGCGATATTTCACATAAATTAACTTAAAAAACAAAAGCAATTGAATACAGTCTGTTAGGTCAGGCTGAGGCCTGCCTGGTGTTTGGGTTTGAAAAATCGTAGATTTGCAGGCATTCTGATCACATATTATTTCACTACTAATAAAGACATTTGTGTTGAGCATTTGAAATAGTGCAGTAGTGGATGTGATGGTGCATCCAGAGGATGAGGCCGTGGGCAAGGAGAAAGTGGGCAACAACAAAGACCCACATCTTCTCGCTCGATCTACTTGTCCCAGTTTCTGGGGGACCGCAGCACACCACTATTGAAGCCAGAGCAGTGTGAAATGGTTGTTGGTTGGAGAGTGGATAATGCTTCCGGTCACTTAGCCACCACCCCAACCTTGTCTTCCACATGGTCAAGTCTGAGTAGCCGTGAGTGTGGCCAGGATATTCCTCACCCTGATCCTCCTTCCTCCCACCATGCCGAGTACCCTGAGACAACTGATCCCACACTTGGACACTCTGAAGAGCTGTTCAGTTTTCCATTTCAAGATTCAGATCCGGTCAACTTGAAGTGGTGAAAGATGAGATCGCATGTAGAGCTGCCCAAAGTTTTGACCAGCCCCGGTCACATGAAGGCGATGGAGGGAAAGTGTCACAAGAGGTCGACGATGATGAGACACAATTGCCAGAAAGTCAGGAGGAGGAACAGGGTGCGGATGTGGAAGACGAGATGGTGGATGACATAGTGACTGACCCAACCTGGCAGTAGGACATGCATAGTGAGGATAGCAGCACAAATGGGGAAGGAGGAATATCCCCCAACAGGCAGAAAGAAGCAGTGTGTTGGCCACAGACAGAAGGCGTGCATCAGTTCCCCGTAACACCAACATGAGTGAAGTTGCCATTCCACCTGTGAGATCTTCCCAAGTCTGACTATTTTTTAAAGACTCTGCTGATAACCCCAAACAGGCCATTTGCAGCATCTGCCGTGCTCGCATCAGCAGGGGGTAGCAAAACAACAAGCCTGACCACCACCAGCATGATCAGGCACATGCAAGCAAAGCACCCGACTTTGTGGGCTGAACCCCAGGCTCCAGGACCACTACCTACTGGTCACACCACTGCTTCTTCCACTGTTGCACAGTGTACTGGGGATTGGCTTCTACGCATGTGAAGATTAGTGTTGAGCATTCCGATACCGCAAGTATCGGGTATCGGCCGATACTTGCGGGTATCGGAATTCCGATACCGAGATCCGATACTTTTGTGGTATCGGGTATCGGTATCGAAACAACATTAATGTGTAAAATACAACATTAATGTGTAAAATAAAAAATTAAAATAAAAAATATTGCTATACTCACCTCTCCGACGCAGCCTGGACCTCACCGAGGGAACCGGCAGCGTTGTTTGCTTAAAATGCGCGCGTTTCCTGCCTCCCGCGACGTCACGGCTTCTGATTGGTTGCGTGCCGCCCATGTGGCCGCGACGCGACCAATCACAGCAAGCAGTGACGTAATTTTGAGGTCCTGGAAGCCTAATTCTAGGCATTCAGGATTTTAAAATTACGTTCCGGCTTGTGATTGGTCGCGTCGCGGTCACATGGGCGACGCGACCAATCACAAGCCGTGACGTCACGGGAGGCAGGACACGCGCGCATTTTAAAATTACGTCACGGCTTGTGTCCCATTGACTTGTATTGGTATCGGGTATCGGTATCGGATTAGATCCGATACTTTGCCGGTATCGGCCGATACTTTCCGATACCGATACTTTCAAGTATCGGACGGTATCGCTCAACACTAGTGAAGATGCCTCTAGCCCTGCACCTGTTGTGGCCCACAGTCAAGCAGCACCATCAGCAAGTGCATCCATGTCCTTGTCCCAGCACAGCATTCAGTTGTCTATAACCCAGTCTTTGGAACTCAAGCGGAAATACCCAGCCAATGCCCCACAGGCCACAATACTCAATTCTAATATTTCTCTTCTGCTTGTGCTAGAAATGCTGCCTTTTAGGCTTATTGAGACGGAAGCTTTCTGCAACCTGATGGCGGCGGCCGTTCCAAGGTACTCGGTCCCCAGTCGCCACTATTTCTTCCGGTGTGACGTACCGGCATTACACCAGCCTTTGTCCCACAACATTACCTGTGCCCTCAACAATGCTGTTACCAGGAAAGTCCACCTAACCATGGACACGTGGACAAGTGCTTGTGGGCAGGGACTGTACATTTCGCTGATGGCAAACTGGGTTAACATAGTGGAAGCCGGGATCCAGTCGGACCTTGGGATGGAACACTTCCTCCCCATGCCAAGGATTGCTGGCCCTATGTCAATCAGGGTTGCCCCCACAGTCTACAGCTCCTGCACCTCCTCCTCATCTTCATCCTCCATCTCTGAAATCAACACATCAGTCAGAAGCTGGAAGCACTGCAGCACTGCCTCAGCTAAAGGCTGTGCTGAAGCTTATCTGCATAGGTGACAAACCGCACAATGCAGAAGAGTTGTGGACAGCGCTGAAAGAGCAGTCAGATGTTTGGATGACACCGCTGAACCTACAGCCAGGCATGGTCGTGTGTGACAATGGCCGTAACCTGGTGGCGGCTCTGAGGCAAGGTGAGCTCACACACGTACCTTGCTTGACCCATGTGCGGTTCAATGTTTTCTGAAAAGCTACCCGGAGCTGCCGGAGCTGCTAGTGAAAGTACGCCATCTGCCCATTTTAGA
Organism: Ranitomeya variabilis; assembly: GCF_051348905.1. Classification (NCBI taxonomy): domain Eukaryota; kingdom Metazoa; phylum Chordata; class Amphibia; order Anura; family Dendrobatidae; genus Ranitomeya; species Ranitomeya variabilis. Next base: position 1,106,557,135 of record NC_135233.1, read on the forward strand.
AAGTCAGTTACAGCTTCAGCCGCCCTTGCCGTGCTACAGCAGCAGTTTCAGCTTCCAGCTCACCGACTGTTGTGTGATGTCCCCACACGCTGGAACGTTACTCTGCATATGTTGGAAAGGATTTGTGAGCAGAAGGGGGCTGTTTTTGACTACCAACATCAACAAGGCCGTCAAATTTCAGATCAGACTCCACACATAAGACCTCAGGAGTGGACATGGATGTCAGACATATGTAACATCCTCCAAAACTTTGAGGACTGCACCAAGATGGTGAGCGTCGATGACGCCATAATTAGCATCGCCATCCCACTTCTCAGCATTCTTAAAAACTCTCTGCTCACAATCAAAGAGGATGCATTGCAGACGGAGCACGAGGACATGGAGGAAGGAAACATATAGGGGGATTACACTCAGCCCAGCCTCATGTCTTCTCAACATGGATTGGTAGGAAATGAGGAGGAGGAGGAAGAACAGGAGCTACTTTCATGTGCTACAGACGGTACTACAAACACATCTGTATTAGCTTCTGTTCAGCGGGGATGGCCTGAGGACAGGGAGGAGGAGGAGGAGGAGGACAGCATGGTCAGTCGTCCTGTTGGTGAGGACACGAAAGTCTTGCCTGTTAGCAGTCTGGCACGCATGGCTGACTTTATGTTGCACTGCATTTAACATGACCCTCGGATTATCAAAATTTTGGGTGACACTCATTACTGGTTGGTGACACTTCTAGACGCACGCTACAACGCACGATACAAGGATAACTTTCAATCTCTTCTGCCAGAGGCACAGAGGTGTACTAACATGTTGCAGTACCAGAGGGCCCTTGTAGCTGAATTACTTAGAAAATTCCCATGTGAGAATGCTGGCAGCAGACGTCCGAGTTTGTTGTACAACCAAGGACTCCAAGCGAGAGAGACAGAAGTACAATCCAGCTCAGGCAGGGGATCAATGGCCAAGTTCTGGGACAGTTTTCTCAGACTCTCCCATCGTGGTGGCACAGAGGCAAGGGGTGCTGTCACAAGAAGTGCAATGTTTTGGGAATATGGTGAGGGAGTACCTTGCAGATTGTACAAACGTCCTCCGTGATTCCTCTGTGTCTTTTAATTATTGGGTATCCAAGCTGGACACGTGGCCTGAACTGGCTCTCTACACCTTGGAGGTCCTGGCCTGCCCTGCTGCTACCGTTCTGTCAGAGAGGGGTTTTAGTGCCGCTGGTGGCATTACAACAGATAAGCGCATCCACCTGGCAACTGAAAATGCTGACAGGCTGACTCGTATCAAAATGAACAAGGCCTGGATTGGGAAAGACTTCTGTACACCACCAAGTGAAACCAGGGAAAAATAATCTCAAATACATTCTCTTTTTTAGGGAGGTGTATTCTCATGCACCTCTTCACAACAACACATGGGTATATGCTTCCAGATTTGGTCTGTTTGCTTTTATCCTCCTCCTTATCCTCATCCTCCTCATCCAGAACCACTATATCACCAGGGTGAACGTGCTCTGTACTGTGCATTTTGGCCAAGCGTGCTGTGATAGCACTTTTATTTTTTTAAAAAAGGACAACACATTGTCGAATTAGACATGACATTTCTTTGGGCCTACTTCTTAACTCGGCTCCTGCAATCTGTCTTGTACCTGCCAGTAGATCACCAGGGTGAACGTGCTCTGTACGGTGCATGTTCCCCAAGGGACCTGTGATGGCACTCTTTTCTTTTTTATAAAAAGGACAACACATTGGGGAATTGGGCATGACATTACATTGGGCCGACTTCTTAACTCGGCTCCTGCAATCTGTCTTGTACCTGCCAGTAGATCACCAGGGTGAAAATGCTCTGTACGGTGCATGTTGCCCAAGAGGCCTGTGATGACACTCTTTTCTTTCTTAAAAGAATTTTACATTGGGGAATTGGGCATGACATTACATTGGGCCGACTTCTTAACTCTGTCTCCTGCAATCTGTCCTGTATCTGCCAGTAGATCACCAGGGTGAATGTACTCTGTACAGTGCATGTTGGCCAAGGGGTCTGTGATGGCACTCTTTTCTTTTGAAAAAAAAAAGGATTTTACATTGGGGAATTGGGCATGACATTACTTTGGGCCTACTTCTTAACTCGGTCTCCTGCAATCTGTCCAGTTCCTGCCAGTAGATCACCAGGGAGAATGTGGTCTGTATGGGGCATTTAGGGCTAGGGGGCTGTGATGGCACTATTTTAATCAGTCCAAAAAGGACCCCACATTGGGAAATTGGGCATGGCATTCCATTGGGCCTACTTCTTAACTCTAATCAAAAAGAAGTCTAGCACTCAACTTCAGCAAATGTGAAATAGATTTATTTGTAGCACTCGAAACGTTTCAGTCCATAAGAACTTTCATCAGTCACGTGCCAATGATAGCCAGTAGGGCTGAATTCAAGGGGAAGAGACCGCGAGTCTCCAGTCAATGTCTGGAGGCTGTGCCCCTTTACTCCTGCTACCATCTTCATCAGCCTGCGGGTGCTTTATCCTAAACGGTGGTCGTCGCCCCACCACATTAGCACTCTTTCTAAGCTTTAGCTATTCTTACCATTCCTGCCCCAAGGTGTGGCGGCGTTTTTGTACATTAAGTGTGTACTGTCTCTTCCCCATGAATTCAGCCCTACTGGCTATCATTGGCACGTGACTGATGAAAGTCCTTATGGACTGAAACGTTTTGAGTGCTACAAATAAATCTATTCCATGTTTGCTGAAGTTGAGTGCTAGACTTCTTTTTGATTTGTATTGATGGTCTGGGAACCTAGTCTAGGCACCAGTTTGTGACTATGCACAAGGTGTTTTCACTTACTTCTTAACTCTGTCTCCTGCAATGTCTCTTGTTTAACTGCCACTAGATCACCAGGGTGAAAGTGCTTTGTACTGTTATAGGCCGGTGAAGTTTGGTCAAGGGGGCTGTGATTGCACTAGTCTATTTTTACAAAAGGTACCCCCATTGGTGAAACCACATCCTTCTTTGAAAACACTTCATAACATTTGTGTACCTTAAAGAGCTCACTTGAAAAGCTCCTTTTTGTGTTGCCTGGTTGCTCACATTGGACACAATATACTTCATATAAATTTGATAAAGCAATGCTGTTACTTTGCCTCTGTAGTTCATTAAAAATACAGCTTTGTCCACTATATTTGTTTCTCTCCTTACGAGCCTTAACTTTCTCTGCCTCAAATGTACAAATGGAGAATATACAAATGGCGATTTGTAAACAAGATTGAAAAACTGTACACCGAATGCATTCAGACAATCACATAGCTGCATTTCTTGTAAAATATTTAGAGATGTGACAGACAATGCTCATAGTGACACAATCTTGATAAATCTTTGTTTATTCACTTCACAAACAGTTCTAAGCCTCTATATGTTTGCTGTTTGTCATTGCAAAACATTAAGGTTAACTGAAACTATGCTGGTGGTGGTTTGATCTAAATCCTTGTGGCTTTTATTTTCTAGTGGTCTATGGCCCCTCGCATGCACTCGCACTATTCAATCATACTATTCCTTGAATTTTGTAGTTTGCAATAAAATTCTGTTGTATTGCAAGTATTAGCCTTTTTTAAAGCCGTATCTGAACCTTAGTGTTAGAAACATGTCAAATAAAATTGCCAAATTCTCCTGTAAATAATTGTGCAAAGAGGGAACCATCATATAAATTAAAAAATATGAGTGAATTATCCTGGGCCCATCCAGTATATGGGTTCCAAGGCCTAATGGGGTGCATATGACTGACTATGCAGCAGGGCTGGCCTTGCCGCCAATGTATAAAACAAAGGAGTACGGGAGTACAAAATGCATATTGTGAAGTGGATTTTTGTGGGCACATCCACTATGTGGGTTCTAAGGCTTATTGTGGTGCATATGAATTGGTAGCAGGGCTGGCCTTGCATTCAATGCAACACTTTTTCAGGAGTCCCCCCTGGTCATCTTATGACCGGAGTATTGTGGTGCGTCGTAATTCTTGGCAGCCCATCCACTCACAGCATAGGCTACAACAGCTTAGGAGACCCACTGTTTAATAATGGCCCTTTAAGAAGATTAATGCCGCCTGATGCACCAGTAAAAATAGGCTCTGTGATGTTAAGAGTCCCTCCTTCATTAAATTAAACAAGATGGGTCTGCTTATGTGTCATGTTATGGTTTCCAATGGCAAGGAAACATCAGAAGCATAGAATAGACGGACAAGCTCTCGGGTGATGGAAACTAGAGCTGACCGCGATGCTAAACCTACACACCACACTAGAAGTAGCCAGGGGGCATTCCTGCGTTGTCTCTAGATGCCGCGCGCCAGCCGGAGAACTAACTACCCCTGGTAGAAGAAAACACAGTCCTGGCTTGCCTCCAGAGAATGTCCCCACAGGAGATAGCAGCCCCCCACATATAATAACGGTGAGAGCAGATGAAAAGACACACATAGTATGAAAGCAGATTTAGCACAGAGAGGCCCGCTAACTAAATAGCAGAAAGATACAACAGAGGACTTCGCGGTCAGCTGCAAAACCCTTCAAAACACCATCCTGAAATTACCTTAACTCATGTGACAACTCATGCCACTGGAGTGGTAATTTCAGCCCAACAAGAGCTTCCAGCTGCAGAGATTCACATAAGTGCAAACTGGACAAAACATACAAAAATAGACTTAAGGACTAAAGTGTCCAACTTAGCTGAGCAGAAAACTGGGAGCAGGAACATGCAACAGAATCACTCTGGATACATTGATGGCCAGCATTAGAATGACTGAGGAGCAAGGTTAAATAGGATACTCCCACATCCTGATAGGAACAGGTGAACTGAGAAGGCAAAGCTTGCAGGACACCAGTACCACAAGAGACCACCGGGGGAGCCCACGAACCGAATCACAACAGTACCCCCCCCTTAAGGAGGGGGCACCGAACCCTCACAAGAACCACCAGGGCGATCTGGATGAGCCCTATGAAAGGCACGGACCAAATCAGAAGCATGAACATCAGAAGCTGTAACCCAAGAATTATCCTCTTGACCGTAGCCCTTCCATTTCACCAGATATTCAAGTCTCCGTCTGGAAACACGGGAGTCCAAGATTTTCTCCACCACATACTCCAATTCACCCTCAACCAGCACAGGAGCAGGAGGCTCAACAGAAGGCACAAGTGGTACCTCATACCTCCGCAATAATGACTGATGGAAGACATTATGGATAGCAAAGGATGCTGATACTTGACTGTGATCTTATTCAAGAGTCTATAATCAATACAAGGTCTCAAAGAACCATCGCTTTTAGCTACGAAAAAGAACCCCGCTCCAAGAGGAGACGAAGAAGGACGAATATGTCCCTTTTCCAAGGACTCCCTAATATACTCTCGCATGGCAGCATGTTCAGGTACAGACAGATTGAATAGACGACCCTTAGGAAATTTACTGCCAGGGATCAAATCTATGGGGCAATCGCAATCTCTGTGAGGAGGAAGAGAATTAAGAGTAGATTCCTCAAAAACCTCACGATAATCAGACAAAAACTCAGGAATTTCAGAGGGAATAGATGAAGCAATGGAGACCAAAGATGTGTCCCCATGATTTCCCTGACATCCCCAGCTTAGTACAAACATTGTTTTCCAGTCAAGGACTGGGTTATGAGTTTGCAACCATGGCAATCCCAGCACCAACACATCATGTAGATTATACAGTACAAGGAAGCGAATCACCTCTTGATGGTCTGGAGTCATACGCATAGTCACTTGTGTCCAGTATTGTGGTTTATTACTAGCCAATGGTGTAGAATCAATACCCTTTAAAGGTATAGGAACTTCCAGAGGCTCTAGATCAAACCCACAGCGCCTGGCAAAGGACCAATCCATAAGACTCAAAGCGGCGCCAGAATCCACATACGCATCCGCAACAATAGAAGATAACGAACAAATTAGAGTTACAGACAAAATAAACTTGGACTGCAAAGTGCCAATAGCAGAGGATTTATCAACTTTCTTTGTTCGTTTAGAGCATGCTGATATAACATGAGTAGAATTTCCACAATAGAAGCACAAATGATTTTTGCGCCTATAAATCTGTCGTTCGCTTCTGGACAGAAAGCTATCACATTGCATACTCTGTGATGCCTCTTCAGAAGACACCGCCAACTGGTGCACAGGTTTGCGTTCCCGTAAACGCCGATCAATCTGAATTGCCATTGTCATGGACTCATTCAGACCAGTAGGCGCAGGAAACCCCACCATGACGTCTTTTACAGCATCAGAGAGACCTTCTCTGAAAATTGCCGCCAGAGCGCACTCATTCCACTGAGTAAGCACAGACCATTTTCGAAATTTTTGGCAATATATTTCAGCTTCATCTTGCCCCTGAGAGAGGGCTATTTGGGCTTTCTCAGCCTGAATCTCCAAATTTGGTTCCTCATAAAGCAACCCCAAAGCCAGAAAAAACGCATCCACATTGAGCAACGCAGGATCCCCTGGTGCCAATGAAAATGCCCAATTTTGGGGGTCACCCCGCAGTAAAGAAATAACAATTTTTACTTGCTGGGCAGGATCTCCAGCAGAATGAGATCTCAGCGAAAGAAACAATTTACAATTGTATTTAAAATTTAGAAAACAAGATCGATCTCCAGAAAAAAACTCCGGTATAGGAATTCTAGGTTCAGACCGAGGAGCATGCAACAAAAAATCTTGTATATTCTGAACCCCAGAGGCAAGACCATTCAAATTGGTAGCCAGACTCTGGGGATCCACATTTCAACAAAGTCTGAGCCATTCAGGGGTTAAGAGGAGAGGAAAACAGGAGACTGCAATTAGAGCTGGAGTGCAACTTCAGAGGAAGGAAAAAAAAAAAAAAAAGGTTTCACACAGTTCCTTTTCTCTCCTGCTTCAGCCTATAGATTAAACATTCTGGCTGGCCATACTGTTATGGTTTCCAATGGCAAGGAAACATCAGAAGCATAGAATAGACGGACAAGCTCTCGGGTGATGGAAACTAGAGCTGACCGCGATGCTAAACCTACACACCACACTAGAAGTAGCCAGGGGGCATTCCTGCGTAGTCTGTAGATGCCGCGCGCCAGCCGGAGAACTAACTACCCCTGGTAGAAGAAAACACAGTCCTGGCTTGCCTCCAGAGAATGTCCCCACAGGAGATAGCAGCCCCCCACATATAATAACGGTGAGAGCAGATGAAAAGACACACGTAGTATGAAAGCAGATTTAGCACAGAGAGGCCCGCTAACTAAATAGCAGAAAGATACAACAGAGGACTTCGCGGTCAGCTGCAAAACCCTTCAAAACACCATCCTGAAATTACCTTAACTCATGTGACAACTCATGCCACTGGAGTGGTAATTTCAGCCCAACAAGAGCTTCCAGCTGCAGAGATTCACATAAGTGCAAACTGGACAAACATACAAAAATAGACTTAAGGACTAAAGTGTCCAACTTAGCTGAGAAGAAAACTGGGAGCAGGAACATGCAACAGAATCACTCTGGATACATTGATGGCCAGCATTAGAATGACTGAGGAGCAAGGTTAAATAGGATACTCCCACATCCTGATAGGGACAGGTGAACTGAGAAGGCAAAGCTTGCAGGACACCAGTACCACAAGAGACCACCGGGGGAGCCCACGAACCGAATCACAACAGTGTCACACACCACATGGCCGCTAGGGGGGTTACATGTTACAATTACATTTCCCAGTGAATGCATTTGTAGTGGTTGACAGCAATGTTAAAGTTGAAAAACGCTTCAAAAACGCTGTGTCTGAACTAAGCCTAAGTGGGAGAGGAAATTTTTGGTCTGGGGTTAAATATTTGGCCTTACAGGCAAGTCATTAACCTGCAAAGGATGTACCTTGATATATTTCCCAGCAAAATCAGTTTTGGTTTCGTTTTAATGTGTTTTTGGTGGCACCGGGAAAAATGGCATGAATCTCAGAAAAAATGATTAAAGCTGTGACCTAGGAGTCAGGAATGCTTCCAGGGGCGATCCCCATGATGTCCCTTTGTCATTCCAGCAGAGTTTCCATCATTTTCTGACATTTTTAGACCTTAAAAGGACTCCCGGGGGAGATTGCGGTAAAAATTCTCGGGTCTCCATAGACTTACATTGGGCTCGCTGTTCTGGCCGAGTACCCAAGTATTCCAATCTGCTCGACCTGAGCAACGAGCACCCGAGCATTTTAGGGCTCGCTCATCACTAGTGATCTGCTCTTCACAGTAGTCTGGCTTCGAGTGGTGCTCCACGCTCCCTTACACAGTGGGACAGACAGCTAGGCCGATATGATGTGTGTTGTGCGCCCGCACAGGCCCAGTTTCACCTTGCCCACGGCATCGGTTTGTGCCCACCATCAGCATCACGTCCACTTCCTGACTCTTACCGCACGCCTTGCCCATTTTAAATCATGTCTGACATGTGGAGAAAACATTGCAGACAGTATTGCTATGCCATCAACATGAGCCCACTACAGATGGACGTGTATGACTGCAGGACCAATACAGCAATGCTATTTGTCACCACTATTTGTTTGTGTGATTTTAGGCCCAACTCTGGCACAATAAATGCCGTATAAAATGTCACTGCTTAATAAAAATGCATTATTACAATGCCAGCAAAAGTGGGACTTCACATGGACGTACAAGCTTGCACTGTCAGTATCGCAATTCGAGTTTTTATCAGTTTATTTTTTTTTAGGGTTTTGAGCACAGTAAATGCCATATGAAATGTAACCGTTCCAAAAAAGATTGTATTACAACACCAGGGAAATGTGGGCACCTCAGACACATGTATCAGTCGCCCCCTGAAGAAGCTCAGTGACATGTGCTCGTCGGGCCGAAGGCAGCAGCTCCGTTACATTAGTACAGCGGCTGAGCACACAGGTTTATCAGCGATTTGTCATCACATCATTTTAATGTTTTGCCAGAGACTTGTTTGTACTGAAAATATTCATGGGCATAATACGGTGTAATAGATTAACATATATTAATATAGCATAATCCTGAAGCCTTCAGCAGAAACGTTTTCAAGCAAAAATTCATATATTTATAGTGATATTTGTGTGTGTAGCCAATGACTGTTTCATAAAAGCACAGGCACTTTGTATTTCTAAGATATACCGCCACCTTGTGGCTGACGCAATAATAACATCTCTGGATATTTAGTCATGGCAAAGTACTATTTTCTTTTGTATTTCTAAAGATATATTGCCACTTATTGTGGATATTTGAAATGACAGCATTTGCCTGCTTGCAGAAGTAAAAATAATCTTCTGCAAGCAGGCAAATCTTTATGTAATGACACAATTATTATATACCTTGCTGATTATGTACAGTACAGACCACAAGTTTGGACACCCCTTCTCATTTAAAGGTTTTTCTGTATTTTCATGACTATGAAAATTGTACATTCACACTGAAGGCATCAAAACTATGAATTATCACATGTGGAATTATAGACTTAACGAAAAAGTGTGAAACAACTGAAAATATGTCTTATGTTCTGGGTTCTTCAAAGTAGCCACCTTTTGCTTTGATGACTGCTTTGCACACTCTTGGCATTCTCTTGATGAGCTTGAAGAGGTAGTCACCGGGAATGGTTTTCACTTCACAGGTGTCCCCTGTCAGGTTTAACAAGTGGGATTTCTTGCCTTATAAATGGGGTTGGGACCATCAGTTGTGTTGAGCAGAAGTCTGGTGGATACACAGCTGATAGTCCTACTGAATAGACTGTTAGCTGCTTTTTTCTTGCCATAATACAAATTCTAAGTAAAGAAAAACGAGTGAACATCATTACTTTAAGAAATGAAGGTCAGTCAGTCCGAAAAATTGGGAAAACTTTGAAAGTGTCCCCAAGTGCAGTGGCAAAAACCATCAAGCGCTACAAAGAAACTGGCTCACATGAGGACCGCCCCAGGAAAGGAAGACCAAGAGTCACCTCTGCTTCTGAGGATAAGTTTATCCGAGTCACCAGCCTCAGAAATCGCAGGTTAACAGCAGCTCAGATTAGAGACCAGGTCAATGCCACACAGAATTCTAGCAGCAGACACATCTCTACAACAACTGTTAAGAGGAGACTTTGTGCAGCAGGCCTTCATGGTAAAATAGCTGCTAGGAAGCCACTGCTAAGGACAGGCTACAAGCAGAAGAGACTAGTTTGGCCTAAAGAACACAAGGAATGGAGATTAGACCAGTGGAAATCTGTGCTTTGGTCTGATGAGTCCAAATTTGAGATCTTTGGTTCCAACCACCATGTCTTTGTGCGATGCAGAAAAGGTGAACAGATGGACTCTACATGCCTGGTTCCCACCGTGAAGCATGGTGGAGGAAATGTTATGGTGGGTGGGTGGCTTTGCTGGTGATACTGTTGGGGATTTATTCAAAATTGAAGGCATACTGAACCAGCATGGCTACCACAGCATCTTGCAGCGGCATGCTATTCCATCCGGTTTGCGTTTAGTTGGACCATCATTTATTTTTCAACAGGACAATGACCCCAAACACACATCCAGGCTGTGTAAGGGCTATTTGACCAAGAAGGAGAGTGATGGGGTGCTACACCAGATGACCTGGCCTCCACAGTCACCAGACCTGAACCCAATCGAGATGATGTGGGGTGAGCTGGACCGCAGAGTGAAGGCAAAAGGGATTGTTCTCCTACACATAGGGTGGGCAACACTCCGTCAAATATATAAACATACTGACCATTTGGCCATTAAACCAAATTAAATCAAGAAGTGTCTTCTACTTAGGGATTCAAGGGATTCAAGCTTGAGGAGGATAATTTGCATATTCTAAGTGCCTTCTGGGAAAAGCGAAGAGTCTCCCTCAGCAAATAGATCATTGGGTACAGCAGGGACCAGCTGCTTGGAAAGCATCACCAAACCAGGGATTCAAGCTTGAGGAGGATAATTTGCTTATTCCAGGTGCATTCTGGGAAAAGCAAAGAGTCTCCCTCAGCAAATAGATTGTTGGGTACAGCCGGGACCAGCTGCTTGGAAAGCATCATCAAACCAGGGATTCAAGCTTGAGGAGGATAATTTGCATATTCCAGGTGCCTTCTGGGAAAAGCGAAGAGTCTCCCTCAGCAAGAAGATCGTTGGGTACAGCCGGGACCAGCTGCTTGGAAAGCATCACCAAACCAGGGATTCAAGCTTGAGGAGGATAATTTGCTTATTCCAGGTGCATTCTGGGAAAAGCAAAGAGTCTCCCTCAGCAAATAGATTGTTGGGTACAGCCGGGACCAGCTGCTTGGAAAGCATCATCAAACCAGGGATTCAAGCTTGAGGAGGATAATTTGCATATTCCAGGTGCCTTCTGGGAAAAGCGAAGAGTCTCCCTCAGCAAGAAGATCGTTGGGTACAGCCGGGACCAGCTGCTTGGAAAGCATCACCAAACCAGGGATTCAAGCTTGAGGAGGATAATTTGCATATTCCAGGTGCCTTACGGCGCACAAATTTTTGCCTGTAGGACATTATTGCAAGAAAGCTTGGCAGAGTAGATTACACAAGAAGGTAAACACACAGCAAGTCAGCAGGATCTAGGAGCAACATGGCAGATGTGACAACCTACATGGTGAGCTGCAGCATGTGCTACATGTTCACAGATCGACCAGAAGAAGAATCCAATTTCACCTGTCAGAAGTGTAGACTAGTGGCCCTTTTAGAAGAAAAGGTGCAGGGTCTGGAAGAAAGAATAGCAACTTTGAAACTCATCAAAGAGAATGAAGACTTCCTAGACAGAACAGAAGCATCTCTACTGGTCACAAAAGGTGAAAAAAGTGTCAGAGAACCTCCAAAATCAGATGAGTGGAAGCATGTGACCAAAAGAAGCAAGAAGACCATGGAGAAATCACCAACCACACAACTGAAGAACCGATATCAAATCTTTGTAGAGGATGAAGATGGCACACCTAAGGATGAAGCACTACCAGCAAGCAAAAAAGAAAAGGGTACACAGCAACAAGTGACAGCAAAAAGTACAGCCAAGAAGCAACGAAGAGTGGTGGTGGTGGGAGACTCACTACTGAGAGTCACAGAAGCAGCCATCTGCAGACCGGACATAACCGCAAGAGAAGTATGCTGCCTTCCAGGTGCGATGATCAAGGATGTGACCGATAGGATACCAAAGCTCTTCAGCTCCAAGGATGTCCACCCATTTCTTCTGATACATGTTGGCACCAATGACACGGCAAGGAAGGACCTACCAACAATCTGCAAGGACTTTGAAGAGTTGGGGAAGAAAGTAAAGGAACTGGATGCACAGGTAGTTTTTTCTTCTTTCCTTCCAGTAGATGGGCATGGCGCCAGGAGATGGAACAGGATCCTTGATGCGAACAACTGGCTAAGACGATGGTGCAGACAACAAGGATTCGGATTCCTGGACCACGGTGTGAATTACTTGTACGATGGACTCCTCGCCAGAGACGGACTACACCTCAACAAACCTGGAAAACACACATTCGCCAGAAGACTCGCTACACTCATCAGGAGGGCGTTAAACTAGAAGAAGAGGGGACGGGAAGAAAAACATTAGACTCGAACAAAGAAGACCCAGGAAAACATACTCAGAAGGGAGGTAAGAACATTTCTAAAACAATCCACAGTGAGGAGATTGGAACAAAACAAAATCCTCTAAACTGCATGCTCGTAAACGCCAGAAGCCTGACAAACAAGATGGAAGAACTAGAAGCAGAAATATCTACAGGTAACTTTGACATAGTGGGAATAACCGAGACATGGTTAGATGAAAGCTATGACTGGGCAGTTAACTTACAGGGTTACAGTCTGTTTAGAAAGGATAGTAAAAATTGGAGAGGAGGAGGGGTTTGTCTCTATGTAAAGTCTTGTCTAAAGTCCACTTTAAGGGAGGATATTAGCGAAGGGAATGAGGATATCGAGTCCATATGGGTTGAAATTCATGGAAGGAAAAATGGGAATAACCGAGACATGATTAGATGAAAGCTATGACTGGGCAGTTAACTTACAGGGTTACAGTCTGTTTAGAAAGGATCGTAAAAATCGGAGAGGAGGAGGGGTTTGTCTCTATGTAAAGTCTTGTCTAAAGTCCACTTTAAGGGAGGATATTAGCGAAGGGAATGAGGATGTTGAGTCCATATGGGTCGAAATTCATGGAGGGAAAAATGGTAACAAAATTCTCATTGGGGTCTGTTACAAACCCCCAAATATAACAGAAATCATGGAAAGTCTACTTCTAAAGCAGATAGATGAAGCTGCAACCCATAATGAGGTCCTGGTTATGGGGGACTTTAAGTACCCAGATATTAACTGGGAAACAGAAACCTGTGAAACCCATAAAGGCAACAGGTTTCTGCTAATAACCAATAAAAATTATCTTTCACAATTGGTGCAGAATCCAACCAGAGGAGCAGCACTTTTAGACCTAATACTATCTAATAGACCTGACAGAATAACAAATCTGCAGGTGGTTGGGCATCTAGGAAATAGTGACCACAGTATTGTACAGTTTCACCTGTCTTTCACTAAGGGGACTTGTCGGGGAGTCACAAAAACACTGAACTTTAGGAAGGCAAAGTTTGACCAGCTTAGAGATGCCCTTAATCTGGTAGACTGGGACAATATCCTCAGAAATAAGAATACAGATAATAAATGGAAAATGTTTAAGAACATCCTAAATAGGCACTGTAAGCGGTTTATACCTTGTGGGAATAAAAGGACTAGAAATAGGAAAAACCCAATGTGGCTAAACAAAGAAGTAAGACAGGCAATTAACAGTAAAAAGAAAGCATTTACACTACTAAAGCAGGATGGCACCATTGAAGCTCTAAAAAACTATAGGGAGAAAAATACTTTATCTAAAAAACTAATTAAAGCTGCCAAAAAGGAAACAGAGAAGCACATTGCTGAGGAGAGTAAAACTAATCCCAAACTGTTCTTCAACTATATCAATAGTAAAAGAATAAAAACTGAAAATGTAGGCCCCTTAAAAAATAGTGAGGAAAGAATGGTTGTAGATGACGAGGAAAAGGCTAACATATTAAACACCTTCTTCTCCACGGTATTCACGGTGGAAAATGAAATGCTAGGTGAAATCCCAAGAAACAATGAAAACCCTATATTAAGGGTCACCAATCTAACCCAAGAAGAGGTGCGAAACCGGCTAAATAAGATTAAAATAGATAAATCTCCAGGTCCGGATGGCATACACCCACGAGTAGTGTTGAGCGATACCGTCCGATACTTGAAGGAATCGGTATCGGCCGATACGCAGCCTGGACTGTTATGATCTGGTGGCCTAAGAGCTCACGCGACCAATCACAAGCCGCGACGTCATCTAAGGTCTTTCTTAGGAACGGAAGCTGCCGGTTACATCGGTAAGGTCCAGGCTGCGTCGGAGAGGTGAGTATATCAATATTTTTTATTTTTATTCTTTATTTTACACATTAATATCGATCCCGATACCGATTCCCGATATCACAAAAGTATCGGATCTCGGTATCAGAATTCCGATACCGCAAATATCGGCCGATACCCGATACTTGCGGTATCGGAATGCTCAACACTACCCACGAGTACTAAGAGAACTAAGTAATGTAATAGATAAACCATTATTTCTTATTTTTAGGGACTCTATAGTGACGGGGTCTGTTCCGCAGGACTGGCGCATAGCAAATGTGGTGCCAATATTCAATAAGGGCTCTAAAAGTGAACCTGGAAATTATAGGCCAGTAAGTCTAACCTCTACTGTTGGTAAAATATTTGAAGGGTTTCTGAAGGATGTTATTCTGGATTATCTCAATGAGAATAACTGTGTAACTCCATATCAGCCTGGGTTTATGAGAAATCGCTCCTGTCAAACCAATCTAATCAGTTTTTATGAAGAGGTAAGCTATAGGCTGGACCACGGTGAGTCATTGGATGTGGTATATCTCGATTTTTCCAAAGCGTTTGATACCGTGCCGCACAAGAGGTTGGCACACAAAATGAGAATGCTTGGTCTGGGGGAAAATGTGTGTAAATGGGTTAGTAACTGGCTTAGTGATAGAAAGCAGAGGGTGGTTATAAATGGTATAGTCTCTAACAGGGTCGCTGTGACCAGTGGGGTACCGCAGGGGTCGGTGTTGGGACCTCTTCTCTTCATTATATTTATGAAAGATCTGGTAGAAGGTTTACACAGTAAAATATTGATATTTGCAGATGATACAAAACTATGTAAAGCAGTTAATACAAGAGAAGATAGTATTCTGCTACAGATGGATCTGGATAAGTTGGAAACTTGGGCTGAAAGGTGGCAGATGAGGTTTAACAATGATAAAAGTAAGGTTATACACATGGGAAGATGGAATCAATATCACCATTACACACCGAACGGGAAACCACTGGGTAAATCTGACAGGGAGAAGGACTTGGGGATCCTAGTTAATGATAAACTTACCTGGAGCAGCCAGTGCCAGTCAGCAGCTGCCAAGGCAAACAGGATCATGGGGTGCATTAAAAGAGGTCTGGATACACATGATGAGAGCATTATACTGCCTCTGTACAAATCCCTAGTTAGACCGCACATGGAGTACTGTGTCCAGTTTTGGGCATCGGTGCTCAGAAAGGATATAATGGAACTAGAGAGAGTACAAAGGAGGGCAACAAAATTACTAAAGGGGATGGGAGAACTACAATACCCAGATAGATTAGCGAAATTAGGATTATTTAGTCTAGAAAAAAGACGACTGAGGGGCGATCTATTAACCATGTATAAGTATATAAGGGGACAATACAAATATCTCGCTGAGGATCTGTTTATACCAAGGAAGGTGATGGGCACAAGGGGGCATTCTTTGCGTCTGGAGGAGAGAAGGTTTTTCCACCAACATAGAAGAGGATTCTTTACTGTTAGGGCAGTGAGAATCTGGAATTGCTTGCCTGAGGAGGTGGTGATGGCGAACTCAGTCGAGGGGTTCAAAAGAGGCCTGTATGTCTTCCTGGAGCAGAATAATATTGTATCATACAATTATTAGGTTCTGTAGAAGGACGTAGATCTGGGGATTTATTATGATGGAATATAGGCTGAACTGGATGGACAAATGTCTTTTTTCAGCCTTACTATGTTACTATGTTACTTTTTAATTAAGAATGTAACCTTTATTTACATATATTAAAATGACACACAACGATAAAGTAGTGCCTCTGAACAAATGACTATTATCTCTGAAAGGTCAGCTGAAGCATGTGCACATGAATACCAACAAAAGAAAATGTTGGGACTGAAAAATTCTTAGCTGCTCCTAAAGTAATGATGACTAATTTCTAACAATATTAAAGATATTCCTATCTCACCCAATTTATAAATATTCTACAAGGATATTTCCTCTGGCTTTAACCCCTTCCCGACCTTTGACGCCACGTAGCCGTCATGAAAGTCGGTGCCAATCTGACCTGTGACGCCTATGTGGCGTCATGAAGGGATCGCGTCCCTGCAGATCGGGTGAAAGGGTTAACTCCAATTTCACCTGATCTGCAGGGACAGGGGGAGTGGTACTTCAGCCCAGGGGGGGTGGCTTCACCCCCTCGTGGCTACGATCGCTCTGATTGGCTGCTGAAAGTGAAACAGCCAATCAGAGCGATTTGTAATATTTCACCTATGAAAATTGGTGAAATATTACAATCCAGCCATGGCCGATGCTGCAATAGCATCTGCCATGGCTGGAGACCCCGATCTGCCCCCCCCACCGCCACCGATCTCCTCCTTTCCATCCTGTCATGTCCCCTGCTCCCCTCCTTCCTCCTGTCTGCTCCCCCGTCCTCCTGTCTGTTCCCCCCGTGCTCCGATCCCCCCCGTGCTCCAATCCCCCCCATATTTACCGAGCTCCGATGTCCCTCCCTGTGTCTTCTCCATGGGCGCCGCCATCTTCCAAAATGGCGGGCGCATGCGTAGTGCGCCCGCCGAATCTGCCGGCCGGCAGATTCTTTCCAGGTACATTTTGATCGCTGTGATAGGTTCTATCACAGCGATCAAAATAAAAAAAATAGTAAATAAACCCCCCCATAGGTAGGGAACATAAAAAAATAAAGAAAATATATTTATTTTTATTTTTCCACTAGGGTTAGGGCTAGGGTTGCACTTAGGGTTGGGGTTGCACTTAGGGTTGCACTTAGGGTTAGGGTTGCACTTAAGGTTAGGGTTGCACTTAGGGTTGCACTTAGGGTTAGGGTTGCACTTAGGGTTGCACTTAGGGTTGCAGTTAGGGTTGGGGTTGCACTTAGGGTTGCACTTAGGGTTAGGGTTGCGCTTAGGGTTAGGGTTGCACTTAGGATTAGGGTTAGAATTAGGATTGCAATTCGGGCTAGGGTTTCAATTAAGTTTAGGGTTGCATTTAGGGTTGGGGTTGCAATTAGGGTTAGAATTAGGGTTAGGGTTGCAATTAGGGTTAGGGTTACAATTAGGGTTAGAATTAGGCTATGTGCACACGGTGCGGATTTGGCTGGGGATCCGCAGCGGATTGGTCGCTGCGGATTCATAGCAGTTTTCCATCACGTTTACAGTACCACGTAAACCTATGGAAAACCAAAACCGCAGTGCCCATGGTGCAGAAAATACCACGCAGAAACGCTGCGTTGTATTTTCCGCAGTATGTCAATTTTGTGTGGATTCCGCAGCGTTTTACACCTGCTCCATAATAGGAATCCACAGGTGAAATCCGCACAAAAAATACTGGAAATCCAGGGTAAATCCGCAGGTTAAGCGCAGTGCGTTTTACCTGCAGATTTTTCAAAACCGGTGCCGAAAAATCCGCACACAAATCCGCAACGTGGGCACATAGCCTTAGGGTTAGGGTTGGAATTAGGGTTAAGATTAGGGTTAGGGGTGTGTTGGGGTTAGGGTTAGGCTTGTAGTTAGGGTTATGGTTAGGGTTGGGATTAGGGGTGTGTTGGGGTTAGGGTTGGGATTAGGGTCATGGTTAGAGTTTGGATTAGGGTTAGGGGTGTGTTGGGGTTAGTGTTGGAGTTAGAATTGAGGAGTTTCCACTGTTTAGGCACATCAGGGGGTCTCCAAACACGACATGGCGCCACCATTGATTCCAGCCAATCTTGCATTGAAAAAGTCAAATGGTGCTCTCTCCCTTCCGAGCCCCAATGTGTGCCTAAACAGTAGTTTACCCCCACATATGGGGTACCAGCATACTCAGGACAAACTGGACAACAACTTTTGGGGTCCAATTTCTCCTGTAACCCTTGGGAAAATAAAAAATTGAGGGCTAAAAAATTATTTTTGAGGAAAGAAAAATTATTTTTTATTTTCACGGCTCTGCGTTATAAACTTCTGTGAAGCACTTGGGGGTTCAAAGTGCTCACCACACATCTAGATAAGTTCCTTTGGGGGTCTAGTTTACAAAATGGGGTCATTAATGTGGGGTTTCTACTGTTTAGGCACATCAGGGGCTCTGCAAACGCAACATGACGCCTGCAGAGCATTCCATCAAAGTCTGCATTTCAAAACGTCACTACATCCCTTCCAAGCCCAGACGTGTGCCCAAACAGTGGTTTACCCCCACATATGGGGCATCAGCATACTCAGAAGAAACTGGACAAAAACGGTTGGGGTCAAAATTCTCCTTTTACCCTTGGGAAAATAAAAAATTCTGGGCTAAAATATTATTTTTGAGGAAAGAAAAATTATTTTTTATTTTCACAGCTCTGCGTTATAAACTTCTGTGAAGCACTTGGGGGTTCAAAGTTCTCACCACACATCTAGATACGTTCCTTTGGGGGTCTAGTTTCCAAAATGGGGTCACTTGGGGGTTTCTACTGTTTAGGCACATCAGGGGCTCTGCAATCGCAACGTGATGCCCACAGATCATTCCATCAAAGTCTGCATTTCAAAACGTCACTACTTCCCTTCCGAGCCCCGACGTGTGCTCAAACAGTAGATTACCCCCACATATGGGGTATGTTATGACCTGGTGGGTACGGAGCGGTACTGAGATGACCTGGTGAGCAAAATCAATCATGGACTCGCTTAGAGGAGGTAGCAGCTCCACAGACAGTAATCACAGATATGACCTAGTGAATACGGAGCAGCACTGAAATGACCTGGTGGGTAAAACAAAAGTATTACTAGCTCTGAGGAGGTGGTAACTTTACTGACCGCAATCCCTACTCCTAACACCAACACTAGAAATAGCCGTGGAGCATACCTAACTCTGCCTAGATGCCTCTGCACAGCCTAAGAACTAGCTACCCCTGAAGATGGAAACGGAAAACTAACTCGCCTCAGAGAAATCCCCAAAGGAAGATAGCCCCCCCACAAATATTGACGGTGAGTGGAGAGGGAAATGACAAACTCAGAAATGAAACTAGATTTTTTAGCAAAGGAGGCCAAAACTATCTAAATAGACAGAGATAGAAAAGATTGCTGTGCGGTCAGTATAAAAACTAAAAGTCCACGCAGAGTTTACAAAAATAACCACCACACCGACTCACGGTGTGGAGGGGCAAATCTGCGACCCCAGAGCTTCCAACTAGCCGAAATATCTCATAATGACAAGCTGGACAAAAGAGACATAAATTGAACTGAACAGAAGGTCATAAGCAGGGAAACACCCAAAAACTAGCAGACTTATCTTAAGCTGAAAATGGACAGGCCAACAGCGAACTTCCAGGAAAGGACTGAATCCATAGGAAATACATTGACAGCTGGCATCACCTACAGCCAAAAGCCCAGTTAAATAACAAGGCCAGGAACCGATTAGTGAACACAGCTGCTAAGTTCCACTTGAAACCACCAGAGGGAGCCCAAGAGCAGAACTCCCAAAAATACCATTAGCAACCACAGGATGGAGCCCAAGAACGGAATTCACAACAGTACCCCCCCCTTGAGGAGGGGTCACCGAACCCTCATTAGAGCCCCCAGGCCGATTGGGACGAGCCAAATGAAAAGCACGTTCCAAATCGGCAGCATGGACATCGGAGGCAAAAACCCAAGAGTTATCCTCCTGGCCATAACCCTTCCACTTGACCAGATACTGAAGTTTCCGCCTTGAAAGACGAGAATCCAAAATCTTCTCCACCACATATTCCAGCTCCCCCTCAACCAACACCGGAGCAGGAGGGTCAACGGAGGGAGCCATAGGCACCACATATCTCTGTGTCATGATTCTCAATGGCGAGAGAACATAGCCCAGCATATATGAGAACTAGCTCTTGGAAGATGGAAACTATACTGACCATGAACTAAACCTGCCGCACAACTAGAAGTGGCCGGGTAGCATGCCTATGTTTTTTTTTATCCCTAGATGCCCAGCGCCAGCCGGAGAACTACCTAATCCTAGCAGAGGAAAAGACAGTCCTGGCTCACCTCTAGAGAAATTTTCCCAAAAGGCAGACAGAGGCCCCCACATATATTGGCGGTGATTTTAGATGAAATGACAAACGTAGTATGAAAATAGGTTTAGCAAAAATCGAGGTCCGCTTACTAGATAGAAAGAAGACAGAAAGGGCACTTTCATGGTCAGCAGAAAACCCTATCAAAACACCATCCAGAAATTACTTTAAGACTCTAGCATTAACTCATAACACCAGAGTGGCAATTTCCGCTCACAAGAGCTTTCCAGAAACAGTAACGAAACAGCAGCTGTGAACAGGAACAAAATGCAAAAACACACAAGGACAAAAGTCCAACTTAGCTGGGAGTTGTCTAGTAGCAGGAACATGCACAGAAAGGCTTCTGATTACATTGTTGACCGGCATGAAACTGACAGAGGAGCAAGGTTATATAGCGACTCCCACATCCTGATAGGAGCAGGTGAACAGAGGGGATGATGCACACAAGTACAATTCCACAAGTGGCCACCGGGGGAGCCCAGAATCCAATTTCACAACAGTACCCCCCCCTCAAGGAGGGGGCACCGAACCCTCACCAGAACCACCAGGGCGATCAGGATGAGCCCTATGAAAGGCACGGACAAGATCGGAGGCATGAACATCAGAGGCAGTGACCCAAGAATTATCCTCCTGACCGTATCCCTTCCATTTGACCAGATACTGGAGTTTCCGTCTGGAAACACGAGAGTCCAAGATCTTTTCCACAACGTACTCCAACTCACCCTCAACCAACACCGGAGCAGGAGGCTCAACGGAAGGCACAGCCGGTACCTCATACCTGCGCAACAATGACCGATGAAAAACATTATGAATCGAAAAGGATGCAGGGAGGTCCAAACGGAAGGACACAGGGTTAAGAATCTCCAATATCTTGTACGGGCCGATGAACCGAGGCTTAAACTTAGGAGAAGAAACCCTCATAGGGACAAAACGAGAAGACAACCACACCAAGTCCCCAACACAAAGCCGAGGACCAACACGACGACGGCGGTTGGCAAAAAGCTGAGTCTTCTCCTGGGACAACTTCAAATTGTCCACCACCTGCCCCCAAATCTGATGCAACCTCTCCACCACAGCATCCACTCCAGGACAATCCGAAGATTCCACTTGACCGGAGGAAAATCGAGGATGAAACCCCGAATTACAGAAAAACGGGGACACCAAGGTGGCAGAGCTGGCCCGATTATTGAGGGCAAACTCCGCCAAAGGCAAAAAAGCAACCCAATCATCCTGATCCGCAGACACAAAACACCTCAAATATGTCTCCAAGGTCTGATTAGTCCGCTCGGTCTGGCCATTAGTCTGAGGATGGAAAGCAGACGAAAAAGACAAATCTATGCCCATCCTAGCACAGAATGCCCGCCAAAATCTAGACACGAATTGGGTCCCTCTGTCAGAAACGATATTCTCCGGAATACCATGCAAACGAACAACATTTTGAAAAAACAGAGGAACCAACTCGGAAGAAGAAGGCAACTTAGGCAAGGGAACCAGATGGACCATCTTAGAGAAACGGTCACACACCACCCAGATGACAGACATCTTATGAGAAACAGGCAGATCCGAAATAAAATCCATCGAGATGTGCGTCCAAGGCCTCTTCGGGATAGGCAAGGGTAACAACAATCCACTAGCCCGAGAACAACAAGGCTTGGCCCGAGCACAAACGTCACAAGACTGCACAAAGCCTCGCACATCTCGTGACAGGGAAGGCCACCAGAAGGACCTTGCCACCAAATCCCTGGTACCAAAGATTCCAGGATGACCTGCCAACGCAGAAGAATGAACCTCAGAGATGACTCTACTGGTCCAATCATCAGGAACAAACAGTCTACCAGGTGGGCAACGATCAGGTCTATCCGCCTGAAACTCCTGCAAGGCCCGCCGCAGGTCTGGAGAAACGGCAGACAATATCACTCCATCTTTAAGGATACCTGTGGGCTCAGAATTACCAGGGGAGTCAGGCTCAAAACTCCTAGAAAGGGCATCCGCCTTAACATTCTTAGAACCCGGTAGGTAAGACACCACAAAATTAAACCGAGAGAAAAACAACGACCAGCGCGCCTGTCTAGGATTCAGGCGCCTGGCAGACTCAAGGTAAATTAAATTTTTGTGGTCAGTCAATACCACCACCTGATGTCTGGCCCCCTCAAGCCAGTGACGCCACTCCTCAAAAGCCCACTTCATGGCCAAAAGCTCCCGATTCCCAATATCATAATTCCGCTCGGCGGGCGAAAATTTACGGGAAAAAAAAGCACAAGGTCTCATCACGGAGCAGTCGGAACTTCTCTGCGACAACACCGCCCCAGCTCCGATTTCAGAAGCGTCGACCTCAACCTGAAAAGGAAGAGCAACATCAGGCTGACGCAACACTGGGGTGGAAGAAAAGCGGCGCTTGAGCTCCCGAAAGGCCTCCACAGCATCAGGGGACCAATCAGCAACATCAGCACCCTTCTTAGTCAAATCAGTCAATGGTTTTACAACATCAGAAAAACCAGCAATAAATCGACGATAAAAGTTAGCAAAGCCCAAAAATTTCTGAAGACTCTTAAGAGAAGAGGGTTGCGTCCAATCACCAATAGCCTGAACCTTGACAGGATCCATCTCGATGGAAGAGGGGGAAAAAATGTATCCCAAGAAGGAAATCTTTTGAACCCCAAAAACACACTTAGAACCCTTCACACACAAGGAATTAGACCGCAAAACCTGAAAAACCCTCCTGACCTGCTGGACATGAGAGTCCCAGTCATCCGAAAAAATCAGAATATCATCCAGATACACAATCATAAATTTGTCCAAATAATCGCGGAAAATGTCATGCATAAAGGACTGGAAGACTGAAGGGGCATTCGAAAGACCAAAAGGCATCACCAAATACTCAAAATGGCCCTCGGGCGTATTAAATGCGGTTTTCCACTCATCCCCCTGCTTGATTCGCACCAAATTATACGCCCCACGGAGATCAATCTTAGAGAACCACTTGGCCCCCTTTATATGAGCAAACAAATCAGTAAGCAGTGGTAACGGATATTGATATTTAACCGTGATTTTATTCAAAAGTCGATAATCAATACACGGCCTCAAAGAGCCGTCTTTCTTAGACACAAAGAAAAAACCGGCTCCTAAGGGAGATGACAAAGGACGAATATGTCCCTTTTCCAAGGACTCCTTTATATATTCTCGCATAGCCGCGTGTTCAGGCACAGACAGATTAAATAAACGACCCTTAGGGTATTTACTACCCGGGATCAAGTCTATGGCACAATCGCACTCCCGGTGCGGAGGTAGTGAACCAACCTTGGGTTCTTCAAAAACGTCACGAAAGTCAGACAAGAATTCAGGAATCTCAGAGGGAATAGATGATGAAATGGAAACCACAGGTACGTCCCCATGAGTTCCTTTACATCCCCAGCTTAACACAGACATAGCTCTCCAGTCGAGGACTGGGTTATGAGATTGCAGCCATGGCAATCCCAGCACCAAAACATCATGTAGATTATACAGCACCAGAAAGCGAATAACCTCCTGGTGATCCGGATTAACACGCATAGTCACTTGTGTCCAGTATTGTGGTTTATTACTAGCCAATGGGGTGGAGTCAATCCCTTTCAGAGGTATCGGAGCCTCCAATGGCTCCAAATCATACCCACAGCGTTTGGCAAAGGACCAATCCATAAGACTCAAAGCAGCGCCAGAGTCGACATAGGCGTCCGCGGTAATAGATGACAAAGAACAAATCAGGGTCACAGATAGAATAAACTTAGACTGTAAAGTGCTAATTGAAACAGACTTGTCAGGCTTCTTAGTACGCTTAAAGCATGCTGATATAACATGAGTTGAATCACCACAATAGAAGCACAACCCATTTTTTCGTCTAAAATTCTGCCGCTCGCTTCTGGACAGAATTCTATCACATTGCATATTTTCTGGCGTTTTCTCAGTAGACACTGCCAAATGGTGCACAGGTTTGCGCTCCCGCAGACGCCTATCGATCTGAATAGCCATCGTCATGGACTCATTCAGACTCGCAGGCACAGGGAACCCCACCATAACATCCTTAATGGCATCAGAGAGACCTTCTCTGAAAATCGCCGCCAGGGCGCACTCATTCCACTGAGTAAGCACAGACCATTTGCGGAATTTTTGGCAGTATATTTCAGCTTCATCTTGCCCCTGAGACAAGGACATCAAGGCCTTTTCCGCCTGAAGCTCTAAATGAGGTTCCTCATAAAGCAACCCCAAGGCCAGAAAAAACGCATCCACATTGAGCAACGCAGGATCCCCTGGTGCCAATGCAAAAGCCCAGTCTTGAGGGTCGCCCCGGAGCAAGGAAATTACAATCCTGACCTGCTGTGCAGGGTCTCCGGCAGAGCGAGACTTCAGGGACAAAAACAATTTGCAATTATTTTTAAAATTTTGAAAGTGAGATCTATTCCCCGAGAAGAATTCAGGCAAAGGAATTCTAGGCTCAGACATAGGTGCATGAACAACAAAATCTTGCAAATTTTGTACCTTTGTGGCGAGATTATTCAAACCTGTAGCTACACTCTGAAGATCCATTTGAAACAGGTGAACACAGAGCCATTCAAGGATAAGAAGGAGAGAAAGAGAGGAAGGCTGCAGTATAGGCAGACTAGCAAGTGATTCAATTAAGAGCACACTCAGAACTAGAGGGGAAAAAAAAAAAAAAAAAATTGTAGCAGACTTCTTTTTTCTCTCCTTTCTCAGCCAGTAATTTAACCCTTTTTTTTGGGCCGGTCAAACTGTCATGATTCTCAATGGCGAGAGAACATAGCCCAGCATATATGAGAACTAGCTCTTGGAAGATGGAAACTATACTGACCATGAACTAAACCTGCCGCACAACTAGAAGTGGCCGGGTAGCATGCCTACGTTTTTTTTTATCCCTAGATGCCCAGCGCCAGCCGGAGAACTATCTAATCCTAGCAGAGGAAAAGACAGTCCTGGCTCACCTCTAGAGAAATTTTCCCAAAAGGCAGACAGAGGCCCCCACATATATTGGCGGTGATTTTAGATGAAATGACAAACGTAGTATGAAAATAGGTTTAGCAAAAATCGAGGTCCGCTTACTAGATAGAAAGAAGACAGAAAGGGCACTTTCATGGTCAGCAGAAAACCCTATCAAAACACCATCCAGAAATTACTTTAAGACTCTAGCATTAACTCATAACACCAGAGTGGCAATTTCCGCTCACAAGAGCTTTCCAGACACAGTAACGAAACAGCAGCTGTGAACAGGAACAAAATGCAAAAACACACAAGGACAAAAGTCCAACTTAGCTGGGAGTTGTCTAGTAGCAGGAACATGCACAGAAAGGCTTCTGATTACATTGTTGACCGGCATGAAACTGACAGAGGAGCAAGGTTATATAGCGACTCCCACATCCTGATAGGAGCAGGTGAACAGAGGGGATGATGCACACAAGTACAATTCCACAAGTGGCCACCGGGGGAGCCCAGAATCCAATTTCACAACATCTCTGCAACAAAGATCCATGGAACACATTATGAATGGAAAACGAAGCTGGAAGGGCCAAACAAAAAGACACCAGATTGATAATTTCTGAAATCCTATAAGGACCAATAAAACGAGGTTTGAACTTAGGGGAAGAGACCTTCATAGGAACATGACGAGAAGACAACCAGACCAAATCCCCAACCCGAAGCCGGGGACCAACGCACCGAGTGCGGTTAGCAAAACGTTGAGCCTTCTCCTGAGACAATGTTAAATTGTCCACCACATGAGTCCAAATCCGCTGCAACCTGTCCACCACAGAATCTACCCCAGGACAGTCCGAAGACTCAACCTTCCCTGAAGAAAAACGAGGATGAAAACCGAAATGGCAAAAAAAAGGCGAAACCAAAGTAGCCGAACTAGCCTGATTATTAAGAGCAAACTCGGCCAAAGCATCTCAAGTAGGTTTCCAAGGTCTGATTGGTTCGCTCCGTCTGTCCATTTGTCTGAGGGTGAAACGCCGAAGAAAAAGACAAATTAATGCCCATTCTACCACAAAAGGACCGCCAAAACCTAGAAACAAACTGGGTACCTCTGTCAGACACAATATTCTCCGGAATACCATGCAAACGAACCACATGCTGGAAAAACAAAGGAACCAAATCAGAGGAGGAAGGCAACTTGGGCAAAGGTACCAAATGGACCATTTTAGAAAACCGGTCACAAACCACCCAGATGACAGACATCTTCTGAGACACAGGAAGATCAGAAATAAAATCCATGAAAATATGCATCCAGGGCCTCTCAGGGATAGGCAAGGGCAAAAGCAACCCACTGGCACGAGAACAGCAGGGCTTAGCCCGGGCACAAATCCCACAGGACTGCACGAAGAAACGCACATCCCGTGACAAAGAAGGCCACCAAAAGGACCTGGCAACCAAATCTCTGGTTCCAAAGATCCCAGGATGACCAGGCAGCACCGAACAATGGATCTCAGAAATCACCTTACTAGTCCATCTATCAGGAACAAACAATTTCCCCACAGGACAGCGGTCGGGTCTATCAGCCTGAAACTCCTGAAGCACCCGCCGCAAATCAGGGGAGATAGCAGAAAGAATCACCCCCTCCTTGAGAATACCAGCCGGCTCACGGACTCCAGGAGAATCAGGCAAAAAACTCCTAGACAAGGCAGCAGCCTTCACATTCTTAGATCCCAGAAGATACGAGACCACAAAATCAAAACGGGAGAAAAACAAAGACCACGAGCCTGTCTAGGATTCAAGCGCTTGGCCGACTCAAGGTAAATCAGATTCTTATGGTCGGTCAAGACCATAACACGATGCTTGGCTCCCTCAAGCCAATGTCGCCAATCCTCAAATGCCCACTTCATAGCCAACAACTCCCGATTGCCGACATCATAATTACGCTCAGCAGGCGAAAACTTTCTGGAGAAGAAAGCACACGGCTTCAACCCAGAGCCATCAGAACTTCTCTGAGACAGAACAGCTCCTGCCCCAATCTCAGAAGCGTCAACCTCAACCTGAAAAGGGAGAGAAACATCTGGCTGACGCAACACAGGGGCAGAAGTAAACGACGCTTAAGCTCCTGAAAGGTCTCCACAGCCGCAGAGGACCAATTCACCACATCTGTACCTTTCTTGGTCAAATCGGTCAGAGGTTTAACCACAGTAGAAAAATTAGCAATGACGCGGCGATAAAAATTAGCAAAGCCCAAAAATTTCTGAAGGCTCTTCACAGATGTGGGCTGAGTCCAATCATAAATAGCCTGGACCTTAACAGGGTCCATTTCAGTAGCTGAGGGAGAAAAAATGAACCCCAGAAAAGAAACCTTCTGAACTCCAAAAAGGCACTTAGACCCCTTCACAAACAGTGTATTAGCACGAAGAATCTGAAATACCATCCTGACCTGCTTCACATGAGTCTCCCAATCATCGGAAAAAACCAAAATATCATCCAAATATACAATCATAAATTTATCCAAATACTCCCGGAAAATATCATGCATAAAGGACTGAAACACAGATGGAGCATTAGAGAGCCCGAAAGGCATCACAAGATATTCAAAATGGCCTTTGGGCGTATTAAATGCTGTTTTCCATTCATCACCCTGTTTGATGCGGACCAGATTATACGCCCCTCGAAGGTCAATCTTGGTAAACCAGCTAGCCCCTTTAATCCGAGCAAACAAATCAGAGAGCAAAGGCAAAGGGTACTGGAATTTGACCGTGATCTTATTGAGAAGGCGATAATCTATACAGGGCCTCAAGGAGCCATCCTTCTTGGCAACAAAAAAGAACCCCGATCCCAACGGTGACGAAGACGGGCGAATATGCCCCTTCTCCAAGGACTCCTTTACATAAGTCCGCATAGCGGCATGCTCTGTCACAGACAGATTGAAAAGCCGACCCTTAGGGAACTTACAGCCAGGAATCAAATTAATAGCGCAATCACAGTCCCTATCAGGAGGCAGAGGACTGGATTTAGGCGCCTCAAATATATCCTGGAAATCTGACAAAAACTCAGGAACTTCAGAAGAAGGGGACGAGGAAATTGACATCAGAGGAATGTCACTATGTATCCCCTGACAACCCCAACTAGTCACAGACATAGATTTCCAATCCAGCACTGGATTATGTACCTGTAACCATGGAAACCCCAGCACAACCACATCATGCAAATTATGCAACACCAAAAAGCGAATATTTTCCTGATGTGCTGGAGCCATGTACATGGTTAACTGTGTCCAGTACTGAGGTTTATCCTTGGCCAATGGCGTAGCATCAATCCCCCTCAAGGGAATAGGACTCTGCAAAGGCTCCAATGAAAAACCACAGCGCTTGGCAAATTCTAGGTCCATTAAGTTCAGGGCAGCGCCAAAATCCACAAATGCCATTACAGAAAAGGACGACAATGAGCAAATCAGGGTAACAGACAAGAGAAATTTAGGCTGTACAGTACTGATGGTAACCGACTTAGCAACCCTCTTAGTTCGCTTCTGGCAGTCAGAGATAGCATGAGTAGCGTCACCACAGTAAAAACACAGCCCATTCAGATGTCTGAACTCCTGCCGTTCTGCTCTCGTCAAAACTCTATCGCATTGCATAGGCTCAGAACTCTGCCCAGAGGGCACCGCCATATGGTGCACCACCTTACGTTCACGTAAGCACCGATCAATCTGAATGGCCAGAGACATTGATTCGTTCAAACCAGCAGGCGTGGGAAACCCCACCATAACATCTTTAAGAGCTTCAGAAAGACCCTTTCTGAAAACAGCCGCCAGGGCATCCTCATTCCATTTTGTAAGCACAGACCACTTTCTAAATTTCTGACAATATATCTCTACCGCTTCCTGACCTTGACACAGAGCCAGCAAAATTTTTTCTGCCTGATCCACAGAATTGGGTTCGTCATAAAGCAGTCCAAGTGTTTGAAAAAACGAATCTATATTGAGCAATGCAGGATTACCTGGCTCCAGGGAGAATGCCCAGTCCTGCGGGTCGCCACGCAACAGAGAAATAACAATCTTCACCTGCTGAATGGGGTCACCAGAGGAACGAGGTCTCAGAGCAAAAAATAATCTGCAATTATTTTTAAAATTCAAAAACCTAGATCTATCCCCAGAAAACAAATCAGGAATAGGAATTCTAGGCTCAGAAACAGGAGTTTGAACAACATAGTCTTGGATACTCTGTACCCTTGCTGTTGTGATTCGGTTCGTGGGCTCCCCCGGTGGTCTCTTGTGGTACTGGTGTCCTGCAAGCTTTGCCTTCTCAGTTCACCTGTTCCTATCAGGATGTGGGAGTATCCTATTTAACCTTGCTCCTCAGTCATTCTAATGCTGGCCATCAATGTATCCAGAGTGATTCTGTTGCACGTTCCTGCTCCCAGTTTTCTGCTCAGCTAAGTTGGACACTTTAGTCCTTAAGTCTATTTTTGTATGTTTTGTCCAGTTTGCACTTATGTGAATCTCTGCAGCTGGAAGCTCTTGTTGGGCTGAAATTACCACTCCAG
Organism: Ranitomeya variabilis; assembly: GCF_051348905.1. NCBI lineage: Eukaryota > Metazoa > Chordata > Amphibia > Anura > Dendrobatidae > Ranitomeya > Ranitomeya variabilis. Next base: position 1,106,586,992 of record NC_135233.1, read on the forward strand.
TGGCATGAGTTGTCACATGAGTTAAGGTAATTTCAGGATGGTGTTTTGAAGGGTTTTGCAGCTGACCGCGAAGTCCTCTGTTGTATCTTTCTGCTATTTAGTTAGCGGGCCTCTCTGTGTTGTGAATTTGGATTCTGGGCTCCCCCGGTGGCCGCTTGTGGAATTGGACTTGTCATCCTCCTTCCTGTTTCACCTGGTTCCATCAGTAGTGGGTGTCGCTATTTAAGCTCATTTCTCTGGTGGTTTCTTGCCGGTCAACAATGTTATCTGATGCCTCTCAGTGCTTGTTCCTGCTTCTAGACAACTACTAGATAAGTTGGACTTTTGTCCATGTTTTGTTTTGCCTATTTGTTCCAGTTCACAGCTGAAGTTTTGTTACTGTGTCTGGAAAGCTCTCGTTGATCAGGGATTGCTACTCTGGCGTTATGAGTTAATGCCAGAGTTTAAGGTAATCTCTGGATGGTGTTTTGTTAGTGTTTTTCTGCTGACCATGAAAGTATACTATCTGTCTTCTGCTATCTAGTAAGCGGACCTCAAATTTGCTAAGACTATTTTCCTGCTGCGTTTGTTGTTTCATCTGAACTCACCGTCATTATATGTGGGGGGCTACTGTCTTCTTTGGAATATTTCTCTAGAGGTGAGCCAGGTCTTATATTTCCCTCTGCTAGCTATTTAGGTCTTAGGCCAGAGCTGGGCATCTAGCGATAAATAGGAAATGCTACCTGGCTATTTCTAGTTGCGCGGCAGGCTTAGTTCATGGTCAGTATAGTTCCATCTTCCGAGAGCTTGTCCCTCTATAGGCTTGCTATGATCTCTGCCTGCAGAGATCATGACAGTTTGACCGGCCAATAAAGTGTTAAAGACCCAGGTTGAGAAAGGAGAGTTATAAGAAGTCTGCTGGAATTTTTTTTTTTTTTTTTTTTTTTTTCCTCCAGTCTGCCTTGCTGCAGTCTTTTTTCTCTCTCTCCTCCTAATCTCTGTATGGCTCTGTGTGCACCTGACAATAATGGATCTCCAGAGTGTAACTGCGGGTTTGAATAATCTCATCACGAAAGTACAAAATTTACAAGATTTTGTGGTACATGCTCCGGTATCTGAGCCGAGAATTCCTTTGCCGGAGTTCTTCACAGGGAATAGAGCTAGCTTCCAGAAATTCCGAAATAATTGTAAGCTTTATTTGTCCCTGAAGTCTCGTTCAGCTGGAGACCCTGCTCAGCAGGTTAGGATTGTGATTTCCTTGCTCAGGGGTGACCCTCAAGATTGGGCCTTCTCATTGCCAGCAGGGGATCCTGCGTTACGCGATGTGGATGCGTTTTTTCTGGCCTTGGGCTTGCTTTATGAGGAACCTCATTTGGAACTTCAGGCAGAGAAAACTTTGATGGCACTATCTCAGGGGCAAGACGAAGCTGAAGTTTTCTGCCAAAAATTCCGTAAATGGTCTGTGCTTACTCAGTGGAATGAGTGCGCCTTGGCGGCAACTTTCAGAGAAGGTCTCTCTGATGCCGTTAAGGATGTTATGGTGGGGTTCCCTGTGCCTGCAGGTCTGAATGAGTCCATGACAATGGCTATTCAGATTGATAGGCGTCTGCGGGAGCGCAAACCGGTGCACCATCTGGCGGTGTCTATGGAAAAGACGCCAGAAAGTATGCAGTGTGATAGAATTCTGTCCAGGAGCGAGCGACAGAATTTTAGACGGAAGAATGGATTGTGTTTCTATTGTGGGGATTCTACTCATGTTATATCAGCATGCTCTAGGCGTACAAAGAAGCTTGATAAGTCTGTTTCCATTGGCACCATTCAGTCTAAGTTTATTTTGTCTGTAACCCTGATTTGCTCTTTGTCATCCATTGCCACGGACGCCTATGTTGACTCTGGCGCCGCTCTGAGTCTTATGGATTGGTCCTTTGCCAATCGTTGTGGTTTTGATTTAGAGCCTTTGGAGACTCTTATTCCTCTGAAGGGGATTGACTCCACCCCATTGGCTAATAATAAACCACAATACTGGACACAAGTTACCATGCGTATCTATCCGGATCACCAGGAGATTATTCGTTTCCTGGTGCTGTATAATTTACATGACGATTTGGTACTGGGATTGCCATGGTTGCAGTCTCACAACCCAGTCTTGGACTGGAGAGCAATGTCTGTGTTGAGCTGGGGATGTAAGGGTATTCATGGGGACTTATCTTTGGTTTCTATTTCGTCGTCCATTCCCTCTGAAGTCCCTGAGTTCCTCTCTGATTATCAAGACGTCTTTGACGAACCCAAGCTTGGGTCGTTACCTCCGCACCGTGAGTGCGATTGTGCCATAGATTTGATACCGGGTTGTAAATATCCAAAGGGTCGTTTGTTTAATCTGTCTGTGCCGGAACATGCTGCTATGCGGGAATATATAAAGGAGTCTTTGGAAAAGGGACATATTCGTCCATCTTCTTCTCCCTTGGGAGCTGGGTTTTTCTTTGTCTCAAAAAAAGACGGCTCTTTGAGACCATGTATTGATTATCGGCTTCTGAATAAGATCACTGTTAAGTATCAATACCCATTGCCATTGCTTACTGATTTGTTTGCTCGTATAGAGGGTGCTAAGTGGTTCTCTAAAATTGATCTTCGTGGGGCGTATAATTTGGTGCGGATCAGGCAGGGGGATGAGTGGAAGACCGCATTTAATACGCCCGAGGGCCACTTTGAGTATTTGGTCATGCCTTTTGGTCTTTCTAATGCCCCTTCAGTTTTCCAGTCTTTTATGCATGATATTTTCCGTGATTTTCTGGATAAATTTGTGATAATATATCTGGATGATATTCTGATTTTTTCTGATGACTGGGACTCTCATGTCCAGCAGGTCAGGAGAGTTTTTCAGGTTCTGCGGTCTAATTCTTTATGTGTGAAGGGGTCTAAGTGCGTTTTTGGGGTCCAGAAAATTTCCTTTTTGGGGTATATTTTTTCTCCCTCTTCCATTGAGATGGATCCCGTCAAGGTGCAAGCTATTTGTGACTGGACTCAGCCCTCCTCTCTTAAGGGTCTTCAGAGATTTTTGGGCTTTGCCAACTTTTACCGCCGATTTATTGCTGGTTTTTCGGATGTCGTTAAACCACTGACTGATTTGACCAGACAAGGCGCTGATGTTGCTAATTGGTCCCCTCATGCTGTAGAGGCCTTTCAGGAGCTTAAGCGCCGTTTTGCCTCTGCCCCTGTGTTGCGTCAGCCTGATGTGAATCTGCCTTTTCAGGTTGAGGTTGACGCTTCGGAGATCGGAGCTGGGGCAGTGTTGTCGCAGAAAGGTTCCGACTGCTCCGTCATTAGGCCTTGTGCCTTCTTTTCTCGCAAATTTTCGCCCGCAGAGCGGAATTATGATGTTGGGAATCGGGAGCTTTTGGCCATGAAGTGGGCGTTTGAGGAGTGGCGCCATTGGCTCGAGGGGGCTAGGCATCAGGTGGTGGTATTGACTGACCACAAAAATTTGATTTATCTTGAGACTGCCAGACGCCTGAATCCTAGACAGGCGCGCTGGTCTTTATTTTTTTCTCGCTTTAATTTTGTGGTGTCATACCTACCGGGTTCTAAGAATGTTAAGGCAGATGCCCTTTCTAGGAGTTTTGACCCGGACTCTCCTGGTAATTCTGAACCCACAGGTATCCTTAGGGAGGGAGTAATTTTGTCGGCCGTTTCTCCTGATCTGCGGCGGTCCTTGCAAGAGTTTCAGGCGGATAGACCGGATCGTTGTCCGCCTGATAGACTGTTTGTTCCGGATGATTGGACCAGCAGAGTCATCTCTGAGGTACATTCTTCTGCATTGGCAGGTCATCCCGGAATTTTTGGTACCAGGGATTTGGTGGCAAGATCCTTCTGGTGGCCTTCCCTGTCACGAGATGTGCGAGTCTTTGTGCAGTCATGTGACGTTTGTGCTCGGGCCAAGTCTTGTAGTTCTCGGGCTAGCGGACTGCTGTTGCCCTTGCCTATTCCTAAGAGGCCTTGGACACACATCTCGATGGATTTTATTTCTGATCTGCCTGTTTCCCAGAAGATGTCTGTCATCTGGGTGGTCTGTGACCGTTTCTCTAAAATGGTCCATTTGGTTCCTCTGCCCAAGTTGCCTTCTTCTTCTGAGTTGGTTCCTCTGTTTTTTCAGAATGTTGTCCGATTGCACGGTATTCCTGAGAATATTGTTTCTGACAGAGGTACCCAATTTGTGTCTAGATTTTGGCGGGCATTCTGTGCTAGGATGGGCATAGATTTGTCTTTTTCATCTGCTTTTCACCCTCAGACTAATGGCCAGACCGAGCGGACTAATCAGACCCTTGAGACATATCTGAGGTGTTTTGTCTCTGCTGACCAGGATGATTGGGTTGCTTTTTTGCCATTGGCAGAGTTCGCCCTCAATAATCGGGCCAGCTCTTCCACCTTGGTGTCCCCGTTTTTCTGTAATTCGGGGTTTCACCCTCGATTTTCCTCCGGTCAGGTGGAATCCTCGGATTGTCCTGGAGTGGATGCGGTGGTGGAGAGATTGCATCACATCTGGGGGCAGGTTATGGACAATTTGAAGTTGTCCCAGGAGAAGACTCAGCGTTTTGCCAACCGTCATCGTCGTGTTGGTTCTCGGCTTTGTGTTGGAGATTTGGTGTGGTTGTCTTCTCGTTTTGTCCCTATGAGGGTCTCTTCTCCTAAGTTTAAACCTCGGTTCATCGGCCCTTATAGAATATTGGAGATTCTTAATCCTGTTTCTTTCCGTTTGGACCTCCCTGCGTCCTTTTCCATTCATAACGTTTTTCATCGGTCGTTATTGCGCAGGTATGAGGTACCTGTTGTACCTTCAGTTGAGCCTCCTGCTCCGGTGTTGGTTGAGGGTGAGTTGGAGTACGTTGTGGAGAAAATTTTGGACTCTCGTGTTTCCAGACGGAGACTCCAGTATCTGGTCAACTGGAAGGGTTACGGCCAGGAGGATAATTCTTGGGTCAATGCATCTGATGTTCATGCTTCTGATCTTGTTCGTGCCTTCCATAGGGCTCATCCTGGTCGCCCTGGTGGATCTGGTGAGGGTTCGGTGCCCCCTCCTTGAGGGGGGGGTACTGTTGTGAATTTGGATTCTGGGCTCCCCCGGTGGCCGCTTGTGGAATTGGACTTGTCATCCTCCTTCCTGTTTCACCTGGTTCCATCAGTAGTGGGTGTCGCTATTTAAGCTCATTTCTCTGGTGGTTTCTTGCCGGTCAACAATGTTATCTGATGCCTCTCAGTGCTTGTTCCTGCTTCTAGACAACTACTAGATAAGTTGGACTTTTGTCCATGTTTTGTTTTGCCTATTTGTTCCAGTTCACAGCTGAAGTTTTGTTACTGTGTCTGGAAAGCTCTCGTTGATCAGGGATTGCTACTCTGGCGTTATGAGTTAATGCCAGAGTTTAAGGTAATCTCTGGATGGTGTTTTGTTAGTGTTTTTCTGCTGACCATGAAAGTATACTATCTGTCTTCTGCTATCTAGTAAGCGGACCTCAAATTTGCTAAGACTATTTTCCTGCTGCGTTTGTTGTTTCATCTGAACTCACCGTCATTATATGTGGGGGGCTACTGTCTTCTTTGGAATATTTCTCTAGAGGTGAGCCAGGTCTTATATTTCCCTCTGCTAGCTATTTAGGTCTTAGGCCAGAGCTGGGCATCTAGCGATAAATAGGAAATGCTACCTGGCTATTTCTAGTTGCGCGGCAGGCTTAGTTCATGGTCAGTATAGTTCCATCTTCCGAGAGCTTGTCCCTCTATAGGCTTGCTATGATCTCTGCCTGCAGAGATCATGACATCTCTGTGCTAAATCTGCTTTCATACTACGTGTGTCTTTTCATCTGCTCTCACCGTTATTATATGTGGGGGGCTGCTATCTCCTGTGGGGACATTCTCTGGAGGCAAGCCAGGACTGTGTTTTCTTCTACCAGGGGTAGTTAGTTCTCCGGCTGGCGCGCGGCATCTAGAGACAACGCAGGAATGCCCCCTGGCTACTTCTAGTGTGGTGTGTAGGTTTAGCATCGCGGTCAGCTCTAGTTTCCATCACCCGAGAGCTTGTCCGTTTATTCTATGCTTCTGATGTTTCCTTGCCATTGGAAACCATAACAGTATGGCCAGCCAAAATGTTTAATCTATAGGCTGAAGCAGGAGAGAAAAGGAACTGTGTGAAACCTTTTTTTTTTTTTTTTTTTTTCTTTCCTTCCTCTGAAGTTGCACTCCAGCTCTAATTGCAGTCTCCTGTTTTCCTCTCCTCTTAACCCCTGAATGGCTCAGACTTTATCTGTTGAAATATGGATCCCCAGAGTCTGGCTACCAATTTGAATAATCTTGCCTCTAAAGTTCAGAATATACAAGATTTTTTGTTACATGCTCCTCGGTCTGAACCTAAAATTCCTATACCGGAGTTTTTTTCTGGAGATCGATCTTGTTCTCTAAATTTTAAATACAATTGTAAATTGTTTCTTTCGCTGAGATCTCATTCTGCTGGAGATCCTGCCCAGCAAGTAAAAATTGTTATTTCTTTACTGCGGGGTGACCCCCAAAATTGGGCATTTTCATTGGCACCAGGGGATCCTGCGTTGCTCAATGTGGATGCGTTTTTTCTGGCTTTGGGGTTGCTTTATGAGGAACCTAATTTGGAGATTCAGGCTGAGAAATCCCTAATAGCCCTCTCTCAGGGGCAAGATGAAGCCGAAATATATTGCCAAAAATTTCGAAAATGGTCTGTGCTTACTCAGTGGAATGAGTGCGCTCTGGCGGCAATTTTCAGAGAAGGTCTCTCTGATGCTGTAAAAGACGTCATGGTGGGGTTTCCTGCACCTACGGGTCTGAATGAGTCCATGACAATGGCAATTCAGATTGATCGGCGTTTACGGGAACGCAAACCTGTGCACCAGTTGGCGGTGTCTTCTGAAGAGGCACCACAGAGTATGCAATGTGATAGCTTTCTGTCCAGAAGCGAACGACAGATTTATAGGCGCAAAAATCATTTGTGCTTCTATTGTGGAAATTCTACTCATGTTATATCAGCATGCTCTAAACGAACAAAGAAAGTTGATAAATCCTCTGCTATTGGCACTTTGCAGTCCAAGTTTATTTTGTCTGTAACTCTAATTTGTTCGTTATCTTCTATTGTTGCGGATGCGTATGTGGATTCTGGCGCCGCTTTGAGTCTTATGGATTGGTCCTTTGCCAGGCGCTGTGGGTTTGATCTAGAGCCTCTGGAAGTTCCTATACCTTTAAAGGGTATTGATTCTACACCATTGGCTAGTAATAAACCACAATACTGGACACAAGTGACTATGCGTATGACTCCAGACCATCAAGAGGTGATTCGCTTCCTTGTACTGTATAATCTACATGATGTGTTGGTGCTGGGATTGCCATGGTTGCAAACTCATAACCCAGTCCTTGACTGGAAAACAATGTCTGTACTAAGCTGGGGATGTCAGGGAAATCATGGGGACACATCTTTGGTCTCCATTGCTTCATCTATTCCCTCTGAAATTCCTGAGTTTTTGTCTGATTATCGTGAGGTTTTTGAGGAATCTACTCTTAATTCTCTTCCTCCTCACAGAGATTGCGATTGCGCCATAGATTTGATCCCTGGCAGTAAATTTCCTAAGGGTCGTCTATTCAATCTGTCTGTACCTGAACATGCTGCCATGCGAGAGTATATTAGGGAGTCCTTAGAAAAGGGACATATTCGTCCTTCTTCGTCTCCTCTTGGAGCGGGGTTCTTTTTCGTAGCTAAAAGCGATGGTTCTTTGAGACCTTGTATTGATTATAGACTCTTGAATAAGATCACAGTCAAGTATCAGTATCCTTTGCCATTGCTGACAGATTTATTTGCTCGCATTGAGGGGGCGAAGTGGTTCTCTAAGATTGATCTTCGCGGTGCGTATAATTTGGTACGAATTAAGCAGGGGGATGAGTGGAAAACCGCATTTAATATGCCCGAGGGCCATTTTGAGTATTTGGTGATGCCTTTTGGTCTGTCAAATGCCCCTTCGGTCTTTCAGTCTTTTATGCACAATATTTTCCGTGAATATCTGGATAAATTTATGATTGTGTATTTGGACGATATCTTCATTTTTTCGGATGACTGGGAATCTCATGTTCAACAAGTTAGGAGGGTTTTTCAGGTTTTGCGGACCAATTCTCTGTTTGTTAAAGGTTCAAAGTGTGTTTTTGGGGTTCAGAAGATTTCTTTTTTGGGGTACATTTTTTCCCCCTCTTCTATTGAGATGGATCCTGTGAAGGTTCGGGCTATTTGTGACTGGACGCAACCGACTTCTCTTAAGGGCCTTCAGAAATTTTTGGGCTTTGCTAACTTTTATCGTCGATTCATAACTTGTTTTTCTAGCGTTGTCAGGCCTTTGACTGATTTGACTAAAAAGGGTGCTGATGTTGCAGATTGGTCTCCTGCTGCTGTGGAGGCCTTTCGGGAGCTTAAGCGCCGTTTTTCTTCTGCTCTGGTGTTGTGCCAGCCTGATGTTTCTCTTCCTTTTCAGGTGGAAGTTGATGCTTCCGAGATCAGAGCGGGGGTGGTTTTGTCGCAGAAAAGTTCAGATTGTTCAGTGATGAGACCTTGTGCGTTCTTTTCTCGAAAATTTTCGCCCGCCGAGCGAAATTATGACGTCGGTAATCGGGAGCTTTTGGCGATGAAGTGGGCATTCGAGGAGTGGCGTCATTGGCTTGAGGGTGCTAAACATCAGGTGGTGGTCTTGACTGATCACAAAAATTTGATTTATCTTGAGTCGGCCAGACGTCTGAATCCTAGACAGGCGCGCTGGTCGTTGTTTTTATCCCGGTTTAATTTTGTGGTTTCGTATCTGCCAGGTACTAAGAATGTGAAGGCGGATGCCCTTTCTAGGAGTTTTGAACCTGATTCCCCTGGTGATTCTAAACCTACGGGTATACTTAAGGATGGGGTGATATTGTCTGCTGTCTTCCCAGACCTGCGACGTGCTTTACAAGAGTTTCAGGCGGATCGGCCTGATCGTTGTCCGCCTGGTAGATTGTTTGTACCGGATGAGTGGACCAATAGAGTCATCTCGGAGGTTCATTCTTCTGCGTTTGCAGGTCATCCGGGAATTTTTGGTACCAGAGATTTGGTGGCTAGGTCCTTCTGGTGGTCTTCCCTGTCTCGGGACGTGCGTACTTTTGTGCAGTCTTGCGATGTTTGTGCTCGGGCCAAGCCTTGTTGTTCTCGGGCTAGTGGGTTGTTGTTGCCCTTGCCTGTTCCTAAGAGGCCTTGGACACACATCTCTATGGATTTTATTTCTGATCTCACTGTTTCTCAGAAGATGTCCGTCATTTGGGTGGTGTGTGACCGCTTTTCTAAGATGGTTCATTTGGTGCCCTTGCCCAAGCTGCCTTCCTCATCTGAGTTGGTGCCCCTGTTTTTTCAGAATGTGGTTCGGCTGCATGGTATTCCGGAGAATATCGTTTCCGACAGGGGATCCCAGTTTGTGTCCAGATTTTGGCGGGCATTTTGTGCCAGGATGGGCATTGATTTGTCTTTTTCGTCTGCATTTCATCCCCAGACAAATGGCCAGACGGAACGTACTAATCAGACCTTGGAGACTTATTTGAGGTGTTTCGTGTCTGCTGATCAGGATGACTGGGTCTCCTGTTGTGAATTTGCTTTTTGCTCCCTCTAGTGGTTACTAGTTTTTTGACTCTGGTTTTTCTGTCATTCCTTTTATCCGCACCTGGGTCGTTAGTTAGGGGTGTTGCTATATAAGCTCCCTGGACCTTCAGTTCTATGCCTGGCAACGTAGTTATCAGAGCTAGTCTGCTGTGCTCTTGTCTACTGATCCTGGTTCCAGTTATATCAGCTAAGTCTGCCTTTTGCTTTTTGCTATTTGTTTTGGTTTTGTATTTTTGTCCAGCTTGTTCCAAAACTATATCCTGACCTTTGCTGGAAGCTCTAGGGGGGCTGGTGTTCTCCCCCCGGACCGTTAGACGGTTCGGGGGTTCTTGAATTTCCAGTGTGGATTTTGATAGGGTTTTTGTTGACCATATAAGTTACCTTTCTTTATTCTGCTATCAGTAAGCGGGCCTCTCTGTGCTAAACCTGGTTCATTTCTGTGTTTGTCATTTCCTCTTACCTCACCGTCATTATTTGTGGGGGGCTTCTATCCAGCTTTGGGGTCCCCTTCTCTGGAGGCAAGAAAGGTCTTTGTTTTCCTCTACTAGGGGTAGCTAGATTCTCCGGCTGGCGCGTGTCATCTAGAATCAACGTAGGAATGATCCCCGGCTACTTCTAGTGTTGGCGTTAGGAGTAGATATATGGTCAACCCAGTTACCACTGCCCTATGAGCTGGATTTTTGTATTCTGCAGACTTCCACGTTCCTCTGAGACCCTCGCCATTGGGGTCATAACAGTTTGCCAGGCCCGTATTAAATGTTTAATGCATTGCAGAAGAGGGATTATAAGAAAGAAGATTCTGAGTTTTTTTTTTTTTCTTCTTCCCCTTTACCTCAGAGTGGCTATGCTTGCTGCAGACATGAATGTCCAGACCTTGATTACAAGTGTGGACCAGCTGGCTACTCGTGTGCAGGGCATACAAGACTATGTTATCAGAAATCCTAGGTCAGAACCTAAAATACCGATTCCTGAACTGTTTTCCGGAGACAGGTTTAAGTTTAGGAATTTCGTGAATAATTGTAAATTGTTTTTGTCCCTGAGACCCTGTTCATCTGGAGATTCTGCTCAGCAAGTAAAAATTGTTATTTCGTTCCTACGGGGCGACCCTCAGGATTGGGCTTTTTCGCTGGCGCCAGGAGATCCGGCATTGGCTGATCTTGATGCGTTTTTTCTGGCGCTTGGTTTACTTTATGAGGAACCCAATCTTGAGATTCAGGCAGAAAAGGCCTTGCTGGCTATGTCTCAGGGGCAGGACGAGGCTGAAGTGTATTGCCAAAAATTTCGGAAATGGTCCGTGCTGACACATTGGAACGAGTGTGCACTGGCCGCTAATTTTAGAAATGGCCTTTCTGAAGCCATTAAGAATGTTATGGTGGGTTTTCCCATTCCCACAGGTCTGAATGATACTATGGCACTGGCTATTCAAATTGACCGGCGGTTGCGGGAGCGCAAAACCGCAAATTCCCTCATGGTGTTGTCTGAACAGACACCTAATTCGGTGCAATGTGATAGAAAAACCGCAAATTCCCTCATGGTGTTGTCTGAACAGACACCTGATTTAATGCAATGTGATAGAATCCTGACTAGAAATGAGCGGAAAATTCATAGACGCCGGAATGGCTTGTGCTACTACTGTGGTGATTCTACACATGTTATCTCAGCATGCTCTAAACGTATAGCTAAGGTTGTTAGTCCTGTCACCGTTGGTAATTTGCAACCTAAATTTATTCTGTCTGTAACTTTGATTTGCTCACTGTCATCTTATCCTGTCATGGCGTTTGTAGATTCAGGTGCTGCCCTGAGTCTCATGGATCTCTCATTTGCTAAGCGCTGTGGTTTTACTCTTGAACCATTAGAAAATCCTATTCCTCTTAGGGGTATTGATGCTACACCATTGGCTGCAAATAAACCGCAGTATTGGACACAGGTTACCATGTGCATGACTCCTGAACACCGCGAGGTGATACGTTTCCTGGTTTTACATAAAATGCATGATTTGGTTGTTTTAGGGCTGCCATGGTTACAGACCCATAATCCAGTCCTGGACTGGAAGGCTATGTCAGTCTCAAGTTGGGGCTGTCGTGGTATTCATGGGGATTCCCTGCCTGTGTCTATTGCTTCTTCTACGCCTTCGGAAGTTCCGGAGTATTTGTCTGATTATCAGGACGTCTTCAGTGAGTCTGAGTCCAGTGCACTGCCTCCTCATAGGGACTGTGACTGTGCTATAGATTTGATCCCAGGCAGTAAATTTCCTAAGGGAAGACTGTTTAATCTGTCGGTACCTGAACATACCGCTATGCGTTCATATATCAAGGAGTCTCTGGAGAAAGGACATATTCGTCCGTCTTCTTCCCCTCTTGGTGCGGGATTCTTTTTTGTGGCAAAAAAGGACGGATCTTTGAGACCTTGTATTGATTATCGGCTTTTAAATAAGATCACTGTCAAATTTCAGTATCCTTTACCGCTGTTGTCTGACTTGTTTGCCCGGATTAAGGGTGCCAAGTGGTTCACCAAGATAGACCTTCGTGGTGCGTACAACCTTGTGCGCATTAAGCAAGGTGATGAATGGAAAACCGCATTCAATACGCCCGAAGGTCATTTTGAGTACTTGGTGATGCCTTTTGGTCTCTCCAATGCGCCTTCAGTTTTTCAGTCCTTTATGCATGACATTTTCCGGAAGTATCTGGATACATTTTTGATTGTTTATCTGGATGATATTTTGTTTTTTTCTGATAATTGGGATTCGCATGTGGAGCAGGTCAGGTTGGTCTTTAAAATTTTGCGTGAAAATTCTTTGTTTGTCAAGGGCTCAAAGTGTCTCTTTGGTGTACAGAAGGTTCCCTTTTTGGGGTTCATTTTTTCCCCTTCTGCTGTGGAGATGGACCCAGTCAAGGTCCGAGCTATTCTTGATTGGACTCAGCCCTCGTCAGTTAAGAGTCTTCAGAAGTTCTTGGGCTTCGCTAACTTCTACCGTCGTTTTATCGCTAATTTTTCTAGCATTGTGAAACCTTTGACGGATATGACCAAGAAGGGCTCCGATGTAGCTAACTGGGCTCCTGCTGCCGTGGAGGCTTTCCAGGAGTTGAAACGCCGGTTTACTTCGGCGCCTGTTTTGTGCCAGCCTGACGTCTCACTTCCCTTTCAGGTTGAGGTGGATGCTTCGGAGATTGGGGCAGGGGCCGTTTTGTCGCAGAGAGGCCCTGGTTGCTCTGTTATGAAACCTTGTGCCTTTTTCTCTAGGAAGTTTTCGCCTGCCGAGCGAAATTATGATGTGGGCAATCGGGAGTTGTTGGCCATGAAATGGGCATTTGAGGAGTGGCGTCATTGGCTCGAGGGTGCTAAGCATCGTGTGGTGGTCTTGACTGATCACAAAAATCTGATGTATCTCGAGTCTGCTAAACGCCTTAATCCGAGACAGGCCCGCTGGTCATTGTTTTTCTCCCGCTTTGATTTTGTTGTCTCGTATTTACCTGGTTCAAAGAATGTGAAGGCCGATGCTCTTTCTAGGAGCTTTGTGCCTGATGCTCCTGGAGTCGCTGATCCTGTTGGTATTCTTAAAGATGGAGTTATCTTGTCAGCTATTTCTCCGGATCTGCGACGTGTGTTGCAGAGATTTCAGGCTGATAGGCCTGAGTCTTGTCCACCTGACAGACTGTTTGTCCCGGATAAGTGGACCAGCAGAGTCATTTCCGAGGTTCATTCCTCGGTGTTGGCAGGTCACCCGGGAATTTTTGGCACCAGAGATCTGGTGGCCAGGTCCTTTTGGTGGCCTTCCTTGTCAAGGGATGTGCGGTCATTTGTGCAGTCCTGTGGGACTTGTGCTCGAGCTAAGCCTTGCTGTTCTCGTGCCAGCGGTTTGCTCTTGCCCTTGCCTGTCCCGAAGAGACCTTGGACACATATCTCCATGGATTTCATTTCTGATCTTCCGCTATCTCAGGGCATGTCCGTTATCTGGGTGATATGTGATCGCTTCTCCAAGATGGTCCATTTGGTTCCTTTGCCTAAGCTGCCTTCCTCTTCCGATCTGGTTCCTGTGTTTTTCCAGAACGTGGTTCGTTTGCACGGCATCCCTGAGAATATTGTGTCTGACAGAGGATCCCAGTTCGTTTCCAGGTTCTGGCGATCCTTTTGTAGTAGGATGGGCATTGATTTGTCGTTTTCGTCTGCTTTCCATCCTCAGACTAATGGACAGACGGAGCGAACCAATCAGACTTTGGAGGCTTATTTGAGGTGTTTTGTCTCTGCTGATCAGGACGATTGGGTGACATTCTTGCCGTTGGCTGAGTTTGCCCTTAATAATCGGGCTAGTTCCGCCACCTTGGTTTCACCTTTTTTCTGCAACTCTGGTTTCCATCCTCGCTTTTCTTCGGGTCATGTGGAGCCTTCTGACTGTCCTGGGGTGGATTCTGTGGTGGATAGGTTGCAGCAGATCTGGAATCATGTGGTGGACAACTTGAAGTTGTCACAGGAGAAGGCTCAGCGCTTTGCCAACCGCCGCCGCGGTGTGGGTCCCCGACTACGCGTTGGGGATTTGGTATGGCTTTCTTCCCGCTTTGTTCCTATGAAGGTCTCCTCTCCCAAATTTAAACCTCGTTTTATTGGGCCTTACAAGATATTGGAAATCCTTAATCCTGTATCTTTTCGTCTGGATCTTCCTGTGTCGTTTGCTATTCACAATGTATTTCATAGGTCCTTGTTGCGGCGGTACATTGTGCCTGTAGTTCCTTCTGCTGAGCCTCCTGCTCCGGTGTTGGTTGAGGGCGAGTTGGAGTACGTGGTGGAGAAGATCTTGGATTCTCGCCTCTCCAGGCGGAGGCTTCAGTACCTGGTCAAGTGGAAGGGCTATGGTCAGGAGGATAATTCCTGGGTGGTCGCCTCTGATGTTCATGCGGCCGATTTAGTTCGTGCCTTTCATGCCGCTCATCCTGATCGCCCTGGTGGTCGTGGTGAGGGTTCGGTGACCCCTCACTAAGGGGGGGGTACTGTTGTGAATTTGCTTTTTGCTCCCTCTAGTGGTTACTAGTTTTTTGACTCTGGTTTTTCTGTCATTCCTTTTATCCGCACCTGGGTCGTTAGTTAGGGGTGTTGCTATATAAGCTCCCTGGACCTTCAGTTCTATGCCTGGCAACGTAGTTATCAGAGCTAGTCTGCTGTGCTCTTGTCTACTGATCCTGGTTCCAGTTATATCAGCTAAGTCTGCCTTTTGCTTTTTGCTATTTGTTTTGGTTTTGTATTTTTGTCCAGCTTGTTCCAAAACTATATCCTGACCTTTGCTGGAAGCTCTAGGGGGGCTGGTGTTCTCCCCCCGGACCGTTAGACGGTTCGGGGGTTCTTGAATTTCCAGTGTGGATTTTGATAGGGTTTTTGTTGACCATATAAGTTACCTTTCTTTATTCTGCTATCAGTAAGCGGGCCTCTCTGTGCTAAACCTGGTTCATTTCTGTGTTTGTCATTTCCTCTTACCTCACCGTCATTATTTGTGGGGGGCTTCTATCCAGCTTTGGGGTCCCCTTCTCTGGAGGCAAGAAAGGTCTTTGTTTTCCTCTACTAGGGGTAGCTAGATTCTCCGGCTGGCGCGTGTCATCTAGAATCAACGTAGGAATGATCCCCGGCTACTTCTAGTGTTGGCGTTAGGAGTAGATATATGGTCAACCCAGTTACCACTGCCCTATGAGCTGGATTTTTGTATTCTGCAGACTTCCACGTTCCTCTGAGACCCTCGCCATTGGGGTCATAACAGTCTCCTTTTTGCCGTTGGCTGAGTTTGCCCTTAATAATCGGGCCAGTTCTGCCACTTTGGTCTCCCCTTTCTTTTGCAATTCAGGGTTCCATCCTCGTTTTTCATCTGGTCAGGTGGAGTCTTCGGATTGTCCTGGAGTGGATACCATGGTGGATAGGTTGCATCGTATTTGGGGGCAGGTGGTGGACAATTTGGAGTTGTCCCAGGAGAAGACTCAACGCTTTGCTAATCGCCATCGTCGTGTTGGTCCTCGTCTTCGTGTTGGGGACTTGGTGTGGTTGTCCTCCCGTTTTGTCCCTATGAGGGTCTCTTCTCCTAAGTTTAAGCCTCGGTTCATCGGTCCTTATAAGATTTTGGAAATTCTTAACCCTGTGTCTTTTCGTTTGGACCTCCCAGCATCCTTTGCTATCCATAATGTCTTCCATCGGTCATTATTGCGGAGGTATGAGGTACCACTTGTGCCTTCTGTTGAGCCTCCTGCTCCTGTGCTGGTTGAGGGTGAATTGGAGTACGTGGTGGAGAAAATCTTGGACTCCCGTGTTTCCAGACGGAGACTTCAATATCTGGTGAAATGGAAGGGCTACGGTCAAGAGGATAATTCTTGGGTTACAGCTTCTGATGTTCATGCCTCCGATTTGGTCCGTGCCTTTCATAGGGCTCATCCAGATCGCCCTGGTGGTTCTTGTGAGGGTTCGGTGCCCCCTCCTTAAGGGGGGGGTACTGTTGTGATTCGGTTCGTGGGCTCCCCCGGTGGTCTCTTGTGGTACTGGTGTCCTGCAAGCTTTGCCTTCTCAGTTCACCTGTTCCTATCAGGATGTGGGAGTATCCTATTTAACCTTGCTCCTCAGTCATTCTAATGCTGGCCATCAATGTATCCAGAGTGATTCTGTTGCATGTTCCTGCTCCCAGTTATCTGCTCAGCTAAGTTGGACACTTTAGTCCTTAAGTCTATTTTTGTATGTTTTGTCCAGTTTGCACTTATGTGAATCTCTGCAGCTGGAAGCTCTTGTTGGGCTGAAATTACCACTCCAGTGGCATGAGTTGTCACATGAGTTAAGGTAATTTCAGGATGGTGTTTTGAAGGGTTTTGCAGCTGACCGCGAAGTCCTCTGTTGTATCTTTCTGCTATTTAGTTAGCGGGCCTCTCTGTGCTAAATCTGCTTTCATACTACGTGTGTCTTTTCATCTGCTCTCACCGTTATTATATGTGGGGGGCTGCTATCTCCTGTGGGGACATTCTCTGGAGGCAAGCCAGGACTGTGTTTTCTTCTACCAGGGGTAGTTAGTTCTCCGGCTGGCGCGCGGCATCTAGAGACAACGCAGGAATGCCCCCTGGCTACTTCTAGTGTGGTGTGTAGGTTTAGCATCGCGGTCAGCTCTAGTTTCCATCACCCGAGAGCTTGTCCGTTTATTCTATGCTTCTGATGTTTCCTTGCCATTGGAAACCATAACACCTTGCAGCGAGATGATCCACACGCGCAGAAAGACCTTGAATCTCCATATCAGCACCAAGCTCCTACACCATCCAAAAATCAAGGGGGAAAAAAAAGAACAAAAAAAGCAACAACAAAAAAAATGACTCAGAACTTTCTCTTCCCTCTTTTGAGATGCATTTAACACATTGTGGGCCAGCTGTACTGTTATGACCTGGTGGGTACGGAGCGGTACTGAGATGACCTGGTGAGCAAAACCAATCATGGACTCGCTTAGAGGAGGTAGCAGCTCCACAGACAGTAATCACAGATATGACCTAGTGAATACGGAGCAGCACTGAAATGACCTGGTGGGTAAAACAAAAGTATTACTAGCTCTGAGGAGGTGGTAACTTTACTGACCGCAATCCCTACTCCTAACACCAACACTAGAAATAGCCGTGGAGCATACCTAACTCTGCCTAGACGCCTCTGCACAGCCTAAGAACTAGCTACCCCTGAAGATGGAAACGGAAAACTGTCTAGCCTCAGAGAAATCCCCAAAGGAAGATAGCCCCCCCACAAATATTGACGGTGAGTGGAGAGGGAAATGACAAACTCAGAAATGAAACTAGATTTTTTTTAGCAAAGGAGTCCAAAACTATCTAAATAGACAGAGATAGAAAAGATTGCTGTGCGGTCAGTATAAAAACTAAAAGTCCACGCAGAGTTTACAAAAATAACCACCACACCGACTCACGGTGTGGAGGGGCAAATCTGCGACCCCAGAGCTTCCAACTAGCCAGAATATCTCATAATGACAAGCTGGACAAAAGAGACATAAATTGAACTGAACAGAAGGTCATAAGCAGGGAAACACCCCAAAACTAGCAGACTTATCTTAAGCTGAAAGTGGACTGGCCAACAGCGAACTTCCAGGAAAGGACTGAATCCACAGGAAATACATTGACAGCTGGCATCACCTACAGCCAAAAGCCCAGTTAAATAACAAGGCCAGGAACCGATTAGTGAACACAGCTGCTAAGTTCCACTTGAAACCACCAGAGGGAGCCCAAGAGCAGAACTCGCAAAAATATCATTAGCAACCACAGGATGGAGCCCAAGAACGGAATTCACTACAGGGGTATCAGCGTACTCAGGACAAACTGGACAACAACTATTGGGGTCCAATTTCTCCTGTAACCCTTGTGAAAATAAAAAATTGCGGGCTAAAATTCATTTTTGAGAAAAGAAAAAATATTTTTTATTTTCACGGCTCTGCGTTATAAACTTCTGTGAAGCACTTGGGGGTTCAAAGTGCTCATCAGACATCTAGATTAGTTCCTTGGGAGGTCTAGTTTCCAAAATGGGGTCACTTGTGGGGGAGCTCCAATGTTTAGGCACACAGGGGCTCTCCAAACGCGACATGGTGTCCGCTAATGATTGGAGCTAATTTTCCATTCAAAAAGCCAAATGGCGTGCCTTTCCTTCCGAGCCTTGCCGTGCGCCTAAACAGTGGTTTACCTCAACATATGAGGCATCAGCGTACTCAGTAGGAATTGCCCAACATATTTTAGGATCCATTTTATCCTGTTGCCCATGTAAAAATGAAAAAATTGAGGCTGAAAGAATTTTTTTGTGAAAAAAAAGTACTTTTTCATTTTTATGGATCAATTTGTGAAGCACCTGAGGGTCTAAAGTGCTCGCTATGCATCTAGATAAGTTCCTTGGGAGGTCTAGTTTCCAAAATGGGGTCACTTGTGGGGGAGCTCCAATGTTTAGGCACACAGGGGCTCTCCAAACGCGACATGGTGTCCGCTAACGATTGGAGCTAATTTTTCATTCAAAAAGTCAAATGGCACTCCTTCCCTTCCGAGCCTTACCGTGTTCCCAAACAGTGGTTTACCCCCACATGTGAGGTATCAATGTACTCAGGAGAAATTGCCCAACAAATTTTAGGATCCAGTTTATCCTGTTGCCCATGTGAAAATGAAAAAATTGAGGCTGAAAATTTTTTTTGTGGAAAAAAAGTACTTTTTCATTTTTACGGATCAATTTGTGAAGCACCTGAGGGTTATAAGTGCTCACTATGCATCTAGATAAGTTCTTTGGGGGGTCTAGTTTCCAAAATGGGGTCACTTGTGGGGGAGCTACAATGTTTAGGCACACAGGGGCTCTCCAAATGCGACATGGTGTCCGCTAAAGATTGGAGCCAATTTTTTATTCAAAAAGTCAAATGGCGCTCCTTCCCTTCCGAGCCCTGTCGTGCACCTAAACAGTGGTTCCCCGCCACATATGGGGTATCAGCGTACTCAGGACAAATTGTACAATAACTTTTGCGGTCCAGTTTCTCCTTTTACCCTTGGGAAAATAAAACAATTGTTGCTAAAAGATCATTTTTGTGACTAAAAAGTTAAATGTTCATTTTTTCCTTCCATGTTGCTTCTGCTGCTGTGAAACACCTGAAGGGTTAATAAACCTCTTGAATGTGGTTTTGAGCATCTTTAGGGGTGCAGTTTTTAGAATGGTGTCACTTTTGGGTATTTTCAGCCATATAGACCCCTCAAACTGACTTCAAATGTGAGGTGGTCCCTAAAAAAAATGGGTTTGTAAATTTTGTTGTAAAAATGAGAAATCACTGGTCAAATTTTAACCCTTATAACTTCCTAGCAAAAAAAATTTTGTTTCCAAATTTGTGCTGATGTAAAGTAGACATGTGGGAAATGTTATTTATTAACTATTTTGTGTCACATAACTCTCTGGTTTAACAGAATAAAAATTAAAAATTTGAAAATTGCGAAATTGTCTCCAAATTTCCATTTTTTTCACAAATAAACGCAAAAATTATCGACTTAAATTTACCACCATCATGAAGCCCAATATGTCGCGAAAAAATAATCTCAGAATCGCTAGAATCCGTTGAAGCATTCCTGAGTTATTACCTCATAAAAGGACACTGGTCAGAATTGCAAAAAATGGCCAGGTGTCATGTCGGACGCTGTTCATACTAGGGCGTTCGACAGACAGGGGTAATTCTGCTTTTGTCCACTATCCGCTCAGTGGCGTCAGCTAGATTTTATCTAGCTGGTCCGGGGTTAATTTAGCTGGTGCTCGGATTGGAAGCTGGGTCACGCCCACCGCCTTTAATAGTTTTGCTTGGCTTTGGGCGTCGCCGATTATAGGTTCTGTCTTGTGCTTGGTTATCTCGGTCTGGAGTGGTGGTCTAGGAGAAGGAGTTTCGTATCTGGTGGTGTATTTCCATTTGTCATATTTTCTCCTTTATTTGTACTTGTTTTGCCCTGTGCACTTATAGTGTATTCCTGAGTGACTGCGGCGTGGTGTATATTTTCTGTTATCCTTGTCTGTGCTAACTGTGGGTATTGGTGTGTGGTCTCTTCACTGAGTGGTGGGTGGTGTGTGGTGGTTTCAGCCTAGGGTTGAAACAGGAGACAGGGTGAGGATGGAGGCCCAGACATGCACACCATCAGTGTAAACTCTGGGAGAGGGTCAGTCAGGGTTTCCCAGAGTTGATGGAAATCGCAGGTGCCTGGGTGATTAGCTCTTGCCTACCTAGGCTTCCCGTGACACCAGGTCATTAAGGTCAAAATAGGCTGGGTCATGAAGGGGTTAATGATCTATATTCCTAATATACTGTCTACCACTCACATTGTTCAATCATAATCATAAGGAGCAAAAAAGTAAACAATGAAAAAGCGTTATATCTAAGGTGCGGATATGCACCAATTGTAACAAAATCAGGCAATTAAGTGGCAACTCTACTTTACAGGTGAATCCACTCGTAAGTTTCAAATTGCACCGCAACACCACCGATCACGAACCATCCTGAACGGCTTACTGAGGTATAGAGATTCCAACCCAATCAATAGATATTACCATGGTAAATGCACAGCCTCCCAGACATGGTGACAAGTGACACGCTGCATCTTCTAATCCCCGACGCGCATTTCGCATATGCTTCTTCCTGGGGGCGTGTCTATAGATAGAGCATCATGGAATTTCAATTCTAAAGTGACCAATAGGATTTTAGCGAGGTGGAGTCTGGTACTGCACATCATATGACGGTGATGCATGCAGCTGAAGCCTTACGGAAAGTATGAAATATCTACCCATGTAAAAAAGGACTGCTACAGAATTTATAAAAGAACAGACTAAGATGTATATCTTAGCAACTGACCGCTGCTGATATTATAAAGAAACCAGGCAAACATTCTTCTTCCTAAAGGCATTTCTCTAGATAAAGTTTCATGAAGTTTCAATTCTAAAGTGACCAATGAAATTATAACAGGGCGGAGTATTAATACTGCACGTCATGTGACAATGACTCATGCGGCTAAAACCTTGTGGTAAGAAAAAATTCACCCGTATAAGAAAATAACTACATGAATTATAACAGAAAAAGCTGTTCATATCATTCGTGACTGCTGCATAAATTATAACAGGAAAAAAAACGTGATTTCCATCTAAACAACCAGCTACTGCTGATATTACGAAGAAGCCAACCGCTAATTTCCAAATACTTCTTCCTGGGGACGTATTTTCTAGGTAGAGTGTCATACACGTTACATTCAAAAGTGGCCAATCCCATTATAATGGGGCAGAGATGTTATGTTCCACATAATATAACAAAAGTACATATAGCCGGAACCTTGCGGTGGAAAGAACATGTCATCCCCATAAAGAAAGACAATAGCTGACGGTATTTGTAGGTCACCAATCACGTTGTAGACTCCTTAAATGTTCTTCAAGTATGGGAAAATGGAATCCACACTTAAAAAAAAACAAAAAAAAAAAACGTGCAATCTCATGTGTGACTGTATATGAAAATTGCAAGACAGAGATACTATGCGCACAACTATATAGAAAGGTTAATAGAAGAGAACAAAGGAGGCTTTCTCAAATATATAAAAGCGATAAATTTATTAGTTACAAAAAAACACTCATACAAAAGAGACCAATAAAATAGACATGATACAAAAACACATGAACACGTTATCTGTAAATACCCGTGTACAAAACACAAGAGTGTAAAGAAAGACACCAGGATTAATAGAGGAGCGTACCACATAAACCATTAGCTGTACATGTTCATAATGTGGACCGTAACTAAGGTGCTACCAGGCCAAAATATCCATGTGTAACTATGAATGAAATACTATGTCTATCACCCTCTGTGTGTCCTATGCCATATGGACACGAGTGGTGAAAGAGCTATAGACCATGCGTTATGTGCACCCTAAGGTCCTAGACACAAAAACCTTGTGGACCCTGGAAACGCTAGTGGTCCTGAACAAACGGTTATCATATTGAGCACATGGAAGGCTGGTCTCACCTGGTATGCGGACGCTCCAGCACGCACCCCGACGCACGTTTCGCTACTTGTAAGTACTTGCTTTATCAAGGGGAATAGTGTGGATTGGGAATGGTTTTCAGGACCTTATATCGTCCTGACAACGGTCATGTGACCATCATGTGATGGTAACCACCCCCCGGCCGTGTTGGGCGGCGCACGCCCACATCACTGCAGTCATCTCCCCGCCCCAGCCCGGGCCTGCCCAGCCACACACAGGAGCAGGCACCAATAGGTCCCGATCTCATGCGCAGATGGGCGCCGCCGGACGAGAGCGGGTGACCGACCCCAGTAACACTGTTAGTGCGCACCACGGCCAGGGTGTATATAAGGTGACCATATGCTAGATAAAAACTAAAAAATACATGTGTGACACATAAATAAACGATAGAGGTTCTCCCATATAGCAGGGGGTCCAAACTTTTGCAAATATTCTCCCAATATGTTGGTATTGTCCAATCTTATGTTCCAAGTGACCATATAGATCTTTTGCTGCTTGTAGCATATGCGGGACTTAATCATATTGCAGTATTCACTGCTCACTATGGAAGACACCTGCATCATGTGGAACTAAAAAATGTATCCATGTGTGGCACATGAGTATACGATGGAGGCTCTCCCATGCAACAGGGAGTCCAGACTTTTGCAATTGTTCTCCAAATATGATGGTATTGTCCAATCTTATGTTCCCAAGTGACCATATAGATCTTTTGCTGCTTGTAGCATATGCGGAACTTAATCATATTGCAATATTCACTGCTCACTATGGAAAAAACCTGCATCATGTGAAACAACAACAAAGAAAAAAATGTGATTAAAACCAGACACAAAAACACATACAAATAAAATACAGGATGGTAAAGGGGAAGAACAATAATATATTGAATGGGGAAATAATTCTACAAAAATGCAGCAAAATTCAGGGATTCATTTAGCCCAGCCGGTTTCATAGTTCCCAATGTTACAATCCATCGCAATTCACGTTGCGCTAACAGCTTTTTAACATCCCCCCCTCTAATGCCAGTGTGTATGACATCTATACCTCTTACAAGAAATTTTTTTGGATTGCAATTATGTACCATACGGAAGTGCCTCGGTATTGTTTTGAGGGATGACACATCTTCTACTGTTGCCGCAGCCTCAATGTCACGCACGTGCTCTCTAATGCGTACTCTTAACTCCCTAGATGTTAACCCGATATATATAAGAGGGCAGCCACAAGTAGCGTAATAAATTACATTCTGTGTACTGCACGAGATATACTCCCCTATTTTGTACTCTTTATGATCCACTGACGCAAAAGATGACGTTTGGCATGTATTACTGCATGCCAGACAGTGACCACATTTAAAAAATCCTTTTCTGGGTTGTGTGTTGCCAAAATAATTTTTAGTTGGGGCCACATAGTGGCTCCTAACTAATAGGTCTCCAAGATTTTTTGCACGTCGGGAAGTCATAAGAGGTCTGTCTGACAGAAAGGGTCTCAGGGAGGATTCCGCCCCAAGCACAGGCCAGTATCTAGTCAATATGTCTCTCATGCTGTCCCACTCATGGTTATATGTCGAAATGAAACGTATGTTGTCATCAGTGAGTTGACAGACGTTTCTTTACGAAAGACATCAGTCTGGATGGTGGATGTGTGGACCACACATCCACCATCCAGACTGATGTCTTTCGTAAAGAAACGTCTGTCAACTCACTGATTCACGCCACGACTGCGCACAACCAGTCTACAGTAAGGGTCGTCCCGGTTGGACAGTTTCTGAGGATGCGGCGGATCTGCTCGACAGACCAGAGATTCGAAATGCAGGCTTCAGACTTGAGAGAACGGTTCCAACAGCGAGGTTATAGTCGGAGGTGCATTAAGCACGGGTACAATAAGGCCAAGTCAGTGTCCCGCACCTCTCTGTTGTATCAAAAAAAGCATAAGAAAAAGGATGACAACATACGATTTATTTCGACATATAACCATGAGTGGGACAGCATGAGAGACATATTGACTAGATACTGGCCTGTGCTTGGGGCGGAATCCTCCCTGAGACCCTTTCTGTCAGACAGACCTCTTATGACTTCCCGACGTGCAAAAAATCTTGGAGACCTATTGGTCAGGAGCCACTATGTGGCCCCAACTAAAAATTATTTTGGCAACACACAACCCAGAAAAGGATTTTTTAAATGTGGTCACTGTCTGGCATGCAGTAATACATGCCAAACGTCATCTTTTGCGTCAGTGGATCATAAAGAGTACAAAATAGGGGAGTATATCTCGTGCAGTACACAGAATGTAATTTATTACGCTACTTGTGGCTGCCCTCTTATATATATCGGGTTAACATCTAGGGAGTTAAGAGTACGCATTAGAGAGCACGTGCGTGACATTGAGGCTGCGGCAACAGTAGAAGATGTGTCATCCCTCAAAACAATACCGAGGCACTTCCGTATGGTACATAATTGCAATCCAAAAAAATTTCTTGTAAGAGGTATAGATGTCATACACACTGGCATTAGAGGGGGGGATGTTAAAAAGCTGTTAGCGCAACGTGAATTGCGATGGATTGTAACATTGGGAACTATGAAACCGGCTGGGCTAAATGAATCCCTGAATTTTGCTGCATTTTTGTAGAATTATTTCCCCATTCAATATATTATTGTTCTTCCCCTTTACCATCCTGTATTTTATTTGTATGTGTTTTTGTGTCTGGTTTTAATCACATTTTTTTCTTTGTTGTTGTTTCAGGTTTTTTCCATAGTGAGCAGTGAATATTGCAATATGATTAAGTTCCGCATATGCTACAAGCAGCAAAAGATCTATATGGTCACTTGGGAACATAAGATTGGACAATACCATCATATTTGGAGAACAATTGCAAAAGTCTGGACTCCCTGTTGCATGGGAGAGCCTCCATCGTATACTCATGTGCCACACATGGATACATTTTTTAGTTCCACATGATGCAGGTGTCCTCCATAGTGAGCAGTGAATACTGCAATATGATTAAGTCCCGCATATGCTACAAGCAGCAAAAGATCTATATGGTCACTTGGAACATAAGATTGGACAATACCAACATATTGGGAGAATATTTGCAAAAGTTTGGACCCCCTGCTATATGGGAGAACCTCTATCATTTATTTATGTGTCACACATGTATTTTTTAGTTTCTATCTAGTATATGGTCATCTTATATACACCCTGGCCGTGGTGCGCACTAACAGTGTTACTGGGGTCGGTCACCCGCTCTCGTCCGGCGGCGCCCATCTGCGCATGGGATCGGGACCTATCGGTGCCTGCTCCTGTGTGTGGCTGGGCAGGTCCGGGCGGGGGCGGGGAGATGACTGCAGTGATGTGGGCGTGCGCCGCCCAACACGGCCGGGGGGTGGTTACCATCACATGATGGTCACATGACCGTTGTCAGGACGATATAAGGTCCTGAAAACCATTCCCAATCCACACTATTCCCCTTGATAAAGCAAGTACTTACAAGTAGCGAAACGTGCGTCGGGGTGCGTGCTGGAGCGTCCGCATACCAGGTGAGACCAGCCTCCCATGTGTCCAATATGATTACCGTTTGTTCAGGACCACTAGCGTTTCCAGGGTCCATAAGGTTTTTGTGTCTAGGACCTTAGGGTGCACATAACGCATGGTCTATAGCTCTTTCACCACTCGTG
Source organism: Ranitomeya variabilis (assembly GCF_051348905.1). Taxonomy (NCBI): domain Eukaryota; kingdom Metazoa; phylum Chordata; class Amphibia; order Anura; family Dendrobatidae; genus Ranitomeya; species Ranitomeya variabilis. Next base: position 1,106,612,824 of record NC_135233.1, read on the forward strand.
TCCATATGGCATAGGACACACAGAGGGTGATAGACATAGTATTTCATTCATAGTTACACATGGATATTTTGGCCTGGTAGCACCTTAGTTACGGTCCACATTATGAACATGTACAGCTAATGGTTTATGTGGTACGCTCCTCTATTAATCCTGGTGTCTTTCTTTACACTCTTGTGTTTTGTACACGGGTATTTACAGATAACGTGTTCATGTGTTTTTGTATCATGTCTATTTTATGGGTCTTTTTTGTATGAGTGTTTTTTGTAACTAATAAATTTATCGCTTTTATATATTTGAGAAAGCCTCCTTTGTTCTCTTCTATTAACTATGATCTATAAGGAGGATGTTTATGGTTTTTTGTGACATATGGGGGTCACAATGACGTTTCTGGAAAATTGGTTAATTATATAGAAAGGTGCCTGGGTAGGTTCCCACACCGTAAGCATATGTTAAATCAACCCGGTACTCATCTTATGTGATCAAACAGAGTTTAATACTTCACTGTAGTACAAAATGTTTCGATCTTGTCATCAGACCTTCGTCAGTTACAGTGTATAAGAGTGCAGACTCGCTTGTGGGAGTCAGTCGATCACAAAAATTTGGCTATCTCAAAGCTGCTATTAGGAGAGGAGTAGAATGGCGAAGTAGAGTTGGCAATAGTGCAGAGAAGTGTGCTCGCATGCCGCCATGGCGTTCATGAAAGCGGTGTCCGCCGCTGGTCCAATGTCCATGCGAGCACCCTGAATCTCGGTTCAACTCATGCCAAAGGACCAGGGGGCCTTCACGACCTGTCAGCATTTTCGATAAACAAACCAAACCATAAAAGGTCAATGGTTCTCCGTGGGATTGTGCTACATCACAACTTTTTTCTACAAACTATGCAAGTTTTTTCACTGTCCCCAGTTTGATTCTCCATGTACATAGAAAGGGTTTGCTAGAAAGTTGCTCGACTATATTTGTAGGTCACCAATCACGTTGTAGACTGCTTAATAGGGTTGAGCGACTTTTACTTTTTTAGGATCGAGTCGGGTTTCTCGAAACCTGACTTTGTCAAAAGTTGGGTCGAGTAAAATCGGCCGATTATCATGAAAAGTCGGGGATCGACCGAAACACGAAACCCAATGTAAGTCAATGGGGAATCAAAGTCGGCAGTGAGTGGAGGACAGGAAAACACCTACAGTGCCCATTTTAATGTCAAAAACATAAATTCTTGTCACTTAAGCTTGTGAATCTTAATTTACCTTATAATAATAATTAGGCATTGAAAATTTGGGGTCATTTGGCTAAAGTTGTGGGGAGGGGGGTAGGGCTGGCTCAAGTTTTTTGTGGGCCCAGGAAACGCGGACTACGTCAAGGCGGTGAAGCCGGGAGAGGTAAGTATTAAAACTTTGCAAGTGCTGTGATCCCGAGCAAGCAGGGGGGGCCCACTTGTTCGCATTGGCACTGGCACAGGGCCCCTCAAAATACGTCGGTGTGTTTGATGGCGGGGGCACCTCCCACCGGCAGAGACACTTTTGCGTACTATGAGGGGCCCTGTGCCAGTGATGTCACCAACAAGTATGCCCCCCCACCTGATGAAGGAACCTGCACTGTCATCTGCACCTTCCTCTTTGTCCCCATGTAAGGTGGTATAGTATGCGGGAAGAGGAACCAGACTTTCAGCAGGGTCAGATACTGGCTATGTAGAGTGCAAGGGGAATGTAGAGGTCTGGGTCAATGTACCAGCAGGCACATCTAGCAGTGGCTGGGCAATGGGCAGGATGAGGAGAAAACACAGATATAGGCCCAAAGAATAAAGTATGCTTAATGCAGTTCAAAATTGGTAACAGGGCTAAACAGGCGGTATTGCTTTGTTCAGTGGAGGAAAACTGTAATGAGTGGCAGACACAGTTAGTAGGCCCAAGTAATAAAGTGGGCCAAATGAAGTTCAAAATTGGTAACAGGAGTAAACAGGCGGCACTGCTTTGTTCAGTGGAGGAGAACACCAAGCAGTGGCAGACACCGTTGGAAGGCCCAACCAAACAAGTAGGCCAAATGCAGTGTAATATCTGATATAGCCTGAAAATTGAAGCTCAGCTGTGTTCAGTGGAGGAGAACAGCAAGCAGCGGCAGACACCGTTAGTAGGTCCAACCAAACAAGTAGGCCAAATGCAGTTTAATATCTGATATAGCCTGAAAATTGAAGCTCAGCTGTGTTCAGTGGAGGAGAACACCAAGGAGCGACAGACACCGTTACTAGGGCCCAACCAAACTAGTAGGCCAAATGCAGTTTAAAAATTCCTATAGGCCGAAAGCCTGAAGATTGAAGCTCAGCTTTGTTCAGTGGAGAAAAGCAAGGAGCGGCAGACACCGTTACTAGGGCCCAACCAAACTAGTAGGCCAAATGCAGTTTTATATCTGATATAGCCTGAAAATTGAAGCTCAGCTGTGTTCAGTGGAGAACACCAAGTAGCGGCAGACACCGTTAGTAGGCCCAACCAAACTAGTAGGCCAAATGCAGTTTAATATGTGATATAGCCTGAAAATTGAAGCTCCGCTTTGTTCAGTGGAGGAGAACACCAAGCAACGGCAGACACCATTAGTAGGCCCAACCAAACAAGTAGGCCAAATGCAGTTTAAAAATTCCTATAGGCCGAAAGCCTGAAGATTGAAGCTCAGCTTTGTTCAGTGGAAGAGAAAAGCAAGGAGCGGCAGACACCATTACTAGGGTCCAACCAAACTAGTAGGAAAAATGCAGTTTAAAAATTCCTATAGGCCGAAAGCCTGAAGATTGAAGCTCAGCTTTGTTCAGTGGAGGAGAAAAGCAAGCAGCGACAGACACCGTTAGTAGGCCCAACCAAACTAGTAGGCCAAATGCAGTTTAAAAATTCCTATAGGCCGAAAGCCTGAAGATTGAAGCTCAGCTTTGTTCAGTGGAGGAGAAAAGCAAGGAGCGGCAGACACCGTGTTAGGACTAGGAAGTGGAACCTCTGGGCCACGACTTCAGAGCCCCCGAGGGCTAGTGAACCAGATGGTGCCACCCCCTGTACAGGGAGTGTTAGGGACAGGCCCAAGGAGGGTGAAGCCGCAACTGCCGTTGAAGACAACGGAGACTCAGAAGTAGCAGGCACAGCAGGAATTCAGGACTGGCTGGTATGACAGGAACACGGAACGAGAAGGCACAGCAGGATTACGGAACTGGAAGACACAGCAGGAGTACGGAACTGGAAGGCATGACAGGAACACGATACTGGAAGGCACAGCAGGATTACGGAACTGGAAGGCACGTCTGGAACACGGGACTGGAAGGCACAGCGGGAACACGATACTGGAAGGCAAGCGGGAACACGGGACTGGAAGGCAGAGCAGGATTACGGAACTGGAAGGCACGTCTGGAACAGAGGACTGGAAGGCACAGCGAGAACACGATACTGGAAGGCAAAGACAATCTGGAAACAAAGCAAGAGACGCACGGAGCCTAGGAACCTAAGGTGATGCTGGTATTAACCAGCGAACGCAATAGACGCAAAGGCGTCTTACCCGGTCAGATGCAGGAAAGAACTACCCGACTGGCGCCGCCATATTGGGGGCGGGGCCAGCGGGTCATGACCTCCCAGAAACCCCTGCGGTGAGAGAAGCACGTCTGCGCATGCGCGGACCGCCGAAGGGACGAACACCAGTGAATGCAGATGGAGAGGAGCAAGGAGGAGTGTCGGGAGGGCGCCAGCCGGACAGGTAAGTATTGCATGGTGTAACAGTACCCCCTCTCTTACTCCCCCTCCCTTTAGAACTGGAAAGAAACCTCTTCAAGACTAGAGGAGCATTGATATTCTCAAGAGGCTCCCAAGACCTTTCCTCGGGACCAAACCCCTTCCAATCAAATAAAACATTTTGCCCCTGACAGATTTCTGAGCAAGAATATTCTTAACTTCAAAAGAGGCAAGGGAAGGAATAGATTGGTGAGAACGTGACGAAACAGAATGAAAATGATTAAAAATTGCGGGTTTGAGAAGTGATACATGAAAGGAGTTAGGAATGCGTAGAGAAGCGGGTAATTTAAATTTGTATGCTACGTCATTAATTCGGCTAGAAACCTCAAAGGGACCAATGTAGCGCGGACCTAACTTCTGAGAGGGAATTTTAAGTTGGATGTAGCAAGAGGAAAGCCAGACCTTATCGCCAGGTCGATAAGGAGGGACATCCAAACGCTTTTTGTCAGCATACCTTTTCATTCTGCTGTTAGCTTTTTCTTTTTTTTTTTTTTTCTCCTTAGTCTCCTGCCAAATTTGGGAAAACTCCTGGGACAAGGAATCCGCCGCCGGTACGCCTGAGGTGGGGAGAACAGGGAGAGGAATGCTGGGATGTTGCCCAAAAACAATAAAAAAAGGAGACTTGGATGAAGATTCGCTAGTGTGGTTATTGTAGGCGAATTCTGCCCAGGGAAGAAGAGACACCCAGTCATCATGGTGAGCATTGGTAAAATGACGAAAATAAGATATGAGGACTTGATTTACACGCTCCACCTGACCATTGGACTGGGGATGATAAGCAGAAGAAAAATCTAATGATACCTGCATAAGACCACAAAGCGCTCTCCAAAAACGGAAGGTAAACTAGACTCCTCGGTCGGAGACGATATGCTGAGGGAATCCGTGGAGTCGAAAAACTTGAAGTAAAAAAATCTTCTCTAGGTCAGGAGCAGATGGAAGTCCAGGTAGAGAGATGAAGTGAGCCATCTTGGAAAATCTGTCTACCACCATCAAAATGGCAGTGCAATTAGAGGACTTCGGTAAGTCGGTGACAAAGTCCATAGCAATATGAGTCCAGGGAACGGATGGCACAGGAAGTGGAAGCAGAGAACCAGATGGCAGCTGTCGAACCTTGTTCCGAGCACATGTGTCAGGACTCTGAACATTTTTTACCTTTTTGTGCATTACTGCCCTTTTCCAACATGGTGTCTTTGGTCTCATGTGCACTTGTCTTCCTGCTATAAAACTCCACTCCAGCCTTCAGTCTGTGCTAGATTATTCTGCTTTGCATCCAGCTCCTGATTACTCCCTGGCCTTGCACCTGCACCTGCTCCTGTGAACCTGTGTTGGAGATCCTGCCACTCTGCTCTGAGTTCCTGCTGCATACACCAGTGTTCAGTAATCCTCCTTCATCTGCTGCTCGTGTTACTTCCATCTGCATTTGCTGGACATGTAAGCTGTTTCTGCTCTGCAAAACCTGAGACTATTAACCAGGCCTCCCTGGTTGAGCTAAGATATGATTTGAACTGCCTAATAGCATATCTATCTGTGTCTGGACTAAGTCAAGGATCTATTCATGTCAAGGTTCCTCAAGAATAACTGTGCTTCATAGACTTTCTGTTTGTTTGCATCTACCTCTGAAGTTTCCTATTGACTGCTAAGCTGCGTTTATTATTTGCCACCAAGTGTTGTGGACTTGAGTTTCTCTCTGCACCTGCTTGAATCACCGTGTGATAATATAAACTTTACCACTTATAAAACTGTGTCCTGTTGTCTTGTTCCATGCAAAGAGTCTCCTGAATTATCCCCTATAATTATTACAGGATAATCTAGCCATAAAAAAAAGGAGACTGCTGGAACAATGACTGCAGAGAGCAGATTAGAACAGGTGTTTTCCATAATTAGATCACTGCAGAAAGATGTGGAAGGTCTGCAAAAGAAGTTTGGAAGCTTTGAACACAATCAACAAGTGTTTGGACAAACTTTGCAGGACTTATGCAATCGCATGGCAGCCCAGGAAAACAAACTTGCTGGCATAGAGTCCCAGTATGGTTGGGCTTTTCAGGACATAAGCATGCAAAAAGCTGCACAAATGACTTCACCCTCTGGGCAACCGCCACCAGCTAGCCCACCTAAGTTGCCCCCATTCAGATTTAATGGTGATTGTGACAAATTTTGTGGCTTTGTGAATCAATGTATGCTATATTTTGATGTGCATGCTGACCGTTTTCCTACTGATAGATCTAAAGTATTGTGTGTAATAATGCTACAGACCTCACGAGCGCTCGCCTGGGCGAATCCGATGATTGAGTCTCGTGACCCATGGTTAAATGACTTGGATGATTTCTTGGCCGCTATGGCATTAATGTTTGATGACCCTAATCGCCTTGCAACCACTGAATCTGCTTTGTTGTCTTTACGCCAGGCTAAACTTTCTGTTATTGAGTATGCCACTGAATTCAGGAGATTGGCGGTAGATACCAATTGGGACAATTATGCACAATTGCCTATTTTTAAAAGGGGTCTGACTAGTATTATAAAAGATGAACTAGCTCGCTCAGAGTCACCACAAGAGCTAGAGACATTTATACAGCATTGTGTGCGCATAGACATTCGCCTTACTGAGCGTAGGCAGGAGAAATTTGCTGCACATAACTGTATTTCTAACTTTTCCCTTCCTTCCAAAGAGCCTGCAGGTAAAACATCTCGGGAAGTGGAGGAGGTGCCTGTCATGGTTCTCAATGGCAAGAGAACATAGTAAAGCATACGAAAAGGACTAGCTCTTGGAAGATGGGAACTCGAGCTGACTGTGAGCTAAACCTACCGCACAACTAACAGTGGCCGGGTAGCGTGCCTACGTTTTATCCCTAGACGCCCAGCGCCAGCCGGAGAACTGACTGACCCTAGCAGAGGAAAATACAGACCTGGCTTACCTCTAGAGAAATTTTCCCCAAAAGGCAGACAGTAGCCCCCACATATATTGTCGGTGATTTCAGAGGAAATTGACATACGAAGTATGAAGATAGGTTTAGCAAATTGAGGTCCGCTTACTAGATAGTAGGAAGACAGAAAAGGGAACTTCACAGTCAGCTGAAAACCCTTTCAAAACACCATCCTGAAATTACTTTAAGACTCAAATATCAACTCATGACACCAGAGTGGCAATTTCAGCTCACAAGAGCTTCCAGCCTCAGAAATAATCAATCACAGAGAACTGGAAAAAAAATGCAAAACAAACTTAGGACTACAAGTCCAACTTAGCTGATAGTAGTCTAGGAGCAGGAACATGCAACAGAAAGGCTTCTGGTAACATTGATGGCCGGCATAGAAATGACTGAGGAGCAAGGTTAAATAGAAAACTCCCACATCCTGATGGAAACAGGTGAACAGAGGAGATGAAGCACACAAGTGCAGTACCACCAGAAACCACCGGGGGAGCCCAGAAACCAAATTCACAACAGTACCCCCCCCTCAAGGAGGGGGCACCGAACCCTCACCAGAACCACCAGGGCGATCAGGATGAGCCCTATGAAAGGCACGGACCAAATCGGAGGCATGAACATCAGAGGCTGTCACCCAAGAGTTATCCTCCTGACCGTAGCCCTTCCACTTGACCAGATACTGAAGTCTCCGTCTGGAAACACGGGAGTCCAAGATCTTCTCGACAACGTACTCCAACTCACCCTCAACCAACACCGGAGCAGGAGGCTCAACGGAAGGCACAACCGGTACCTCATACCTGCGCAACAATGACCGATGGAAGACATTATGAATAGAAAAAGATGCAGGGAGGTTCAAACGAAAGGACACAGGGTTAAGAATCTCCAATATCTTGTACGGGCCGATGAACCGAGGCTTAAACTTAGGAGAAGAAACCTTCATAGGGACAAAACGAGAAGATAACCACACCAAGTCCCCAACACAAAGACGAGGACCAACACGACGACGGCGGTTGGCAAAATGCTGAGTCTTCTCCTGGGACAACTTCAAATTGTCCACCACATGCCCCCAAATCTGATGCAACCTCTCCACCACAGCATCCACTCCAGGACAATCCGAAGACTCCACCTGACCGGAAGAGAAACGAGGATGAAACCCCGAATTACAGAAGAAAGGAGAAACCAAGGTGGCAGAACTAGCCCGATTATTGAGGGCAAACTCCGCCAAGGGCAAAAAGGCAACCCAATCATCCTGATCCGCAGACACAAAACACCTCAAATAAGTCTCCAAGGTCTGATTAGTTCGCTCGGTCTGGCCATTAGTCTGAGGGTGGAAAGCAGACGAAAAAGACAAATCAATGCCCATCCTAGCACAGAACGCTCGCCAAAATCTAGACACGAATTGGGTTCCCCTGTCAGAAACGATATTCTCCGGAATACCATGCAAGCGCACCACATTTTGAAAAAACAGAGGAACCAGCTCGGATGAGGAAGGCAATTTAGGCAAGGGAACCAAATGGACCATCTTAGAGAAACGGTCACACACCACCCAGATGACAGACATCTTCTGAGAAACAGGGAGATCAGAAATAAAATCCATGGAGATGTGAGTTCAAGGCCTCTTCGGAATAGGCAAGGATAACAACAATCCACTAGCCCGAGAACAACAAGGCTTGGCCCGAGCACAAACATCACAAGACTGCACAAAACCTCGCACATCTCGCGACAGGGAAGGCCACCAGAAGGACCTAGCCACCAAATCCCTGGTACCAAAGATTCCAGGATGACCTGCTAACGCAGAAGAATGGACCTCCGAGATGACTCTACTGGTCCAATCATCAGGAACAAACTGTTGTGATTTTGCTTTTTGCTCCCTCTAGTGGTCATTAGTGATTTGACTCTGGAGCTTCTGTCTTTTCCTATATCCTCACCTGGGCCATTAGTTCAGGGGCGTTGCTATATAAGCTCCCTGGACCTTCAGTTCAATGCCTGGCATCGTTGAAATCAGAGCTAATCTGTTGTGCTCTTGTCCTATGATCCGGGTTCCTGTATTTCAAGCTAAGTCTGCTTCCTTGCTTTTTGCTTTTGTTTTGTTTGGTATTTTTGTCCAGCTTGTTCCAATCTGTATCCTGACCTTTGCTGGAAGCTCTAGGGGGCTGGTGTTCTCCCCCCGGACCGTTAGACGGTTCGGGGGTTCTCGAATCTCCAGCGTGGATTTTTATAGGGTTTTTGTTGACCAGATAAGTTATCTTGCTATATTCTGCTATTAGTAAGCTAGCCTCTCTTTGCTGAACCTGGTTCATTTCTGTGTTTGTCATTTCCTCTTACCTCACCGTTATTATTTGTGGGGGGCTTGTATCTTGCTTTGGGGTCCCTTTCTCTGGAGGCAAGAGAGGTCTTTGTTTTCTTCTCCTAGGGGTAGTTAGATTCTCCGGCTGGCGCGAGTCATCTAGCGATCACCGTAGGCATGATCCCCGGCTACTTCTAGTGTTGGCGTTAGGAGTAGCTATTTGGTCAACCCAGTGACCACAGCCCTATGAGCTGGATTTTTGAATCTCGCAGACTTACACGTTCCTCTGAGACCCTGTCCACTGGGGTCATAACAGTATGCCAGGCCAGTATTAAATGTTTAATGCATTGCAGAAGTGGGATTATAAGAAAGAAAATTTTGAGTTTTTTTTTTCCCTCTCTCATTTTTTTTTTTTTTTTTTCTTTTCCCCTTTACCTCAGAGTGGCTTAAGCTTGCTGCAGACATGAATGTCCAGACCTTGATTACAAGTGTGGACCAGCTTGCCGCTCGTGTGCAGGGTATACAAGATTATGTTACCAGAAATCCTAGGTCTGAACCCAAGATTCCGATTCCTGAACTGTTTTCAGGAGACCGATTTAAGTTTAGGAATTTCAGGAATAATTGTAAATTGTTTTTGTCCCTGAAACCTTGTTCGTCTGGAGACTCTGCTCAACAAGTAAAAATTGTTATTTCATTCTTACGGGGTGACCCTCAAGATTGGGCTTTTTCGTTGGCGCCAGGAGATCCGGCTGTCACGATATGGTATGAAATATCATATAAGTTTAGTTTCTCTTGTCAGCCCAGGATGTGGGCTAAGAAACCCCCCTTCTCTTTTTCTTCAGAGTTGAGCTGCCTTTCCACTGTGCATGGGGGAAGAGAGTTTTATTGACGAAAGGCATTTACGACCGGTATTTCCTGTAGTAGACAGTGCTCAGCTTTAACTGTTAGAGAAACTTCTAGAACCATGCGGTCCTTTGTTCTGTTATTGTGAGATATTAGACAAACTATTTAGGATAGTAGAATGATAAATACATATTCTTGATCTCCATCGAAGCATCTACCCATCACTCTAAACACAGTCGTCTAACTCCATCGGGGGAAGAAGTAGGGATTGCTCTGTAAATAATAGGACATATTTGATCTCATAAGAAAGCTCATGTTAATACAAGCTGAATGCTGGGTGTGATATGATTCTGATATGTACTGGAACGGAGTTATAAGCATTAGACCAATTTGTATTCAAAGTACTCAGACTGAAAGGTAGGAGGATCTGGAAAAGCCAGCCCTTTCTGTGAGGTCACAGGCTGTAGGTTATAAAGTTGCTGGCAGGCTTCCAGGGGGGGAGTTGTGAGTTTTTACCTGAAGCGACCAGACTGCGAGTGCCAATGCACTGGGATAGATGGAAAGCTCTCCTAGCCTAGCCTGCAATGCAATGATCTGAGAATATGTGAGTGTTATCTTTTCTTCATTTAATCCTTTTATTTTCATAATTACCTTGTACATATTTGCAATTGTCTCATTTGTAACATCTTTGTAAAATATTTTATAAACACTGCCTAAAAATCATTTATGGGGTATAATATTTAATACTAGTTCGTTCTTCCTGCCCTAAACCGTACCCTGTCTCTGAAGGGAATTACGCTACTGTTTTGGGTTGCTCCGGACCGTTTAATCGGAGCTGGTGGCGGCGATACCGTGTGCAGACTCTTGGGTGATTGTAGCGACTGCGGCTTGATAATTATTGTTCCTGCCTGAGCGGGAGTAGTTATCGCGTCACTGCAGTCGGCCCAATAGCCAGTACATAGCAGGCAGCCATTCTGGCGACTAATTACCCTAGGTGCAGTACCTCATCTGACCTGAGAGTAAGGGGGGCGCCAGAGAGCTGCAAGTGTTAAGGGGAACTGTAAGCGGGATACACAAATCCCTGCAGTTCATGGTATATTGGAGAGCAGTGGGATACCTCAAATAAGCCCCTGCTGTAACCTAAGAGGTAAATAAATTTGTGTGTGTTCTTCTCATCACATTGTGGCAGTGGAGGGATAACTAGGATAAGCCCCCTGCACATGTGATAGCAGTCTGCTGGTCCAAAGTCACCCCAATCCGTGACATATTGTGGGCAGCGGCTAAGGGATCTTGACAGTCACGAAGTGAATCGTGACAATTGGTGACAGTCACGGTGTGAATCGTGACATATTGGTGGCAGGCGGTGGGATATTAGAGCATTAGTGATTTGGTTTGAGCAATCATTCCTCTCACTAAAAACTTGCAGAAAGTTCTTGCGAGAACTCTGCGCAAATAAGTTTGGAGAACGAACTCAGTGTTTATTAGTTGTGAGACAATTGTGTACTGGTAATTATCCCTTCCCTTTCTCTTCGTTTTTCTATTCTATCTTTTATTTGGCAACCATGGCAACGAAAGGAGAAGCCTGGTACAACCAGCAGAAGAAAGACACTCTTGCTGGGATATGCACGTATCATGGCCTGAACCCCCAGAGCATGACCAAGACTCAAATGGTCGCTGAACTGGTGCAATTTGAAGCAGTCCAAGCCAGGCCACAGAGCCCAGAGGCCGCAGAAGCCGGCACAAGCGAGCATGGTGCTGCAGCCGGGGTCCAACCACAGAATACGGGCCCTACTGGCAACCAGGGGGGTGCAGACCACCTCCTGCAGCTGGCTCTGCAACAATGCCCCGCAGATGACCTAGAGAGACGTCTGCAGCTGATCCAGCAATACCAAGAGCGAGCCGAGCGAGAGGCCCAAGCGCAGCGGGAGTACCAGCTGCAGATGGCCCAACTGCAAATGCAGGGGTCGTCCCAGTCCAGTCGTGAGCCCAGCAGCGCTCAGACACCAAAACCCCGGCCCGACCACTTTCCTGTTATGGAAAAGGATGGGGACTTGGACACTTTTCTGCGGGCCTTTGAGAAAGCCTGCAGGCAGTACCAGCTGCCTACACAAGAATGGGCACGGTACCTGACACCAGGGCTGAGAGGAAAAGCTCTGGAAGCGTTTGCTGCACTCCCTCAAGGACACCGGGGCTGAACGAACCCTCATCCGACCCGAACTGGCGGCCCCTGAAGAAATCATTCCGGGGAAAACCCTAACTGTCACTGGGATTGGGGGCATCAGCTGTCCCTTACCGATGGCCCGGGTTTTTATTGATTGGGGTGCCGGGAGGGGGGTGAAGGAAGTGGGGCTGTCTGATAATTTGCCCACTGATGTTTTGTTGGGGACTGATTTGGGGAGGTTGTTTGCATACTACGTCCCTGACACCCCTCCCCAATCTACTAATGAGGGTAAAGTTAACCCTGGTGATGATGATGATGATGATGGGAAATCGCATGTGTTACCTGACCATGCTTTATCTTGTAATGATGCATCTGATAACCATTTTTTCCCTAGGATTGATGGTGGAAATGTTGTACCTGTGCCAACTGTATCTGATAATGATGTTTCTGTGAAAGTTGATGTGTCCATAGGTACAGGAGTGCTCAGCCACGTCACTCTGCGGAGTGAGACGGCTGAGGAACCCCTAGCAGGGGCAAGTGTCGGTGCTACAGGAAATGGGGAGATACATGGGAAGCGTGAGGAAGGTGATGCCATGCAATTGACCAGTGCCACCGAGGAAGGTAACTGGCCCATAAGTAGCAATGCTCCTGAGGTAATGGGGGTGGATGGGGAGGTAGAGCCCATAGCAGCGCCGGCTGGTGGGTCTGTAGAAATCCCCGGGGAGACAGCCTACGTAGCTGCTGTCACCCGCAGTCAGAGTGCCCGGAACGCAGATACCTGTCTGCCTTCCGGACCCTCCTCAGTCATCAGTGTGACTGACCCAGAGGTGGACCCAGAGCAGGTCCCAGAGTGCTCCCGTGGGGAAGGGACCCTGACATCGCTTCTGGCTTCCCCTAGCCAGGAGTTTCAGGCCGCTCTGCACACAGATGCGAGCCTAGAGAGTTTGAGACAACTCGCCGGGACATCATTCTCCGAGACTGATAAGGAGAAGGTGTTCTGGGAAGGAGGAAGGTTGTACCGGGAGACAGTACCCGGAGAATCACAAAAGGAGTGGTTGAGGGAAAGACAGCTGGTCGTCCCACAGCAATTACGGGGTGAGTTGTTGCGGATTGCCCATGAGATCCCGCTAGCTGGACACTTGGGGATCAGCAAAACTAAGGCCCGGCTGTCTCAACACTTCTATTGGCCTAAGATGGGGACAGATGTGTCAAACTACTGCCGCTCCTGTGTCACCTGTCAAAGAGTGCGGAAGGCGGGGCCTGCTCTTAAGGCTCCCCTGATCCCTTTGCCAGTGATAGAGGAGCCTTTCCAGAGGATTGCGGTGGACATTGTGGGCCCGCTGGCCGTCTCCAGCAGCTCTGGAAAGCGATTTATTCTTACTGTGGTAGACTACGCTACCCGGTACCCAGAGGCAGTAGCTCTGTCGTCAACTAGGGCAGATAAGGTGGCGGATGCCCTGTTGGCCATCTTTTCACGGGTAGGATTTCCCAGGGAAATGCTTACTGATCGAGGGACCCAATTTATGTCTCACCTAATGGAGGCTCTCTGTAAGAAAATGCAGGTGAAGCACCTGGTATCGAGTGCGTATCACCCACAGACCAATGGCTTGTGTGAACGCTTCAATGGTACCCTCAAACAGATGCTACGCATGCTGGTTGAGACTCAAGGGCGCGACTGGGAGCGGTACCTCCCACACCTGCTATTCGCTTACAGAGAGGTTCCGCAGGCCTCGACGGGGTTCTCCCCCTTCGAGCTCCTGTACGGCAGGCGAGTCCGGGGACCCCTTGGGTTGGTAAGAGAATCCTGGGAAGAGGAGCCGAACCCTTCTGAAGTGTCCATAGTGGAGTATGTCCTGCGCTTCCGTGACAAGATGCAGACCTTGACGCAGTTGGTGCATGACAACATGACGCAGGCTCAGGCTGATCAGAAGCACTGGTACGACCAGAACGCCCGGTAGCGGACCTACCACGTGGGTCAAAAGGTGTGGGTGCTGGTTCCTGTACCAACGGATAAGCTTCAGGCAGCCTGGGAGGGCCCGTACGTCGTCCACCAACAGCTCAACCCGGTCACCTATGTGGTCACGCTTGACCACACTCGGGGTAGGCGAAAGGCCTTTCACGTCAACATGATGAAGGCTCATCACGAACGTGAACCTTTCGTCCTACCGGTCTGCAGCGCACCCGAAGAAGGGGAGGAAGACACCCTCCTGGACATGCTGGCCCAAGCCAGGGCCGGCGTTAGGGCCAGGCAGACTAGGCAGCTGCCTGGGGCCCCAGTCCCTTGGGGGCCCCCAGCATCTACAGCAGAAGCTTCACTGATAATAGCATTATCAGTGAAGCTTCCGAGTAGAGACTGGTTAAGGACCTGTAGTGACATCACGATCAGGTGACCTGCCATGTGACCGTGATGTCACCACAGGCCATGTACTCTGGGAATGTTTGTAGCAGTAAAATAGGAGCCTGCAGTGAAGCACAGGAGCAGCGGCCACTGAACCTCCCCCATCAGCGTGATAGAAGTGCTCATTGGCCAGCGCCCTGTCCTGCTGTACGGAGCCTCTGAGGGGAAGGGAGAGAGACCCAGCACCAGTAACAACCTGAGCCGGCAGATAAGTAAAGAGCACCGTCCCACTGTGTGTGTGCTGCTCCTGGTGATGATGGCTCCTGTCCTGCTGTCAGCAACTCCTGCTCTTGTCGGCAGTCCCAGCAGAGGAGAGGGCAGGAAGGTGTCTGCTGGGAGCAGGAGGAGCTGCATCTGATAGTGTGCATCATCTCATTCCCTCCAGCATAAAGGTGTGTGTGTGTGTGTGTGTGGTGTGTATAGCGTGTGTCATGTGTAGTGTGTGCTTATGTGAATCACATGTATCAAATGAGCATTTGTTGTGCTGCATGTGTGTGCCGTGTATGTGTGTGTATAAGTGTGTCTTTGCTTGCCGTGTGTGTGTGTGTGTGTGTGTGTGTGTGTGTGTGTATATATAAGTGTGTATGTATGTGTGTGTATAAATGCGTGCCATATATGTGTTTAAGTGCGTGCCATGTATGTGTTTGTGTGTGTGTGTGTATATATATATATATATATATATATATATATATATAAAATGTGTGTGCTATGTATGTGTCTGTGTATAAGTGCATGCCATATATGTGTGTGTGTGTGTGTGTGTATGTATATAAGTGTGTGCCGTGTACATGTATGTGTGTATAAGCATGTGTCATGTGTGTGTGTGTGTGTGTATATATATATATATATATACTAGCTATTGAACCCGTTCTACGCCCGGGTGGCGAGCATTTATATTGGAATATGGTCTCCATCCTGGTATGTGCTGCTCCTATCCTGTCATATGCTGCTCCATCCTGCGCCCCCATCCTGTCATGTGCTGCTCCACCGTGTCATGTGCTGCTCCATCCTGCGCCCCCATCCTGTCATGTGCTGCTCCACCGTGTCATGTGCTGCTCCATCCTGCATCCCCATCCTGTCATGTGCTGCTCCACCGTGTCATGTGCTGCTCCATCCTGCGCCCCCATCCTGTCATGTGCTGCTCCACCGTGTCATGTGCTGCTCCATCCTCATCCCCATCCTGTCATGTGCTCCCATCCTGCGCCCCAATCCTATCACGTGCTGCTCCATCCTGCGCCCCCATCAGTGCGGGCGGCTGTGCTGAGTGCGGGCGGCTGTATGTGGCTGTGCTGAGTGCGGGCGGCTGTATGTGACGTGGCTGTGCTGGGTGCGGGCGGCTGTGCTGGGTGCGGCAGCTGTGGACGGCTGTGCTGGGTGCGGTGGCTGTGCTGGGTGCGGTGGCTGTGCTGGGTGCGGTGGCTGTGCTGGGTGCGGTGGCTGTGCTGGGTGCGGTGGCTGTACTGGGTGCGGTGGCTGTGCTGGGTGCAGCGGCTGTGCGTGGCTGTAGGCGGCTGTGGGAGGCTGTGCTGGGTGCGGCGGCTGTGCGTGGCTGTGGGCGGCTGTGCTGGGTGCGGCGGCTGTGCTGGGTGCGGTGGCTGTGCTGGGTGCGGCGGCTGTCCGTGGCTGTAGGCGGCTGTGCGTGGCTGTGCTGGGTGCGGAGGCTGTGCATGGCTGTGGCGGCTGTGCTGGGTGCGGCGGCTGTGCTGGGTGCGGCGGATGTGCTGGGTGCGGCGGATGTGCTGGGTGCGGCGGCTGTGGGTGGCTGTGCTGGGTGCAGCGGTTGTGCGTGGCTGTGGGCGGCTGTGCTGGGTGCGGCGGCTGTGGATGGCTGTGCGTGGCTGTGGGCGGCTGTGCGTGGCTGTGGGCGGCTGTGCGTGGCTGTGGGCGGCTGTGCTGGGTGCGGCGGCTGTCCGTGGCTGTGGGCGGCTGTGCGTGGCTGTAGGCGGCTGTGCGTGGCTGTGGCGGCTGTGCATGGCTGTGCTGGGTGCGGCGGATGTGCTGGGTGCGGCGGCTGTGCTGGGTGCGGCGGCTGTGGGTGGCTGTGCTGGGTGCGGCGGCTGTGCGTGGCTGTGGGCTGTGCGTGGCTGTGGGCGGCTGTGCTGGGTGCGGCGGCTGTGGTCGGCTGTGCTGGGTGCGGCGGCTGTGCGTGGCTATACGTGGCTGTGGGCGGCTGTGCTGGGTGCGGCGGCTGTGCGTGGCTGTGGTCGGCTGTGCTGGGTGCGGCTGTGCGTGGCTGTGGGCGGCTGTGCGTGGCTGTGGGCGGCTGTGCTGGGTGCGGCGGCTGTGGTCGGCTGTGCTGGGTGCGGCGGCTGTGCGTGGCTGTGGGCGGCTGTGCTGGGTGCGGCGGCTGTGGTCGGCTGTGCTGGGTGCGGCGGCTGTGCGTGGCTGTGGGCGGCTGTGCTGGGTGCGGCGGCTGTGGTCGGCTGTGCTGGGTGCGGCGGCTGTGCGTGGCTGTGGGCAGCTGTGCTGGGTGCGGCGGCTGTGCGTGGCTATGGGTGGCTGTGCGTGGCTGTGGGCAGCTGTGCTGGGTGCGGCGGCTGTGCGTGGCTGTGGGCGGCTATGGTCGGCTGTGCTGGGTGCGGCGGCTGTGCGTTGCTGTGCGTGGCTGTGCTGGGCGCGGCGGCTGTGCTGGGTGCGGCCATTTTCTTGGTCCTGCTCCCGGAGTCGGCGCCTGCGCAGTCCGCGCTTTCCGGCGCCATTTTCTTGAAGACACTGCAATGTGTCTTCAAGAAAATGGCGCCGGAAAGCGCGGACTGCGCAGGCGCCGATTCCGGGAGCAGGGGGACAGTCACGGCCCGGAAGCGCGTCGGTGGAACGGGTCAGGTAAGTATACTCACCCTCCGCCTCCTGGCTCGTCCCTGCTTGTCCGGTGGAGATCGCGGTGTGCGTTCAGCGCTTACGCATACCGCGATCTCCTGGGAGCGTCGCTCTGTGCGGTCCAGACTGCGCCGGCGCTTGCGCTTGCGCAGTCTATAGAGGCTTCGGACAGAGTGACGCTCCCAGCGTTATATTATAGATATATATATAATTTTTTGCATTATTCTATATAAACATACAGCGATAGTGTGTGTGTTCCATGCACATTTTAAAATATTGGTTGAACAGACTAGAGTGTGTGTGTATGTGTGTGTATACACAGCCCTGCTGCTTATAACATTATACTATATGGGGACAGATTGATCTACTAGTGTTCTGTCCCCATCATTCATCCTCAGACGGTGTAAAGAGGCCGAGAAACAAGAGCCAAACGACTTAAATGTTGTCAATCGCACGCATCAAATGGTCTGAACTCAATGCATGTAAATGCAACCAAAATGTGTGAGCGTCATGGTGCAATATGTATGTGAGCATTGGGGGCCTCATTTTAAACTTTTGCCTAGGGCCCCACTTTGTCTAAAACTGGCCCTGGCCCAAGCCAAGGCCCATGGGTCCATTGAGGACGTGGAGGTAAGCGCCTCGCTAGATGAACCACAGCGGTTGCAGTTGCAAACCATGCTGGAACCCTTCCGGGTCGTGTTCTCCAACCGGCCTGGAAGGACTGAGTTAGCCGCCCACGAGGTGGACACCGGGAATCACGCCCCACTACGGCGAACACCCTATCGAATCTCAGACCAGGTGCAGCAGATTATGCGCCAGGAGATCGATGAGATGTTACAGCTGGGGGTGATTCGACGGTCAAAGAGCGCGTGGGCCTCGCCTGTAGTTCTCGTGCCAAAGAAGGACCGGACCACCCGGTTCTGCGTGGACTACAGGGGGCTCAACGCCATTACCGCCTCTGACGCGCACCCAATGCCGCGCATCGAGGAGCTGCTTGAGAAGTTAGCTGGCGCAAAATACCTGACAATCATGGATCTGAGTCGCGGATACTGGCAGATTCCCCTGAGCCCCGAGGCGCAGGAGAAGTCCGCCTTTATCACACCCTTTGGACTGTACGAGTCCACGGTCATGCCCTTCGGCATGAAGAATGCCCCTGCCACTTTCCAGCGGATGGTCAATCTCCTGCTTCAGGGACTGGAGAAGTACGCTGTGGCGTACTTAGATGACATTGCCATCTTCAGTCCCTCCTGGGATGAACACCTGCAGCATCTCGAGGAGGTGCTCGGGCGAATTCACCGAGCAGGACTGACTATCAAGCCGGGAAAGTGCCAGATGGGCATGAGGGAGGTTCACTACCTGGGGCACCGGGTAGGCGGAAACACCCTAAAGCCAGAGCCTGACAAAGTGGGCGTGATCGTGAACTGGCCCACTCCCAGGACCAAGAAACATGTGATGTCCTTCCTGGGCACTGCAGGGTACTATAGGCGCTTCGTGCAGCACTATAGTAGCCTGGCAAAACCTTTGACGGACCTCACCAGGAAGAAGCTACCCCACATCGTCAACTGGACAGATGGCTGTGAGGGGGCCTTAAGGCGTTGAAAACAGCACTGTGCAACGCCCCTGTGTTGAAAGCAGTCGACAGCAGTCGACCGTTCTTGGTACAGACCGACGCCAGTGAGTTTGGCCTTGGTGCTGTGCTCAGCCAGGTTGACTCGGAGGACCAAGAGCACCCCGTGTTGTACCTGAGCCGGAAACTTTTGCCGAGGGAAGTGGCCTACTCCACCATGGAGAAGGAGTGCCTGGCCATAGTCTGGGCCCTGCAGCGCTTGCAGCCCTACTTGTACGGTCGCACCTTCACCGTGGTGACCGACCACAACCCTCTGCGCTGGCTAAGCACCATGTGTGGAACCAATGGCAGGTTGCTACGCTGGAGCCTTGCCCTTCAGCAATTCGACTTCACCATTAAACACAAAGCGGGCAAAGAGCATGGGAATGCGGATGGACTCTCCCGCCAGGGTGAGCCCACGGAGGTGCGCATGGAGGCATACCGAGAGGTTCTGCCGCCGTAGCGCACGCTAAAAGGGGGAGGTGTCACGATATGGTATGAAATATCATATAAGTTTAGTTTCTCTTGTCAGCCCAGGATGTGGGCTAAGAAACCCCCCTTCTCTTTTTCTTCAGAGTTGAGCTGCCTTTCCACTGTGCATGGGGGAAGAGAGTTTTATTGACGAAAGGCATTTACGACCGGTATTTCCTGTAGTAGACAGTGCTCAGCTTTAACTGTTAGAGAAACTTCTAGAACCATGCGGTCCTTTGTTCTGTTATTGTGAGATATTAGACAAACTATTTAGGATAGTAGAATGATAAATACATATTCTTGATCTCCATCGAAGCATCTACCCATCACTCTAAACACAGTCGTCTAACTCCATCGGGGGAAGAAGTAGGGATTGCTCTGTAAATAATAGGACATATTTGATCTCATAAGAAAGCTCATGTTAATACAAGCTGAATGCTGGGTGTGATATGATTCTGATATGTACTGGAACGGAGTTATAAGCATTAGACCAATTTGTATTCAAAGTACTCAGACTGAAAGGTAGGAGGATCTGGAAAAGCCAGCCCTTTCTGTGAGGTCACAGGCTGTAGGTTATAAAGTTGCTGGCAGGCTTCCAGGGGGGGAGTTGTGAGTTTTTACCTGAAGCGACCAGACTGCGAGTGCCAATGCACTGGGATAGATGGAAAGCTCTCCTAGCCTAGCCTGCAATGCAATGATCTGAGAATATGTGAGTGTTATCTTTTCTTCATTTAATCCTTTTATTTTCATAATTACCTTGTACATATTTGCAATTGTCTCATTTGTAACATCTTTGTAAAATATTTTATAAACACTGCCTAAAAATCATTTATGGGGTATAATATTTAATACTAGTTCGTTCTTCCTGCCCTAAACCGTACCCTGTCTCTGAAGGGAATTACGCTACTGTTTTGGGTTGCTCCGGACCGTTTAATCGGAGCTGGTGGCGGCGATACCGTGTGCAGACTCTTGGGTGATTGTAGCGACTGCGGCGTGATAATTATTGTTCCTGCCTGAGCGGGAGTAGTTATCGCGTCACTGCAGTCGGCCCAGTACCTCATCTGACCTGAGAGTAAGGGGGGCGCCAGAGAGCTGCAAGTGTTAAGGGGAACTGTAAGCGGGATACACAAATCCCTGCAGTTCATGGTATATTGGAGAGCAGTGGGATACCTCAAATAAGCCCCTGCTGTAACCTAAGAGGTAAATAAATTTGTGTGTGTTCTTCTCATCACATTGTGGCAGTGGAGGGATAACTAGGATAAGCCCCCTGCACATGTGATAGCAGTCTGCTGGTCCAAAGTCACCCCAATCCGTGACATATTGTGGGCAGCGGCTAAGGGATCTTGACAGTCACGAAGTGAATCGTGACAATTGGTGACAGTCACGGTGTGAATCGTGACACCGGCATTGGCTGATATTGATGCGTTTTTTCTGGCGCTCGGTTTACTTTATGAGGAACCCAATCTTGAGATTCAGGCAGAGAAAGCCTTGCTGGCTATGTCTCAGGGCCAGGACGAGGCTGAGGTGTATTGCCAAAAATTTCGGAAATGGTCCGTGCTGACACATTGGAACGAGTGTGCACTGGCCGCTAATTTTAGAAATGGCCTTTCTGAGGCCATTAAGAATGTTATGGTGGGTTTTCCCATTCCCACAGGTCTGAATGATACCATGTCCCTGGCTATTCAAATTGACCGGCGGTTGCGGGAGCGCAAAACCGCAAATTCCCTCATGTTGTTGTCTGAACAGACACCTGATGTGATGCAATGTGATAGAAAAACCGCAAATTCCCTCATGGTGTTGTCTGAACGGACACCTGATTTGATGCAATGTGATAGAATCCTGACTAGAAATGAGAGGAAAATTCATAGACGCCGGAATGGCTTGTGCTACTACTGTGGTGATTCTACACATGTTATCTCAGCATGCTCTAAACGTATATCTAAGGTTGTTAGTCCTGTCACCGTTGGTAATTTGCATCCTAAGTTTATTCTGTCTGTAACTTTGATTTGCTCACTGTCATCTTATCCTGTCATGGCGTTTGTAGATTCAGGTGCTGCCCTGAGTCTTATGGATCTCTCATTTGCTAAGCGCTGTGGTTTTATTCTTGAACCATTAGAAAATCCTATCCCTCTTAGGGGTATTGATGCTACGCCATTAGCAGAAAATAAACCGCAGTATTGGACACAGGTTACCATGTGCATGACTCCTGAACACCGCGAGGTGATACGTTTTCTCGTTCTACATAAAATGCATGATTTGGTTGTTTTGGGGCTGCCATGGTTACAGACCCATAATCCAGTCCTTGACTGGAAGCCTATGTCAGTGTCTAGTTGGGGCTGTCGTGGTATTCATGAGGATTCCCTGCCTGTGTCTATTGCTTCTTCTACGCCTTCGGAAGTTCCTGAGTATTTGTCTGATTATCAGGATGTCTTTAGCGAGTCCAGGTCCAGTGCACTGCCTCCTCATAGGGAATGTGACTGTGCAATAGATTTGATCCCAGGCAGTAAATTTCCTAAGGGAAGACTGTTTAATCTGTCGATACCTGAACATACCGCTATGCGTTCATATATCAAGGAGTCTCTGGAGAAAGGACACATTCGTCCGTCTTCTTCCCCTCTTGGTGCGGGATTCTTTTTTGTGGCTAAAAAGGACGGATCTTTGAGGCCTTGTATTGACTATCGGCTTTTAAATAAGATCACTGTCAAATTTCAGTATCCTTTGCCGCTGTTGTCTGACTTGTTTGCCCGGATTAAAGGTGCCAAGTGGTTTACCAAGATAGACCTTCGTGGTGCGTACAACCTTGTGCGCATTAAGCAAGGGGATGAATGGAAAACCGCATTCAATACGCCCGAAGGTCATTTTGAGTACTTGGTGATGCCTTTTGGGCTCTCTAATGCCCCTTCAGTTTTTCAGTCCTTTATGCATGACATTTTCCGGAACTATCTGGATAAATTTTTGATCGTTTATCTGGATGATATTCTGGTTTTTTCTGATAATTGGGACTCGCATGTGGAGCAGGTCAGGATGGTCTTTAAAATTTTGCGTGAAAATTCTTTGTTTCTCAAGGGCTCAAAGTGTCTTTTTGGTGTACAGAAGGTTCCCTTTTTGGGGTTCATTTTTTCCCCTTCTGCTGTGGAGATGGACCCAGTCAAGGTCCGAGCTATTCTTGATTGGACTCAGCCCTCGTCAGTTAAGAGTCTTCAGAAGTTCTTGGGTTTCGCTAACTTCTACCGTCGTTTTATCGCTAACTTTTCTAGCATTGTGAAACCTTTGACGGATATGACCAAGAAGGGCTCCGATGTGGTTAATTGGGCTCCTGCTGCCGTGGAGGCTTTCCAGGAGTTGAAACGTCGGTTTACTTTGGCGCCTGTTTTGTGCCAGCCTGATGTCTCGCTTCCCTTTCAGGTTGAGGTGGATGCTTCGGAGATTGGAGCAGGGGCCGTTTTGTCGCAGAGAGGCCCTGGTTGCTCTGTTATGAGACCTTGCGCCTTTTTCTCTAGGAAGTTTTCGCCTGCGGAGCGAAATTATGATGTGGGCAATCGGGAGTTGTTGGCCATGAAATGGGCATTTGAGGAGTGGCGTCATTGGCTCGAGGGTGCTAAGCATCGTGTGGTGGTCTTGACTGATCACAAAAATCTGATGTATCTCGAGTCTGCTAAACGCCTGAATCCTAGACAGGCCCGCTGGTCATTGTTTTTCTCCCGTTTTGACTTTGTTGTCTCGTATTTACCAGGTTCAAAAAATGTGAAGGCCGATGCTCTTTCCAGGAGCTTTGTGCCTGATGCTCCTGGAGTCGCTGAACCGGTTGGTATTCTTAAGGATGGTATTATCTTGTCAGCTATTTCTCCAGATCTGCGACGTGTGTTGCAGAGATTTCAGGCTGATAGGCCTGATTCTTGTCCACCTGACAGACTGTTTGTGCCTGATAAGTGGACCAGCAGAGTCATTTCCGAGGTTCATTCCTCGGTGTTGGCAGGTCACCCAGGAATTTTTGGCACCAGAGATCTGGTGGCCAGATCCTTTTGGTGGCCTTCCTTGTCTAGGGATGTGCGTTCATTTGTACAGTCCTGTGGGACTTGTGCTCGAGCTAAGCCTTGCTGTTCTCGTGCCAGCGGGTTGCTCTTGCCCTTGCCTGTCCCTAAGAGACCTTGGACACATATCTCCATGGATTTCATTTCTGATCTTCCGGTGTCTCAAGGCATGTCTGTTATCTGGGTGATATGTGATCGCTTCTCCAAGATGGTCCATTTGGTTCCTTTGCCTAAGCTACCTTCCTCTTCCGATCTGGTTCCTGTGTTTTTCCAGAACGTGGTTCGTTTGCACGGCATCCCTGAGAATATTGTGTCAGACAGAGGATCCCAGTTCGTTTCCAGATTCTGGCGATCCTTTTGTAGTAGGATGGGCATTGACTTGTCGTTTTCGTCTGCTTTCCATCCTCAGACTAATGGACAGACGGAGCGAACTAATCAGACTTTGGAGGCTTATTTGAGGTGTTTTGTCTCTGCTGATCAGGACGATTGGGTGACCTTCTTGCCGTTGGCTGAGTTTGCCCTTAATAATCGGGCTAGTTCCGCCACTTTGGTTTCGCCGTTTTTCTGCAACTCTGGTTTCCACCCTCGTTTTTCTTCGGGTCATGTGGAACCTTCTGACTGCCCTGGGGTGGATTCTGTGGTGGATAGGTTGCAGCGGATCTGGAATCTTGTGGTGGACAACTTGAAGTTGTCACAGGAGAGGGCTCAGCGCTTTGCCAACCGCCGCCGCGGTGTGGGTCCCCGACTACGTGTTGGGGATTTGGTGTGGCTTTCTTCCCGCTTTGTTCCTATGAAGGTTTCCTCTCCCAAATTTAAACCTCGTTTTATTGGTCCTTACAAGATATTGGAAATCCTTAATCCTGTATCCTTTCGCCTGGATCTTCCTGTGTCGTTTGCTATCCACAACGTGTTTCATAGGTCCTTGTTGCGGCGGTACGTTGTGCCTGTGGTTCCTTCTGCTGAGCCTCCTGCTCCAGTGTTGGTTGAGGGCGAGTTGGAGTACGTGGTGGAGAAGATCTTGGATTCTCGTCTCTCCAGGTGGAGGCTTCAGTACCTGGTCAAGTGGAAGGGCTATGGTCAGGAAGATAATTCCTGGGTGGTCGCCTCTGATGTTCATGCGGCCGATTTAGTTCGTGCCTTTCACGCCGCTCGTCCTGATCGCCCTGGTGGTCGTGGTGAGGGTTTGGTGACCCCTCACTAAGGGGGGGTACTGTTGTGATTTTGCTTTTTGCTCCCTCTAGTGGTCATTAGTGATTTGACTCTGGAGCTTCTGTCTTTTCCTATATCCTCACCTGGGCCGTTAGTTCAGGGGCGTTGCTATATAAGCTCCCTGGACCTTCAGTTCAATGCCTGGCATCGTTGAAATCAGAGCTAATCTGTTGTGCTCTTGTCCTATGATCCGGGTTCCTGTATTTCAAGCTAAGTCTGCTTCCTTGCTTTTTGCTTTTGTTTTGTTTGGTATTTTTGTCCAGCTTGTTCCAATCTGTATCCTGACCTTTGCTGGAAGCTCTAGGGGGCTGGTGTTCTCCCCCCGGACCGTTAGACGGTTCGGGGGTTCTTGAATCTCCAGCGTGGATTTTTATAGGGTTTTTGTTGACCAGATAAGTTATCTTGCTATATTCTGCTATTAGTAAGCTGGCCTCTCTTTGCTGAACCTGGTTCATTTCTGTGTTTGTCATTTCCTCTTACCTCACCGTTATTATTTGTGGGGGGCTTGTATCTTGCTTTGGGGTCCCTTTCTCTGGAGGCAAGAGAGGTCTTTGTTTTCTTCTCCTAGGGGTAGTTAGATTCTCCGGCTGGCGCGAGTCATCTAGCGATCACCGTAGGCATGATCCCCGGCTACTTCTAGTGTTGGCGTTAGGAGTAGCTATTTGGTCAACCCAGTGACCACAGCCCTATGAGCTGGATTTTTGAATCTCGCAGACTTACACGTTCCTCTGAGACCCTGTCCACTGGGGTCATAACACAAACAATCTACCAGGCGGGCAACGATCAGGTCTATCCGCCTGAAACTCCTGCAAGACCCGTCGCAAATCTGGGGAAACAGCAGATAATATCACTCCATCCTTAAGGATACCTGTAGGTTCAGAATTACCAGGGGAATCAGGCTCAAAACTCCTAGAAAGGGCATCCGCCTTCACATTTTTAGAACCCGGTAGGTAAGAAACCACAAAATTAAACCGAGAGAAAAATAACGACCAGCGCGCCTGTCTAGGATTCAGGCGCCTGGCGGACTCAAGATAAATCAAATTCTTGTGGTCGGTCAATACCACCACCTGATGTCTAGCCCCCTCAAGCCAATGACGCCACTCCTCAAAAGCCCACTTCATAGCCAAGAGCTCCCGATTACCAATATCATAATTTCGCTCAGCGGGCGAAAACTTACGAGAAAAGAACGCACAAGGTCTCATCACGGAGCAGTCGGAACTTTTCTGCGACAAAACCGCCCCAGCTCCGATTTCTGAAGCGTCGACCTCAACCTGAAAAGGAAGAGTAACATCAGGCTGACGCAATACAGGGGGCGGAAGAAAAGCGGCACTTAAGCTCCCGAAAGGCCTCCACAGCAGCAGGGGACCACTCAGAAACATCAGCACCCTTCTTAGTCAAATCAGTCAACGGTCTAGCGACATCAGAAAAACCAGTTATAAATCGACGATAAAAATTAGCAAAGCCCAAAAACTTCTGAAGGCTCTTAAGAGAAGAGGGTTGCGTCCAATCACAAATAGCCTGAACCTTGACAGGGTCCATCTCAATGGAAGAGGGGGAAAAAATGTACCCCAAAAACGAAATCTTTTGAACCCCAAAAACGCACTTAGAACCCTTTACACACAAGGAATTAGAGCGCAAAACCTGAAAAACCCTCCTGACCTGTTGGACATGAGAGTCCCAGTCATCCGAAAAAATCAAAATATCATCCAGATACACAATCAAAAATTTATCCAAATATTCACGGAAAATGTCATGCATAAAGGACTGAAAGACTGAAGGGGCATTTGAAAGACCAAAAGGCATTACTAAATACTCAAAATGGCCCTCAGGCGTATTAAATGCGGTTTTCCTCTCATCCCCCTGCTTAATTCGCACTAAATTATACGCCCCACGAAGATCAATCTTAGAGAACCACTTGGCCCCCTTTATTCGAGCAAACAAATCAGTAAGCAGTGGCAAAGGATACTGATATTTAACCGTGATTTTATTCAAAAACCGATAATCAATACACGGCCTCAAAGAGCCATCTTTTTTAGATACAAAGAAAAAACCGGCTCCTAAGGGAGATGACGAAGGACGAATATGTCCCTTTTCCAAGGACTCCTTAATATATTCCCGCATAGCAGCATGTTCAGGCACAGATAGATTAAATAAACGACCCTTAGGAAACTTACTGCCCGGAATCAGATCTATAGTACAATCGCACTCTCTGTGCGGAGGTAGTGAACCAATTTTAGGCTCCTCAAAAACGTCACGATAATCAGATAAAAATTCCGGAATCTCAGAGGGAATAGATGATGAAATGGAAACCAAAGGTACGTCCCCATGGGTCCCCTGACATCCCCAGCTTAACACAGACATTGCTTTCCAGTCGAGGACTGGGTTATGAGATTGCAGCCATGGCAATCCAAGCACCAACACATCATGTAGATTATACAACACAAGGAAGCGAATAATCTCCTGGTGATCCGGATTAATACGCATATTTACTTGTGTCCAGTATTGTGGTTTATTACTAGCCAATGGCGTGGAGTCAATACCCTTCAGAGGTATAGAAACTTCCAGAGGCTCTAAATCAAACCCACAGCGTTTGGCAAAGGACCAATCCATAAGACTCAAAGCGGCGCCAGAGTCGACATAGGCGTCCGCGGTAATAGACGATAAAGAGCAAATCAGGGTCACAGATAGAATAAACTTAGACTGTAAAGTGCCAATTGAAACAGACTTATCAACCTTCTTAGTACGTTTAGAGCATGCTGATATAACATGAGTTGAGTCACCACAATAGAAGCATAACCCATTTTTTCGCCTAAAATTCTGTCGTTCGCTTCTGGACAGAATTCTATCACATTGCATAATCTCTGGCGCCTTCTCAGTAGACACCGCCAAATGGTGCACAGGTTTGCGCTCCCGCAAACGCCGATCAATCTGAATAGCCATTGTCATGGACTCATTCAGACCTGTAGGCACAGGGAACCCCACCATAACATCCTTAATGGCATCAGAGAGACCCTCTCTGAAATTCGCCGCCAGGGCGCACTCATTCCACTGAGTAAGCACAGACCACTTACAAAATTTTTGGCAGTATATTTCAGCCTCATCTTGCCCTTGAGACAGGGCCATTAAGGCTTTTTCAGCCTGAATCTCTAAATGAGGTTCCTCATAAAGCAACCCCAAAGCCAGGAAAAACGCATCCACATTGAGCAACGCAGGATCCCCTGGTTCCAAAGCAAATGCCCAGTCCTGAGGGTCGCCCCGGAGCAAGGAAATTACAATCCTGACCTGCTGTGCAGGATCTCCAGCGGAGCGAGATCTCAGAGACAAAAATAATTTACAATTATGTTTGAAATTCTGGAAGCGAGATCTATCCCCGGAGAAAAATTCAGGTAAAGGAATTCTAGGTTCAGATATAGGAGCATGAATAACAAAATCCTGTAAACTTTGAACCTTCACAGCGAGATTATCCAAACCTGTAGCTAAACTCTGAGGATCCATATTAATCAGGTGAAATCAGAACCATTCAAGGATTAGAAGGAGAGAGAGACGAAGGCTGCAGTAAGCAGAGATGCAAGTGAATCAACTAATGAGCAAACTCAGGAAAAAAAAAAAAAAAAAATTCTCTGCAGAGTTCTTTTCTCTCCTTTCTTCTGCCAATTATTTTAACCCTTGGCCGGCCAAACTGTCATGGTTCTCAATGGCAAGAGAACATAGTAAAGCATACGAAAAGGACTAGCTCTTGGAAGATGGGAACTCGAGCTGACTGTGAGCTAAACCTACCGCACAACTAACAGTGGCCGGGTAGCGTGCCTACGTTTTATCCCTAGACGCCCAGCGCCAGCCGGAGAACTGACTGACCCTAGCAGAGGAAAATACAGACCTGGCTTACCTCTAGAGAAATTTTCCCCAAAAGGCAGACAGTAGCCCCCACATATATTGTCGGTGATTTCAGAGGAAATTGACATACGAAGTATGAAGATAGGTTTAGCAAATTGAGGTCCGCTTACTAGATAGTAGGAAGACAGAAAAGGGAACTTCACAGTCAGCTGAAAACCCTTTCAAAACACCATCCCGAAATTACTTTAAAACTCTAATATCAACTCATGACACCAGAGTGGCAATTTCAGCTCACAAGAGCTTCCAGCCTCAGAAATAATCAATCACAGAGAACTGGAAAAAAAATGCAAAACAAACTTAGGACTACAAGTCCAACTTAGCTGATAGTAGTCTAGGAGCAGGAACATGCAACAGAAAGGCTTCTGGTAACATTGATGGCCGGCATAGAAATGACTGAGGAGCAAGGTTAAATAGAAAACTCCCACATCCTGATGGAAACAGGTGAACAGAGGAGATGAAGCACACAAGTGCAGTACCACCAGAAACCACCGGGGGAGCCCAGAAACCAAATTCACAACAGGTGCCCATGCAAATTGATTCCGTTCAGAGACGCGAGATCAATGAGCGCCGGGAGCATCGCCTTCGTGAAAGTCTATGTTTCTACTGCGGCCAGTCTGACCACTTCTTGATCAATTGTCCTAAGTGTCCTAGATGGCCTAACAAGGTGCTAGCAGCAATAGGGGAGTATGACAACTGTGATGATGAATCTGACATCTCTGAATGTAGCCTGCCTTTAAACGCTGTATTCCATTCACTTTTTATGACTTCACCCCCCAAGGAGCTGAAGGAAAAGAACTCTCACTGCTCTCTCCCTATTAAGATCCTGTGTACAGGAAAGTGGATTTCCAGTTCAGCTATGATTGACTCTGGTGCAGGTGGCATTTTCATGGATATCGCATTTGCCAAGGAACATGGTATTAAAATTCAGCAAAGAGCCTCTCGAATTACCATGGAAACAGTGGATGGGTCACCTTTAATCTCTGGGCCTGTGGATCAGGAGACCGTACCCCTTGAAATTTTGTTGGAGTCTAATCATCAGGAGCAACTTTCTTTCTTGCTAATTTCTTCTCCTCATTTTCCTGTGATTTTAGGCATTCATTGGTTGTGTTCTCAGAACCCAATTATCAACTGGGAGACAAAGGATATTATCTTTCCAACAAGGAGCAACTCAGCGTTAACAGAAGCTGTCCCTGAGTCCACGGCTACAGAACCACATGTACAGGTATCTTCTTTACCTCCAGCATATAAAGAGTTCTCTGACCTCTGTGACAAGAAGAATGCAGATCAACTTCCTCCACACAGGCATTATGACTGTTCCATTGAGTTGCTTCCTGGGGCAGATATTCCTTTTGGTCACGTATACCCTTTGGCGGCACCTGAGCTTCAAGCCTTAAAGGAGTATATTGATGAAAATCTGGCCAAAGGCTTCATATGTCCTTCTTCCTCACCAGCAGGGGCACCCATTTTTTTTGTAAAGAAGAAGGATGGGACCCTGAGACCGTGTGTTGACTATTGGGAACTCAATAAGGTAACCATATGAAACCATTACCCTTTGCCTCTGATTCCCGAATTACTGGAAAGAGTCCGCCATGCTAAGGTGTTCTCTAAGCTGGATCTTCGTGGGGCTTATAATTTGGTGCGTATTCGTCCAGGGGATGAGTGGAAGACAGCATTCAGATGCCGGTATGGACACTTTGAATCTCTTGTGATGCCCTTCGGGCTTTGTAACGCCCCTGCAGCATTTCAACACCTTGTTAATGACATCTTCAAAGATTTGTTGGACCACTTTGTGGAGATCTATTTGGACGATATACTAATCTTTTCTGACTCTCTACAGGAGCATGAAGAACATGTCAAAACTGTTTTAAGAATTCTGAAAGAGAACCAACTGTATATCAAGCTGGAGAAATGCGAGTTCCATCGTTCTGAGATACAGTTCTTGGGTTATATCATCTCTCTCCAGGGGCTGAACATGGAATCTGGTAAGATTCAGGCTATCCTTGACTGGCCGGCACCCAAGAACGTTAAGGAGGTCCAACATTTTATTGGTTTTGCAAATTTCTACAGACGCTTCATTCAACATTTTTCTGATATTGTCCGTCCCATTACTTCCTTGACAAAGAAGGAATAGCCCTTTAAGTGGTCATCACAGGCTCAAGAAGCTTTTGATCGGCTGAAGATCTGTTTCACATCAGCACCGCTGTTGATACACCCAGATCGAACACATCCTTTCATTGTGGAGGTGGATGCTTCTGATAATGCTTTGGGGGCTATTCTCTCCCAAAGAACTGAAGAGAAGGGTCTGCTACATCCTTGTGCTTTCTTTTCCCGTAGACTAACCTCAGCAGAGAAGAATTACGATGTGGGAGACAAGGAATTGCTGGCTATTATTGCGGCTTTCAAAGAATGGAGGCATCTTCTGCAAGGAGCTGCACAACAGATCATAGTGCTAACTGACCATCGCAATCTAGAGTTCCTTAGATCCGCTAGATGTCTTTCTCCTCATCAGGCTCGTTGGAACTTATTCTTAAATCAATTTAACTTTGTTATCTCGTGCCGTCCAAGTTCTCGTAATGGGAAGGCTGATGATTTATCCCGAATCCATGCTGCTGATTCCGTACCTGGAGCCCCGTCCAAGACCATTCTATCTGATGCCAATTTCATCGGAGTTATCCACGATCAGGACTTGTGGAAGGAGTGCAGGGAGGCCTATGAAGGTGATGTATTTCTGGCCAACCCACCTGTGGATATTAATCTTGTCTTTAAGGGTGGCATGTGGTTCAGATATCGACGTATCTACATCCTGGAGGTCGTCCGTCTGCAGATCCTCAAGTTGGTACATGACTCCAAGTTGGCTGGTCACAGGGGGATACAGAAGACACAAGAGTTCCTGAGCCGATTCTTCTGGTGGCCAACTTGCCTGAAGGATACCAAGGACTATGTTCTCACTTGCGAGGTATGTGCCTGTTACAAGACTCCTAATGTGGCACCTACGGGTCTTCTATAACCATTACCTGTTCCATCCCACCCTTGGGGGTCTATATCAATGGACTTTATTGTGGAGCTGCCTACATCGGGGGGCATGAATACAATCATGGTGGTACTTGATCGCCTGACTAAAGCTGCTCATTTTGTTCCGTGCACCGGCCTCCCCTTTGCTAAAGATACAGTGAACTTGGTTATACAGAATGTCTTTCGGTTGCATGGGGTGCCGGATGAGATCATCTCTGACCGTGCAGTACAGTTCACTTCAAGATTCTGGAAGGGGTTTTGCTCTGCACTCAATATTAATGTCTGTCTCTCTTCTGCTTACCATCCCCAGACAAATGGTCAGACTGAGCGTACCAACCAGAAGCTGGAACAATATCTAAGATGCTATGTCAGCCATCTCCAGGATGATTGGTTGGAGTTGTTGCCGTTAGCCGAATTTTCATATAATAATTCTCAGAGCGCCTCCTCTAAATTTACACCTTTCTTTGCCAATCTGGGTTATCATCTGTGTATTTTACCTAGGTCTCCAATTAATTCTCCGGTTCCAGCAGTGGAGGAAAGGCTGACTGCGATGAGACAAGATCTGGAGGTTCTGAAGGAATCCCTGACCACGGCTCAAGAACGTTATAAGAGATCGGCTGATAGATTCCGTAAACCTGCACCCATGTTCAAGGTAGGAGATTCCATGTGGTTAGCAACTAAGAATCTGAAGTTAAGTGTTCCTTCACAAAAACTTGGACAGAAATTCATTGGCCCTTTCAAGATCAACCGTATTGTAAGCTCTGTGGCCTGCCGGCTGAAGCTACCTAGGACAATGAAGGTACACCCAGTTTTTCATGTATCTTTACTAAAGCCTGTATCTCCTAATACCTTCCAGGGACGTGTTGTGCCACCTCCGCAGCCTGTGGTGATTGATGGGCAAGAACAATTCATGGTGGAGGAAATTATTGATTCCAGGATTCGCAGGAATCGGCTCCAATATCTGATAAGATGGCAGGGATATCCCCCTGAGGAAGACTCTTGGGAACCTGTGGAAAACATCAATGCCCAACAGAAGATTTCTCGTTTTCATCAGAGATTCCCTGAGAAACCAGGTCCAGGATCGTCCTGAGGCCACTTCTAAGGAGGGAGTAATGTCAGGACTCTGAACATTTTTTACCTTTTTGTGCATTACTGCCCTTTTCCAACATGGCATCTTTGGTCTCATGTGCACTTGTCTTCCTGCTATAAAACTCCACCCCAGCCTTCAGTCTCTGCTAGATTATTCTGCTTTGCATCCAGCTCCTGATTACTCCCTGGCCTTGCACCTGCACCTGCTCCTGTGAACCTGTGTTGGAGATCCTGCCACTCTGCTCTGAGTTCCTGCTGCATACACCAGTGTTCAGTAATCCTCCTTCATCTGCTGCTTGTGTTACTTCCATCTGCATTTGCAGCGCCCCAGAGTCCTGGTCGCTGCAGTACCGTGGCTCCGCCACTATGGGGAGCTACGGTGCGTCTGATGGCACTGAAGGAGCTCACCTGATCAGGTATCACAGACACCAATATATTTCACAGCTGGGCCTCCAGGGGGAGCTAAGGGTGCTATTCATTAGGCCACTCCCCACCATAGTGGGTAAACTGGGGGTCAGGCAGGAAGTTAGATGAGAAAGCTGACTGGGTTGGAACCAGGCAACACCTTGTGGCAGAGGGTGTTGTGGGGGAAGATACAGTAGGGTCTCTGTCAGGGGTGGGATCCTGACCGAGGCTTGGCAACTTGAACGAACGTAACGGGACCGTGCCTGCTCAGCATAGCGGCGGTGCCCAAGGAAGGACTAGAAGCGAGATAGATTGTGCTGAGTGAGAAACGAGATCACGCAAAAGGAGAAATACCAGTAGGGGTCGTGCTGTAAGACCGAGGCAACATCCTACTGAGGCGCACTACCGGTGGCCGGAACGCCGAGGGAGTATCATAACATTCAGCTTCAAGCAATACTCTAAACAGCGGCAGGACAGTCAGTCTAAGGCGGGCTGTCTCACACAAATCACCTATGAAGTCTTGGGGGGCACCTTGTGGAGAGGGGCGACTCTAGGGTCCCCGAAGAGCTCCGAGCCTACCCGTCAAACGGGTGCCGTCCCAACCAGAACAACAGGGAGGGACGGAGGATTAGAAGAACATCATTTAATCGAGTTGTGAGGGAACTTAAGAAACAGACACAACGGTTGTGGGGACTTTCCGTAAGCACAGCAGGGGAGGACCGCAACACATAGCGCTAGAAGGAAGGCACCGATTTCCACCTGTGAAGAGAGCTCTGGAGGTGCCATCGGACCGGCCGGACTTGCGCAGCCTGGTGAACCGTATTCTGGACTGAGGACCCAGAGATCTTCAGTAAAGAGGTAAAGAGACTGCAACCTGGTGTCCTCGTTATTTACTGCACCGCACCACCACCACTACCAATATCCACACCTATCATTCACTGTGCGCCCCACGGCAGGGTCACGGACCGGGGCCTAGCCGCCGTGACAACCCCAGAAGCAGAGACCCGTAGGCCCGGTACCGGGTACCCCTCGGCCCTGCGGCGGGTGGGGGCGCTACACATTTGCTGGACATGTAAGCTGTTTCTGCTCTGCAAAACCTGAGACTATTAACCAGACCTCCCTGGTTGAGCTAAGATATGATTTGAACTGCCTAATAGCATATCTATGTGTGTCTGGACTAAGTCAAGGATCTATTTGTGTCAAGTTTCCTCAAGTATAACTGTGCTTCATAGACTTTCTGTTTGTTTCCATCTACCTCTTAAGTTTCCTATTGACTGCTAAGCTGCGTTTATTATTTGCACCAAGTGTGGACTTGAGTTTCTCTCTGCACCTGCTTGAATCACCGTGTGATAATATAAACTTTACCACTTATAAAACTGTGTCCTGTTGTCTTGTTCCACGCAAAGAGTCTCCTGAATTATCCCCTATAATTATTACAACACGAGGAACATGAAGCAATGAAATCCAACACATCCTGGCGAAGAGAAGGCCACCAATAATGTCGAGAAATCAGAGAGAGAGTCTTCTTACCTCCAACATGTCCAGCGAACAGAGAGGAATGACCCCAATGTAAGACCTTTAACTTGTCACGATTAGATGCAAGAGTCTTTCCCGTAGGTGGCGTGATCACATCTAGAGGAGCCAAAGAAACAATCTTGGCTGGATCAAGAATGTGCGTAGGTTTCACCTCCACATCTGACGGTTGAAAAGACCGTGACAGGGCGTCAGCTCTGATGTTCTTATCTCCAGGTCGGAAATGTAATTCAAAATCGAAACGTCCGAAGAACAAGGACCATCTGGCTTGTCGAGGATTCAGCCTTTGAGCTGATTGGACATAGGCTAGATTCTTGTGGTCCGTAAAAATGACAAAAGGATGAACTGCCCCTTCAAGAAGGTACCGCTGCTCCTCCAGGGCCAATTTGATGGCGAGCAATTCCTTCTCACCGATGGAATAATTACGTTCTGGAGGAGAAAATGTCTTGGAGAAAAAACCACAAGAGACTAATCGACCCGAGTTAGACCTCTGTAGCAGTACAGCTCTGGCTCCGATAAAGGACGCATCCACTTCTAGAATGAATGGCCTGTTGGTATCAGATCGATGAAGCACCGATGCAGAAGCGAATTCTTGCTTCAGAGTTTGAAAGGCTGTCTCAGTCTCCGGTGGCCAAAGATTAGGATTGACCCCCTTGCGAACCAAGGCGGAGATTGGCTTAGACAGAGAGGAGAAGTGAGGAATAAATTGCCTGTAGTAATTGGCAAAGCCAAGGAAATGCTGAATAGCCTTTACTCCCGATGGCCAGGGCCAATTCAGAACGGCAGACACCTTTTCAGGATCCATCTTCAGACCATCCTCAGACACGATATA
This sequence comes from Ranitomeya variabilis, assembly GCF_051348905.1. NCBI lineage: Eukaryota > Metazoa > Chordata > Amphibia > Anura > Dendrobatidae > Ranitomeya > Ranitomeya variabilis. The sequence goes on from NC_135233.1 coordinate 1,106,648,082, forward strand.
CCCCAGGAAAGGCATGGAAGATTGTTCAAAGATGCACTTTTCAATCTTAGCGAAAAGATGATTCTCTCTTAGACGAAGTAAGACTCGGCGGACGTCTCGTCGATGGGTGGATATGTCAGGAGAGAAAATGAAGATGTCATCCAAATAGACCACAACACTGGTATAGAGACAGTCTTGAAAAATGTCTTTGATGAATTCTTGGAACACTGCAGGTGCATTACAGGCATTACCAAATACTCGTAGTGTCCGTCCCGAGTGTTGAATGCGGTCTTCCATTCGTCTCCCGCACGGATGCGGACCAAGTTGTAGGCTCCCCGAAGATCAAGCTTGGTGAAGATTCGTGCTCCTCTCAGATGGTCGAAAAGTTCAGAGATTAGAGGTAAGGGGTATTTGTTCTTCACAGTGATGTTATTTAATACCCTGTAATCAATACACGGGCGAAGAGTACCATCCTTCTTCTTCACAAAAAAGAAACCTGCCCCAGCTGGAGAAGAAGATTTCCGAATAAAACCTCTAGCGAGATTCTCCAGAATATAGTCCGACATAGCTTGAGTCTCTGCAGGCGAGGCGTGGCACCAGGAACGAGATCTATAGGACAGTCATAGGGTCGATGAGGAGGAAGAGACTCTGCCTCCTTTTTATCAAAAACATCCGAAAAAGAAGAAAAAGCCGAAGGCAACCCGGAGGGAATGGGAGAGGGACAGGGAGCACCCACAGGACGAACCGGCAGCAGACAACGAGACCGACAGGAATCTCCCCAATGAAGAATGTTGCCTTTATGCCAATCTAGAAAAGGTTTGTGGAGTCGCAGCCACGGAAGGCCAAGAAGAATAGGATGAGAAATGTTGGCTAAAACAAAGAACGAGATTCTCTCCCTATGAAGAGCCCCTACCTTAAGCTCTACCAAGTGCGTAACTTGAGTTGTGAAGGAACAAATTATGAAAGGTTCTCCATTTTGTGCTAGATTCTCCATTTTTTGTGTTTTTGACTCCATTTTCTTGTTGCTTAAAGATAAATTCTGTTATTTAATTAGGTAAAAGGTTACAGCTGCCATGAAGTAACTTTATCTTGTTGTTCACAAGCCTGGTATGCAACTAGGCTATTGTTCATAATTGGTATAAAGACCTTGAGTCTTCTGTCTCGAGCCAGATAATAGATTCGGGGGTGTATCACTATACAAGACTGAGGCATCTGTTAGAAAAACACATACATGACTATATCTGTAGTTTCCATTTTTCCTGTATCCTCATGGGTTAAGTTTTTCCTGCATTCTTATAGGTTAAGAACTGTGAGCGTGTTCTTATGCTGATTGGTTGAAGTATAATTTCTGTGACAATGAAAACTCATATACAAAATAAACGGGGGCCAGAGATCAGCTCGATCCCCCATACAGAGACACACGTCTCCGTCTGGTCATTTTCAGTTGCCGGCAACACCTTGTATATTAATTTGGAAATCACTGGGTTAACCGTGAAGGATCAATTTAAATCCTCCCTCAACAGTTGGCGCTTAACGTGGGGCTCCAAGCAGGAACGCCTCTGCCGCCCGGAGGACAACAAGACAAAGGACCCTCGGACCGGACACAGGCACTGGAAAATTGGGACTGATCATCCCCCACAACAACCACGGTAAGTTGGCAGTTATACTGTCCAGACTGACCGTTTGGTGTGGTTTTCCTGTGTTTGTTGCTGCAAAGAGGATCTGAGGTTTGTCCCCGGAGGTGGGATGATTTTTGGGTGGAATCATATAGAGGTGTAGTTCCGTTGGAAGCCCAGTGCTCGAACCGTACCTCATAAGGGACGGACACCCCGGATTGACCAGTGATGTAATTCTCTTTATAGTCAAAATATCCTGAATTCCTGATCACTGTTAGAATCAGGCGCGGTGAGGTGATCGAAGATTGGGTAGGATGCGTAACTCAGGAATCATATATTTATGTATTTCCAGGGGTGTCCGGAGGGTTAAGTCTAAGACGCCCTCCTCCTTTCACTGAGTACCGCGTTTTTGGGTTGTCCCAGCGGGGGACAAAGAGAGACCCAGTGGAATAAAACCGTAAGGCCGTCGGTATTATGCACAACTAAGAAGGATATTTAGCTCTAAAGGAGAATCCGTTTTTGTGGAAGGAAAAGAAGTCTTTGAAGTTGTATTATGAATCTGATATTGTTTGCCCAAAGACAGGGAAAATATTCTCAATCATTGGTTTTTCTAAGGTGTTCTGGTATGTGAATTGTGCGATGAAGATTTTGTAGAAATTAATTAAGTCTAAGAACTACTGTATTTCGTTTGTGTTTGTCTTTGAAATATCCGATGGGAGGGGTCGCGTAGCTGCGCTATTGCTTGTCTCTTTTCTCTGTGTAGAGGAATGCTGTGATCTCTCTTATCTCTGTGTCCTTGGAATGGAGAGAGCACATACTGTAACTGTGTTCTCTGTATTTTCTCTGGTAGATCTGTGTCTTGTTTAAAGCGACAACATTGTTTTTAAGTATAAAGAAATATTATAATCTGGAATTCGAAAGTGAAATATAGTGCCTGGTTTTAGAAGGAAATTTGTAAGTGATTGAAAGATTGGTAAAAGCAAGTTGAGTGGTTGATATATAGCAAATTGAGGATCAACAGAGGAAGTGAATTCTGATGAATAATGTGTCAGAAAGACAAACAATTAAAAATGATGATCTGGAACAGGGGGGTCTCCCTGCTTGATGATAAGGTCCCTCCCCAGCCCCATGTCAATTCTCAGATCAAGAGCTTGTTTTAATTAGAGTAGATGACAGACCCAATAAATATACTCTTATAAAACCTAACCCTGTGGGACCTTTCCCTGAAGTTACTGCTCAGTTCGTAATCTCTCCCTCATGTCCGGTAAATTTACTGGGGGCAGATTTATTATCACAGTTCCGCTCCAGAATACAATTCCAAGATGATGGTCAGATGGTCCTTACGTTATATAACCCCTATGCAGATGAATATAATGAGATCTGTATCCTACTTGCCCTTCCCACAGTTATGATGGTCCTGATAGACCCAGATTCTCCCCCAATAATGCCTGTAGAACCAGTAAAAGTGTTTCTCAAACCTGGTGCCCCTTTTCCCAAAGTCCATCAGTACCCTTTGAAACATGATCAGGAGCAGTGCCTCAAGGGGCAAATACAAACGTTACTCGATAATGGTGCCCTGATACCCTGTGTTTCCCCATGGAACACGCCCTTGATTCCCATTAAGAAAAAGACCCCACCCGGACAACCCCCTGTGTACCGGCTGGTACAAGGTCTACGGGCAGTTAATGCAGTTACTGTTCCAGAAACTCCGGTGCCTAATCCACATACTCTTTTGTCCCAGATATCTCAGGATGCTGCTTGGTTCACAGTTATTGACCTTGCCAATGTCTTCTTCAGCATTCCATTACACCCAGATTGCCAGTTTCTGTTTGCATTCACTTATCAGGGATGACAATTGACGCGGACAGTTATGCCACAGGGGGCCCAAAAAGAAGTCCCAATCAGTTTGCAAAAAATATGGGAGAGTGTCTTTTACCCTGGCAGTTAGAACACCCCTATGTCATGCTGCTTCAGTATGTGGATGATCTTTTGTTGTGTGAACGGACAGAGCAGGAAACCATTGTTGCCACTGTTAGTTTTCTCAAGTATCTGGCAGATCTGAACTGTCGGGTTTCGGCCTCGAAATTTCGGTTCTGCCTTGGTCAAGTGATATTTTTGGGTCACTGTCTCCTTCAGGGTGTCAGACACCTCACAAAAGAAAGAAAAATAGCCGTCAGCTCCCTTCCTTTACCAAAAGATGAGACTGAACTCCAGCGTTTTCTTGGACTATGTACTTATTGTTGTCAGTGGATACCGGACGCATCCCGTATAATGCAACCTCTATACAATGCCCTGGAAGACGGTTCAAGATATGCTGATGATTTGGCAGATTCCACACCGGATACGCTGTTACTACGGAAGATACTGTAGTGCACAGAGCTGCACTCCCTCACTGTCAGCACAAGAAGTAGAACTTCAGGCTCTGCCTACTGCATGTGTTCTGGCCAAAGACAGGCGGGCTAATATATACACGGACTCACAGTATGCATTTGGTATTGCTCATGATTTAGGAGCCCTATGGGCCAATCGAGGGTTTATTACCACCGCCGGGACTCCAGTGAAGAATGCTGAAGCTGTTAAAACCCTCATGGACTCAATCAAATTACCCACTGATGGTCCATACCCCACACAATGTATATAGTATCCCTAACCAAGTATAATCTAGCCACATGTCCATGACCAGACAGCTGCGACTTCGGTGTGCTATTCTCATGCCTACTAATGTGACTTTGAAAAGGTGCACTGTCCTAAACCCCGCTACTCTTCTCCTAGTACCTATGGATCCAAAGGGGGAAGGAGTAGGTGATATGAAAAAGGACTCTTTTTCTTTCTAAAATGGATCCAGAGGAACAAGATTAGGTTTCCAAACCATATGATTGTCTAGAATTGATGTTTCAGGAAACGGCTGGTCTCTAGTGTGCCCATTCTAATGCTGATTTTGAGCTTTTTGTAGATGGATCCCGTCACCAAGATGACCGAGGACGCTACTGTACCAGATATGCTGTGGTCTCAGAACATGAGGTAATCAAGGCAGAGTCAATGCCAGCTTATATGTCTGCACAAGAAGCAGAGCAAACTAGTAGAAGGTAAGACTGTAAATATCTACACTGATTCCAGGTATGCCTTTGGCATTGCACACGGTTATGGGCCTATCTGGAGAGCCAGGGCTTTCCTGACAGCAAATGGCCACCCCTTTAAACATGCTGAGGCAGTCCAGCAACTTATGAATGCACTACAGCTCCCCACCCAAGCAGGCATCATAAAGGTAAAGGCACATACCAAAGGCACTGATGGACGGACAAAAGGGTAACGCACTGGCAGACCAGGCTGCCAAGAAAGCAGCAAGCACTCCTGTGGCCTCTCAAGTACATCACCTAGACACCCCACCATCTCCACTTGTGTTGAAAGACATCTTAGCCCGGTTACAAAAACAGGCAAGTAAGGAGGAGAAAGATAGGAGGCAAAGGATAGGGGCTTGCTCTGATACCGTCACTGGGCTATGGGGGAGGGGTGAAAAGGTCTGCCTACCACAGGTACTGTACCCAATGATGGCACAGGTTCTGCACGAGAATGTGCACCACTCGAAGACGGCCATGTGTGACACCCTACAGAAACAATGGATTGCCCCCGAGTTTTCCACCTGCGCAGAAAGGCAGGTACAGAGCTGCATGATATGTGCCACACATAATCAGGGTAGGACAGTGAAAACCCCATCCAAACACACTCCCCGGCCCCTTTACTAATTCCAGAGACTGCAGATTGATTATATTCAGTTACCCAGGGTAGGGACGTATGAGTATGTGTTGGTCTGCATTGATTTATTTTCAGGTTGGCCAGAAGCCTACCCAGTTGCCAAAGCTACGGCTAAGACAACGGCGAAGAAACTGATGGCTGAGTTCATATGCAGGTATGGAGTTCCTGAAGTCATTGAAAGCGATCAGGGTTCCCATTTTACTGGAGAGATCATGTCAGAGGTAATGGCAGCACTGGGGGTAAGTCAAGCATTGCATACTCCATCCGTAGAGCAGTGGAAAAGTGGAGAGACTAAATGGAACTCTTAAGCTTAAAATCCAGAAGGCAATGGCAGAGACTGGTAAACCATGGACAGAATGCCTCACTCTAGCTTTGTTTTCAGTAAGATATACCCCAAACAGGAAGACAGGACTTGACTAGCTATGTGCAGGCCTTACATGGACACCTTGCCAAAGTGCATTTAACCATTTTTAGTTGTCTTCCAGACCCAGACAAGGTTCCTGGACACCATCCCTTTGTGCCAGGAGATCTGTTGTATGTGAAAAAGTTTGTGTGCAGAGATTGTCTCCAGACAAGATTTGAAGGACCCCACACGGTGATCCTGGTCACCCCCACTGCAGTAAAACTTGAAGGAAAGAGCACCTGGATCCACGCCTCACACTGTAAAAGAGACCGAACCAGTGTTTAGTCACAGTAGTGACTGAAGGGAAATGTTGCTGTTGTTTTTGATCCTGGGACCAGGGGCTATCCTCGCCCCTACCTCTTCGGCCCCTATTGTAAATAAGAATTCTGGCCCCACTATTCTCTGGGTAAATCTGACAGCCCCGGTGAATATCTGGCGATTTGATTTCTGTGATGTAGTCAAGTGCCCCGAGACTGAACGGGTGGTAGAGGGGATCATCCAGTTTTATATATGTGTTACCAGAAATGACAACAATAACTGTTATTATTAGACAGATGCTGCCTGGAATACGGGAGATGATTGGGGATATAAACCTAGTGAAGCCATGTTCCCAAGGATGGGACGGGTAGGAGTCTTCGTGAGAGAATGCATCTAACAGCCCTTCTGCAACCACTTAGGGGCTGTAAATGGGGTAGAAGTTGTCACCCCCTCCTAAATCTTGAAAGTCCCCAATCTGCTGACCTGCAGACATTTGTACTGGGAAGGCATTATAATTATGTATTTAGTAGTGGATACTATGGGAATTTAGGCCATATACAGCTCCAGGATATTAGTTTCAGACCAACCATGACCCCTGTTACCAGTACACCTAAAACAAGCCCAGGTGAGCGTTTGCAAAATGTAGTTAATGAAGTGATCCCCATTCCAGGTCTCAGTTGGCAAGAGGTTTTCTCCATAGAAACACAAACAGCCCCAAGGAAAAACCTATCGTTAGAATGGGTGAGATATAATGTAAGAGTCCAGAATATCTCTGTAGGATGTATTGCTTGTGCTGCTGCGAATACACACCTATACACACATGCACTGCTTTTTCCTGATGACAACACCACTGCCTGTGTCATGAATCGTTTGAAAGGTCTGAAGTCCACTGATTGTCCAGATTATGTCCCACTAATTCATAAGGAACCTAAACTAAAGGTTCCAGGAGGAGTAAGCATATTAGCTGACAATTACACCTGCTATAATTCCCACGACACCACAGGTACACCAGTAGGGATCTTCAAGACAAGTTTCTGCAAAGAGAACAGTTCTCTAGATACTGATTTGCTAATCAAACATACAGAATATATGTACGACATTTATTGGTTATGTGGAGATGGTAAACTCCGTCCTAGGTTGCCTAATGCCTGGATAGGTCAATGCACCCTTGTTAAACTAGCCATGCAGTTCAAGATTTTATTTTTGGGATCCAAAGATACCTGATGAACCTACCAGAAAGAGGAGAAGTTTTGATCAGCTCCACATGAGTTATGAAGAAGATCCACTGATATATATTGATGCCATTGGAGTGCCAAGGGGGGTGCCTGACCAGTTTAAAGCCCAGAACCAGATTTATGCCGGCATTGCTTCTATAATCCCACAGGTGCAGATTAATAAAAATGTTGAATGGATCAAATATATATATTACAGTGAACAAAGATTTGTCAATTATAGCTGTGATGCCTTCCAGGGTATAGTTGAGGATTTGGGCCCTAACACTTGTATGACCCGTGCTGCAACCCGACCTAAGAGAATTACACTGAATCCTGTCCAGACAAGATCACATGCAGTGATATAAGAAGCTGACACAGGATTGTGGTTGGTGGATAGTGGGGACATTAACTTTTAGGAGTAGGCTGACAGTAATCCTTTTGGGAAGGAGCTGTAGACCAGCATGTCATGTCACCCCCACCACCAGAGAACCAACCACATCAGGTAGGGCAAGACAGATACAGGAATATTATCCCTGGAGGCCCTCTGACAAGCTAGCTATGCAAAAACAATTGGCTGACCCTGAGAACCAACCTTTCTCATTTTACAAACAAATAATGACCATATGATAGATGTATAAGTACACCTGGGCAGGCCTAGGTAGTTAGTGAAAGCAATCTCGACTGGCACCTTCCTCAATCAAGAAGTAGACCCACCAGAGTACGATGGTACTGATCCAAGGGAGATCCCCAAGTATGTCCCCCTCAAGAGAGTAGACAGAACCCCCCATTCTCAGATGATGCTAAGAGATTTAGTTTAGGGACAGTGGGAGAACTCCATGTGAGGTTAGTGAAGGGTTCAGTTGCCTGGAGGCCTCTCGCTAGGGGAGAGTTTCTGAGGTGTCTGGATGAAGAAATCCACCTCCCCTTTTCCCATCACATGGACAGTCTCGAAGGATCTTTCTTTAAGGGAAAAAAAAAACTTAGTGTTTAGGGGGGATTGTCAAGGTGAAAATATATTTTCTTATATACTTTTTGTACTGCTTTATCTTAGACTGTGAAATAATAAGATTTTTCCCTCGCTTGTAGATATTAATGAAACTGTATTTAAAATGGCTGGTAACATGGCACCAGTCATGTGAAGACCAGTACCCCTCGAGCTTAGAGCTTGGGATAGTATCTCTGATGCTGGACATTAATTAACAAAATTTATCTAGGGGGGAATGTGAAGGAACAAATTATGAAAGGTTCTCCATTTTGTGCTAGATTCTCCATTTTTTGTGTTTTTGACTCCATTTTCTTGTTGCTTAAAGATAAATTCTGTTATTTAATTAGGTAAAAGGTTACAGCTGCCATGAAGTAACTTTATCTTGTTGTTCACAAGCCTGGTATGCAACTAGGCTATTGTTCATAATTGGTATAAAGACCTTGAGTCTTCTGTCTCGAGCCAGATAATAGATTCGGGGGTGTATCACTATACAAGACTGAGGCATCTGTTAGAAAAACACATACTGTGCCAAAAAGACATGACCATATCTGTAGTTTCCATTTTTCCTGTATCCTCATGGGTTAAGTTTTTCCTGCATTCTTATAGGTTAAGAACTGTGAGCGTGTTCTTATGCTGATTGGTTGAAGTATAATTTCTGTGACAATGAAAACTCATATACAAAATAAACGGGGGCCAGAGATCAGCTCGATCCCCCATACAGAGACACACGTCTCCGTCTGGTCATTTTCAGTTGCCGGCAACACCTTGTATATTAATTTGGAAATCACTGGGTTAACCGTGAAGGATCAATTTAAATCCTCCCTCAACAGAGTTATGGTTTCTTGCAAGGGTCTTCCGTCAACAGAAGCGAGAAGAAGAGGATTCTCTAAAGACCTTACGGGAACTGAGAATTTAATTACCTCCTCCAACCTAATAAAATTTCCTGCAGCACCCGAGTCCAAATAAGCCTCAAGAGAAAAACGTTTACCAAGAACATGTAACAAAACGGGCAGAGTGAGGGGATGAGAGGTTTCACATGCACCTAGGGAGGCCTCTCTTACCTGACCTAGGCGGAGGAGTTTTCCGGATGGTCTGGGCAGACACGGAGATGTGAGGAACTTCCACAGTAAAAACAGAGACCCTGGGAGCGCCTCTCCTTGCAACGTTGTTCGGAGAGTTTGACACAATCAACTTGCATAGGCTCTGGAACGGAAACAGAAGTAGAGACCCTGGGACGTGGACTGGGAGGTCCACGGGAAGTAATAGTAGAATGAGGAAATCTTCTCTCCCGAGCTCGTTCCTGAAAGCGAAGATCTATTCGTGTTGCTAAGGCAATTACATCTTCCAAATTAGTTGGAGTATCTCGACCAGCTAATTCATCTTTCACCCGGCTAGAAAGCCCTCGCCAGAAAGCCCCTACTAACACCTCATTATTCCAGCCTAGGTCAGAAGATAAGGTCTCAAACTGGATAGCATATTGTCCAACAGTTAACGACCCCTGGAGTAAATTAAACAATGCCTCAGTGGTTGAGGCCAAGAGACCCAGTTCATCAAAAACCCGACGAAAAGTCTCAAGAAAAAAGCTGAAGAACCACTGGATCATCCCACTCCCAAAGAGGATTAACCCATGCCAAAGCATCTCCCTCCAGATGAGAAACAATAAAAGCTGCCTTGGCCCGATCCGTGGGATACTACATGGGAAGGAGCTCAAAATGAAGACGTCACTGACATAGTTTGGGATCTCCATTAAAGCGAGGAGGTTTGGCCAAACGAGGAGTGGGATGGGGAGCTAGAGCTGGTGAAGGCCCGGACACAGCCGACTGGAGAGATTGAAGGTGACTATCAACTGACGCCATATACCCCAGAATATGGGACTGAGCGTCACGCTGCTGAGCCAGCTCTTGTTGCAAACTAGCCAGCTGGGAGGCATTCCCCAGATCAGAGGACTGGAGAGCAGAGAGACAGGATTCCATAGACTTCATAAAGGACATCATCCGAGTCTGGTTCTCCCGCAGATAAACAAGCTCTTTCTGAGTAGCCGCAGCTCCAGCGGGATCCATGGCCTTTGCGTACTGTTAGGACTAGGAAGTGGACCCTCTGCGCAATGACTTAAGAGCCCCCGAGGGTGAGTGAACCAGATGGTGCCACCCCCTGTACAGGGAGTGTTAGGGACAGGCCCAAGGAGGGTGAAGCCACAACTGCGGGAGCCAAAGGGACGACTGAAGATATAACAGAGAGAACGGAAGATGGAGGGAAGAAGGTGCAACTGAAGAGACCAGAACGGCAGAGGCACTGGACAGATAGAGGTAGTAAAAGACAAAGTACTGACCAGGAAGGTGAGGGCAGACTTGGATGAAGACAACGGAGACTCAGAAGTAGCAGGCACAGCAGGAATTCAGGACTGGCTGGTATGACAGGAACACGGAACTAGAAGGCACAGCAGGATTACGGAACTGGAAGACACAGCAGGAGTACGGAACTGGAAGGCACGACAGGAACACGATACTGGAAGGCACAGCGGGATTACGAAACTGGAAGGCACGTCTGGGACACGGGACTGGAAGGCACAGAGGGAACACAATACTGGAAGGCACAGCGGGAACACGGGACTGGAAGGCACAGCAGGATTACGGAACTGGAAGGCACAGTGGGAACACGGGACTGGAAGGCACATCAGCATTACGGAACTGGAAGGCACAGCGGGAACATGATACTGGAAGGCACAGCGGAATTACGGAACTGGAAGGCATGTCTGGAACACGGGACTGGAAGGCACAGCGGGAACACGATACTGGAAGGCAAAGACAATCTGGAAACAAAGCAAGAGACGCACGGCACCTAGGAACCTAAGGTGATGCTGGTATTAACCAGCGAACGCAATAGACGCAAAGGCGTCTTACCCGGTCAGATGCAGGAAAGAAATACCCAACGGGCACCGCCATATTGGGGGTGGAGCCAGCAGGTCACGACCTCCCAGAAACCCCGGCGGTGAGAGAAGCACATCTGCGCATGCGCAGACCGCCGAAGGGAAGAACACCAGGGAATGCAGATAGAGATGAGCGAGGAGGAGCGTCGGGAGGGCGCCGGCCAGACAGGTAAGTATTGCGTGGTGTAACACACCGTTACTAGGGCCCAACCAAACAAGTAGGCCAAATGCAGTTTAATATCTGATATAGCCTGAAAATTGAAGCTCAGCTGTGTTCAGTGGAGGAGAACACCAAGGAGCGGCAGACACCGTTACTAGGGCCCAACCAAACTTTTAGGTCAAATGCAGTTTAAAAATTCCTATAGGTCGAAAGCCTGAAGATTGAAGCTCAGCTTTGTTCAGTGGAGGAGAAAAGCAAGGAGTGGCAGACACCATTTCTAGGACCCAACCAAACTAGCAGGCCAAATGCAGTTTAAAAATTCCTGTAGGCCGAAAGCCTGAAGATTGAAGCTCAGCTTTGTTCAGTGGAGGAGAAAAGCAAGGAGCGGCAGACACCGTTACTAGGGCCCAACCAAACTAGTAGGCCAAATGCAGTTTAATATCTGATATAGCTTGAAAATTGAAGCTCAGCTGTGTTCAGTGGAGGAGAACACCAAGCAGCGGCAGACACCGTTAGTAGGCCCAACCAAACAAGTAGGCCAAATGCAGTGTAATATCTGATATAGCCTGAAAATTGAAGCTCAGCTTTGTTTAGTGGAGGAGAACACCAAGCAGCGGCAGACACCGTTAGTAGGCCCAACCAAACAAGTAGACCAAATGCAGTTTAAAAATTCCTATAGGCCGAAAGCCTGAAGATTGAAGCTCAGCTATATTCAGTGGAGGAGAAAAGCAAGGAGCGGCAGACACCGTTACTAGGGCCCAACCAAACTAGTAGGCCAAATGCCGTTTAATTTCTGATATAGGCCGAAAGCCTGAAGATTGAAGCTCAGCTTTGTTCAGTGGAGGAGAAAAGCAAGGAGTGGCAGACACCGTTACTAGGGCCCAACCAAACTAGTAGGTCACATGCATTTTAAAAATTCCTTTAGGCTGAAAGCCTGAAGATTGAAGCTCAGCTATATTCAGTGGAGGAGAACACCAAGGAGCAGCAGACACCATTAGTAGGGCCAAACCAAACAAGTAGGCCAAATGCAGTTTAATATCTGATATTGGATGAAAACTGAGGCTGTGCTTTGTTGAGTGGAGGACAGCTGTAATGGGAAGCAGACATAACTTATAGTAGGCATAACTAAGAAAGTAGGCAAATGCAGTTCAAAATTGGTTAGTGGAGTACACAGGCGGCATAGCTTTGTTCAGCAAAGGACAACTGTAATAAGTGGCTCAGACACACAGAGTAGGCCTACAATTAAAAAAGGTGGCAAATTGCAGTTCAAAATTTGTAATAGGTGTACACAGTCGGCATAGCGTGGTTCAGCGGAGGAGGACAAGTGTAATTAGTGGCTCTGACACACTGAGTAGGCGTAAAATAAAAAAGAAGGCTATATACAGTTCACAATTGGTAAGAGGAGTACACAGGCGGCCTTGCTGGGTTCAGCGGTGGAGGACAACTGTTGTGAGAGTCTGACATGGTTACTAGGACAAAATAAATAAGTTGGCTAAATGCTGTTCTAGGTTGGTAAGAGGAGTACACAGGCGGCATAGCTTGATTCAGGAAAGGAGGAGGACAACTGTAATAAGTGGCTCAGACAGACTGAGTAGTCCTAAAATAAAAGATTTGGCTGAATGCAGCTCCAAATTGGTAACAGGAGTACACAGGCGGCATAGCTGGGTTCAGTGGAGGACTACTGTAATAAGTGGCTCAGACAGACAGACAGACAGACAGAGGCCTAACTGAAAAAAAGGTGGCTAAATGCAGGTCAAAACTGCTAGCTTGTTTCAGGACGGGGACAGTTGTAATGTGTGGCGAAGACAGACAGACAGACAGAGGCCTAACCTAAAAAAAGGTGTCTAAATATTTTATAATCTCTGAAAACGCAAATTTGTGCTTAAAGTACAACAAGACCTTGAGGCCTGCAGGCAGACCTGGTGCCTGTCAAAGGATCGCTTTTCCCGCCGGCTGGGTGCCGTTCCTAGTGGGGAGACTGCATTGAAGCAACCTGCAGAGGCGAATACCCCATACATCATCAGGACCCCGGGGTCTATCCGGAGCGAACTGCGGCGCTCAGAAGAGCTATTTCTTCCCCGAGCCCTGGCCAGTGAGAGAGGAGGGCGGAGAGAGGAGGCGCCATCTTGGGACCCGCCGAGCTGCAAGAGGAGCTGCCACACGGAGGTACTGACTTAGGGCGCCGTCCCTGCTCCCTCCATCCCAGCTTCAGTTGCGTCGATGCCTGAGCCCACTGCACAGGAACCGAGACTCGAACCCCACGGACACGCACGGATACGCCTGCCGCCATGTCCTGTGGTCTCCCCCATCACCCACCTCTGCCTTCCTGCGCTGGTGAGTCCGGCAGTCCTGGTGGCTCTCGGATGGCTGGGGAGCAGACCCAGCTGCTTGCTTGCTGCGGTGCATGTCACCTCTTGGGACCCGCGCTGAGTCCCGGTCGTCGGTGCTTTTGTAGAGACTTGGGAGTCCCTCCTCCTTCCCCGCCATTCACCGCCGCCGCCATTTTGGATTCCCGCAGCTGGGACCGCAGGTACTGCGATCTACAAAAGAGGGAAACTCGTTTATCCTCCACTGACTCCTTTTGGTCTCCTGGACCGAGTGTGCACCTCCTGCTGCCCCATACCCAATAATAACAATAAGCACACTATCTATTTTTTCTTTGTGGGTTGTGGGACTCCTTGCTGGGGTTACTCAATTTTTATTACCCTCAGTAACTAAGCATTTATTTCTGGACCTGGCTTGAACCTCCTGATGCCCCATACCTAACAGAAATAGGTACTCCATCTTCCTTTTGTGTGTTATGGGTCTACCTGTGGTGTCTAGGCTATACCTCCAGTTATAAACCACACATTTTGCTGAATTTTGACTGTCTAGAACTGAAGCTAACATCTTTAAGACAATATTTCCATAGCTCCAACCTGCTGCAAGGAAAATCATTTCATGGTACTACACTGCCATCTAAAGGCAGCATAACAGAAGTGCTACTTACGCTCCCTTGTAGACCCCAATCCTCTTCAGTTTATTTTTATTGTTTTTTCTTTTTTCTTTTTCACAATTATATTTAGTTTTTATAGACTGCCGCCACAATGAAAAACAGTCCAAATTTTTGCCACAGCTTAACACTGGGGTAATACCCCCTAAAAAGCTCAGAGAATTAGCTCTACACAAACAAATGGATAACTGATTTTTATCTGAATGCTCAAGTGGTGATCATTGCACATCACGCTTTCAGAAGCTTTATCATGGGCAAATCAAATAAAGAGCGTGAAAAAAGTTCAATTAAAGCTCTAACGGGAAGCCAGAGACGTAAAGGTACCTTCACACGAAACGACATCGCTAGCGATCCGTGACGTTGCAGCGTCCTCGCTAGCGATATCGTTTCGTTTGACACGCAGCAGCGATCAGGATCCTGCTGTGATGTCGCTGGTCGCTGAATAAAGTCCAGAACTTTATTTGGTCGTCCGATCACTGTGTATCGTTGTGTTTGAAAGCAAAAGCAACGATACCAGCGATGTTTTACACTGGTAACCAGGGTAAACATCGGGTTACCAAGCGCAGGGCCGCGCTTAGTAACCCGATGTTTACCCTGGTTACCAGCGTAAAAGTAAAAAAAACAAACAGTACATGCTCACCTGCGCCGTCCCCCAGCGTCTGCTTCCTGACACTTACTGAGTGCCGGCCCGAAAGTGAAAGTGAAAGCACAGCGGTGACGTCACCGCTCTGCTGTTAGGGCCGGAGCTCAGTCAGTGTCAGGAAGCAGATGCTGGGGGACGCGCAGGTGAGCATGTACTGTTTGTTTTTTTTACTTTTACGCTGGTAACCAGGGTAAACATCGGGTTACTAAGCGCGGCCCTGCGCTTAGCAACCCGATGTTTACCCTGGTTACCCGGGGACCTCGGCATCGTTGGTCGCTGGAGAGCGGTCTGTGTGACAGCTCTCCAGCAATCAAACAGCAACGCTGCAGCGATCGGCATCGTTGTCGCTATCGCTGCAGCATCGCTTCGTGTGAAGGTACCTTAACACACATGGTGACCTTGATAAATATCTCAAAAAGAAACCTGATGCTATCCAGACTCCTTGAAAAAAACTACCTAAGAGAACTCTCTCCCCTGACAACTTGGGTGACACAGGCTCTAGCGGGGACGATTCAGACTGCGAATCTAATGTGGACGACTCTGTGCCAATATCCAGAGCCTTCATGAAGAAGCTGATGGCTCAAAGCATGCAACCACTCTTAGAGGAAATATCTCGCTTGCGAGCAGACGTACAACAAATGGGCCAGAGAGTGGAGACCTTGGAAGCGGCCAATGTGGAAGCGACCAAAGCAATAATTTGTTTACAAGACCAACTCCTTCAACAACAACATCAACTAAACACAGCCCTGTTGGCAGCGGAGGACCAGGAAAACCGCAGTAGGAGGAAGAATATCAGATTAAGAGGTATTCCCGAATCTTTTGCTCGCGAATCCCTGGACAAGGTCTCCAGAGAAATTTTTTCTAACATTATTGGCAAAGAGAGGGCTCACATAATTGTCATCGAAAGAGTCCATCGTGCTCTCAAGCCCAGACCTAAACAGAACGACCCTCCAAGAGATGTCATATGTGGCCTTCTGAGTTTTGTAGACACTGCGGCCATTTTAGCCAACGCTAAGGAGAAAGACAGTCTCTCATATGACGGCTCCCAGCTTCAAATTTTTCAAGATCTGGCCCCATCCACCCTCGCAAAGAGACGAATTCTCAAACCTCTTCCGACAGAACAGAGCAAAAGGCTTACTATACAAATGGCTCTTCCCGTTTGGCCTTGCTATTACATTAGGGAATCGTCAGATCACAATACGCTCCCCTGCAGACCTGGAAGACGCCAGGAAAGCTCTCGATATTACTCCAATAGACATACTCTCCTGGATGCCAGTCAACTCAGGTTGGAACCTCCCTCAGTTGTCGAAACCACAGGTTTTTTCACTGTCCCCAGTTTGATTCTCCATGTACATAGAAAGGGTTTGCTAGAAAGTTGCTCGACTGTATTTGTAGGTCACCAATCACGTTGTAGACGCCTTAAATGTTCTTCAAGTATGGGAAAATGGAATCCACACATAAAAAAAAAAAAAAAAAGCAATGTCATCTGTGACTGTATATGAAAATTGTGACCTGGTGTGACGTGAAACTGACGTCAAGTTTCACAGGTTTGGGGGATTAGCTCAAGTGGTAGAGCGCTCGCTTAGCATGCGAGAGGTAGCGGGATCGATGCTACCATTGGATTCCTTTTTCGCAGAGTTGAATGAATCATTTTTACCATCTGCCCGTGGCACCCACGGCCAAACCTAGGAGGCTTTCGACAGTGGCCAAAACAATCCTTCGATAGCTCAGCTGGTAGAGCGGAGGACTGTATCTCTAAATTAGCAATCCTTAGGTTGCTGGTTCAACTCTGGCTCGAAGGAAGTTTTCTTTATCTTATCTCATACAGAAAATTTTTCTCCAGTTTGCCTCGTGAATTCAAAACATAGTCAGCAAAATGGCTTTTACATGAGAGAGATGCTCAGCACCAATGCAAAAACTTCTTCAACTGTGCAACATCTCTGGGTGGACTGCAAAAGGGTGCAACATCCCTGGGTGGACTGCAAAAGGGTGCAACATCCCTGGGTGGACTCAAACCACCAACCTTTCGGTTAACAGCCGAACGCGGTAACCGATTGCACCACAGAGACTCAATTAACCACAATTTTTGCGGTCAGACACCGACTTTTAAGCAAGGTCAGACACCGTTTCTTCAAATGATTTTCAACAATATGACTAAAGGAAACAGAAAAAAACAAAGAAATATTTGCAAAACACCAAGAATAATCTAGTTGCCAACAGATAAGAAATGGCTGATAAATTACACGACACAGAACAGAAGGCAGACAGTAATTAGACTTCGACTCTAAGCATCCAACGCTACGAGCAGAGTGGCGCAGCGGAAGCATGCTGGGCTCATAACCCAGAGGTCGATGGATCTAAACCATCCTCTGCTAAAAGGTTGTGTTTTATACTTTTCATCATTACATTGCTAATAACCCAGAGGTCGATGGATCGAAACCATCCTCTGCTAAAAGGTTGTGTTTTATACTTTTCATCATTACATTGCTAATAACCCAGAGGTCGATGGATCGAAACCATCCTCTGCTAAAAGG
Source organism: Ranitomeya variabilis (assembly GCF_051348905.1). Taxonomy (NCBI): domain Eukaryota; kingdom Metazoa; phylum Chordata; class Amphibia; order Anura; family Dendrobatidae; genus Ranitomeya; species Ranitomeya variabilis. The sequence goes on from NC_135233.1 coordinate 1,106,665,545, forward strand.
TTGTGTTTTATACTTTTCATCATTACATTGCATCCAAATGCTTCTGTCAACAGAAAGTTTAGTGTTATTGCAGAAAATGTCAAAAAAACGTACACTTTCGAAAGTGTTGGTGGTATAGTGGTGACTATAGCTGCCTTCCAAGCAGTTGACCCGGGTTCGACTCCCGGCCAACGCATGTCTTGCTTTTCACCATTGGTGTTGCATTTATTCTCTTTTAATGTTTTGTGTTAAGGCTCATGCTCTACTCTCTTCTTACAGTTTAGCAACCACAGAAAGGAGGAAAAAAAAAGACCAGGAGGCCTTCACGACCTCTCAGCATTTTCGATAAACAAACCAACCCATAAAAGTTCAACGGTTCTCCTTGGGATTGTGCTACATCATAACATTTTTCTACAAACTATGCAAGTTTTTTCACTGTCCCCGGTTTGATTCTCTATGTGCATAGAAAGGGTTTGCTAGAAAGTTGCTCGACTGTATTTGTAGGTCACCAATCACGTTGTGGACTCCTTAAATGTTCTTCAAGTATGGGAAAACGGAGTCCACACTTAAAAAAAAAAAAAAAAAGCAATGTCATCATTGACTGTATATGAAAATTGTGACCTGGTGTGACGTGAAACTGACGACAAGTTTCACAGGTTTGGGGGATTAGCTCAAGTGGTAGAGCGCTCGCTTAGCATGCGATAGGTAGCGGGATCGATGCCCGCATTCTCCAATACTAGCATTGAATTCCTTTTTCGCAGAGTTGAATGAATCATTTTTACCATCTGCCCGTGGCACCCACGGCCAAACCTAGGAGGCTTTCGACAGTGGCCAAAACAAACCTTCGATAGCTCAGCTGGTAGAGCGGAGGACTGTAGCTCTAAATTAGCAATCCTTAGGTCGCTGGTTCAATTCTGGCACGAAGGAAGTTTTGTTTATCTTATCTCATACAGAAAGTTTTTCTCCAGTTTGCCTCGTGAATTCAAAACATAGTCAGCAAAATGGCTTTTACATGAGAGAGATGCTCAGCACCAATGCAAAAACTTCTTCAACTGTGCAACGTCTCTGGGTGGACTGCAAAAGGGTGCGACGTCCCTGGGTGGACTCGAACCACCAACCTTTCGGTTAACAGCCGAACGCGCTAACCGATTGCACCACAGAGACCCAATGGACCACAATTTTTGCCTGCACCTTAAGCAAGGTCAGACACCGTTTCTTCAAATGATTTTCAACAATATGACTAAAGGAAACAGAAAAAAACAAAGAAATAATTGCAAAACACCAAGAATAATCTAGTTGCCAACAGATAAGAAATGGCTGATAAATTACACGACACAGACCAGAAGGCAGACAGTAATTAGACTTCCTCTAAGCATCCAACACTACGAGCAGAGTGGCGCAGCGGAAGCGTGCTGGGCCCATAACCCAGAGGTCGATGGATCGAAACCATCCTCTGCTAAAAGGTTGTGTTTTATACTTTTCATCATTACATTGCATCCAAATGCTTCTGTCAACAGAAAGTTTAGTGTTATTGCAGAAAATGTCAAAAAAACATACACTTCCGAAAGCGTTGGTGGTATAGTGGTGAGCATAGCTGCCTTCCAAGCAGTTGACCCGGGTTCGATTCCCGGCCAACGCATGTCTTGCTTTTCACCATTGGTGTTGCATTTATTCTCTTTTAATGTTTTGTGTTAAGGCTCATGCTCTACTCTCTTCTTACAGTTTAGCAACCACAGAAAGGAGGAAAAAAAAAGACCAGGAGGCCTTCACGACCTCTCAGCATTTTCGATAAACAAACCAACCCATAAAAGTTCAACGGTTCTCCTTGGGATTGTGCTACATCACAACTTTTTTCTACAAACTATGCAAGTTTTTTCACTGTCCCCGGTTTGATTCTCCATGTGCATAGAAAGGGTTTGCTAGAAAGTTGCTCGACTGTATTTGTAGGTCACCAATCACGTTGTGGACTCCTTAAATGTTCTTCAAGTATGGGAAAACGGAGTCCACACTTAAAAAAAAAAAAAAAAAAAAAAAAGCAATGTCATCTGTGACTGTATATGAAAATTGTGACCTGGTGTGACGTGAAACTGACGTCAAGTTTCACAGGTTTGGGGGATTAGCTCAAGTGGTAGAGCGCTCGCTTAGCATGCGAGAGGTAGCGGGATCGATGCCCGCATTCTCCAATGCTACCATTGGATTCCTTTTTCGCAGAGTTGAATGAATCATTTTTACCATCTGCCCGTGGCACCCACGGCCAAACCTAGGAGGCTTTCGACAGTGGCCAAAACAATCCTTCGATAGCTCAGCTGGTAGAGCGGAGGACTGTAGCTCTAAATTAGCAATCCTTAGGTCGCTGGTTCAATTCCGGCTCGAAGGAAGTTTTGTTTATCTTATCTCATACAGAAAGTTTTTCTCCAGTTTGCCTCGTGAATTCAAAACATAGTCAGCAAAATGGCTTTTACATGAGAGAGATGCTCAGCACCAATGCAAAAACTTCTCCAACTGTGCAACGTCTCTGGGTGGACTGCAAAAGGGTGCGACGTCCCTGGGTGGACTCGAACCACCAACCTTTCGGTTAACAGCCGAACGCGCTAACCGATTGCGCCACAGAGACCCAATGGACCACAATTTTTGCCTGCACCTTAAGCAAGGTCAGACACCGTTTCTTCAAATGATTTTCAACAATATGACTAAAGGAAACAGAAAAAAACAAAGAAATAATTGCAAAACACCAAGAATAATCTAGTTGCCAACAGATAAGAAATGGCTGATAAATTACACGACACAGACCAGAAGGCAGACAGTAATTAGACTTCGACTCTAAGCATCCAACACTACGAGCAGAGTGGCGCAGCGGAAGCGTGCTGGGCCCATAACCCAGAGGTCGATGGATCGAAACCATCCTCTGCTAAAAGGTTGTGTTTTATACTTTTCATCATTACATTGCATCCAAATGCTTCTGTCAACAGAAAGTTTAGTGTTATTGCAGAAAATGTCAAAAAAAAAGTACACTTCCGAAAGCGTTGGTGGTATAGTGGTGAGCATAGCTGCCTTCCAAGCAGTTGACCCGGGTTCGATTCCCGGCCAACGCATGTCTTGCTTTTCACCATTAGTGTTGCATTTATTCTCTTTTAATGTTTTGTGTTAAGGCTCATGCTCTACTCTCTTCTTACAGTTTAGCAACCACAGAAAGGAGGAAAAAAAAAGACCAGGAGGCCTTCACGACCTCTCAGCATTTTCGATAAACAAACCAACCCATAAAAGTTCAACGGTTCTCCTTGGGATTGTGCTACATCACAACTTTTTTCTACAAACTATGCAAGTTTTTTCACTGTCCCCGGTTTGATTCTCCATGTGCATAGAAAGGGTTTGCTAGAAAGTTGCTCGACTGTATTTGTAGGTCACCAATCACGTTGTGGACTCCTTAAATGTTCTTCAAGTATGGGAAAACGGAGTCCACACTTAAAAAAAAAAAAAAAAAAAAAGCAATGTCATCTGTGACTGTATATGAAAATTGTGACCTGGTGTGACGTGAAACTGACGTCAAGTTTCACAGGTTTGGGGGATTAGCTCAAGTGGTAGAGCGCTCGCTTAGCATGCGAGAGGTAGCGGGATCGATGCCTGCATTCTCCAATGGTACCATTGGATTCCTTTTTCGCAGAGTTGAATGAATCATTTTTACCATCTGCCCGTGGCACCCACGGCCAAACCTAGGAGGCTTTCGACAGTGGCCAAAACAATCCTTCGATAGCTCAGCTGGTAGAGCGGAGGACTGTAGCTCTAAATTAGCAATCCTTAGGTCGCTGGTTCAATTCCAGCTCGAAGGAAGTTTTGTTTATCTTATCTCATACAGAAAGTTTTTCTCCAGTTTGCCTCGTGAATTCAAAACATAGTCAGCAAAATGGCTTTTACATGAGAGATGCTCAGCACCAATGCAAAAACTTCTCCAACTGTGCAACGTCTCTGGGTGGACTGCAAAAGGGTGCGACGTCCCTGGGTGGACTCGAACCACCAACCTTTCGGTTAACAGCCGAACGCGCTAACCGATTGCGCCACAGAGACCCAATGGACCACAATTTTTGCCTGCACCTTAAGCAAGGTCAGACACCGTTTCTTCAAATGATTTTCAACAATATGACTAAAGGAAACAGAAAAAAACAAAGAAATAATTGCAAAACACCAAGAATAATCTAGTTGCCAACAGATAAGAAATGGCTGATAAATTACACGACACAGACCAGAAGGCAGACAGTAATTAGACTTCGACTCTAAGCATCCAACACTACGAGCAGAGTGGCGCAGCGGAAGCGTGCTGGGCCCATAACCCAGAGGTCGATGGATCGAAACCATCCTCTGCTAAAAGGTTGTGTTTTATACTTTTCATCATTACATTGCATCCAAATGCTTCTGTCAACAGAAAGTTTAGTGTTATTGCAGAAAATGTCAAAAAAACGTACACTTCCGAAAGCGTTGGTTGTATAGTGGTGAGCATAGCTGCCTTCCAAGCAGTTGACCCGGGTTCGATTCCCGGCCAACGCATGTCTTGCTTTTCACCATTGGTGTTGCATTTATTCTCTATTAATGTTTTGTGTTAAGGCTCATGCTCTACTCTCTTCTTACAGTTTAGCAACCACAGAAAGGAGGAAAAAAAAAGACCAGGAGGCCTTCACGACCTCTCAGCATTTTCGATAAACAAACCAACCCATAAAAGTTCAACGGTTCTCCTTGGGATTGTGCTACATCACAACTTTTTTCTACAAACTATGCAAGTTTTTTCACTGTCCCCGGTTTGATTCTCCATGTGCATAGAAAGGGTTTGCTAGAAAGTTGCTCGACTGTATTTGTAGGTCACCAATCACGTTGTGGACTCCTTAAATGTTCTTCAAGTATGGGAAAACGGAGTCCACACTTAAAAAAAAAAAAAAAAAAAAAAGCAATGTCATCTGTGACTGTATATGAAAATTGTGACCTGGTGTGACGTGAAACTGACGTCAAGTTTCACAGGTTTGGGGGATTAGCTCAAGTGGTAGAGCGCTCGCTTAGCATGCGAGAGGTAGCGGGATCCTTGGGATTGTGCTACATCACAACTTTTTTCTACAAACTATGCAAGTTTTTTCACTGTCCCCGGTTTGATTCTCCATGTGCATAGAAAGGGTTTGCTAGAAAGTTGCTCGACTGTATTTGTAGGTCACCAATCACGTTGTGGACTCCTTAAATGTTCTTCAAGTATGGGAAAACGGAGTCCACACTTAAAAAAAAAAAAAAAAAAAAAAAGCAATGTCATCTGTGACTGTATATGAAAATTGTGACCTGGTGTGACGTGAAACTGACGTCAAGTTTCACAGGTTTGGGGGATTAGCTCAAGTGGTAGAGCGCTCGCTTAGCATGCGAGAGGTAGCGGGATCGATGCCCGCATTCTCCAATGCTACCATTGGATTCCTTTTTCGCAGAGTTGAATGAATCATTTTTACCATCTGCCCGTGGCACCCACGGCCAAACCTAGGAGGCTTTCGACAGTGGCCAAAACAATCCTTCGATAGCTCAGCTGGTAGAGCGGAGGACTGTAGCTCTAAATTAGCAATCCTTAGGTCGCTGGTTCAATTCTGGCTCGAAGGAAGTTTTGTTTATCTTATCTCATACAGAAAGTTTTTCTCCAGTTTGCCTCGTGAATTCAAAACATAGTCAGCAAAATGGCTTTTACATGAGAGAGATGCTCAGCACCAATGCAAAAACTTCTCCAACTGTGCAACGTCTCTGGGTGGACTGCAAAAGGGTGCGACATCCCTGGGTGGACTCGAACCACCAACCTTTCGGTTAACAGCCGAACGCGCTAACCGATTGCGCCACAGAGACCCAATGGACCACAATTTTTGCCTGCACCTTAAGCAAGGTCAGACACCGTTTCTTCAAATGATTTTCAACAATATGACTAAAGGAAACAGAAAAAAAACAAAGAAATAATTGCAAAACACCAAGAATAATCTAGTTGCCAACAGATAAGAAATGGCTGATAAATTACACGACACAGACCAGAAGGCAGACAGTAATTAGACTTCGACTCTAAGCATCCAACACTACGAGCAGAGTGGCGCAGCGGAAGCTTGCTGGGCCCATAACCCAGAGGTCGATGGATCGAAACCATCCTCTGCTAAAAGGTTGTGTTTTATACTTTTCATCATTACATTGCATCCAAATGCTTCTGTCAACAGAAAGTTTAGTGTTATTGCAGAAAATGTCAAAAAAACGTACACTTCCGAAAGCGTTGGTGGTATAGTGGTGAGCATAGCTGCCTTCCAAGCAGTTGACCCGGGTTCGATTCCCGGCCAACGCATGTCTTGCTTTTCACCATTGGTGTTGCATTTATTCTCTTTTAATGTTTTGTGTTAAGGCTCATGCTCTACTCTCTTCTTACAGTTTAGCAACCACAGAAAGGAGGAAAAAAAAAGACCAGGAGGCCTTCACGACCTCTCAGCATTTTCGATAAACAAACCAACCCATAAAAGTTCAACGGTTCTCCTTGGGATTGTGCTACATCACAACTTTTTTCTACAAACTATGCAAGTTTTTTCACTGTCCCCGGTTTGATTCTCCATGTGCATAGAAAGGGTTTGCTAGAAAGTTGCTCGACTGTATTTCTAGGTCACCAATCACATTGTGGACTCCTTAAATGTTCTTCAAGTATGGGAAAACGGAGTCCACACTTAAAAAAAAAAAAAAAAAAAAAGCAATGTCATCTGTGACTGTATATGAAAATTGTGACCTGGTGTGACGTGAAACTGACGTCAAGTTTCACAGGTTTGGGGGATTAGCTCAAGTGGTAGAGCGCTCGCTTAGCATGCGAGAGGTAGCGGGATTGATGCCCGCATTTTCCAATGCTACCATTGGATTCCTTTTTCGCAGAGTTGAATGAATCATTTTTACCATCTGCCCGTGGCACCCACGGCCAAACCTAGGAGGCTTTCGACAGTGGCCAAAACAATCCTTCGATAGCTCAGCTGGTAGAGCGGAGGACTGTAGCTCTAAATTAGCAATCCTTAGGTCGCTGGTTCAATTCCGGCTCGAAGGAAGTTTTGTTTATCTTATCTCATACAGAAAGTTTTTCTCCAGTTTGCCTCGTGAATTCAAAACATAGTCAGCAAAATGGCTTTTACATGAGAGAGATGCTCAGCACCAATGCAAAAACTTCTCCAACTGTGCAATGTCTCTGGGTGGACTGCAAAAGGGTGCGACGTCCCTGGGTGGACTCGAACCACCAACCTTTCGGTTAACAGCCGAACGCGCTAAGCGATTGCGCCACAGAGACCCAATGGACCACAATTTTTGCCTGCACCTTAAGCAAGGTCAGACACCGTTTCTTCAAATGATTTTCAACAATATGACTAAGGGAAACAGAAAAAAACTAAGAAATAATTGCAAAACACCAAGAATAATCTAGTTGCCAACAGATAAGAAATGGCTGATAAATTACACGACACAGACCAGAAGGCAGACAGTAATTAGACTTCGACTCTAAGCATCCAACACTACGAGCAGAGTGGCGCAGCGGAAGCGTGCTGGGCCCATAACCCAGAGGTCGATGGATCGAAACCATCCTCTGCTAAAAGGTTGTGTTTTATACTTTTCATCATTACATTGCATCCAAATGCTTCTGTCAACAGAAAGTTTAGTGTTATTGCAGAAAATGTCAAAAAAACGTACACTTCCGAAAGCGTTGGTGGTATAGTGGTGAGCATAGCTGCCTTCCAAGCAGTTGACCCGGGTTCGATTCCCGGCCAACGCATGTCTTGCTTTTCACCATTGGTGTTGCATTTATTCTCTTTTAATGTTTTGTGTTAAGGCTCATGCTCTACTCTCTTCTTACAGTTTAGCAACCACAGAAAGGAGGAAAAAAAAAGACCAGGAGGCCTTCACGACCTCTCAGCATTTTCGATAAACAAACCAACCCATAAAAGTTCAACGGTTCTCCTTGGGATTGTGCTACATCACAACTTTTTTCTACAAACTATGCAAGTTTTTTCACTGTCCCCGGTTTGATTCTCCATGTGCATAGAAAGGGTTTGCTAGAAAGTTGCTCGACTGTATTTGTAGGTCACCAATCACGTTGTGGACTCCTTAAATGTTCTTCAAGTATGGGAAAACGGAGTCCACACTTAAAAAAAAAAAAAAAAAAAAAAAGCAATGTCATCTGTGACTGTATATGAAAATTGTGACCTGGTGTGACGTGAAACTGACGTCAAGTTTCACAGGTTTGGGGGATTAGCTCAAGTGGTAGAGCGCTCGCTTAGCATGCGAGAGGTAGCGGGATCGATGCCCGCATTCTCCAATGCTACCATTGGATTCCTTTTTCGCAGAGTTGAATGAATCATTTTTACCATCTGCCCGTGGCACCCACGGCCAAACCTAGGAGGCTTTCGACAGTGGCCAAAACAATCCTTCGATAGCTCAGCTGGTAGAGCGGAGGACTGTAGCTCTAAATTAGCAATCCTTAGGTCGCTGGTTCAATTCCGGCTCGAAAGAAGTTTTGTTTATCTTATCTCATACAGAAAGTTTTTCTCCAGTTTGCCTCGTGAATTCAAAACATAGTCAGCAAAATGGCTTTTACATGAGAGAGATGCTCAGCACCAATGCAATAACTTCTCCAACTGTGCAACGTCTCTGGGTGGACTGCAAAAGGGTGCGACGTCCCTGGGTGGACTCGAACCACCAACCTTTCGGTTAACAGCCGAACGCGCTAACCGATTGCGCCACAGAGACCCAATGGACCACAATTTTTGCCTGCACCTTAAGCAAGGTCAGACACCGTTTCTTCAAATGATTTTCAACAATATGACTAAAGGAAACAGAAAAAAACAAATAAATAATTGCAAAACACCAAGAATAATCTAGTTGCCAACAGATAAGAAATGGCTGATAAATTACACGACACAGACCAGAAGGCAGAGAGTAATTAGACTTCGACTCTAAGCATCCAACACTACGAGCAGAGTGGCGCAGCGGAAGCGTGCTGGGCCCATAACCCAGAGGTCGATGGATCGAAACCATCCTCTGCTAAAAGGTTGTGTTTTATACTTTTCATCATTACATTGCATCCAAATGCTTCTGTCAACAGAAAGTTTAGTGTTATTGCAGAAAATGTCAAAAAAACGTACACTTCCGAAAGCGTTGGTGGTATAGTGGTGAGCATAGCTGCCTTCCAAGCAGTTGACCCGGGTTCGATTCCCGGCCAACGCATGTCTTGCTTTTCACCATTGGTGTTGCATTTATTCTCTTTTAATGTTTTGTGTTAAGGCTCATGCTCTACTCTCTTCTTACAGTTTAGCAACCACAGAAAGGAGGAAAAAAAAAGACCAGGAGGCCTTCACGACCTCTCAGCATTTTCGATAAACAAACCAACCCATAAAAGTTCAACGGTTCTCCTTGGGATTGTGCTACATCACAACTTTTTTCTACAAACTATGCAAGTTTTTTCACTGTCCCCGGTTTGATTCTCCATGTGCATAGAAAGGGTTTGCTAGAAAGTTGCTCGACTGTATTTGTAGGTCACCAATCACGTTGTGGACTCCTTAAATGTTCTTCAAGTATGGGAAAACGGAGTCCACACTTAAAAAAAAAAAAAAAAAAAGCAATGTCATCTGTGACTGTATATGAAAATTGTGACCTGGTGTGACGTGAAACTGACGTCAAGTTTCACAGGTTTGGGGGATTAGCTCAAGTGGTAGAGCGCTCGCTTAGCATGCGAGAGGTAGCGGGATCGATGCCCGCATTCTCCAATGCTACCATTGGATTCCTTTTTCGCAGAGTTGAATGAATCATTTTTACCATCTGCCCGTGGCACCCACGGCCAAACCTAGGAGGCTTTCGACAGTGGCCAAAACAATCCTTCGATAGCTCAGCTGGTAGAGCGGAGGACTGTAGCTCTAAATTAGCAATCCTTAGGTCGCTGGTTCAATTCCGGCTCGAAGGAAGTTTTGTTTATCTTATCTCATACAGAAAGTTTTTCTCCAGTTTGCCTCGTGAATTCAAAACATAGTCAGCAAAATGGCTTTTACATGAGAGAGATGCTCAGCACCAATGCAAAAACTTCTCCAACTGTGCAACGTCTCTGGGTGGACTGCAAAAGGGTGCGACGTCCCTGGGTGGACTCAAACCACCAACCTTTCGGTTAACAGCCGAACGCGCTAACCGATTGCGCCACAGAGACCCAATGGACCACAATTTTTGCCTGCACCTTAAGCAAGGTCAGACACCGTTTCTTCAAATGATTTTCAACAATATGACTAAAGGAAACAGAAAAAAACAAAGAAATAATTGCAAAACACCAAGAATAATCTAGTTGCCAACAGATAAGAAATGGCTGATAAATTACACGACACAGACCAGAAGGCAGACAGTAATTAGACTTCGACTCTAAGCATCCAACACTACGAGCAGAGTGGCGCAGCGGAAGCGTGCTGGGCCCATAACCCAGAGGTCGATGGATCGAAACCATCCTCTGCTAAAAGGTTGTGTTTTATACTTTTCATCATTACATTGCATCCAAATGCTTCTGTCAACAGAAAGTTTAGTGTTATTGCAGAAAATGTCAAAAAAACGTACACTTCCGAAAGCGTTGGTGGTATAGTGGTGAGCATAGCTGCCTTCCAAACAGTTGACCCGGGTTCGATTCCCGGCCAACGCATGTCTTGCTTTTCACCATTGGTGTTGCATTTATTCTCTTTTAATGTTTTGTGTTAAGGCTCATGCTCTACTCTCTTCTTACAGTTTAGCAACCACAGAAAGGAGGAAAAAAAAAGACCAGGAGGCCTTCACGACCTCTCAGCATTTTCGATAAACAAACCAACCCATAAAAGTTCAACGGTTCTCCTTGGGATTGTGCTACATCACAACTTTTTTCTACAAACTATGCAAGTTTTTTCACTGTCCCCGGTTTGATTCTCCATGTGCATAGAAAGGGTTTGCTAGAAAGTTGCTCGACTGTATTTGTAGGTCACCAATCACGTTGTGGACTCCTTAAATGTTCTTCAAGTATGGGAAAACGGAGTCCACACTTAAAAAAAAAAAAAAAAAAAAAGCAATGTCATCTGTGACTGTATATGAAAATTGTGACCTGGTGTGACGCGAAACTGACGTCAAGTTTCACAGGTTTGGGGGATTAGCTCAAGTGGTAGAGCGCTCGCTTAGCATGCGAGAGGTAGCGGGATCGATGCCCGCATTCTCCAATGCTACCATTGGATTCCTTTTTCGCAGAGTTGAATGAATCATTTTTACCATCTGCCCGTGGCACCCACGGCCAAACCTAGGAGGCTTTCGACAGTGGCCAAAACAATCCTTCGATAGCTCAGCTGGTAGAGCGGAGGACTGTAGCTCTAAATTAGCAATCCTTAGGTCGCTGGTTCAATTCCGGCTCGAAGGAAGTTTTGTTTATCTTATCTCATACAGAAAGTTTTTCTCCAGTTTGCCTCGTGAATTCAAAACATAGTCAGCAAAATGGCTTTTACATGAGAGAGATGCTCAGCACCAATGCAAAAACTTCTCCAACTGTGCAACGTCTCTGGGTGGACTGCAATAGGGTGCGACGTCCCTGGGTGGACTCGAACCACCAACCTTTCGGTTAACAGCCGAACGCGCTAACCGATTGCGCCACAGAGACCCAATGGACCACAATTTTTGCCTGCACCTTAAGCAAGGTCAGACACCGTTTCTTCAAATGATTTTCAACAATATGACTAAAGGAAACAGAAAAAAACAAAGAAATAATTGCAAAACACCAAGAATAATCTAGTTGCCAACAGATAAGAAATGGCTGATAAATTACACGACACAGACCAGAAGGCAGACAGTAATTAGACTTCGACTCTAAGCATCCAACACTACGAGCAGAGTGGCGCAGCGGAAGCGTGCTGGGCCCATAACCCAGAGGTCGATGGATCGAAACCATCCTCTGCTAAAAGGTTGTGTTTTATACTTTTCATCATTACATTGCATCCAAATGCTTCTGTCAACAGAAAGTTTAGTGTTATTGCAGAAAATGTCAAAAAAACGTACACTTCCGAAAGCGTTGGTGGTATAGTGGTGAGCATAGCTGCCTTCCAAGCAGTTGACCCGGGTTCGATTCCCGGCCAACGCATGTCTTGCTTTTCACCATTGGTGTTGCATTTATTCTCTTTTAATGTTTTGTGTTAAGGCTCATGCTCTACTCTCTTCTTACAGTTTAGCAACCACAGAAAGGAGGAAAAAAAAAGACCAGGAGGCCTTCACGACCTCTCAGCATTTTCGATAAACAAACCAACCCATAAAAGTTCAACGGTTCTCCTTGGGATTGTGCTACATCACAACTTTTTTCTACAAACTATGCAAGTTTTTTCACTGTCCCCGGTTTGATTCTCCATGTGCATAGAAAGGGTTTGCTAGAAAGTTGCTCAACTGTATTTGTAGGTCACCAATCACGTTGTGGACTCCTTAAATGTTCTTCAAGTATGGGAAAACGGAGTCCACACTTAAAAAAAAAAAAAAAGCAATGTCATCTGTGACTGTATATGAAAATTGTGACCTGGTGTGACGTGAAACTGACGTCAAGTTTCACAGGTTTGGGGGATTAGCTCAAGTGGTAGAGCGCTCGCTTAGCATGCGAGAGGTAGCGGGATCGATGCCCGCATTCTCCAATGCTACCATTGGATTCCTTTTTCGCAGAGTTGAATGAATCATTTTTACCATCTGCCCGTGGCACCCACGGCCAAACCTAGGAGGCTTTCGACAGTGGCCAAAACAATCCTTCGATAGCTCAGCTGGTAGAGCGGAGGACTGTAGCTCTAAATTAGCAATCCTTAGGTCGCTGGTTCAATTCCGGCTCGAAGGAAGTTTTGTTTATCTTATCTCATACAGAAAGTTTTTCTCCAGTTTGCCTCGTGAATTCAAAACATAGTCAGCAAAATGGCTTTTACATGAGAGAGATGCTCAGCACCAATGCAAAAACTTCTCCAACGTCTCTGGGTGGACTGCAAAAGGGTGCGACGTCCCTGGGTGGACTCGAACCACCAACCTTTCGGTTAACAGCCGAACGCGCTAACCGATTGCGCCACAGAGACCCAATGGACCACAATTTTTGCCTGCACCTTAAGCAAGGTCAGACACCGTTTCTTCAAATGATTTTCAACAATATGACTAAAGGAAACAGAAAAAAACAAAGAAATAATTGCAAAACACCAAGAATAATCTAGTTGCCAACAGATAAGAAATGGCTGATAAATTACACGACACAGACCAGAAGGCAGACAGTAATTAGACTTCGACTCTAAGCATCCAACACTACGAGCAGAGTGGCGCAGCGGAAGCGTGCTGGGCCCATAACCCAGAGGTCGATGGATCGAAACCATCCTCTGCTAAAAGGTTGTGTTTTATACTTTTCATCATTACATTGCATCCAAATGCTTCTGTCAACAGAAAGTTTAGTGTTATTGCAGAAAATGTCAAAAAAACGTACACTTCCGAAAGAGTTGGTGGTATAGTGGTGAGCATAGCTGCCTTCCAAGCAGTTGACCCGGGTTCGATTCCCGGCCAACGCATGTCTTGCTTTTCACCATTAGTGTTGCATTTATTCTCTTTTAATGTTTTGTGTTAAGGCTCATGCTCTACTCTCTTCTTACAGTTTAGCAACCACAGAAAGGAGGAAAAAAAAAGACCAGGAGGCCTTCACGACCTCTCAGCATTTTCGATAAACAAACCAACCCATAAAAGTTCAACGGTTCTCCTTGGGATTGTGCTACATCACAACTTTTTTCTACAAACTATGCAAGTTTTTTCACTGTCCCCGGTTTGATTCTCCATGTGCATTGAAAGGGTTTGCTAGAAAGTTGCTCGACTGTATTTGTAGGTCACTAATCACGTTGTGGACTCCTTAAATGTTCTTCAAGTATGGGAAAACGGAGTCCACACTTTAAAAAAAAAAAAAAAAAAAAAGCAATGTCATCTGTGACTGTATATGAAAATTGTGACCTGGTGTGACGTGAAACTGACGTCAAGTTTCACAGGTTTGGGGGATTAGCTCAAGTGGTAGAGCGCTCGCTTAGCATGCGAGAGGTAGCGGGATCGATGCCCGCATTCTCCAATGCTACCATTGGATTCCTTTTTCGCAGAGTTGAATGAATCATTTTTACCATCTGCCCGTGGCTCCCACGGCCAAACCTAGGAGGCTTTCGACAGTGGCCAAAGCAATCCTTCGATAGCTCAGCTGGTAGAGCGGAGGACTGTAGCTCTAAATTAGCAATCCTTAGGTCGCTGGTTCGATTCCGGCTCGAAGGAAGTTTTGTTTATCTTATCTCATACAGAAAGTTTTTCTCCAGTTTGCCTCGTGAATTCAAAACATAGTCAGCAAAATGGCTTTTACATGAGAGAGATGCTCAGCACCAATGCAAAAACTTCTCCAACTGTGCAACGTCTCTGGGTGGACTGCAAAAGGGTGCGACGTCCCTGGGTGGACTCGAACCACCAACCTTTCGGTTAACAGCCGAACGCGCTAACCGATTGCGCCACAGAGACCCAATGGACCACACTTTTTGCCTGCACCTTAAGCAAGGTCAGACACCGTTTCTTCAAATGATTTTCAACAATATGACTAAAGGAAACAGAAAAAAACAAAGAAATAATTGCAAAACACCAAGAATAATCTAGTTGCCAACAGATAAGAAATGGCTGATAAATTACACGACACAGACCAGAAGGCAGACAGTAATTAGACTTCGACTCTAAGCATCCAACACTACGAGCAGAGTGGCGCAGCGGGAGCGTGCTGGGCCCATAACCCAGAGGTCGATGGATCGAAACCATCCTCTGCTAAAAGGTTGTGTTTTATACTTTTCATCATTACATTGCATCCAAATGCTTCTGTCAACAGAAAGTTTAGTGTTATTGCAGAAAATGTCAAAAAAAACGTACACTTCCGAAAGCGTTGGTGGTATAGTGGTGAGCATAGCTGCCTTCCAAGCAGTTGACCCGGGTTCGATTCCCGGCCAACGCATGTCTTGCTTTTCACCATTGGTGTTGCATTTATTCTCTTTTAATGTTTTGTGTTAAGGCTCATGCTCTACTCTCTTCTTACAGTTTAGCAACCACAGAAAGGAGGAAAAAAAAAGACCAGGAGGCCTTCACGACCTCTCAGCATTTTCGATAAACAAACCAACCCATAAAAGTTCAACGGTTCTCCTTGGGATTGTGCTACATCACAACTTTTTTCTACAAACTATGCAAGTTTTTTCACTGTCCCCGGTTTGATTCTCCATGTGCATTGAAAGGGTTTGCTAGAAAGTTGCTCGACTGTATTTGTAGGTCACTAATCACGTTGTGGACTCCTTAAATGTTCTTCAAGTATGGGAAAACGGAGTCCACACTTTAAAAAAAAAAAAAAAAAAAAAAAAGCAATGTCATCTGTGACTGTATATGAAAATTGTGACCTGGTGTGACGTGAAACTGACGTCAAGTTTCACAGGTTTGGGGGATTAGCTCAAGTGGTAGAGCGCTCGCTTAGCATGCGAGAGGTAGCGGGATCGATGCCCGCATTCTCCAATGCTACCATTGGATTCCTTTTTCGCAGAGTTGAATGAATCATTTTTACCATCTGCCCGTGGCACCCACGGCCAAACCTAGGAGGCTTTCGACAGTGGCCAAAGCAATCCTTCGATAGCTCAGCTGGTAGAGCGGAGGACTGTAGCTCTAAATTAGCAATCCTTAGGTCGCTGGTTCAATTCCGGCTCGAAGGAAGTTTTGTTTATCTTATCTCATACAGAAAGTTTTTCTCCAGTTTGCCTCGTGAATTCAAAACATAGTCAGCAAAATGGCTTTTACATGAGAGAGATGCTCAGCACCAATGCAAAAACTTCTCCAACTGTGCAACGTCTCTGGGTGGACTGCAAAAGGGTGCGACGTCCCTGGGTGGACTCGAACCACCAACCTTTCGGTTAACAGCCGAACGCGCTAACCGATTGCGCCACAGAGACCCAATGGACCACAATTTTTGCCTGCACCTTAAGCAAGGTCAGACACCGTTTCTTCAAATGATTTTCAACAATATGACTAAAGGAAACAGAAAAAAACAAAGAAATAATTGCAAAACACCAAGAATAATCTAGTTGCCAACAGATAAGAAATGGCTGATAAATTACACGACACAGACCAGAAGGCAGACAGTAATTAGACTTCGACTCTAAGCATCCAACACTACGAGCA
Organism: Ranitomeya variabilis; assembly: GCF_051348905.1. Lineage (NCBI taxonomy): Eukaryota > Metazoa > Chordata > Amphibia > Anura > Dendrobatidae > Ranitomeya > Ranitomeya variabilis. Next base: position 1,106,681,742 of record NC_135233.1, read on the forward strand.
GAGTGGCGCAGCGGAAGCGTGCTGGGCCCATAACCCAGAGGTCGATGGATCGAAACCATCTTCTGCTAAAAGGTTGTGTTTTATACTTTTCATCATTACATTGCATCCAAATGCTTCTGTCAACAGAAAGTTTAGTGTTATTGCAGAAAATGTCAAAAAAACGTACACTTCCGAAAGCGTTGGTGGTATAGTGGTGAGCATAGCTGCCTTCCAAGCAGTTGACCCGGGTTCGATTCCCGGCCAACGCATGTCTTGCTTTTCACCATTGGTGTTGCATTTATTCTCTTTTAATGTTTTGTGTTAAGGCTCATGCTCTACTCTCTTCTTACAGTTTAGCAACCACAGAAAGGAGGAAAAAAAAAGACCAGGAGGCCTTCACGACCTCTCAGCATTTTCGATAAACAAACCAACCCATAAAAGTTCAACGGTTCTCCTTGGGATTGTGCTACATCACAACTTTTTTCTACAAACTATGCAAGTTTTTTCACTGTCCCCGGTTTGATTCTCCATGTGCATAGAAAGGGTTTGCTAGAAAGTTGCTCGACTGTATTTGTAGGTCACCAATCACGTTGTGGACTCCTTAAATGTTCTTCAAGTATGGGAAAACGGAGTCCACACTTAAAAAAAAAAAAAAAAAAAAAAGCAATGTCATCTGTTACTGTATATGAAAATTGTGACCTGGTGTGACGTGAAACTGACGTCAAGTTTCACAGGTTTGGGGGATTAGCTCAAGTGGTAGAGCGCTCGCTTAGCATGCGAGAGGTAGCGGGATCGATGCCCGCATTCTCCAATGCTACCATTGGATTCCTTTTTCGCAGAGTTGAATGAATCATTTTTACCATCTGCCCGTGGCACCCACGGCCAAACCTAGGAGGCTTTCGACAGTGGCCAAAACAATCCTTCGATAGCTCAGCTGGTAGAGCGGAGGACTGTAGCTCTAAATTAGCAATCCTTAGGTCGCTGGTTCAATTCCGGCTCAAAGGAAGTTTTGTTTATCTTATCTCATACAGAAAGTTTTTCTCCAGTTTGCCTCGTGAATTCAAAACATAGTCAGCAAAATGGCTTTTACATGAGAGAGATGCTCAGCACCAATGCAAAAACTTCTCCAACTGTGCAACGTCTCTGGGTGGACTGCAAAAGGGTGCGACGTCCCTGGGTGGACTCGAACCACCAACCTTTCGGTTAACAGCCAAACGCGCTAACCGATTGCGCCACAGAGACCCAATGGACCACAATTTTTGCCTGCACCTTAAGCAAGGTCAGACACCGTTTCTTCAAATGATTTTCAACAATATGACTAAAGGAAACAGAAAAAAACAAAGAAATAATTGCAAAACACCAAGAATAATCTAGTTGCCAACAGATAAGAAATGGCTGATAAATTACACGACACAGACCAGAAGGCAGACAGTAATTAGACTTCGACTCTAAGCATCCAACACTACGAGCAGAGTGGCGCAGCGGAAGCGTGCTGGGCCCATAACCCAGAGGTCGATGGATCGAAACCATCCTCTGCTAAAAGGTTGTGTTTTATACTTTTCATCATTACATTGCATCCAAATGCTTCTGTCAACAGAAAGTTTAGTGTTATTGCAGAAAATGTCAAAAAAACGTACACTTCCGAAAGCGTTGGTGGTATAGTGGTGAGCATAGCTGCCTTCCAAGCAGTTGACCCGGGTTCGATTCCCGGCCAACGCATGTCTTGCTTTTCACCATTGGTGTTGCATTTATTCTCTTTTAATGTTTTGTGTTAAGGCTCATGCTCTACTCTCTTCTTACAGTTTAGCAACCACAGAAAGGAGGAAAAAAAAAGACCAGGAGGCCTTCACGACCTCTCAGCATTTTCGATAAACAAACCAACCCATAAAAGTTCAACGGTTCTCCTTGGGATTGTGCTACATCACAACTTTTTTCTACAAACTATGCAAGTTTTTTCACTGTCCCCGGTTTGATTCTCCATGTGCATAGAAAGGGTTTGCTAGAAAGTTGCTCGACTGTATTTGTAGGTCACCAATCACGTTGTGAACTCCTTAAATGTTCTTCAAGTATGGGAAAACGGAGTCCACACTTAAAAAAAAAAAAAAAAAAAAAAGCAATGTCATCTGTGACTATATGAAAATTGTGACCTGGTGTGACGTGAAACTGACGTCAAGTTTCACAGGTTTGGGGGATTAGCTCAAGTGGTAGAGCGCTCACTTAGCATGTGAGAGGTAGCGGGATCGATGCCCGCATTCTCCAATGCTACCATTGGATTCCTTTTTCGCAGAGTTGAATGAATCATTTTTACCATCTGCCCGTGGCACCCACGGCCAAACCTAGGAGGCTTTCGACAGTGGCCAAAACAATCCTTCGATAGCTCAGCTGGTAGAGCGGAGGACTGTAGCTCTAAATTAGCAATCCTTAGGTCGCTGGTTCAATTCCGGCTCGAAGGAAGTTTTGTTTATCTTATCTCATACAGAAAGTTTTTCTCCAGTTTGCCTCGTGAATTCAAAACATAGTCAGCAAAATGGCTTTTACATGAGAGAGATGCTCAGCACCAATGCAAAAACTTCTCCAACTGTGCAACGTCTCTGGGTGGACTGCAAAAGGGTGCGACGTCCCTGGGTGGACTCGAACCACCAACCTTTCGGTTAACAGCCGAACGCGCTAACCGATTGCGCCACAGAGACCCAATGGACCACAATTTTTGCCTGCACCTTAAGCAAGGTCAGACACCGTTTCTTCAAATGATTTTCAACAATATGACTAAAGGAAACAGAAAAAAACAAAGAAATAATTGCAAAACACCAAGAATAATCTAGTTGCCAACAGATAAGAAATGGCTGATAAATTACACGACACAGACCAGAAGGCAGACAGTAATTAGACTTCGACTCTAAGCATCCAACACTACGAGCAGAGTGGCGCAGCGGAAGCGTGCTGGGCCCATAACCCAGAGGTCGATGGATCGAAACCATCCTCTGCTAAAAGGTTGTGTTTTATACTTTTCATCATTACATTGCATCCAAATGCTTCTGTCAACAGAAAGTTTAGTGTTATTGCAGAAAATGTCAAAAAAACGTACACTTCCGAAAGCGTTGGTGGTATAGTGGTGAGCATAGCTGCCTTCCAAGCAGTTGACCCGGGTTCGATTCCCGGCCAACGCATGTCTTGCTTTTCACCATTGGTGTTGCATTTATTCTCTTTTAATGTTTTGTGTTAAGGCTCATGCTCTACTCTCTTCTTACAGTTTAGCAACCACAGAAAGGAGGAAAAAAAAAGACCAGGAGGCCTTCACGACCTCTCAGCATTTTCGATAAACAAACCAACCCATAAAAGTTCAACGGTTCTCCTTGGGATTGTGCTACATCACAACTTTTTTCTACAAACTATGCAAGTTTTTTCACTGTCCCCGGTTTGATTCTCCATGTGCATAGAAAGGGTTTGCTAGAAAGTTGCTCGACTGTATTTGTAGGTCACCAATCACGTTGTGGACTCCTTAAATGTTCTTCAAGTATGGGAAAACGGAGTCCACACTTAAAAAAAAAAAAAAAAAAAAAAAAAGCAATGTCATCTGTGACTGTATATGAAAATTGTGACCTGGTGTGACGTGAAACTGACGTCAAGTTTCACAGGTTTGGGGGATTAGCTCAAGTGGTAGAGCGCTCGCTTAGCATGCGAGAGGTAGCGGGATCGATGCCCGCATTCTCCAATGCTACCATTGGATTCCTTTTTCGCAGAGTTGAATGAATCATTTTTACCATCTGCCCGTGGCACCCACGGCCAAACCTAGGAGGCTTTCGACAGTGGCCAAAACAATCCTTCGATAGCTCAGCTGGTAGAGCGGAGGACTGTAGCTCTAAATTAGCAATCCTTAGGTCGCTGGTTCAATTCCGGCTCGAAGGAAGTTTTGTTTATCTTATCTCATACAGAAAGTTTTTCTCCAGTTTGCCTCGTGAATTCAAAACATAGTCAGCAAAATGGCTTTTACATGAGAGAGATGCTCAGCACCAATGCAAAAACTTCTCCAACTGTGCAACGTCTCTGGGTGGACTGCAAAAGGGTGCGACGTCCCTGGGTGGACTCGAACCACCAACCTTTCGGTTAACAGCCGAACGCGCTAACCGATTGCGCCACAGAGACCCGATGGACCACAATTTTTGCCTGCACCTTAAGCAAGGTCAGACACCGTTTCTTCAAATGATTTTCAACAATATGACTAAAGGAAACAGAAAAAAACAAAGAAATAATTGCAAAACACCAAGAATAATCTAGTTGCCAACAGATAAGAAATGGCTGATAAATTACACGACACAGACCAGAAGGCAGACAGTAATTAGACTTCGACTCTAAGCATCCAACACTACGAGCAGAGTGGCGCAGCGGAAGCGTGCTGGGCCCATAACCCAGAGGTCGATGGATCGAAACCATCCTCTGCTAAAAGGTTGTGTTTTATACTTTTCATCATTACATTGCATCCAAATGCTTCTGTCAACAGAAAGTTTAGTGTTATTGCAGAAAATGTCAAAAAAACGTACACTTCCGAAAGCGTTGGTGGTATAGTGGTGAGCATAGCTGCCTTCCAAGCAGTTGACCCGGGTTCGATTCCCGGCCAACGCATGTCTTGCTTTTCACCATTGGTGTTGCATTTATTCTCTTTTAATGTTTTGTGTTAAGGCTCATGCTCTACTCTCTTCTTACAGTTTAGCAACCACAGAAAGGAGGAAAAAAAAAGACCAGGAGGCCTTCACGACCTCTCAGCATTTTCGATAAACAAACCAACCCATAAAAGTTCAACGGTTCTCCTTGGGATTGTGCTACATCACAACTTTTTTCTACAAACTATGCAAGTTTTTTCACTGTCCCCGGTTTGATTCTCCATGTGCATAGAAAGGGTTTGCTAGAAAGTTGCTCGACTGTATTTGTAGGTCACCAATCACGTTGTGGACTCCTTAAATGTTCTTCAAGTATGGGAAAACGGAGTCCACACTTAAAAAAAAAAAAAAAAAAAAAAAGCAATGTCATCTGTGACTGTATATGAAAATTGTGACCTGGTGTGACGTGAAACTGACGTCAAGTTTCACAGGTTTGGGGGATTAGCTCAAGTGGTAGAGCGCTCGCTTAGCATGCGAGAGGTAGCGGGATCGATGCCCGCATTCTCCAATGCTACCATTGGATTCCTTTTTCGCAGAGTTGAATGAATCATTTTTACCATCTGCCCGTGGCACCCACGGCCAAACCTAGGAGGCTTTCGACAGTGGCCAAAACAATCCTTCGATAGCTCAGCTGGTAGAGCGGAGGACTGTAGCTCTAAATTAGCAATCCTTAGGTCGCTGGTTCAATTCCGGCTCGAAGGAAGTTTTGTTTATCTTATCTCATACAGAAAGTTTTTCTCCAGTTTGCCTCGTGAATTCAAAACATAGTCAGCAAAATGGCTTTTACATGAGAGAGATGCTCAGCACCAATGCAAAAACTTCTCCAACTGTGCAACGTCTCTGGGTGGACTGCAAAAGGGTGCGACGTCCCTGGGTGGACTCAAACCACCAACCTTTCGGTTAACAGCCGAACGCGCTAACCGATTGCGCCACAGAGACCCAATGGACCACAATTTTTGCCTGCACCTTAAGCAAGGTCAGACACCGTTTCTTCAAATGATTTTCAACAATATGACTAAAGGAAACAGAAAAAAACAAAGAAATAATTGCAAAACACCAAGAATAATCTAGTTGCCAACAGATAAGAAATGGCTGATAAATTACACGACACAGACCAGAAGGCAGACAGTAATTAGACTTCGACTCTAAGCATCCAACACTACGAGCAGAGTGGCGCAGCGGAAGCGTGCTGGGCCCATAACCCAGAGGTCGATGGATCGAAACCATCCTCTGCTAAAAGGTTGTGTTTTATACTTTTCATCATTACATTGCATCCAAATGCTTCTGTCAACAGAAAGTTTAGTGTTATTGCAGAAAATGTCAAAAAAACGTACACTTCCGAAAGCGTTGGTGGTATAGTGGTGAGCATAGCTGCCTTCCAAGCAGTTGACCCGGGTTCGATTCCCGGCCAACGCATGTCTTGCTTTTCACCATTGGTGTTGCATTTATTCTCTTTTAATGTTTTGTGTTAAGGCTCATGCTCTACTCTCTTCTTACAGTTTAGCAACCACAGAAAGGAGGAAAAAAAAAGACCAGGAGGCCTTCACGACCTCTCAGCATTTTCGATAAACAAACCAACCCATAAAAGTTCAACGGTTCTCCTTGGGATTGTGCTACATCACAACTTTTTTCTACAAACTATGCAAGTTTTTTCACTGTCCCCGGTTTGATTCTCCATGTGCATAGAAAGGGTTTGCTAGAAAGTTGCTCGACTGTATTTGTAGGTCACCAATCACGTTGTGGACTCCTTAAATGTTCTTCAAGTATGGGAAAACGGAGTCCACACTTAAAAAAAAAAAAAAAAAAAAAAAAGCAATGTCATCTGTGACTGTATATGAAAATTGTGACCTGGTGTGACGTGAAACTGACGTCAAGTTTCACAGGTTTGGGGGATTAGCTCAAGTGGTAGAGCGCTCGCTTAGCATGCGAGAGGTAGCGGGATCGATGCCCGCATTCTCCAATGCTACCATTGGATTCCTTTTTCGCAGAGTTGAATGAATCATTTTTACCATCTGCCCGTGGCACCCACGGCCAAACCTAGGAGGCTTTCGACAGTGGCCAAAACAATCCTTCGATAGCTCAGCTGGTAGAGCGGAGGACTGTAGCTCTAAATTAGCAATCCTTAGGTCGCTGGTTCAATTCCGGCTCGAAGGAAGTTTTGTTTATCTTATCTCATACAGAAAGTTTTTCTCCAGTTTGCCTCGTGAATTCAAAACATAGTCAGCAAAATGGCTTTTACATGAGAGAGATGCTCAGCACCAATGCAAAAACTTCTCCAACTGTGCAACGTCTCTGGGTGGACTGCAAAAGGGTGCGACGTCCCTGGGTGGACTCGAACCACCAACCTTTCGGTTAACAGGCGAACGTGCTAACCGATTGCGCCACAGAGACCCAATGGACCACAATTTTTGCCTGCACCTTAAGCAAGGTCAGACACCGTTTCTTCAAATGATTTTCAACAATATGACTAAAGGAAACAGAAAAAAACAAATAAATAATTGCAAAACACCAAGAATAATCTAGTTGCCAACAGATAAGAAATGGCTGATAAATTACACGACACAGACCAGAAGGCAGACAGTAATTAGACTTTGACTCTAAGCATCCAACACTACGAGCAGAGTGGCGCAGCGGAAGCGTGCTGGGCCCATAACCCAGAGGTCGATGGATCGAAACCATCCTCTGCTAAAAGGTTGTGTTTTATACTTTTCATCATTACATTGCATCCAAATGCTTCTGTCAACAGAAAGTTTAGTGTTATTGCAGAAAATGTCAAAAAAACGTACACTTCCGAAAGCGTTGGTGGTATAGTGGTGAGCATAGCTGCCTTCCAAGCAGTTGACCCGGGTTCGATTCCCGGCCAACGCATGTCTTGCTTTTCACCATTGGTGTTGCATTTATTCTCTTTTAATGTTTTGTGTTAAGGCTCATGCTCTACTCTCTTCTTACAGTTTAGCAACCACAGAAAGGAGGAAAAAAAAAGACCAGGAGGCCTTCACGACCTCTCAGCATTTTCGATAAACAAACCAACCCATAAAAGTTCAACGGTTCTCCTTGGGATTGTGCTACATCACAACTTTTTTCTACAAACTATGCAAGTTTTTTCACTGTCCCCGGTTTGATTCTCCATGTGCATAGAAAGGGTTTGCTAGAAAGTTGCTCGACTGTATTTGTAGGTCACCAATCACGTTGTGGACTCCTTAAATGTTCTTCAAGTATGGGAAAACGGAGTCCACACTTAAAAAAAAAAAAAAAAAAAAAAAAGCAATGTCATCTGTGACTGTATATGAAAATTGTGACCTGGTGTGACGTGAAACTGACGTCAAGTTTCACAGGTTTGGGGGATTAGCTCAAGTGGTAGAGCGCTCGCTTAGCATGCGAGAGGTAGCGGGATCGATGCCCGCATTCTCCAATGCTACCATTGGATTCCTTTTTCGCAGAGTTGAATGAATCATTTTTACCATCTGCCCGTGGCACCCACGGCCAAACCTAGGAGGCTTTCGACAGTGGCCAAAACAATCCTTCGATAGCTCAGCTGGTAGAGCGGAGGACTGTAGCTCTAAATTAGCAATCCTTAGGTCGCTGGTTCAATTCCGGCTCGAAGGAAGTTTTGTTTATCTTATCTCATACAGAAAGTTTTTCTCCAGTTTGCCTCGTGAATTCAAAACATAGTCAGCAAAATGGCTTTTACATGAGAGAGAGATGCTCAGCACCAATGCAAAAACTTCTCCAACTGTGCAACGTCTCTGGGTGGACTGCAAAAGGGTGCGACGTCCCTGGGTGGACTCGAACCACCAACCTTTCGGTTAACAGCCGAACGCGCTAACCGATTGCGCCACAGAGACCCAATGGACCACAATTTTTGCCTGCACCTTAAGCAAGGTCAGACACCGTTTCTTCAAATGATTTTCAACAATATGACTAAAGGAAACAGAAAAAAACAAAGAAATAATTGCAAAACACCAAGAATAATCTAGTTGCCAACAGATAAGAAATGGCTGATAAATTACACGACACAGACCAGAAGGCAGACAGTAATTAGACTTTGACTCTAAGCATCCAACACTACGAGCAGAGTGGCGCAGCGGAAGCGTGCTGGGCCCATAACCCAGAGGTCGATGGATCGAAACCATCCTCTGCTAAAAGGTTGTGTTTTATACTTTTCATCATTACATTGCATCCAAATGCTTCTGTCAACAGAAAGTTTAGTGTTATTGCAGAAAATGTCAAAAAAACGTACACTTCCGAAAGCGTTGGTGGTATAGTGGTGAGCATAGCTGCCTTCCAAGCAGTTGACCCGGGTTCGATTCCCGGCCAACGCATGTCTTGCTTTTCACCATTGGTGTTGCATTTATTCTCTTTTAATGTTTTGTGTTAAGGCTCATGCTCTACTCTCTTCTTACAGTTTAGCAACCACAGAAAGGAGGAAAAAAAAAGACCAGGAGGCCTTCACGACCTCTCAGCATTTTCGATAAACAAACCAACCCATAAAAGTTCAACGGTTCTCCTTGGGATTGTGCTACATCACAACTTTTTTCTACAAACTATGCAAGTTTTTTCACTGTCCCCGGTTTGATTCTCCATGTGCATAGAAAGGGTTTGCTAGAAAGTTGCTCGACTGTATTTGTAGGTCACCAATCACGTTGTGGACTCCTTAAATGTTCTTCAAGTATGGGAAAACGGAGTCCACACTTAAAAAAAAAAAAAAAAGCAATGTCATCTGTGACTGTATATGAAAATTGTGACCTGGTGGGACGTGAAACTGACGTCAAGTTTCACAGGTTTGGGGTATTAGCTCAAGTGGTAGAGCGCTCGCTTAGCATGCGAGAGGTAGCGGGATCGATGCCCGCATTCTCCAATGCTACCATTGGATTCCTTTTTCGCAGAGTTGAATGAATCATTTTTACCATCTGCCCGTGGCACCCACGGCCAAACCTAGGAGGCTTTCGACAGTGGCCAAAACAATCCTTCGATAGCTCAGCTGGTAGAGCGGAGGACTGTAGCTCTAAATTAGCTAATCCTTAGGTCGCTGGTTCAATTCCGGCTCGAAGGAAGTTTTGTTTATCTTATCTCATACAGAAAGTTTTTCTCCAGTTTGCCTCGTGAATTCAAAACATAGTCAGCAAAATGGCTTTTACATGAGAGAGATGCTCAGCACCAATGCAAAAACTTCTCCAACTGTGCAACGTCTCTGGGTGGACTGCAAAAGGGTGCGACGTCCCTGGGTGGACTCGAACCACCAACCTTTCGGTTAACAGCCGAACGCGCTAACCGATTGCGCCACAGAGACCCAATGGACCACAATTTTTGCCTGCACCTTAAGCAAGGTCAGACACCGTTTCTTCAAATGATTTTCAACAATATGACTAAAGGAAACAGAAAAAAACAAATAAATAATTGCAAAACACCAAGAATAATCTAGTTGCCAACAGATAAGAAATGGCTGATAAATTACACGACACAGACCAGAAGGCAGACAGTAATTAGACTTTGACTCTAAGCATCCAACACTACGAGCAGAGTGGCGCAGCGGAAGCGTGCTGGGCCCATAACCCAGAGGTCGATGGATCGAAACCATCCTCTGCTAAAAGGTTGTGTTTTATACTTTTCATCATTACATTGCATCCAAATGCTTCTGTCAACAGAAAGTTTAGTGTTATTGCAGAAAATGTCAAAAAAACGTACACTTCCGAAAGCGTTGGTGGTATAGTGGTGAGCATAGCTGCCTTCCAAGCAGTTGACCCGGGTTCGATTCCCGGCCAACGCATGTCTTGCTTTTCACCATTGGTGTTGCATTTATTCTCTTTTAATGTTTTGTGTTAAGGCTCATGCTCTACTCTCTTCTTACAGTTTAGCAACCACAGAAAGGAGGAAAAAAAAAGACCAGGAGGCCTTCACGACCTCTCAGCATTTTCGATAAACAAACCAACCCATAAAAGTTCAACGGTCCTCCTTGGGATTGTGCTACATCACAACTTTTTTCTACAAACTATGCAAGTTTTTTCACTGTCCCCGGTTTGATTCTCCATGTGCATAGAAAGGGTTTGCTAGAAAGTTGCTCGACTGTATTTGTAGGTCACCAATCACGTTGTGGACTCCTTAAATGTTCTTCAAGTATGGGAAAACGGAGTCCACACTTAAAAAAAAAAAAAAAAAAAAAAAAAGCAATGTCATCTGTGACTGTATATGAAAATTGTGACCTGGTGTGACGTGAAACTGACGTCAAGTTTCACAGGTTTGGGGGATTAGCTCAAGTGGTAGAGCGCTCGCTTAGCATGCGAGAGGTAGCGGGATCGATGCCCGCATTCTCCAATGCTACCATTGGATTCCTTTTTCGCAGAGTTGAATGAATCATTTTTACCATCTGCCCGTGGCACCCACGGCCAAACCTAGGAGGCTTTCGACAGTGGCCAAAACAATCCTTCGATAGCTCAGCTGGTAGAGCGGAGGACTGTAGCTCTAAATTAGCAATCCTTAGGTCGCTGGTTCAATTCCGGCTCGAAGGAAGTTTTGTTTATCTTATCTCATACAGAAAGTTTTTCTCCAGTTTGCCTCGTGAATTCAAAACATAGTCAGCAAAATGGCTTTTACATGAGAGAGATGCTCAGCACCAATGCAAAAACTTCTCCAACTGTGCAACGTCTCTGGGTGGACTGCAAAAGGGTGCGACGTCCCTGGGTGGACTCAAACCACCAACCTTTCGGTTAACAGCCGAACGCGCTAACCGATTGCGCCACAGAGACCCAATGGACCACAATTTTTGCCTGCACCTTAAGCAAGGTCAGACACCGTTTCTTCAAATGATTTTCAACAATATGACTAAAGGAAACAGAAAAAAACAAAGAAATAATTGCAAAACACCAAGAATAATCTAGTTGCCAACAGATAAGAAATGGCTGATAAATTACACGACACAGACCAGAAGGCAGACAGTAATTAGACTTCGACTCTAAGCATCCAACACTACGAGCAGAGTGGCGCAGCGGAAGCGTGCTGGGCCCATAACCCAGAGGTCGATGGATCGAAACCATCCTCTGCTAAAAGGTTGTGTTTTATACTTTTCATCATTACATTGCATCCAAATGCTTCTGTCAACAGAAAGTTTAGTGTTATTGCAGAAAATGTCAAAAAAACGTACACTTCCGAAAGCGTTGGTGGTATAGTGGTGAGCATAGCTGCCTTCCAAGCAGTTGACCCGGGTTCGATTCCCGGCCAACGCATGTCTTGCTTTTCACCATTGGTGTTGCATTTATTCTCTTTTAATGTTTTGTGTTAAGGCTCATGCTCTACTCTCTTCTTACAGTTTAGCAACCACAGAAAGGAGGAAAAAAAAAAGACCAGGAGGCCTTCACGACCTCTCAGCATTTTCGATAAACAAACCAACCCATAAAAGTTCAACGGTTCTCCTTGGGATTGTGCTACATCACAACTTTTTTCTACAAACTATGCAAGTTTTTTCACTGTCCCCGGTTTGATTCTCCATGTGCATAGAAAGGGTTTGCTAGAAAGTTGCTCGACTGTATTTGTAGGTCACCAATCACGTTGTGGACTCCTTAAATGTTCTTCAAGTATGGGAAAACGGAGTCCACACTTAAAAAAAAAAAAAAAAGCAATGTCATCTGTGACTGTATATGAAAATTGTGACCTGGTGTGACGTGAAACTGACGTCAAGTTTCACAGGTTTGGGGGATTAGCTCAAGTGGTAGAGCGCTCGCTTAGCATGCGAGAGGTAGCGGGATCGATGCCCGCATTCTCCAATGCTACCATTGGATTCCTTTTTCGCAGAGTTGAATGAATCATTTTTACCATCTGCCCGTGGCACCCACGGCCAAACCTAGGAGGCTTTCGACAGTGGCCAAAGCAATCCTTCGATAGCTCAGCTGGTAGAGCGGAGGACTGTAGCTCTAAATTAGCAATCCTTAGGTCGCTGGTTCAATTCCGGCTCGAAGGAAGTTTTGTTTATCTTATCTCATACAGAAAGTTTTTCTCCAGTTTGCCTCGTGAATTCAAAACATAGTCAGCAAAATGGCTTTTACATGAGAGAGATGCTCAGCACCAATGCAAAAACTTCTCCAACTGTGCAACGTCTCTGGGTGGACTGCAAAAGGGTGCGACGTCCCTGGGTGGACTCGAACCACCAACCTTTCGGTTAACAGCCGAACGCGCTAACCGATTGCGCCACAGAGACCCAATGGACCACAATTTTTGCCTGCACCTTAAGCAAGGTCAGACACCGTTTCTTCAAATGATTTTCAACAATATGACTAAAGGAAACAGAAAAAAACAAAGAAATAATTGCAAAACACCAAGAATAATCTAGTTGCCAACAGATAAGAAATGGCTGATAAATTACACGACACAGACCAGAAGGCAGACAGTAATTAGACTTCGACTCTAAGCATCCAACACTACGAGCAGAGTGGCGCAGCGGAAGCGTGCTGGGCCCATAACCCAGAGGTCGATGGATCGAAACCATCCTCTGCTAAAAGGTTGTGTTTTATACTTTTCATCATTACATTGCATCCAAATGCTTCTGTCAACAGAAAGTTTAGTGTTATTGCAGAAAATGTCAAAAAAACGTACACTTCCGAAAGCGTTGGTGGTATAGTGGTGAGCATAGCTGCCTTCCAAGCAGTTGACCCGGGTTCGATTCCCGGCCAACGCATGTCTTGCTTTTCACCATTGGTGTTGCATTTATTCTCTTTTAATGTTTTGTGTTAAGGCTCATGCTCTACTCTCTTCTTACAGTTTAGCAACCACAGAAAGGAGGAAAAAAAAAGACCAGGAGGCCTTCACGACCTCTCAGCATTTTCGATAAACAAACCAACCCATAAAAGTTCAACGGTTCTCCTTGGGATTGTGCTACATCACAACTTTTTTCTACAAACTATGCAAGTTTTTTCACTGTCCCCGGTTTGATTCTCCATGTGCATAGAAAGGGTTTGCTAGAAAGTTGCTCGACTGTATTTGTAGGTCACCAATCACGTTGTGGACTCCTTAAATGTTCTTCAAGTATGGGAAAACGGAGTCCACACTTAAAAAAAAAAAAAAAAAAAAAAAGCAATGTCATCTGTGACTGTATATGAAAATTGTGACCTGGTGTGACGTGAAACTGACGTCAAGTTTCACAGGTTTGGGGGATTAGCTCAAGTGGTAGAGCGCTCGCTTAGCATGCGAGAGGTAGCGGGATCGATGCCCGCATTCTCCAATGCTACCATTGGATTCCTTTTTCGCAGAGTTGAATGAATCATTTTTACCATCTGCCCGTGGCACCCACGGCCAAACCTAGGAGGCTTTCGACAGTGGCCAAAGCAATCCTTCGATAGCTCAGCTGGTAGAGCGGAGGACTGTAGCTCTAAATTAGCAATCCTTAGGTCGCTGGTTCAATTCTGGCTCGAAGGAAGTTTTGTTTATCTTATCTCATACAGAAAGTTTTTCTCCAGTTTGCCTCGTGAATTCAAAACATAGTCAGCAAAATGGCTTTTACATGAGAGAGATGCTCAGCACCAATGCAAAAACTTCTCCAACTGTGCAACGTCTCTGGGTGGACTGCAAAAGGGTGCGACGTCCCTGGGTGGACTCGAACCACCAACCTTTCGGTTAACAGCCGAACGCGCTAACCGATTGCGCCACAGAGACCCAATGGACCACAATTTTTGCCTGCACCTTAAGCAAAGTCAGACACCGTTTCTTCAAATGATTTTCAACAATAAGACTAAAGGAAACAGAAAAAAACAAATAAATAATTGCAAAACACCAAGAATAATCTAGTTGCCAACAGATAAGAAATGGCTGATAAATTACACGACACAGACCAGAAGGCAGACAGTAATTAGACTTTGACTCTAAGCATCCAACACTACGAGCAGAGTGGCGCAGCGGAAGCGTGCTGGGCCCATAACCCAGAGGTCGATGGATCGAAACCATCCTCTGCTAAAAGGTTGTGTTTTATACTTTTCATCATTACATTGCATCCAAATGCTTCTGTCAACAGAAAGTTTAGTGTTATTGCAGAAAATGTCAAAAAAACGTACACTTCCGAAAGCGTTGGTGGTATAGTGGTGAGCATAGCTGCCTTCCAAGCAGTTGACCCGGGTTCGATTCCCAGCCAACGCATGTCTTGCTTTTCACCATTGGTGTTGCATTTATTCTCTTTTAATGTTTTGTGTTAAGGCTCATGCTCTACTCTCTTCTTACAGTTTAGCAACCACAGAAAGGAGGAAAAAAAAAGACCAGGAGGCCTTCACGACCTCTCAGCATTTTCGATAAACAAACCAACCCATAAAAGTTCAACGGTTCTCCTTGGGATTGTGCTACATCACAACTTTTTTCTACAAACTATGCAAGTTTTTTCACTGTCCCCGGTTTGATTCTCCATGTGCATAGAAAGGGTTTGCTAGAAAGTTGCTCGACTGTATTTGTAGGTCACCAATCACATTGTGGACTCCTTAAATGTTCTTCAAGTATGGGAAAACGGAGTCCACACTTAAAAAAAAAAAAAAAAAAAAAAAAAAGCAATGTCATCTGTGACTGTATATGAAAATTGTGACCTGGTGTGACGTGAAACTGACGTCAAGTTTCACAGGTTTGGGGGATTAGCTCAAGTGGTAGAGCGCTCGCTTAGCATGCGAGAGGTAGCGGGATCGATGCCCGCATTCTCCAATGCTACCATTGGATTCCTTTTTCGCAGAGTTGAATGAATCATTTTTACCATCTGCCCGTGGCACCCACGGCCAAACCTAGGAGGCTTTCGACAGTGGCCAAAACAATCCTTCGATAGCTCAGCTGGTAGAGCGGAGGACTGTAGCTCTAAATTAGCAATCCTTAGGTCGCTTTTTCAATTCCGGCTCGAAGGAAGTTTTGTTTATCTTATCTCATACAGAAAGTTTTTCTCCAGTTTGCCTCGTGAATTCAAAACATAGTCAGCAAAATGGCTTTTACATGAGAGAGATGCTCAGCACCAATGCAAAAACTTCTCCAACTGTGCAACGTCTCTGGGTGGACTGCAAAAGGGTGCGACGTCCCTGGGTGGACTCAAACCACCAACCTTTCGGTTAACAGCCGAACGCGCTAACCGATTGCGCCACAGAGACCCAATGGACCACAATTTTTGCCTGCACCTTAAGCAAGGTCAGACACCGTTTCTTCAAATGATTTTCAACAATATGACTAAAGGAAACAGAAAAAAACAAAGAAATAATTGCAAAACACCAAGAATAATCTAGTTGCCAACAGATAAGAAATGGCTGATAAATTACACGACACAGACCAGAAGGCAGACAGTAATTAGACTTCGACTCTAAGCATCCAACACTACGAGCAGAGTGGCGCAGCGGAAGCGTGCTGGGCCCATAACCCAGAGGTCGATGGATCGAAACCATCCTCTGCTAAAAGGTTGTGTTTTATACTTTTCATCATTACATTGCATCCAAATGCTTCTGTCAACAGAAAGTTTAGTGTTATTGCAGAAAATGTCAAAAAAACGTACACTTCCGAAAGCGTTGGTGGTATAGTGGTGAGCATAGCTGCCTTCCAAGCAGTTGACCCGGGTTCGATTCCCGGCCAACGCATGTCTTGCTTTTCACCATTGGTGTTGCATTTATTCTCTTTTAATGTTTTGTGTTAAGGCTCATGCTCTACTCTCTTCTTACAGTTTAGCAACCACAGAAAGGAGGAAAAAAAAAAGACCAGGAGGCCTTCACGACCTCTCAGCATTTTCGATAAACAAACCAACCCATAAAAGTTCAACGGTTCTCCTTGGGATTGTGCTACATCACAACTTTTTTCTACAAACTATGCAAGTTTTTTCACTGTCCCCGGTTTGATTCTCCATGTGCATAGAAAGGGTTTGCTAGAAAGTTGCTCGACTGTATTTGTAGGTCACCAATCACGTTGTGGACTCCTTAAATGTTCTTCAAGTATGGGAAAACGGAGTCCACACTTAAAAAAAAAAAAAAAAAAAAAGCAATGTCATCTGTGACTGTATATGAAAATTGTGACCTGGTGTGACGTGAAACTGACGTCAAGTTTCACAGGTTTGGGGGATTAGCTCAAGTGGTAGAGCGCTCGCTTAGCATGCGAGAGGTAGCGGGATCGATGCCTGCATTCTCCAATGGTACCATTGGATTCCTTTTTCGCAGAGTTGAATGAATCATTTTTACCATCTGCCCGTGGCACCCACGGCCAAACCTAGGAGGCTTTCGACAGTGGCCAAAACAATCCTTCGATAGCTCAGCTGGTAGAGCGGAGGACTGTAGCTCTAAATTAGCAATCCTTAGGTCGCTGGTTCAATTCCGGCTCGAAGGAAGTTTTGTTTATCTTATCTCATACAGAAAGTTTTTCTCCAGTTTGCCTCGTGAATTCAAAACATAGTCAGCAAAATGGCTTTTACATGAGAGAGATGCTCAGCACCAATGCAAAAACTTCTCCAACTGTGCAACGTCTCTGGGTGGACTGCAAAAGGGTGCGACGTCCCTGGGTGGACTCGAACCACCAACCTTTCGGTTAACAGCCGAACGCGCTAACCGATTGCGCCACAGAGACCCAATGGACCACAATTTTTGCCTGCACCTTAAGCAAGGTCAGACACCGTTTCTTCAAATGATTTTCAACAATATGACTAAAGGAAACAGAAAAAAACAAAGAAATAATTGCAAAACACCAAGAATAATCTAGTTGCCAACAGATAAGAAATGGCTGATAAATTACACGACACAGACCAGAAGGCAGACAGTAATTAGACTTCGACTCTAAGCATCCAACACTACGAGCAGAGTGGCGCAGCGGAAGCGTGCTGGGCCCATAACCCAGAGGTCGATGGATTGAAACCATCCTCTGCTAAAAGGTTGTGTTTTATACTTTTCATCATTACATTGCATCCAAATGCTTCTGTCAACAGAAAGTTTAGTGTTATTGCAGAAAATGTCAAAAAAACGTACACTTCCGAAAGCGTTGGTGGTATAGTGGTGAGCATAGCTGCCTTCCAAGCAGTTGACCCGGGTTCGATTCCCGGCCAACGCATGTCTTGCTTTTCACCATTGGTGTTGCATTTATTCTCTTTTAATGTTTTGTGTTAAGGCTCATGCTCTACTCTCTTCTTACAGTTTAGCAACCACAGAAAGGAGGAAAAAAAAAGACCAGGAGGCCTTCACGACCTCTCAGCATTTTCGATAAACAAACCAACCCATAAAAGTTCAACGGTTCTCCTTGGGATTGTGCTACATCACAACTTTTTTCTACAAACTATGCAAGTTTTTTCACTGTCCCCGGTTTGATTCTCCATGTGCATAGAAAGGGTTTGCTAGAAAGTTGCTCGACTGTATTTGTAGGTCACCAATCACGTTGTGGACTCCTTAAATGTTCTTCAAGTATGGGAAAACGGAGTCCACACTTAAAAAAAAAAAAAAAAAAAAAAAGCAATGTCATCTGTGACTGTATATGAAAATTGTGACCTGGTGTGACGTGAAACTGACATCAAGTTTCACAGGTTTGGGGGATTAGCTCAAGTGGTAGAGCGCTCGCTTAGCATGCGAGAGGTAGCGGGATCGATGCCCGCATTCTCCAATGCTACCATTGGATTCCTTTTTCGCAGAGTTGAATGAATCATTTTTACCATCTGCCCGTGGCACCCACGGCCAAACCTAGGAGGCTTTCGACAGTGGCCAAAGCAATCCTTCGATAGCTCAGCTGGTAGAGCGGAGGACTGTAGCTCTAAATTAGCAATCCTTAGGTCGCTGGTTCAATTCCGGCTCGAAGGAAGTTTTGTTTATCTTATCTCATACAGAAAGTTTTTCTCCAGTTTGCCTCGTGAATTCAAAACATAGTCAGCAAAATGGCTTTTACATGAGAGAGATGCTCAGCACCAATGCAAAAACTTCTCCAACTGTGCAACGTCTCTGGGTGGACTGCAAAAGGGTGCGACGTCCCTGGGTGGACTCGAACCACCAACCTTTCGGTTAACAGCCGAACGCGCTAACCGATTGCGCCACAGAGACCCAATGGACCACAATTTTTGCCTGCACCTTAAGCAAGGTCAGACACCGTTTCTTCAAATGATTTTCAACAATATGACTAAAGGAAACAGAAAAAAACAAAGAAATAATTGCAAAACACCAAGAATAATCTAGTTGCCAACAGATAAGAAATGGCTGATAAATTACACGACACAGACCAGAAGGCAGACAGTAATTAGACTTCGACTCTAAGCATCCAACACTACGAGCAGAGTGGCGCAGCGGAAGCGTGCTGGGCCCATAACCCAGAGGTCGATGGATCGAAACCATCCTCTGCTAAAAGGTTGTGTTTTATACTTTTCATCATTACATTGCATCCAAATGCTTCTGTCAACAGAAAGTTTAGTGTTATTGCAGAAAATGTCAAAAAAACGTACACTTCCGAAAGCGTTGGTGGTATAGTGGTGAGCATAGCTGCCTTCCAAGCAGTTGACCCGGGTTCGATTCCCGGCCAACGCATGTCTTGCTTTTCACCATTGGTGTTGCATTTATTCTCTTTTAATGTTTTGTGTTAAGGCTCATGCTCTACTCTCTTCTTACAGTTTAGCAACCACAGAAAGGAGGAAAAAAAAAGACCAGGAGGCCTTCACGACCTCTCAGCATTTTCGATAAACAAACCAACCCATAAAAGTTCAACGGTTCTCCTTGGGATTGTGCTACATCACAACTTTTTTCTACAAACTATGCAAGTTTTTTCACTGTCCCCGGTTTGATTCTCCATGTGCATAGAAAGGGTTTGCTAGAAAGTTGCTCGACTGTATTTGTAGGTCACCAATCACGTTGTGGACTCCTTAAATGTTCTTCAAGTATGGGAAAACGGAGTCCACACTTAAAAAAAAAAAAAAAAAAAAAAAAAGCAATGTCATCTGTGACTGTATATGAAAATTGTGACCTGGTGTGACGTGAAACTGACGTCAAGTTTCACAGGTTTGGGGGATTAGCTCAAGTGGTAGAGCGCTCGCTTAGCATGCGAGAGGTAGCGGGATCGATGCCCGCATTCTCCAATGCTACCATTGGATTCCTTTTTCGCAGAGTTGAATGAATCATTTTTACCATCTGCCCGTGGCACCCACGGCCAAACCTAGGAGGCTTTCGACAGTGGCCAAAACAATCCTTCGATAGCTCAGCTGGTAGAGCGGAGGACTGTAGCTCTAAATTAGCAATCCTTAGGTCGCTGGTTCAATTCCGGCTCGAAGGAAGTTTTGTTTATCTTATCTCATACAGAAAGTTTTTCTCCAGTTTGCCTCGTGAATTCAAATCATAGTCAGCAAAATGGCTTTTACATGAGAGAGATGCTCAGCACCAATGCAAAAACTTCTCCAACTGTGCAACGTCTCTGGGTGGACTGCAAAAGGGTGCGACGTCCCTGGGTGGACTCGAACCACCAACCTTTCGGTTAACAGCCGAACGCGCTAACCGATTGCGCCACAGAGACCCAATGGACCACAATTTTTGCCTGCACCTTAAGCAAAGTCAGACACCGTTTCTTCAAATGATTTTCAACAATAAGACTAAAGGAAACAGAAAAAAACAAATAAATAATTGCAAAACACCAAGAATAATCTAGTTGCCAACAGATAAGAAATGGCTGATAAATTACACGACACAGACCAGAAGGCAGACAGTAATTAGACTTTGACTCTAAGCATCCAACACTACGAGCAGAGTGGCGCAGCGGAAGCGTGCTGGGCCCATAACCCAGAGGTCGATGGATCGAAACCATCCTCTGCTAAAAGGTTGTGTTTTATACTTTTCATCATTACATTGCATCCAAATGCTTCTGTCAACAGAAAGTTTAGTGTTATTGCAGAAAATGTCAAAAAAACGTACACTTCCGAAAGCGTTGGTGGTATAGTGGTGAGCATAGCTGCCTTCCAAGCAGTTGACCCGGGTTCGATTCCCAGCCAACGCATGTCTTGCTTTTCACCATTGGTGTTGCATTTATTCTCTTTTAATGTTTTGTGTTAAGGCTCATGCTCTACTCTCTTCTTACAGTTTAGCAACCACAGAAAGGAGGAAAAAAAAAGACCAGGAGGCCTTCACGACCTCTCAGCATTTTCGATAAACAAACCAACCCATAAAAGTTCAACGGTTCTCCTTGGGATTGTGCTACATCACAACTTTTTTCTACAAACTATGCAAGTTTTTTCACTGTCCCCGGTTTGATTCTCCATGTGCATAGAAAGGGTTTGCTAGAAAGTTGCTCGACTGTATTTGTAGGTCACCAATCACATTGTGGACTCCTTAAATGTTCTTCAAGTATGGGAAAACGGAGTCCACACTTAAAAAAAAAAAAAAAAAAAAAAGCAATGTCATCTGTGACTGTATATGAAAATTGTGACCTGGTGTGACGTGAAACTGACGTCAAGTTTCACAGGTTTGGGGGATTAGCTCAAGTGGTAGAGCGCTCGCTTAGCATGCGAGAGGTAGCGGGATCGATGCCCGCATTCTCCAATGCTACCATTGGATTCCTTTTTCGCAGAGTTGAATGAATCATTTTTACCATCTGCCCGTGGCACCCACGGCCAAACCTAGGAGGCTTTCGACAGTGGCCAAAACAATCCTTCGATAGCTCAGCTGGTAGAGCGGAGGACTGTAGCTCTAAATTAGCAATCCTTAGGTCGCTTTTTCAATTCCGGCTCGAAGGAAGTTTTGTTTATCTTATCTCATACAGAAAGTTTTTCTCCAGTTTGCCTCGTGAATTCAAAACATAGTCAGCAAAATGGCTTTTACATGAGAGAGATGCTCAGCACCAATGCAAAAACTTCTCCAACTGTGCAACGTCTCTGGGTGGACTGCAAAAGGGTGCGACGTCCCTGGGTGGACTCGAACCACCAACCTTTCGGTTAACAGCCGAACGCGCTAACCGATTGCGCCACAGAGACCCAATGGACCACAATTTTTGCCTGCACCTTAAGCAAGGTCAGACACCGTTTCTTCAAATGATTTTCAACAATATGACTAAAGGAAACAGAAAAAAACAAAGAAATAATTGCAAAACACCAAGAATAATCTAGTTGCCAACAGATAAGAAATGGCTGATAAATTACACGACACAGACCAGAAGGCAGACAGTAATTAGACTTCGACTCTAATCATCCAACACTACGAGCAGAGTGGCGCAGCGGAAGCGTGCCGGGCCCATAACCCAGAGGTCGATGGATCGAAACCATCCTCTGCTAAAAGGTTGTGTTTTATACTTTTCATCATTACATTGCATCCAAATGCTTCTGTCAACAGAAAGTTTAGTGTTATTGCAGAAAATGTCAAAAAAACGTACACTTCCGAAAGCGTTGGTGGTATAGTGGTGAGCATAGCTGCCTTCCAAGCAGTTGACCCGGGTTCGATTCCCGGCCAACGCATGTCTTGCTTTTCACCATTGGTGTTGCATTTATTCTCTTTTAATGTTTTGTGTTAAGGCTCATGCTCTACTCTCTTCTTACAGTTTAGCAACCACAGAAAGGAGGAAAAAAAAAGACCAGGAGGCCTTCACGACCTCTCAGCATTTTCGATAAACAAACCAACCCATAAAAGTTCAACGGTTCTCCTTGGGATTGTGCTACATCACAACTTTTTTCTACAAACTATGCAAGTTTTTTCACTGTCCCCGGTTTGATTCTCCATGTGCATAGAAAGGGTTTGCTAGAAAGTTGCTCGACTGTATTTGTAGGTCACCAATCACGTTGTGGACTCCTTAAATGTTCTTCAAGTATGGGAAAACGGAGTCCACACTTAAAAAAAAAAAAAAAAAAAGCAATGTCATCTGTGACTGTATATGAAAATTGTGACCTGGTGTGACGTGAAACTGACGTCAAGTTTCACAGGTTTGGGGGATTAGCTCAAGTGGTAGAGCGCTCGCTTAGCATGCGAGAGGTAGCGGGATCGATGCCCGCATTCTCCAATGCTACCATTGGATTCCTTTTTCGCAGAGTTGAATGAATCATTTTTACCATCTGCCCGTGGCACCCACGGCCAAACCTAGGAGGCTTTCGACAGTGGCCAAAACAATCCTTCGATAGCTCAGCTGGTAGAGCGGAGGACTGTAGCTCTAAATTAGCAATCCTTAGGTCGCTGGTTCAATTCCGGCTCGAAGGAAGTTTTGTTTATCTTATCTCATACAGAAAGTTTTTCTCCAGTTTGCTTCGTGAATTCAAAACATAGTCAGCAAAATGGCTTTTACATGAGAGAGATGCTCAGCACCAATGCAAAAACTTCTCCAACTGTGCAACGTCTCTGGGTGGACTGCAAAAGGGTGCGACGTCCCTGGGTGGACTCGAACCACCAACCTTTCGGTTAACAGTCGAACGCGCTAACCGATTGCGCCACAGAGACCCAATGGACCACAATTTTTGCCTGCACCTTAAGCAAGGTCAGACACCGTTTCTTCAAATGATTTTCAACAATATGACTAAAGGAAACAGAAAAAAACAAAGAAATAATTGCAAAACACCAAGAATAATCTAGTTGCCAACAGATAAGAAATGGCTGATAAATTACACGACACAGACCAGAAGGCAGACAGTAATTAGACTTCGACTCTAAGCATCCAACACTACGAGCAGAGTGGCGCAGCGGAAGCATGCTGGGCCCATAACCCAGAGGTCGATGGATCGAAACCATCCTCTGCTAAAAGGTTGTGTCTTATACTTTTCATCATTACATTGCATCCAAATGCTTCTGTCAACAGAAAGTTTAGTGTTATTGCAGAAAATGTCAAAAAAACGTACACTTCCGAAAGCGTTGGTGGTATAGTGGTGAGCATAGCTGCCTTCCAAGCAGTTGACCCGGGTTCGATTCCCGGCCAACGCATGTCTTGCTTTTCACCATTGGTGTTGCATTTATTCTCTTTTAATGTTTTGTGTTAAGGCTCATGCTCTACTCTCTTCTTACAGTTTAGCAACCACAGAAAGGAGGGAAAAAAAAGACCAGGAGGCCTTCACGACCTCTCAGCATTTTCAATAAACAAACCAACCCATAAAAGTTCAACGGTTCTCCTTGGGATTGTGCTACATCACAACTTTTTTCTACAAACTATGCAAGTTTTTTCACTGTCCCCGGTTTGATTCTCCATGTGCATAGAAAGGGTTTGCTAGAAAGTTGCTCGACTGTATTTGTAGGTCACCAATCACGTTGTGGACTCCTTAAATGTTCTTCAAGTATGGGAAAACGGAGTCCACACTTAAAAAAAAAAAAAAAAAAAGCAATGTCATCTGTGACTGTATATGAAAATTGTGACCTGGTGTGACGTGAAACTGACGTCAAGTTTCACAGGTTTGGGGGATTAGCTCAAGTGGTAGAGCGCTCGCTTAGCATGCGAGAGGTAGCGGGATCGATGCCCGCATTCTCCAATGCTACCATTGGATTCCTTTTTCGCAGAGTTGAATGAATCATTTTTACCATCTGCCCGTGGCACCCACGGCCAAACCTAGGAGGCTTTCGACAGTGGCCAAAACAATCCTTCGATAGCTCAGCTGGTAGAGCGGAGGACTGTAGCTCTAAATTAGCAATCCTTAGGTCGCTGGTTCAATTCCGGCTCGAAGGAAGTTTTGTTTATCTTATCTCATACAGAAAGTTTTTCTCCAGTTTGCCTCGTGAATTCAAAACATAGTCAGCAAAATGGCTTTTACATGAGAGAGATGCTCAGCACCAATGCAAAAACTTCTCCAACTGTGCAACGTCTCTGGGTGGACTGCAAAAGGGTGCGACGTCCCTGGGTGGACTCGAACCACCAACCTTTCGGTTAACAGCCGAACGCGCTAACCGATTGCGCCACAGAGACCCAATGGACCACAATTTTTGCCTGCACCTTAAGCAAGGTCAGACACCGTTTCTTCAAATGATTTTCAACAATATGACTAAAGGAAACAGAAAAAAACAAAGAAATAATTGCAAAACACCAAGAATAATCTAGTTGCCAACAGATAAGAAATGGCTGATAAATTACACGACACAGACCAGAAGGCAGACAGTAATTAGACTTCGACTCTAAGCATCCAACACTACGAGCAGAGTGGCGCAGCGGAAGCGTGCTGGGCCCATAACCCAGAGGTCGATGGATCGAAACCATCCTCTGCTAAAAGGTTGTGTTTTATACTTTTCATCATTACATTGCATCCAAATGCTTCTGTCAACAGAAAGTTTAGTGTTATTGCAGAAAATGTCAAAAAAACGTACACTTCCGAAAGCGTTGGTGGTATAGTGGTGAGCATAGCTGCCTTCCAAGCAGTTGACCCGGGTTCGATTCCCGGCCAACGCATGTCTTGCTTTTCACCATTGGTGTTGCATTTATTCTCTTTTAATGTTTTGTGTTAAGGCTCATGCTCTACTCTCTTCTTACAGTTTAGCAACCACAGAAAGGAGGAAAAAAAAAGACCAGGAGGCCTTCACGACCTCTCAGCATTTTCGATAAACAAACCAACCCATAAAAGTTCAACGGTTCTCCTTGGGATTGTGCTACATCACAACTTTTTTCTACAAACTATGCAAGTTTTTTCACTGTCCCCGGTTTGATTCTCCATGTGCATAGAAAGGGTTTGCTAGAAAGTTGCTCGACTGTATTTGTAGGTCACCAATCACGTTGTGGACTCCTTAAATGTTCTTCAAGTATGGGAAAACGGAGTCCACACTTAAAAAAAAAAAAAAAAAAAAAAAGCAATGTCATCTGTGACTGTATATGAAAATTGTGACCTGGTGTGACGTGAAACTGACATCAAGTTTCACAGGTTTGGGGGATTAGCTCAAGTGGTAGAGCGCTCGCTTAGCATGCGAGAGGTAGCGGGATCGATGCCCGCATTCTCCAATGCTACCATTGGATTCCTTTTTCGCAGAGTTGAATGAATCATTTTTACCATCTGCCCGTGGCACCCACGGCCAAACCTAGGAGGCTTTCGACAGTGGCCAAAGCAATCCTTCGATAGCTCAGCTGGTAGAGCGGAGGACTGTAGCTCTAAATTAGCAATCCTTAGGTCGCTGGTTCAATTCCGGCTCGAAGGAAGTTTTGTTTATCTTATCTCATACAGAAAGTTTTTCTCCAGTTTGCCTCGTGAATTCAAAACATAGTCAGCAAAATGGCTTTTACATGAGAGAGATGCTCAGCACCAATGCAAAAACTTCTCCAACTGTGCAACGTCTCTGGGTGGACTGCAAAAGGGTGCGACGTCCCTGGGTGGACTCGAACCACCAACCTTTCGGTTAACAGCCGAACGCGCTAACCGATTGCGCCACAGAGACCCAATGGACCACAATTTTTGCCTGCACCTTAAGCAAGGTCAGACACCGTTTCTTCAAATGATTTTCAACAATATGACTAAAGGAAACAGAAAAAAACAAAGAAATAATTGCAAAACACCAAGAATAATCTAGTTGCCAACAGATAAGAAATGGCTGATAAATTACACGACACAGACCAGAAGGCAGACAGTAATTAGACTTCGACTCTAAGCATCCAACACTACGAGCAGAGTGGCGCAGCGGAAGCGTGCTGGGCCCATAACCCAGAGGTCGATGGATCGAAACCATCCTCTGCTAAAAGGTTGTGTTTTATACTTTTCATCATTACATTGCATCCAAATGCTTCTGTCAACAGAAAGTTTAGTGTTATTGCAGAAAATGTCAAAAAAACGTACACTTCCGAAAGCGTTGGTGGTATAGTGGTGAGCATAGCTGCCTTCCAAGCAGTTGACCCGGGTTCGATTCCCGGCCAACGCATGTCTTGCTTTTCACCATTGGTGTTGCATTTATTCTCTTTTAATGTTTTGTGTTAAGGCTCATGCTCTACTCTCTTCTTACAGTTTAGCAACCACAGAAAGGAGGAAAAAAAAAGACCAGGAGGCCTTCACGACCTCTCAGCATTTTCGATAAACAAACCAACCCATAAAAGTTCAACGGTTCTCCTTGGGATTGTGCTACATCACAACTTTTTTCTACAAACTATGCAAGTTTTTTCACTGTCCCCGGTTTGATTCTCCATGTGCATAGAAAGGGTTTGCTAGAAAGTTGCTCGACTGTATTTGTAGGTCACCAATCACGTTGTGGACTCCTTAAATGTTCTTCAAGTATGGGAAAACGGAGTCCACACTTAAAAAAAAAAAAAAAAAAAAAAAAAGCAATGTCATCTGTGACTGTATATGAAAATTGTGACCTGGTGTGACGTGAAACTGACGTCAAGTTTCACAGGTTTGGGGGATTAGCTCAAGTGGTAGAGCGCTTGCTTAGCATGCGAGAGGTAGCGGGATCGATGCCCGCATTCTCCAATGCTACCATTGGATTCCTTTTTCGCAGAGTTGAATGAATCATTTTTACCATCTGCCCGTGGCACCCACGGCCAAACCTAGGAGGCTTTCGACAGTGGCCAAAACAATCCTTCGATAGCTCAGCTGGTAGAGCGGAGGACTGTAGCTCTAAATTAGCAATCCTTAGGTCGCTGGTTCAATTCCGGCTCGAAGGAAGTTTTGTTTATCTTATCTCATACAGAAAGTTTTTCTCCAGTTTGCCTCGTGAATTCAAATCATAGTCAGCAAAATGGCTTTTACATGAGAGAGATGCTCAGCACCAATGCAAAAACTTCTCCAACTGTGCAACGTCTCTGGGTGGACTGCAAAAGGGTGCGACGTCCCTGGGTGGACTCGAACCACCAACCTTTCGGTTAACAGCCGAACGCGCTAACCGATTGCGCCACAGAGACCCAATGGACCACAATTTTTGCCTGCACCTTAAGCAAAGTCAGACACCGTTTCTTCAAATGATTTTCAACAATAAGACTAAAGGAAACAGAAAAAAACAAATAAATAATTGCAAAACACCAAGAATAATCTAGTTGCCAACAGATAAGAAATGGCTGATAAATTACACGACACAGACCAGAAGGCAGACAGTAATTAGACTTTGACTCTAAGCATCCAACACTACGAGCAGAGTGGCGCAGCGGAAGCGTGCTGGGCCCATAACCCAGAGGTCGATGGATCGAAACCATCCTCTGCTAAAAGGTTGTGTTTTATACTTTTCATCATTACATTGCATCCAAATGCTTCTGTCAACAGAAAGTTTAGTGTTATTGCAGAAAATGTCAAAAAAACGTACACTTCCGAAAGCGTTGGTGGTATAGTGGTGAGCATAGCTGCCTTCCAAGCAGTTGACCCGGGTTCGATTCCCAGCCAACGCATGTCTTGCTTTTCACCATTGGTGTTGCATTTATTCTCTTTTAATGTTTTGTGTTAAGGCTCATGCTCTACTCTCTTCTTACAGTTTAGCAACCACAGAAAGGAGGAAAAAAAAAGACCAGGAGGCCTTCACGACCTCTCAGCATTTTCGATAAACAAACCAACCCATAAAAGTTCAACGGTTCTCCTTGGGATTGTGCTACATCACAACTTTTTTCTACAAACTATGCAAGTTTTTTCACTGTCCCCGGTTTGATTCTCCATGTGCATAGAAAGGGTTTGCTAGAAAGTTGCTCGACTGTATTTGTAGGTCACCAATCACATTGTGGACTCCTTAAATGTTCTTCAAGTATGGGAAAACGGAGTCCACACTTAAAAAAAAAAAAAAAAAAAAAAGCAATGTCATCTGTGACTGTATATGAAAATTGTGACCTGGTGTGACGTGAAACTGACGTCAAGTTTCACAGGTTTGGGGGATTAGCTCAAGTGGTAGAGCGCTCGCTTAGCATGCGAGAGGTAGCGGGATCGATGCCCGCATTCTCCAATGCTACCATTGGATTCCTTTTTCGCAGAGTTGAATGAATCATTTTTACCATCTGCCCGTGGCACCCACGGCCAAACCTAGGAGGCTTTCGACAGTGGCCAAAACAATCCTTCGATAGCTCAGCTGGTAGAGCGGAGGACTGTAGCTCTAAATTAGCAATCCTTAGGTCGCTTTTTCAATTCCGGCTCGAAGGAAGTTTTGTTTATCTTATCTCATACAGAAAGTTTTTCTCCAGTTTGCCTCGTGAATTCAAAACATAGTCAGCAAAATGGCTTTTACATGAGAGAGATGCTCAGCACCAATGCAAAAACTTCTCCAACTGTGCAACGTCTCTGGGTGGACTGCAAAAGGGTGCGACGTCCCTGGGTGGACTCGAACCACCAACCTTTCGGTTAACAGCCGAACGCGCTAACCGATTGCGCCACAGAGACCCAATGGACCACAATTTTTGCCTGCACCTTAAGCAAGGTCAGACACCGTTTCTTCAAATGATTTTCAACAATATGACTAAAGGAAACAGAAAAAAACAAAGAAATAATTGCAAAACACCAAGAATAATCTAGTTGCCAACAGATAAGAAATGGCTGATAAATTACACGACACAGACCAGAAGGCAGACAGTAATTAGACTTCGACTCTAATCATCCAACACTACGAGCAGAGTGGCGCAGCGGAAGCGTGCCGGGCCCATAACCCAGAGGTCGATGGATCGAAACCATCCTCTGCTAAAAGGTTGTGTTTTATACTTTTCATCATTACATTGCATCCAAATGCTTCTGTCAACAGAAAGTTTAGTGTTATTGCAGAAAATGTCAAAAAAACGTACACTTCCGAAAGCGTTGGTGGTATAGTGGTGAGCATAGCTGCCTTCCAAGCAGTTGACCCGGGTTCGATTCCCGGCCAACGCATGTCTTGCTTTTCACCATTGGTGTTGCATTTATTCTCTTTTAATGTTTTGTGTTAAGGCTCATGCTCTACTCTCTTCTTACAGTTTAGCAACCACAGAAAGGAGGAAAAAAAAAGACCAGGAGGCCTTCACGACCTCTCAGCATTTTCGATAAACAAACCAACCCATAAAAGTTCAACGGTTCTCCTTGGGATTGTGCTACATCACAACTTTTTTCTACAAACTATGCAAGTTTTTTCACTGTCCCCGGTTTGATTCTCCATGTGCATAGAAAGGGTTTGCTAGAAAGTTGCTCGACTGTATTTGTAGGTCACCAATCACGTTGTGGACTCCTTAAATGTTCTTCAAGTATGGGAAAACGGAGTCCACACTTAAAAAAAAAAAAAAAAAAAGCAATGTCATCTGTGACTGTATATGAAAATTGTGACCTGGTGTGACGTGAAACTGACGTCAAGTTTCACAGGTTTGGGGGATTAGCTCAAGTGGTAGAGCGCTCGCTTAGCATGCGAGAGGTAGCGGGATCGATGCCCGCATTCTCCAATGCTACCATTGGATTCCTTTTTCGCAGAGTTGAATGAATCATTTTTACCATCTGCCCGTGGCACCCACGGCCAAACCTAGGAGGCTTTCGACAGTGGCCAAAACAATCCTTCGATAGCTCAGCTGGTAGAGCGGAGGACTGTAGCTCTAAATTAGCAATCCTTAGGTCGCTGGTTCAATTCCGGCTCGAAGGAAGTTTTGTTTATCTTATCTCATACAGAAAGTTTTTCTCCAGTTTGCTTCGTGAATTCAAAACATAGTCAGCAAAATGGCTTTTACATGAGAGAGATGCTCAGCACCAATGCAAAAACTTCTCCAACTGTGCAACGTCTCTGGGTGGACTGCAAAAGGGTGCGACGTCCCTGGGTGGACTCGAACCACCAACCTTTCGGTTAACAGTCGAACGCGCTAACCGATTGCGCCACAGAGACCCAATGGACCACAATTTTTGCCTGCACCTTAAGCAAGGTCAGACACCGTTTCTTCAAATGATTTTCAACAATATGACTAAAGGAAACAGAAAAAAACAAAGAAATAATTGCAAAACACCAAGAATAATCTAGTTGCCAACAGATAAGAAATGGCTGATAAATTACACGACACAGACCAGAAGGCAGACAGTAATTAGACTTCGACTCTAAGCATCCAACACTACGAGCAGAGTGGCGCAGCGGAAGCATGCTGGGCCCATAACCCAGAGGTCGATGGATCGAAACCATCCTCTGCTAAAAGGTTGTGTCTTATACTTTTCATCATTACATTGCATCCAAATGCTTCTGTCAACAGAAAGTTTAGTGTTATTGCAGAAAATGTCAAAAAAACGTACACTTCCGAAAGCGTTGGTGGTATAGTGGTGAGCATAGCTGCCTTCCAAGCAGTTGACCCGGGTTCGATTCCCGGCCAACGCATGTCTTGCTTTTCACCATTGGTGTTGCATTTATTCTCTTTTAATGTTTTGTGTTAAGGCTCATGCTCTACTCTCTTCTTACAGTTTAGCAACCACAGAAAGGAGGGAAAAAAAAGACCAGGAGGCCTTCACGACCTCTCAGCATTTTCAATAAACAAA
The DNA here is from genome assembly GCF_051348905.1 of Ranitomeya variabilis. Lineage (NCBI taxonomy): Eukaryota > Metazoa > Chordata > Amphibia > Anura > Dendrobatidae > Ranitomeya > Ranitomeya variabilis. Next base: position 1,106,712,603 of record NC_135233.1, read on the forward strand.
CCAACCCATAAAAGTTCAACGGTTCTCCTTGGGATTGTGCTACATCACAACTTTTTTCTACAAACTATGCAAGTTTTTTCACTGTCCCCGGTTTGATTCTCCATGTGCATAGAAAGGGTTTGCTAGAAAGTTGCTCGACTGTATTTGTAGGTCACCAATCACGTTGTGGACTCCTTAAATGTTCTTCAAGTATGGGAAAACGGAGTCCACACTTAAAAAAAAAAAAAAAAAAAGCAATGTCATCTGTGACTGTATATGAAAATTGTGACCTGGTGTGACGTGAAACTGACGTCAAGTTTCACAGGTTTGGGGGATTAGCTCAAGTGGTAGAGCGCTCGCTTAGCATGCGAGAGGTAGCGGGATCGATGCCCGCATTCTCCAATGCTACCATTGGATTCCTTTTTCGCAGAGTTGAATGAATCATTTTTACCATCTGCCCGTGGCACCCACGGCCAAACCTAGGAGGCTTTCGACAGTGGCCAAAACAATCCTTCGATAGCTCAGCTGGTAGAGCGGAGGACTGTAGCTCTAAATTAGCAATCCTTAGGTCGCTGGTTCAATTCCGGCTCGAAGGAAGTTTTGTTTATCTTATCTCATACAGAAAGTTTTTCTCCAGTTTGCCTCGTGAATTCAAAACATAGTCAGCAAAATGGCTTTTACATGAGAGAGATGCTCAGCACCAATGCAAAAACTTCTCCAACTGTGCAACGTCTCTGGGTGGACTGCAAAAGGGTGCGACGTCCCTGGGTGGACTCGAACCACCAACCTTTCGGTTAACAGCCGAACGCGCTAACCGATTGCGCCACAGAGACCCAATGGACCACAATTTTTGCCTGCACCTTAAGCAAGGTCAGACACCGTTTCTTCAAATGATTTTCAACAATATGACTAAAGGAAACAGAAAAAAACAAAGAAATAATTGCAAAACACCAAGAATAATCTAGTTGCCAACAGATAAGAAATGGCTGATAAATTACACGACACAGACCAGAAGGCAGACAGTAATTAGACTTCGACTCTAAGCATCCAACACTACGAGCAGAGTGGCGCAGCGGAAGCGTGCTGGGCCCATAACCCAGAGGTCGATGGATCGAAACCATCCTCTGCTAAAACGTTGTGTCTTATACTTTTCATCATTACATTGCATCCAAATGCTTCTGTCAACAGAAAGTTTAGTGTTATTGCAGAAAATGTCAAAAAAACGTACACTTCCGAAAGCGTTGGTGGTATAGTGGTGAGCATAGCTGCCTTCCAAGCAGTTGACCCGGGTTCGATTCCCGGCCAACGCATGTCTTGCTTTTCACCATTGGTGTTGCATTTATTCTCTTTTAATGTTTTGTGTTAAGGCTCATGCTCTACTCTCTTCTTACAGTTTAGCAACCACAGAAAGGAGGAAAAAAAAAGACCAGGAGGCCTTCACGACCTCTCAGCATTTTCGATAAACAAACCAACCCATAAAAGTTCAACGGTTCTCCTTGGGATTGTGCTACATCACAACTTTTTTCTACAAACTATGCAAGTTTTTTCACTGTCCCCGGTTTGATTCTCCATGTGCATAGAAAGGGTTTGCTAGAAAGTTGCTCGACTGTATTTGTAGGTCACCAATCACGTTGTGGACTCCTTAAATGTTCTTCAAGTATGGGAAAACGGAGTCCACACTTAAAAAAAAAAAAAAAAAAAGCAATGTCATCTGTGACTGTATATGAAAATTGTGACCTGGTGTGACGTGAAACTGACGTCAAGTTTCACAGGTTTGGGGGATTAGCTCAAGTGGTAGAGCGCTCGCTTAGCATGCGAGAGGTAGCGGGATCGATGCCCGCATTCTCCAATGCTACCATTGGATTCCTTTTTCGCAGAGTTGAATGAATCATTTTTACCATCTGCCCGTGGCACCCACGGCCAAACCTAGGAGGCTTTCGACAGTGGCCAAAACAATCCTTCGATAGCTCAGCTGGTAGAGCGGAGGACTGTAGCTCTAAATTAGCAATCCTTAGGTCGCTGGTTCAATTCCGGCTCGAAGGAAGTTTTGTTTATCTTATCTCATACAGAAAGTTTTTCTCCAGTTTGCCTCGTGAATTCAAAACATAGTCAGCAAAATGGCTTTTACATGAGAGAGATGCTCAGCACCAATGCAAAAACTTCTCCAACTGTGCAACGTCTCTGGGTGGACTGCAAAAGGGTGCGACGTCCCTGGGTGGACTCGAACCACCAACCTTTCGGTTAACAGCCGAACGCGCTAACCGATTGCGCCACAGAGACCCAATGGACCACAATTTTTGCCTGCACCTTAAGCAAGGTCAGACACCGTTTCTTCAAATGATTTTCAACAATATGACTAAAGGAAACAGAAAAAAACAAAGAAATAATTGCAAAACACCAAGAATAATCTAGTTGCCAACAGATAAGAAATGGCTGATAAATTACACGACACAGACCAGAAGGCAGACAGTAATTAGACTTCGACTCTAAGCATCCAACACTACGAGCAGAGTGGCGCAGCGGAAGCGTGCTGGGCCCATAACCCAGAGGTCGATGGATCGAAACCATCCTCTGCTAAAAGGTTGTGTCTTATACTTTTCATCATTACATTGCATCCAAATGCTTCTGTCAACAGAAAGTTTAGTGTTATTGCAGAAAATGTCAAAAAAACGTACACTTCCGAAAGCGTTGGTGGTATAGTGGTGAGCATAGCTGCCTTCCAAGCAGTTGACCCGGGTTCGATTCCCGGCCAACGCATGTCTTGCTTTTCACCATTGGTGTTGCATTTATTCTCTTTTAATGTTTTGTGTTAAGGCTCATGCTCTACTCTCTTCTTACAGTTTAGCAACCACAGAAAGGAGGAAAAAAAAAGACCAGGAGGCCTTCACGACCTCTCAGCATTTTCGATAAACAAACCAACCCATAAAAGTTCAACGGTTCTCCTTGGGATTGTGCTACATCACAACTTTTTTCTACAAACTATGCAAGTTTTTTCACTGTCCCCGGTTTGATTCTCCATGTGCATAGAAAGGGTTTGCTAGAAAGTTGCTCAACTGTATTTGTAGGTCACCAATCATGTTGTGGACTCCTTAAATGTTCTTCAAGTATGGGAAAATGGAGTCCACACTTAAAAAAAAAAAAAAAAAAAAAGCAATGTCATCTGTGACTGTATATGAAAATTGTGACCTGGTGTGACGTGAAACTGACGTCAAGTTTCAAAGGTTTGGGGGATTAGCTCAAGTGGTAGAGCGCTCGCTTAGCATGCGAGAGGTAGCGGGATCGATGCCCGCATTCTCCAATGCTACCATTGGATTCCTTTTTCGCAGAGTTGAATGAATCATTTTTACCATCTGCCCGTGGCACCCACGGCCAAACCTAGGAGGCTTTCGACAGTGGCCAAAACAATCCTTCGATAGCTCAGCTGGTAGAGCGGAGGACTGTAGCTCTAAATTAGCAATTCTTAGGTCGCTGGTTCAATTCCGGCTCGAAGGAAGTTTTGTTTATCTTATCTCATACAGAAAGTTTTTCTCCAGTTTGCCTCGTGAATTCAAAACATAGTCAGCAAAATGGCTTTTACATGAGAGAGATGCTCAGCACCAATGCAAAAACTTCTCCAACTGTGCAACGTCTCTGGGTGGACTGCAAAAGGGTGCGACGTCCCTGGGTGGACTCGAACCACCAACCTTTCGGTTAACAGCCGAACGCGCTAACCGATTGCGCCACAGAGACACAACGGACCACAATTTTTGCCTGCACCTTAAGCAAGGTCAGACACCGTTTCTTCAAATGATTTTCAACAATATGACTAAAGGAAACAGAAAAAAACAAAGAAATAATTGCAAAACACCAAGAATAATCTAGTTGCCAACAGATAAGAAATGGCTGATAAATTACACGACACAGACCAGAAGGCAGACAGTAATTAGACTTCGACTCTAAGCATCCAACACTACGAGCAGAGTGGCGCAGCGGAAGCGTGCTGGGCCCATAACCCAGAGGTCGATGGATCGAAACCATCCTCTGCTAAAAGGTTGTGTTTTATACTTTTCATCATTACATTGCATCCAAATGCTTCTGTCAACAGAAAGTTTAGTGTTATTGCAGAAAATGTCAAAAAAACGTACACTTCCGAAAGCGTTGGTGGTATAGTGGTGAGCATAGCTGCCTTCCAAGCAGTTGACCCGGGTTCGATTCCCGGCCAACGCATGTCTTGCTTTTCACCATTGGTGTTGCATTTATTCTCTTTTAATGTTTTGTGTTAAGGCTCATGCTCTACTCTCTTCTTACAGTTTAGCAACCACAGAAAGGAGGAAAAAAAAAGACCAGGAGGCCTTCACGACCTCTCAGCATTTTCGATAAACAAACCAACCCATAAAAGTTCAACGGTTCTCCTTGGGATTGTGCTACATCACAACTTTTTTCTACAAACTATGCAAGTTTTTTCACTGTCCCCGGTTTGATTCTCCATGTGCATAGAAAGGGTTTGCTAGAAAGTTGCTCAACTGTATTTGTAGGTCACCAATCACGTTGTGGACTCCTTAAATGTTCTTCAAGTATGGGAAAACGGAGTCCACACTTAAAAAAAAAAAAAAAAAAAAAAAGCAATGTCATCTGTGACTGTATATGAAAATTGTGACCTTTTGTGACGTGAAACTGACGTCAAGTTTCACAGGTTTGGGGGATTAGCTCAAGTGGTAGAGCGCTCGCTTAGCATGCGAGAGGTAGCGGGATCGATGCCCGCATTCTCCAATGCTACCATTGGATTCCTTTTTCGCAGAGTTGAATGAATCATTTTTACCATCTGCCCGTGGCACCCACGGCCAAACCTAGGAGGCTTTCGACAGTGGCCAAAACAATCCTTCGATAGCTCAGCTGGTAGAGCGGAGGACTGTAGCTCTAAATTAGCAATCCTTAGGTTGCTGGTTCAATTCTGTCTCGAAGGAAGTTTTGTTTATCTTATCTCATACAGAAAGTTTTTCTCCAGTTTGCCTCGTGAATTCAAAACATAGTCAGCAAAATGGCTTTTACATGAGAGAGATGCTCAGCACCAATGCAAAAACTTCTCCAACTGTGCAACGTCTCTGGGTGGACTGCAAAAGGGTGCGACGTACCTGGGTGGACTCGAACCACCAACCTTTCGGTTAACAGCCGAACGCGCTAACCGATTGCGCCACAGAGACACAACGGACCACAATTTTTGCCTGCACCTTAAGCAAGGTCAGACACCGTTTCTTCAAATGATTTTCAACAATATGACTAAAGGAAACAGAAAAAAACAAAGAAATAATTGCAAAACACCAAGAATAATCTAGTTGCCAACAGATAAGAAATGGCTGATAAATTACACGACACAGACCAGAAGGCAGACAGTAATTAGACTTCGACTCTAAGCATCCAACACTACGAGCAGAGTGGCGCAGCGGAAGCGTGCTGGGCCCATAACCCAGAGGTCGATGGATCGAAACCATCCTCTGCTAAAAGGTTGTGTTTTATACTTTTCATCATTACATTGCATCCAAATGCTTCTGTCAACAGAAAGTTTAGTGTTATTGCAGAAAATGTCAAAAAAACGTACACTTCCGAAAGCGTTGGTGGTATAGTGGTGAGCATAGCTGCCTTCCAAGCAGTTGACCAGGGTTCGATTCCCGGCCAACGCATGTCTTGCTTTTCACCATTGGTGTTGCATTTATTCTCTTTTAATGTTTTGTGTTAAGGCTCATGCTCTACTCTCTTCTTACAGTTTAGCAACCACAGAAAGGAGGAAAAAAAAAGACCAGGAGGCCTTCACGACCTCTCAGCATTTTCGATAAACAAACCAACCCATAAAAGTTCAACGGTTCTCCTTGGGATTGTGCTACATCACAACTTTTTTCTACAAACTATGCAAGTTTTTTCACTGTCCCCGGTTTGATTCTCCATGTGCATAGAAAGGGTTTGTTAGAAAGTTGCTCGACTGTATTTGTAGGTCACCAATCACGTTGTGGACTCCTTAAATGTTCTTCAAGTATGGGAAAACGGAGTCCACACTTAAAAAAAAAAAAAAAAAAAAAAAAAAAGCAATGTCATCTGTGACTGTATATGAAAATTGTGACCTGGTGTGACGTGAAACTGACGTCAAGTTTCACAGGTTTGGGGGATTAGCTCAAATGGTAGAGCGCTTAGCATGCGAGAGGTAGCGGGATCGATGCCCGCATTCTCCAATGCTACCATTGGATTCCTTTTTCGCAGAGTTGAATGAATCATTTTTACCATCTGCCCGTGGCACCCACGGCCAAACCTAGGAGGCTTTCGACAGTGGCCAAAACAATCCTTCGATAGCTCAGCTGGTAGAGCGGAGGACTGTAGCTCTAAATTAGCAATCCTTAGGTCGCTGGTTCAATTCCGGCTCGAAGGAAGTTTTGTTTATCTTATCTCATACAGAAAGTTGCAAAATGCAAAAACTTCTCCAACTGTGCAACGTCTCTGGGTGGACTGCAAAAGGGTGCGACGCCCCTGGGTGGACTCAAACCACCAACCTTTCGGTTAACAGCCGAACGCGCTAACCGATTGCGCCACAGAGACCCAATGGACCACAATTTTTGCCTGCACCCTAAGCAAGGTCAGACACCGTTTCTTCAAATGATTTTCAACAATATGACTAAAGGAAACAGAAAAAAACAAAGAAATAATTGCAAAACACCAAGAATAATCTAGTTGCCAACAGATAAGAAATGGCTGATAAATTACACGACACAGACCAGAAGGCAGACAGTAATTAGACTTCGACTCTAAGCATCCAACACTACGAGCAGAGTGGCGCAGCGGAAGCGTGCTGGGCCCATAACCCAGAGGTCGATGGATCGAAACCATCCTCTGCTAAAAGGTTGTGTTTTATACTTTTCATCATTACATTGCATCCAAATGCTTCTGTCAACAGAAAGTTTAGTGTTATTGCAGAAAATGTCAAAAAAACGTACACTTCCGAAAGCGTTGGTGATATAGTGGTGAGCATAGCTGCCTTCCAAGCAGTTGACCCGGGTTCGATTCCCGGCCAACGCATGTCTTGCTTTTCACCATTGGTGTTGCATTTATTCTCTTTTAATGTTTTGTGTTAAGGCTCATGCTCTACTCTCTTCTTACAGTTTAGCAACCACAGAAAGGAGGAAAAAAAAAGACCAGGAGGCCTTCACGACCTCTCAGCATTTTCGATAAACAAACCAACCCATAAAAGTTCAACGGTTCTCCTTGGGATTGTGCTACATCACAACTTTTTTCTACAAACTATGCAAGTTTTTTCACTGTCCCCGGTTTGATTCTCCATGTGCATAGAAAGGGTTTGCTAGAAAGTTGCTCGACTGTATTTGTAGGTCACCAATCACGTTGTGGACTCCTTAAATGTTCTTCAAGTATGGGAAAACGGAGTCCACACTTAAAAAAAAAAAAAAAAAAAAAAAAAGCAATGTCATCTGTGACTGTATATGAAAATTGTGACCTGGTGTGACGTGAAACTGACGTCAAGTTTCACAGGTTTGGGGGATTAGCTCAAGTGGTAGAGCGCTCGCTTAGCATGCGAGAGGTAGCGGGATCGATGCCCGCATTCTCCAATGCTACCATTGGATTCCTTTTTCGCAGAGTTGAATGAATCATTTTTACCATCTGCCCGTGGCACCCACGGCCAAACCTAGGAGGCTTTCGACAGTGGCCAAAACAATCCTTCGATAGCTCAGCTGGTAGAGCGGAGGACTGTAGCTCTAAATTAGCAATCCTTAGGTCGCTGGTTCAATTCCGGCTCGAAGGAAGTTTTGTTTATCTTATCTCATACAGAAAGTTTTTCTCCAGTTTGCCTCATGAATTCAAAACATAGTCAGCAAAATGGCTTTTACATGAGAGAGATGCTCAGCACCAATGCAAAAACTTCTCCAACTGTGCAACGTCTCTGGGTGGACTGCAAAAGGGTGCGACGTCCCTGGGTGGACTCGAACCACCAACCTTTCGATTAACAGCCGAACGCGCTAACCGATTGCGCCACAGAGACCCAATGGACCACAATTTTTGCCTGCACCTTAAGCAAGGTCAGACACCGTTTTTTCAAATGATTTTCAACAATATGACTAAAGGAAACAGAAAAAAACAAAGAAATAATTGCAAAACACCAAGAATAATCTAGTTGCCAACAGATAAGAAATGGCTGATAAATTACACGACACAGACCAGAAGGCAGACAGTAATTAGACTTCGACTCTAAGCATCCAACACTACGAGCAGAGTGGCGCAGCGGAAGCGTGCTGGGCCCATAACCCAGAGGTCGATGGATCGAAACCATCCTCTGCTAAAAGGTTGTGTTTTATACTTTTCATCATTACATTGCATCCAAATGCTTCTGTCAACAGAAAGTTTAGTGTTATTGCAGAAAATGTCAAAAAAACGTACACTTCCGAAAGCGTTGGTGGTATAGTGGTGAGCATAGCTGCCTTCCAAGCAGTTGACCTGGGTTCGATTCCCGGCCAACGCATGTCTTGCTTTTCACCATTGGTGTTGCATTTATTCTCTTTTAATGTTTTGTGTTAAGGCTTATGCTCTACTCTCTTCTTACAGTTTAGCAACCACAGAAAGGAGGAAAAAAAAAGACCAGGAGGCCTTCACGACCTCTCAGCATTTTCGATAAACAAACCAACCCATAAAAGTTCAACGGTTCTCCTTGGGATTGTGCTACATCACAACTTTTTTCTACAAACTATGCAAGTTTTTTCACTGTCCCCGGTTTGATTCTCCATGTGCATAGAAAGGGTTTGCTAGAAAGTTGCTCGACTGTATTTGTAGGTCACCAATCACGTTGTGGACTCCTTAAATGTTCTTCAAGTATGGGAAAACGGAGTCCACACTTAAAAAAAAAAAAAAAAAAAAAAAGCAATGTCATCTGTGACTGTATATGAAAATTGTGACCTGGTGTGACGTGAAACTGACGTCAAGTTTCACAGGTTTGGGGGATTAGCTCAAGTGGTAGAGCGCTCGCTTAGCATGCGAGAGGTAGCGGGATCAATGCCCGCATTCTCCAATGCTACCATTGGATTCCTTTTTCGCAGAGTTGAATGAATCATTTTTACCATCTGCCCGTGGCACCCACGGCCAAACCTTGGAGGCTTTCGACAGTGGCCAAAACAATCCTTCGATAGCTCAGCTGGTAGAGCGGAGGACTGTAGCTCTAAATTAGCAATCCTTAGGTCGCTGGTTCAATTATGGCTCGAAGGAAGTTTTGTTTATCTTATCTCATACAGAAAGTTTTTCTCCAGTTTGCCTCGTGAATTCAAAACATAGTCAGCAAAATGGCTTTTACATGAGAGAGATGCTCAGCACCAATGCAAAAACTTCTCCAACTGTGCAACGTCTCTGGGTGGACTGCAAAAGGGTGCGACGTCCCTGGGTGGACTCGAACCACCAACCTTTCGGTTAACAGCCAAACGCGCTAACCGATTGTGCCACAGAGACCCAATGGACCACAATTTTTGCCTGCACCTTAAGCAAGGTCAGACACCGTTTCTTCAAATGATTTTCAACAATATGACTAAAGGAAACAGAAAAAAACAAAGAAATAATTGCAAAACACCAAGAATAATCTAGTTGCCAACAGATAAGAAATGGCTGATAAATTACACGACACAGACCAGAAGGCAGACAGTAATTAGACTTCGACTCTAAGCATCCAACACTACGAGCAGAGTGGCGCAGCGGAAGCGTGCTGGGCCCATAACCCAGAGGTCGATGGATCGAAACCATCCTCTGCTAAAAGGTTGTGTTTTATACTTTTCATCATTACATTGCATCCAAATCCTTCTGTCAACAGAAAGTTTAGTGTTATTGCAGAAAATGTCAAAAAAACGTACACTTCCGAAAGCGTTGGTGGTATAGTGGTGAGCATAGCTGCCTTCCAAGCAGTTGACCCGGGTTCGATTCCCGGCCAACGCATGTCTTGCTTTTCACCATTGGTGTTGCATTTATTCTCTTTTAATGTTTTGTGTTAAGGCTTATGCTCTACTCTCTTCTTACAATTTAGAAACCACAGAAAGGAGGAAAAAAAAAGACCAGGAGGCCTTCACGACCTCTCAGCATTTTCGATAAACAAACCAACCCATAAAAGTTCAACGGTTCTCCTTGGGATTGTGCTACATCACAACTTTTTTCTACAAACTATGCAAGTTTTTTCACTGTCCCCGGTTTGATTCTCCATGTGCATAGAAAGGGTTTGCTAGAAAGTTGCTCGACTGTATTTGTAGGTCACCAATCACGTTGTGGACTCCTTAAATGTTCTTCAAGTATGGGAAAACGGAGTCCACACTTAAAAAAAAAAAAAAAAGCAATGTCATCTGTGACTGTATATGAAAATTGTGACCTGGTGTGACGTGAAACTGACGTCAAGTTTCACAGGTTTGGGGGATTAGCTCAAGTGGTAGAGCGCTCGCTTAGCATGCGAGAGGTAGCGGGATCGATGCCCGCATTCTCCAATGCTACCATTGGATTCCTTTTTCGCAGAGTTGAATGAATCATTTTTACCATCTGCCCGTGGCACCCACGGCCAAACCTAGGAGGCTTTCGACAGTGGCCAAAACAATCCTTCGATAGCTCAGCTGGTAGAGCGGAGGACTGTAGCTCTAAATTAGCAATCCTTAGGTCGCTGGTTCAATTCCGGCTCGAAGGAAGTTTTGTTTATCTTATCTCATACAGAAAGTTTTTCTCCAGTTTGCCTCATGAATTCAAAACATAGTCAGCAAAATGGCTTTTACATGAGAGAGATGCTCAGCACCAATGCAAAAACTTCTCCAACTGTGCAACGTCTCTGGGTGGACTGCAAAAGGGTGCGACGTCCCTGGGTGGACTCGAACCACCAACCTTTCGATTAACAGCCGAACGCGCTAACCGATTGCGCCACAGAGACCCAATGGACCACAATTTTTGCCTGCACCTTAAGCAAGGTCAGACACCGTTTTTTCAAATGATTTTCAACAATATGACTAAAGGAAACAGAAAAAAACAAAGAAATAATTGCAAAACACCAAGAATAATCTAGTTGCCAACAGATAAGAAATGGCTGATAAATTACACGACACAGACCAGAAGGCAGACAGTAATTAGACTTCGACTCTAAGCATCCAACACTACGAGCAGAGTGGCGCAGCGGAAGCGTGCTGGGCCCATAACCCAGAGGTCGATGGATCGAAACCATCCTCTGCTAAAAGGTTGTGTTTTATACTTTTCATCATTACATTGCATCCAAATGCTTCTGTCAACAGAAAGTTTAGTGTTATTGCAGAAAATGTCAAAAAAACGTACACTTCCGAAAGCGTTGGTGGTATAGTGGTGAGCATAGCTGCCTTCCAAGCAGTTGACCTGGGTTCGATTCCCGGCCAACGCATGTCTTGCTTTTCACCATTGGTGTTGCATTTATTCTCTTTTAATGTTTTGTGTTAAGGCTTATGCTCTACTCTCTTCTTACAGTTTAGCAACCACAGAAAGGAGGAAAAAAAAAGACCAGGAGGCCTTCACGACCTCTCAGCATTTTCGATAAACAAACCAACCCATAAAAGTTCAACGGTTCTCCTTGGGATTGTGCTACATCACAACTTTTTTCTACAAACTATGCAAGTTTTTTCACTGTCCCCGGTTTGATTCTCCATGTGCATAGAAAGGGTTTGCTAGAAAGTTGCTCGACTGTATTTGTAGGTCACCAATCACGTTGTGGACTCCTTAAATGTTCTTCAAGTATGGGAAAACGGAGTCCACACTTAAAAAAAAAAAAAAAAAAAAAAAGCAATGTCATCTGTGACTGTATATGAAAATTGTGACCTGGTGTGACGTGAAACTGACGTCAAGTTTCACAGGTTTGGGGGATTAGCTCAAGTGGTAGAGCGCTCGCTTAGCATGCGAGAGGTAGCGGGATCAATGCCCGCATTCTCCAATGCTACCATTGGATTCCTTTTTCGCAGAGTTGAATGAATCATTTTTACCATCTGCCCGTGGCACCCACGGCCAAACCTTGGAGGCTTTCGACAGTGGCCAAAACAATCCTTCGATAGCTCAGCTGGTAGAGCGGAGGACTGTAGCTCTAAATTAGCAATCCTTAGGTCGCTGGTTCAATTATGGCTCGAAGGAAGTTTTGTTTATCTTATCTCATACAGAAAGTTTTTCTCCAGTTTGCCTCGTGAATTCAAAACATAGTCAGCAAAATGGCTTTTACATGAGAGAGATGCTCAGCACCAATGCAAAAACTTCTCCAACTGTGCAACGTCTCTGGGTGGACTGCAAAAGGGTGCGACGTCCCTGGGTGGACTCGAACCACCAACCTTTCGGTTAACAGCCGAACGCGCTAACCGATTGCGCCACAGAGACCCAATGGACCACAATTTTTGCCTGCACCTTAAGCAAGGTCAGACACCGTTTCTTCAAATGATTTTCAACAATATGACTAAAGGAAACAGAAAAAAACAAAGAAATAATTGCAAAACACCAAGAATAATCTAGTTGCCAACAGATAAGAAATGGCTGATAAATTACACGACACAGACCAGAAGGCAGACAGTAATTAGACTTCGACTCTAAGCATCCAACACTACGAGCAGAGTGGCGCAGCGGAAGCGTGCTGGGCCCATAACCCAGAGGTCGATGGATCGAAACCATCCTCTGCTAAAAGGTTGTGTTTTATACTTTTCATCATTACATTGCATCCAAATGCTTCTGTCAACAGAAAGTTTAGTGTTATTGCAGAAAATGTCAAAAAAACGTACACTTCCGAAAGCGTTGGTGGTATAGTGGTGAGCATAGCTGCCTTCCAAGCAGTTGACCCGGGTTCGATTCCCGGCCAACGCATGTCTTGCTTTTCACCATTGGTGTTGCATTTATTCTCTTTTAATGTTTTGTGTTAAGGCTTATGCTCTACTCTCTTCTTACAGTTTAGCAACCACAGAAAGGAGGAAAAAAAAAGACCAGGAGGCCTTCACGACCTCTCAGCATTTTCGATAAACAAACCAACCCATAAAAGTTCAACGGTTCTCCTTGGGATTGTGCTACATCACAACTTTTTTCTACAAACTATGCAAGTTTTTTCACTGTCCCCGGTTTGATTCTCCATGTGCATAGAAAGGGTTTGCTAGAAAGTTGCTCGACTGTATTTGTAGGTCACCAATCACGTTGTGGACTCCTTAAATGTTCTTCAAGTATGGGAAAACGGAGTCCACACTTAAAAAAAAAAAAAAAAGCAATGTCATCTGTGACTGTATATGAAAATTGTGACCTGGTGTGACGTGAAACTGACGTCAAGTTTCACAGGTTTGGGGGATTAGCTCAAGTGGTAGAGCGCTCGCTTAGCATGCGAGAGGTAGCGGGATCGATGCCCGCATTCTCCAATGCTACCATTGGATTCCTTTTTCGCAGAGTTGAATGAATCATTTTTACCATCTGCCCGTGGCACCCACGGCCAAACCTAGGAGGCTTTCGACAGTGGCCAAAACAATCCTTCGATAGCTCAGCTGGTAGAGCGGAGGACTGTAGCTCTAAATTAGCAATCCTTAGGTCGCTGGTTCAATTCCGGCTCGAAGGAAGTTTTGTTTATCTTATCTCATACAGAAAGTTTTTCTCCAGTTTGCCTCATGAATTCAAAACATAGTCAGCAAAATGGCTTTTACATGAGAGAGATGCTCAGCACCAATGCAAAGACTTCTCCAACTGTGCAACGTCTCTGGGTGGACTGCAAAAGGGTGCGACGTCCCTGGGTGGACTCGAACCACCAACCTTTCGATTAACAGCCGAACGCGCTAACCGATTGCGCCACAGAGACCCAATGGACCACAATTTTTGCCTGCACCTTAAGCAAGGTCAGACACCGTTTCTTCAAATGATTTTCAACAATATGACTAAAGGAAACAGAAAAAAACAAAGAAATAATTGCAAAACACCAAGAATAATCTAGTTGCCAACAGATAAGAAATGGCTGATAAATTACACGACACAGACCAGAAGGCAGACAGTAATTAGACTTCGACTCTAAGCATCCAACACTACGAGCAGAGTGGCGCAGCGGAAGCGTGCTGGGCCCATAACCCAGAGGTCGATGGATCGAAACCATCCTCTGCTAAAAGGTTGTGTTTTATACTTTTCATCATTACATTGCATCCAAATGCTTCTGTCAACAGAAAGTTTAGTGTTATTGCAGAAAATGTCAAAAAAACGTACACTTCCGAAAGCGTTGGTGGTATAGTGGTGAGCATAGCTGCCTTCCAAGCAGTTGACCTGGGTTCGATTCCCGGCCAACGCATGTCTTGCTTTTCACCATTGGTGTTGCATTTATTCTCTTTTAATGTTTTGTGTTAAGGCTTATGCTCTACTCTCTTCTTAGAGTTTAGCAACCACAGAAAGGAGGAAAAAAAAAGACCAGGAGGCCTTCACGACCTCTCAGCATTTTCGATAAACAAACCAACCCATAAAAGTTCAACGGTTCTCCTTGGGATTGTGCTACATCACAACTTTTTTCTACAAACTATGCAAGTTTTTTCACTGTCCCCGGTTTGATTCTCCATGTGCATAGAAAGGGTTTGCTAGAAAGTTGCTCGACTGTATTTGTAGGTCACCAATCACGTTGTGGACTCCTTAAATGTTCTTCAAGTATGGGAAAACGGAGTCCACACTTAAAAAAAAAAAAAAAAAAAAAAGCAATGTCATCTGTGACTGTATATGAAAATTGTGACCTGGTGTGACGTGAAACTGACGTCAAGTTTCACAGGTTTGGGGGATTAGCTCAAGTGGTAGAGCGCTCGCTTAGCATGCGAGAGGTAGCGGGATCAATGCCCGCATTCTCCAATGCTACCATTGGATTCCTTTTTCGCAGAGTTGAATGAATCATTTTTACCATCTGCCCGTGGCACCCACGGCCAAACCTTGGAGGCTTTCGACAGTGGCCAAAACAATCCTTCGATAGCTCAGCTGGTAGAGCGGAGGACTGTAGCTCTAAATTAGCAATCCTTAGGTCGCTGGTTCAATTATGGCTCGAAGGAAGTTTTGTTTATCTTATCTCATACAGAAAGTTTTTCTCCAGTTTGCCTCGTGAATTCAAAACATAGTCAGCAAAATGGCTTTTACATGAGAGAGATGCTCAGCACCAATGCAAAAACTTCTCCAACTGTGCAACGTCTCTGGGTGGACTGCAAAAGGGTGCGACGTCCCTGGGTGGACTCGAACCACCAACCTTTCGGTTAACAGCCGAACGCGCTAACCGATTGTGCCACAGAGACCCAATGGACCACAATTTTTGCCTGCACCTTAAGCAAGGTCAGACACCGTTTCTTCAAATGATTTTCAACAATATGACTAAAGGAAACAGAAAAAAACAAAGAAATAATTGCAAAACACCAAGAATAATCTAGTTGCCAACAGATAAGAAATGGCTGATAAATTACACGACACAGACCAGAAGGCAGACAGTAATTAGACTTCGACTCTAAGCATCCAACACTACGAGCAGAGTGGCGCAGCGGAAGCGTGCTGGGCCCATAACCCAGAGGTCGATGGATCGAAACCATCCTCTGCTAAAAGGTTGTGTTTTACACTTTTCATCATTACATTGCATCCAAATGCTTCTGTCAACAGAAAGTTTAGTGTTATTGCAGAAAATGTCAAAAAAACGTACACTTCCGAAAGCGTTGGTGGTATAGTGGTGAGCATAGCTGCCTTCCAAGTAGTTGACCCGGGTTCGATTCCCGGCCAACGCATGTCTTGCTTTTCACCATTGGTGTTGCATTTATTCTCTTTTAATGTTTTGTGTTAAGGCTCATGCTCTACTCTCTTCTTACAGTTTAGCAACCACAGAAAGGAGGAAAAAAAAAGACCAGGAGGCCTTCACGACCTCTCAGCATTTTCGATAAACAAACCAACCCATAAAAGTTCAACGGTTCTCCTTGGGATTGTGCTACATCACAACTTTTTTCTACAAACTATGCAAGTTTTTTCACTGTCCCCGGTTTGATTCTCCATGTGCATAGAAAGGGTTTGCTAGAAAGTTGCTCGACTGTATTTGTAGGTCACCAATCACGTTGTGGACTCCTTAAATGTTCTTCAAGTATGGGAAAACGGAGTCCACACTTAAAAAAAAAAAAAAAAGCAATGTCATCTGTGACTGTATATGAAAATTGTGACCTGGTGTGACGTGAAACTGACGTCAAGTTTCACAGGTTTTGGGGGATTAGCTCAAGTGGTAGAGCGCTCGCTTAGCATGCGAGAGGTAGCGGGATCGATGCCCGCATTCTCCAATGCTACCATTGGATTCCTTTTTCGCAGAGTTGAATGAATCATTTTTACCACCTGCCCGTGGCACCCACGGCCAAACCTAGGAGGCTTTCGACAGTGGCCAAAACAATCCTTCGATAGCTCAGCTGGTAGAGCGGAGGACTGTAGCTCTAAATTAGCAATCCTTAGGTCGCTGGTTCAATTCCGGCTCGAAGGAAGTTTTGTTTATCTTATCTCATACAGAAAGTTTTTCTCCAGTTTGCCTCATGAATTCAAAACATAGTCAGCAAAATGGCTTTTACATGAGAGAGATGCTCAGCACCAATGCAAAAACTTCTCCAACTGTGCAACGTCTCTGGGTGGACTGCAAAAGGGTGCGACGTCCCTGGGTGGACTCGAACCACCAACCTTTCGATTAACAGCCGAACGCGCTAACCGATTGCGCCACAGAGACCCAATGGACCACAATTTTTGCCTGCACCTTAAGCAAGGTCAGACACCGTTTCTTCAAATGATTTTCAACAATATGACTAAAGGAAACAGAAAAAAACAAAGAAATAATTGCAAAACACCAAGAATAATCTAGTTGCCAACAGATAAGAAATGGCTGATAAATTACACGACACAGACCAGAAGGCAGACAGTAATTAGACTTCGACTCTAAGCATCCAACACTACGAGCAGAGTGGCGCAGCGGAAGCGTGCTGGGCCCATAACCCAGAGGTCGATGGATCGAAACCATCCTCTGCTAAAAGGTTGTGTTTTATACTTTTCATCATTACTTTGCATCCAAATGCTTCTGTCAACAGAAAGTTTAGTGTTATTGCAGAAAATGTCAAAAAAACGTACACTTCCGAAAGCGTTGGTGGTATAGTGGTGAGCATAGCTGCCTTCCAAGTAGTTGACCCGGGTTCGATTCCCGGCCAACGCATGTCTTGCTTTTCACCATTGGTGTTGCATTTATTCTCTTTTAATGTTTTGTGTTAAGGCTCATGCTCTACTCTCTTCTTACAGTTTAGCAACCACAGAAAGGAGGAAAAAAAAAGACCAGGAGGCCTTCACGACCTCTCAGCATTTTCGATAAACAAACCAACCCATAAAAGTTCAACGGTTCTCCTTGGGATTGTGCTACATCACAACTTTTTTCTACAAACTATGCAAGTTTTTTCACTGTCCCCGGTTTGATTCTCCATGTGCATAGAAAGGGTTTGCTAGAAAGTTGCTCGACTGTATTTGTAGGTCACCAATCACGTTGTGGACTCCTTAAATGTTCTTCAAGTATGGGAAAACGGAGTCCACACTTAAAAAAAAAAAAAAAAAGCAATGTCATCTGTGACTGTATATGAAAATTGTGACCTGGTGTGACGTGAAACTGACGTCAAGTTTCACAGGTTTGGGGGATTAGCTCAAGTGGTAGAGCGCTCGCTTAGCATGCGAGAGGTAGCGGGATCGATGCCCGCATTCTCCAATGCTACCATTGGATTCCTTTTTCGCAGAGTTGAATGAATCATTTTTACCACCTGCCCGTGGCACCCACGGCCAAACCTAGGAGGCTTTCGACAGTGGCCAAAACAATCCTTCGATAGCTCAGCTGGTAGAGCGGAGGACTGTAGCTCTAAATTAGCAATCCTTAGGTCGCTGGTTCAATTCCGGCTCGAAGGAAGTTTTGTTTATCTTATCTCATACAGAAAGTTTTTCTCCAGTTTGCCTCATGAATTCAAAACATAGTCAGCAAAATGGCTTTTACATGAGAGAGATGCTCAGCACCAATGCAAAAACTTCTCCAACTGTGCAACGTCTCTGGGTGGACTGCAAAAGGGTGCGACGTCCCTGGGTGGACTCGAACCACCAACCTTTCGATTAACAGCCGAACGCGCTAACCGATTGCGCCACAGAGACCCAATGGACCACAATTTTTGCCTGCACCTTAAGCAAGGTCAGACACCGTTTCTTCAAATGATTTTCAACAATATGACTAAAGGAAACAGAAAAAAACAAAGAAATAATTGCAAAACACCAAGAATAATCTAGTTGCCAACAGATAAGAAATGGCTGATAAATTACACGACACAGACCAGAAGGCAGACAGTAATTAGACTTCGACTCTAAGCATCCAACACTACGAGCAGAGTGGCGCAGCGGAAGCGTGCTGGGCCCATAACCCAGAGGTCGATGGATCGAAACCATCCTCTGCTAAAAGGTTGTGTTTTATACTTTTCATCATTACATTGCATCCAAATGCTTCTGTCAACAGAAAGTTTAGTGTTATTGCAGAAAATGTCAAAAAAACGTACACTTCCGAAAGCGTTGGTGGTATAGTGGTGAGCATAGCTGCCTTCCAAGCAGTTGACCCGGGTTCGATTCCCGGCCAACGCATGTCTTGCTTTTCACCATTGGTGTTGCATTTATTCTCTTTTAATGTTTTGTGTTAAGGCTTATGCTCTACTCTCTTCTTACAGTTTAGCAACCACAGAAAGGAGGAAAAAAAAAGACCAGGAGGCCTTCACGACCTCTCAGCATTTTCGATAAACAAACCAACCCATAAAAGTTCAACGGTTCTCCTTGGGATTGTGCTACATCACAACTTTTTTCTACAAACTATGCAAGTTTTTTCACTGTCCCCGGTTTGATTCTCCATGTGCATAGAAAGGGTTTGCTAGAAAGTTGCTCGACTGTATTTGTAGGTCACCAATCACGTTGTGGACTCCTTAAATGTTCTTCAAGTATGGGAAAACGGAGTCCACACTTAAAAAAAAAAAAAAAAAAAAAAGCAATGTCATCTGTGACTGTATATGAAAATTGTGACCTGGTGTGACGTGAAACTGACGTCAAGTTTCACAGGTTTGGGGGATTAGCTCAAGTGGTAGAGCGCTCGCTTAGCATGCGAGAGGTAGCGGGATCAATGCCCGCATTCTCCAATGCTACCATTGGATTCCTTTTTCGCAGAGTTGAATGAATCATTTTTACCATCTGCCCGTGGCACCCACGGCCAAACCTTGGAGGCTTTCGACAGTAGCCAAAACAATCCTTCGATAGCTCAGCTGGTAGAGCGGAGGACTGTAGCTCTAAATTAGCAATCCTTAGGTCGCTGGTTCAATTATGGCTCGAAGGAAGTTTTGTTTATCTTATCTCATACAGAAAGTTTTTCTCCAGTTTGCCTCGTGAATTCAAAACATAGTCAGCAAAATGGCTTTTACATGAGAGAGATGCTCAGCACCAATGCAAAAACTTCTCCAACTGTGCAACGTCTCTGGGTGGACTGCAAAAGGGTGCGACGTCCCTGGGTGGACTCGAACCACCAACCTTTCGGTTAACAGCCGAACGCGCTAACCGATTGCGCCACAGAGACCCAATGGACCACAATTTTTGCCTGCACCTTAAGCAAGGTCAGACACCGTTTCTTCAAATGATTTTCAACAATATGACTAAAGGAAACAGAAAAAAACAAAGAAATAATTGCAAAACACCAAGAATAATCTAGTTGCCAACAGATAAGAAATGGCTGATAAATTACACGACACAGACCAGAAGGCAGACAGTAATTAGACTTCGACTCTAAGCATCCAACACTACGAGCAGAGTGGCGCAGCAGAAGCGTGCTGGGCCCATAACCCAGAGGTCGATGGATCGAAACCATCCTCTGCTAAAAGGTTGTGTTTTATACTTTTCATCATTACATTGCATCCAAATGCTTCTGTCAACAGAAAGTTTAGTGTTATTGCAGAAAATGTCAAAAAAACGTACACTTCCGAAAGCGTTGGTGGTATAGTGGTGAGCATAGCTGCCTTCCAAGCAGTTGACCCGGGTTCGATTCCCGGCCAACGCATGTCTTGCTTTTCACCATTGGTGTTGCATTTATTCTCTTTTAATGTTTTGTGTTAAGGCTTATGCTCTACTCTCTTCTTACAGTTTAGCAACCACAGAAAGGAGGAAAAAAAAAGACCAGGAGGCCTTCACGACCTCTCAGCATTTTCGATAAACAAACCAACCCATAAAAGTTCAACGGTTCTCCTTGGGATTGTGCTACATCACAACTTTTTTCTACAAACTATGCAAGTTTTTTCACTGTCCCCGGTTTGATTCTCCATGTGCATAGAAAAGGTTTGCTAGAAAGTTGCTCGACTGTATTTGTAGGTCACCAATCACGTTGTGGACTCCTTAAATGTTCTTCAAGTATGGGAAAACGGAGTCCACACTTAAAAAAAAAAAAAAAAAAGCAATGTCATCTGTGACTGTATATGAAAATTGTGACCTGGTGTGACGTGAAACTGACGTCAAGTTTCACAGGTTTGGGGGATTAGCTCAAGTGGTAGAGCGCTCGCTTAGCATGCGAGAGGTAGCGGGATCGATGCCCGCATTCTCCAATGCTACCATTGGATTCCTTTTTCGCAGAGTTGAATGAATCATTTTTACCATCTGCCCGTGGCACCCACGGCCAAACCTAGGAGGCTTTCGACAGTGGCCAAAACAATCCTTCGATAGCTCAGCTGGTAGAGCGGAGGACTGTAGCTCTAAATTAGCAATCCTTAGGTCGCTGGTTCAATTCCGGTTCGAAGGAAGTTTTGTTTATCTTATCTCATACAGAAAGTTTTTCTCCAGTTTGCCTCATGAATTCAAAACATAGTCAGCAAAATGGCTTTTACATGAGAGAGATGCTCAGCACCAATGCAAAAACTTCTCCAACTGTGCAACGTCTCTGGGTGGACTGCAAAAGGGTGCGACGTCCCTGGGTGGACTCGAACCACCAACCTTTCGATTAACAGCCGAACGCGCTAACCGATTGCGCCACAGAGACCCAATGGACCACAATTTTTGCCTGCACCTTAAGCAAGGTCAGACACCGTTTCTTCAAATGATTTTCAACAATATGACTAAAGGAAACAGAAAAAAACAAAGAAATAATTGCAAAACACCAAGAATAATCTAGTTGCCAACAGATAAGAAATGGCTGATAAATTACACGACACAGACCAGAAGGCAGACAGTAATTAGACTTCGACTCTAAGCATCCAACACTACGAGCAGAGTGGCGCAGCGGAAGCGTGCTGGGCCCATAACCCAGAGGTCGATGGATCGAAACCATCCTCTGCTAAAAGGTTGTGTTTTATACTTTTCATCATTACATTGCATCCAAATGCTTCTGTCAACAGAAAGTTTAGTGTTATTGCAGAAAATGTCAAAAAAACGTACACTTCCGAAAGCGTTTGTGGTATAGTGGTGAGCATAGCTGCCTTCCAAGCAGTTGACCTGGGTTCGATTCCCGGCCAACGCATGTCTTGCTTTTCACCATTGGTGTTGCATTTATTCTCTTTTAATGTTTTGTGTTAAGGCTTATGCTCTACTCTCTTCTTACAGTTTAGCAACCACAGAAAGGAGGAAAAAAAAAGACCAGGAGGCCTTCACGACCTCTCAGCATTTTCGATAAACAAACCAACCCATAAAAGTTCAACGGTTCTCCTTGGGATTGTGCTACATCACAACTTTTTTCTACAAACTATGCAAGTTTTTTCACTGTCCCCGGTTTGATTCTCCATGTGCATAGAAAGGGTTTGCTAGAAAGTTGCTCGACTGTATTTGTAGGTCACCAATCACGTTGTGGACTCCTTAAATGTTCTTCAAGTATGGGAAAACGGAGTCCACACTTAAAAAAAAAAAAAAAAAAAAAAAGCAATGTCATCTGTGACTGTATATGAAAATTGTGACCTGGTGTGACGTGAAACTGACGTCAAGTTTCACAGGTTTGGGGGATTAGCTCAAGTGGTAGAGCGCTCGCTTAGCATGCGAGAGGTAGCGGGATCAATGCCCGCATTCTCCAATGCTACCATTGGATTCCTTTTTCGCAGAGTTGAATGAATCATTTTTACCATCTGCCCGTGGCACCCACGGCCAAACCTAGGAGGCTTTCGACAGTGGCCAAAACAATCCTTCGATAGCTCAGCTGGTAGAGCGGAGGACTGTAGCTCTAAATTAGCAATCCTTAGGTCGCTGGTTCAATTATGGCTCGAAGGAAGTTTTGTTTATCTTATCTCATACAGAAAGTTTTTCTCCAGTTTGCCTCGTGAATTCAAAACATAGTCAGCAAAATGGCTTTTACATGAGAGAGATGCTCAGCACCAATGCAAAAACTTCTCCAACTGTGCAACGTCTCTGGGTGGACTGCAAAAGGGTGCGACGTCCCTGGGTGGACTCGAACCACCAACCTTTCGGTTAACAGCCGAACGCGCTAACCGATTGCGCCACAGAGACCCAATGGACCACAATTTTTGCCTGCACCTTAAGCAAGGTCAGACACCGTTTCTTCAAATGATTTTCAACAATATGACTAAAGGAAACAGAAAAAAACAAAGAAATAATTGCAAAACACCAAGAATAATCTAGTTGCCAACAGATAAGAAATGGCTGATAAATTACACGACACAGACCAGAAGGCAGACAGTAATTAGACTTCGACTCTAAGCATCCAACACTACGAGCAGAGTGGCGCAGCGGAAGCGTGCTGGGCCCATAACCCAGAGGTCGATGGATCGAAACCATCCTCTGCTAAAAGGTTGTGTTTTATACTTTTCATCATTACATTGCATCCAAATGCTTCTGTCAACAGAAAGTTTAGTGTTATTGCAGAAAATGTCAAAAAAACGTACACTTCCGAAAGCGTTGGTGGTATAGTGGTGAGCATAGCTACCTTCCAAGCAGTTGACCCGGGTTCGATTCCCGGCCAACGCATGTCTTGCTTTTCACCATTGGTGTTGCATTTATTCTCTTTTAATGTTTTGTGTTAAGGCTTATGCTCTACTCTCTTCTTACAGTTTAGCAACCACAGAAAGGAGGAAAAAAAAAGACCAGGAGGCCTTCACGACCTCTCAGCATTTTCGATAAACAAACCAACCCATAAAAGTTCAACAGTTCTCCTTGGGATTGTGCTACATCACAACTTTTTTCTACAAACTATGCAAGTTTTTTCACTGTCCCCGGTTTGATTCTCCATGTGCATAGAAAGGGTTTGCTAGAAAGTTGCTCGACTGTATTTGTAGGTCACCAATCACGTTGTGGACTCCTTAAATGTTCTTCAAGTATGGGAAAACGGAGTCCACACTTAAAAAAAAAAAAAAAAGCAATGTCATCTGTGACTGTATATGAAAATTGTGACCTGGTGTGACGTGAAACTGACGTCAAGTTTCACAGGTTTGGGGGATTAGCTCAAGTGGTAGAGCGCTCGCTTAGCATGCGAGAGGTAGCGGGATCGATGCCCGCATTCTCCAATGCTACCATTGGATTCCTTTTTCGCAGAGTTGAATGAATCATTTTTACCATCTGCCCGTGGCACCCACGGCCAAACCTAGGAGGCTTTCGACAGTGGCCAAAACAATCCTTCGATAGCTCAGCTGGTAGAGCGGAGGACTGTAGCTCTAAATTAGCAATCCTTAGGTCGCTGGTTCAATTCCGGCTCGAAGGAAGTTTTGTTTATCTTATCTCATACAGAAAGTTTTTCTCCAGTTTGCCTCGTGAATTCAAAACATAGTCAGCAAAATGGCTTTTACATGAGAGAGATGCTCAGCACCAATGCAAAAACTTCTCCAACTGTGCAACGTCTCTGGGTGGACTGCAAAAGGGTGCGACGTCCCTGGGTGGACTCGAACCACCAACCTTTCGGTTAACAGCCAAACGCGCTAACCGATTGCGCCACAGAGACCCAATGGACCACAATTTTTGCCTGCACCTTAAGCAAGGTCAGACACCGTTTCTTCAAATGATTTTCAACAATATGACTAAAGGAAACAGAAAAAAACAAAGAAATAATTGCAAAACACCAAGAATAATCTAGTTGCCAACAGATAAGAAATGGCTGATAAATTACACGACACAGACCAGAAGGCAGACAGTAATTAGACTTCGACTCTAAGCATCCAACACTACGAGCAGAGTGGCGCAGCGGAAGCGTGCTGGGCCCATAACCCAGAGGTCGATGGATCGAAACCATCCTCTGCTAAAAGGTTGTGTTTTATACTTTTCATCATTACATTGCATCCAAATTCTTCTGTCAACAGAAAGTTTAGTGTTATTGCAGAAAATGTCAAAAAAACGTACACTTCCGAAAGCGTTGGTGGTATAGTGGTGAGCATAGCTGCCTTCCAAGCAGTTGACCCGGGTTCGATTCCCGGCCAACGCATGTCTTGCTTTTCACCATTGGTGTTGCATTTATTCTCTTTTAATGTTTTGTGTTAAGGCTCATGCTCTACTCTCTTCTTACAGTTTAGCAACCACAGAAAGGAGGAAAAAAAAAGACCAGGAGGCCTTCACGACCTCTCAGCATTTTCGATAAACAAACCAACCCATAAAAGTTCAACGGTTCTCCTTGAGATTGTGCTACATCACAACTTTTTTCTACAAACTATGCAAGTTTTTTCACTGTCCCCGGTTTGATTCTCCATGTGCATAGAAAGGGTTTGCTAGAAAGTTGCTCGACTGTATTTGTAGGTCATCAATCACGTTGTGGACTCCTTAAATGTTCTTCAAGTATGGGAAAACGGAGTCCACACTTAAAAAAAAAAAAAAAAAAAAAAAAGCAATGTCATCTGTGACTATATGAAAATTGTGACCTGGTGTGACGTGAAACTGACGTCAAATTTCACAGGTTTGGGGGATTAGCTCAAGTGGTAGAGCGCTCGCTTAGCATGCGAGAGGTAGCGGGATCGATGCCCGCATTCTCCAATGCTACCATTGGATTCCTTTTTCGCAGAGTTGAATGAATCATTTTTACCATCTGCCCGTGGCACCCACGGCCAAACCTAGGAGGCTTTCGACAGTGGCCAAAACAATCCTTCGATAGCTCAGCTGGTAGAGCGGAGGACTGTAGCTCTAAATTAGCAATCCTTAGGTCGCTGGTTCAATTCCGGCTCGAAGGAAGTTTTGTTTATCTTATCTCATACAGAAAGTTTTTCTCCAGTTTGCCTCGTGAATTCAAAACATAGTCAGCAAAATGGCTTTTACATGAGAGAGATGCTCAGCACCAATGCAAAAACTTCTCCAACTGTGCAACGTCTCTGGGTGGACTGCAAAAGGGTGCGACGTCCCTGGGTGGACTCGAACCACCAACCTTTCGGTTAACAGCCGAACGCGCTAACCGATTGCGCCACAGAGACCCAATGGACCACAATTTTTGCCTGCACCTTAAGCAAGGTCAGACACCGTTTCTTCAAATGATTTTCAACAATATGACTAAAGGAAACAGAAAAAAACAAAGAAATAATTGCAAAACACCAAGAATAATCTAGTTGCCAACAGATAAGAAATGGCTGATAAATTACACGACACAGACCAGAAGGCAGACAGTAATTAGACTTCGACTCTAAGCATCCAACACTACGAGCAGAGTGGCGCAGCGGAAGCGTGCTGGGCCCATAACCCAGAGGTCGATGGATCGAAACCATCCTCTGCTAAAAGGTTGTGTTTTATACTTTTCATCATTACATTGCATCCAAATGCTTCTGTCAACAGAAAGTTTAGTGTTATTGCAGAAAATGTCAAAAAAACGTACACTTCCGAAAGCGTTGGTGGTATAGTGGTGAGCATAGCTGCCTTCCAAGCAGTTGACCTGGGTTCGATTCCCGGCCAACGCATGTCTTGCTTTTCACCATTGGTGTTGCATTTATTCTCTTTTAATGTTTTGTGTTAAGGCTTATGCTCTACTCTCTTCTTACAGTTTAGCAACCACAGAAAGGAGGAAAAAAAAAGACCAGGAGGCCTTCACGACCTCTCAGCATTTTCGATAAACAAACCAACCCATAAAAGTTCAACGGTTCTCCTTGGGATTGTGCTACATCACAACTTTTTTCTACAAACTATGCAAGTTTTTTCACTGTCCCCGGTTTGATTCTCCATGTGCATAGAAAGGGTTTGCTAGAAAGTTGCTCGACTGTATTTGTAGGTCACCAATCACGTTGTGGACTCCTTAAATGTTCTTCAAGTATGGGAAAACGGAGTCCACACTTAAAAAAAAAAAAAAAAGCAATGTCATCTGTGACTGTATATGAAAATTGTGACCTGGTGTGACGTGAAACTGACGTCAAGTTTCACAGGTTTGGGGGATTAGCTCAAGTGGTAGAGCGCTCGCTTAGCATGCGAGAGGTAGCGGGATCGATGCCCGCATTCTCCAATGCTACCATTGGATTCCTTTTTCGCAGAGTTGAATGAATCATTTTTACCATCTGCCCGTGGCACCCACGGCCAAACCTAGGAGGCTTTCGACAGTGGCCAAAACAATCCTTCGATAGCTCAGCTGGTAGAGCGGAGGACTGTAGCTCTAAATTAGCAATCCTTAGGTCGCTGGTTCAATTCCGGCTCGAAGGAAGTTTTGTTTATCTTATCTCATACAGAAAGTTTTTCTCCAGTTTGCCTCGTGAATTCAAAACATAGTCAGCAAAATGGCTTTTACATGAGAGAGATGCTCAGCACCAATGCAAAAACTTCTCCAACTGTGCAACGTCTCTGGGTGGACTGCAAAAGGGTGCGACGTCCCTGGGTGGACTCGAACCACCAACCTTTCGGTTAACAGCCAAACGCGCTAACCGATTGCGCCACAGAGACCCAATGGACCACAATTTTTGCCTGCACCTTAAGCAAGGTCAGACACCGTTTCTTCAAATGATTTTCAACAATATGACTAAAGGAAACAGAAAAAAACAAAGAAATAATTGCAAAACACCAAGAATAATCTAGTTGCCAACAGATAAGAAATGGCTGATAAATTACACGACACAGACCAGAAGGCAGACAGTAATTAGACTTCGACTCTAAGCATCCAACACTACGAGCAGAGTGGCGCAGCGGAAGCGTGCTGGGCCCATAACCCAGAGGTCGATGGATCGAAACCATCCTCTGCTAAAAGGTTGTGTTTTATACTTTTCATCATTACATTGCATCCAAATTCTTCTGTCAACAGAAAGTTTAGTGTTATTGCAGAAAATGTCAAAAAAACGTACACTTCCGAAAGCGTTGGTGGTATAGTGGTGAGCATAGCTGCCTTCCAAGCAGTTGACCCGGGTTCGATTCCCGGCCAACGCATGTCTTGCTTTTCACCATTGGTGTTGCATTTATTCTCTTTTAATGTTTTGTGTTAAGGCTCATGCTCTACTCTCTTCTTACAGTTTAGCAACCACAGAAAGGAGGAAAAAAAAAGACCAGGAGGCCTTCACGACCTCTCAGCATTTTCGATAAACAAACCAACCCATAAAAGTTCAACGGTTCTCCTTGGGATTGTGCTACATCACAACTTTTTTCTACAAACTATGCAAGTTTTTTCACTGTCCCCGGTTTGATTCTCCATGTGCATAGAAAGGGTTTGCTAGAAAGTTGCTCGACTGTATTTGTAGGTCACCAATCACGTTGTGGACTCCTTAAATGTTCTTCAAGTATGGGAAAACGGAGTCCACACTTAAAAAAAAAAAAAAAAGCAATGTCATCTGTGACTGTATATGAAAATTGTGACCTGGTGTGACGTGAAACTGACGTCAAGTTTCACAGGTTTGGGGGATTAGCTCAAGTGGTAGAGCGCTCGCTTAGCATGCGAGAGGTAGCGGGATCGATGCCCGCATTCTCCAATGCTACCATTGGATTCCTTTTTCGCAGAGTTGAATGAATCATTTTTACCATCTGCCCGTGGCACCCACGGCCAAACCTAGGAGGCTTTCGACAGTGGCCAAAACAATCCTTCGATAGCTCAGCTGGTAGAGCGGAGGACTGTAGCTCTAAATTAGCAATCCTTAGGTCGCTGGTTCAATTCCGGCTCGAAGGAAGTTTTGTTTATCTTATCTCATACAGAAAGTTTTTCTCCAGTTTGCCTCGTGAATTCAAAACATAGTCAGCAAAATGGCTTTTACATGAGAGAGATGCTCAGCACCAATGCAAAAACTTCTCCAACTGTGCAACGTCTCTGGGTGGACTGCAAAAGGGTGCGACGTCCCTGGGTGGACTCGAACCACCAACCTTTCGGTTAACAGCCAAACGCGCTAACCGATTGCGCCACAGAGACCCAATGGACCACAATTTTTGCCTGCACCTTAAGCAAGGTCAGACACCGTTTCTTCAAATGATTTTCAACAATATGACTAAAGGAAACAGAAAAAAACAAAGAAATAATTGCAAAACACCAAGAATAATCTAGTTGCCAACAGATAAGAAATGGCTGATAAATTACACGACACAGACCAGAAGGCAGACAGTAATTAGACTTCGACTCTAAGCATCCAACACTACGAGCAGAGTGGCGCAGCGGAAGCGTGCTGGGCCCATAACCCAGAGGTCGATGGATCGAAACCATCCTCTGCTAAAAGGTTGTGTTTTATACTTTTCATCATTACATTGCATCCAAATTCTTCTGTCAACAGAAAGTTTAGTGTTATTGCAGAAAATGTCAAAAAAACGTACACTTCCGAAAGCGTTGGTGGTATAGTGGTGAGCATAGCTGCCTTCCAAGCAGTTGACCCGGGTTCGATTCCCGGCCAACGCATGTCTTGCTTTTCACCATTGGTGTTGCATTTATTCTCTTTTAATGTTTTGTGTTAAGGCTCATGCTCTACTCTCTTCTTACAGTTTAGCAACCACAGAAAGGAGGAAAAAAAAAGACCAGGAGGCCTTCACGACCTCTCAGCATTTTCGATAAACAAACCAACCCATAAAAGTTCAACGGTTCTCCTTGAGATTGTGCTACATCACAACTTTTTTCTACAAACTATGCAAGTTTTTTCACTGTCCCCGGTTTGATTCTCCATGTGCATAGAAAGGGTTTGCTAGAAAGTTGCTCGACTGTATTTGTAGGTCATCAATCACGTTGTGGACTCCTTAAATGTTCTTCAAGTATGGGAAAACGGAGTCCACACTTAAAAAAAAAAAAAAAAAAAAAAAAGCAATGTCATCTGTGACTATATGAAAATTGTGACCTGGTGTGACGTGAAACTGACGTCAAATTTCACAGGTTTGGGGGATTAGCTCAAGTGGTAGAGCGCTCGCTTAGCATGCGAGAGGTAGCGGGATCGATGCCCGCATTCTCCAATGCTACCATTGGATTCCTTTTTCGCAGAGTTGAATGAATCATTTTTACCATCTGCCCGTGGCACCCACGGCCAAACCTAGGAGGCTTTCGACAGTGGCCAAAACAATCCTTCGATAGCTCAGCTGGTAGAGCGGAGGACTGTAGCTCTAAATTAGCAATCCTTAGGTCGCTGGTTCAATTCCGGCTCGAAGGAAGTTTTGTTTATCTTATCTCATACAGAAAGTTTTTCTCCAGTTTGCCTCGTGAATTCAAAACATAGTCAGCAAAATGGCTTTTACATGAGAGAGATGCTCAGCACCAATGCAAAAACTTCTCCAACTGTGCAACGTCTCTGGGTGGACTGCAAAAGGGTGCGACGTCCCTGGGTGGACTCGAACCACCAACCTTTCGGTTAACAGCCAAACGCGCTAACCGATTGCGCCACAGAGACCCAATGGACCACAATTTTTGCCTGCACCTTAAGCAAGGTCAGACACCGTTTCTTCAAATGATTTTCAACAATATGACTAAAGGAAACAGAAAAAAACAAAGAAATAATTGCAAAACACCAAGAATAATCTAGTTGCCAACAGATAAGAAATGGCTGATAAATTACACGACACAGACCAGAAGGCAGACAGTAATTAGACTTCGACTCTAAGCATCCAACACTACGAGCAGAGTGGCGCAGCGGAAGCGTGCTGGGCCCATAACCCAGAGGTCGATGGATCGAAACCATCCTCTGCTAAAAGGTTGTGTTTTATACTTTTCATCATTACATTGCATCCAAATTCTTCTGTCAACAGAAAGTTTAGTGTTATTGCAGAAAATGTCAAAAAAACGTACACTTCCGAAAGCGTTGGTGGTATAGTGGTGAGCATAGCTGCCTTCCAAGCAGTTGACCCGGGTTCGATTCCCGGCCAACGCATGTCTTGCTTTTCACCATTGGTGTTGCATTTATTCTCTTTTAATGTTTTGTGTTAAGGCTCATGCTCTACTCTCTTCTTACAGTTTAGCAACCACAGAAAGGAGGAAAAAAAAAGACCAGGAGGCCTTCACGACCTCTCAGCATTTTCGATAAACAAACCAACCCATAAAAGTTCAACGGTTCTCCTTGAGATTGTGCTACATCACAACTTTTTTCTACAAACTATGCAAGTTTTTTCACTGTCCCCGGTTTGATTCTCCATGTGCATAGAAAGGGTTTGCTAGAAAGTTGCTCGACTGTATTTGTAGGTCATCAATCACGTTGTGGACTCCTTAAATGTTCTTCAAGTATGGGAAAACGGAGTCCACACTTAAAAAAAAAAAAAAAAAAAAAAAAGCAATGTCATCTGTGACTATATGAAAATTGTGACCTGGTGTGACGTGAAACTGACGTCAAATTTCACAGGTTTGGGGGATTAGCTCAAGTGGTAGAGCGCTCGCTTAGCATGCGAGAGGTAGCGGGATCGATGCCCGCATTCTCCAATGCTACCATTGGATTCCTTTTTCGCAGAGTTGAATGAATCATTTTTACCATCTGCCCGTGGCACCCACGGCCAAACCTAGGAGGCTTTCGACAGTGGCCAAAACAATCCTTCGATAGCTCAGCTGGTAGAGCGGAGGACTGTAGCTCTAAATTAGCAATCCTTAGGTCGCTGGTTCAATTCCGGCTCGAAGGAAGTTTTGTTTATCTTATCTCATACAGAAAGTTTTTCTCCAGTTTGCCTCGTGAATTCAAAACATAGTCAGCAAAATGGCTTTTACATGAGAGAGATGCTCAGCACCAATGCAAAAACTTCTCCAACTGTGCAACGTCTCTGGGTGGACTGCAAAAGGGTGCGACGTCCCTGGGTGGACTCGAACCACCAACCTTTCGGTTAACAGCCGAACGCGCTAACCGATTGCGCCACAGAGACCCAATGGACCACAATTTTTGCCTGCACCTTAAGCAAGGTCAGACACCGTTTCTTCAAATGATTTTCAACAATATGACTAAAGGAAACAGAAAAAAACAAAGAAATAATTGCAAAACACCAAGAATAATCTAGTTGCCAACAGATAAGAAATGGCTGATAAATTACACGACACAGACCAGAAGGCAGACAGTAATTAGACTTCGACTCTAAGCATCCAACACTACGAGCAGAGTGGCGCAGCGGAAGCGTGCTGGGCCCATAACCCAGAGGTCGATGGATCGAAACCATCCTCTGCTAAAAGGTTGTGTTTTATACTTTTCATCATTACATTGCATCCAAATGCTTCTGTCAACAGAAAGTTTAGTGTTATTGCAGAAAATGTCAAAAAAACGTACACTTCCGAAAGCGTTGGTGGTATAGTGGTGAGCATAGCTGCCTTCCAAGCAGTTGACCTGGGTTCGATTCCCGGCCAACGCATGTCTTGCTTTTCACCATTGGTGTTGCATTTATTCTCTTTTAATGTTTTGTGTTAAGGCTTATGCTCTACTCTCTTCTTACAGTTTAGCAACCACAGAAAGGAGGAAAAAAAAAGACCAGGAGGCCTTCACGACCTCTCAGCATTTTCGATAAACAAACCAACCCATAAAAGTTCAACGGTTCTCCTTGGGATTGTGCTACATCACAACTTTTTTCTACAAACTATGCAAGTTTTTTCACTGTCCCCGGTTTGATTCTCCATGTGCATAGAAAGGGTTTGCTAGAAAGTTGCTCGACTGTATTTGTAGGTCACCAATCACGTTGTGGACTCCTTAAATGTTCTTCAAGTATGGGAAAACGGAGTCCACACTTAAAAAAAAAAAAAAAAAAAAAAGCAATGTCATCTGTGACTGTATATGAAAATTGTGACCTGGTGTGACGTGAAACTGACGTCAAGTTTCACAGGTTTGGGGGATTAGCTCAAGTGGTAGAGCGCTCGCTTAGCATGCGAGAGGTAGCGGGATCAATGCCCGCATTCTCCAATGCTACCATTGGATTCCTTTTTTCGCAGAGTTGAATGAATCATTTTTACCATCTGCCCGTGGCACCCACGGCCAAACCTAGGAGGCTTTCGACAGTGGCCAAAACAATCCTTCGATAGCTCAGCTGGTAGAGCGGAGGACTGTAGCTCTAAATTAGCAATCCTTAGGTCGCTGGTTCAATTATGGCTCGAAGGAAGTTTTGTTTATCTTATCTCATACAGAAAGTTTTTCTCCAGTTTGCCTCGTGAATTCAAAACATAGTCAGCAAAATGGCTTTTACATGAGAGAGATGCTCAGCACCAATGCAAAAACTTCTCCAACTGTGCAACGTCTCTGGGTGGACTGCAAAAGGGTGCGACGTCCCTGGGTGGACTCGAACCACCAACCTTTCGGTTAACAGCCGAACGCGCTAACCGATTGCGCCACAGAGACCCAATGGACCACAATTTTTGCCTGCACCTTAAGCAAGGTCAGACACCGTTTCTTCAAATGATTTTCAACAATATGACTAAAGGAAACAGAAAAAAACAAAGAAATAATTGCAAAACACCAAGAATAATCTAGTTGCCAACAGATAAGAAATGGCTGATAAATTACACGACACAGACCAGAAGGCAGACAGTAATTAGACTTCGACTCTAAGCATCCAACACTACGAGCAGAGTGGCGCAGCGGAAGCGTGCTGGGCCCATAACCCAGAGGTCGATGGATCGAAACCATCCTCTGCTAAAAGGTTGTGTTTTATACTTTTCATCATTACATTGCATCCAAATGCTTCTGTCAACAGAAAGTTTAGTGTTATTGCAGAAAATGTCAAAAAAACGTACACTTCCGAAAGCGTTGGTGGTATAGTGGTGAGCATAGCTGCCTTCCAAGCAGTTGACCTGGGTTCGATTCCCGGCCAACGCATGTCTTGCTTTTCACCATTGGTGTTGCATTTATTCTCTTTTAATGTTTTGTGTTAAGGCTTATGCTCTACTCTCTTCTTACAGTTTAGCAACCACAGAAAGGAGGAAAAAAAAAGACCAGGAGGCCTTCACGACCTCTCAGCATTTTCGATAAACAAACCAACCCATAAAAGTTCAACGGTTCTCCTTGGGATTGTGCTACATCACAACTTTTTTCTACAAACTATGCAAGTTTTTTCACTGTCCCCGGTTTGATTCTCCATGTGCATAGAAAGGGTTTGCTAGAAAGTTGCTCGACTGTATTTGTAGGTCACCAATCACGTTGTGGACTCCTTAAATGTTCTTCAAGTATGGGAAAACGGAGTCCACACTTAAAAAAAAAAAAAAAAAAAAAAGCAATGTCATCTGTGACTGTATATGAAAATTGTGACCTGGTGTGACGTGAAACTGACGTCAAGTTTCACAGGTTTGGGGGATTAGCTCAAGTGGTAGAGCGCTCGCTTAGCATGCGAGAGGTAGCGGGATCAATGCCCGCATTCTCCAATGCTACCATTGGATTCCTTTTTCGCAGAGTTGAATGAATCATTTTTACCATCTGCCCGTGGCACCCACGGCCAAACCTAGGAGGCTTTCGACAGTGGCCAAAACAATCCTTCGATAGCTCAGCTGGTAGAGCGGAGGACTGTAGCTCTAAATTAGCAATCCTTAGGTCGCTGGTTCAATTATGGCTCGAAGGAAGTTTTGTTTATCTTATCTCATACAGAAAGTTTTTCTCCAGTTTGCCTCGTGAATTCAAAACATAGTCAGCAAAATGGCTTTTACATGAGAGAGATGCTCAGCACCAATGCAAAAACTTCTCCAACTGTGCAACGTCTCTGGGTGGACTGCAAAAGGGTGCGACGTCCCTGGGTGGACTCGAACCACCAACCTTTCGGTTAACAGCCGAACGCGCTAACCGATTGCGCCACAGAGACCCAATGGACCACAATTTTTGCCTGCACCTTAAGCAAGGTCAGACACCGTTTCTTCAAATGATTTTCAACAATATGACTAAAGGAAACAGAAAAAAACAAAGAAATAATTGCAAAACACCAAGAATAATCTAGTTGCCAACAGATAAGAAATGGCTGATAAATTACACGACACAGACCAGAAGGCAGACAGTAATTAGACTTCGACTCTAAGCATCCAACACTACGAGCAGAGTGGCGCAGCGGAAGCGTGCTGGGCCCATAACCCAGAGGTCGATGGATCGAAACCATCCTCTGCTAAAAGGTTGTGTTTTATACTTTTCATCATTACATTGCATCCAAATGCTTCTGTCAACAGAAAGTTTAGTGTTATTGCAGAAAATGTCAAAAAAACGTACACTTCCGAAAGCGTTGGTGGTATAGTGGTGAGCATAGCTGCCTTCCAAGCAGTTGACCCGGGTTCGATTCCCGGCCAACGCATGTCTTGCTTTTCACCATTGGTGTTGCATTTATTCTCTTTTAATGTTTTGTGTTAAGGCTCATGCTCTACTCTCTTCTTACAGTTTAGCAACCACAGAAAGGAGGAAAAAAAAAGACCAGGAGGCCTTCACGACCTCTCAGCATTTTCGATAAACAAACCAACCCATAAAAGTTCAACGGTTCTCCTTGGGATTGTGCTACATCACAACTTTTTTCTACAAACTATGCCAGTTTTTTCACTGTCCCCGGTTTGATTCTCCATGTGCATAGAAAGGGTTTGCTAGAAAGTTGCTCGACTGTATTTGTAGGTCACCAATCACGTTGTGGACTCCTTAAATGTTCTTCAAGTATGGGAAAACGGAGTCCACACTTAAAAAAAAAAAAAAAAAAAAAAAAGCAATGTCATCTGTGACTATATGAAAATTGTGACCTGGTGTGACGTGAAACTGACGTCAAATTTCACAGGTTTGGGGGATTAGCTCAAGTGGTAGAGCGCTCGCTTAGCATGCGAGAGGTAGCGGGATCGATGCCCGCATTCTCCGATGCTACCATTGGATTCCTTTTTCGCAGAGTTGAATGAATCATTTTTACCATCTGCCCGTGGCACCCACGGCCAAACCTAGGAGGCTTTCGACAGTGGCCAAAACAATCCTTCGATAGCTCAGCTGGTAGAGCGGAGGACTGTAGCTCTAAATTAGCAATCCTTAGGTCGCTGGTTCAATTCCGGCTCGAAGGAAGTTTTGTTTATCTTATCTCATACAGAAAGTTTTTCTCCAGTTTGCCTCGTGAATTCAAAACATAGTCAGCAAAATGGCTTTTACATGAGAGAGATGCTCAGCACCAATGCAAAAACTTCTCCAACTGTGCAACGTCTCTGGGTGGACTGCAAAAGGGTGCGACGTCCCTGGGTGGACTCGAACCACCAACCTTTCGGTTAACAGCCGAACGCGCTAACCAATTGCGCCACAGAGACCCAATGGACCACAATTTTTGCCTGCACCTTAAGCAAGGTCAGACACCGTTTCTTCAAATGATTTTCAACAATATGACTAAAGGAAACAGAAAAAAACAAAGAAATAATTGCAAAACACCAAGAATAATCTAGTTGCCAACAGATAAGAAATGGCTGATAAATTACACGACACAGACCAGAAGGCAGACAGTAATTAGACTTCGACTCTAAGCATCCAACACTGCGAGCAGAGTGGCGCAGCGGAAGCGTGCTGGGCCCATAACCCAGAGGTCGATGGATCGAAACCATCCTCTGCTAAAAGGTTGTGTTTTATACTTTTCATCATTACATTGCATCCAAATGCTTCTGTCAACAGAAAGTTTAGTGTTATTGCAGAAAATGTCAAAAAAACGTACACTTCCGAAAGCGTTGGTGGTATAGTGGTGAGCATAGCTGCCTTCCAAGCAGTTGACCCGGGTTCGATTCCCGGCCAACGCATGTCTTGCTTTTCACCATTGGTGTTGCATTTATTCTCTTTTAATGTTTTGTGTTAAGGCTCATGCTCTACTCTCTTCTTACAGTTTAGCAACCACAGAAAGGAGGAAAAAAAAAGACCAGGAGGCCTTCACGACCTCTCAGCATTTTCGATAAACAAACCAACCCATAAAAGTTCAACGGTTCTCCTTGGGATTGTGCTACATCACAACTTTTTTCTACAAACTATGCAAGTTTTTTCACTGTGCCCGGTTTGATTCTCCATGTGCATAGAAAGGGTTTGCTAGAAAGTTGCTCGACTGTATTTGTAGGTCACCAATCACGTTGTGGACTCCTTAAATGTTCTTCAAGTATGGGAAAACGGAGTCCACACTTAAAAAAAAAAAAAAAAAAAAAGCAATGTCATCTGTGACTGTATATGAAAATTGTGACCTGGTGTGACGTGAAACTGACGTCAAGTTTCACAGGTTTGGGGGATTAGCTCAAGTGGTAGAGCGCTCGCTTAGCATGCGAGAGGTAGCGGGATCGATGCCCGCATTCTCCAATGCTACCATTGGATTCCTTTTTCGCAGAGTTGAATGAATCATTTTTACCATCTGCCCGTGGCACCCACGGCCAAACCTAGGAGGCTTTCGACAGTGGCCAAAACAATCCTTCGATAGCTCAGCTGGTAGAGCGGAGGACTGTAGCTCTAAATTAGCAATCCTTAGGTCGCTGGTTCAATTCCGGCTCGAAGGAAGTTTTGTTTATCTTATCTCATACAGAAAGTTTTTCTCCAGTTTGCCTCGTGAATTCAAAACATAGTCAGCAAAATGGCTTTTACATGAGAGAGATGCTCAGCACCAATGCAAAAACTTCTCCAACTGTGCAACGTCTCTGGGTGGACTGCAAAAGGGTGCGACGTCCCTGGGTGGACTCGAACCACCAACCTTTCGGTTAACAGCCGAACGCGCTAACCAATTGCGCCACAGAGACCCAATGGACCACAATTTTTGCCTGCACCTTAAGCAAGGTCAGACACCGTTTCTTCAAATGATTTTCAACAATATGACTAAAGGAAACAGAAAAAAACAAAGAAATAATTGCAAAACACCAAGAATAATCTAGTTGCCAACAGATAAGAAATGGCTGATAAATTACACGACACAGACCAGAAGGCAGACAGTAATTAGACTTCGACTCTAAGCATCCAACACTGCGAGCAGAGTGGCGCAGCGGAAGCGTGCTGGGCCCATAACCCAGAGGTCGATGGATCGAAACCATCCTCTGCTAAAAGGTTGTGTTTTATACTTTTCATCATTACATTGCATCCAAATGCTTCTGTCAACAGAAAGTTTAGTGTTATTGCAGAAAATGTCAAAAAAACGTACACTTCCGAAAGCGTTGGTGGTATAGTGGTGAGCATAGCTGCCTTCCAAGCAGTTGACCCGGGTTCGATTCCCGGCCAACGCATGTCTTGCTTTTCACCATTGGTGTTGCATTTATTCTCTTTTAATGTTTTGTGTTAAGGCTCATGCTCTACTCTCTTCTTACAGTTTAGCAACCACAGAAAGGAGGAAAAAAAAAGACCAGGAGGCCTTCACGACCTCTCAGCATTTTCGATAAACAAACCAACCCATAAAAGTTCAACGGTTCTCCTTGGGATTGTGCTACATCACAACTTTTTTCTACAAACTATGCAAGTTTTTTCACTGTGCCCGGTTTGATTCTCCATGTGCATAGAAAGGGTTTGCTAGAAAGTTGCTCGACTGTATTTGTAGGTCACCAATCACGTTGTGGACTCCTTAAATGTTCTTCAAGTATGGGAAAACGGAGTCCACACTTAAAAAAAAAAAAAAAAAAAAAGCAATGTCATCTGTGACTGTATATGAAAATTGTGACCTGGTGTGACGTGAAACTGACGTCAAGTTTCACAGGTTTGGGGGATTAGCTCAAGTGGTAGAGCGCTCGCTTAGCATGCGAGAGGTAGCGGGATCGATGCCCGCATTCTCCAATGCTACCATTGGATTCCTTTTTCGCAGAGTTGAATGAATCATTTTTACCATCTGCCCGTGGCACCCACGGCCAAACCTAGGAGGCTTTCGACAGTGGCCAAAACAATCCTTCGATAGCTCAGCTGGTAGAGCGGAGGACTGTAGCTCTAAATTAGCAATCCTTAGGTCGCTGGTTCAATTCCGGCTCGAAGGAAGTTTTGTTTATCTTATCTCATACAGAAAGTTTTTCTCCAGTTTGCCTCGTGAATTCAAAACATAGTCAGCAAAATGGCTTTTACATGAGAGAGATGCTCAGCACCAATGCAAAAACTTCTCCAACTGTGCAACGTCTCTGGGTGGACTGCAAAAGGGTGCGACGTCCCTGGGTGGACTCGAACCACCAACCTTTCGGTTAACAGCCGAACGCGCTAACCAATTGCGCCACAGAGACCCAATGGACCACAATTTTTGCCTGCACCTTAAGCAAGGTCAGACACCGTTTCTTCAAATGATTTTCAACAATATGACTAAAGGAAACAGAAAAAAACAAAGAAATAATTGCAAAACACCAAGAATAATCTAGTTGCCAACAGATAAGAAATGGCTGATAAATTACACGACACAGACCAGAAGGCAGACAGTAATTAGACTTCGACTCTAAGCATCCAACACTACGAGCAGAGTGGCGCAGCGGAAGCGTGCTGGGCTCATAACCCAGAGGTCGATGGATCGAAACCATCCTCTGCTAAAAGGTTGTGTTTTATACTTTTCATCATTACATTGCATCCAAATGCTTCTGTCAACAGAAAGTTTAGTGTTATTGCAGAAAATGTCAAAAAAACGTACACTTCCGAAAGCGTTGGTGGTATAGTGGTGAGCATAGCTGCCTTCCAAGCAGTTGACCCGGGTTCGATTCCCGGCCAACGCATGTCTTGCTTTTCACCATTGGTGTTGCATTTATTCTCTTTTAATGTTTTGTGTTAAGGCTCATGCTCTACTCTCTTCTTACAGTTTAGCAACCACAGAAAGGAGGAAAAAAAAAGACCAGGAGGCCTTCACGACCTCTCAGCATTTTCGATAAACAAACCAACCCATAAAAGTTCAACGGTTCTCCTTGAGATTGTGCTACATCACAACTTTTTTCTACAAACTATGCCAGTTTTTTCACTGTCCCCGGTTTGATTCTCCATGTGCATAGAAAGGGTTTGCTAGAAAGTTGCTCGACTGTATTTGTAGGTCACCAATCACGTTGTGGACTCCTTAAATGTTCTTCAAGTATGGGAAAACGGAGTCCACACTTAAAAAAAAAAAAAAAAAAAAAAAAAAGCAATGTCATCTGTGACTATATGAAAATTGTGACCTGGTGTGACGTGAAACTGACGTCAAATTTCACAGGTTTGGGGGATTAGCTCAAGTGGTAGAGCGCTCGCTTAGCATGCGAGAGGT
The DNA here is from genome assembly GCF_051348905.1 of Ranitomeya variabilis. Classification (NCBI taxonomy): domain Eukaryota; kingdom Metazoa; phylum Chordata; class Amphibia; order Anura; family Dendrobatidae; genus Ranitomeya; species Ranitomeya variabilis. The sequence continues at coordinate 1,106,751,999 of NC_135233.1, forward strand.
AGCGGGATCGATGCCCGCATTCTCCAATGCTACCATTGGATTCCTTTTTCGCAGAGTTGAATGAATCATTTTTACCATCTGCCCGTGGCACCCACGGCCAAACCTAGGAGGCTTTCGACAGTGGCCAAAACAATCCTTCGATAGCTCAGCTGGTAGAGCGGAGGACTGTAGCTCTAAATTAGCAATCCTTAGGTCGCTGGTTCAATTCCGGCTCGAAGGAAGTTTTGTTTATCTTATCTCATACAGAAAGTTTTTCTCCAGTTTGCCTCGTGAATTCAAAACATAGTCAGCAAAATGGCTTTTACATGAGAGAGATGCTCAGCACCAATGCAAAAACTTCTCCAACTGTGCAACGTCTCTGGGTGGACTGCAAAAGGGTGCGACGTCCCTGGGTGGACTCGAACCACCAACCTTTCGGTTAACAGCCGAACGCGCTAACCAATTGCGCCACAGAGACCCAATGGACCACAATTTTTGCCTGCACCTTAAGCAAGGTCAGACACCGTTTCTTCAAATGATTTTCAACAATATGACTAAAGGAAACAGAAAAAAACAAAGAAATAATTGCAAAACACCAAGAATAATCTAGTTGCCAACAGATAAGAAATGGCTGATAAATTACACGACACAGACCAGAAGGCAGACAGTAATTAGACTTCGACTCTAAGCATCCAACACTACGAGCAGAGTGGCGCAGCGGAAGCGTGCTGGGCTCATAACCCAGAGGTCGATGGATCGAAACCATCCTCTGCTAAAAGGTTGTGTTTTATACTTTTCATCATTACATTGCATCCAAATGCTTCTGTCAACAGAAAGTTTAGTGTTATTGCAGAAAATGTCAAAAAAACGTACACTTCCGAAAGCGTTGGTGGTATAGTGGTGAGCATAGCTGCCTTCCAAGCAGTTGACCCGGGTTCGATTCCCGGCCAACGCATGTCTTGCTTTTCACCATTGGTGTTGCATTTATTCTCTTTTAATGTTTTGTGTTAAGGCTCATGCTCTACTCTCTTCTTACAGTTTAGCAACCACAGAAAGGAGGAAAAAAAAAGACCAGGAGGCCTTCACGACCTCTCAGCATTTTCGATAAACAAACCAACCCATAAAAGTTCAACGGTTCTCCTTGAGATTGTGCTACATCACAACTTTTTTCTACAAACTATGCCAGTTTTTTCACTGTCCCCGGTTTGATTCTCCATGTGCATAGAAAGGGTTTGCTAGAAAGTTGCTCGACTGTATTTGTAGGTCACCAATCACGTTGTGGACTCCTTAAATGTTCTTCAAGTATGGGAAAACGGAGTCCACACTTAAAAAAAAAAAAAAAAAAAAAAAAGCAATGTCATCTGTGACTATATGAAAATTGTGACCTGGTGTGACGTGAAACTGACGTCAAATTTCACAGGTTTGGGGGATTAGCTCAAGTGGTAGAGCGCTCGCTTAGCATGCGAGAGGTAGCGGGATCGATGCCCGCATTCTCCAATGCTACCATTGGATTCCTTTTTCGCAGAGTTGAATGAATCATTTTTACCATCTGCCCGTGGCACCCACGGCCAAACCTAGGAGGCTTTCGACAGTGGCCAAAACAATCCTTCGATAGCTCAGCTGGTAGAGCGGAGGACTGTAGCTCTAAATTAGCAATCCTTAGGTCGCTGGTTCAATTCCGGCTCGAAGGAAGTTTTGTTTATCTTATCTCATACAGAAAGTTTTTCTCCAGTTTGCCTCGTGAATTCAAAACATAGTCAGCAAAATGGCTTTTACATGAGAGAGATGCTCAGCACCAATGCAAAAACTTCTCCAACTGTGCAACGTCTCTGGGTGGACTGCAAAAGGGTGCGACGTCCCTGGGTGGACTCGAACCACCAACCTTTCGGTTAACAGCCGAACGCGCTAACCAATTGCGCCACAGAGACCCAATGGACCACAATTTTTGCCTGCACCTTAAGCAAGGTCAGACACCGTTTCTTCAAATGATTTTCAACAATATGACTAAAGGAAACAGAAAAAAACAAAGAAATAATTGCAAAACACCAAGAATAATCTAGTTGCCAACAGATAAGAAATGGCTGATAAATTACACGACACAGACCAGAAGGCAGACAGTAATTAGACTTCGACTCTAAGCATCCAACACTGCGAGCAGAGTGGCGCAGCGGAAGCGTGCTGGGCCCATAACCCAGAGGTCGATGGATCGAAACCATCCTCTGCTAAAAGGTTGTGTTTTATACTTTTCATCATTACATTGCATCCAAATGCTTCTGTCAACAGAAAGTTTAGTGTTATTGCAGAAAATGTCAAAAAAACGTACGCTTCCGAAAGCGTTGGTGGTATAGTGGTGAGCATAGCTGCCTTCCAAGCAGTTGACCCGGGTTCGATTCCCGGCCAACGCATGTCTTGCTTTTCACCATTGGTGTTGCATTTATTCTCTTTTAATGTTTTGTGTTAAGGCTCATGCTCTACTCTCTTCTTACAGTTTAGCAACCACAGAAAGGAGGAAAAAAAAAGACCAGGAGGCCTTCACGACCTCTCAGCATTTTCGATAAACAAACCAACCCATAAAAGTTCAACGGTTCTCCTTGGGATTGTGCTACATCACAACTTTTTTCTACAAACTATGCAAGTTTTTTCACTGTGCCCGGTTTGATTCTCCATGTGCATAGAAAGGGTTTGCTAGAAAGTTGCTCGACTGTATTTGTAGGTCACCAATCACGTTGTGGACTCCTTAAATGTTCTTCAAGTATGGGAAAACGGAGTCCACACTTAAAAAAAAAAAAAAAAAAAAAGCAATGTCATCTGTGACTGTATATGAAAATTGTGACCTGGTGTGACGTGAAACTGACGTCAAGTTTCACAGGTTTGGGGGATTAGCTCAAGTGGTAGAGCGCTCGCTTAGCATGCGAGAGGTAGCGGGATCGATGCCCGCATTCTCCAATGCTACCATTGGATTCCTTTTTCGCAGAGTTGAATGAATCATTTTTACCATCTGCCCGTGGCACCCACGGCCAAACCTAGGAGGCTTTCGACAGTGGCCAAAACAATCCTTCGATAGCTCAGCTGGTAGAGCGGAGGACTGTAGCTCTAAATTAGCAATCCTTAGGTCGCTGGTTCAATTCCGGCTCGAAGGAAGTTTTGTTTATCTTATCTCATACAGAAAGTTTTTCTCCAGTTTGCCTCGTGAATTCAAAACATAGTCAGCAAAATGGCTTTTACATGAGAGAGATGCTCAGCACCAATGCAAAAACTTCTCCAACTGTGCAACGTCTCTGGGTGGACTGCAAAAGGGTGCGACGTCCCTGGGTGGACTCGAACCACCAACCTTTCGGTTAACAGCCGAACGCGCTAACCAATTGCGCCACAGAGACCCAATGGACCACAATTTTTGCCTGCACCTTAAGCAAGGTCAGACACCGTTTCTTCAAATGATTTTCAACAATATGACTAAAGGAAACAGAAAAAAACAAAGAAATAATTGCAAAACACCAAGAATAATCTAGTTGCCAACAGATAAGAAATGGCTGATAAATTACACGACACAGACCAGAAGGCAGACAGTAATTAGACTTCGACTCTAAGCATCCAACACTACGAGCAGAGTGGCGCAGCGGAAGCGTGCTGGGCTCATAACCCAGAGGTCGATGGATCGAAACCATCCTCTGCTAAAAGGTTGTGTTTTATACTTTTCATCATTACATTGCATCCAAATGCTTCTGTCAACAGAAAGTTTAGTGTTATTGCAGAAAATGTCAAAAAAACGTACACTTCCGAAAGCGTTGGTGGTATAGTGGTGAGCATAGCTGCCTTCCAAGCAGTTGACCCGGGTTCGATTCCCGGCCAACGCATGTCTTGCTTTTCACCATTGGTGTTGCATTTATTCTCTTTTAATGTTTTGTGTTAAGGCTCATGCTCTACTCTCTTCTTACAGTTTAGCAACCACAGAAAGGAGGAAAAAAAAAGACCAGGAGGCCTTCACGACCTCTCAGCATTTTCGATAAACAAACCAACCCATAAAAGTTCAACGGTTCTCCTTGAGATTGTGCTACATCACAACTTTTTTCTACAAACTATGCCAGTTTTTTCACTGTCCCCGGTTTGATTCTCCATGTGCATAGAAAGGGTTTGCTAGAAAGTTGCTCGACTGTATTTGTAGGTCACCAATCACGTTGTGGACTCCTTAAATGTTCTTCAAGTATGGGAAAACGGAGTCCACACTTAAAAAAAAAAAAAAAAAAAAAAAAGCAATGTCATCTGTGACTATATGAAAATTGTGACCTGGTGTGACGTGAAACTGACGTCAAATTTCACAGGTTTGGGGGATTAGCTCAAGTGGTAGAGCGCTCGCTTAGCATGCGAGAGGTAGCGGGATCGATGCCCGCATTCTCCAATGCTACCATTGGATTCCTTTTTCGCAGAGTTGAATGAATCATTTTTACCATCTGCCCGTGGCACCCACGGCCAAACCTAGGAGGCTTTCGACAGTGGCCAAAACAATCCTTCGATAGCTCAGCTGGTAGAGCGGAGGACTGTAGCTCTAAATTAGCAATCCTTAGGTCGCTGGTTCAATTCCGGCTCGAAGGAAGTTTTGTTTATCTTATCTCATACAGAAAGTTTTTCTCCAGTTTGCCTCGTGAATTCAAAACATAGTCAGCAAAATGGCTTTTACATGAGAGAGATGCTCAGCACCAATGCAAAAACTTCTCCAACTGTGCAACGTCTCTGGGTGGACTGCAAAAGGGTGCGACGTCCCAGGGTGGACTCGAACCACCAACCTTTCGGTTAACAGCCGAACGCGCTAACCAATTGCGCCACAGAGACCCAATGGACCACAATTTTTGCCTGCACCTTAAGCAAGGTCAGACACCGTTTCTTCAAATGATTTTCAACAATATGACTAAAGGAAACAGAAAAAAACAAAGAAATAATTGCAAAACACCAAGAATAATCTAGTTGCCAACAGATAAGAAATGGCTGATAAATTACACGACACAGACCAGAAGGCAGACAGTAATTAGACTTCGACTCTAAGCATCCAACACTGCGAGCAGAGTGGCGCAGCGGAAGCGTGCTGGGCCCATAACCCAGAGGTCGATGGATCGAAACCATCCTCTGCTAAAAGGTTGTGTTTTATACTTTTCATCATTACATTGCATCCAAATGCTTCTGTCAACAGAAAGTTTAGTGTTATTGCAGAAAATGTCAAAAAAACGTACACTTCCGAAAGCGTTGGTGGTATAGTGGTGAGCATAGCTGCCTTCCAAGCAGTTGACCCGGGTTCGATTCCCGGCCAACGCATGTCTTGCTTTTCACCATTGGTGTTGCATTTATTCTCTTTTAATGTTTTGTGTTAAGGCTCATGCTCTACTCTCTTCTTACAGTTTAGCAACCACAGAAAGGAGGAAAAAAAAAGACCAGGAGGCCTTCACGACCTCTCAGCATTTTCGATAAACAAACCAACCCATAAAAGTTCAACGGTTCTCCTTGAGATTGTGCTACATCACAACTTTTTTCTACAAACTATGCCAGTTTTTTCACTGTCCCCGGTTTGATTCTCCATGTGCATAGAAAGGGTTTGCTAGAAAGTTGCTCGACTGTATTTGTAGGTCACCAATCACGTTGTGGACTCCTTAAATGTTCTTCAAGTATGGGAAAACGGAGTCCACACTTAAAAAAAAAAAAAAAAAAAAAAAAGCAATGTCATCTGTGACTATATGAAAATTGTGACCTGGTGTGACGTGAAACTGACGTCAAATTTCACAGGTTTGGGGGATTAGCTCAAGTGGTAGAGCGCTCGCTTAGCATGCGAGAGGTAGCGGGATCGATGCCCGCATTCTCCAATGCTACCATTGGATTCCTTTTTCGCAGAGTTGAATGAATCATTTTTACCATCTGCCCGTGGCACCCACGGCCAAACCTAGGAGGCTTTCGACAGTGGCCAAAACAATCCTTCGATAGCTCAGCTGGTAGAGCGGAGGACTGTAGCTCTAAATTAGCAATCCTTAGGTCGCTGGTTCAATTCCGGCTCGAAGGAAGTTTTGTTTATCTTATCTCATACAGAAAGTTTTTCTCCAGTTTGCCTCGTGAATTCAAAACATAGTCAGCAAAATGGCTTTTACATGAGAGAGATGCTCAGCACCAATGCAAAAACTTCTCCAACTGTGCAACGTCTCTGGGTGGACTGCAAAAGGGTGCGACGTCCCTGGGTGGACTCGAACCACCAACCTTTCGGTTAACAGCCGAACGCGCTAACCAATTGCGCCACAGAGACCCAATGGACCACAATTTTTGCCTGCACCTTAAGCAAGGTCAGACACCGTTTCTTCAAATGATTTTCAACAATATGACTAAAGGAAACAGAAAAAAACAAAGAAATAATTGCAAAACACCAAGAATAATCTAGTTGCCAACAGATAAGAAATGGCTGATAAATTACACGACACAGACCAGAAGGCAGACAGTAATTAGACTTCGACTCTAAGCATCCAACACTGCGAGCAGAGTGGCGCAGCGGAAGCGTGCTGGGCCCATAACCCAGAGGTCGATGGATCGAAACCATCCTCTGCTAAAAGGTTGTGTTTTATACTTTTCATCATTACATTGCATCCAAATGCTTCTGTCAACAGAAAGTTTAGTGTTATTGCAGAAAATGTCAAAAAAACGTACACTTCCGAAAGCGTTGGTGGTATAGTGGTGAGCATAGCTGCCTTCCAAGCAGTTGACCCGGGTTCGATTCCCGGCCAACGCATGTCTTGCTTTTCACCATTGGTGTTGCATTTATTCTCTTTTAATGTTTTGTGTTAAGGCTCATGCTCTACTCTCTTCTTACAGTTTAGCAACCACAGAAAGGAGGAAAAAAAAAGACCAGGAGGCCTTCACGACCTCTCAGCATTTTCGATAAACAAACCAACCCATAAAAGTTCAACGGTTCTCCTTGGGATTGTGCTACATCACAACTTTTTTCTACAAACTATGCAAGTTTTTTCACTGTGCCCGGTTTGATTCTCCATGTGCATAGAAAGGGTTTGCTAGAAAGTTGCTCGACTGTATTTGTAGGTCACCAATCACGTTGTGGACTCCTTAAATGTTCTTCAAGTATGGGAAAACGGAGTCCACACTTAAAAAAAAAAAAAAAAAAAAAGCAATGTCATCTGTGACTGTATATGAAAATTGTGACCTGGTGTGACGTGAAACTGACGTCAAGTTTCACAGGTTTGGGGGATTAGCTCAAGTGGTAGAGCGCTCGCTTAGCATGCGAGAGGTAGCGGGATCGATGCCCGCATTCTCCAATGCTACCATTGGATTCCTTTTTCGCAGAGTTGAATGAATCATTTTTACCATCTGCCCGTGGCACCCACGGCCAAACCTAGGAGGCTTTCGACAGTGGCCAAAACAATCCTTCGATAGCTCAGCTGGTAGAGCGGAGGACTGTAGCTCTAAATTAGCAATCCTTAGGTCGCTGGTTCAATTCCGGCTCGAAGGAAGTTTTGTTTATCTTATCTCATACAGAAAGTTTTTCTCCAGTTTGCCTCGTGAATTCAAAACATAGTCAGCAAAATGGCTTTTACATGAGAGAGATGCTCAGCACCAATGCAAAAACTTCTCCAACTGTGCAACGTCTCTGGGTGGACTGCAAAAGGGTGCGACGTCCCTGGGTGGACTCGAACCACCAACCTTTCGGTTAACAGCCGAACGCGCTAACCAATTGCGCCACAGAGACCCAATGGACCACAATTTTTGCCTGCACCTTAAGCAAGGTCAGACACCGTTTCTTCAAATGATTTTCAACAATATGACTAAAGGAAACAGAAAAAAACAAAGAAATAATTGCAAAACACCAAGAATAATCTAGTTGCCAACAGATAAGAAATGGCTGATAAATTACACGACACAGACCAGAAGGCAGACAGTAATTAGACTTCGACTCTAAGCATCCAACACTACGAGCAGAGTGGCGCAGCGGAAGCGTGCTGGTCTCATAACCCAGAGGTCGATGGATCGAAACCATCCTCTGCTAAAAGGTTGTGTTTTATACTTTTCATCATTACATTGCATCCAAATGCTTCTGTCAACAGAAAGTTTAGTGTTATTGCAGAAAATGTCAAAAAAACGTACACTTCCGAAAGCGTTGGTGGTATAGTGGTGAGCATAGCTGCCTTCCAAGCAGTTGACCCGGGTTCGATTCCCGGCCAACGCATGTCTTGCTTTTCACCATTGGTGTTGCATTTATTCTCTTTTAATGTTTTGTGTTAAGGCTCATGCTCTACTCTCTTCTTACAGTTTAGCAACCACAGAAAGGAGGAAAAAAAAAGACCAGGAGGCCTTCACGACCTCTCAGCATTTTCGATAAACAAACCAACCCATAAAAGTTCAACGGTTCTCCTTGAGATTGTGCTACATCACAACTTTTTTCTACAAACTATGCCAGTTTTTTCACTGTCCCCGGTTTGATTCTCCATGTGCATAGAAAGGGTTTGCTAGAAAGTTGCTCGACTGTATTTGTAGGTCACCAATCACGTTGTGGACTCCTTAAATGTTCTTCAAGTATGGGAAAACGGAGTCCACACTTAAAAAAAAAAAAAAAAAAAAAAAAGCAATGTCATCTGTGACTATATGAAAATTGTGACCTGGTGTGACGTGAAACTGACGTCAAATTTCACAGGTTTGGGGGATTAGCTCAAGTGGTAGAGCGCTCGCTTAGCATGCGAGAGGTAGCGGGATCGATGCCCGCATTCTCCAATGCTACCATTGGATTCCTTTTTCGCAGAGTTGAATGAATCATTTTTACCATCTGCCCGTGGCACCCACGGCCAAACCTAGGAGGCTTTCGACAGTGGCCAAAACAATCCTTCGATAGCTCAGCTGGTAGAGCGGAGGACTGTAGCTCTAAATTAGCAATCCTTAGGTCGCTGGTTCAATTCCGGCTCGAAGGAAGTTTTGTTTATCTTATCTCATACAGAAAGTTTTTCTCCAGTTTGCCTCGTGAATTCAAAACATAGTCAGCAAAATGGCTTTTACATGAGAGAGATGCTCAGCACCAATGCAAAAACTTCTCCAACTGTGCAACGTCTCTGGGTGGACTGCAAAAGGGTGCGACGTCCCTGGGTGGACTCGAACCACCAACCTTTCGGTTAACAGCCGAACGCGCTAACCAATTGCGCCACAGAGACCCAATGGACCACAATTTTTGCCTGCACCTTAAGCAAGGTCAGACACCGTTTCTTCAAATGATTTTCAACAATATGACTAAAGGAAACAGAAAAAAACAAAGAAATAATTGCAAAACACCAAGAATAATCTAGTTGCCAACAGATAAGAAATGGCTGATAAATTACACGACACAGACCAGAAGGCAGACAGTAATTAGACTTCGACTCTAAGCATCCAACACTACGAGCAGAGTGGCGCAGCGGAAGCGTGCTGGGCTCATAACCCAGAGGTCGATGGATCGAAACCATCCTCTGCTAAAAGGTTGTGTTTTATACTTTTCATCATTACATTGCATCCAAATGCTTCTGTCAACAGAAAGTTTAGTGTTATTGCAGAAAATGTCAAAAAAACGTACACTTCCGAAAGCGTTGGTGGTATAGTGGTGAGCATAGCTGCCTTCCAAGCAGTTGACCCGGGTTCGATTCCCGGCCAACGCATGTCTTGCTTTTCACCATTGGTGTTGCATTTATTCTCTTTTAATGTTTTGTGTTAAGGCTCATGCTCTACTCTCTTCTTACAGTTTAGCAACCACAGAAAGGAGGAAAAAAAAAGACCAGGAGGCCTTCACGACCTCTCAGCATTTTCGATAAACAAACCAACCCATAAAAGTTCAACGGTTCTCCTTGAGATTGTGCTACATCACAACTTTTTTCTACAAACTATGCCAGTTTTTTCACTGTCCCCGGTTTGATTCTCCATGTGCATAGAAAGGGTTTGCTAGAAAGTTGCTCGACTGTATTTGTAGGTCACCAATCACGTTGTGGACTCCTTAAATGTTCTTCAAGTATGGGAAAACGGAGTCCACACTTAAAAAAAAAAAAAAAAAAAAAAAAGCAATGTCATCTGTGACTATATGAAAATTGTGACCTGGTGTGACGTGAAACTGACGTCAAATTTCACAGGTTTGGGGGATTAGCTCAAGTGGTAGAGCGCTCGCTTAGCATGCGAGAGGTAGCGGGATCGATGCCCGCATTCTCCAATGCTACCATTGGATTCCTTTTTCGCAGAGTTGAATGAATCATTTTTACCATCTGCCCGTGGCACCCACGGCCAAACCTAGGAGGCTTTCGACAGTGGCCAAAACAATCCTTCGATAGCTCAGCTGGTAGAGCGGAGGACTGTAGCTCTAAATTAGCAATCCTTAGGTCGCTGGTTCAATTCCGGCTCGAAGGAAGTTTTGTTTATCTTATCTCATACAGAAAGTTTTTCTCCAGTTTGCCTCGTGAATTCAAAACATAGTCAGCAAAATGGCTTTTACATGAGAGAGATGCTCAGCACCAATGCAAAAACTTCTCCAACTGTGCAACGTCTCTGGGTGGACTGCAAAAGGGTGCGACGTCCCTGGGTGGACTCGAACCACCAACCTTTCGGTTAACAGCCGAACGCGCTAACCAATTGCGCCACAGAGACCCAATGGACCACAATTTTTGCCTGCACCTTAAGCAAGGTCAGACACCGTTTCTTCAAATGATTTTCAACAATATGACTAAAGGAAACAGAAAAAAACAAAGAAATAATTGCAAAACACCAAGAATAATCTAGTTGCCAACAGATAAGAAATGGCTGATAAATTACACGACACAGACCAGAAGGCAGACAGTAATTAGACTTCGACTCTAAGCATCCAACACTACGAGCAGAGTGGCGCAGCGGAAGCGTGCTGGGCTCATAACCCAGAGGTCGATGGATCGAAACCATCCTCTGCTAAAAGGTTGTGTTTTATACTTTTCATCATTACATTGCATCCAAATGCTTCTGTCAACAGAAAGTTTAGTGTTATTGCAGAAAATGTCAAAAAAACGTACACTTCCGAAAGCGTTGGTGGTATAGTGGTGAGCATAGCTGCCTTCCAAGCAGTTGACCCGGGTTCGATTCCCGGCCAACGCATGTCTTGCTTTTCACCATTGGTGTTGCATTTATTCTCTTTTAATGTTTTGTGTTAAGGCTCATGCTCTACTCTCTTCTTACAGTTTAGCAACCACAGAAAGGAGGAAAAAAAAAGACCAGGAGGCCTTCACGACCTCTCAGCATTTTCGATAAACAAACCAACCCATAAAAGTTCAACGGTTCTCCTTGAGATTGTGCTACATCACAACTTTTTTCTACAAACTATGCCAGTTTTTTCACTGTCCCCGGTTTGATTCTCCATGTGCATAGAAAGGGTTTGCTAGAAAGTTGCTCGACTGTATTTGTAGGTCACCAATCACGTTGTGGACTCCTTAAATGTTCTTCAAGTATGGGAAAACGGAGTCCACACTTAAAAAAAAAAAAAAAAAAAAAAAAGCAATGTCATCTGTGACTATATGAAAATTGTGACCTGGTGTGACGTGAAACTGACGTCAAATTTCACAGGTTTGGGGGATTAGCTCAAGTGGTAGAGCGCTCGCTTAGCATGCGAGAGGTAGCGGGATCGATGCCCGCATTCTCCAATGCTACCATTGGATTCCTTTTTCGCAGAGTTGAATGAATCATTTTTACCATCTGCCCGTGGCACCCACGGCCAAACCTAGGAGGCTTTCGACAGTGGCCAAAACAATCCTTCGATAGCTCAGCTGGTAGAGCGGAGGACTGTAGCTCTAAATTAGCAATCCTTAGGTCGCTGGTTCAATTCCGGCTCGAAGGAAGTTTTGTTTATCTTATCTCATACAGAAAGTTTTTCTCCAGTTTGCCTCGTGAATTCAAAACATAGTCAGCAAAATGGCTTTTACATGAGAGAGATGCTCAGCACCAATGCAAAAACTTCTCCAACTGTGCAACGTCTCTGGGTGGACTGCAAAAGGGTGCGACGTCCCTGGGTGGACTCGAACCACCAACCTTTCGGTTAACAGCCGAACGCGCTAACCAATTGCGCCACAGAGACCCAATGGACCACAATTTTTGCCTGCACCTTAAGCAAGGTCAGACACCGTTTCTTCAAATGATTTTCAACAATATGACTAAAGGAAACAGAAAAAAACAAAGAAATAATTGCAAAACACCAAGAATAATCTAGTTGCCAACAGATAAGAAATGGCTGATAAATTACACGACACAGACCAGAAGGCAGACAGTAATTAGACTTCGACTCTAAGCATCCAACACTGCGAGCAGAGTGGCGCAGCGGAAGCGTGCTGGGCCCATAACCCAGAGGTCGATGGATCGAAACCATCCTCTGCTAAAAGGTTGTGTTTTATACTTTTCATCATTACATTGCATCCAAATGCTTCTGTCAACAGAAAGTTTAGTGTTATTGCAGAAAATGTCAAAAAAACGTACACTTCCGAAAGCGTTGGTGGTATAGTGGTGAGCATAGCTGCCTTCCAAGCAGTTGACCCGGGTTCGATTCCCGGCCAACGCATGTCTTGCTTTTCACCATTGGTGTTGCATTTATTCTCTTTTAATGTTTTGTGTTAAGGCTCATGCTCTACTCTCTTCTTACAGTTTAGCAACCACAGAAAGGAGGAAAAAAAAAGACCAGGAGGCCTTCACGACCTCTCAGCATTTTCGATAAACAAACCAACCCATAAAAGTTCAACGGTTCTCCTTGGGATTGTGCTACATCACAACTTTTTTCTACAAACTATGCAAGTTTTTTCACTGTGCCCGGTTTGATTCTCCATGTGCATAGAAAGGGTTTGCTAGAAAGTTGCTCGACTGTATTTGTAGGTCACCAATCACGTTGTGGACTCCTTAAATGTTCTTCAAGTATGGGAAAACGGAGTCCACACTTAAAAAAAAAAAAAAAAAAAAAGCAATGTCATCTGTGACTGTATATGAAAATTGTGACCTGGTGTGACGTGAAACTGACGTCAAGTTTCACAGGTTTGGGGGATTAGCTCAAGTGGTAGAGCGCTCGCTTAGCATGCGAGAGGTAGCGGGATCGATGCCCGCATTCTCCAATGCTACCATTGGATTCCTTTTTCGCAGAGTTGAATGAATCATTTTTACCATCTGCCCGTGGCACCCACGGCCAAACCTAGGAGGCTTTCGACAGTGGCCAAAACAATCCTTCGATAGCTCAGCTGGTAGAGCGGAGGACTGTAGCTCTAAATTAGCAATCCTTAGGTCGCTGGTTCAATTCCGGCTCGAAGGAAGTTTTGTTTATCTTATCTCATACAGAAAGTTTTTCTCCAGTTTGCCTCGTGAATTCAAAACATAGTCAGCAAAATGGCTTTTACATGAGAGAGATGCTCAGCACCAATGCAAAGACTTCTCCAACTGTGCAACGTCTCTGGGTGGACTGCAAAAGGGTGCGACGTCCCTGGGTGGACTCGAACCACCAACCTTTCGGTTAACAGCCGAACGCGCTAACCAATTGCGCCACAGAGACCCAATGGACCACAATTTTTGCCTGCACCTTAAGCAAGGTCAGACACCGTTTCTTCAAATGATTTTCAACAATATGACTAAAGGAAACAGAAAAAAACAAAGAAATAATTGCAAAACACCAAGAATAATCTAGTTGCCAACAGATAAGAAATGGCTGATAAATTACACGACACAGACCAGAAGGCAGACAGTAATTAGACTTCGACTCTAAGCATCCAACACTACGAGCAGAGTGGCGCAGCGGAAGCGTGCTGGGCTCATAACCCAGAGGTCGATGGATCGAAACCATCCTCTGCTAAAAGGTTGTGTTTTATACTTTTCATCATTACATTGCATCCAAATGCTTCTGTCAACAGAAAGTTTAGTGTTATTGCAGAAAATGTCAAAAAAACGTACACTTCCGAAAGCGTTGGTGGTATAGTGGTGAGCATAGCTGCCTTCCAAGCAGTTGACCCGGGTTCGATTCCCGGCCAACGCATGTCTTGCTTTTCACCATTGGTGTTGCATTTATTCTCTTTTAATGTTTTGTGTTAAGGCTCATGCTCTACTCTCTTCTTACAGTTTAGCAACCACAGAAAGGAGGAAAAAAAAAGACCAGGAGGCCTTCACGACCTCTCAGCATTTTCGATAAACAAACCAACCCATAAAAGTTCAACGGTTCTCCTTGAGATTGTGCTACATCACAACTTTTTTCTACAAACTATGCCAGTTTTTTCACTGTCCCCGGTTTGATTCTCCATGTGCATAGAAAGGGTTTGCTAGAAAGTTGCTCGACTGTATTTGTAGGTCACCAATCACGTTGTGGACTCCTTAAATGTTCTTCAAGTATGGGAAAACGGAGTCCACACTTAAAAAAAAAAAAAAAAAAAAAAAAGCAATGTCATCTGTGACTATATGAAAATTGTGACCTGGTGTGACGTGAAACTGACGTCAAATTTCACAGGTTTGGGGGATTAGCTCAAGTGGTAGAGCGCTCGCTTAGCATGCGAGAGGTAGCGGGATCGATGCCCGCATTCTCCAATGCTACCATTGGATTCCTTTTTCGCAGAGTTGAATGAATCATTTTTACCATCTGCCCGTGGCACCCACGGCCAAACCTAGGAGGCTTTCGACAGTGGCCAAAACAATCCTTCGATAGCTCAGCTGGTAGAGCGGAGGACTGTAGCTCTAAATTAGCAATCCTTAGGTCGCTGGTTCAATTCCGGCTCGAAGGAAGTTTTGTTTATCTTATCTCATACAGAAAGTTTTTCTCCAGTTTGCCTCGTGAATTCAAAACATAGTCAGCAAAATGGCTTTTACATGAGAGAGATGCTCAGCACCAATGCAAAAACTTCTCCAACTGTGCAACGTCTCTGGGTGGACTGCAAAAGGGTGCGACGTCCCAGGGTGGACTCGAACCACCAACCTTTCGGTTAACAGCCGAACGCGCTAACCAATTGCGCCACAGAGACCCAATGGACCACAATTTTTGCCTGCACCTTAAGCAAGGTCAGACACCGTTTCTTCAAATGATTTTCAACAATATGACTAAAGGAAACAGAAAAAAACAAAGAAATAATTGCAAAACACCAAGAATAATCTAGTTGCCAACAGATAAGAAATGGCTGATAAATTACACGACACAGACCAGAAGGCAGACAGTAATTAGACTTCGACTCTAAGCATCCAACACTGCGAGCAGAGTGGCGCAGCGGAAGCGTGCTGGGCCCATAACCCAGAGGTCGATGGATCGAAACCATCCTCTGCTAAAAGGTTGTGTTTTATACTTTTCATCATTACATTGCATCCAAATGCTTCTGTCAACAGAAAGTTTAGTGTTATTGCAGAAAATGTCAAAAAAACGTACACTTCCGAAAGCGTTGGTGGTATAGTGGTGAGCATAGCTGCCTTCCAAGCAGTTGACCCGGGTTCGATTCCCGGCCAACGCATGTCTTGCTTTTCACCATTGGTGTTGCATTTATTCTCTTTTAATGTTTTGTGTTAAGGCTCATGCTCTACTCTCTTCTTACAGTTTAGCAACCACAGAAAGGAGGAAAAAAAAAGACCAGGAGGCCTTCACGACCTCTCAGCATTTTCGATAAACAAACCAACCCATAAAAGTTCAACGGTTCTCCTTGGGATTGTGCTACATCACAACTTTTTTCTACAAACTATGCAAGTTTTTTCACTGTGCCCGGTTTGATTCTCCATGTGCATAGAAAGGGTTTGCTAGAAAGTTGCTCGACTGTATTTGTAGGTCACCAATCACGTTGTGGACTCCTTAAATGTTCTTCAAGTATGGGAAAACGGAGTCCACACTTAAAAAAAAAAAAAAAAAAAAAGCAATGTCATCTGTGACTGTATATGAAAATTGTGACCTGGTGTGACGTGAAACTGACGTCAAGTTTCACAGGTTTGGGGGATTAGCTCAAGTGGTAGAGCGCTCGCTTAGCATGCGAGAGGTAGCGGGATCGATGCCCGCATTCTCCAATGCTATCATTGGATTCCTTTTTCGCAGAGTTGAATGAATCATTTTTACCATCTGCCCGTGGCACCCACGGCCAAACCTAGGAGGCTTTCGACAGTGGCCAAAACAATCCTTCGATAGCTCAGCTGGTAGAGCGGAGGACTGTAGCTCTAAATTAGCAATCCTTAGGTCGCTGGTTCAATTCCGGCTCGAAGGAAGTTTTGTTTATCTTATCTCATACAGAAAGTTTTTCTCCAGTTTGCCTCGTGAATTCAAAACATAGTCAGCAAAATGGCTTTTACATGAGAGAGATGCTCAGCACCAATGCAAAAACTTCTCCAACTGTGCAACGTCTCTGGGTGGACTGCAAAAGGGTGCGACGTCCCTGGGTGGACTCGAACCACCAACCTTTCGGTTAACAGCCGAACGCGCTAACCGATTGCGCCACAGAGACCCAATGGACCACAATTTTTGCCTGCACCTTAAGCAAGGTCAGACACCGTTTCTTCAAATGATTTTCAACAATATGACTAAAGGAAACAGAAAAAAACAAAGAAATAATTGCAAAACACCAAGAATAATCTAGTTGCCAACAGATAAGAAATGGCTGATAAATTACACGACACAGACCAGAAGGCAGACAGTAATTAGACTTCGACTCTAAGCATCCAACACTACGAGCAGAGTGGCGCAGCGGAAGCGTGCTGGGCCCATAACCCAGAGGTCGATGGATCGAAACCATCCTCTGCTAAAAGGTTGTGTTTTATACTTTTCATCATTACATTGCATCCAAATGCTTCTGTCAACAGAAAGTTTAGTGTTATTGCAGAAAATGTCAAAAAAACGTACACTTCCGAAAGCGTTGGTGGTATAGTGGTGAGCATAGCTGCCTTCCAAGCAGTTGACCCGGGTTCGATTCCCGGCCAACGCATGTCTTGCTTTTCACCATTGGTGTTGCATTTATTCTCTTTTAATGTTTTGTGTTAAGGCTCATGCTCTACTCTCTTCTTACAGTTTAGCAACCACAGAAAGGAGGAAAAAAAAAGACCAGGAGGCCTTCACGACCTCTCAGCATTTTCGATAAACAAACCAACCCATAAAAGTTCAACGGTTCTCCTTGGGATTGTGCTACATCACAACTTTTTTCTACAAACTATGCAAGTTTTTTCACTGTCCCCGGTTTGATTCTCCATGTGCATAGAAAGGGTTTGCTAGAAAGTTGCTCGACTGTATTTGTAGGTCACCAATCACGTTGTGGACTCCTTAAATGTTCTTCAAGTATGGGAAAACGGAGTCCACACTTAAAAAAAAAAAAAAAAAAAAAGCAATGTCATCTGTGACTGTATATGAAAATTGTGACCTGGTGTGACGTGAAACTGACGTCAAGTTTCACAGGTTTGGGGGATTAGCTCAAGTGGTAGAGCGCTCGCTTAGCATGCGAGAGGTAGCGGGATCGATGCCCGCATTCTCCAATGCTACCATTGGATTCCTTTTTCGCAGAGTTGAATGAATCATTTTTACCATCTGCCCGTGGCACCCACGGCCAAACCTAGGAGGCTTTCGACAGTGGCCAAAACAATCCTTCGATAGCTCAGCTGGTAGAGCGGAGGACTGTAGCTCTAAATTAGTAATCCTTAGGTCGCTGGTTCAATTCCGGCTCGAAGGAAGTTTTGTTTATCTTATCTCATACAGAAAGTTTTTCTCCAGTTTGCCTCGTGAATTCAAAACATAGTCAGCAAAATGGCTTTTACATGAGAGAGATGCTCAGCACCAATGCAAAAACTTCTCCAACTGTGCAACGTCTCTGGGTGGACTGCAAAAGGGTGCGACGTCCCTGGGTGGACTCGAACCACCAACCTTTCGGTTAACAGCCGAACGCGCTAACCAATTGCGCCACACAGACCCAATGGACCACAATTTTTGCCTGCACCTTAAGCAAGGTCAGACACCGTTTCTTCAAATGATTTTCAACAATATGACTAAAGGAAACAGAAAAAAACAAAGAAATAATTGCAAAACACCAAGAATAATCTAGTTGCCAACAGATAAGAAATGGCTGATAAATTACACGACACAGACCAGAAGGCAGACAGTAATTAGACTTCGACTCTAAGCATCCAACACTACGAGCAGAGTGGCGCAGCGGAAGCGTGCTGGGCTCATAACCCAGAGGTCGATGGATCGAAACCATCCTCTGCTAAAAGGTTGTGTTTTATACTTTTCATCATTACATTGCATCCAAATGCTTCTGTCAACAGAAAGTTTAGTGTTATTGCAGAAAATGTCAAAAAAACGTACACTTCCGAAAGCGTTGGTGGTATAGTGGTGAGCATAGCTGCCTTCCAAGCAGTTGACCCGGGTTCGATTCCCGGCCAACGCATGTCTTGCTTTTCACCATTGGTGTTGCATTTATTCTCTTTTAATGTTTTGTGTTAAGGCTCATGCTCTACTCTCTTCTTACAGTTTAGCAACCACAGAAAGGAGGAAAAAAAAAGACCAGGAGGCCTTCACGACCTCTCAGCATTTTCGATAAACAAACCAACCCATAAAAGTTCAACGGTTCTCCTTGAGATTGTGCTACATCACAACTTTTTTCTACAAACTATGCCAGTTTTTTCACTGTCCCCGGTTTGATTCTCCATGTGCATAGAAAGGGTTTGCTAGAAAGTTGCTCGACTGTATTTGTAGGTCACCAATCACGTTGTGGACTCCTTAAATGTTCTTCAAGTATGGGAAAACGGAGTCCACACTTAAAAAAAAAAAAAAAAAAAAAAAGCAATGTCATCTGTGACTGTATATGAAAATTGTGACCTGGTGTGACGTGAAACTGACGTCAAGTTTCACAGGTTTGGGGGATTAGCTCAAGTGGTAGAGCGCTCGCTTAGCATGCGAGAGGTAGCGGGATCGATGCCCGCATTCTCCAATGCTACCATTGGATTCCTTTTTCGCAGAGTTGAATGAATCATTTTTACCATCTGCCCGTGGCACCCACGGCCAAACCTAGGAGGCTTTCGACAGTGGCCAAAACAATCCTTCGATATCTCAGCTGGTAGAGCGGAGGACTGTAGCTCTAAATTAGCAATCCTTAGGTCGCTGGTTCAATTCCGGCTCGAAGGAAGTTTTGTTTATCTTATCTCATACAGAAAGTTTTTCTCCAGTTTGCCTCGTGAATTCAAAACATAGTCAGCAAAATGGCTTTTACATGAGAGAGATGCTCAGCACCAATGCAAAAACTTCTCCAACTGTGCAACGTCTCTGGGTGGACTGCAAAAGGGTGCGACGTCCCTGGGTGGACTCGAACCACCAACCTTTCGGTTAACAGCCAAACGCACTAACCGATTGCGCCACAGAGACCCAATGGACCACAATTTTTGCCTGCACCTTAAGCAAGGTCAGACACCGTTTCTTCAAATGATTTTCAACAATATGACTAAAGGAAACAGAAAAAAACAAAGAAATAATTGCAAAACACCAAGAATAATCTAGTTGCCAACAGATAAGAAATGGCTGATAAATTACACGACACAGACCAGAAGGCAGACAGTAATTAGACTTCGACTCTAAGCATCCAACACTACGAGCAGAGTGGCGCAGCGGAAGCGTGCTGGGCCCATAACCCAGAGGTCGATGGATCGAAACCATCCTCTGCTAAAAGGTTGTGTTTTATACTTTTCATCATTACATTGCATCCAAATGCTTCTGTCAACAGAAAGTTTAGTGTTATTGCAGAAAATGTCAAAAAAACGTACACTTCCGAAAGCGTTGGTGGTATAGTGGTGAGCATAGCTGCCTTCCAAGCAGTTGACCCGGGTTCGATTCCCGGCCAACGCATGTCTTGCTTTTCACCATTGGTGTTGCATTTATTCTCTTTTAATGTTTTGTGTTAAGGCTCATGCTCTACTCTCTTCTTACAGTTTAGCAACCACAGAAAGGAGGAAAAAAAAAGACCAGGAGGCCTTCACGACCTCTCAGCATTTTCGATAAACAAACCAACCCATAAAAGTTCAACGGTTCTCCTTGGGATTGTGCTACATCACAACTTTTTTCTACAAACTATGCAAGTTTTTTCACTGTCCCCGGTTTGATTCTCCATGTGCATAGAAAGGGTTTGCTAGAAAGTTGCTCGACTGTATTTGTAGGTCACCAATCACGTTGTGGACTCCTTAAATGTTCTTCAAGTATGGGAAAACGGAGTCCACACTTAAAAAAAAAAAAAAAAAAAAAGCAATGTCATCTGTGACTGTATATGAAAATTGTGACCTGGTGTGACGTGAAACTGACGTCAAGTTTCACAGGTTTGGGGGATTAGCTCAAGTGGTAGAGCGCTCGCTTAGCATGCGAGAGGTAGCGGGATCGATGCCCGCATTCTCCAATGCTATCATTGGATTCCTTTTTCGCAGAGTTGAATGAATCATTTTTACCATCTGCCCGTGGCACCCACGGCCAAACCTAGGAGGCTTTCGACAGTGGCCAAAACAATCCTTCGATAGCTCAGCTGGTAGAGCGGAGGACTGTAGCTCTAAATTAGCAATCCTTAGGTCGCTGGTTCAATTCCGGCTCGAAGGAAGTTTTGTTTATCTTATCTCATACAGAAAGTTTTTCTCCAGTTTGCCTCGTGAATTCAAAACATAGTCAGCAAAATGGCTTTTACATGAGAGAGATGCTCAGCACCAATGCAAAAACTTCTCCAACTGTGCAACGTCTCTGGGTGGACTGCAAAAGGGTGCGACGTCCCTGGGTGGACTCGAACCACCAACCTTTCGGTTAAAAAAAAAAAAAAAAAAGCAATGTCATCTGTGACTATATGAAAATTGTGACCTGGTGTGACGTGAAACTGACGTCAAATTTCACAGGTTTGGGGGATTAGCTCAAGTGGTAGAGCGCTCGCTTAGCATGCGAGAGGTAGCGGGATCGATGCCCGCATTCTCCAATGCTACCATTGGATTCCTTTTTCGCAGAGTTGAATGAATCATTTTTACCATCTGCCCGTGGCACCCACGGCCAAACCTAGGAGGCTTTCGACAGTGGCCAAAACAATCCTTCGATAGCTCAGCTGGTAGAGCGGAGGACTGTAGCTCTAAATTAGCAATCCTTAGGTCGCTGGTTCAATTCCGGCTCGAAGGAAGTTTTGTTTATCTTATCTCATACAGAAAGTTTTTCTCCAGTTTGCCTCGTGAATTCAAAACATAGTCAGCAAAATGGCTTTTACATGAGAGAGATGCTCAGCACCAATGCAAAAACTTCTCCAACTGTGCAACGTCTCTGGGTGGACTGCAAAAGGGTGCGACGTCCCTGGGTGGACTCGAACCACCAACCTTTCGGTTAACAGCCGAACGCGCTAACCAATTGCGCCACAGAGACCCAATGGACCACAATTTTTGCCTGCACCTTAAGCAAGGTCAGACACCGTTTCTTCAAATGATTTTCAACAATATGACTAAAGGAAACAGAAAAAAACAAAGAAATTGCAAAACACCATAATTGCAAAACACCAAGAATAATCTAGTTGCCAACAGATAAGAAATGGCTGATAAATTACACGACACAGACCAGAAGGCAGACAGTAATTAGACTTCGACTCTAAGCATCCAACACTGCGAGCAGAGTGGCGCAGCGGAAGCGTGCTGGGCCCATAACCCAGAGGTCGATGGATCGAAACCATCCTTTTTTCAACAATATGACTAAAGGAAACAGAAAAAAACAAAGAAATTGCAAAACACCATAATTGCAAAACACCAAGAATAATCTAGTTGCCAACAGATAAGAAATGGCTGATAAATTACACGACACAGACCAGAAGGCAGACAGTAATTAGACTTCGACTCTAAGCATCCAACACTGCGAGCAGAGTGGCGCAGCGGAAGCGTGCTGGGCCCATAACCCAGAGGTCGATGGATCGAAACCATCCTCTGCTAAAAGGTTGTGTTTTATACTTTTCATCATTACATTGCATCCAAATGCTTCTGTCAACAGAAAGTTTAGTGTTATTGCAGAAAATGTCAAAAAAACGTACACTTCCGAAAGCGTTGGTGGTATAGTGGTGAGCATAGCTGCCTTCCAAGCAGTTGACCCGGGTTCGATTCCCGGCCAACGCATGTCTTGCTTTTCACCATTGGTGTTGCATTTATTCTCTTTTAATGTTTTGTGTTAAGGCTCATGCTCTACTCTCTTCTTACAGTTTAGCAACCACAGAAAGGAGGAAAAAAAAAGACCAGGAGGCCTTCACGACCTCTCAGCATTTTCGATAAACAAACCAACCCATAAAAGTTCAACGGTTCTCCTTGGGATTGTGCTACATCACAACTTTTTTCTACAAACTATGCAAGTTTTTTCACTGTGCCCGGTTTGATTCTCCATGTGCATAGAAAGGGTTTGCTAGAAAGTTGCTCGACTGTATTTGTAGGTCACCAATCACATTGTGGACTCCTTAAATGTTCTTCAAGTATGGGAAAACGGAGTCCACACTTAAAAAAAAAAAAAAAAAAAAAGCAATGTCATCTGTGACTGTATATGAAAATTGTGACCTGGTGTGACGTGAAACTGACGTCAAGTTTCACAGGTTTGGGGGATTAGCTCAAGTGGTAGAGCGCTCGCTTAGCATGCGAGAGGTAGCGGGATCGATGCCCGCATTCTCCAATGCTATCATTGGATTCCTTTTTCGCAGAGTTGAATGAATCATTTTTACCATCTGCCCGTGGCACCCACGGCCAAACCTAGGAGGCTTTCGACAGTGGCCAAAACAATCCTTCGATAGCTCAGCTGGTAGAGCGGAGGACTGTAGCTCTAAATTAGCAATCCTTAGGTCGCTGGTTCAATTCCGGCTCGAAGGAAGTTTTGTTTATCTTATCTCATACAGAAAGTTTTTCTCCAGTTTGCCTCGTGAATTCAAAACATAGTCAGCAAAATGGCTTTTACATGAGAGAGATGCTCAGCACCAATGCAAAAACTTCTCCAACTGTGCAACGTCTCTGGGTGGACTGCAAAAGGGTGCGACGTCCCTGGGTGGACTCGAACCAATAACCTTTCGGTTAACAGCCGAACGCGCTAACCGATTGCGCCACAGAGACCCAATGGACCACAATTTTTGCCTGCACCTTAAGCAAGGTCAGACACCGTTTCTTCAAATGATTTTCAACAATATGACTAAAGGAAACAGAAAAAAACAAAGAAATAATTGCAAAACACCAAGAATAATCTAGTTGCCAACAGATAAGAAATGGCTGATAAATTACACGACACAGACCAGAAGGCAGACAGTAATTAGACTTCGACTCTAAGCATCCAACACTACGAGCAGAGTGGCGCAGCGGAAGCGTGCTGGGCCCATAACCCAGAGGTCGATGGATCGAAACCATCCTCTGCTAAAAGGTTGTGTTTTATACTTTTCATCATTACATTGCATCCAAATGCTTCTGTCAACAGAAAGTTTAGTGTTATTGCAGAAAATGTCAAAAAAACGTACACTTCCGAAAGCGTTGGTGGTATAGTGGTGAGCATAGCTGCCTTCCAAGCAGTTGACCCGGGTTCGATTCCCGGCCAACGCATGTCTTGCTTTTCACCATTGGTGTTGCATTTATTCTCTTTTAATGTTTTGTGTTAAGGCTCATGCTCTACTCTCTTCTTACAGTTTAGCAACCACAGAAAGGAGGAAAAAAAAAGACCAGGAGGCCTTCACGACCTCTCAGCATTTTCGATAAACAAACCAACCCATAAAAGTTCAACGGTTCTCCTTGGGATTGTGCTACATCACAACTTTTTTCTACAAACTATGCAAGTTTTTTCACTGTCCCCGGTTTGATTCTCCATGTGCATAGAAAGGGTTTGCTAGAAAGTTGCTCGACTGTATTTGTAGGTCACCAATCACGTTGTGGACTCCTTAAATGTTCTTCAAGTATGGGAAAACGGAGTCCACACTTAAAAAAAAAAAAAAAAAAAAAGCAATGTCATCTGTGACTATATGAAAATTGTGACCTGGTGTGACGTGAAACTGACGTCAAGTTTCACAGGTTTGGGGGATTAGCTCAAGTGGTAGAGCGCTCGCTTAGCATGCGAGAGGTAGCGGGATCGATTCCCGCATTCTCCAATGCTACCATTGGATTCCTTTTTCGCAGAGTTGAATGAATCATTTTTACCATCTGCCCGTGGCACCCACGGCCAAACCTAGGAGGCTTTCGACAGTGGCCAAAACAATCCTTCGATAGCTCAGCTGGTAGAGCGGAGGACTGTAGCTCTAAATTAGCAATCCTTAGGTCGCTGGTTCAATTCCGGCTCGAAGGAAGTTTTGTTTATCTTATCTCATACAGAAAGTTTTTCTCCAGTTTGCCTCGTGAATTCAAAACATAGTCAGCAAAATGGCTTTTACATGAGAGAGATGCTCAGCACCAATGCAAAAACTTCTCCAACTGTGCAACGTCTCTGGGTGGACTGCAAAAGGGTGCGACGTCCCTGGGTGGACTCGAACCACCAACCTTTCGGTTAACAGCCGAACGCGCTAACCGATTGTGCCACAGAGACCCAATGGACCACAATTTTTGCCTGCACCTTAAGCAAGGTCAGACACCGTTTCTTCAAATGATTTTCAACAATATGACTAAAGGAAACAGAAAAAAACAAAGAAATAATTGCAAAACACCAAGAATAATCTAGTTGCCAACAGATAAGAAATGGCTGATAAATTACACGACACAGACCAGAAGGCAGACAGTAATTAGACTTCGACTCTAAGCATCCAACACTACGAGCAGAGTGGCGCAGCGGAAGCGTGCTGGGCCCATAACCCAGAGGTCGATGGATCGAAACCATCCTCTGCTAAAAGGTTGTGTTTTATACTTTTCATCATTACATTGCATCCAAATGCTTCTGTCAACAGAAAGTTTAGTGTTATTGCAGAAAATGTCAAAAAAACGTACACTTCCGAAAGCGTTGGTGGCATAGTGGTGAGCATAGCTGCCTTCCAAGCAGTTGACCCGGGTTCGATTCCCGGCCAACGCATGTCTTGCTTTTCACCATTGGTGTTGCATTTATTCTCTTTTAATGTTTTGTGTTAAGGCTCATGCTCTACTCTCTTCTTACAGTTTAGCAACCACAGAAAGGAGGAAAAAAAAAGACCAGGAGGCCTTCACGACCTCTCAGCATTTTCGATAAACAAACCAACCCATAAAAGTTCAACGGTTCTCCTTGGGATTGTGCTACATCACAACTTTTTTCTACAAACTATGCAAGTTTTTTCACTGTCCCCGGTTTGATTCTCCATGTGCATAGAAAGGGTTTGCTAGAAAGTTGCTCGACTGTATTTGTAGGTCACCAATCACGTTGTGGACTCCTTAAATGTTCTTCAAGTATGGGAAAACGGAGTCCACACTTAAAAAAAAAAAAAAAAAAAAAAGCAATGTCATCTGTGACTGTATATGAAAATTGTGACCTGGTGTGACGTGAAACTGACGTCAAGTTTCACAGGTTTGGGGGATTAGCTCAAGTGGTAGAGCGCTCGCTTAGCATGCGAGAGGTAGCGGGATCGATTCCCGCATTCTCCAATGCTACCATTGGATTCCTTTTTCGCAGAGTTGAATGAATCATTTTTACCATCTGCCCGTGGCACCCACGGCCAAACCTAGGAGGCTTTCGACAGTGGCCAAAACAATCCTTCGATAGCTCAGCTGGTAGAGCGGAGGACTGTAGCTCTAAATTAGCAATCCTTAGGTCGCTGGTTCAATTCCGGCTCGAAGGAAGTTTTGTTTATCTTATCTCATACAGAAAGTTTTTCTCCAGTTTGCCTCGTGAATTCAAAACATAGTCAGCAAAATGGCTTTTACATGAGAGAGATGCTCAGCACCAATGCAAAAACTTCTCCAACTGTGCAACGTCTCTGGGTGGACTGCAAAAGGGTGCGACGTCCCTGGGTGGACTCGAACCACCAACCTTTCGGTTAACAGCCGAACGTGCTAACCGATTGCGCCACAGAGACCCAATGGACCACAATTTTTGCCTGCACCTTAAGCAAGGTCAGACACCGTTTCTTCAAATGATTTTCAACAATATGACTAAAGGAAACAGAAAAAAACAAAGAAATAATTGCAAAACACCAAGAATAATCTAGTTGCCAACAGATAAGAAATGGCTGATAAATTACACGACACAGACCAGAAGGCAGACAGTAATTAGACTTCGACTCTAAGCATCCAACACTACGAGCAGAGTGGCGCAGCGGAAGCGTGCTGGGCCCATAACCCAGAGGTCGATGGATCGAAACCATCCTCTGCTAAAAGGTTGTGTTTTATACTTTTCATCATTACATTGCATCCAAATGCTTCTGTCAACAGAAAGTTTAGTGTTATTGCAGAAAATGTCAAAAAAACGTACACTTCCGAAAGCGTTGGTGGTATAGTGGTGAGCATAGCTGCCTTCCAAGCAGTTGACCCGGGTTCGATTCCCGGCCAACGCATGTCTTGCTTTTCACCATTGGTGTTGCATTTATTCTCTTTTAATGTTTTGTGTTAAGGCTCATGCTCTACTCTCTTCTTACAGTTTAGCAACCACAGAAAGGAGGAAAAAAAAAGACCAGGAGGCCTTCACGACCTCTCAGCATTTTCGATAAACAAACCAACCCATAAAAGTTCAACGGTTCTCCTTGGGATTGTGCTACATCACAACTTTTTTCTACAAACTATGCAAGTTTTTTCACTGTCCCCGGTTTGATTCTCCATGTGCATAGAAAGGGTTTGCTAGAAAGTTGCTCGACTGTATTTGTAGGTCACCAATCACGTTGTGGACTCCTTAAATGTTCTTCAAGTATGGGAAAACGGAGTCCACACTTAAAAAAAAAAAAAAAAAAAAAAGCAATGTCATCTGTGACTGTATATGAAAATTGTGACCTGGTGTGACGTGAAACTGACGTCAAGTTTCACAGGTTTGGGGGATTAGCTCAAGTGGTAGAGCGCTCGCTTAGCATGCGAGAGGTAGCGGGATCGATTCCCGCATTCTCCAATGCTACCATTGGATTCCTTTTTCGCAGAGTTGAATGAATCATTTTTACCATCTGCCCGTGGCACCCACGGCCAAACCTAGGAGGCTTTCGACAGTGGCCAAAACAATCCTTCGATAGCTCAGCTGGTAGAGCGGAGGACTGTAGCTCTAAATTAGCAATCCTTAGGTCGCTGGTTCAATTCCGGCTCGAAGGAAGTTTTGTTTATCTTATCTCATACAGAAAGTTTTTCTCCAGTTTGCCTCGTGAATTCAAAACATAGTCAGCAAAATGGCTTTTACATGAGAGAGATGCTCAGCACCAATGCAAAAACTTCTCCAACTGTGCAACGTCTCTGGGTGGACTGCAAAAGGGTGCGACGTCCCTGGGTGGACTCGAACCACCAACCTTTCGGTTAACAGCCGAACGCGCTAACTGATTGTGCCACAGAGACCCAATGGACCACAATTTTTGCCTGCACCTTAAGCAAGGTCAGACACCGTTTCTTCAAATGATTTTCAACAATATGACTAAAGGAAACAGAAAAAAACAAAGAAATAATTGCAAAACACCAAGAATAATCTAGTTGCCAACAGATAAGAAATGGCTGATAAATTACACGACACAGACCAGAAGGCAGACAGTAATTAGACTTCGACTCTAAGCATCCAACACTACGAGCAGAGTGGCGCAGCGGAAGCGTGCTGGGCCCATAACCCAGAGGTCGATGGATCGAAACCATCCTCTGCTAAAAGGTTGTGTTTTATACTTTTCATCATTACATTGCATCCAAATGCTTCTGTCAACAGAAAGTTTAGTGTTATTGCAGAAAATGTCAAAAAAACGTACACTTCCGAAAGCGTTGGTGGTATAGTGGTGAGCATAGCTGCCTTCCAAGCAGTTGACCCGGGTTCGATTCCCGGCCAACGCATGTCTTGCTTTTCACCATTGGTGTTGCATTTATTCTCTTTTAATGTTTTGTGTTAAGGCTCATGCTCTACTCTCTTCTTACAGTTTAGCAACCACAGAAAGGAGGAAAAAAAAAGACCAGGAGGCCTTCACGACCTCTCAGCATTTTCGATAAACAAACCAACCCATAAAAGTTCAACGGTTCTCCTTGGGATTGTGCTACATCACAACTTTTTTCTACAAACTATGCAAGTTTTTTCACTGTCCCCGGTTTGATTCTCCATGTGCATAGAAAGGGTTTGCTAGAAAGTTGCTCGACTGTATTTGTAGGTCACCAATCACGTTGTGGACTCCTTAAATGTTCTTCAAGTATGGGAAAACGGAGTCCACACTTAAAAAAAAAAAAAAAAAAAGCAATGTCATCTGTGACTGTATATGAAAATTGTGACCTGGTGTGACGTGAAACTGACGTCAAGTTTCACAGGTTTGGGGGATTAGCTCAAGTGGTAGAGCGCTCGCTTAGCATGCGAGAGGTAGCGGGATCGATGCCCGCATTCTCCAATGCTACCATTGGATTCCTTTTTCGCAGAGTTGAATGAATCATTTTTACCATCTGCCCGTGGCACCCACGGCCAAACCTAGGAGGCTTTCGACAGTGGCCAAAACAATCCTTCGATAGCTCAGCTGGTAGAGCGGAGGACTGTAGCTCTAAATTAGCAATCCTTAGGTCGCTGGTTCAATTTCGGCTCGAAGGAAGTTTTGTTTATCTTATCTCATACAGGAAGTTTTTCTCCAGTTTGCCTCGTGAATTCAAAACATAGTCAGCAAAATGGCTTTTACATGAGAGAGATGCTCAGCACCAATGCAAAAACTTCTCCAACTGTGCAACGTCTCTGGGTGGACTGCAAAAGGGTGCGACGTCCCTGGGTGGACTCGAACCACCAACCTTTCGGTTAACAGCCGAACGCGCTAACCGATTGCGCCACAGAGACCCAATGGACCACAATTTTTGCCTGCACCTTAAGCAAGGTCAGACACCGTTTCTTCAAATGATTTTCAACAATATGACTAAAGGAAACAGAAAAAAACAAAGAAATAATTGCAAAACACCAAGAATAATCTAGTTGCCAACAGATAAGAAATGACTGATAAATTACACGACACAGACCAGAAGGCAGACAGTAATTAGACTTCGACTCTAAGCATCCAACACTACGAGCAGAGTGGCGCAGCGGAAGCGTGCTGGGCCCATAACCCAGAGGTCGATGGATCGAAACCATCCTCAGCTAAAAGGTTGTGTTTTATACTTTTCATCATTACATTGCATCCAAATGCTTCTGTCAACAGAAAGTTTAGTGTTATTGCAGAAAATGTCAAAAAAACGTACACTTCCGAAAGCGTTGGTGGTATAGTGGTGAGCATAGCTGCCTTCCAAGCAGTTGACCCGGGTTCGATTCCCGGCCAACGCATGTCTTGCTTTTCACCATTGGTGTTGCATTTATTCTCTTTTAATGTTTTGTGTTAAGGCTCATGCTCTACTCTCTTCTTACAGGTTAGCAACCACAGAAAGGAGGAAAAAAAAAGACCAGGAGGCCTTCACGACCTCTCAGCATTTTCGATAAACAAACCAACCCATAAAAGTTCAACGGTTCTCCTTGGGATTGTGCTACATCACAACTTTTTTCTACAAACTATGCAAGTTTTTTCACTGTCCCCGGTTTGATTCTCCATGTGCATAGAAAGGGTTTGCTAGAAAGTTGCTCGACTGTATTTGTAGGTCACCAATCACGTTGTGGACTCCTTAAATGTTCTTCAAGTATGGGAAAACGGAGTCCACACTTAAAAAAAAAAAAAAGCAATGTCATCTGTGACTGTATATGAAAATTGTGACCTGGTGTGACGTGAAACTGACGTCAAGTTTCACAGGTTTGGGGGATTAGCTCAAGTGGTAGAGCGCTCGCTTAGCATGCGAGAGGTAGCGGGATCGATGCCCGCATTCTCCAATGCTACCATTGGATTCCTTTTTCGCAGAGTTGAATGAATCATTTTTACCATCTGCCCGTGGCACCCACGGCCAAACCTAGGAGGCTTTCGACAGTGGCCAAAACAATCCTTCGATAGCTCAGCTGGTAGAGCGGAGGACTGTAGCTCTAAATTAGCAATCCTTAGGTCGCTGGTTCAATTTCGGCTCGAAGGAAGTTTTGTTTATCTTATCTCATACAGAAAGTTTTTCTCCAGTTTGCCTCGTGAATTCAAAACATAGTCAGCAAAATGGCTTTTACATGAGAGAGATGCTCAGCACCAATGCAAAAACTTCTCCAACTGTGCAACGTCTCTGGGTGGACTGCAAAAGGGTGCGACGTCCCTGGGTGGACTCGAACCACCAACCTTTCGGTTAACAGCCGAACGCGCTAACCGATTGCGCCACAGAGACCCAATGGACCACAATTTTTGCCTGCACCTTAAGCAAGGTCAGACACCGTTTCTTCAAATGATTTTCAACAATATGACTAAAGGAAACAGAAAAAAACAAAGAAATAATTGCAAAACACCAAGAATAATCTAGTTGCCAACAGATAAGAAATGGCTGATAAATTACACGACACAGACCAGAAGGCAGACAGTAATTAGACTTCGACTCTAAGCATCCAACACTACGAGCAGAGTGGCGCAGCGGAAGCGTGCTGGGCCCATAACCCAGAGGTCGATGGATCGAAACCATCCTCTGCTAAAAGGTTGTGTTTTATACTTTTCATCATTACATTGCATCCAAATACTTCTGTCAACAGAAAGTTTAGTGTTATTGCAGAAAATGTCAAAAAAACGTACACTTCCGAAAGCGTTGGTGGTATAGTGGTGAGCATAGCTGCCTTCCAAGCAGTTGACCCGGGTTCGATTCCCGGCCAACGCATGTCTTGCTTTTCACCATTGGTGTTGCATTTATTCTCTTTTAATGTTTTGTGTTAAGGCTCATGCTCTACTCTCTTCTTACAGTTTAGCAACCACAGAAAGGAGGAAAAAAAAAGACCAGGAGGCCTTCACGACCTCTCAGCATTTTCGATAAACAAACCAACCCATAAAAGTTCAACGGTTCTCCTTGGGATTGTGCTACATCACAACTTTTTTCTACAAACTATGCAAGTTTTTTCACTGTCCCCGGTTTGATTCTCCATGTGCATAGAAAGGGTTTGCTAGAAAGTTGCTCGACTGTATTTGTAGGTCACCAATCACGTTGTGGACTCCTTAAATGTTCTTCAAGTATGGGAAAACGGAGTCCACACATAAAAAAAAAAAAAAAAAAGCAATGTCATCTGTGACTGTATATGAAAATTGTGACCTGGTGTGACGTGAAACTGACGTCAAGTTTCACAGGTTTGGGGGATTAGCTCAAGTGGTAGAGCGCTCGCTTAGCATGCGAGAGGTAGCGGGATCGATGCCCGCATTCTCCAATGCTACCATTGGATTCCTTTTTCGCAGAGTTGAATGAATCATTTTTACCATCTGCCCGTGGCACCCACGGCCAAACCTAGGAGGCTTTCGACAGTGGCCAAAACAATCCTTCGATAGCTCAGCTGGTAGAGCGGAGGACTGTAGCTCTAAATTAGCAATCCTTAGGTCGCTGGTTCAATTTCGGCTCGAAGGAAGTTTTGTTTATCTTATCTCATACAGGAAGTTTTTCTCCAGTTTGCCTCGTGAATTCAAAACATAGTCAGCAAAATGGCTTTTACATGAGAGAGATGCTCAGCACCAATGCAAAAACTTCTCCAACTGTGCAACGTCTCTGGGTGGACTGCAAAAGGGTGCGACGTCCCTGGGTGGACTCGAACCACCAACCTTTCGGTTAACAGCCGAACGCGCTAACCGATTGCGCCACAGAGACCCAATGGACCACAATTTTTGCCTGCACCTTAAGCAAGGTCAGACACCGTTTCTTCAAATGATTTTCAACAATATGACTAAAGGAAACAGAAAAAAACAAAGAAATAATTGCAAAACACCAAGAATAATCTAGTTGCCAACAGATAAGAAATGACTGATAAATTACACGACACAGACCAGAAGGCAGACAGTAATTAGACTTCGACTCTAAGCATCCAACACTACGAGCAGAGTGGCGCAGCGGAAGCGTGCTGGGCCCATAACCCAGAGGTCGATGGATCGAAACCATCCTCAGCTAAAAGGTTGTGTTTTATACTTTTCATCATTACATTGCATCCAAATGCTTCTGTCAACAGAAAGTTTAGTGTTATTGCAGAAAATGTCAAAAAAACGTACACTTCCGAAAGCGTTGGTGGTATAGTGGTGAGCTATAGCTGCCTTCCAAGCAGTTGACCCGGGTTCGATTCCCGGCCAACGCATGTCTTGCTTTTCACCATTGGTGTTGCATTTATTCTCTTTTAATGTTTTGTGTTAAGGCTCATGCTCTACTCTCTTCTTACAGGTTAGCAACCACAGAAAGGAGGAAAAAAAAAGACCAGGAGGCCTTCACGACCTCTCAGCATTTTCGATAAACAAACCAACCCATAAAAGTTCAACGGTTCTCCTTGGGATTGTGCTACATCACAACTTTTTTCTACAAACTATGCAAGTTTTTTCACTGTCCCCGGTTTGATTCTCCATGTGCATAGAAAGGGTTTGCTAGAAAGTTGCTCGACTGTATTTGTAGGTCACCAATCACGTTGTGGACTCCTTAAATGTTCTTCAAGTATGGGAAAACGGAGTCCACACTTAAAAAAAAAAAAAAAAAAAAAAGCAATGTCACCTGTGACTGTATATGAAAATTGTGACCTGGTGTGACGTGAAACTGACGTCAAGTTTCACAGGTTTGGGGGATTAGCTCAAGTGGTAGAGCGCTCGCTTAGCATGCGAGAGGTAGCGGGATCGATGCCCGCATTCTCCAATGCTACCATTGGATTCCTTTTTCGCAGAGTTGAATGAATCATTTTTACCATCTGCCCGTGGCACCCACGGCCAAACCTAGGAGGCTTTCGACAGTGGCCAAAACAATCCTTCGATAGCTCAGCTGGTAGAGCGGAGGACTGTAGCTCTAAATTAGCAATCCTTAGGTCGCTGGTTCAATTTCGGCTCGAAGGAAGTTTTGTTTATCTTATCTCATACAGAAAGTTTTTCTCCAGTTTGCCTCGTGAATTCAAAACATAGTCAGCAAAATGGCTTTTACATGAGAGAGATGCTCAGCACCAATGCAAAAACTTCTCCAACTGTGCAACGTCTCTGGGTGGACTGCAAAAGGGTGCGACGTCCTTGGGTGGACTCGAACCACCAACCTTTCGGTTAACAGCCGAACGCGCTAACCGATTGTGCCACAGAGACCCAATGGACCACAATTTTTGCCTGCACCTTAAGCAAGGTCAGACACCGTTTCTTCAAATGATTTTCAACAATATGACTAAAGGAAACAGAAAAAAACAAAGAAATAATTGCAAAACACCAAGAATAATCTAGTTGCCAACAGATAAGAAATGGCTGATAAATTACACGACACAGACCAGAAGGCAGACAGTAATTAGACTTCGACTCTAAGCATCCAACACTACGAGCAGAGTGGCGCAGCGGAAGCGTGCTGGGCCCATAACCCAGAGGTCGATGGATCGAAACCATCCTCTGCTAAAAGGTTGTGTTTTATACTTTTCATCATTACATTGCATCCAAATGCTTCTGTCAACAGAAAGTTTAGTGTTATTGCAGAAAATGTCAAAAAAACGTACACTTCCGAAAGCGTTGGTCGTATAGTGGTGAGCATAGCTGCCTTCCAAGCAGTTGACCCGGGTTCGATTCCCGGCCAACGCATGTCTTGCTTTTCACCATTGGTGTTGCATTTATTCTCTTTTAATGTTTTGTGTTAAGGCTCATGCTCTACTCTCTTCTTACAGTTTAGCAACCACAGAAAGGAGGAAAAAAAAAGACCAGGAGGCCTTCACGACCTCTCAGCATTTTCGATAAACAAACCAACCCATAAAAGTTCAACGGTTCTCCTTGGGATTGTGCTACATCACAACTTTTTTCTACAAACTATGCAAGTTTTTTCACTGTCCCCGGTTTGATTCTCCATGTGCATAGAAAGGGTTTGCTAGAAAGTTGCTCGACTGTATTTGTAGGTCACCAATCACGTTGTGGACTCCTTAAATGTTCTTCAAGTATGGGAAAACGGAGTCCACACTTAAAAAAAAAAAAAAAAAAAGCAATGTCATCTGTGACTGTATATGAAAATTGTGACCTGGTGTGACGTGAAACTGACGTCAAGTTTCACAGGTTTGGGGGATTAGCTCAAGTGGTAGAGCGCTCGCTTAGCATGCGAGAGGTAGCGGGATCGATGCCCGCATTCTCCAATGCTACCATTGGATTCCTTTTTCGCAGAGTTGAATGAATCATTTTTACCATCTGCCCGTGGCACCCACGGCCAAACCTAGGAGGCTTTCGACAGTGGCCAAAACAATCCTTCGATAGCTCAGCTGGTAGAGCGGAGGACTGTAGCTCTAAATTAGCAATCCTTAGGTTGCTGGTTCAATTTCGGCTCGAAGGAAGTTTTGTTTATCTTATCTCATACAGAAAGTTTTTCTCCAGTTTGCCTCGTGAATTCAAAACATAGTCAGCAAAATGGCTTTTACATGAGAGAGATGCTCAGCACCAATGCAAAAACTTCTCCAACTGTGCAACGTCTCTGGGTGGACTGCAAAAGGGTGCGACGTCCCTGGGTGGACTCGAACCACCAACCTTTCGGTTAACAGCCGAACGCGCTAACCGATTGCGCCACAGAGACCCAATGGACCACAATTTTTGCCTGCACCTTAAGCAAGGTCAGACACCGTTTCTTCAAATGATTTTCAACAATATGACTAAAGGAAACAGAAAAAAACAAAGAAATAATTGCAAAACACCAAGAATAATCTAGTTGCCAACAGATAAGAAATGGCTGATAAATTACACGACACAGACCAGAAGGCAGACAGTAATTAGACTTCGACTCTAAGCATCCAACACTACGAGCAGAGTGGCGCAGCGGAAGCGTGCTGGGCCCATAACCCAGAGGTTGATGGATCGAAACCATCCTCAGCTAAAAGGTTGTGTTTTATACTTTTCATCATTACATTGCATCCAAATGCTTCTGTCAACAGAAAGTTTAGTGTTATTGCAGAAAATGTCAAAAAAACGTACACTTCCGAAAGCGTTGGTGGTATAGTGGTGAGCATAGCTGCCTTCCAAGCAGTTGACCCGGGTTCGATTCCCGGCCAACGCATGTCTTGCTTTTCACCATTGGTGTTGCATTTATTCTCTTTTAATGTTTTGTGTTAAGGCTCATGCTCTACTCTCTTCTTACAGTTTAGCAACCACAGAAAGGAGGAAAAAAAAAGACCAGGAGGCCTTCACGACCTCTCAGCATTTTCGATAAACAAACCAACCCATAAAAGTTCAACGGTTCTCCTTGGGATTGTGCTACATCACAACTTTTTTCTACAAACTATGCAAGTTTTTTCACTGTCCCCGGTTTGATTCTCCATGTGCATAGAAAGGGTTTGCTAGAAAGTTGCTCGACTGTATTTGTAGGTCACCAATCACGTTGTGGACTCCTTAAATGTTCTTCAAGTATGGGAAAACGGAGTCCACACTTAAAAAAAAAAAAAAAAAAAAAAGCAATGTCATCTGTGACTGTATATGAAAATTGTGACCTGGTGTGACGTGAAACTGACGTCAAGTTTCACAGGTTTGGGGGATTAGCTCAATTGGTAGAGCGCTCGCTTAGCATGCGAGAGGTAGCGGGATCGATGCCCGCATTCTCCAATGCTACCATTGGATTCCTTTTTCGCAGAGTTGAATGAATCATTTTTACCATCTGCCCGTGGCACCCACGGCCAAACCTAGGAGGCTTTCGACAGTGGCCAAAACAATCCTTCGATATCTCAGCTGGTAGAGCGGAGGACTGTAGCTCTAAATTAGCAATCCTTAGGTCGCTGGTTCAATTTCGGCTCGAAGGAAGTTTTGTTTATCTTATCTCATACAGAAAGTTTTTCTCCAGTTTGCCTCGTGAATTCAAAACATAGTCAGCAAAATGGCTTTTACATGAGAGAGATGCTCAGCACCAATGCAAAAACTTCTCCAACTGTGCAACGTCTCTGGGTGGACTGCAAAAGGGTGCGACGTCCCTGGGTGGACTCGAACCACCAACCTTTCGGTTAACAGCCAAACGCGCTAACCGATTGCGCCACAGAGACCCAATGGACCACAATTTTTGCCTGCACCTTAAGCAAGGTCAGACACCGTTTCTTCAAATGATTTTCAACAATATGACTAAAGGAAACAGAAAAAAACAAAGAAATAATTGCAAAACACCAAGAATAATCTAGTTGCCAACAGATAAGAAATGGCTGATAAATTACACGACACAGACCAGAAGGCAGACAGTAATTAGACTTCGCCTCTAAGCATCCAACACTACGAGCAGAGTGGCGCAGCGGAAGCGTGCTGGGCCCATAACCCAAAGGTCGATGGATCGAAACCATCCTCTGCTAAAAGGTTGTGTTTTATACTTTTCATCATTACATTGCATCCAAATTCTTCTGTCAACAGAAAGTTTAGTGTTATTGCAGAAAATGTCAAAAACAGTACACTTCCGAAAGCGTTGGTGGTATAGTGGTGAGCATAGCTGCCTTCCAAGCAGTTGACCCGGGTTCGATTCCCGGCCAACGCATGTCTTGCTTTTCACCATTGGTGTTGCATTTATTCTCTTTTAATGTTTTGTGTTAAGGCTCATGCTCTACTCTCTTCTTACAGTTTAGCAACCACAGAAAGGAGGAAAAAAAAAGACCAGGAGGCCTTCACGACCTCTCAGCATTTTCGATAAACAAACCAACCCATAAAAGTTCAACGGTTCTCCTTGGGATTGTGCTACATCACAACTTTTTTCTACAAACTATGCAAGTTTTTTCACTGTCCCCGGTTTGATTCTCCATGTGCATAGAAAGGGTTTGCTAGAAAGTTGCTCGACTGTATTTGTAGGTCACCAATCACGTTGTGGACTCCTTAAATGTTCTTCAAGTATGGGAAAACGGAGTCCACACTTAAAAAAAAAAAAAAAAAAAAAAAGCAATGTCATCTGTGACTGTATATGAAAATTGTGACCTGGTGTGACGTGAAACTGACGTCAAGTTTCACAGGTTTGGGGGATTAGCTCAATTGGTAGAGCGCTCGCTTAGCATGCGAGAGGTAGCGGGATCGATGCCCGCATTCTCCAATGCTACCATTGGATTCCATTTTCGCAGAGTTGAATGAATCATTTTTACCATCTGCCCGTGGCACCCACGGCCAAACCTAGGAGGCTTTCGACAGTGGCCAAAACAATCCTTCGATAGCTCAGCTGGTAGAGCGGAGGACTGTAGCTCTAAATTAGCAATCCTTAGGTCGCTGGTTCAATTCCGGCTCGAAGGAAGTTTTGTTTATCTTATCTCATACAGAAAGTTTTTCTCCAGTTTGCCTCGTGAATTCAAAACATAGTCAGCAAAATGGCTTTTACATGAGAGAGATGCTCAGCACCAATGCAAAAACTTCTCCAACTGTGCAACGTCTCTGGGTGGACTGCAAAAGGGTGCGACGCCCCTGGGTGGACTCGAACCACCAACCTTTCGGTTAACAGCCGAACGCGCTAACCGATTGCGCCACAGAGACCCAATGGACCACAATTTTTGCCTGCACCTTAAGCAAGGTCAGACACCGTTTCTTCAAATGATTTTCAACAATATGACTAAAGGAAACAGAAAAAAACAAAGAAATAATTGCAAAACACCAAGAATAATCTAGTTGCCAACAGATAAGAAATGGCTGATAAATTACACGACACAGACCAGAAGGCAGACAGTAATTAGACTTCGACTCTAAGCATCCAACACTACGAGCAGAGTGGCGCAGCGGAAGCGTGCTGGGCCCATAACCCAAAGGTCGATGGATCGAAACCATCCTCTGCTAAAAGGTTGTGTTTTATACTTTTCATCATTACATTGCATCCAAATTCTTCTGTCAACAGAAAGTTTAGTGTTATTGCAGAAAATGTCAAAAACAGTACACTTCCGAAAGCGTTGGTGGTATAGTGGTGAGCATAGCTGCCTTCCAAGCAGTTGACCCGGGTTCGATTCCCGGCCAACGCATGTCTTGCTTTTCACCATTGGTGTTGCATTTATTCTCTTTTAATGTTTTGTGTTAAGGCTCATGCTCTACTCTCTTCTTACAGTTTAGCAACCACAGAAAGGAGGAAAAAAAAAGACCAGGAGACCTTCACGACCTCTCAGCATTTTCGATAAACAAACCAACCCATAAAAGTTCAACGGTTCTCCTTGGGATTGTGCTACATCACAACTTTTTTCTACAAACTATGCAAGTTTTTTCACTGTCCCCGGTTTGATTCTCCATGTGCATAGAAAGGGTTTGCTAGAAAGTTGCTCGACTGTATTTGTAGGTC
This sequence comes from Ranitomeya variabilis, assembly GCF_051348905.1. Classification (NCBI taxonomy): domain Eukaryota; kingdom Metazoa; phylum Chordata; class Amphibia; order Anura; family Dendrobatidae; genus Ranitomeya; species Ranitomeya variabilis. Next base: position 1,106,790,282 of record NC_135233.1, read on the forward strand.
ACCAATCACGTTGTGGACTCCTTA